>NC_080092.1:59833430-61033430 GCF_950005125.1 Chionomys nivalis
GGGGAGCTGAGCAGGGACTCAGCCGTGCAGAGCCAAAAGGTGGATTCCAAGAAGGGTCAAGTAGGGACATGCTCTGAGCAAGCCTGCCTTCTCCGCTGGAACTCCCAAAAAAGGCAGGGGGCTAGGGAAATGAGGACTTCCTGTTGCCCTGGGAGTTCACCAGGGAGCCTCTGTCAGGGCAGAATCAGTGGCAGGATTTGAGGGGAATGGACTCAGAATCCTGAGGTCTGAAGGCAGTGTTCCTGGTTGGAGGATCTGCTTCCTATGTGAACATGGGACAAAGCCACCGCTCTTCTCAGGATAAATGAGAAACAAGGCCACGGCGAGGTCCTCTCCAATGGACCATGCAGCAATTCTCCTATTCCCTACAGCCGCACCTGGTGACGTCGGGGCTTGGTTACACAGCTGGATGGGGGGGCCACAGAGGGATTTTTCTAGGTTTCTGCTCCATGGTCAACAGTGCCAAGCATCTCAGTCACCCAGCATCTGACATGTAATGGGCCCAAGATAGGCTGCACGTGAGCAGAAAGGCAAGAGGGCCGCCAAGGCCCTGGGAACCCTCTAGAAAAGGAGTTGTGTCACAGAAAAAAGGGTAATAAGAAAAAGAATGCCCCCCAAACCCAGCAAAACCCACAACTGTCTAAACACCCACCGGAAGGGTCACACCGACTAAGTTAAATGCTGGCATGCCACGAGGAGGTTTTTGGGTCAGGTTGCTTTGATTATTACAGATATTGGTAGTGGCGGTGAGGACACAGGGATACTTTTAATGGTGGTACCTCTACAGAGGTACCACGAGCCACCACTCTCCTGCCTTTGGGCCACGTGTAAATGCTATTTAGAGTTGTTATATTGTGTCGTTAAGAAACAAGGATAAGAGAAAAACTGCAGGCACACACATTTTTCTCCCAGGTGTTTTTTATGTGTGCTGGAGATGGAAATGTTCTATCACGAAAGCCCATCCCCAGCTCTTTCCCAATACTTTCAGTCCTTCAATGGTGGATCCTCGGGTGCAACCCATGAACGTGGGGAAGGAACTCTATTTAATTGCCAGTACACAACATCTAGAATTTTGTCTGGTCTGTCAGTGACCAGTAATGTTCTAGACAGGAGTTGTTTTGCTAGCCTATGAGAATCAAGTCTTTGGCATTTTAAGCATTGGAGATACAGGGCTGGTTTGTAACTGTGGCCTAGTCTAGCCTATCCTGACGGATACATGGCACCATTTTATATATTTCTGTATGTACGGAAAGAGATCTGTTGGGATTTGGTCCAGCTGCAAAGGGATGGCCACCTATTTTTTCTCCCCACTTCTATGTGGCTTGACTTTTATCAGTTCTTTGTATGTACCTAAGAGGAAGTCAGAGGGCAAAGGTACCTCATTGGGGAGACTTCATCGATTCGGTTTCCAAGCTGGGATTCATGCGACTTGCTCCGCGTGAGTGTGGGGAAGTTGGGTAGCAGCTGGAAGACCTTGCGGCTCGGCGGTGGGGGTGTCCTCGGCGGCTTCAGCTTGGTGTGCCGTCGTAGCTGGGGTGTGGTAGGGGGTGTGATGAAGCTGTGCAGGGCCCGGGGGGTCAGCCGGCCACTGTTGTGCAAGGGAATACAGGTGTCCGAGAGGCCCTCACTGAGGCCAGGAACTGGAGAGTCCGAGGCAGGCAGGGCTGACACGGAGATGGAACGCGGGCCCTGAGTGCTGGCACCCACTCTGCCCAGCGGGGAGAGCATGTCCACCGAAGGCCCTGAACTGCTTTCCCGCTGTGCATCTGCCGAACTCCAACCAGAGTCCTCTTTGTGCTCCCCTCCTGTGGGCCAAGGGGTCAGTCAGAAATACAAGGGACAAGGGTGCCACTACTATCAAAAGCATGGCACTTTGACTGAGGTGACAATGTTCCTCAGCAGCAGCAGGCTCTGCTCCCAGCTTCTGGCTTGTCAGGGGCTCTCGTGCACCCAACAGCGCCTTCCATGGTGCTCAATCTACACAAGGGGGGATGCTGGGACACCCACCCCAGAGTGGGACATCAGAAAAGGACGAGGTGACAGATCCTGAAGAAAGCTGAGGTATTGAGGAAGGGAAATTTTTGCTGTAGGCCAGTAGCTGGGTGGGGATGGGAGGGGGCACACACCTGTGATCCCACTATTCAGAAGTTCAAGGGCATCCTTGACTACATGGTGAGTTCAAGGTCAGTCTAGGCTACAGGAGACCCCGTTTCAAAAACCAAAAAGGAAAACAAGAAAAAAGTCTTCAAACATCAGCTGGGTGTGGTGGTATATGCCTGTCAGAGACCCTGCTTACAGGGTAAGACCTTGTCTCAAAAGCAGAACAAACATTAAACAAAAGCCAAGAATTCAGCCAGGCTTGGTGGCACACATCTGTACCACCGCACTCAGGGAGCTGACATCAGAGGATGGTGAGCTCACGGCCAAAACAGACTACATAGGAAGAAAAGACCAGAGACCGAGAGGGGAAATAACGGCAACATTCCCCATCCTCCACAGCCTAACAGTGAAAAGTACACCTGACCTTTAGTGACCCCTGGGGTTCACTTTGCCTTCACACAGAAGAGGAACTGAGGCCCAGGATGTCTGAGCTCTCACCAGGTCCTGCTGGGTACAAGCAAGATGCTCTGGAGGCTTGCGACCCTGGTGAAGAAGTCATGTGCGACAACAGGAAGCTCATGACCTATCACAGGAATGCCGGAGAACTGTGAACGTTCATGTCCTGGCACAGTGGACCTCAGACATATCTAGTACCACGCACACTCAGGTGCCGTCACTACTTAAGCCATGCCCTTTGGGGGACAAAACACATCAGCTGGGCGTGGTGGTACACTTGGGAGGCAGAAAGGTGGATCTCTGTGAGTCTGAGGCTAGCCTGGTCTACACAGGGATCCTAGACCAGCCAGCACTACACAATAAGATCCTGCCTTAAATTTTTTTTAAATTAAAAAAATATATATAAATAAAATAATAGGGCTGGAGAGATGACTCTGCAGTTAAGAACAATGGCTGCTCTTCCAGAGGTTCTGAGTTTAATTCCTAGTCACCACATGGTTGCTCACACCATCTGCAATGAGATCTGGTGCCCTCTTCTGGCCTGCAGGCATACATACATGCAGACAGAACACTATACATAACATTTTTTTTTTTTTTTTTTTTTTTTGGTTTTTCGAGACAGGGTTTCTCTGTAGCTTTGGTGCCTGGAACTAGCTCTTGTAGACCAGGTTGGCCTCGAACTCCCAGAGATTTGCCTGCCTCTGCCTCCCGAGTGCTGGGATTAAAGGCGTGCGCCACCACTGCCCGGCCAAACAACTATTTCAAAAAATAATAAAGCCGGGTGCCTCCCTTTTCAGCCTCAGGGGGACGGAGCTGAAGCAGGCAGCTCAGATCTTTTAAACCTTTAAATGAGGCCTGCTTCCATTCATTAGCTCATTGCAGTGCCTTCTCTGGGTGGCGGTGGGAACAAACTGTTTCCAAGGGAAGACATAGAATGTCCGTGAATAATCCCTGGGGAGACTGTGGTAATGGCGAATTATGTACGGCCTGGGATGGCCCGGGCACACACCCGGAGAAGAAGCTGCACGATTTCTCATAACTGTGCCGGGCTCAGGCTACACTGATACCAGAGGGCCCTGGTGAGCAGAGAGCCGGAACAGCCCACAAGGACAGGAGCAACAGGGGAACTGTTCAGCGGAGGGAGGCTGGAATGCAGGAAGCTAGCAGAGGGGTTGGAGCAACACAGATGCCTTCCTGTGTGTGGGGGAGGTCTGTCATACAGGGCCTGTCCTGAAAGCCAACTAGGATTCCTAACAATGGCTGAAGCTTGTTAGGTCAGACTGGCCAGAGCAACTGGGCTCCAAGGCCCTGGAGACTCTGAGAGGGCTCCCTCATGGCCAAGCCCTACCATACTATTTTCTCAATAGTCACACCAAAGTTGCCTCAGAAACCCAGAATCTCTCCCTCTCTGCGTCCCAAGGCCTACTTCAGCAGAAGTCCCATCTCCCAGGGAGCTGGCCAGGCCTGGGCGCACGGGCAGGAACAGAGGCCTGGGGGAGGGAAGCAAAGCCTTTCTTACCCAGGCCGGTCACCTTCCGAAGGCAGGTGAGGGCTTGCTGTAGCCGGCTACACTCCTCAGGGCTGGCCCCCCAGCGCCGGAGCATCTCCTTCGCCTTAGACTCGTCCATCTCCAGCAAGGCATCCAGTGTTAGCTCTTGGGGAATCTCCTGGGGGCATGGAAGGGACAGGAAGAAAAGCTGGGGAGCTGTGAGGGAGTTTCAGCCCTCTGCTCTGCAGGACAGGCCTCCCAGCTGAGTGGCAGGAGCCAGCTGCTGGCTGGGCCCCTGACTAGAAGCCACCACTTGTCAGGGACACAAGCAGAACTCTCCACCCTCCGTCTCCCAGAGACAGCAGCTGAAGAGGAGTGCCACCTTTGGCCTGGGCTAAGGGGAGGAAGAAAGCACCAGAAAGGTCTGGATGGGGACTCGCCACCTCTCCCCCTCTCTCTTAACTCTTCGGTACAGAAAAGTTGGCGACTGTGACACCTTTGGTAGCCCTTCCCAACTTGATTGTGTCTGGATTGTACAAGAGAGATCTCCGACTAAACTGCCTTGAACAAGGATAACACAATGAAAAGAGCCCTGGCTAGAAACTGCAAAGGCGCTCGCTGACTTGCATTCAAGTCAGTCAAGGTAGGTCGGCTGACCAGCCATGGGCCTGCCTGCTAATCCCATCTGCTTGAGAGGCTGAAGCAGAAGGATCCTAAATTCAAAGCTTGCCTGGATTAGAAAGGGAAGTCAAGGCCAGTAAAGACAACTTGGCAAGACCATGAAGGCTGAGGCTGTAGGTCAGTTGGCAGAGTGTTGCCTGCCATGCCCAAAGCCCTGGGTTCTCACCTTGGCACTGCACGAATCAGGCCTGGTAGCACATGACTATAATTCTAGGTCTTTTTTGTTTTTTTGGGAGGGGAATTTCGAGACAGGGTTTCTCTGTAGTTTTGTAGCCTGTCCTGGAACTTGCTCTTGTAGACCAGGCTGGCCTTGAACCCACAGAGATCTGCCTGTCTCTGCCTCCTGAGTGCTGGCCTTCTAAGTGCTGGGATTAAAGGTATGCGCCACCACCGTCCAGCACATAATTCTAGCTCTTAGGAGGTGGGGCAGAAGGATCAAAAACTCAAGGTCATCCTTGTAGAAGTCTGCGGCCAGCCTGGGTTACATAAGACTGTCTTAAAACGGGGGCAGGGGTTGGGGAAGCAGGCCTGGATGTGTAGCTCAGTGGTGGAGCATTCGCAGATTGCTGGCTCACATTACATCTGGAGAATGAGCCTCAAAGGGCTACACTGCTGGGCAAAACCCCTTGGGGGGCACCCCAAGATGGAGCATGCCTTGTCTGTAAACTTGATGACTCAAGTTCAATCTCCGGAACCCAGATAGGAAAAAACTGACTCCACAGTGATGTTCTCTGACCCTGTACATACAAATGTAGTGTGTGCTTGTGCATAGACTGTACAAGCATTAATACTATAATGAACTTTCTGAAAGAAGCTATTATTGGGCCAGCAAGATGGTTCAGCAGGTAGGAGTAACTTGAGGTCGAACAGGACATGAGTTTTCTTCTTTTTTTTGTGTGTGTGTTTTTTGTTTTTGTTTTTTGAGACAGGGTTTCTCTGTGTAGCCCTGGCTGCCCTAAAATTCATTTTGTAGATCAGGCTGGCCTCAAACTCAGAGAGATCCCTCTGCCTTCTGAGTGCTGGGATCAAAGGGTGCACCACCACCACTACATCTGGCTAAGTTTCATTCCTGGATCCCATGAGGTTGCAGGAGAGTGATCATTTGATTTATACATGTATGCTGTGCTTTGCCCAAATCTGCAGACACACAGATCCACACTGACACACAATCTCCTCGGGGGTGAAGGGAAATTGGCTAGACAAGATTGTTGTCCTGTTTGGAGTGAAAGAGGGTCTCACTCTATAGACCAGGCTGGCTTTGAACTCACAAAAATCTACCTGCCACTGTTTCCCAAGTGCTGAGATTACCACTATGCCTGGCTTTAGAAGGGTCTTTGGGTTTGTTTTTTTAAATATTAATTTTTATTTTCTGTGTGTTTTGACTGCATGTATGTCTGTGTACCACTGGTGAGCAGTGCCCACAGAGGTAAGAAGAGGACAGGACACTGGATCTCCCAAAATTGGCGTTACAGACAACTGTGAGCTGCTGGGTGCTGAGAATTGAACCTGGGTCCTCCAGGAAAGCAGCCAGTGCTCTTAGCCAGTGGGCCATCTCTGCATCACCCTTAGAAGAATTTTAAGATGACCCTGTGAGCTTTACCTCCCGGTGCCATTCCTGACTACACTATATGGCAGCACTCAAAAGCCCTCTGGTTAACCTGAGGAAGTCGATTTAAGAAGAACTCTGTAGACGCTGGAGATGGAGGGTCACCTGAGAAGAAATTTGGGAGGCCTCTCCAGTGGCCTGTAGGTCGCTGATGCCCAATGAGAAATCAGAAACTCAGGCCTGAATGACATTCCCCAAATGCAATGCTTTGGCTAGGTAATTTGATGGAAATGAACTAAACGGCCTCAGAAGCAGGCTCAGAATCCAGGGCCTCTCACCTGGCCTTGCTCAGCGGCATTATTAGCCACCGCTGCCTCTGTCCTACCTAAAACCCCACCATTCGCCACAGAAAAGGTGACCAGGGACAGAAGCCACCGACCTTCCTCTCCTCTGCAAGATGATGCTGGTCCCTTGGGCTCACTTAAATTCCAAAAAGTATCACTTCACATGCAGCTGGTTTTCTGCCTCAGACCATTCACTGCCCTAACTATGAGCAAGGGCCTCTCAAAACTGCCCATGCCCCTCCCTTCTCTGCAGAAACACAAGGTAACTTTAGGATCGTGTGGCCACTGGGGACAACTGGATGGCATCTGTGCGTGTAAATACGTTCATGTGCTTTTTTTTTTTTTTAAATCCCATTTCACCTTTGCCAGTTTATTCCAAGGGCCTGTGGAAGGGCAGAGGGGAAATTTTCTTCTGTCCCTAAAGTCACCGAAAGAAACTGGATTCTGCTATCAACCTAAATATACTTGGAATGGATCCTTTCCCCCAAAGTTTCCAGAAAAGAGGCTAGCTAGCCTGGCTGACATCTTATTTGGCTTTGTAAGAGCCTATGCAAGGAGGGTTGCAACACTGGCCTGGGGCAGGGCCGTCATCCTCCTCCCCTTACAGAGCTGTGAACTTATGCACAGGTGGAGCCTGAAGCTGCTAAATGGGACCCAGCATTAGAAAACTCATACAAAGCATGAACACTGAGTTAGATTGGGTCTCAAAGCTGGATCTTTTCTCCCACCCACAGATTGACTCTCTCTCTCTCTCTCTCTCTCTCTCTCTCTCTCTCTCTCTCTCTCTCTCTCTCTCATCTCTCATCTCACTTTCCCCCTCTCACTTTCTCTGAGGTGTATTGGGGGGAGGGAGCTGGGGGTTGAGTAAATAAGCAATTATTGTGAACTAAGGTACAAACAGGTACTGGGAGCCCATAACCAGCTACATGACTGGACCGGCCATCTGCATCTTCATCGTCTTTCTTGGCCTCCTTGATGCCTTGTAAGACTTTTCACGTTTCCCGGAACAGGAATGGCCTCACATCCCACAGAGAAAGTGCAGAAAGCGGGAAGTGATTTTCAAGGGCTTTGAGGGCAACCTGTATATATCTAATTTCTGTGTTTTCTTGGGACAGGGCTACATTGTATCTCATCTGGAACTCATTTTGTAGCTCAGGGTGGCCTCCCAGCCCCAGGTGACCTTCCAGCTTCAGATTCCCAAGTGCTGGGCTACAGACCTGAACCACCACACCCAATTCAAATTTCATTTCAAAAGACTGAATTCACTGTCAGGGAATCTACAGTGCTGCAAATCTTAGACTCAAGTGTCAAACTGACCTTCTTAAGTCCTCCTCCCATAGCACCCGAGGCAGGTACACGCACCTCAGCAGTGGTTTCTCTACTCCCAGGACTCTGGCAAGACTCGCAACAGTGTTTACAACAATCCCCACCACAGTGAGAAAGAAACACACAATACCAAGAATATTGCCACCACTGGTCAGACAAACTCTGGGCTGTCAGAAATCCTTCCAGCCCACCACAGGAAAACCCACAGGAAACCGCTGCGAGAGCAGTGTAAGGGGGTGGTGATTAAAAACGGGTTTCCACATGGGAGCTTTGCCCCCTGCCTGCCAGCCTTCCTTTGTTTCCCCAGCAACTGTTCTTCAGTGCAGTGCAGCTTGGGCATCCTTCCCCTTCATTCTGCCATGGAAAGAAGCCTGACCAAATTGTTCCAAATTGTTGTGACAAAGACAGGTGACCTTTGCCTCCCCACAACTGCACTCAACCAACAGCCGGGGGGGGGGGGGGACACGACACACACACACACACACGAACGGACACACAGCATACCGGTTCAGAACGGCATACAAGAGGATCTTAAATTTGAGGCCAGCCAAACCAAGAGACAACTACACAAAGCAACGTTCTACCTTGGATGGGACCTCCTCAGTCGGTCACCCACAGACACCCATGCATGGCTACGCACCCACAGGTACACCCACTGTCAAGAATGCTGACTCAGTAGCTTCGGGGAAGATGAGAGACACGGTGGCCATGATGGAGTCAGGCACGGCATCCCCAACCTCCAGCCTGACTAGAAAGCTAATAGGAAGGGCTCTTTTTCATTTTTACTCCCTTTTCATCAACTATGCCCTTTCAATTTCTCAAACAAAATAATTATGTTCATTACGACCTTCCATTTGCCAGTACAATATGCCCACCACCTTGTGTGTGCTGTCTCCACTTGAGCCAACTCAAGAAGTCCATGCCACTCAGTCCACAAGTCTGAAGAGCTCACATGACTTATATGGCAGCCTGTCAGAAGCCAGAGCTCCTGTCACTGTCCCACACTGCTGACTGCTAACCTGGAACTCAGAAGCCCATCCTGGGCAGAGGGCTATTTCCAAACAGCCTACGTTCCAACAGAACCACCTAGTAACATGAACGGTCCTTTGTTCTTTAGCCAAGCAAATTAACTTTCCTGGAAAGTGAAAATAATATGCTCAAATCCCTTTCCCTAATACATAAAAAAATGTAAAAAGAAAAAAGGATTGCTTTATAGCTTCAAATTTAGCTATAAAGAAAAAGTGTCTCACTGTACTGAAGCCTGCGGATCTGTGCCTCCCTGAACAAGGCAGAAGTGTGGCCTTTCCCTTGCCCTTACTCTTCAGGATTTGATTCAAATCAGTGCTAAAAAATGGGCGCGGTCAAAGTGGGGCAGCAGGAGTGCTGGAGAATAAAGCCCCCATTAGACCCCATAGCTGGAGCCGTCTCCGCCCCTCCAGCATGGGCCACTCAGTGTTTGCACCTGGCTTCTAGGCGTGTGAACATACACCCTCCTCACAGGGATGCAACCGGACTGCCTGGCACGCCATCGACACCAGTCTGTTGCCATCATTCCTGAGTGACAGCTCTTTTTATCACTTACATCTCCTTGGCAAGAGGAGTCAGAGAGGGAACTTGGGGAGAGGCAGCCCCAGTCCCCAGGAGTTGCAGCAATGGAACTGTCCTGTACTTATCTTTTTATGAGAAGATGTTTTCTGCCACAAAAGGGAAGGCTAACCAGAAACCCACCCACTGCTCTCAGTATTATCGGGATGGAGAAAGTCAGGAAAGGCACGAGAACTTCCGGCATTAAAAAAATAAAAACTGGTCTAGGCTTGGTATGCTATGCCTATCATCTAAACTTTGGGAGGCTAAGGCATGGGGGATAGCAGTTCAAACCAGATGTGGCTACAGAATAAGTTTGAGGCTGCATGGGCTGCCTAAGACCCTGGTTTTTTGTTTGTTTGGTTTGATTAATTAATTTACTTTTATTTTATGTTCATTGGTGTTGCGTTTCCTGGTACTGAAATCACAGAAAGTTGTGAGCCACCACGTGGGTGCCAGGAATTGAACCCGGGTCCTCTGGAAGATCAGTCAGTTCTCTGAACCACTGAGCCATCTCTCCAGCCCTCGTTTGTTTGTTTTTAAACAATAATGGCAATCTGAGTTATCTTGGAATGGTTGTTTTTACTTGGTGGCAACTAATCCAGATGTGTTGGTGGACACGGAGCCTGGGGCCTGAGGATGGAGGCTGTGGAAGAATGTGATACTTCCCAGGGGGGATCTGACCACTAAAACCTTCCTTCTGCTGGACATGCGAGAAACCCTGTCTTGAAAAACCTAAAAAAAGAAAAAAGGAAGAAGAGAAGAAGTTCCATGAGGCAGGCATGAGAGAGGAAAGAGAAGTCCTCAGGCCTGCCCAACCTCTTCAGTGAGATGAGCGCACCGCCTGGGAGTGGTGCCGGCATCACAGCTCAACCCAAACAACTCAAAGCCCAGACCTCGCACGCAGATGTGTTTCTCCCACCCACCGAGACAGGCACAGCACAGGGGAGCATGCGTAAGGAAACCAGGTCAAACCAGTCATTCCATGCGTGCTAGAGAACCAGAAACAGGTTAGGGGTCACCATATGAGCCACTGGGAAACCCTCGCTGGCTGGAGAGGCCCCTGGTTGCCCACCTACCCGTAGGCCTGTAGAAGATGGTCATCTAAAAGCTAGGAACAATGCCTACCCCGCTCTGTCATGCCCTGGAGATCTAGAGAAGGGAGGGAGGCTGTCAAGCCGCACCGGTTCTGAAACTGCTGCTCACTCCAGCTGTTGGGCCAGAATCAAATGTGTTAACTAGAAGCTGAGAGAAGCCATATGCCCAGCCATGGACCGACATGCCTTGGGGTTCATATGGAACATGAGCAGGGCACCAGAAACACGGCCTCCTCGGCTCCGCCATTTTCCCTCAAACCATGACTTACGTTTTCCAGTGAGTGACATTAAGTTATCCTTTCTGGCAATAATGAGGAAGCAGGGCCAGTTGCAAACTGAGGTCACCCCAGCCCGTGACAATTAAGCCACGCTGTTAACAGGAGCCTGCTAGTCTCTGTTCTCTGTAGCCGAAGGCAGGGGAGGGTTTGGCCAAATATGCCCCCGCCTCCGCCTCCGCCCCCAGTCTCCAGCAGCTGGCAGTGGCTGGGGTCACAGGTCACACTGAGTATCAGATGGTATCCTGGGACTTACCAGCAGCCACGGGGCAGCCTGGGTCTATACTTAGAAACTGTGTCGGCTGCCACAGGGAGTCGTCCGCACACATGTGGTCCAGGGAGAGGACAGTGGTTAGGCCAGAGGCCACTTTGCCTGGCATGAGCCACATACACACAAATACTCTGTAACTCCAGCCAGAACTGAGGAGGCAGTCGGAGTGAGGGCCTCGTTAGGATGAGCTCTTAGCGGTGGGGATAAAAGCAGCTGCAAGGAGCTCCCAGGAGGCCTCTTCCCACCCACCCATTTCGGCTCCTCAGCAACGCATGCCAGTTCCTTCCCTGGTACTTTCCACCACTGCCTGGTACAGCTCTGACTCTGAACCGCACCGGTGCCACTGTCCAGCATCAGTGCCACCTACCTGCCTCAGAGCAATGACCCAGCCCCACTTCCTCACATGGGCAGAGAAAAGCTCCTCCCACTCTGCCCTGGCTCTCTAATGCATCCCAATATCAACATGTAAATGAGTAGGTGTGGCCATGTTCAAATGACACCCAGGGACACTCAAACTTGAATTTTATATCACTTTCATCTGTCACAAAATATTTTGTGCCCCCCACCAGTTAAAAGAAAAACATTCTTCATTCTTTAAACAATGGGTGGGTTACATTTGGCTTGTGGAGTGGGCTTACTCAGCCACTCCATAAATACTTGCCAGCTATGTCGGGCTTCATCTTCCAGAGTCCCTGGGCCTCATTGTCCCTCCCTTCCTGCTTCCCCTTACACTAGCATCCCTGGTCCCACCCCAGCACAACATCAGTAGGAAGGGGGTCATCCAGGCCAGGCTTCAGGCCAGGCCCACACCTGCCACTCAAAACCCAGCCCGTGCTCATCAGCACCCACGTCATCGTCACCAGTTTCCAGAAACACCTGCTTCGCTGCCAGCTGAAAACAGCCAGACATGGCCAATGGCAGAAAAACACGCGTACCCAAGCGGGCGGGAGAGGGGGGGACGGGGGGACTGGAACGGGACAGGTAGTGTTTCCCTGACTTCATACCCTTCCTCAATAAAGAGAGGGCTCCTAGCTTAGGCTACAGTGGGAGACCCTGTCTCAATAAATAAACACACTATCCACAAGAGCCCACAGTAAAGCTCAAGTCAAAACTGTAATAATCTGGTCAAGTCTCTGGGTTCAGCTTCCCACACAGAACAAAACAGAAGACAACACGGCAGCTGGAAGGTCCTTTCCAGAACAGAGGCCAGGCTGCAGGCTGCAGAGCAGTTCAGGCACTCACTGCAATGCATTAGATCAGGGTTCAGTTCCAGGTCCTCTGTCTGGTAGCTCAGAGCCACACCTGTAACTCCAGCTCCAGGGGGCGCTGATAACTCTGGCCTCTGTAAACACCTGCATTCGTGTGTGTGTGTGTGTGTGTGTGTGTGTGTGTGTGTACTTGTGCATCTGTGTTCATGTGCACACATGACATGTACACAGGCTTAACATTAATAAAAATAAATCTTAAAAAATTAAAGACCACTTGGAAGGAAGTCTTGGGGTTAGGGTGGACAGTCTGACCACAGCCAAAGAGCTACAGAAACCCTTTGCTTCAGGGGGAACTGGCAAGTGAGAAACTCCCACTCCGTGCCACACAGGGCCTGGCTCAGAGGCCCTTATCTGACCCTGCCCTGCTCTAGGGCACAGCTCCCCAGATCTTCAGGCTTCCCTGGCCTCCTTTGTAGATGAAGCAGGCATGAGGAGGCACCAGTGGGTAACAGCTGGGTGACAAATGACCACAGGATATGCCATCACACCCAGCCACTTCTTGAAGCAAATGGGGAGCTATGACAACAGGCCTAAGCTGGGACTGCCCCAGTAGTTCAGGGTGCCTTAAAGGGCTAGAGCCAATCTGAGACATTTCCTATGGACAACACAGTCCTCCTAAGGGACAACCAACTCCTTGAGAGAGCACAAGGACATGGCCATGCCTCCAGTCATCCTTATTGTTTGCTGTCCCTGAGATCTTCCCTACCCAAGTTCCTTCCCACATCTTCTCTGTACCAAGGACTACACCCAGAATTTTGCATACGCTAAGCAAGCGCTTTACCAGTGACTTCTAGCCCAAGTCCCAATTCTCCCACTCTTCCTACCTACATCTGCCTCCTCCGGGTTTGCAGGATGAGAACTCCGAGTACAGGTGGCGAATCCTGCCACACCATCATGCACCCAGTGTGCCAAGTGTATCACAGCTGCATGCCTGACCCCAGCTTCAGTCCTGGAGGGCCAGGAGCCTGATCCCAGAATCCCTCTAGTAGAGCGCCACATCTGGGGCCATCACAGGAGGTTTGTCTTCTGGGTAGTTTGTCTGTCTCAGCAGGGTAAGAAGTAGGCTGGCAGCAGGAGCCCAGGGCTGGAGACCTGAGAAGCAGACTCTGCTACAGACAAGGGATGCATTGTTTCAGAGCTCCCCAAAGAGTGCCCAAACAGGAGGCACTGGAGAGCTCTCATGAGACCATGGGGCAGGCAGTTCTCTCTGTTGTTTTCCAGGGCCACTGAATACTAACAGCCTCACAGCAACATTGAGCCCCAAAGCTAAGGAAGCCCAACAAAGCTTCTGAGATGATGGCTAGGACCTGAGCCAGGGGGCTATCACCATAGCTACCCAGTTCAGAGGACATGAAAGGAGCCAATGGATACCCAAGAAAATGAGGAGAAACCCATCCCCTGCCAAAGTCAGAGGCAGACTTCAAAGGGACTTTAGAGATAATCTAGCCCAATAGCGAATTTACAGAGGGAAAAAAACACAGGACCTGGGGAGGAGGAAGCCTGCTCCTGTCACCCAAACAACAGCACTGGGACAGGGCCCTGGCTACCAGAACCCCACAGAAACCAATACCAGACTAGGCTGGGCCTCAGGAAGGTCCCCGGCTTCTATGGCAGTTCACGCATTAACTGGGGACTGCAAAAGAATGAAGAAAATAAGAGACGGACACAGACAGGAAAACTGGGGTTGGGTGGCCCTGGCTCTTGGATGGAGGAACTGCAGCACCCTGGAAGATCACTGTGATTATTTCATACAGCTGGACAGGGAGAAGTGTCACTGCGTACAGCTGGACAGGGAGGAGTGTCACTACATAGAATTGGACAGGGAGGACTGTCACTGCATACAGCTGGACAGGGAGGACTGTCACTGTGTACAGCTGGACAGGGAGGACTGTTACTGTGTACAGCTGGACAGGGAGGACTGTCACTGTGTACAGCTGGACAGGGAGGAGTGTCACTGCACATAGCTGAACAGGGAGGACTGTCACTGCACACAGCTGAACAGGGAGGACTGTCACTGCACACAGCTGGACAGGGAGGACTGTCACTGTGTACAGATGGACAGGGAGGAGTGTCACTGCACATAGCTGAACAGGGAGGCGGGGTTGTTACATCAGATAAACAAGGAGGCAGGGCTTACGGTGACAACAGGTCTGGCTAATCTTGGCTGGAGTGGAGTCTGCTGGGGAGCAGACTTACGGCAGTATTCATTGGGGAGAAGGTATGGTAAACATTTTCTGTACACGCTGTTAACACCCACAAGGAAGGGTTTGCCATTTTCCTTTAAACCTCACCCTGTGGGGAAGGCTTTCCCATCTTCCGAGAACCCCTGAGGCTCTGGGATCCTTGAACGGCTGTGCCCATATCAACAGCACACATTCACTCAGCACCTCACCCCATCAGGACTTCCTCTGCTCCCAGCAAGCCCAAGCCCTCCCTACCCAGTTGTCAAGGCCCTGGTCCTTCCAGATCTTCTGAGCTGGTGGAACACAGACGCTGAGGGGAAGTCCCTGGCCTCTGCCACGAGCCTCACCTCCAAAGACAACTGCCAGAGCAGTGCCAAACCACACGGTGGACTCGTGAGATGACAGCCCTATGCAATCCAAGGCAATCAGTCCTGGGATGTTGCTCCAGGTCCTGCCAAGTTCCTAACACAGATGATGGCAGGAGAGAACAGATCTAGCCCACCCAATTCACCCCCACTCTGGTGCCACTTTTCACTATAACAGGAAGATGGAATCTCACAGCGTCAGCTATACCCAGCACCTGGCTTCTGCGACAAGGCCCAGGACCCACTGATTCCTGCTCAGTTTCTCAACACGCTTCCCCCTTTCCAACCAGCTTAACCATAAAATAACAGCTATGGGCGCTGCCACCACTCAATAAACGGCCCAGGCATAAATGCTTGCGAGCTATGGAAACTGGGACTCTAGATGATTTAGTTAATCATCTTGGGCCACAGCAAGTAGGTGCTGGCCTTGGTCCCATTTCTCTCCGGTCAACACTGCTATTTTGTGTGGTTCGGCTTCCCTGTCCTGACGACCAGAAGCTTCAGGGACAGGCTCAATCCCTTACAGCAGACACAGGTCAGCTCCTGTGGACATAGCAGGCTCAAAACACAAAAGCAGCCAACCCCTTCATTATAAAGATGGAGACAATTAGCTTCCAAGATTCAGATGGCTCTAACCATTCTCTTCGACAAGAAAGGGAGGAAATATGAAATGACAGTCACCTTCCCTAAAGTGCACACTCTTCTGATACGTTCTATAGCCAGTTGACAAAGCGAGGACTCAGAGTCTAGCAAAGGGACCCGTTCTGAGGACCCATGAAAAGGCGCTGCACTGCCTACCTCACAGCTCCCATCTGGCGCAGACTGGCTTGAGCCTCGGGCTCCTCTCGGCAAGGTGGGTGGGGGGGCTTCTGGGTCCCTTGAAGCCTTTGCCATTACCCAGCTCCACAGACAATGCATGGTGAGAGGGCCCGAGGACGGCAGCCCTGGTCCCCGGTGCACTGTCCCATGGAAGAACAAGGCAGGGAGAGGGGTTTCTGTTTTCATTCCTAGCGAACAGTCACTGTGGCCAAAAATAGTTTGTGCCTGGGAGCTGGGGAGTCAGCACATACTTCCCAGAGCAGGTGCTGGGCCGCCTCACAGCAGGGGTGGGGACCCAAGCTGCCAGGACCCAGTTTCCCCTGCCTCACTGCCTCCAAAAGGCTAGAACTGAGTCAGGAGGGAGCACTGTTATCGCTCACCTCCCATGAGTCACCGGGAGCTCCCCACCTCCACGTGAACCACAGCTACCCTCCAGACCCCATCTGGGGCACACAAGCACCTTAAGAGTTACAGCACGCCCTGGACAGCAGACAAGATAGCAGCGCAGTAGCAAGGGCAGCTGTCACACTGCTGGAAGTGACCCCAGGACCAGTGACCCCTCCTCTCTCAGAATAAGAACATAACGAGAAGGAAGTCAGGGAGGACAGGCAGTGTCTGGGGGCAATTTCATTTTCTTTTTTAAGTTTTTCTGTACTTTCTAGTTTTCATACAATGAACACTTACAGTTAGATTTGGGGAATGTTTCTTTAAAGCAATAAGTAACTGTTTTTAAAATAAATAAAATTAAGGGTACTGGGGAGATGGATTAGTTGTTGAATTGCTTGCCACACAGGCAAAGACCCAAGTTCAGATCCTTAGAGCAAGTAAAGGAAGCCAGGTGAGGTGGCCCATATCTGTAACCTCAGGGTTGGGGAGGTGGAGACCGGAAGATTCCCCCAGGCTTGGTGGCCAGCCAGTCCAGCCAGTCCAGCCAGTCGGTGAGTTCCAGGCTCAGAGAGACCCTGTCTCCAAAAACAATGCAACAAGCAATCGAGGAAGGTATTGATGCTGACTTCTGGCCTCCACATACGCACGCGTGCACGCACAGATGAACACATGCACACGCTATAAACACACTCAATAACTGTGAAAACCTCAGGCATTAGAGAGGGAAAGATGCAACAAGGGCCCGTCCATGAGAACTGAGAGAAAAAATAACAAAGAAGAGAAAGAGTTTTGGGTACCAGTTTTGCAGCCAGACTTCCCGAAGGCTACCACTTCCCAGCAATGTGGCCGCGAGTAGGTGACATGTCATCAGTTTTTCTCCCTTTGCTGCACCCTGAGCATCACAGCTTTCCCGAAGATGATGGGAGGACCGAATGGTACAGCTCACATCAGTCCCAAATCAAGTCCTTGATAAATAATTACAACCTAAATTCACATGTGCACTATATAACCTTAAAAGAAATGAGCGTAAGCCGGGCAGTGGTGGCACATGCCTTTAATCCCAGCACTTGGGAGGCAGAGGCAGGCGGATCTCTGTGAGTTAGAGGCCAACCTAGTCTACAAGAGCTAGTTCCAGGACAGGCTCCAAAGCTACAGAGAAACCTGTCTTGAAAAAACAGAGAGATCTGCCCAGAAGGAAATGGGAATATCCATATTTGCTGTGTTTGTCCGGGAAGCAGTAAGAGCATCAGGTCGACCATTAGTAGACAGAACTATGATCCCTCCCTAGCCTTTGCCCACTTTGAACATGACCACATGAGCGAGCACTGAAGAGCAGGGAAGATCTAACCTGGGCACTGTAGTGGAAACCTATAACCCCAGTACTTGGGGTGTGGATGCATGAAGGTCACAAGACCAACACAGTGAGCTCAAGGCCAGCCTGGGATCACCATATGTTCTCACAGAACTGGGGGTAGGGAGTAGAGTGGGGCTAACCCCAAGAAACAGTGATCATCTCTGAATGTGATTGTAAGTCTACTTTCTTTGCTCATCTGTATTTTAACTTTTTTTTTTTTTTTTTTTTTTTTTTTTTTTTTGGTTTTTCGAGACAGGGTTTCTCTGTGGTTTTGGAGCCTGTTCTGGAACTAGCTCGTGTAGACCAGGCTGGTCTCGAACTCACAGAGATCCGCCTGCCTCTGCCTCCCAAGTGCTGGGATTAAAGGAGTGCACCACCACCGCCCAGCTGATCTGTATTTTAAAAAATATGTATTTATTACTTTCTTAGAGATGTTAATTAAAAAACCAAAACCCAACAACAGAAAACTTGCCTCACTAGTTATATTCTAGGACATGGTCCCAGCAGAGCCACAAGGGAGCTGAGAAGTCCTACTAAGGCACCTCTGAGCTAGAGGCCTGTGGCTCCTCTGAGAGCACAGGACTCCTGTCTGCTGATGGTCACACGACCCTCAGGTGACCCTCTCCTATAGGAGAGAGGGGTGCAGATGCTATGAGAGCTACAATAGTAACTGTTATCTCTCCAGGATGAGGTCGCTTTAGGGAAGCCCTTTGGAAACCCGACCGCCATGTGACTACCGAAGATCACCAGACGGAGCTCTACCTTCTTTTTCCTCTGAAATATTGAGACACCCAGGCAAGACTTGAATTTGCTATCCTCCTGCCTCAGCTTCCTGGGTAGCTAATACTGCCGAGCTGTACCACCACGCCCTGGTCAGGAACCTATTTCTGAATGTAGGTGGCCCTTGGTCCTTCAGGCTTCTTCATCCAGGCTGAGCCCTTCTTAACCTGTTACTGACCTCAGTATGTGATCATGTGTCCAAAGCAGATCCAATCAGAGCCCCCCTTGAGGTTTGTCAGCTACAGTTCCAAGGTAAGAGGCCCTTCTGACAGGCAGCATCGCAAGCTGAACTGCCCAAGTCCTGCAAGCCTCCACCCAGGGCTGCCCATCCAGGAGGCTCCACCTGACGGCATCAGTCCCTGTACACAGACTTCCCCAGGCTTGAGAGTGAAGTCTACTGGTAGCTTCGTTCACTACAGAAAAGTCACAGCTACCAGGAGGCACACACAACAGCTTTACTTGGTAAGTATTTATGATTGCCCTTTTTCCAAAGGTTTGGTCAGCAAGAGAATTACACAATGACAAAAATAACGACAACAACAGAATTACAAGTGTATAAGACACCTGTCTTGAGCTGTCTTCTTTACCACTCTGAAACCTGGACAATGAAATGCTCCTCAGAACAGCAGCTGGATGTGTTTGAGATGATAAGTCTCAGGAGAATTCCAGGCGTCACACGAAGAGACAGGCTGCGCAATGACATTAAGAAACAGCTCCACCTACAGAAGGAAGTAAACTATAGGACAGAAGAGCAGCACTTGAGATATTTCGGCCATGTTATGAGAATGAATGACAGCAGATACCCGAAGACAGCACTGCTTGGAGGAGTGCACGGGATAAGGCAAAGAGGAAGGCCCTGTCTCTAAGGAATAAGGTGGAGAGTGACAGAGAAGGACACCCAACATCCTCCTCTGCCTCCACATGTGCACACACCTGCATGCACACATGTACACACTCTACACTTTTCGTTTTATGGTAACTGAAGCAGGGCACAAACATTTCCCTATACAATCTGGGTCATCAGATCGCTTTTAGAGCAATCCCATCTTTACGGTGGCCCTCCCAGGGGAGGAAGGAGCACACATACAAGCTAGCAGCTAGGAAGCTAGCGGTGTCCAGCAGGGGCTCAGTATACACCACTCCCAAGCCACGGGCCACAGGCACGAGCTGTTGTTCAAGTCCAGCCTGGAGACTGAAGACACAAGAGCTAGAAATAGCTGTTATGATGACTGGTGAATTCAAGGCCTCCCCAGAGACTGCTGGCGTGCCACCTTCACTGGTTCAGATGACAGAGCTCCTATGACATCTCAGCCCAAGGGGCAGAAGAGCTATGGATGATATGTGAACTCAAGCATTCAGAAAGCATATCAGTGTGCAGACACTGGGGACAGAGCCGGGACTGAAGCAGCCCGATCTCTGTCCTCATGGCGCATCCAGTCTGGCCACTTTGGGCTGTACGCAATAACCTGCAACTCCAGAGAGCTAGGAGATGGACTTGTAGTCCAAAGTACCACACAACACAGGCGTATACGGTACGCTCTCACCTGTGACTCTTTACAGACTGTCAGAGTCCAGGATCAGAAAAAAAATACATTATTCTATCAACCGGAAAATGGCATATACCTAGAATGGGACCCAGTGTACAACCATGGCTAAACACATACTCACAACCATGGCTAAACACATGCTCACAACCATGGCTAAACACACACTCACAACCATGTCTAAACACACACTCACAACCATGGCTAAACACACACTCACAACCATGGCTAAACACACACTCACAACCATGTCTAAACACACACTCACAACCATGGCTAAACACACACAACCATGGCTAAACACACACTCACAACCATGTTAAACACACGCTCACTGAGAGAGTGAATTAACTAGTGAAAGAGTGTCGCACACACCTCCACCTGAGACCTGGGGCCCTCAGTCACTCCCTCTGCACCTTTGCTATTTGTAACCAGTGTATATCTGGCCTCAGGGCACGCTATCTTATTCCTTAATGAATTCCTGGGATAATTCATGTGGGTACCTAGCAAAGAATGGATGGCTGGTGACGTGAAGAAGAGAAGGAAGAAATGGGGAGAGGCAACAAAGGAAGGGAGGAATGAGAGGGAAAGGCAGCCAACTCTGTCACACCACCACAGGCAGGAACACTGAACTGGTGCCTGGGGTGGGGTGGAGCCCGTGGCTTTGGATCACAATAGTTTAAACACTGACCTAGCCATCAGCTAAGTCAGTGCACAGTTCTGACAAGTCACTGGATTTCTCTGAGCTTCAGTTTGCGAAGCCAGAAATGAGGGCCCCTTCCCCTCCCCAGGCATAAACATCACACAGGATTGTTGTTATGCCCATGTTCTTATTAAGCTTATCACGGCTGGCTGAGTCCTCCATTTGTGACAGGCATGCATGGGTGTGCATGTGTCACACACACGCACACTCCCCTACACAACACTAGCCTGTCCTTTGTTTCTTCCTTGCCACACACCAACTTCAGCTCTTCTCTGGTTAGATGTGACAGACAGAAGCATGCTGGTCCACCACTGGCCTCTACTAGTCCATCCTAAGCAGGGAGAACTCTGGTCCAGCATAAGAAGCTGTTCATGAGAGCCAACATCCGTACTGAGAACTGCCATCCAACACCGCAATCTCTTCCTCTGGCGCAGGGGGCCTGCTTCCTGGGAAGGTTCCCAGTTGCTAGGGCCAGGCCTCTCTGATGGGTAAGCAGGGCTGCCGGGAAAGAGGCTGGGAAAAGAGCCACAGGACTCATTCTGTTGATCTATACCTCAGGGACCAAATGCCAATGTGCTTTTTCTCTTTTCCAGTTTGTTTCTTAGAGAACCCTCCTATCTCTGGAGCCACACACAGCCACACACAGGGCATACACCTAGAATGGGACCCAGTGTATAACCATGCCCGAAGCACATGGCACAACTCTCAGCCTGTCGGAGGCCAGGACGGTGGCAGTGGTCAGGTGCTCATCCCCAGAGAAGACCTCTGCTGATCTAGAGGTCTTTCTTCTGGGAGGACAGAAGAAAGGGAGAAGAGAATCCTGCCTATCTGGCCCACAACACAGAGCCCTTTACCAGACCCATGGGCTCAGAAGTGCCAGCCATAAGAGCTTACGCGGGAACAGACGTACAGCAGCAAGGCTCTGTGTTAGACCCCACTTTCTAGGCAGCATCCGCCTCTGCCTGTTAAAACTGGTCCCAACTGGCCCTTCCCACTTCCTTTAACAACTTCCAACAGGGAAATTGCTGAGGGGAAAAAAATGGCTTCTGGCCAGCGGGCTCTGAAATCATTTCCCCAGTGGCAGCCAGAAACCAAAGCTGTGATGTTTAGATTTAACCTGTGGGGCAGGGGTGGCTGGAAATGGTTAGTGGGGGAGCCAGCGGGAGGGGCCTTCCTCTGAACTGGTCCCCAGATCTCCTTCCCATCCCCTGCACCTTTACTCTCCAGGCCGTGGCCCCCCAGCAGGTTGCTGCCTTTCTTGTTTGCTTCTCTCTAGCAAGCCATGGTGAATGAACTCTGCCTGCTACTCAGTGGGAGCTTTATTTCCCTTAAAACAACTCCAATATTCACCCTTCCCCACTTGCTTTCTCACATGCTTCAATTACCCCCACCCCAGACAAACCCACGCTCTGTGCTCCACACACGCAGAGTTCCTGAACTGGCCCGGTTTCCTCAGCAGCCTCCTCCCAGACCTCTCTCCAGTGTATCCTATGATCACAGTTCTGGCTTTCCCAGCCACAAGGTCCCCACAGACACTCCTCCCTTGTCTGGGTGCTCTTCCTGCTCTAGTTAGGGGCTGGTATGGTCTGATGTCTTCCCCGGAGTATCTTTCCTTGACTGTCTGGGAGGAGTCTGTCTGCTGGCCTCACACATGCCACGCTGGCTTCTATCAGAGCACCTCAGGTCAGTTCTCAATTTGTGTTTTACCCTAGCCACAGGGCAGAGAGAGTGCCAGAGCACCCAAGCTCTTGGCAGGGGTGCTCTTAGGCAGAGTCGGGACCTGCATAGCTCAGGTGCAGAAACAACACGATATCCACATAATTTAAAACTCATGTTGATACAGAACCATGCAGAATTCAAGTTGCCAGTGTATCTAATACATCATTTCCTGAGCTTACCACACTGGTGGCGCAAGGGGGGGGGGGGGTGTAGAGCATTTCCACCACTGAGGTCCCACTAGGCAAAGAGTCTGCCCAGGGTCTGAACTGGGCATCACAGGTGTGGGGGAGAAAAGAGGAATCTAAGATTTCCAGGTAAGAAGAGCCACAGTAGGCTCTGAGCTGTGGAGGGCTGGGATTCACTCAAGTGACCCAAGCTAGAGTCATCTGAGAGGAGGGAGCCTCAGCTGAGAAAATGCCCCCATAAGACTGGGCTGTAGGCAGGACTGTAGGGCATTTTTTTTTTTTTTTTGATTTTTCGAGACAGGGTTTCTCCATAGCTTTTTGGTTCCTGTCCTGGAACTAGTTCTTGTAGACCAGGCTGGCCTCGAACTCACAGAGATCTGCCTGCCTCTGCCTCCCAAGTGCCGGGATTAAAGGCGTGTGCCACCACCGCCTGGCTGTAGGGCATTTTCTTAATTAGTGATTGATGTGGGAGAGCCCAGCTCACTGTGGGCAGTGCCACACCCCTAGGCAGATGGTCCTGGGGCACGAATAGGAAAGCAGGCTGAGCAAGTCACGGGGAGCAAGTCAGAAGCAGCATCCTTCACGGCCTCTGCACCAGCTCTTTCAGGTTCCCGCCCTGACTTCTAGTGATGAACAGTGGTGTGGAAATGTAGGCTAAATAAATCCTTTCCTCTCCAAGTTGCTTTTGGTCATGGTGCTTCATCACAGCAACAGCAATCCCAGCTAAGACAGGTAAGGACAAAGGAAAAGAACTGTGGTCCCCCCGGCTTACCAGGAGCCTGGAAGTGTAGCCATCACTCCATAATCATGTCAAATAGCTAAGTCATTTTTCTGAGGCAATGTCTTGCTATGCAATCCAGGTTACCGTCAAACTATGTAGCCCAGGCTAGACTCAAACTCATGACCTTCCTACATCATCTTCCTGAATGTTGGCATTAAGTGTGTGTGCCACCACATGGGCATGGTTTGAAGGTCCTCTTCCTTCAGCTACCAGGTACCATTGCCTGGAAAGTGACCATAAGCACTGTCCAGTCCTGTAGCATAAAGCTGAGGTGATGGTTAGCCAGCCCTAGGAAGGCGATGTTGTAGAAGAGAGCCTATCTTCATACATACATGCATACATACATACTTGCATATGTCTTCCTCAGTCATGAAGCTGTGAAGAGCCAAGGTCAGCACAACATTCAAGAGGTGGAAGGGACAAATCCCACCACAAAAGGACCACTCCCCGTCATGCAGAGAGGCTTCAGGAGCAGTCCTAAGACAGATCATCCTGTGGTGAGATGCCAAGGCTGGACCCTTCAGCTGCCAGGCATCCTGGATCTGGTGTGCAGAGATGAAGAGATACTGAGAGGAACCCAACACTTCCAACCTCTGTCCCCACTGATGCCAGGCACTCTGGGGCTAGTATGTAGCTTCTGTGGGCACAGGTTCTCAGTCATGTAAGCAAGTAGTCCCATCCAAACACAATCATTCATAACAACAGATTCCTTCCTTTCCTTCCTTCCTTCCTTCCTTCCTTCCTTCCTTCCTTCCTTCCTTCCTTCCTTCCTACCTTCCAGTGCTGAGTATATAACCCAAGGGCTCAGTGTGTGTGTGTGTGTGTGTGTGTGTGTGTGTGTGTGTGTGTGCAGGGATGGGGCTTGGGGGAGGTCTTCCTTTACAACTACCTGATGTGGGATTCCTCTCTGTATGCTGTGAATACCATTGGTGAATGAAGAAACTGTCTTGGGCCTGCACGAGGAATAGAGGTAGCAGGGAAAACTAAACTGAGTGCTGGAGGAAGAAGGCAGAGTCAAGGAGAAGCCATGGAGCCCCACTGGAGACAGATGCTGGAACTTTAGCCAGTAAGCCACAGCTACGTGGCGATACACAGGTTAATAGAAATGGGTTAAATTAAGATATAAGAGTTAGCCAATAAGAAATTAGAGCTAATGGGCCAGGTAGTGATTTAATTAATACAGTTTCTGTGTGATTATTTCTGGGCTAAGCAGCTGGGAACTAACTAGCGGACTCCAACAACTACCCTTCCCTGGGATGTCCCTGCTCCCACGGAGTAAGTTAGCCATCACTGCAGCTTCATCCGCAGGCTGGGGTGTGTTCGTGGTCATTCTCCAGGCAGCAGCACTCTATCTACCCTTGAGCTGCAGCCCCAGGCCATTGTCAGACATTCTAAAGAATTCTCTCACCATTGTGCTGTTTAAAAAAAAAGTCAAGTGTATTTTCTGGATTTATACAAAGGTGAGAAAAAGACTAACATCGTGCAGAATTCGTACTGTGTGATCCCATTACAGCAAACAAAAGACAGGAAGGGAACGAATGTGAACTGTCAGTCTCAATGACTGCCGCAAGCCTGGAGAGGTCTGGCCAGCGTCCCTGCCTACTGTGAGCAGGGCGGTTATCTCAGTACAGAAACAGGGAGGCCTCTGCGCGTTCACTTCCTCACAACCCTGCCGCTGTGCTGTGTGAGACTCAGTTTAAAGGCACCCATCGGTATCGATGGGTCTTTGATCTCCAAAGGGGTGAAAACACACAAGACAGATCTGTGAGAATCCACAACTGAAGAAGCCTGGCTTGGGCCTGTGAGGTGGAAACAAGCTTGGGTGTGGGGTTGGGGGACGGGGGATGTGTCCCAGCTCTGACCACAGGACACATGTTCATAGCAGCCCAGTGGGAAAGCATTGTGAAGTCCTTCCTGAAGGACAATGAGCTGAAGTGTTGGAGAAGGTCTGCCGCTGAGGAAGCAGTGTCCCCTGTTTGGAGGGTTCCATGGGAGGGGACAGCATGGCTCCACACAGCCTCCCCAGAGCACCTCACAGTACACAGTACACAACTCTACTGCTCTGGCCTTCCTCTGTTTCTCAAAGAACCCGCCTGAGGGCTGGAGAGATGGCTCAGCAGTTAAGAGCACTGGCTGCTCTTCCAGAGGACCCAGGCTCAATTCCCAGCACCCACGTGGCAGCTCACAACTGTCTGTAACTCCACTTCCAGGATATGACACCCTCACACAGAAACACATGCAGGCAAAGCCCCAATGCATATAAAATAAATCTAAAACAAACAAACACCTGCCTGAGGAGGAAAGGACTGAGAAAACTATCTAAGCCATTTCTAACGAGAGTAAACAGAGGCCCAGAGAGATGAAAGCGACTTGCTTAGGGATGCATAGGTGGCAAAGGATGAAGGGCCCTCAGCACACCCACAGCACCTCAGGTTCTGGGTGCCCTCGCGCCTGCACACCTGTGGCAACAGTACTCAGGACTGTTCTGTTCCCACTGGAGAGTAGCTCCACCACCACCCACCCACCTCCCCCACCCCCCCCGCCCCGAGCCTTCAGAGGGCGCCTTCAGCCAGGCAGCCACAAAATGTGTAATTCCTGTCCAGAACAAGAAGCAGATGCCACAGGTTCCTGGCTACTGATCCTGTCAGAAGTGCATGCTCCCATGCCCTGGAAACAGTTTCTTTAGGGAGCTGAGTTCTGCAGTCCGAATCCCTCAGAGGAGACTCTTTCCAGGTCAAATGTCAGGATCTCTCTAGAAGGATCTATATTGCCACACAGAGACATCCAGCCAGCCTTCTGGGGAGGCTGCCAGGCTCTAGGCCCTCCCTGTGGCAGGCTGGGATGCTGAAGCTGCAGTTATTTCACAAGGGTGTCAGCAGGACCTCTGTACTCTCCATCCAAGGGTGGGGACCTGTTAGCTTCCTTAACAGCAGGTAGGTTAAGATACTAGGGCAAAACGGCCAGGGAGATAATGCTACTTAACCTTCCATGTCCACGGCCTGGGCCAATCTGGCACAGTAAGAAGCCCACGCCTCCTGCAGGATGGAAGGGCTGGGAAGGACTGGGGTCCCTGGTTTCTGTGATAGAGTACATATGCAAGGAGACAAGGAACTTCTTAGGATCACCCAGAGAATAGATGGGAAAGGGGGAGCCTAACTATTGCCCAACAAGATACTGAAGTGAGGAGACAGAGGGGAAGATGGCACCCACCCACACATGCAAGTGGGCAGGACGCAGCCTCTGCTGGAGCAGCTGGCTTCTCAGGTGCCAATGTCTCCAGGTGAGAGGTCGCAGGCAGCAGGCAGTGTTCCTGTCCTCTCGCCCTCACCTTCTGTTCTCCAGAGCTCTCCTTCCCAAAGGGGCATCCTGCCTCCCATCATCCACCTACCCATAGGCCATGCTGTCTATCAGCTCCTTGGAGCCAAGGCGTTCACTGCTTACTGAGCACCCGGCTCTGCTGAGTCATTTAGGGCTTCAGGATTCAGTCAGTGCTTGACTTAGCGCCTCATACAACTTGGCCTGGCTGGCAGGCCTCTAACCTGGCTGCCATCACACAGCTCTCAGGGGCCACAGCAGCAGCTGCAGCAACGCTCCACACTGCTACCCACTGCCCTGGGCACACTGGGGCCTCTCCCAAAGATGGAGTCTCCCAGTTTTCCAGGCTTTTGCAGAGAAGTCCTTTGAGGCATAAGACCAGCTGCCACGTATATCTTCAGAGAACAAAGGGGGTGAAAGGGCACAGCCTGGAGCCTAGCACCGTGAACTTGAACCATGCACGCATTTGTCCTCGTCACTGATGTAGATCCTGGGTATGGAGGAGATACAGTGTGATTCAGATGATGGTGGCAGCAGGGGCTGGGGTGGTGGCTCATTTTGTTTCTGCACAATTGCCAAGTCTATGTACTTACATCTGTGCCCAAATTGTACGCCCAACCTCCTTCCTGTATGGCAGAAGACTGATGAACGAGGAGGTAGGCGAGGAGACAGACAGAGGTTGTAGCTCATTATACTCTGTGTGTGTGTTATGTGCACCCACGTGTGTGCGGGAGTGCAACTGGTTGTTGTACAGAGCAGTTTCCCTCAGTCCTATTCCAGCCCTCCCTTTCTGCCTACAACGTGGACCACGCCGCACATGAGGGTAACTGGGCCAGTCGAGCTGGGATCCACTCGCTCCCCAACCCTATGACAGGACAAGGCACACTTTATGTTGGGGTCCTTTTCTATTCAGGAATGTCTCCTAGGGAAATTGTCGAGTATTTATGAAGATCGTCACGCTAGTACTGGTCACTGTCACACCTAATAGCCAACGGCTGGAATTCACCTTCGTCTGATAACTTACCACACCCACTCTGTAAAACAGTAATAAAGAAGCAATAAATAAGACACGGAAGTGTGAAAACATGAGAAAAACGCAGTGGTTTCACTGCCAAATGATGAGAGCGAAGCCTAAGATTACACCAGCTGGTCCCAACGGGAGCCGCCCCACAGACCTGCTAGGTGAGCAGTACACAGCCGGTCCCAACGGGAGCTGTCTCACAGACATGGGAACTGTCTCACAGACTTACTAGGTGAGCGGCACACAGCTGGCCCTAACGAGAGCTGCCTCACAGCTGGTCTAGGTACAGAGTTCCAAGCCAGCCAAGGGCTATATAGCAAGACCCTGTCTCAAACCAACCAACCACACCAAATGACAGAGGAGATAAATTTTAGTAATGTTATAAACCCTCATATGTCCAAAAAAGACTGCTCCTCCAACATGTGGGAGACAGAAAACGTCACACACAAGGTAATTTTATACTTTCTTTGGTGTCCAGGTTTCAGATTACAGCGCTCATCTCAAAGGTACAGCTACAGCCACATGAGACTCCCTGCCTGGCTGGCTGGTCCGAGCCCCCTAAAAGTGTTATAAAGATTTTTACATCGGGGGAAAGGATCAACATCTCAAAGGATTGTTTTATTTTGTTCCTGAGTGGCAGGGCTATGCAAGACATTCTTCTTTTCTTTCTGTTTTCCTCAGAGCCCGCACACAATGGACTTAGCTTTAAGCACTAGCGGGTTAGTCTTACATTTTAGAGACCTGACCTGTCGAGGCACAGCTTCACACGGTTGCTATGGTAGCTCCATGGAGGCTGCCCTAGACCCTGATACATTCCTCAAGAATACTGGTTAGTTAACTGGTAAGTTGTGGGTGGGTAGAAAGGATGGATGGAAAGATGAACTGAAAAAGAAAGAACACAGCTCAACAGTGGAGAGAGTAAACTGAGCTCGGATTTTTGTTTCCCAGTCCCCTGGCTGCCACTTGCCAGTGGAGTATAAGACAGAAGAATGGCAAAACCCTCTTTATAGTACTCTGGGCAGAGTAAGATAACCATTTGATTTTCTTTTATTATGTGGACGAGTGTTTTGTTTGCATGTATGTGTGTGCACCACATGCACGCTTGGTGACTGTAGAGGCCAGAAGAGGGCATTTGATCCCCTGGAACTCAAGTTACAGATAGTTGTGAGCCACTCTGTGGGTCCTGGGTCCTGGAACTGAACCCAGGTCCTCTGCAAGAGCAAAAAGTGCTCTTAACCTCTGAGCCATCTCTCTAGCCCCTAGGTTACAAAGTCAGTGTTAAATACAATGTCTGCCATAGAATCAAGGATTCCAGAAAAGGTCATTGTCATGTGATCAAATGATTGACCAGTGTGGTCAGGCTGTCCCAGTTAATGAGGCACTGGCATGTGGGGCACTTGCTGTAGCCACAGGTACTCTGGGTTCCTACTGGATGCTGCTGTTCCCCCAAAGTCCATGCCATCCCCTCCCCCTTCCCAAAAACAGAGCATGTAGCCCCCATATATTAGCCATGTGAGCCTCGTTCTCAGGTTTGGATGTGACCCCTGCTTGTCCCCTCTTGTCTGTTCTTGGTCTGGGTCTTGCTGCATACCTGCACCACCTCGGGCCTCACGTTGAAGATATACAGCCAGTCAGTGAAGCGCGGGTAGCTGTTGAGCTCGGCAGTCCTGTCGCTGGGGGTCACACTCAGCTTGCACTGCCGCTGCTTGCAGATGTACCGCACCAGCTTCGCCTGTGGGAAGTCCAGCAAAGACAAGGTTACCTTTATGGGTGGCACAGGCATGTGGCAGCCATGTGACCTCTGGGAGAGTTCAGGCAGGAGCCAGCAGGGGGCGGGGAAACCCTCGCTGTCATTCATGGTGAAGAAAGGCTACATACACAGGGGGAGAGGAGTTAAGATGGTCTGGTCCAAGTATGGAGTCCCCTCCTTCACTGAGGCAGGCCAACCACACTGCCTTCAAGACCAGCTCCTCAACAGTATTCACAACAGCGGCCAGATAAAGAGAAGCCAGCCTTCCTGCTTGGGGCTCAAATATGGCTAACTGATAACAAGGAAAGGGGGAGGCTTGCGAAGATAAGCAAGTTTCCAGCTGTGATTCAGACAGCCTGGGTTGGGGCAGAAGGTTTCCTTCCCCTGGCTCTGTGATGCTGGACAAGTCACTTATCCTTCCCCTCTGAGACGCGTGCACACACACACACACACATGCGCGCACATACACATGCACACAGATGATAAAAAAAATGCTCCCTCAGAGAGTTGAAGGGACAAGCAGTCAGCTCATCACTGCACAGAAAGCACAGCTATCAGTGATACACACTCCCAAGATATTGGCAAATTCCAGACCCAGGGGAAGAATGTCCAAAGCTTTTAAAAAAAAAAAAAAAAAAAACCTCAAGGAAGATAAGCCTGAACAAGGACCAAGGACGGACTGACCCGGGTCAAGCAGAGAGTTCCGAGCAGCACTGAGGGACATAAGGGCAGAGGCAAGACACAAAAGGAAGGCACAGCTCGGACAAGCTTGAAAAGGAGGCTCTTCCAGCTAAGGCTACATGGGAGCATGCCACCGCCCTCCAAGAAAACCAAGGAGAGCAGCTACCTGGTTGGCTAAGCCAGTGGCATCCATGAGAATATTTGAGATCAGACTCTAACCTTATTGCAACTCTCAGTGTCCCTCCCCCCAAAGCCAAGCCCCATCTAAACACCAGACCCTGTCGCTTAGACACACTCAGGCCTAGAGAGTTTGGCTAAGTAATGTATCCCTTTTCCCATCACCATAAAGATCTCAATGTGTTTCTCAAGAGCTGGATGACATTTTTATCTAGTTAACATGCACCCAAAAAACTGTAAATATTGGTCGACCAGATGGCTAAGCGGGTCAAAGCACTTCTGTTACCAAGACTGATAAACTAACCCTGAGTTTTACCTCCGAGTCCCACATGAAGGAAGAAGGAAACAACTTGTCCTTCGGCCGTCCCATGTGTGCTATGAAGTACATGCACACACACACGTGCATGCACACACACAAACACACATACACACACCCCACAGAGAACAATTTTTTTATTTTTTTATTTTTTGGTTTTTTGAGACAGGGTTTCTCTGTTGCTTTGGAGCCTGTGCTGGAACTAGGTCTTGTAGACCAGGCTGGTCTCGAACTCACAGAGATCCGCCTGCCTCTGCCTCTCGAATGCTTGGATTAAAGGTGTGCACCACCACCGCCCGGCAAAAAGAATTTTTTTTTAAAGCTAGAGAACAACTGAGGAAAATATCTGACATCAACTCTTCCACATGCACGCGCCCAAAAGAACACATACACAAACATGCACAATACATAAGACTATTTTTTTTTAAAAAAATATATAGTTTGGCTCCACCAATAACCCAAAAAAAGATCCTCTCCTCAGCCCATTCAAGAGTCACTTGCCCTCTCACAAGGTCCCAAATCATGCCAACCAGTGTCAGAGGGTTAGTAGTAACAGGAATCATTGGTAGGGGAAAACAGAGTCAAAATAATGCACTCAGGTATATGGGTAGGATGTCTGGTGAAAGTGCTTGCACAGGTGAGCCCAGGACACCCCTGCATCCTGTTCTGAAGCCCAGGGCAGACAGTACTAATCACACTCCTCACTGAGCCCAGGACACCCCTGCACCCTGTTCTGATGCCCAGGACAGACAGTACTAATCACACTCCTCACTGAGCCCAGGACACCCCTGCACCCTGTTCTGATGCCCAGGACAGACAGTACTAATCACACTCCTCACTGAGCCCAGGACACCCCTGCATCCTGTTCTGATGCCCAGGACAGACAGTACTAATCACACTCCTCACTGAGCCCATGATATCCCTGCATCCTGTTCTGATGCCCAGGACAGACAGTACTAATCACACTCTTTGTTGATTAGTCTCCCAACCCCCAGTCTAGTTGCTATTCTACCAGGAAACCTAAGATCCTGAAAAGATTTTCAGGGCAAAGTTCACAAATGTCATTGCACAGATGCCACTTTTACTGTGCGGACCTAAGTAGGGACACACCCATCCTTCCCTTAGGCTCGGATTCAGTCTTTACAGTATAAGCAGAAGCAAACTTGAAACTCAGAGCCCCAAACCATCCCTAGTTTGTCCGCACGCCTCCCACCAACACCATGCCTACTGCTTTCCTGGTTCCCTCACCTAGCAGCCGAATACGCGTCTCCCAGATGAACAGGTCCCAGCTCAAATCTGCCACTCACTGGTTGGTAACCTTGAGGAAGTTCATTTCTTTCTCTGAGTCTTACTTCACTCCTCTAAACCCCCAAGGAACTAGCTCATCCTGAACAAGGACATGGAATCCCCACAAGTAACACATTAGGTCCCCCTACTCTGCATGAAGGCAGGGCCTGCGCCTCTCACTGACTTCTGACCCCTTGTGCTGGGTACTGCACCTGGGTGTGGCACATGTTCATAAATGGCTGGACACAGAAGGAGAACGGAAACGCCAGGGCACTATCCTCAGGATCTCATCCCTCTCCTCTCCTCTCCCCTCCCTCCCACCCTCCGCAACAAATGGCTTGCAAACCACAGCTTCGCAGGGTTGACCAGAGGCAGCCTACCCACCAGACAGCTGTGAACTCAAAACTACCCTTTTCCACGCTAATGAAAGAGGCGAGGCCCCTAGGGTTAACAACAGTGTCGGTAATGACCATCCATTCCAGTGTGGCTTCACGCTGGACCTCTGGGGATGATCGGTGACACAGCTGTTTTACACAGGATTTCGGCTGTGACCAGCTAACGCAGGGAAGTACCACCCTGGCCTCGGCCTGAGCCAGCCTGTGGGTCTCCGGTTCTGCGTGTCCACCCTGTCCAGCCACTCACTCATATTTGTGCCAGTGAACCTCTTGCCAAGAATCCTTGGGCCTAGGCTAGGTTTCCACATCCCTTCCTCCAGGAAGCCTCTCGGCCCTTGCCCAAATGGATCTCAGTCCTTCCAGCTTCTCCACCTCCCTTCCTTTGGTATGAGTTCTGCAGAGCCAGGTTTAGTCTGCATCTCTGATCACCCCTAGAGCCCAGGAGCCCAGCACACTGTGGGTTTAAAAAAAAAAATGGTGGTGTGCGCCTTTTACTCCCAGCATTCAGGAGGCAGAGGCAGAGACAGGTGGATCTCTGAGTTCAAGGCCAGCCTGGTCTACACAGCAAGTTCTAGGACAGCCACACAGAGAAATCCCTCCAAAACAAACAAAAGTCAAAAAACCTTCGGCAGCGTGGCATGGACCTCCCAGCTGCATTCACTCCACTCTCTGCCACCGAGCTGTGCTCCAGTCTCATCTTTTTATAAAAGCTGTGGGGGATCTGGGATAAATATCCCAAGCATGCCATGGGCAGCTTACAGTAACCCCTCATTACACCCAGACCACAGCTCATACTGCCGGTGAGGCCTAAGCTGAGGATCAAGCCTCTGGTGTGCTGTGACTGTTGGCAGCTCTGGGGTCCTGGAGCTGCTGTCCCCTGTGAACTCACTCTGTCCCAGAGTGGTGCTCTCTCACGCCCTGCACTGAGGGCTCCTGTCACAGGGAAATGGAGCTGCTCTCACTTTTTCTGAAAGTCAGGGCAATCACTGACGCACCAAATGGCCACTTTCTGAGACAAACCGCAGCAGGGCCTGCCAGCCCAGCCCAGCCCAGGGGGTGCCAGGGGAACTCTCACTGGGGGTGTCATTTCCTCTACCACAAACCCCACAAGATCTACATTTTCCGGAATTTAAAAGCACCTGAGGTTCCAGGGAAGTGACCAACAATGGCAGGAGCCATTAAGATGCTGGCCACAGTGGAGGACCTTGGTCTGCCCACCCCAACACCCTGGGAGTCATTTGCATTAAGAGGGTATGCCCCACTGTGCTCTGACACACAGCCAGGTTTACAGAGCCGAGTTGGTAGGCTGCATACAGCAAGCAATCTGTATACAGCAAGCACTCACTAAGCAGCCTGGACTCAAAGAGCTACCTTCTGCTAGCAGCTTTGACAGTTAAGAGTAAAGACAGAGAAAAGCCCCAGGGCTCAGGTCCAACCTGGGAAGGACAGTGGCACTTGGAGACTGAAGCTGGTCAGTTGCCATCTGCAAAAATACTTAGAACCAGCAAGAAAAACGCGACTCCCACAGCACTATTGTCTGCTACTTGGGCCATCCCTGGAGATCACAGTGAGGTGAGAAAGGACTTGTACGGGGTAGCATTGTCACTGGCCCGGGGTGTCAGGCAAACATACTATCCACATGCAAGGACATTCAAGCCTCCTGTTTATCTCTAACACCTGACCCACCTGGTTAGTTCCTTTGTTCCATCCCTGACGGAGACACTTGGTCAGACAGACCGTGGCCCCATGCCACCTCCCCAGTGGAAGGCCTAGATCACTTCATTTCAGTCTTCCCTCTGGACTCCACTGCCAGTACTTCTCCAGCACTCAGGACACAGCGAGTGCTCAGGAGATGGGACCCTGTGAGCATCACTCAAGCTCAGACAGTAAGAATGCCTCAGTGAGAAGAGACACACAGGCCTCTCTGGTGGATATCATCTGAGCCACACTTCATACCTCAGCAAAAACATCTCTTTCCAGAGAGCTGATTCTGCAAATGACATCAGCTCCATCCTAAAGTTGCAGGGCCTAGCAAGGCTCATGAGGTCCCTTCTGTAGGAGACCTATAAACCAGAGATCTAGACTAGGTGAGTGGCCAGATGCCAAGACGTTTGCCGTCCTGCCTCTGGCTCAGGTGTTGATGATTGCAGGGCATTCCCTGTGGCCCAAGGCTCCGTGTCCAAATGCCGTGCAGGAGGTTATGTCTAGGGTAGCAGATACGCAATGCTGGAATATACAGGGGCCAACGGTGCCAGGAGCAGGCTGAAGGAGACACCAGAGTCGCTTGGACAGAGGCAGGTTCTCTGGATTATGAAAATCACGAAATTGTTAGTACTCAATTATGAACCTAGACGTAGAAACCACTTCCCCATTTGTACAGGGCCTAACTCTTTCTCTTCCTGGTTTCTCAATGGCATGTCCAGGAAGTAGGGATTTTTCTAGATCCCTGATAAGCACCAAGGGACATCCAGTGTCAACCAACTCCAGACCTAACCATAACCCTGGTGCATCCTTCTCCTACAAAATAAGCACCTGGAACCCAAAACATCACAGACTCTTACACGCTTAAGGTTCTATTTAGTTTTACTTTATTTTTTGGCAGGATCTCACCGTGTAGTTCTGGCCAGCCTGGAACTCCTGTGTAGGCCAGGTTGGCCTCTATCTCACAGAGATCCACCTACCTTTGCCTTCTGAGTGCTGGAATAAACAGTAGGGCCACCACACCTGGCCTTATTTTTATGTGTGTGTACATGTTTGTACCTGTATACACGAATGTGCATGGGGGTTCCTGTGAAGGACAGGACAGTGTCAGGTTCCCTGAAGTCAGAGTGACAGGTGGTACTTAGGGACCACCCTACACAGCCCCAGGAACTGAAGACAGGTCCTCTGTCAGTGGAGCAAGTGCTCCTAGCTACCGGACCATCCCTCCAGCCCCCTGTACACACTCTGGGTGGGATGTTCATTTACCCAAAATTAAGCAGCAAGCAACACAGCTATGTTGAGATGCGTGCTGAGAAGCTAGCTGGCTTGGCTTACTCGCTGGTCAAGGGACCCCTCCTCACCAGCCTTAGCACAGTGACAAGCTCATCCCAGTCATTCAGCCTATGCTCAGCCCATGAGACGCATAGCTGTGCTATATTATTCCCAGCCTACAAATGAGGACACCAAGAACTTTATTGGAATTTCTGAATCACATAGTTAAAGAAATGATCTAGTCTGATGTTCTGCCCCTGAGTCCTGCATAAGCTCCCCAAATACTGACTTCTGATACCCACTTTCTCAGCCTGCCTGAGCTGTGTTGACCACTATACACAGCATGGCCCTGGGAAAGATGTAACCCTTTTGTGACCCAAACCCAGCAATGCCTGCTCTGTAGCAGGCAACAGACCTGTGTGTGAAAGCCACATCATCCACACGCCTCTTAAAAGGATCTATACATCCCAGGAGACCACCCTCTCTGTTCCGATTTGCAACAGCGCTTGAGCTAAACATGATCAGCTCCAAATTTATTTAATGCCTACTCTCCCCTGCCTGGCACCCGTGGACACCCCTGAACATGCCGAAGTCCTAGCATGTTCTGCAACCTGAACAAAGCAGCTGGATGGCCACACATTGTCCCTGTCTTCTAAATCTACATAGACTCTAGCTATAGGCTCTGGCTTTGGACTAGCTCCCAGCTCCCCAGTACCCCGAGTCTTTCCTCCCCCATGTGCAGCAATGCACACACAATAGTGAGTGGATGCTCACAGCAATCCTTGCCAGAGTCAAATCCCTGAAACTCTCACGACCCACTACACCCAGAACAGCCTTCATGCTCCGACAGCTGCCGTCCCTCCCTTACCGCCCCTCTGCTCAGTCCTGGGGGTGCTCCCTTCCAGCTTCCATCTCGTCTCCAAAGCTGGATGCTTCTGGGGCTTCCTGCCAACCCGGCTGGCTAAGTACTCTGGCCTGGCTACCAAGGCCAATGTGTTGCAAAACAGTTTCTGGGAATGCAAAGAGGGCTCTGGGGGCTGCCACACGGCTGCTGGCTCCACTAACAGGCATGGGCTGACCGCAGTGCTTGGCCCTAGAAGTGGCCCCTTGGCTCCCAATCGAACCCTTCGGGGTCTCGGAAGGGCTGACATTAGCAGGAAAGGGGGAGAGCGAGACAACATCAGCCAGAAACCAAGGGGTGGGCAGAAGAGAGCCGCGGCGGCCCCACGCTGAGTATTGTGCAATAACCTTCCCTGGCCGGCTCCTCAGGGAAGCTGCCAGCCTGTGCATTTGTGCAGAGACAGCCTCCCTGCAAGCCTCCCCACCAGCAATCCTGCCTTGACGTCAAACTCCAAGTTGGGGAACTTCAAACAGAAACAAACAAGTCTGCCCCAGACCACAAGTGAAGATGTTCCCAAGGAGGCCAACACTGAGAGCAGCCACAGCTGGGAGCATGGAGCTGACGGCCCTGTCCTCATCCACCAGGACTGAACTCTGTGACCCGACCCCAAGCTGCAAATGCAAGGGTCTACTCCCGCCTGCTCCCTGGCCTGGTTGGCAGGTGTGCAAGGGACCCTGCCCTTGAAACACTCACAAGTCAGCTGGTGTCTCTGCACAGGTGCCACCATCTCTGATAATGTAATATCACCAGTTTTAACGACCCCGAGACTGCGTGCTGAGGCCAGGAAGTACACCGGCTTGGTCAAAAGCACTGGTGGGGCTTGCTGAGAAACTCCAAGCGCAAGCCAGGCCGGGTTGACAGTCAGGCGAGGATTCGAGTTCTCAGTGATACCTGCTGAGGCCGTGAGCTTCAACAGCGTCCTCTGACCTCAAGGTCCTACGGCAGCATCCACCCAAACAGCCGGGAGTGAGCCAAACACATTGCCCTTTGGAAAGCAACCTTTGCCTTGAAAAGTCTGTGGGCCATCTGCCTCAAGACTGTTTTCCCAAGGTTTGTTTCCTGCCCCGACTAATTACTATGACCCCAAACCTTACCCTGTGTGCTCTTAGTGCCAGCACCCCTGAGGCGCCTCGGGGACATACTGGGCTAAATCAGAAGAGAGCAAACATCCCCATGTCCTGAAGTGACTGCCCTAGGCAAGAGAAAAGTGTACCTATCCATCTTTCAGTCATTCAATAGTCAAACTGCATCCTCCCAGGGTCAGGTATGGCGTCTGTCATAAGTGGCATGGTTCCCAGGATTCAGCTGAGACAATAGATGTGTCCACAGGCATGCCTGGCTGGGGACCGCAAGAGACAAGGAGGCTGAGAGCAGGCACGGCACCCTCTGAACATCCATGACACAGTAGCCTCAGCGGACACAGGTATGACACCCTCCGCTTGTCACCATTCAGAGGCCCCTGGTGCTTTGTACTTCTGTTGGGAAACTGGGAGAAGGGACAACAGCTTTGATACAATGCACATACCAAGGCCTCCGGACACACCTGTGCTCTAGTCCCAACACCCCCACATACCTGTCTGAAGTCCACCAGACAGACAACACGGCTAAAAAATGAGTTTACGCCTCAACTTCACAGTCACAGAGGCTGGTGCACACACTATGGGAGCTCCAAGAGACCACCCCAACTGGGAGGTGCCTGGGACCTCCACAAGGCATCAGAGAAGAGGGCATTCCTAAAATGGTTGAGTGAGCCTGGGGTGTGGCACACACTGAGGGAAATGTGGGGAGGGCATGGCAGGTGAGGACACCCTATGAGCAAAGATGAGCATCACAAAAGCTCTAAAACTGGGGGAGGAGGACAGTCGGAGACTAGATAGGACCAAGAAGGGAGGGGTCAGGACAATACTGGCTCATAGAGAACATTAGAACAATAACTGGCTCAGGACAGTACTGATTCATATAGGTCCGAGAAAGAACTGGAAACTTTTTAGAAGGTCTTGAAAGACCACAGCACTAAAATAGCTATAATCATGCAGGTATGGGGAGGGAAGCACTAGGAGAAATGTGATCATATTTGCATTTCTGAATGATTATCATTTTGGAAACCACGAGGAGAACAGATTGAAGTGGGCGTGGAGAAACCAGAGACAGGAAAATCAAAGAAGCCACCGCAACCGGCAAAAGATGAGAACAAACGGTAATTTAGCTAGTGGTGGTGTGGGAGGAACGACGAAGCCGATCCAAGAGATGTTTTATTGGCATTTTTTACTATGAAGATAAGCCTTCCTTCTTGCCTGTCCCGGGCACTTCTGGCATACCAGCATGCTGGAATGCAGGAAGCCGAAGCACTGGGGCTCACAGCAAACGCGCTAGCCACGCGGAGCCCAGTTTGCCTTTTGGTTTACTAGAGCCCGGCACTCTGTGTGTGTTGGGATGGAGGTGGGGGGCTTCTGCTGAAGGACCAGCCAGCCTGCAAACCCAACAGCCCAGGTGCTCCCCACTTCTGAACACGTCCCAGGCAGAGGGGACCTGTGTTTCCCAGTGCTGGGGGAAGCCAGGCAGAGACTGAGCGGATCACACCCGCGAGCGGGGCCAGGCCTGAGAGGGCCCTCTGCAGCCAGCCTGCCACACTGTTCTGCCCACTCCTCTTTGCAGGGTAAGAGCGTCTTTCCCATCGGAACTGCAAAGGCCAAGAGGGCTCACAGCAGCACGGGCCACAGGTCACGTCCCACTTCTACCTGCTGCCTATGGCTTCAGGTGACTGACAGGCCGCCTGACCCTTTACTTCCTCTGTCTTAAGTGAGGGAAGAGATCTTTGGGCAAATAAAATGTCACTGCGAGTTTTGAGTACCAGGCATGCTGAGGGCCCCACAGGTACTCAGTCATGGCTTCCTTCTCTGCAGCCTTCAGCACGGGAAAGGCCTGGTAGGGAGACCAGGTGACGAGAGGCAGGGTGGACTTCCAATGGCCAGTGCCCAGGTGCAGGATCTGAGGGACAAGACCATAAGCACAAATGCAGATGAGCACCAACCTGTACCGTTTACGATCCACTGTGCACCCCAAGGCCCGAGTGGTACCTCTGAGTCCGACTTACAATGAGGCCAAAGTGGACCCCCCTTCCACCAGTGATATAACCAGCCACTCTGCCGACAGCATTTATGATCACATGTCACACCCCTCGTGCTGACTGACAATACTTCACAATGCGTGGAGTGCGCGCTGAATTTAATCGTCACGCTATTTATCAGAACTTGGCTCCATCTCCACACGTTCCTGCAGCCTGGCCACCCTGCCCCAAAGGAAAGCCTGGCTTTAACCGAGAGACTAAAACGCTGAGTCCCAAGGAGGGTCCCTATAAGGGGGGGGGGGGCTGGCCTGATAAAACATCACCCCTCTTTCCAGAAGGGAACCTGTGACGGCCACTGCGGGGCCATTTGATGAGCGGCTAACGGGAAGGGAAAGGTGATAGGGAAAATAAACAGCCGCCCAAGGGAAGGAACTGAAAGGGTGAGGTGATGTCAGCTGTGGGAAGGGAAAGAAAGCAAGGCCACCAGGCCAACAAGCAGAAGCCAGAAGGCTGCAGGCCGGTCTTCCAGCCCTGAGCCCACTGCAACTGCGCTCAGCAGCCAGGCGTCAGCGGGGCCTCAGAAGGGCTCTCTAACAATGGCGCTACAGACAGAGCTGCACTAGGAGCGTGCAGGGAGGGCCAGCCAGGAACCCTGCAGGCCTGGGCAGCTCACATGACCATTGCCCTACTACTGCCTAAGCACACTCACTTTCTTTCATTATCTGCAAAAAGGTGGGGGGCGGGCAGAGGAGCCTTCTTAGCACTAGGCTAGGCAGCCTGACCATTCATAGCTCACCATCTTTATCAAGAAAATTCAAAAGGCCTGGGACCTTTGAAGTCTCTAACTAGACACTTAAGGTTCTCAAACATTCTGCTGTGCATTTACTAGTCAAACCTGGCGCTCTCTTTGGGCATTCCTTGACAGGGGGTAATCGCAGGGAGGCTGGCCCGCCTTGAAAGATGGCTTCCCTGGGCCTCACTCTTCCCAGGAGGTCAAGAGCAGTTCAATGGCCAAGCTAGACTGTGTAAAACAGAGTCCTGGGCAGAAAAGTCCAACAAACCATGAGAGCTACCCCGCCGTAAGTGGCCTGGGAGAGCAAGCCAAAGTGGCCTTGCTGCAGGCAGGAACGGGGCTGTTTTCCAGGCGTATGCTGGGGTGACACCACACAGACATGTAAGCACACATAGATACAGACATGCGCACTCGCCTGCTACCCCAGAGGCACTCCACCTGGACAAAAAAGGGATGCATTTGAAAACAAATATGCTGCTGGCCATACAGCCTCCCAGGAAAACAGTGGGCTCCAGGCACCAACAAAACTGGATTTCACAGAGCTGTTTTCCCTGCTTCCCAGAGCTGACTCATGTTATCCTCCCTACAAAGCTGAAGTTCAGCACCGTCCTGTGGTGGCATTTCATTTGTATTTTAATAAATAAAGCTTGCCTGAAGATCAGAGAGTAAAACAGTCCCACTGGTCAGCCTTATAGACCAGGCAGTGGTAACACACACCTTTAATACCAGTAGACACACTAGTTTGCCACAGAAACCGGGTGGTGCACACCTTTAATCCCAGTCCTAGAGAGGAATATAAAGCAGGAAGAGACAGCTCACAGACATGGTCTCAATCTGAGATTCCTAGAGGCAGGATCACCATTTCGAACTGAGGTGGAGGTAAAAGCTAGTGGCTTGCTGCTTTGCCTTTCTGACCTTCAGGCTGAACCCTAATTTCTGTCTCTGGGTTTTTATTAATTGTGCTACACCACCCCCATTTCACAGAGACATGAACCAGAGACAAGTGGCCACAAATCATGTAGCTTATGTAGGCAAAGGAGGGCCTGCATGAAGGCAGTGTGTAGTGGCATTTCACTTGTATCTTTTTTTTTTAATATTTATTTATTTATTATGTATACAATATTCTGTGTGTCTGCAGCCAGAAGAGGGCATCAGATCTCATTTCAGATGGTTGTGAGCCACCATGTGGTTGCTGGGAATTGAACTCAGGACCTTTGGAAGAGCAGGCAGTGCTCTTAACCTCTGAGCCATCTCTCCAGCCCCCTTCACTTGTGTCTTAATAAATAAAGTTTGTCTGAAGATCAGAGAGTAAAACAGTCCCACTGGTCAGCCTTACAGACCAGGGAGTGGTAACACACACCTTTCATCTCAGTTGTCATAGAAACTGGGTGGTGCATGCCTTTAAGCCCAGCCCTAGAGAGGATATAACTGGAGTTATCGCCTCTCAATACACAGTCTCATTCTGAGATTCCTAGAGACAGGTTCGCCATTTCACACTGAGGTCAAAGTAAGAGGCAGGGGCTGGCTGTTTTGCTTTTTGGATCTTCAGGCTGAACCCCAATTTCTGACCCTGAGTTTTTATTAATCGTGCTTCAGCAGTGTGACTGTCATGCCCACTCTCTTTACCAAAGGACAGTTAGGGTTTCTACGGATAAAACACTGTAACCAAAAACAATTTGGGAAGGAAAGAAGGGTTAACTTTTGCTTACACTTCCAGGTAAGGGTCCATCAAAGAGGTAAGTCAGGGGAAGAGCTCAAGGTGGAATCTGAAGGCAGGAGCTGGAGCAGTGGCCATGGAGGAAAGCTACTAACTGGCCTGCTTTCTTACAGAACCCAGGGCCACCAGCCCAGGCATGGCACCCCTCACAGTGAACTGGGTCCTTCCACATCAATCATCAATCAAGAAAAATGTGCCACAGGCTTGCCCAAAGGCCAGTCTAGTGGAGGCGGATTCTCAACTGATGTTCTCTCTTCCTGAATGACTCCAGTTGGTGCCCCGTTGACATAAAACTGAAAGGCAGAATGTGGGGGACCTGCTGGGTGGCAGGCAAATGACGGGCATCTTGGTATGAGGATCGCTAGCAAATGGGGACCCAGAGGTCAAGAAGCCAACACAACACCACTCAATTGGCTCCTTGCCACAGCAAACACCCTCAGCACAGCCTAATAAATACCCTGCGCGGCCTCATCCATCTTTCACCTAGCAGGCCACCCACCCAGCTGTAAACTCGGCCCTGGGAACAGACCCTGCAGGCCACACTCCAGTCATACACACCATATATCACCGACAAAGCACAAACCCAGGGAGGCAACTAGCAGCTGCTGTGCCACGTGACCAGGAGTGGCCAGAATTTTCCAGAAGGCCTGTTCTCTACCTGGGAGAGATTTCATCAGCACTGTGTCGTCCCCTCACGGGGACAAGTCACAATTCACTCCTTCCCACCCATGGGCAGAAAGAACCAGATTGAGGGCCTCCTGTCCTGTGCCAATTGCAGGAGCTCTGTGTACTCAGCCTTCCGGGGTAACCGTCTGAGGTACGCGCAGGCGCAAGCACACACTGTCTTGCATAAGATCCAGCTTCATCCACATTCAGACCTCAGGCTAAACAAGCAGACAAGCACCGTGGGCTGTAACACACTGTGGCCCATTTGGTGAAGTAACACATACCTCAGGTTTCACTCCAACGGACAAAGCAGCATTAGAGTCTCGCCTAGCCAGGGCCAGTACCAGGTGACCCAGATCCAAACCCAGATCCAGGTGACCCAGATCCAAACGTGTGCACGTGTGCATGCGTGCGTGTGTGCATGTGTAGGTGTGTGCACATGTATGTACTTGTGGAGGTCAGAGGTCAATGGTGAGTGTCTTTCCCTATTGTTCTCCACCTTCCGTTTGACACAGGAATGCTCAGTGGACCTAGAGTTCACCGACAGCCTAGGCTGGCTAGCTGGCAAGATCCCAGGATCCTCTAACCTGCCTCCCCAGCACCTGAGGTCTGTGTGGGTTCTAGAGATCTGAATTCAGATCCCCAGGACAAGCATTTGACTCACTGAAGTATCTCCCCAGCCCTGTTAGTTATCGTTTTAAGACAGAGTCTCACTATGTAGTCTACCTAGGCTGGTCTCAAACTCTCAATTCTCCTGCCTCAGCCTTCAAGGTGCTGGGATGGCAGGCATGTGTGTGCCACCACCGCCTGGCTCCGCCACTTTATTTAACAAATCAAGGGATGACCTATAAAGTATCCAAGCACTAATTCACTGGACCAGGCAGCAAGTCGGTACTGTAACTGTCTCATGTAGGGATGACAGTCGGACTCAGAGATTAAGTAACCATCAGAGAAGGAGGTTAAGATCCAGATGATGTCATTCCTCTGTGGCAGCCAGGCTCCTTAGCTGGACTGCTGGCTGTCAGCTGATGGGTGGACTCAGTTCTCAGCCTGCTCTGAGCCACTCCTCAGAGAGGAGGGGCTGAAGCCAAGCCTAAGGCAGCTTCCGTCTCAGCAGCCCCAAGGAGTGTTCTCTTCTTTTTTTTTCTTCTTTTTTTTTTTTTTTTTTTTTTGGTTTTTCGAGACAGGGTTTCTCTGTGCTTTTGGAGCCTGTCCTGGAACTAGCTCTTGTAGACCAGGCTGGTCTCGAACTCACAGAGATCCGCCTGCCTCTGCCTCCCGAGTGCTGGGATTAAAGGCGTGCGCCACCACCGCCCGGCGAGTGTTCTCTCCAGAAGAATCAATCATCCACAAGATACAGATTCCTCCTAAAGCAGAGACGGCTGGGACCAGGCAGAAAATGGAGCCAAGTGTTTGCTACCAGATCCCAGGCCAGAGAACATGTAATCAGTGCCCCCAGATACCCCTGAAGGCTCTGCTTCCTCGGGCCTGCAGGGCTGCACCCTTGAGCGTGTGAGAGCAGGGTTGAGGCTCTGACCCTACGCAGCATGAGGCCTTCTGTGCTCATATCTGACCTCCCGAGGACTCAAGCACTTGTGTTTTCTTCCTGAAAAAGGAAGCCATTTCTCAATCTGTTGCTACATAAGATACCAGGAACCAGAAGCAAGAGACACAGGGGGCACAGGTACGCAAGAGTAGAGAGGGAGGGGCACAGGTATGCAAGAGCAGAGAGGGAGGGGCTGCTGTGGTTGCTCAGTGGCTGGCTGGGCCCTTGACAAGGGAACTGGCCAGAGGCCCCAGCTTGGGAGCCATGTGAAGAAAGCGGCTATAAAGTCGCTTAGTCAGCTATGACAAAACCACAGAACACGTTTCAACACACAGTTTCGTGTGTAGTTTTATTAAGTGACAAAAGCAGAACCAGAGTTCAGTATGACAGATTAGTAAAGCCATGTTAGGGGCAGGCAAAAAAAAAAAAAAAAAACAAAACTCTAGCTAGAAAGCACATGAAATGATGGTACGCACCAGAAATCCAGCAATCAGGAAGCCAGGACAGGAGGATCAGGTGTTCAAAGCCCATTAGGGCTACACAGTGAGTTCAAGGCCAACCTGAGCTACTTGAGACCCTGTCTCACATCAAAGAAAGTGAAGGTTGAAAGGTGGCTCACAGAACACTGGCTGCTCTTCCGGAGCACTTGGGTTCAATTTCCAGCATCCACAGGATAGCTCACAACCATCTGCAACTCCCCGTCCAGAGGATCAGCGCCTTCTCCTGGCCTCCATGAGTACAAGCTATACACAAGATGCCATTCATGCATGCTGGCAAAATACCATACACATAAAATAAAATGATAATTTAAAAATTTAAAAGAAAGTAAGGGGGGATGGCAGACACAGGGAGCCAAGGGGGTTGAGGGGGATGGCAGACACGGGGAGCCAAGCGGGTAGAGGGGGGATGGCAGACACAGGGAGCCAAGGGGGAAGGAGCAGGCACTTGTTCTTTTCTCTCAGCCTTTCCATGTTCTGAACACTGTGATTACACAGGCTGATTTTGCAATGCTGTTACCGGTAATAATATGTGTCAAACTGTTGACCAGGTACTGGCTGTTTTACAGCATGGCAGGGTGGGTGGTGGGCTGCCCGTGTCCTGTCTGTAGGGGAGCTGAGCCAGGCCTTCCCACTGAGGCTAGCTCTGGCAGTCACTGTGCCAGGCCTGACGGGTACCAGAAAAATGAGTTAAGTCCTACTCCACAATTTAAAGACCTTGACTCCAGCTCAGGTCAAAGGTATTGACTTGAATGAGAACAGGCATCTGACAGGGCTCTACCAAAGAGGCTGTTAAGGGGAAAATTGAAGGTGAACATTATAAACATACAGCTTGTGGTTGGGAGGAACATGAGGACCCAAGTTGATCCTAGCACCCCTGTAAAATCTGAAAAGAATAACAGGACAATCGCTGGGAGTGCTAGCTGCATTCCTAGCTCCAGATTCAGTGAGATCCTGACTTAAGGGAGTAAGACAGAGATAGAGCAGGATGCCCAACATCCTCCTCTGGCACACGTTCACACACACATATGCACATATGCGCGCACACGCACACACATACACACACACACCTACCTTGAGAAAAGTGAGATATCAGGAAAGATTTCACAGAAAAAGGAGGCTTTGCCCCAGATCCTGGAAAGTCAGGAAGAATCCAAGAGGAATCACCTCAAGGGGAAGTGACAGATGGCCCAGGAATGCAGGTCTGTAACCCCAGCTATTTAGGAGAGCAGGGAGATGGGGACTTCCTGGATGGCCTTGGCAACTTAAAACAATGACTTAAAATTTATAAAGCTGGGACTTGGGGCTCAGTGGAAGAACACGAACCTCACATCTTTCTGCTCCATCATCACAAAGAAGGGAAGTGTCCCCCTTGCTGATAAGCAAGTAGAAAGTGAAAACACACATGCGGAGGCTTTGGACAACACTGGCAGTCCCCAGGCATTGTGGCAGGCCACTGACCTCTGACCCTGGCCCCTGGAAGGCAGACGGGGAGCTCCACCCTGCAGCATGAGCTTCCCCAGGTAACTGGGAACCCCAACCCCAAGTCCACTTCTAGGAATTTCTCTTAAAGAAATAAGCCTGCTTACATGGAGATCGCAGAAGTGCAACTCAGAAGGGCCAACCACAGAAAGCAGGCTGCTGTGGTCTGTGCAGCTGTGACAGAGACCAGAGAGGCCTCTGACAAAAGTCCTGTGGGAAAGGACTAAAGGTGGGGGCCATATCTATGGACATGTCATAGCAGATTTCCAAGTCAAGTCCAGAAAGCTGAGCTCACAGAAATAACCTCCAGCCATTTTTGCTGTTAGACCTTCCAGTATAATGATACTGGATGCCCTTTCTTTAACAGAAAGGCCAATTTATGTCTTAAAACAAACATATCAAAACATAACACTGGAAATAGAGGTGGTGTGTATGTAGCCCAGGCTAGCTTCACTCACAATCTGGGAGGACAAGCCTGTGGTATCATATGCAACTGGAAACAGAGAAGATTTTATTTGACTTTTTTTTTTAAAGATTTATTTATTTATTTATTTATTTATTTATTTATTTATTTATTATACAGTATCCTGCCTGGAGGCCAGAAGAGGGCACTAGATCTCATTACAGCCGGTTGTGAGCCACCACGTGGTTCTTGGGAATTGAACTCAGGACCTCTGGAAGAGCAGCCAGTGCTCTTAACCGCTGAGTCATCTCTCCAGCCCCCTTATTTGATGTTTTTACTTTTTTTTGTTGTATTTTTTCCAAAGAACATGTGTGATTTTTCTTGAAATTTTAGAAGTCTGTAGTAATAATAATTGTTAAAAGGGCACACGCATATGCCAGGTCACTCCATGGAACCTAGCGGACAGTTTTGTGGGATGGACTCTCTCCTTCCGTCTTTAAATAGGTTCTGAGGACCAAACTCTGGTTGCCAGTCTTGCGTGGCCAGTGCGTTCTGAGCCCTCTTGCCAGTCTATGTGCAAGGCTTATAATCAGGAAGCAGTGTCATTCATTGGGATGGTAAGATACCAAGTGGGGTTTCAAATGGGAGGAAGGTGGGCATCCTGAGTTTGAAAACACCTGCAGCCGGAACAAGGAAGAGAAAAGACTGAACTTTATAGAAATCCCTGAGCATGCATCCTCTGAAGACTGGACGTGCTAGACTATGCAGAGCCCACTGCCTCTCTGAAGAGCTAACCTAGTCAGGACTGCTTCTGCTCATCAACGAAGCCAGATCTAACTGGATGCACCACTGCAAGCGGGACACGCAACGGAAAGGTGAGTTAATTAGAGCACCCTCAGAAACTAGTGGTGTTTGGTGAAGACGCTGCACCCTGCACCCTAGCCCCAGAAATGCTTTCTTCCTAATGAGGCTGGTGACGAGCGGGAGGAAGCACTGGCCACAGCCTGCTACATTAGCACGGCTTTCAGCGTTTCTGATACCCAGGACGTGTGCCTCAGAGAGGAAATGGACAGTTTGGGGCCAGCAGGACAGAGCAGAGGTGAAGGGTACTTGGTGCAAGACCAGAAGGTCTGCATTTAATGCCTGTATCCCACAGTGAAAGGAGAGGACCAGCCCCTGAAAGTTGTTCTATGACCATCACATGTATGCCATGGCATGTGTGCACCCTCATATGCACACGCATTCACACACCCCCACCACCCCCTCATCGTCACCATCATCACCACCATCATCATCACCGTCGTCACCACCATCATCATCACCAACGTCACCACCATCATCATCACCAACGTCACCACCATCATCATCACCAACGTCACCACCATCATCATCACCAACGTCACCACCATCATCATCACCAACGTCACCACCATCATCATCACCATCATCACCACCAACGTCACCACCATCATCACCACCATCACCACCATCATCACCATCGTCACCACCATCATCATCACCATCGTCACCACTATCATCATCACCATCACCACCATCATCATCATCATCACCACCATCACCACCATCATCATCACCATCATCACCATCATCATCACCATCATCACCACCATCATCACCATTGTCACCACTATCATCACCAACGTCACCACCATCATCATCACCATCGTCACCACCATCATCATCACCATCGTCACCACCACCATCATCATCATCATCACCACCATCATCACCACCATCGTCACCACTATCATCATCCTCACTATTGTCACTACCATCACCATCGTCACCACCATCATCATCCTCACCATCGTCACTACCACCCTCATCGTCACTACCACCCTCATCGTCACCACCCCCATCACCACCACCACCATCATTTAAAGTCAAGTGAAGCTCTGGAGCAGGCCTGCATGCTACAGGGCGATCAGCTCTTCCGTCAAGGTGGAAAATGCTCTGGAGTCCTCACCTCCCAGGCCAGGTGCTTGTTGGTTTTGCACCAATTCCAGCAGGAATGCATTTGCAAAATGGGCCCCACCCTTCTCTGCCTTGTAGGATAGAGTTTGCTGAGTTTAACCTCCTTGAATCTACCCAGCTTCGGATGCTGCCCTTCGAGCCGTCTCCACCCCAGCCCATGGGCTTCCTGCCCGAGTGAACTGTCTTCTGGGCAAAGCTGTCAGTGCGGTGAGAGAGGTCACTCTGAGCCCAGGCTCGCCCATTTGTCACTTTGTGGTTCCAATCTAATCCTTTGCTCTGCCCAGTGCCCAGGCCTGATCCCTGAACCCTCTCACCTCTCAAGTCACCTCCTTTCTCCACTGTGACAAACCAAGTGTTACAACTGGAATGGAATGAGGACTGATCTGGGTCATGGCTAGAGGTTTCTGGCCGGACCGGGCCGCCGGTAACAGGAGGGCAGGAGGACATGACAGGTGGAGCAAGCAGAGAGGGAGGAAAGGTGAGAGAGACTGCTCCCACTCTCACCTCCTGTTTCTCATCCCTTCCAATAACACCAGCAGATACAAATGGTCAAACGGTCAACCCACCGCTAAGGTCAGGGACCTCAGGACCCTGTCACATCCCAGCCTGTCAGCTGAATAGCCAAGTCTCTAACACAAGCCTCGGGCAGCATTTCAGCCTGAGGCCAGGCCACCAGTCCGTCTCCACTGCTGCTTTTCACTCAGCTTCCTGGGGACACCGTAAAGGCCTCTTGCTCTGCACACGAGCTGTCCTAGGGTCTGGCTTTTCTCCTACATTTCCAGCTTCCTCACCATCTCCAAACATACGCCTCCTAAACCAGAAACTCCGCCCAGGTACAGGGCCCAGTGGCACCCCCACCACAACAGGTCTGAACCTGTGTGATCGAGACCCCTCTTTTCTTTTCTTTCTTTCTTTTTTTTGAGACAGGGTTTCTCTGTGCAATTCTGGCTGTCCTGGAACTCGGTCTGTAGACCAGGCTGGCCTTGAACTCACAGATATCCGATATCCACTGCCTCCACCTCCTGAGTGCTGGGATTACATGGGTGCCACCACTGTCTGGCCCTTCCTTTCTAACAGAACACTAACGTGCTGGCACCCCATTTCTTGTGAGACACTGGCATCTGGCCAATGACAGACAAATGGGATTCTCGCACGGGGATTATGAACGAGTACATCAAGCCCTTCTCCAGCCCGTCATCATCTACTGCCGGAATTTGGTGGCTGGTGCTCTGGCAACCATCTTGGAACACGTAGACAAGAGATGACAGAGAAGTAAACCGGAAAGGGTCTGGTTTCTTGGTGACCATACCAACCTAGGCCTAACCTCCAGGTTTCCTTCATATGTGAGAAAAATGAACTTGTTTGAAATGCTGTCATTACAAACACCATTTTCTCTCATTTTCCATCCAACAGGTCCTTACTCTGACTTGGCCAATAACATCAATGTTTACTTTCTGGAAACCCTTAGCTGTTTATTTACTTATTTCCTCGTTAATTATAGGCAATTTCTGGAAAGGAGCATGCCTCTCATTTTTTAAGTGAATATTCCAAACATAACAAGCAGTGACTCCTCCTGTCCAGGCTTTTTTGTTTAATTCACTGTGTGTGTGTGTGTGGACATGCACACACGCACATGGCTGCCACAGCTCTCATGGGGGGTGAGAGGACAACTTTCAGGAGTCAGTTTGTCCCTCTGCGATGTGGGATCTAACTCAGGTCCTGTCTTTCTGGCAGATGCTGTGCCCACTGAGCCTCCTCACTGGCCTTTCACAGTGTTTGTTACACTGGTTTTGCTGCTGGCTGTACCTGACAGGAACATCCTTATTCCATGCATTCTAGACCAGCATCCTACCGATCATTTCCTTAAGCACAGTCAGGCTGACTCATAAGGAAGGTAAGGAAGGTGGGGCCATTGAGCGGTACTGGGCTCCCAGTGTGAGCACACCGCAGTGCACTGATAACACCTTCCTCCCACAGGCACTGGGCTGCTCCCAGCTCCCCCTCACCACAGAAAATGCCACACTGCATGTTCCCACCTGTCTCATTCCTGCACCTCACATCTGCCTGATGTGACACCCCAAGTGTGCTTTCTGGTGATGGGAGTCTTGTACCTTTAGCTTCATCTTGTTCCACTTAGCCCAGCCCAGACGTCCAGGTCTGGAGAAACAGGGTCCTTCCCTGAACCAAGTTACACTTAGCTCTGAACCACAAGCCCTAGTCACGTGATGGGTGGCAGGCTTCTACATTCTCTTCTTATGACCTAAACTAATCATAGCAGAAATACAAATACAAAGTCCCCCTGCCTGAGCTCCCTCCCAAAATGGCTGCTCCTTGGAGACACACGGTGCTGACTCCAGAGCCAGTGCGCGTGCCTGTCTACACACAACATCTCCCTGAGAGCCAAAAAAAAAAAAAAAAAAAAAAAGGCTTTCTTTCCCCTGCAGCAACCTCAGAGGAAGAGACCAAACCTCTGCACACCTCACCCCTCAAATCAGTTGATCTCAAGCCTTTTCCCAACTCAAAGAGCTTTCAAAGTCCCCACCTCCACCCCTTCCCCAGAGCACACGTAGGCTGCAGGGCAGACACAGCTCAGCTTCTTTCCGAAGCTGTCTCCTGATAAAGGAAAGTCCCAGGCGAGGAGAGGGGCCAATTTGTTTATTTCCAAACACAGCCACATTCCAGCTGCGACATGTATGCTGGTTGGATGGGTTCACTGCAAAAAGCAGCTGGGAGGCAGGGCTGCGGGAGGGGGCTGGAGCCTCAGAATGGGTTATTTTTAGGTAAGCCAGTGTTCCCAGGATCATGTTCACAGCCCCAAACCAGGCCTGTGTTCCCGCTCTGGCCTGCCACACACTTTTCACCAGAATGGGTCTCATACGCAAATGAGGCCCTCTGTGCCTCGCTGAGGGCTCAGATCAGAGGCAGATGACTGGCCAACTCGAAGCCGCAACCAACATCCACTCTTCCAGGCCACATTTCCCGGACACCTGCTCAGCTCAGGTACTAGGGCTTGTGCACAGCACAACCACAAAGCTGTGCTCTGTAGCAAGGAAAATAAACACCCCCGAAGCCACAGAGAAGGTGGATACTGAACCAGACAGGGTCAAATCCCAGCTACGATCTCTAAACCTAGTTACTCACCAGGCTTGAGGCAAGGGAGGGTTGAGTGTTCAAAGCCATCCTGGGTAACTTAAAGAGACCCTATCTCAAAATAAAAGTGGGGGAAAGGCTTGGGGACACTGCTCAGTTGCTGAGAATTTGCACGAGGTGAGTAAGGTACGGGGTTCCAGTTGAGCACTTCAGGAGAAGAAAACAGAACCACCGTCTAAAACAACACCCTAGGCTGTCAGCCATCAGGGCTTTAGAAATCCCATTTTACAGACAAACTCAGAACCTGCTCCAGGAAGATGGTTAGGGGCCACCCTGACAGCCTGTTCTCTCTTCCCAGGGACATCAGGCAGACCTGACTAGGAGGGCAGGCAGACTGGACACCGCCCTCCCAAAGCTTACCGGGTTTCTCTTGCAGTCAGCCAGCGATGTGCACCCTTCCGTGGGCAGGGCTTGCTGGCTCCTTCTACTACCCATTCAGAGGGTGGTGACCAGGAGGTGCAGGTAGCACCCTCCAGTGCCAGACAGGGCTCCTCTCTTGAGGAAAGAAAGCACAGGAGCTGCAACCACGGGGCCTGGAAACTGCAATGGCCTCCCTGCTTGTGGGGAGCCAAGAGGCAAGTGATGTTTTTTTGGACAACGGGACAGAACAAAGCTGCATTGTGATGCCCGCTGGGCAAGGAAAAGCAGCAGAGGCAAAGGGGCTTTGGGGCCTGTGGATTTGTTAGTGGCTCATGTATTTATTCAGCCAAGGAAAAGCAATGCAGGCAAGAGGCAGGCAAGGCTAGGAGAGTCCTATACCTTTTCAAAACAGTAGCCCATGCCAGGCCTGGGCCACATACCTGTCATCTCAGCATTCAGGAGGCTGAGGCAGAGGGATTGTAAGTTCCAGGCCAGCCTGGGCTACACAGTGAGATCCTGTCTCCAAAGAAAGAGGAAGGAGAAGGGGAAAGTGAAGAACAGAAATCAGAGCTTTCCCAAGTTCATGTCCAGGGCGGGGAAGGAGATCGTCCCCTCTGCCAGGTGTGGGAGCCATCTGCAGCGGCTGTCACCTGCTGAGGTTGGCTATTGGTCCGGTGACTGCCCTTGGAGCCAAGCAACCACCATCCTGCAGAGTTCAGTGGTGTCCCTTGCAAAAAGATGGTCCCAGCTGGACTTGAGGACCCCTCTATGGGGTGACTGATGGGAGGGTCATGGGACCCTCACCTGAGAACCCAGCCGCTTCCTTCACTGCTCTGTCCTAACTCCATGTGGCCTGAGGGAGGGGCTAGAGCATATAGACCACGGAAGACTGGGGTGTGGGGGCACACCGTCTATGTGGCTATAGGCAAGCCTTCATTCCTGCTGGGTAAAGACTTACCAGGTGCTGCTCGCAGAGGGAGGCACAGCCACACACTCTAAATCACCTTTCACCTACAGTCTGTAAGGAAGTCCAATAAACTCACTGGTACCCAGAGTGAACTCTAATGGGATGGTGCCTTGGTTTGTCATTGGGACCTTGGGAGGACGGGTTGTTTATGTTTCCCCCTGGAAAGGCATGTTGGCCACAGAATACACAAGGGCCACTTGAGTCTAGGAACGCGTCCAGGGTGTGACCTCAACTTCTTACTGTAAGTTTCAGTAGGAGGGGCATTTCCTCTCAGCGAGCTGGAGAGAAGGGCCACGCAGACTGCATGTGCGGACCATGGGACGTTGCCTGAGGAAGGTAGGAGCAGAGCAGGTAGGAGCAGAGCAGCCCACCTCTAGGGTGCGCTGTGTTGAAGTGAGGTAGCCAGACGCAAAGGGCTGGAGGCAACTGCAGCTCGCTGCCTTCTCCCCCTGCAAAGCACACCACTGGCAGACAGAGTAAGCCCCGTGGGGCCCAGTATCAACATCCTAGTCCCAGTTGGGGAAACTGAGGCTTGAGTGAACAAAGAGCTTCTAAGGCTCACAGCTTTCAGAAGTGGAGACAAGACTCAAACCCTGTGTCAAAAGCTACCCTCTTGGTGTCTGATGGCCAGTCCTTCACTCCTGTCGCCCCCTCGGCAATGGTGGTGGTGACGCTGGGTTTTAGGCCGACTGCATTGCAATCACGACTACTCTCGGGTGTAGGGGAGGAAACAGAGAGACCAAGCGTCCTGCCCAAAGTCACACAGCTACCTTTCCTAACTCTCTGAGTTTAGCCTAGGTGTGACAGGTCCCTTAATGAAGCAGGACTCTGTACCAGACAGGGGAATTAAGGAGGAAGTTACTCTGAGTAGAGATGGAAAAAGCAGAAACAAGTCAGCCATGGGAACCAGTTGTTTATTATCACGATTGGGGAATGCTGGAAACTCCCTCCCCTTCTTGAAGAGTGGGTGGAAGGGTGGAAGGGTGAACGTGTGAGGGTGAACGTGTGAGGGTGAACGTGGATGGGTGGTGGGAGGGTGGATGGGTGGTGGGTGGGTACATGGGTGGGTGTTACAAACTCTCTTACACAGCAGGTCCGTGGAGACCTGAGAGATGGAAAGCCTGATCAGAGGCTGTCACTAACCCAGGGGAACATGTCAGATTCTTTTCCCCAAGATCTGTCCCCCAATGGTCCAGTCTTCACTAACCCAGGGGAACAAGTCATTCTTTTCGCCGAGATCCGACCCCCAACGTCCAGTCTATTTGGTAACCTGCCCCAATCAAGCACAGCATTTGAAGGCGAGAAGACCCGTGGTGCCCACAGGAAGGGCACAGAGGCAGCGATGACAGATGTAGGGAGAGCTGTGCACCTGGCGCAGGTTCAGAAAACATCATCTCAGCCCAGCATGGTGGCACACGCAGGTATCCCAACACTCAGGAGGCTGACATGGAAGGACCGTGAGTTAGTTCCAGGCCAGCCTGGGCTATATAACAAGACCTTGCCTCAAAGTGTGAGGGGGAAGGCATGTAATTTTGGTTTGAGCATGTTTCTCAGTGGTAAAGTAGTTGTCTAGCACATGTAAAGTCCCAAGTTCAATCCCCAGCACTACTAAAAATTTATTTAAAAAAAAAAACGGGAGGGGGTATAATTGTCTGGGATCAAAACAACAGGATAAATCACACTTCAACAGGGACTGGATGGCAGACTTCCAGCCATGAGGGGACATTACGGGGGGTGGGGGTGGGGGTGGGCCTATGTGCCTTCTTGAACTACTTTAAATTATTTTAAAATACATTTTGGTGATTACTGTCATAACTCTCCATTACTGAAGAAATGTTATCTAATGTGAAACAAACGTTCCCCAATAAATCAGGGCATCTGTTCTTAGCTGGCCTTCCTCTGTCTACCCTCCCTACTTCCTTACCTCTGGAGAGACCTGATTTTGCTCAGGTTAACAATGTGCTCAGCTTCCGAGGCCCCATGCAGCCGGTGAAATGGGAGCTACTTCTAGGAAGTTGTTTTTTCTCATAGGATGGGTAACAGGCAGGTAAAAACAACATTACACCTGGAATACAGAACGTATAACCTAAAAGCAGCAGCTACTTTGAGAGCATGCAGCCCTGTGTGGAGGATGGTAATATGAGACAGGAGGGCCAGCACAGAAGCCAGGTACTGCTGACCTCCAAACTCCCCGTTTCCTAGGAAACCAACTCCTTGCTTTCCACAGTGGTACTAAGATTTATTTCTGACAATCGGGGCAAAGGAATCTTAACATTTTTATCAAATCCTAATTCCAGGGCAATGAACAGGGCTTGTGGTAGCTTCTCTGTTCCTGCGAGTGATCTGTGAACTTAGGGGGTCCTTGGGGTGCCCAATAAGCACAGGCTAACTCTTGCTGGCAGCACCCTGCTTGGTGCTGTAAGGGGCAATGACCGTGCACGGGTATTATGTCTGCTGAGCTGGCTTGGTTTTGCAACTTGGAATTTTGCTAGCAAACAAAAAGCGCTTTATGACAGAGACTGACAGCCACAATGGGACCTTTCTGCTTTCATTATGAAAGCACATTAAGAGTTGAGCTGCCCCAAAAGCTGTAGCCAGGAGCCTTGGCCCCCCTGACCCTGTACCCTGGAAGGCCTCCAGAGACACTCACTCAGGTCAGCACTGCGCTGTGATGGATCAGCTGGGCCCCCATTGCCCAAGCCCCTCTTCTCCATCTCTGCTGCTCTCAGGTCCCTTGTTCATGCTCCACCTGCTGACACAGACGGGCAGCACACGAGCTTCAGCACTGCAACATCTTGAACGTCTGAAAAGCCAGTGTGCCCTCCAAGGAGCTCAGAGGAGAGACGGGACAGTGGGCAGAGGTCTTCTGGGGACCTGCCAGGTCCTCATTAAACAGTGATCTTTTCCTGTTGTACGAGACTGATGTGAACTGGAACAAGAGGTAGTGAGCCTGTTGCTAGCAGCCTCCAATAGTGTGTGTGCAAAGGCCCCCATCTCTCTCACACACAGACACACATAGACACAGACAGACAGACAGACAGACAGACACACACACACACACATATTCACCAGGACATGTCTGATAGTGATCACAGTGGCATTCTGGGTAGCAGTTTAGAACTAAACAAACCAATTACTCATTGGCAGGAAAATGACAGACCTGGAGCCACCCGTGACTGTGCACACGGCTCAGGGAATGAGCAAAGTACTTCACACAAGCTTGAGGACCCGGGTTCAAGCCCGGCGACCATGGAAAAACTGGGCACGGCAGGACTGGAACCGACAAGAGACAAGCAGATCCCTGGTGCTCACTAGCCAGCCAGTCTAGCCAGTTGGTGAGCTCCTGGTTCAGTGAGATACAGGGTGGATAGCGGAAGGGGAAGAAGACAACAACAAAAGATGTAGAAAATTTTTTTTAACTGTGCCCATCTACTGGGATACTACATAGCAAGAAAAACGCACAAACGCAGCTACATGCGAGAAAACTGCACAAGTTTTCCAATGCTGAGCCAGACAGATTCCCACATATCTGATATAAGAAATGAGCAAGGGGAATCCCAGCACCAAAGGGATATAATTTAGTGGCAAATCATACTTCAAAGCAGGGACACGATGACTCTGAGAGTCAGGTTAATGCCACTTGTGACAGTCAGGAAAGGGAAGATGGTCCGAGAGACTTCTGGGCTCTGGTGGGTCACTAGGGTCCACAGGCTGTGGCTGTCCCCAGCTGTATATTAATGACCTGTGCACTCTGAATCTGAATTGTATTTTAAGATAAGTAGTTACAAAGGAAAAAGGGAGAAAAATGCGTCTGGACACAAGTCATTTTTGTGAACCTTCAAAATCTCTTGACTGGACCTTAAGCTACTCGGGGGAACTCCAGGGAGTTGGCACCTCATCACTCCAGCCAGAAAGTGACAAGGGCACAGCCAAGTCCTCTGGCTTGTAGGTTGTTTAGATCTGATTAGGGTTCCCTCAGCAGGAACCACAAGATCCTCTGGGGAAGGAATAGTTTGAGACACACATATACTTCCTCCCTGGATCAGAGATGGACACCTAAGAGAAGCCCCTGCCCCGGTATAATGAAGATGGGCAGGCATGCAGGGTCAGTGCAACAACGGCTGCACCCGGGCAGTGGTCGGGACCGCAGAGAGAAGACAGGGCGAGCCTGTGTTCTGCTTCCCACAAGGCCATGTCAACTATACAGAGCCTCTTCAACATGTTGCAGAGGCTCCTGCTCTCCTATGAGGCCCGCCTACACGGGCACATTCTCTCCTAGGAGCAGATTCTCACTGAAACCTTGGTTTCTTGGAGGAACGTCATCACCTGACACCAAACTGCCAGGTTTTGTGGCATCGGGCTAACAAACCTGGATGTTGGCCATGACCACAGCTATGGCTTTTGCCAGGGAATGGAAATGTTTGGTAGCCTCTTCCATTGGTTTTCGGTGGCACTGTTAAGACACCATCAGAACCCCCTTTCCCTGAGCTGCGGCTCACCAAGCTGCCTTGAACTCACTGCTTCTTTGTTGATAGGACCACAAGCCACAGCTCTGTTCTGGCAACCCGAAGCCCCAACCCACCTACCTCAGGTCCTGCAGGAAGCCTGGCCTCTGGGTTTCCAGAAGGCTGACTGTCACCCTGCCTTTCTCAGTTGTGGGTCCCTAGAGACCATGGAGAATGCTGAGCTCCTGCCCAGCAGTGCTCGGCAGCAGTGGTGCCCAGCTGCACCCTCTACTTCCTGGCACGGTGTTGGGGGGTGGTAAGCCTTCTCTTCCCAGGCTCACCTGTGCCTCAGGTTGGGAAAGCTGGCTCCCTATCTGTGGCTCACAGTAACTTGGTGGCGGCAGCTGTCCCATGTGCAAACGCTTCTGCAGGAACAAAGCATAGGGAAATACCAACCTGAAGACTCCGCCCATTTTCTTGTTTCGAGCAAAAGCAATCAGAGAAGGAAACTGACAGTAAGGGCTTTTTCTTCTACGTAAAATCCACTCATCTAATTAATGCGGGCATGCGGCCATGTGTGGGGGTCAGAAGGTAACTTGCAGGTGTCGATTCTCTCCTATCACTGGGTCTCGGGTATTGAACTCGGGTCACCAGACTTGGCGGCAAGCACCTTTGCTCACGGCATCATATCACTGGTCCAAAGTGCTTTTTCTTAACACTTCCTACAAGGTTTGTTGAAGAGTTGCTTGCTCACATCCACCTTCTGGGATGCCCTTCTATGACAGGAGCAATGGTCATGCTACCTGCTCTTGGCTATGAGCATCGATGGACGTGAAAACAGTCACTCGTGAGCCGTGCATGACCTTGAGGTCTGGACACTGAGACAGTGCCTGCAGGACTGGATCATGGCAGCCATACAGAGGGAAGTCGGGAGCAGCATCTGTGCTTGCAGAGGATGCTGGACAGACCCCAGAGCTCAGCAGACCCCACACCATCCAATCAAATCACTTGGGAAAAGAAGGTGGAGACTGAACCGCTGCTCTAGACCCACCAGACCCCATGGTCTTGTTCAAGTCATTTCAGCAAGCCCATTTTACAGACAAGAACACCAAGGCAGGGGAGGTCATGTTTAAGTTACTTTAAGCTAAGGCCACTCGCTCTTCAGCCTTAGAGTTTGGATCTGTTCTCCCCAGTTCTCTTCTGTCTGCACTGAATTAAGCGCAGCGACTGCCCGTGCTAGACATGCTTTTCCAGTGGCCAACCTTCTACACATTCCCAGACGATCTGCACAACTTTTCAGGGTATGTCCGAGCCTCACTAATATTCCCATTTTATAGAGAAGGAAACCTGAAGCTGGGGAGATAAAAGATTTGCCCATGGTATCATAGATAACCTTGCCAAGAAAGTAGTGGATATTCCTGCTCTCTGCGGGCTAAAGCAGCATCATTTCCCCAGACTCCTGGGCTCTACTACCACTCAGGTTCTGCAGGAGGCAGGACCAGAAGGCTCCCACTGGGCTTGCCTCTTTCACAGACACCAATGGGGCGGGGGGGGGGGGAGCTTTACACTGGTCCAGGAAACAGGCTCATAACTAAATGCCTGAAAGTGTGGACACTGGCTTTCCCCACTTACTCTGCATGGGATCCGGAACCCAAGAGGACCTCAGGACAGATGCCCTAGCTTCTCAGTGCATTTGCTTCAAATCCGAGTAACTTCCCAGACCTCTCTAAAACAGCCACTCCACCCGGAGAGACTTCCCAGCATCCTACAAACGTGACTGGGATGGCTGCGACAGTAGCCCCTTGCTCCTTCTTAACCCAGGAGGCAGGCCCAGGCCCAGTCCCTTCCCAACTCTAGTTCGTCCTCTGTGGGGCAGGACAGCGATGCCAGTCCGTGCTGTCTAGACAGCTCTGCCTCACACATGGGCAACAGCAGCTGCGCGCTTTATTCCGCCCCAGTAGCTGGAATAAAAGCTATTATTTATTATGTATTTATTTAGGAGACAACAGCTCATGAAGCCCTTACTGGCCTCAGATTCCCTGTGTAGATGGCAATGACCCTGAACTTCCAATCCTCCTGCCTACATCTCTGGAGTGCTGGGAATTACAGGGTGTGCCGCCACATCCAGTGTAAGTGGCTTTGGGGACTGGAGCTGCGAGCCTCACGGAGGCGGGACATGCACCCTACCAACTGAGCTACAGCCTCATCAACGTTAAGGATATATCTTACTTAGGCAAACATACCCAAAACATCATGTGAAATCACGTGCCTACAACACACAGTACACAATACACAAAGATACACTTTACATTGTGCTTTTGTCGCCCTGGTCTTCTAAATCCGCCATCCACAAGCCCATCCAGCCAGGCCAGCCACACGTTCATCTTCCCAACTTCCAAGAGCTAATGGCTGCCATCCTGGAGAAGGCAGAATGGGCACCTCAACACTACCAGAGATTCTGTTGGGTGCCACTGCTCTCCACTAAATCCTGGGTGCTGCTCGGAAGGAGGCTGACACGGGTGGGGCTCCCTTCTGAATCCCCGCGGGGACAGACTTCTCTGACAGCTGGGCACTGGCAGGAAATACCTGTTTGTCTGGCTGTGAGAATGCTTTCCCCTGTTGCTTCCTGGACTTGGGCAGGGCTGGGGGTTTCCATGACATCTGCAGAGCCCAAAGCACTGTCTCTGGGGAGCTGAACCAACACCCAGACCAGAACGAATTGAAGCCTGGGGTTTTCTGGTAGGGTGGGGATGGGAGATGAAGGCTGAGCCTTTGGCGGGACAAACCTCTACCAACAGCTACAGGTGTGGGGGATGGGGCGGGGAGGTCACCACACCAGCAAGCCTGTAGAGCCAGCAAGAAGAATGCCTTTTGAACTGCCATTCTGAGCTAGTCTCCCCACTCCCCCGCCAAGGATACCAATTTCACTACTGTAATCAAGAGTTAGACTAGTCTTATTCCACGATGTGAAGCCGTCAGCGTCGTCTCTTCAAAGTGATGCTAATTTGCCCAAGACAGATATGCTAGCACGGGGCACAGGCCACACTGAACAAAGCTCACTGCACTCCAGTCCCCAAACTTACTATATTGGTGTCCTAGGTTGTTGGTGGAGAGGGATTTTAACATTAAAAAATATCTTTTACTCTTTAGCCTCGACATTCCATACCGGCCAGCACGCGCCACGTCAGGGAGGAAGCGTGAACACAGCAACACAGTTAGTTAGGTGGGGAGCCATGAGCCACTGACTCTACAGTGCTGCACCGACCATGCAAGGTACCCTTTAAAAAATTACTTTTATGCGCATGAGTGTTTACCTACATGTGTATATGCATGACTACATGCATGCCTAGTGCCTGTGGGGGCCAGAAGAAGACCCTCTGGAACTGGAGTGACAGTTGTGAGGCACAATACGGCCACTGGGAACCAAGCCCTCCATAAGAGCAGCATGCGCTCTCAACCGCTGGGATCTCCCCAGCCCTACAATGGGTCCTTTAAAATAACTCCTAAGGCCGGGCGGTGGTGGCGCACGCCTTTAATCCCAGCACTCGGGAGGCAGAGACAGGCGGATCTCTGAGAGTTCGAGGCCAGCCTGGTCCACAGAGCTAGTTCCAGGACGGGCACCAAAGCTACAGAGAAACCCTGTCTCGAAAAACCAAAAAAAAAAAAAACCAACAACAACAAAAAAGAAACTCTTAATGCAGATTTTATTTATTTTTTTGCTTCTGTGATGTCTATGAGCGCTGTGTGCATACTCACATACCGTATATGTGTGGAGGTCAGAGGGTCAGAGGACAACCTGTGGGAATGGGCTTTCTCCGTTCCCTATGCAGTTATCTGGCAGGGCTGCCAGCGCCCCCACCCACTGAACCACCTTGCCAGCCCAGAGCATCTGGTTTAGAGGCTACCATCATCTGAAAAATAAAGCACAGGGAAAGAGTGCCAAGGTGACCATCTATGCCCGCACCTGTCCTGTTCACCCCTGAGATCTGGAAGTCGGCTTTATCTGGAGCTGGTTAGATGTTTGAAGTACAATTAGAAACACATCCATTATTTATGTCAAAGAGGCAGGAGCAGGTACAGCTGACGCTGACCCTTTGGTGACACCAATACTTGGCACCACAAGGGAGAAACACAGAAAACCGTGAACCGTCACCATGTGCTTGTTCAGCACTAAACACACTAAGTCATCAGCCACAGGACAAACCCTATGGAGGCAAGCTCCCTTCTCAGACTCTCTCTACTGATAAGGCAAAGGAGACATAACTTGCTCAAGACCGGCCAATCAGGGAGTGGCAGGCTGGAACTCAAACTCAGGCACTGAGGCTCCAAAACTCCCTTTTTACTATGTTTAACCATGGCAATAATAAATGTCTGGGGCCTATACTCCATAATGAGTCACCCACTGAGGCAGAGGCCACTGGCACCTTCCTGGATGAAGAACCAATTGCTCCTGGATTCATGGGGATGGAGCGAGGGGCAGAGGCAGGCCCGCAGGTGCTGGGAAAGGCACAAGGCTGGGCGAGCGAGCCACCACGGAGCCTGCAGCCAGTTCACACTAACCTCTGCGGTAAGAAGTGCGAACAGAAGAACAAGCGGGCGCCCCTCCCTACCAGCTCCCACATGATCAAAAGATCAATCCCACCACACATAGCCAGCAGGTACCCTCAGGAAGGTGCTACCCAAGCTGTCCCCAAGCTCTTGCCCCAGTCACCCTCTAGGCAAGAGTTCTTTCAGGACCTGAACTGAGTCACTAGAATGCAGAGGCCACTCCTTCCATCTGCCGTGTCAGGGTATCTGTCGCCGAGTTTACAGGGCAATGCCCTTACCCCTCCCCTGAATGCTGACTTCAGCAGGAGGCAGGTGGAGACTGATTCCTGACCATGCCCTTTTTATAGATGGGAACACTGAGGCTCACAGGTGCGTGAGTCAGGCTGACTTTGATCTGCACTGCTGAGAACTGTGCTGGTTCAGTCGGGGCCAGGGTGATGAACAGCAGGCTGCTCAGCAATACAAAGCTTGCTCGGGCCGAGATAGAATCCAGAGCCCCTGACTCAAGGCCTAGGGATGGGGTACACCTTATCTTCAGTGCTCTGAGTCCCTGGGGACTGGAGTGCTTGTTGCAAATAGGAGAAAAGTCAACGACACGCAGCTCTCTATTGTCTCCCTGCTCAGGGCTGTCCTACTCGGTGGTCACCCCTCAAGCTGCTTCTATGCTCTGGCAGCCACACTAGGACCTCTCTCCCCTCAGCTACACCCCACCATGGCAACACACACTTCTACACTCAACGAACACTACCCTGGCATGCTGTGAGAGGCCCTGGGAAGGCAGAGAAACTTTGCCCCTAAAACATTCACGTGCAACAACTGTTCGTGTGACTGCCTGACAGAGGCACAAGCTCACACAGGAGTAGACCAGGCGCAGCTGCTGGATCCCAGGAGAAATGCCACTGGTGGCTGAGGTGGCTGAGTAAACCATCCCTTGTAAAACAACCCACCGGCATCCCTGAGCTTCCCTTGGGGACCAGCACGGCATCTCCACTACAGAAGCAATCGGTCAATACCGTGGGCTGGCACTTTCGCTCTCGGCTGGTAACAACCAGCTTCGCAACCCAAATCTCTGCTTCGTATTCCTGTGGCACTTGGTGCACAGGAGTCAGGATCAGGCAGGCTCCGTGTTTAACAGCAGTCCCCCAGACATCAGGGTTGAGATAAAACGGGGTGCACATGCCATTCTTACCTGCGCCCACTGTGAGCAGGTGTGGGGCTCTACTCAGACCTCCCCAGACTCAGCGGATGGGGTCTAACAAGGGAAGGACTGTGGCAAGTAACAGGAGCTCTTAGGAGTCCATCCCAGCGCCATGTTACTTCCTACTAACAGCTCATTGGCTAATGAAAGTCACATGTCTACACCTCAAAGGTGGAAGGCAGAACACCATGATCTCACCATGAGCTTGCTCAGTTGAAAGAACCAGAAGCAGATGGGACAGAGAGTACCTGGGCACATGGTTATGATACAGCACCAGGTGAAAGGCTGGCAACAGTTACTTATTTTGGGGGGGCTTTTGCTTTGTTGAGACGGAGTAGTATGGGTCTAAGTCGGCTTTGAGCTTGCAGTTCCAGTGAGGATGGTGCAATCCTCCTGCCTCAGCATCCCAAATGTTAGGATCAAAGGTGTGAGCCTACACGCCTGGCTTGACTGATCATTCCTTGTGACGGGAATCTGCTGTGACCCTGCAGGGTATTAAGCCGCATCTCTGGCTTGCAGCCAGCAGCCACCCTCCTCCAAATTATGACAACCAAAAGCGCACTGGGTGGGGCGTGTGAGAAAGCTCTAGATGGTGAGCACAATAATCTTTCGAAGAAAATGATGATGTCACCCGTCTCCCACAAGAGTCTTACTCAGATTTGTCTTTGCTGATGACTTAATGGTTCGGTAAATTGCTTGGCACAGGGCTGGGACACTACGGAGGACTCCACAACAGGGTGGTGGCATCACAGTTCTGCTGCTGGTACTGCGTCCAGAGCGAGAAGAGATAGGGATTTTTGTTCTGGGGAAACCAGCTGGGCCCAAGGTCATCCTTTGCCAGGTAGGAATCTGAAGTTGGAAGGCTCATGGGGAACTGCTGCCATGTGTTCCCATGATTAAAGTCGAATCAACATCTGGGTGGCGACTCTGCCAGCCAGGGAACGCAGGTCCAGGGATGGGCTAATGTTCCCATACGGGCAGCATGGAAAGACAAACGGGCATCTGCCCAGGGAAGGGCTTTCAACTAGGCACTCCATCATGTACAACCCTACAGCAATTGTCTGTGCGGCTGCACGTGACCAGAGAACACCCTCCTTCCTCACCAACAAGACACTCTGGTGAGCATATGATAATACCTCTTAGGCTCAGCTCCAGAAATAGCAGACCTGGTTCCAAATTCCATTTCTGCCATGTTCTAACTAGGTGACTTTGGTCAAGCAATCAACTTCAAAGCCATCCCCTGCACTTGCCTAGTCTGTACCCTGCGTTAGGACACCAGTCCTACACACCGACGCGGAACCAAGACCCTAATTCACACAAGTTTCATCAAACTGACATCCCACATGGCCCAAGCTCAGAAACATTTTTCAGTTGCTGACATGATGGTGACCCACCTGACCCTCCATTCCACTGCCCCAAATCGTCAAAGGAATTTTAACAGTTGCGGTTTTGATCAACCTGAAAACCCTAGACATCCCAGGGAAGAGAATCTCGATTGAGGAATTCCTCAGACTGGCCCACGGGCATGTCTGTAAGGCATTCTCTTGACAGCTGATTGACATGGGAGGACCCAGTCTACTATGAATGGTACCATCCCTGGGCAGGTTGGTAGGCTGAGCAAGCCAGGGAAAGCAAGCCAGTAAGCAGTGTTCCTCCATGGTCTCTGCATCAGCTCCTACCTCCATGTTCCTGCTTAAGCTCTTGTCCTGGCTCCCCTGAACGACAGACCCTAGTCCGTCAGTTGAAATAAACCCCTTACTCCCCAAGTTGGTTTTCATCATGGTGTCTGTCTCGAGAGACAGCAACCACAACAATGACAATGTATACAAAGTGTTCGTCAGAGCCTCCCACAGCAGTCACTGGATGAGGACCGCTCCCTATGGTGACAATGACTTAATTTAGAGCCTTGGTTGGTGCCCTGCCTCCAAAGCAACCAAGAGAAATCTAAAATCTGCCTTGTGGGACTCAACAAGGATTATATGAACAATGCATGATGGGAGTTTAGCACAATAGGAAGGGCTCGACAAACATCAGCAAGTATTCTTACAGACCTACAGGGCTGGGCCTGAATCCATTCTGCAGCTTGCAGTAGAAACTCAGGACAAAGTCTGGCATCGAGGAAGGGCTCAAAAACAGTCAGCCACTATTATTCACTTGTAGCCTGCCAGCACTTTGGAGGGAATCCCACCTCCCGGGGACCACCTATGTCTGATCTGTGCCTGGTGATTCTGTGCCTATAGCAAATTTGGGGTCTGCATGTGTAAACAGTGGGGGCCAGGCCTAGCAGCCAGAGCCAGCACCCACAGTCCTCTCTGTACTCCTTCCTAGAGGGCTTACTAACTCCTGAAGGTGGAGGTCATCATTTCTCCCAAACCTCACACTTCTGCACCCTAACCACCCATATATCTTCCAAAGGGCAGCCGTTCCCCTGCAAACTTTCCCTAGATTTCTAGTTGTTACAATGCTGTGTTTAGAACCTTAAGATACTCTTTCCAAACAATAGATTTTAATGTAACCAAGTAAGTTCGAGATAAAGAGGGGCCAGCTGTGGCAGTGCCCACCCTCGCCTGCCTCTGATAGCTATGAACAGCAGACCTGTGCTCACGGTGTCCTTTGTCGTGCCAGGCACAGTCACATGGAACACGACAGCAGCTGAGATCTGTGTCTTTCCACAGCATCCCCCCTACACTGTCCCGTCCGTGCCTCACAGCTGCCACTGAGATGGGGGGAACATCACCCCCATCCCAGCACACTGATACCAAAGGGAAGATCTTGGGCTACGGACGTACCTTAGTGGTAGAGCTAGCACGCACAAGACCCCACCCCACCATGGTGGGGAGAGTATGTAGGGGTGACCTAGAAAGCAGGCACACAAGAGGCCAGCAGGGCACAGTGGTAGGCCTGGCCTCTTGATAGGAACTAGATCCACCAGGTAACCTTGACGTTGGCCAGAGATAGAGAACATCTGGAAATTCAGTCAGTCTGAAAAAGATCCACTGGGACTTTTGCTCTGGCAACACCCAGCTGTTTCCCTAAATAGAATAGTCAAGCAAGCCGTGGGTAAGGACAGTGGGTCAGGAGGGACAAGTATGACTACAACTGAAGAAGCACACACCCACATGGCCCATTCTTTCAGGGAAACCTCCAGACGCCTGCCCATGCCACCTGGAAGCACACTATCACCCTGAAAGCATGGTGTGTTTGTGTACTAACTGCTCGGCTTTCCAGAAAGCTCCCTCTCGGGCAAGCACTGGGATGTCTCCTGGCCAGTCCTCCTGGCTTCCTCACGGCAAGCAGGTCGTTAAGCAGGCAGCCCCAACACTAGTAGCTCATCACTTTGGACACAGACCACTAGAACTAATATTTATTTTTCTTTTCTTTTCCCTTCAATTTACTCATTTTTAAAAATATTGAGCAGAGGGGCCAAAGGACAACTTTGTGGAGTTAGTGCCTACCAAATGGGCCCCTGGGGATAGAATTCAGGTCGTTTTGGTTGGCATGAGTGCCTTGGCCACAATAAACCATCTCGCTGGCCCAGATCTACTCACTTTTTAAATACACTTTACAGCCTTACCACAGAAGGGACATAAGTACTCATGCCACACAGAGATTTCCGTAAGATCAAGAAGAACTGGGCGTGGTCACACAGCTGTAAACTGACACTCAGGAGTTCAAGGACAGCCTGAGCTGAAACCTTGTCTTAAGAAATCAAGGATTAGGGGTATAGCTCAGTTCTGGAACACTTGTCTAGCATGTCTAAGGCCCTGGGTTTGAACCCTAGTGCCACAAGAGAAAAAGAAGAAAAAAGAGGAGGGCAGGAGAGAGGGAGGGAGGGAGGAAGAACAAATATAATAACCGAAATTAAAACGGTATTAAATTTCTTGTGCCCTGTTTCCTATAGAAGGCTAGGATTCTGAGGCCTATTTTCTCCAAGCCTCATTTGTGGTTTCTGAAAATGGATGTCACACTCAGACTTTGTGTGAAATGCCATTCAAGGGAGCTGGAGAGGTTGCTCAGTGGCTAAGAGTACTTATTGTACTTATAGAGGCCCTGGGTCTGATTCCCAACACCCACATGGTGGCTCACAACTGCTTGTGACTCTGGTTACAGAGTATCCAACACCTTCTCCTGACCATAGCCAGCATCAGGCACGCATGTGGTACACATGCACGCGCGCAGGCAGAACACTCACACACAAGAATTAAAGTATTTGCAGAACACTCATCATACACAAGAATTAAAGGATTTAAAAAGAAGATGAAGAAGCCATTCAAGGTCTGTATGCATAAGACCATAGGTTCAAGCCCCAGAGCTGTGCAAAAAGGGGAGAGGAGTAGGGAGAAGAGGGGGAGGTAAGGGAAAAAGGGGGGCAGGGAGGAGGGAAGCAGCAACAACCACACAGCTGGAAGGAGTGGCTTCTTCCTAACAGGACTTAAGGCAATTAAGGTCAATTCTAAGCATCATCTAAAAACACCTGGGCACCACCCTATAGGGTGTCCTGAGCTGGGTCTGCCAGAAAGAACAGCAGCTCTGAGAAGAGCATTAGATTGCTGGTCCGGGGTTAAGAGCGCAAATCCCACTGTTACCTCGTTATCTTCTCTGTAGAGGCTTTTCCCAGGGAGTCATGAACACACTTATCCTTGAACAATCCCATCCAAGTCCAGCTTAGTGAACTGGGTTTACTTCCAGGAGCACAATGAGGGGTCACTTACAAGAGTGTGGTTGTCCCCAAAGCAGTTGCCTTACTGAAAAGTCTCAGCCATCATGAATGGTTTTCTACAGCTAAACCGAGTCTTCCCCTCAGGTCATCTTCCACCCTGTGTCCTCTAGCCTCCTGATACTATACAGTTAGGACAGAATCACAAACATTGGGGGAGCAGTACAGTGAGGAGTGCAGGAAGCACAGTCTGGACCCTCAAGGCAGGGTCTAATGCCCCCCACTTCCTCCTACGATGGGCTGTCAGCAGACCTTACCCTTAGGGCTTTAGGAGTAATCGCAGCTGTAGCTTCGGCACAAAGGCTGTTACACTCGGAGACAGCGTGCTTAACAATCCCCCGAGAGATCACCACAGGAGGCTGACAGCCCTTGCACAAGTGTGCATGATGGAGACGGATCATCAATAACACCAGCAGCAAGCCTGGGTGGTCCTCATCCCACAGGAGGTGACTGGAAGAATGAAGGGCCGAGCATCTTAAAGGAGCAGCTTCACAGCCGCTGCCCCGGTGGGGAAAGAGAGAAGTCCCACAGCTCACCATGAAAAGTCCCAGAGTGTTTAGGGAAAGTCCTTACACACAGAAAATAAGACAGACGGCTCTCTAAACTGTCGGTGTCAGTGACGAAGCTGACTTTCACAGGAGCGCTGGCCGGCACAACAGCTCTGACCCTCTTGCTCAAGCCCTCTTTAGAGCAGTGGCTTCTCTGCTTCCTAACACTGCGCCCTGACACACTGCCTCATGTTACAGTGAGCCCAACTATGAAGCTATTTTCGTCGCTACCTCATAACTCTAATTTTGCTACTGTTAGGAATCACAACGCAAACCTCTGTGTTTTCCGATGGTTTTAGGTGACCCCCATGAGCCAGTTATTCCGACCCTCCATGGGGTCACAACACACAGGTTGAGAACCACTGCTTTAAAGGTTCCATGAGTGGGATGTGGGTGCCAACACATCACTGGTACACGGTAGCCCCTGGGTGTCCCTCTCTAAAACAGGGTTCACTTCCACTCAACTCTGAAGAGCACAAGAGGGGACAAGAGACAGGACAATACCAGGAAATCTGGCTGTGATCAGTTCAAAGATTTAAAATCAGGCAGACCCACCCCTAAGGCAAACCTGAAACCCTGCACCCCACTCCAGGCCTTACCCAGGGCAAACCTAGTCCACAATGCAATTGCTCAAGGAGAGGAAGGCCTATCCTGGGAGCCGGGCTGCAAAGTATTCAAGATGCAAATGGAGTCTGGCCACTGGCCCATGAGGTCCCTATAAACCAGAGCCTGGACTAATGGGACTAAGGGCAGAGTTCAGAAGGTTCTAGAAGCACTTAAAAAAAGGCTTGGGAACAATCCCATGGGATGCAGAGAAGGAAGCACTTTTCAAAGTGTCCCTCTGGCTCCTGGGGCCAAGTGAGGGCACACTAACCATAACCATACAATCCCATCTTTGAAAAAAATTCCAGAGGCTGAAGCGATAACTCGGTCAGCAAAGCCCTTACACACGAGCAGTAGGGCCCAAAGCCAATCCTAGCACTTAGGTGAAAAGCCAGGAGCATGGGTGGCGCTTATAAACCCAGCAATAGAAAGGCAGACAGGAGAGTCCTTGGGGCTTGCTGGCCAGCCGGTCTAGCCAACTCAGCAAGCCCCAGGTCCAAGTTAGAGACTTATAACAAAAGACACGCTAGCTGGCTCCTGAGGAACAGCTTCTGTGGCTGATGTACACCCGTGCTTACACAATCCCAACAAGCGCCTCCCCCTTAACTCCCAGCTTTGCAGCAGATACCTGCACCTAGTCAGTGCCACACCAGGAGAATCCCCAGTTGTGGACGGACATGAACTCGGTCCCACCAGGCCTGCGTGACATGAAGAAAGAAGAAAGGGCCCCCTAAGGCCTCATCCTGTGACTCTGAACTCAGTGACTAAAATACCCAGTTGGCAGTCATGTGTTACCGAGTGGGGACAGCTCAGCAGACAACACTGCTTTCGAGATTTCTGAAGCTAAAAGGGACACTGGTAAAGATCACCAGGCCTCCCTCTGGTGGCCCATTTGCACCTACGAAGTCTCATGAGGGGACTGAGTCACAGGGAGACCAGGAACTAGGCATAAGGCATCACGGGAACAGGTACCCTGATACCCTGGGGCTCCTGGGCCAGGTTACTCACTGCCCTTATCCACCACACTGGTCTCAAGCTACAGAAATTCCCAAACACATGCAGAGTGTCAAAGACATACATCCTGGCAGACGAGACACGGCGTGGTCAGGGGGACAAGGAAGCGGTAGAGCCACTGCATAGACCACTCCCCATCGCGCATGTCCGCTCTGTGACTGAAACACAAGTTTCCAGAAGACATGGTTTCTAAAAGCCAGCCCAGCGTCCCACACGTCTTTCCCTGCTCAACAGGTAAAAGCCTCCAGGTCTGTGCACAAATGACGCCCACTCTGAGCACGTGGGTCTCTGCCCCATGTCTACCTGTCTGCCCCACCCACCCACCACCCCAGCTGCTCCACTTACCCAGATGTGCCCACGGAGACACCCCTGCAGTCTCTCACTGGGGCTGCTGGGCGGGAGTGGGACCACTTGGGGCACCTACTTATGGGCTGGGCAGGGACACAGCCGCCTACCAGGCACAGGGAGTCACCCAGCAGGCCACACTGAGTCAGAGGCCAGGGTCCAAAAATCAGTTTCCTGGAGGACCTGTGACACCACCCAATGGTTCGCGCATAGCTATCAGGGCAGAGACAGGCCTGCCAACCCGGCACGGAAATCGGCTCCATCAAGATTTTTTTTTTTTTTAAACTGCACAAGTGCCAAAAGCCTCTTCCTCTTGATAGGACTTTTAAATGTAAATGAAAAGACCTGTTAGTTCACGTCTCCGGAATGCCGATATCAGTTCCTCAACTGTCCCCAGGAAAACATTCCCTCTGCTGGAGTCAGAAACAGCAGGGCTCAGCCCTCCTGCCCTCCAGTCTGGTCCGAGTAAGGACACTGGCCAGGAATGAGACTCTCCGCAAATTGTCCCTTTCACTTTTTATGACAAGGATAGACTTCAAGCTTCCTAATTACTGCCACCTGCTGTTCCTCCCCACATCCAGAAAGCCACGGGCTTCAACTGCCACACTCTGCACACCTCTGGGACCCCAGGGCACGCAACCCTACCTCCAGTCCCTGCACAAAACCGAGTGGCAATTTCGGCCTCAAGTTCAAGTCCTTGTTGTTTTTGTTTGTTTGCTTAGTTTTTTCCAGACAGGGTTTCTCTCTGTAGTCCTGGCTGTTTTAGAACTCACTCTGTAGACCAGGCTGGCCTTGATCTCACAGAGATCCACCTGCTTTTGCTTCCTGGGTGCTGGGATTAAAGGCATCCACCACTGCCACTACCCAGCTATACCCAGCTTTTTGTTATGTGGGTGCTGGGGATGGAACTTGGGTTTTCATGCCCAAACATCAAACAATTTACCAGCTGAGCTATCTTCTCCTGTACTTTTTTCCTTGCTGTCAGACAGTTAGGGAGAGAAGGAGAACTGTTCATAGATCTCCAGCACGTCCAGGCCCCTGCTCTGAACCACAGCAGCCATCAAAGTTCATGTGGGAGCTGGCAAGAAGGCTCAGTGGGGAAAGGTACTTGATGCTAAGCCTTCGATCCTGGGAAATCACATTGTGAAGAGAGAGAGAGAGAGAGAGCCAACCCTCACAAGCTATCCTCTGAACTCCACGCCTACACTGTGGCATACGGGTTCACACATACACACACACACACACACAGAGAGAGAGAGAGAGAGAGAGAGAGAGAGAGAGAGAGAGAGAGAGAGAGAGAGAGAGAGAGAGAGAAACAAACCCACAGAGTCGCGTGGATGACAACAGAGAGAGAGAGAGAGAGAGAGAGAGAGAGAGAGAGAGAGAACAAACCCACAGAGTCGCGTGGATGACAACTGTTCCAAGGGGAAGGGGCACAAGCAAAGGCCTCGGGATGCCTATGGTTCCAGACACACACAAGAAGACAGAGTGAAAGGCCTGTCGATCACACAACCGTGGATCTCTTAAATTAAAGGGAATCAACACGACAGCAGAACCTCACATAGCTGGGGCAGGGGCTGTTCTGCTGTTTAATTTCTCAGCAGCAGGCAAAACCTTCAGCTCTGCTAGTGAGCATCACCAGTGTGACTCCACTCTTGCCGGCCCCATTATTCCCTCCCCAAGCTCCCCTCCCTCCTCAGCATACCCCACAATTAAAGTTTAGGGTTGGGATTTTTTTATGATGTTGCTCTTTAAGTAGGTGACAACACAGAAGGAAGGGTTATTTAAATCCAACTTGCAAGGGAAAACCAGCATCATTAAAAGGGCAAAGCAAGAGCGCATTTCCCAGGTTTTAGGTAATTTAAGGTCACTTCTGAGAAACGAGACAGAAAGAGGGGATCATGGAACCAGGCGACAACGGCCTACAGGGTTTTCCTGGGACTACTCCGATACCCAGCTTACCCACGACTCTGTGAGAGTCACACACTTCACTGGTGGGACACATGGAAGATTACCCTCAGAAATGGATGGGAGAGGAGGCCCAGAGCCCCGATAACAAGAAAAGACACCCTCAGCCCCGCCTTTACTCCTCCTGCAGGGGCCATGATCCTACTTCCTCCCAGCCCTCTGGTCCTCCTCACCCTGGTATAAGTCTGAACCTAACACGGGAGGCCCTCCCATGATGCAGTGATGGGCCCTCCTCCTCCTGGGATGAAGCCTGTGGGATCCGTTCCTGAAATGAGGTCTCATGTGGAAAACTACATGCTCATGACATCCAGGCCTCCAAGGGATGAGATCTTCCCACTTGTTCCACGGGTGCTCACCCAGCCTGGCATGACTTGGCCAGACAGAGAAGCCAGAAGGGGCTCCTTATCAGCTTTGTATTACTTGCCCTATTTCGTCGGATGCCAAGGTCCCGTACCTGAGTGTTTGCAGCAAACTATTTTCTTCCTAGCAAAGAGAATTGTTTGTGGGAAGAAATGGGATTTAAAAGTACACTTTGGCCAGGTGGTGGTGTACACCTTTAAAGCCAGCACTTGGGAGGCAGAAGCAGGTGAATCTCTGTGAGTTCAAAGCCAGCCTGGTCTACAGAGTGAGTTATAGAATAGCCAGGGCTACATAGAAAAACCCTGTCTCAAAAAAACCAAACCAAAACAATAATAACCGTTTGGTGGTACAGTTTGGTGGCTGGAGAGATAGCTCAGTGGTTCAAAACACTGGCTGGTCACGTAAAGGACCCAATTGGAATGTCACCCAGCACAACATGGTGGCCCACACCACAATCATCTGTAAATCCAGCTCCAAGGAATCTGAGGTCCTCTTCGCTCTCTACCGGCACCAGGCATGCACAAACACACATGCAGAAAAAAAACACTCATACACATAAAATAAACACATTTTTAAAACGTTAAGTGCAGTTTTGGCTGGGTGTGGTGGCACAGCACTCTGTGAGCTCAAGGCCAGCCTCATCTATGTCCTGAATTCCAGGACAGCCAGAGCTACATAGTGAGACCCTGGCTGAAAAACCAAACAAAGTGTAGTTTTCTTGTGTTTTATGAACTATGAACATAAAAATGAAGACAGTTCTTTTAGTTTAGCTTTTTATTTTTTTAAGAGGGAAGGAAGGAAGGAAGCATGCTGAATTATGTGATACTTGTGGGCCTTGGGGCTCCACCTGGTTTGGCAGGCAAGAATAGGCAGCGTAGAGATGATCACCAGGGTAGCTGAGAAAACCTATTGGACTGAGTAATTCAAGGTCATGATTTCCTGTGGGGACCAAACATTCCCAGCCATAGCCCCAGAACTGGTTCCCTGCCCCCATTTCCTCAAAACCTGTCTTTAAAAGGTCATAAAAACAGAGAATTAAGAGTTGACAGCTGGGACTCCAGTCCTAGCTCCACACTGACCACAACTGGGCAGGTCACCGAGACGCAACTTTGTCATTTTCAAAGTGCAACAGACAACAGTGCCTGTTAGTTCACGGTGTTTCCTGGGGCTCCGAGATCAGGGTGTCATACACGCCACACACAGTTGACTGTTGGGGTGTCAACTGCAATTGAAACGATGTGGGCAAGGGTGGCCAATTCCAAGTGGCATCCTTAAAGCAAGATCGTGCCCATTTCCCTCCCTCCATGGAATACACCCTCCAGCTAAGACAAAAAGCAGTTTCAAAAGCCAAGTCCTAAATGCCAACACTACTTAATGAGCGTCTACCAGGAATTAAAACATACTTCCCGAATCCTTACTGTTAGCCCTTCCTTGTGGATGGGGCACCATGGCTTGAATCTGTCCTGCCGCCTACTGATTACACCAAGCCTAAATGTTACCGCAGATTACAGGAGCCAGGATTCGCAGCGACGGCTGCCTGACAGTCTTGGATTCAGGGCTTTATCGAACTCGTGACTCTCTTGCTGTAACAGTATACATATCTATTATTCAAAATGTTCTAAGACTGTGACAGACCCCCAAATTCCCCTGATTCAGAAGTGTCAAGAACTGAGCCCAGAGAAAGGGAAGTAGCTTGTTCAGGTGGTCTCAGGCCGGACTCTGGAGGAACCCTTGCCATTAGATGTCCAATCTTCCCTAGAGGAGCAGGATGCTGGGCAGATGCCAGCTGCGGAGCAATGCGAAGGTGCTGGACAGGGATTCTGGGAGGGCAAGGCTGCCTGACCCATGCTGCCTGCAGCATGGCTCGCTCCGAACCACGGCCTCTAGGAGATCCACGTTTAAAATTACCTTCCTAGACGCTTCATGCGCTTCTATTTTGAAGCCACCCACTCCTAGCTGTTGCTCACACCCTCCTCCCATGTGCAATTTAACTGCTTGTCAGCACCGTCTGTCTGAGGGCAAAGGAGTCCCATCAGGTGGCTGACCCAGTCAATAATTAAAGGGAGATCCCGCAGCCCTGGCGGAGGCCTACTGAGAGGAGGGTGCCCTGCTAAATTAGACATGGGAGGGAGGCATGCTAAAAGCTTAGCAACTGCTTCCTCAACAGATGGCAAGCAGGGCGCAGCCCACAGAGCAGCCTGCCAGGGGCAAGGCAGGGCAGGGCAAGGAGCCTCGGTTCAGCAGGCAGGGCCATGAGAGCCTGTACTCTCTCTCTGAATACACTCGGCGATGATGGCTCTGCAGCAGAGGTCTGCACTGTACCGGCAAGCCCACCACCCTCTTGGGACTAAAGTGGCACACAAACCTTTTATTTCCCTTTCTTTTTTTAGTGGGAGGAAAACACCAACTGAAAGTAAAATTTCCCAAAGCACCAGCCGTCTATGGGCAGGGTGGGAAAAAAAAATCAGCTTCCACTTCATCTTCCCACCAAAGTGAAGCGCATGAGAGAGATTTGTGCAGGTGTGTATACAGAGACCCGCATAGGAACACACGTACATAGAGGCTTTGTGAGACACGGCTGGACCAGTGACAGACGTCTGTATTTTCAACTATGCTGGGCTACATAGTGACGCCTTGTCTCAAAATCTAAAAGAGAGAGGGAGAAAGAAAGAGAGAGGGAAGGAGGGAGGGAGGAAGAAAAGTAAAGGAAAGGAGAGAAAGAGAGAGAGAGAAACAGGTATTGTGACACAAACCTGTGATTCCAGTGCTGGAAAGGGTGGGGGCGGGTTGCAGGAGGATTACGGATACCTGGAAAGCATGCACGACCTAACAGATTCTGTCTCACAGTAGAATGCTTGCGTAGCATTTGTGAGGCTCTAGGTCCAACCTTCAGCACCACTAACAAACAAACAAACACGCAAATAAATAAAAACAGCTGGGACCAGGTATGGGGACTAATACTTGTCATCCTTGTTTTTGGAGGTGGGCACAAGAGAATAAAAAGTTCAAGAATATCCTTGGTTACACCAAAAATCTGAGCCAGCCTGAGCTGGGTCAGGTGTGGTGGTGCACACCACAATGCCAGCACTTGGGAGGCAGAAGCAGGAAGATCTCTATGAGTACGAGGCCAGCCTGGTCTACATAGAGAGTTCCAGACAGCCAGGACTACGGGGAGAGACCTTGTTTCAAAAACAAACAAGCAAACAAAACACTGGGCATGTAGCTGAGTTGGTAGAGGGTTTGTCTAGCACACACACAGAGCTCAGAGGTCCACCTCAAACACCGCAGAACCAAGTCACAGTGGTGTAGGGCTGTCTTCTCAGCACTCAGGAGGTGGAGAAAAGTTCAAGGTCATCTTCAACTGCGCGGTTGGAAGCCAGCCTGAGCTACCTAAGATCGTCTCAGGAAAAAACAACAACAGATCAAACTGAGAGTGTATCTCAGGTTAGGGTGTGTGCAGTTCAGCGTTAGGGTGCGTGCCTAATCACAGAACTTCAAAATTGATTCAGTCTTTCCCCTATTACTGAACGCATAGCAATCTCCAACTTTACACACAATGAACAGCTTTGTGCGTAGATTAACATACTTGAAGGCTGTAATTTCTGTAGGTGTCCAGGTCCTGTGCACGGGACTGCGAAATCCTAAGACTACACATTACTGTCAAGTAACAGTGTAAAGTTAGTACCGCACATGAGAGCTACACGCTGCTTCCTGGACCACTGGGGAAAGGTGACTGAATCGACAGGACACCCAGGCACTTGCTTGCTCACTTGCTGAGACTCCCATCCATCCTTACCAACCAGTGAGGCCTGCTCCTCTCCCATGTGGGCTTTCCATCTAAGCACTCACTTGGAAGAGGAGGGGCTCTGTGGAGCCTGAATGAACTCTATGGCTGTTTTTACCTATGTTTTTACTTTTTAATTTTTGAGTTTTGTCATTACCTGTGTTTTGTAAAACATGTGTGTGTTTCTGTCTCTGTGTGTGTGTGTGTGTGTGTGTGTGTGTGGGAGAGAGAGAGAGAGAGAGAGAGAGAGAGAGAGAGAGAGAGAGAGCGAGAACACAGACCTTAGAAGACAACTTAGAGGCGTCAATACTCTACTTCCATCATGTAGGTCCCAGGGACTAAGCTTGGGTTGGCAAGCACAGTGGCATTAGCAGGCATGCTAACACGTGCCTTAACTGGATGAGCCATCTCACCAGCCTTCACCTGTGTTTTTTAATGATGAGGACAAAATATTTTTACATTTCATAATCAAACTGTATTTTCCATCATGTATGAGCTAGTTTGTTACAGTCTATTACAGAGAACACCACCAAAATTATTTAAAAGACATTAATGATTGCTAACATTTAGGCAGTATCACTGTATGCCCAGTGTATTACATTATCAACAGCCAGCCCTCTTACAGAGGGAGAAACAGGGTGACTTTTGGAGTTACTCAGGCTCTCTGAGCCTTGCCTTCACCTGAGCTCAGCAACTATGGTTTCACAATGGGCATCTCCCATACACAGAACAGAGGGGAAGGAATGGTAGATGGATGATTGGCAGAAATAGCCAGGCTACCAGAGCCAAAGAAGAAAGGGTGACGAATGAGAAAGCATAGAGGAAAAGGCACACGGTGTTGCACAGGGAACATGATGCTCACCTCAAAAACACAGGTGCCATGCAGGGCAGTGATGGCGCACGCCTTTAATCCCAGCACTCGGGAGACAGAGGCAGGCGGATCTCTGTGAGTTCGAGGCCAGCCTGGTCTACAGGGTGAGTTCCAGACAGCCAGGGCTACAGAGAGCAACCCCAAAGGTGCCCTGTATCCTTCAGCACCCCTCCCACTCATGCCCCTCTGCAGAAAGGCAAGGAAAAGCAGAAGGGCAGGCCCGGGCCCCGGGAACATTGCACAATGCAAGAACAGGAACTCTCTTCTTAGAGTGCAGCCTGTAGCAGAGCTCCACGGACATCCTCCCTACAAATAAGCACGGTGACAGGTCCAGCCGGGGGTCCCAGAGATACCTCTACTTTCATGGGCCTTGGGGAAGATACACACTGTCAGGATACCCCAGTACCCACGGATGTGCAAAGTAACGGGACACCATCACGCAGACAGAGCCACAAGGGCTCCCATGCCGAGAGTGTCTACATGTTTTGGAGCTGCCTGACAGATCAGGGACTGATGCAATAGAGCCTCTTCCTGGTCATTTCGATGAATGTCAGTTCCTGGAAGCTAGGAGAATTACTGCAGTGTTGATGGGAACAGCAAAAGACTGGAAACACCCTAAACATCCATCAGCGGGAGTTTGTTTTGAAAAAAATAAAAAGCTATGTGGGGTGGTGCACACCTATGGACCCATTGGGAAGGTTGAAGCAGGAGAACTATATCTTGTACATGGTGTGTACCACGCCAGCCGGGGCTACATACACAGCAAGCCCCTGTCTCAACACTCAAAACTCCTGATACTTATAATGACACAGGCACAAAGAGGAAATAGCATGCAGTTGTTAAAAAGGAACAAAATGATGGGCTTGGTGGCGCATGTCTTTTATCCCAGCACTTGGGAGGCAGAGGCGGTCAGATCTTTGAGATGTTCAAGGCCAACCAGGTCCATACAGGGAGTTCCAGGATAACCAAGGCTGTACAGTAAAACCCTATCTCAAAAACAGACAGACAGACAGAGAAGATGGGGGCAGTGAGATAGCTCAATAGGTAAAGGTGCTTACCACCAAATCAATCCCCAGGATCAACAGATCGAAAGGAGAGAATCAATTCCCTTAAGTTACACACACTCTCTCTCACACACACACCATACCATATGTGAACACACACTAAATAAATAAACAAATGGACTACAATTAATTTAAAATTTTGAAGTGTGGATGCCTCTGAAAAGGGAAAGTAGGCGGCCGGGGGGAGGGGGAGCACCACAGCAGAAAATGTGTACAGGAAGGAGGTTTCCTCTTTTACTCTACAGCCTTCTATAACTTCTCAGTGTCTTGTACTACATGCATAAATTGCCTACGTTAAATATATATAAAGCAAAACAACACACAGTAGCTGGCAATTTTCCAAGAGCGTTTCAACATCACAGAACAGGAAGGCACTCGACCATCACTTTCCCCATTTACAGCGATAGCCACAGTCCAGAGGCGGCGTGCCCTGGTGACAGAAGTGGCAGTGCACGCCCACAGCCCCTGCCCTTCAGAAGCACAAGAACAGCTGCAAGTCCAAGTCCAGCCTGGTCTATACAAAGAGCTTCAAGCCAGCCAGAAATACCTGCTGTAGAAGAGGAGGAGAGACAGTGTGGAGAGGGGAGGTTGGCACATACCTTCAATTTAATCCCAGCACCTGAGAGGCAGAGGCAAGGGAATCTCTGTGAGTTGGGGCCACCTAGGACTACATCAGCAACTACACAGTGAGACCAGCTCAGACAACAAGGCACATTGCATGTGAATGGTAGGTTCGGAAAGAGAAACCACATCTCCATCGTGAAGGTCTGTTTTCTCTACTTCCTACTTTCTCTCCACCAGAGAAGACTCAGGCTGCTGCTACCAGCGTGACCTGACCTGGTCAAACCCTTCCCAGGCTACAATCACACATGGAGCAGGCCAGAGGAGGGAAGGGGCCCACAAGTCCCTGAGGGAAGTCAGGACAGAGTCATGGTTGGAGCACCCAGCTGAGAAGCCAGGGCTGTGGCCTCCAGGAGTAGGCACATGGACATGGATGGGGAAGGGGAAAATCTGCTGCAGCCTCCAGTCCTGACTCTGGGCACTCAGCCAGTATGGTCATTCCTGTGTCCTCAGCAGGGAGCCTGCCACTTGCCCTGATGCCTTCATGCCAGCAACCAGGCAACTAAACAGCCTCAGATCCTAGACCCAAGCCTGCGGTGCCAACCAGAGCCAAACCACCCCTGTTAAATACCACTCCTGTCAGCGTGTTTACATAGAAGAAAAACCTTGAAGAACTGTGCAGAAGATCATAAAACCTCAGAGCCAGGGGGGAGTAAGAAAATATGATGCTTTTCCTCTGCAGCAAAAATCCACCATGCCCGCTTCATTTATTGGTGGCCAGAGAAAACCCAGTCCAAATCTTAATACTTAATACCTAGTTAGCAAATGCTAACACACCTAAGACCAAACAGTCTTTTCAACAAACTCCAGCCCACTGAGGGCCAGACTCAATAGAAGCTCCAAGGATAATTAGAATGATTGCCATTTGGAAAACAAAGACCATAAATATAATTACGCCAGACATGTGCCACTCTAAGGACTTCCCAGGAGCCCATGAAGAGCATCTTAATGATCCCATTTTACAGAGGCAGAAACCAAAGCTCTGGGGTGAGACAATTCCTCCTAGGTCTCAGAACTAGCAAATGGCAGTCTCGCTCCAAAGCGCCTCCCCACACACACTCCACAAGACACTACCCTGTCTGAAGGAGTTCCCCTCTGCAGAGAATCGTGCTTCCTCTAAACCCACTGTCAGGAGCAAGGCAGAGGAGCCCATGACTTATTGTCCCCAGATGCCAAAGTCCATCCATCTGAGCCCCAGAAGGGGCTCCCCCAGGGTGCAAGCTAAGCAGGCAGAGGTAGGAACTGAAGGGTGGGGGACACAGCAGTTCCCAGGAGCTCCAAACATCTGTCCATGTGGCAACCGGAGCGCTGGGCTCAGACCAGGGGCCCTGGGGACTCTGCATAAAGAGACACCAGAGTAGCAGCCTAGAAGAGAATTCACAGGTACATCTCTACCCACCAGAGCAGGTATCTTGCACCAACTGGCCAACTCCCAGAAGTAATGTATTTCTATTTTCCTATGTGTCCAAGTGTTTGACACCATTAAATGTTCAGTAAATGTTTGCTAAGTATTATCATCACCCTCTGGAAGGTATGAAGGACAAAACTCTCCTTGGATGTGACACATTGCAGGGCCCCAAATGCTGGGGTGAATCAGACCAAGACCACAGGAACCTCCTTCACAGTCTGCTTCTCAGAGAAAGTTCCTCTCCCCCAAAAGCTCAACTCCTCACCATGAAGCAAAGTTGGCCTCACCTACAGAAGGAGCACACACAGTCCAAAGACTACGCCCAGCACCCTACATGCTAAGGGAGTTCTTGATGTTGGAGGTCCTGCCAGGAGGCCACAAAGGGCTGAGTGACAGAAACAGACCTTTCACTAGCCCATCCTTTGAAGGCCTGTTTCTGTAGGCACACAATTCTATGGACCCTACGCGACAGGACGGCAGTCTGTGAGTTCACTGCATAGGTGAAGAGACCTACATTTGGAGCACGGTGTGTGTCCTGGCTGCTCTGTGTCAACTTGACACAAGCTGAAGTCATCAGAGAGGAAGGAGCCCCAGCTGAGGAAATGCCTCCATGAGACACAGTTGTAAGCCTGGGTTCAGTAAGAAAGCAGGCTGAGCAAGCCACGGGAAACAAGTCAGTAAGCAGCTCCCCTCCATGGCCTCCGCATCAGCTCTTACCTCTGGGATCCTGCCCTGTTTGAGTTCCTGTCCTGACTTCCTTCAGTGATGAACAGCAATGCTGACGTGTAAGCCTAATAAACCCTGTCCTCCCCAACTTGCCTTTTGGTCATTGTATTTCACCGCAGCAATAGAAACCCTAACAAAGACAGGATGAAAATGTCTTTTATAGAGGGGTACACAGGAGAAGATCTCGTCTACAATGCAGCAAAGAAAGGCCAGCAAGAGTTGCTCGCGCTAACAAGGCAGAGGTCACACAGGAACAGACACTAGATGTCTCAAAATGGAGCTATCCAAGGTCCCAGGCCTAGCACCCTCCCTGCTAGAGAAGATAGGACAGAAAAGAGAAAGGAAACAGATGAGAGAGACTACCCAGTGAGACAGGAAGAGCTCCAGGCATTGAGGAGAGGCAACTTCAAGCCTGAAAACTCAAAGAGCAGCCCTGTGTGCTGTGGACAGAGATTCTAGGGCTGGCACCAGGAGGCCTACCAAAGCCTGAGAAGCAGGCACAGTGACACACTGGAGAAGTGTGACTCCTGAGGGCACCAGGAGCCCCCACCAACAGCCCACCTCCTTTGGTGCCATGACAGGGAAGGGAAGGCTGAAGTAGCCCAGGGCCTGGAAAGCCCTGTGCAAAGGCTGACAAAGGCATCACCCTCCGCTGAAGCAATGCATTGGTGCTCCAGGCACAAGGAAGCCCTTGGGTTGAGACCCGCAGATTCTTGGGGGGGCACGACTTATGGCTGGGTAGTCTTTCCCAACAGTGAAAAGGCCACTTTCTGAGAACACCCACAGTAAGTAGTCAAAGAAGGCGGGAATGGTAGTAGGGGCAATGTTGGGTTGGAATATGCCAGGACCCCACCTGTGTCTGCAGAACGCAAGAATCCGCATCACATTTTCTGAATGGGCCAAGTCATGGACGTCAGAAACAAAGGCTGGGGAGATGGCTGAGTGGGAAGAGCGCTTGGTGCACAACCACAGGACCTGGGTTCAGACCCCAGCACCCACACAAAAAGCAGGCTTTCTACAGTTACAGTAGAGAAAGAGTGTTAAGAGGCAGAAACGGGAGAGTCACTGGAGAATGCTGGCAGCCAGTCTAGGGAAACAGTGAGCTCCAGGTTAGTGAGAGAAGGGGCTCTGTCTTACGGGAAGACAGTGGAAGAGCGACGGAGCAGGATGCCCGTGTCTTCCTCTGGTCTGTGAACATGTGTGCACACACGCGCGCATGTATACACACATACACAAGCACGCACGGGCACAAAATGGTGGAAATGCCATCTCTTTCTCCTCCACAATTCACCTCAAACCTGGGTCTGAGGTAAGTTTCCCTAATAGCTGGCTCTGAGAGAGGTTGGCCTGCAGCAAGAGGTTCAGGAAAGAGGCCTGAACACGGAGGCTGACACTAGGGTCCAACACCAGGCACAGACAATCCTGTGAAGACCTCTGGAGCAAGGAAGGTCATTTGACCTGGTCTCCGATGGAGATGAGAGGCTAGGATTTGTACCCCAGCTTTCAGGTGGGGTGAAGATGACATTCCCTTTGGGAATTCCAGGACTGCCAGTGCTACACAGCAGGGGACAGGTAGGCTCCTGAGGGGTCCCTGCTGCAAGCTGCCCCTGCTGCAAGCCTCACCTCTGCAGCTCCTCTGCAGCAGGTTCCCCAAGCAGCTCTTGGCTTCGGCAGAGCTTCAGCCCAAGGATTTCAGAAAGACACCGTACGAGAAGTCACGGAGGAAGAACACTGTCACTCACGGTGGCTCTGACAGGATCTAATGTTCTCAGTACTGGTTTTAGATTATTTTTAAGAACACATAATTTCACTTCATAAAAAAAAAAAAAAAGCCTGTCGACAAGTTGCTCTGTGAATTTTCCATTTTCTCCCTCATCGTGCTCAAGCTCCTACTTCACACACCTGAAAAAAAAAAAATCTATTTTTTGATCTGTAGGCTCAAGCCATGTCACATGAGCAGATACTTGCACTGAGCCAGGGGCCAGGGCTTGGCAACAAAATGGTTAAAACTTAACAGTGGGGATAAAATTAAACCTGAGAAATGTTTGTCACATTAAATTCTATGAAGATGAAAATCCATCCAAAACATTTTTACATAAATATGGCATGAAAAATGCAGGTTCACTGAAGAAAACCTGATGGGGGAAGGAAAATCACCCACAAGTGTAATGGCGCAGCTACTGGGGAGTCTGAGGCAGGAGGATTGCAAGTTCAAGGACTGCCCGGACAACTTAGTGATTCCCTGTCTTAGAATTAAAAAACATTCCAAGTGGGCAGGGAATATGGCATGTCCAAGGCCCCTGGGCTAAATTCTAGAACAAAATAAGGAAAGGCAAGTGCCAAGAGGAAAACAAGCCAACCAGAAGGCCACTCCAGCTCTACCCCACGCATCCACGTCTCTCGGCATTTGTTCTTCCTGTCGTTTTCTTTTAGATTTATTATGTATACAACATTTGGCCTCCATGGATGCCTGCAGGCCAGAAGAGGGTGCCAGATCTCATTACAGATGGTTATGAACCACCATGTGGTTGCTGGGAATTGAACTCAGGACCTCTGGAAGAACAGTCAGTGCTCTTAACCTCTGAGCCATCTCTCCAGCCCGTTTTTCCTGTCTTTTGAGACAGTGTTTCACATATCCTAGGCTAACCTTGAACTCCAGATCTTGTGTCCATTTCCAAAGTGCTGGGAGGCTTTATACCTCCATGCCAGGATCCTTCACCCTCCCTCCCTCCCTTCCTCCTCCCTCCTCTCTCTGTCTCTCTCTCTCTTTTTGAAACAGGGTTTCACTGGCTCTGTAGACCAGGCTGGCCTCAAACTCAAAGAGATCCGCCTGCCTCTGCCTCCCAAGTGCTGGGATTGGAGGCGGGCACCTCTCATAACTGGACTCCTGCTTTTGGTCTGTTAGTTGTATAGCAGGATCACTTTTTAACTCTTTACAATAAGTACGGTGTTTTTAAACGCTGTCATCAAATGTGCTTGGTTTTGCTGGCACGAGAGCCCAGAGTTATATGTTTAGTATTCTAGATACCAGGGTTGTATGCAGTTCGCCATCAGTGTAAAGTGTAAAGCATGCTGTGATGAACATCCGCGGGGTCAAATTCCCTGTGAATCCTGGCTGGCCCTCAACACAAACCCCTGGCGCCTCCACTGAGCATGCCTCAGGCTGGGCAGGGTGACAAACGTTTAGAAACTCTAACAGGAAAGACCCGCTGGTGCTCCATAGCAAGGCTTTGTCTCAAAAACAAAACTCTTCCCTGAAAAACCTAAAGAATGAGATCCTCAAGCCTAAAGTAATAGCAGCAGAGAGAGGAAGCACCCAGGGGTCCATCTCAGCCTCTCCAAAGGCTAGAGCCTCCCCTTGGTTATTCTGCGTGTATTTAGATGAGAGGAATGGAGGGCACACACGTACCAGGGCAGGTGTGTGGAGGTCAGAGGACAATCCTCTGGCGTTGGTTCTCTCTCCACCATGTGCGTCCAAAGGACTGAATTTAGGTCAGCAGGCTTGGCAGCAACCCCCTTGGCCCACTGGGCCATCTCACCTGTCCTAAAGGGCTTCTCTGTCATAAAAACAAACAAGAAAAAACATGTAGAGGGGATGGAGTCTAGCTCAGCCATTAGGAGCACACACAGCCCTTGCAGAGGACCCGGATTTGGTTTCCGAAGCATAGATCATGGCAGCTCACAACCATCTGCAACTCTAGTTCCAAGGGTTCTGCAGCCTCTCCTGTCCCCACACAGCCACGGTGTGCACATGGTGTGGTGTATCCATGCAGGCAAAACACTCCTACACATAACTCTTTAAACAATCCAGGGAGACACCTGAGATTGTGAAACTGGCCTCCGGCTTCCACATCTGCATACACGTTCATGGAACCTACACTCCTAGGCATAGACATGCACATGAGCGGAGTGGGGGCATTATAACACATGCTGGAACCTGTAGCATGTGCCCACGATCCCAGCACTCACAAAGCTGACTCCAGGGAGCTGCATATTCCTAGGCCAGTCGGAATAGTCTTGACTACATGGCAATGTCCCTGTTTAAACAAACAAAAAACCAAAACAACAAAAGCCAGACATATCAGTCTTCATCCTTAAAGGAAGAGGAAACCCTTCTTACAGGTTAAGTATGCCTCTGTAAAGAACAGGCAGCCATGACTGAAGGGGCTGATCTTGCAGTGATGGTATCCTGGGAGGGCTGAAACAGGCAGCAGGGAAGGGTCACAGGGTTGCAGTTTTCCCTGTGTGGCCAGATTTCAAACTTGCATCACCATGGTCCAGTCTGCTGGGACACAGACCAGTCAGGCTATCACCACCACCAGCAGAGGGCCCTTCTGCAGCTACTTTGCCCTTCTGGACACGGAACTCTGGGCTGGGACACACCATATCTGACTGCGGGCTCAGTGACTAGAGTCTCGTAGGCACTCACGTATTCACTACTTCAGTTAAAAAATACGTACAAATGCTTGGCCTGCCTACGTGTCTGTGTACCACGTGATGTCTTGTACCCTCGGGTGTCAGAAAAGGGCATCATCGGCTCCCCCTGGAACTAGAGTTACAGTTGGTTGTGAGCCAGCACGTGAGCACGGGGATCAATCTAGGTTCACTGGAAAAGCAGCAAGTGCTCTTAACCACTGAGCCTTTTCTCCTGCCTACGCAGTAATAAGTAAAACTGTGACATTACAGAGATGAAGAAGGGATTTTAACAAAGAAAAGTAACCACCACCACCCAATTTATTTCACTCTGGCTTTCCCATCTATAAGCTTATTTCTACCAACTGAGTAACCATAAATGCTGCAGGCATACAACTTTGCCATCTGGGTGTTTATTTTCTTAATGTAATGTCATAAACGTGACCCTGCTCTTTCCAGCCTTCTAAAGTAGCATCTGGGTCCACAGTAACCCACGCATGGCATAATGACCCATCTGGGCTATAGCACATGTGATTAACCACATGCTCGCACTGGACAGCTCTTGCTGTCTGCTCTCCCGCCTATATTACTGATAGTTTTACTATGTTCTCATAAATTCTGCTTTTTGCTGAGTCATCGCCTTAGGAGAAACTCCCGAGAGAGACGGAATTGGACCAGACATTGTGTACTGTGTTCTACAGGACCATGTGAGAAAGGGAACATCAGGCCAGACCAAGGAGGATCTCCCATGCTGAGGCTCAATGCACACTCTCGGAATAAGTAAGGACAACTCACCCACATGACGCCCTAGCAGGTGGCAGACACAGCCTGACCAAACCAGGGTTCTGCCAGCTGCCCAGAATCAGAAAATACACTTTGTACAAGTCAAAAACACGCCTTTTTATAGCAGGTCTGCATCCTAGTCTCCATATTGCTCTTTACTAAAAAATTAAGGAAAGAGGTTGGATGTGGTCCACCCGCAGAGTGCTTGCCTGGTATGTGTAAGGCCCTAGGTTCCATCAGCAGCACTGCAGGAGCTAAGGAAGGCGGTGCAGTAGTCAGGAAGGTCAATAGTTCAAGGTCATACTTGGCTACAGAGCAAGTGAGAGGCCAGGCGGTGTCACAGGAGCCCCTGTCTCAAAACAACAAAAAAGCATAATAAAAAGAATTTTTAAAGTAAGACATAAGTCGCCAGGTATGGTGGTGCACGTCTTTCACCCCAGCACTTGAGAGGCAGAGGCGGGCAGTGTGGGGCACCTTTCATCCCAGCACTCGGGAGGCAGAGGCGGACCCCTGTGAGTTCGATACCAGCTTGCTCTACACAGCGAGTCCAAAGAAAAGAAATGCAAAGGATAAACCAAGTTTCAGAACAGTTTCTACAGGGCAGAGGCAGGGTCCACCGAAGCATTCACATGAACCCCAAACATTCTCTCTCCTCGCTCTTCTATTTTCACAGACCCTCCCCTCCTCCCTTCCTGGAGGCTGAGTCCTGGGAGCAGGGGCAGGCATGTGACAACCTCCCTGCCGGCCACCCTAGTCTCCTCGAAGGCTCTCCAGAGCCAGGCCCACTCCTTGGGCTTCTGGCAGTCGCTTAAGGGACAGCACAGTTTCCCCTTTGGTTACTGCCTGCGCCTTCCCTCAGCACTGCAGTGTTAGTCCCACAGAGCTCCGTTTCACCCACTGTCTTCACAGTTTAACCCCCACTAGATCACAACAGTGTCCATTCCACGTGGGTGCTAATCAAATACCTAATGAGAAAATAAGAAGCAGGCTGGGATTATAGCATGCACAAAGCCCTGAGTTTGATCTTAGCATGGAGTAAGTCAGCCTGGTGGTGCACACCTGGAATCCCAGCACTTGGGATGTGAGGCAGGACAGTCAGAGTTCAAAATCATCTTGGGCCGAATAGTCATCTCAAGGCCAATCTGGGCCACATGAGAAAGGGAAGGAGGGAGAAATTAAACAGCAGATTCTGGTGTGAGGACATCACGACTCTGGGTCAGGCGCTGCGCTTCATCCGCATGGCTCATTTCGGTAGCTGCGAACAGCACTCCTTCATAATCTCTATTAAAAATAAAGACATTGCCCAGGCAGGCTAAGCACCTTGCCCCACCACACAGTCAGGAAAGAAGTGTGAGCTCTATCAAGCATCAGAAGCTGTGGTCTCACCTACTATGGTGTTGCTGTTCACCCTCCTGGCTCAGCTGCCAAAAACAGCCACGGTCAGTGAGCAGCCGAGCTTCTCGGAACAAGATAAAGTCCCTACATCCTGTGATCGAGAGGGGAGAGGAGGAGATGGGCAGTGAGGCCGGGCAATCGGCCCCAGGAGTCCCCACTTCCCAGGGGAACCTGGTTTGACAGCCACGGAGTGATGAGGGCCAGTTTGCTACAGCAAGTGCATCTGGGGCTTCACCAGCCAAGTGCTTTTTGCTGCCAGAGTAGGAAACTGACAAAGAAACCTGCGGTCAGAGAGGAAGCTAAGTCTAAGGTGCAAACTGCCCAAGACAAAGTCTGGATATTTGAGGCCACAAAATCTTTCTAAGAAGGATCAGAAGCCACTCCGAGTGAAGGAGTGACCAAGTTTCCATTAGTCACGCGGCGAGCTGTAACCCACGTGGCTTTCTGTGCACAGATCTCACAAGTGCATGACCGGGCTCCCTTTCCCTGTCCTCCTCTCTCCCCTTCTCTTCCCCTCCCCCTCCCATAAACCACTAGCCTACCACACAAAGAAGGCTTCTTGTCCCCTCAAAGACAAGTTTCCATTTGCCAACGGAGTCATCCTGCTCTGTTCTGTCCCCTTGACCAGAGTGAGTCAGGGCCACCAAGGGGAATCTCCCTGGGCACTTACCACCTTCTTTTTAGTAAAATCAGCCACCAACGTTTAAAACACAGCTGTGCCACATGTCACCGACCATACTTTGTTTTTCATACAGAACACTGTGGGAGTCGAACCTGTGCGTGGCTCTATGGAATCCAGGCACCCCCACGGGAGCCTGTTTCTCACAGGAGGCCTCGCCCCAGCTTGCTCCCCACCAGGAACCAGACACTTCTGGCCCTCTTTTCCGTTACTTCAGTTTCCAACACTCTGTTTTCGTTGTGTGTTTTATTTTGGGTTTTTTGTCCTGTTGACAACTTTACAGTCTTCAAAATGGCAACAAAAAGGAGAGATTTTCAAATCCTCTCTCCCAGCATAATTTCTTTCAAAATTCTAAGCACTAGCAAATATGGGGAGGGGGCACGCATGCAGCACAGCACGCATGCAGCACAGCACGCATGTAGAACAGCGTGCATGCAGCACAGCACGCATGCAGCAAGCACGCATGCAGAACAGCGTGCGTGCAGCACAGCATGCATGCAGCACAGCGCCATGCAGCACAGCGCAATGCAGCACAGCACGCATGTAGAACAGCACTCACGTGGAAGTCAGAGGACAACTTTTCCAGAGTCAGTTTTCCTCTTCCACCATGTGAGTTCTGAGGCTCAGACTTGGGAGTCAGGCTTGGCAGCAAGCACCTTTACCCACTGAATGATCCCACTGGCTCCCAAAACCCCAGCTAAGACCCAAGGCGAGGCAGTTTCTGAAGGGTGCAATGAAACACACCAGTATAACTGCAGGCATCTCTAGACTCCACCAATGCCCTTAAGGCTGATTTCTTTATTTACAAGATGGACCCGTAGAGCTGTTGTGACTCCAAAATTCACTATGAGAACTCCTGGGAAAGTGTGTTGGGTCAAATCAGTCAGGTCCATCTCAAGTTAGCCCTCACTGTGGGATGAAGAAACAGGGAGCCCAAATTATCCTCCTCCCGGGATCCGGCCTTCCCTTCCCATTTAGCAACAACTCCCATGCAGCGAGCTCGGGAACGGGCCACCTCTGACTGACCCTGGCCCCACTCATTAGCAACAGAGCTTATGAGTGTTTCAGGTCAGGACAGACTCTTCCATGAGCCCATCCCCCAGAACCGTCATGAAACCTGTGGTTCTCCAGATGAATACATCTAGGCTGTCCAAAAAAAGACTTGAGGGGTCTAGGACTATGGTTCAGTTGACAGAATGCTTACCTAACATGCATGAAGCCCAGGGTTGTATTCCCAGCACCATATAAACTAGGCATGGTGGTGCACACCTGTAATCCCAGCACTCAAGAGGTAGAAGCAAGAGATTTATAAATTCAAGACCATCTACATAGCAAGTTCAAGCTTAGCCTTGGATACATAAGATCCTGGCTTAAAATAAAAAGATAAAGGACATTTTGAAGAATCCATCCATTCAGATTTCATATTCCTTCTTTGCCCACCCTAAGGAAAGAAAGCCAAGCCAGAGGTGGTGGCACCAACCTGTAATCCCAGCACTCAGGAGGCATTGACTGGGAGGAGGGTCAAGAATCAAGGCCAGCCTGATCTACACAGCAAGCTCCTATCTTAGAAAACCAAGGGCAGAAGACAGAGTTCAATAGCAGAATCCTTGCCTAGCAAGTAACAAAGCCCTAAATGGGGGGAGGGAGGAGAGAAGAAGAGGAGGAGAGAAGAAGAGAAAGAGAAGAGGAGAGCGGAGCACAACACCCCCAGGACTACATTCCTGGCAGAAGCTAAAGCCAAAGTCTTAGTAAAGATCGGACAGCTGAGGTAGGAGGGGGTTTCCCACGTCTCCTTCTTAGACACTGTTTCCCATAAGTGGGTGCCAGATAACCACACCTGGTCTCAGCAGCCCTGCATCAGAGCTGGCCACCTCAGTTCCCAGCTCCTCCCTTGGCAGAGGTCCAAGGCGCCCCCAGTAGGGCTGGGACCACACTCCCGTTCCCACAACGAGAGCTGGCAGCACACAAGGTGTATTTCCCAAGCTCTTACACACCTCAGTGCAGAGATGAGTCAGCCAGGCAGCCTGGGGAGCCTCAACCTCGTTCACACCTCACCGACACCTGTGGGTTTACTCAGTTTCAGAGCCCCTGCCAACCAACCTGCTAGAGTAAAGCGCCTCTTAGACGGGCTTATGGCATGCCCCAGAGCAGTGTCCAGGAAAAGGCTAAGAAGACCTGTGGGGAGAAAACCCTCTGTGTCACCATGGTGTCCCAAGTACCGTGTCTCGCCTCAAGGCTGCCACACAGGACAATCCCTCTGCCCTGACCCTCTTCCCAGCTGCAGAGGCATTCTTGTTCCTGGACCCGCCCCCCTTCCCTGGAAAGACCCCCTTTTCCACCACCCCACCCCCAAACTAAGGCCATAACCTCCACCTCCTCTCCATTCTCCTGTCTCAAACCACTTCTCTCTGTCCCTGGCTTAGTAGCTGTCTCCTTCCACTAGAGAGCCCTCGGCCTTCCCTGCCAGTCTTCCGGTGTCTAAGGGAGTTCTGCACACAGCAGGAGCTCAATAAATACTGAAGGAACGCACAGGTGAGAAAAAGCAAATCCAAGATGAAGAATGATCTAACAGGGCCAAAAGAAATGTAATAGAGGGCACAGGAAGAAGAGCACAGAGAAACAGGTTAGCAAACGAAGAAGCCAGGCGGTTTCTTTAATCCCAGCACTCGGGAGGCAAAGGAAGGTGGAGGAAGGTGGATCTCTGTGAGTTCAAGGCCAGCTTGACCTACAGAGTGAGTTCAAGGACAGGCTCCAAAGCTACAGAGAAACCCTGACAGGACAGAGACAGACAGATAGAGACAGAGACAGACAGACACAGACAGAGACAGAGACAGAGACAAAGACAAAAAGACACAGATAGACATAGAGACATTCCAGGCTCTTTAACCTAAGAATTCCATTCTATACTAAGGAAATGAATTCAGAACAGGAACAAAAGCGGTGCCTGTATAAGAATGATTCCAGCCCCACTATTTAAATAGCAGGATTCTGGAAACAATTTAAATGTCCAAAAACAGTGGAAACACTGTGGCAGGCGACAGCACTGCTACTGCAACAAGTATCACACAGCAATTAAAATGACAAAACTGGAGGAAACATACAAGGGGGGGGGGGCATGTTTTAAAATAATGCTAAGCAGAAGCCAGGCCTGGTAGCTTAGTCCTGAAATCCCAGCTACTCTGGAGACCATGGCTCACAAGGTCAAGGCCTGTGACAGAATAAACTGAAGGAGACCCGGTCTCAAAACTCAAAAAGTAAAAAGACAGCATCACCAGTAGGAGAGCGCCTGTCTGTCCTACATGAGGCCCTAGGTTCAATCCCCACGCCTGCAAAGGATCCATCAATGCTAAACAAGAAAATGAGTAAGTACATTGAATTTCTTCTTAAATACTCGGTTCTGTTTCATGAACCCTCTACAACTGGGTAAGTTCTCACAAATGTCCAAAATGGTATCTGTGTTCCCCTTATCTACCAAGAAAAAATAAAAAATAAAACTGCACAGAGAGCTGAGCCACTTGCCTGGGGTCAGAACTAGCAAGGAGTCAGGAAATGACTGTGTCTCACTGGCCCCAAAGCCCAGGCATACTCTTGTGTCCTTGGAATGGCCCATCCCATAAGGACATCATAGAGGCTAAGCCCAGCAATGTCCAACAGCCAACAAAGGTGACAGCACCTGAAACACCACCATAGAATGCAGCAGAAATCTATGGGACCAAAAGCAAGCCACTGCCGGTGCCCAGGAACCCCAAGAAAAGCAAAGAAAGAACTGTCAGCAAAATCAGGCTTCTGGGCCGGGAAGTGCCCAGTAATCCCAGCACTTGGGAGGCAGAGACAAGTGGATCTAGGTGAGTTCAAGGCCAGCCTGGTCTACAGGGCGAGTTACAGAACAGTCAGGACTACACAGGGAAACCCGTCTCAAAAAACCAAAACATAAATAAATAAATAAATAAATAAATAAAGGCTTCTGGAAAAACTGTGTGGAGCCAAGACACAGGCCTGCAGAGGCCAAGGAACCTGTCTGCCAGTCTGGACCTACAGGAGGAGCAGAGGACAGCATCCACCACAAAGTGCCGCAGCTCTGAGGCACTGAATCCACGTATGCTAAAACACCCTCATCTAGTTAATGAAAGGAAAGGTAAGAAAATAGCCTGAGCCACAGAGAAGAACAGACAGGTCACCCAGGTACATCACACGTCACACTCGGTATGACTACAGACTCCCAGCTAGGGGGAGGGGGAGCCGTCCATCACTGAGAGGTGATGACCTCAAGCTAGAGCAGGAGATGACCTGGCAGTGTTGACAGAGCAGAGTGGTACAAACTTGGGGACCACTGGATGGAGAGCCCTCCTAGTCTAGGGACACAGGAGGCAGAGAGCTAGGCAACAAACCCTCCCTCGGCCTCCCCTTCCCGGAGACCCACTGCCTAGGGCACCACAAGTGGACTTCCTCAGAGACTGAACAGGGCAGATGACCAAGATTGGCCAAAGCTGCTTCCTGTAGAAGCTTCCTCTGGGCTGGGGAATCACTAGGAGGTGTGTGTGTATGGGGGGGAGAGGGGCTGTCTTTCAACACACCCATCTCTCTACCTTTGCATGTTTGAATAATGAAAGTATAATGAAATTTTAAAACACGTAGCTAAACACATTGCCAAGCACCTGCAGTCCCAGAACTCAGGGGGCTGAGAGAAGAGGACTACTGAGCTCGGGGGCCAGCCTGAGTTACAGCGCAGACATCTTGTGTCAAACAAACAAACAAACAAGGGGTGGAGAGATGGCTCTGTGGCTAAGAGGCATCTTCAGATGTTCTGACAAAGGACACAAGTTCAGTTCCCAGCTCCCGTGTCTAGTGACTCCCATCTGCTTGAGACTGCAGCTCCGGGGACCTGGTGCCTCTGGCCCCACAGACACTTGTACTCACTTGCACACACCACACACAGACACAGATACATAATTAAAATAAAAATTAAGATAAGAAACAAGCAATAAGGCCGGGATGACAAGGTAGCTCAGCAGGTACAGTTTGAGGACCTGAGTTCAATGCCTGGTAAGGATAAAACTGACTTGCTCACTCGTACATGCACACACACACATACTATAATAAATGCTTTTTTAAAATTAAACTGCATTGCACAGGCCTATAATTCTTGCACTTGGGAGGTGGAAGAAGGAAAATCAAAAATTCAAGGTCATCCTCAGCTACAAAGTTTAAAGCTAACCTGAGTCACTGTCGAAAGAAAGAGAGAAAGAAAGAAAGAAAGAAAGAAAGAAAGAAAGAAAGAAGGAAGGAAGGAAGGAAGGAAGGAAGGAAGGAAGGAAGGAAGGAAGGAAGGAAGCCAGGTATTGATAAAAGCACATGCCTTTAATCCCAGCACTAGTTTGTGGCCAGCCATCATCTACAGAACAAGTTCCAGGACAGCCAGGAACTTGTGTTCTGTGTGTAAGAGAAACCTTGTCTTCAAAAACCAAAACCAAAACCAAACAAAAAAGGATCATCCAGGTCACACATCCTTGGCTCTGCAACACCTTACTCTACAGTACTGCAGCTCCTTGCACCTCAGTTCCTTTTCTGCAAAGAGGGTGATGGGTGGACTGCCACACGCACTGGTGTGAGGCGTTCACGCCAGAAAGTGCTCCTAGCAAGGAGGCCAGGGCGGTGGTCAGGCAGTAGAGGGTCAGACACGGTGACACATCCGTGTTGCAGCAGGTAGAAAACGTGTGGCCATTTAACTTGGCCATCTGGGGAAGATGGAGCGGATGCCACCCGTGCCATCACTCTGAAACCTCAAGCAACAGAGAGGGAGCAAAGGCTGGAGAGCCTTCACAGCTGCCCCAGCCAGCTTCTTCAGGCCTAGGGGACAGAAAGAGCTCCGCCTCTCACAAAAAAGCCACCACCAGTAACAGGAAGCTGCTTCCTTTCCTCTCCTTCCGAGCCAGCATTTCCTTTTTGTTTTAAAAAGCATTCCTTGTCTGCAGGCCAGCCCTTCCCCTCCCCTCCAGCCCCAGGCTCAAAGGCACCCACAGCCGTTGGTAGTCTCCCTCTTTGCTTTCCGTCCTACCAGGAATGGGGGAGTGGGAAGGAGGATGCCCAGGCAGACAGACCTCTCTGCGCACCAGTGGTGGCAGGATTAAGTGCCCAGGAGACCACCAAATCTAAAGGACCTCTCTCAACAAAAGGCCGAGTCCACTGGGGCTTGGGCTTCCGACCATCACCAAACCCTGCCTTGCACCTCAAATGGGCCCTACAGTTTATAAAACACCTAGAATAAAACCAACACTGGCTAAACCTGGGCCCACAGCTCCTAGTCTCTTTCCTTGCCCAAGGCGAAGGTGTTCCCTCAGCTGTGTTTGGTAGGGAAAAAAGAACCCTGGGAGTCCACAGGAAGCCTTACAGGACTTCTCAGGACCTTTAAAACAAATCCCCAGCCTCTGACGTTGTGGGCGAAGGGGGAACACACTAACATAATACACTCTCCACGGAAAGCCCTCTTCTAAAGGAGCACTACAATATGGGAAAGGCTAAAGGATCCCAGGCTAAGTGGAACACTAGTCTAAGACCCTGTCCAGATGACTTTTTTTAAAACGGCCTGTAACTGGGGCTGGAGAATGGTTCAGTGGTTAAGAGCTCTGCAGGCCCCTGGTTCATTTCCCAGCACCCACATATAAGCTCAACCACCTGCAATTCCAGTTCCAGAGAATCTTATGCTGTCTTCTGGCCTCTGCAGACACCAGGCATGCGCATAGCACACACACATACATGTAAGCAAAACATTCATACACCGTGGTGGTTTGAGTAAGAATGCACCCCCAGAGGTTTATTTAGTCACTACAAAGGAGGATCCCTATTTGAGAAGGATTAGGAGGTATGGCCTGTTGGAGGAAGTCTGTCATTGGGGGTGGGTTTTGAGGTTTCAAAAATCCACACACCACACACACACACACACACACCCTGCCCCTCTCTCTGCCTGCCTGTGGACCAGAATGTAGCTCTTGGCTACTTTCCCAGCACCGTGCCTGCCATACCTCCCCCATGGTGATAAGGGACTAACCCCCTAAAACTGTAAGCAAGCCTCCAATTAGATAATTTCTCTTCTAAGAGCTGCCTTGGTTATAGAGTCACTTCACAGCAATAGAACAGTGACTAAGGCAGTCACATAAAATAATAATCCTTAAAAAATCAAAATGATCTAACTTTTTTCTTTTTAACAAAATTCTGTGTGTACTGGGCATGGTGGTCTAGGCCTGAAATTCCAGCACAGAGGGCACCAAGGTTCCAGGAGAATCACGGCAACTTAGAGAACCGCCTAGTCTAGTTCCAGGCAATGAGGGCTAAACAGGAAACTTTTAGATAGAGAGTGTTTTTTTTGAAATGGGAGAAAAATAAAACTCAAATTAATCAGCTACGTTGATTTCAAAGCCTTCAGATATGGTAGGAGACCTCGCCACCCCCTGGGCAGCTAGCCTTGCATCTGCAGAAGGCAAAATCCTCCTGATCAATATCCTGCCAATATAAGCCCACAGTTGGTGCTGTGGGGAAATTTATTTCTTCTAATCAGAGCTGGCTGATTCCTGTACTGCATATTTTTATTCCCCATTTTTTCCCCTTAAAATTGTGAATTCAAGTGTTAGCTCGTTCTTGTTATTATTCCCAGGGCAGAAAAATGAAGGGCGGGAGGAGGGGGTACAGTACAAAAGTAAAATGCCTTTGGCGTGGCAATCTGACCAGTTAAAGCGCTCTGCTGCCCACCAACACCGGAACAGAGAAAATGCAGACATGTTCAAATACAAAGGTTTGACGGGTGGCGGTGGCGGTACTTTAGATTGAGACCTCTTTTCAATGTGTAAGAATCCGGGACAGTTTTCTCATCTCAGCAGCTGGCCCCAGAGTAAACCTCTGCATTTCCACCTGGATTTTAGAATAGAAGAAGCCAAAGAGGATGTCGGAGACGGCTATCCACACCAATGGCAGGCTTGTATAGGCCACTCATTGATAAGGAGGGTTTTGCTCTCCACAGATGTGAGGTAAGCTGCCTGTGGGGCTGTGGGGTCCTCTACCACATCTGGAAACAACTAGGAAAAAAACACAAAACAAAACTGTATCTCCCTCTTTCCTTCCTTTTTTAAGCTCCAGGGCAGTTTTATGAGAATGTGAAAGGAAAAACAAGGCAGGCAGGCTATAAATCATGGGAGCAGCTGGGAGGAGGGAGATGGAGAAGATGAAGAGAGAAAACTAGGCTTTCAAGAGAATGGTCAGGTTCAGCAATGAAGGTTGGTGAGCTTGGAGGAACCGGAGGGGGTGCTTCAGGGAGCAAGTGAGAAGCCCAGAGTGTACAGGAAGCAAGCAGGCTTTTGGCCATTATTCAGAAAAAGATAAAGAAAAGGAAAAGTTATGCTTCTCTGAGCAACTGAAAAGTGAGCAGACCACGTGACAGAGGCCTCACCAAACAGCCCGTGGCTGGCCTGGAACTCACTCCACAGCCTAGAGACCAGGTTGGCCTTGAACTAGAGATGCTCCCCATTGTCCCAACACCTCAGTGAAAGCTGACACTGAGAACAAGAGAGTCAACAGGCCTGTGTCACCCTAATTATCTTGACAGCAAAACCAGCGATGGAGAGGGTAAACACGCAACATCTGTAGGAAGGTGTCCAAGCCCAGGCTCCACGGGAAGGAAGGTTAGCAGGACAGCTGTCGGTGAACAAGCCTTGAAAGAACAGAGTCAGGGCCAAAGACAGTCGGTCCATTCAGCCTGGGTGTGGTGGTGCAAAAAAAAAAAAAAAAGATGATCCATTCAGGCGGAGTCAGGCCCACACTGGATACTTCTGGAGCTCTCCAAAATCCCAGCCAACCCTCAGAGTCCCTCAGTCTGGATGGAGCAGAGAGGGCCCAGCCATGCTTGAGTCAAGTTCAAGGCACTGTCTTGTACCACTCAAGGGAGAGACACTCAGTTTAGGGCTCTTCTGTTAACCACTGCTAACTCTCCCTAACAGGAACTCTGCTTAGCGAGGTGCTTGCCGCCAGGTCTCTGGACCTGAGCTCCAATTCCTACAAGCTGTCTAACCTCCACTTGGGCACTGTGGCACACACACCCACATCCACACATCCACATACGTAAAGAAATGTAATTTTAAAATCAAGGTGTTAAATTTTTTAAATGGGCAGGTACCAGATAGCCGGAGGGAGAGACGGCTCAGGGGTCACAAGAACTGGCAGCTCTTCCAGACGACCTGAGTTTGACCCCCAGCATCTATATGGTGGCTCACATATCTGTCAACTCCAGTTTGAGGGGATCTGACACTTTCTTCTGGTCACAGAAAGCACAAGGCACATATATGGTATACATATATACATGCAGGCAAAACACTAAATAATTTTTAGTTTAAATGGACATATGCTAAATGTAGTCATACATTTTAATTCAGCAAAACCTTGCTTGAAAATTGGGACATGCTGGCAGTGATGGTGTAAACCTTTGACCCCAGCACTCAGAGGCAAAGCAGGCGGGATCTCTGTGAGTTCGAGGCCAACCAGGTCTACAGAGCGAGTTCCAGGACAGCCAGAACTGTTACACAGAGAAACCCGTCTCAAAACGCTAAAAGAAAAAAGAAAGGAAGGGAAGGAAAAGACAAGACAAGAAAATTGGTATCTGGTTAAAGGATTGTGTGGCATGGGTGCACGACTGGCCACTGATGGCGACAAAGTGCACATGCTGACACAAAGACACAGGGCACACACTGCAAGCTCCTCAAGCACACGTGTGTACCTTTCCATGAAAATGCACAGTAGAAAGCTAGGAGGAGTCGGGGGTGGGGGGGACGGTCCCAGGGCTTGGTTCTGACAGGTGCCATAAATAGGTGATTTTTCTATTATCTAGGGTGTTTCCCTTTTGCAGAGGGAACATGTATTAATGTGTATCTTAAGCACTGCAATTAAGAGTAGCAAATTAGAGATATATTCCTTGTCTCAAGAATTGCTCAAAAAGAATAAAGCATACAGAGTGGGCTGGGCATGGTGGTGCACACTTCAGTGCCAGCACTCGGGATACAGGGGCAGCAGGGACTCTAGGTTCGAGGCCAGCCTGTATGCAGAGCTAGTTCTAGGACAGCCAGAGCAGCACAGGGCAGCCCTGTCTCAGAAAAAAAGAAAAAAAAAATCAACCCTCTGAGTAAGTTGAACTCAGAGCGGCTTCTCCTTTCTCAGAATGAAACCAGCAGGCTGGGTGCCTTACCTCCTGCTTTGAGGATGTGCTGAGCTGAACAGGAGGGAAGCTTACCCAACATTCAAACACAAAGGCTGCACAAGGCGGCCACTCATCAACCCACTGGGCTAGAATTGAGCCAGTCCTGGGTCTGTCTTTCATGACTGACCAAAATCCCTCTCCCAAGCCTCCCAACATCGGTGTGTAGAGACGGCTGCAACATGAGTTCTCAAGACCAGGGTGTGGTGGTACGTGCCTGGCATTTCGGCCCTGGGGATGCTGAGGCAGATGGATCACGGCAAGTTCAATGCCAGTCAACACAGACTCAACCATCTCTGGCTCAGGCTCTCTGGCTCTCCTAGCTCCAGTGGCCTCATCTTCAAACTAGGAACAGAATCTCACAGGCAACAGTAAATAACTGATCAGTGGTAGAAAGCACGTGCTAAGGAGGGCTTCACATGGAGCACGTTCAAGAATGTTCCTCATGGCCGGGCGGTGGTGGCGCACGCCTTTAATCCCAGCACTCGGGAGGCAGAGGCAGGCAGATCTCTGTGAGCTCGAGGCCAGCCTGGACTAGAAGAGCTAGTTCCAGAACAGGAACCAAAAAAGCTACGGAGAAACCCTGTCTCGAAAAAAAAAAAAAAAAAGAATGTTCCTCATGTATGTGGACCCTCTCTTTGCAGAAGTCACTCCCATGAACACTGGTACATCCGCAGCTAGGAGGGGTTCCATCCCTACCCCAGGCAGCAACCCTAGCTCCAGGTCCTGGGTGCATCCCAGGCAGCAACCCCAGCCTCCAGGTCCTGGGTGCACCCCAGGCAGCAACCCCAGCCTCCAAGTCCCGGGTGCACCCCAGCCCTCTGCCCCAGCCTCCAGGTCCTGGGTGCACCCCAGGCAGCAACCCCAGCCTCCAAGTCCCGGGTGCACCCCAGCCCTCTGCCCCAGCCTCCAGGTCCTGGGTACACCCCAGGCAGCAACCCCAGCCTCCAAGTCCCAGGTACACCCCAGCCCTCCTTGGCTCACAGCCTTCACAAACAGCAGGCCCTCCTTACGCCTCCTCTGAAGGACATCTGGGAAGTAGGTCTGTCCAGAGTAAAAGTTGCCAAGTGAAAGCAAACACCCTCTGAACTAAATGTAAAAATGCCTGCCCTGCAAGGACATTTTTTAAAGAAATAAAATAAAATAACCAAAAACGATAGCTTAGGGGGCTGGCAAGATGACTCAGGGGAGTAAAAAAAGGGCTTTCAGCCGGGCGATGGTGGCGCACGCCTTTAATCCCAGCACTCGGGAGGCAGAGGTAGTTGGATCTCTGTGAGTTCGAGACCAGCCTGGTCTACAGAGCTAGTTCCAGGATAGGCTCCAAAGCCACAGAGAAACCCTGTCTCGAAAAACCAAAAAAAAAAAAAAAAAAAAAAAAAAAGGGGGGGCTTTCAGCCAAGCATGATGACCTGAGTTTGATTCCCTGAGCCCACATGGCAGAAGGAGAGAACCTACTCCACAGAGCTGTGCTCTGACCTCCACAAGCACGCTGTACGTAAATAAAGGCAGAAAAATTTGAAGGCTCAGATCAAGGACCCAACCAAGGCTTTGTTACCTTCCCACACATCTGCAGACGCCATCAGTGTCACCTTTGTGCATGGTCCCTCTCTGGACCACAGCCAGCAGGCAGGCAGGGAAGCATCTGGCATGGAATGCTGCTTCCCAGGATTGTGAGCCAAACCAGGTGTCAAGAAACAGCCCTGCAGCTAGGAGGCGGTCCACGTCTATCCCAGGCAGCAACCCCAGCCTCAGGGCCTGGGTGCGGATGCATGCAATAAGGTCTCCCTCCAGCATCCCCACCCTCCTTGGCTCCTGGCTTTCACACACAGCTCGTCCTCCTTAGGCCACTTCTAAGGGACAGTTGAGAAGTGGGTCTGCCCAGGTTCAAAATCACCAATGTGAAAGTGGACACCAAAAGAGACAGGCCCTCCTCAGCTCCATGTCCTGTTGGTGATAACTGGAGTCTCTCAGGCGAAAGGTTAAAACCAAGGCAGCGAAATGACACTCTCCAGACACTGCATGGGTGAGGAAAGGAGAACCAGGTTCTACTCGCATCCTTCTGGGGCGTCTGACTCGGGAGCTGTCACCAGGACTGGCAATGTTTAAGTCAGACTGACGGATTCCACAGAACTCCTAACTCAGGGTCCACTCAGAAGAACTCTCTGCCAGTCATGGCAGTGGAGGCCCTGCTATCCACCTGCCTGGTTCCCCTTCAGATGGAACAGGCCCCTCACATCCAAAGACCCCACCTACCGGAGTTCAGGTAGCCACTGGCTAGGACTAGCACATAGGTAGTGACAGAAAGCTGGGTCAGTGAACACATCCCTCCACTCTTGGTCTTTCCACTGGACACTTCCAGGGACCACGAGGAAACCAGGTCCTAACACAGAAGCCTCTGAACTCTGCCCAGCCCAGTGGATGAGGGTCAATTCTCTCTGCCTTCCCAGGCAGAGTAAAGCCCCAGGTTACCTCTGCTCCGGGGCAACTGCTCAGGGAAGTGCCCAAAAGCAGACTGTACCCATGACTGTTTCTGTTAGCCTCTCCCCATAAGGACTCATGAGGAAAGCCCTTTAGGGACCCGAGCCAAGACGGAACTTGTTTGTGGGAGGTGCTAGCATGCTGGCAAAAAAGAATAGACTACAGAGTACCAACGAAGTGAACGAGCATGAGCCGGCATGGGCATCTATCTGCATGGCACACCACTGTCTCCCCAGGCACGGACAGGGCCCACAGGGAACCCACAGACAGGAGCAGCAGGCCCAGCTGTAGAGCGGGCCAGGTGTCCCTCCATGAGCACAGCTGGAGAGTGACATCCATCGTCCCTTGCTGCATGCAGGAGTCAGACCTCTAGGGGGCCTTCCAGAGACACCGAGCTCTGGTTGTGTCTCCTGCCTTTTCCCTTTAGACAGGGGAAATGTGTGTGATGAAGTTGGTGGGCCTCCCGTAAATCCTGAGAGGTTGAGAGGAAGACAGCCAGAGCAGCCCTGGTCAGGTGGGGAGTGAACATTAAACCCTGGCTCCTTTCTCCCCCTTTCAAGTGTAGGATTGGAGATTTAAACACAAGGCCTACGTATACAAGGCAGTGTTCTACCATGGAGCTACCCTCCTCACCCCCTTTAATCCCCTTTCAACCCCAGCCCAACTGCTTCACAGAGCAAAGCTATCAGCAGATAGCTTATCATCGTGACCTAGGATCTTCACAAGCAGCCTGCCCCTGGTCAGGGTCCCACAGGGGACATCCCACGAGCTGCCACTCTCATTAAAAGTTTAGCTAAGGAGGGGCCAAAGTGAGCTGGGCCTCTTGAGATTCTACCAGAAGTCTGATATAGTTGGATAAGCCAAGCTCTCCAGTCAGACACCTGTAATCCTAGCACTCAGGAGACAGAGACAAGAGAACAGCCACGAGTTCAAGACCAGCCTAATCTCTATGCTGAGTTCAGTCAGCTAGTTCAGAAGACCTAGCTCAAGGTCACACACACACACACACACACACACACACAAATCAGAAACCTGGGACTGGACAGGTGGCTCAGCAAGAAGTTAAAAGAATTTACTGCTCTTGCAGAGGATCTAAGTTCATTTCTCAGCACCCACATGGTACTAACCTACAACTCCTGTTCCAGGACATCTTCTGGCCTCCTCAGGCTCCTGCACACATGTACTGCACCCAATACATTTTTTTTAAAAAGTCAGAAATTCATGAAGACTGAGAATGGCCCAGGTTAACTGCCTTTCTGCACACTGCTGGGGTAAGCTGCCCTGACCCAGCCTTCTAGGATGGCCTCCTGCCCTGTGTCACCACCTGCAGGAAATCAGTTCTATGTGCTTCTTCTTCTAAAGGCACCCTGTGCAGGAATGTCACCAGAACCCAACCAGGGAAAGTTTATAGGCAAGCTTTTGGTAGCAGGGCAGACACCGACTCCATCAAACACTACAGGTAAAAGCACTCCATCCCCACTTCACAGATGGGAAGTCAGAGTAGACGTTAACAGTCTTGCCCAAGGTCATCTAGACAGAAAGAGGACCAGTCACAAAGCTGTGTGGGCCTTCTGTTCCTACCTAGCACTCCTGCGTTCAAGATGCTCGCCATAAAAAAGGCATCTCCTACTCAATCTGTCCAGTACATCTGGTTTTTAGTGTGGGTCTTAAAACAGGGATAGCTACATAGAATAGCATACACAAATGTTTAATTCAGCCCAACAGAGCGTGTGCGTGCATGCATATGTACGAGTGTGCGTGCGTGCATAAGCAAGAGTGTGCGTGCATGCATATGCACAAGTGTGCGCGCGCGCGCGCACACACACACACACACACAAAGTCTAAACCACAGAATGCAGAGCTTTTTAGCAACAGCCTGAAGGGAACTTACTCCAACCTCTTCCAAGCAGATGTGGAAGGTGAGGCCCCAGAGATGAAGTGATTCACCCAAACTAGCTGGTAACAGTCCTGGGAAACCAGACCCAAGGTCAAAATTCCCATTTGAAATATCTCCCAGTCCTGTCTTTCCAAGGACCAGAAGGACCCTTTCAAATACACTGCAAAGAACAGGACATGTGTCCTGTTCATACTACAAATGACCCCTGGGCCTTTGAATGCCACCGGGGATGACCTCACAATGCACGTAGTAGGGAGACAGCTGCCTAGCCAGCTCAGAGGCCTGAACATCTGGAGACTCTGGAGTATCCTAATGCCACAACTTCGTCAAACTGTGCAACATTAGAAAACAAAGAATTTGCAGAGAATAGAGAGTAAGTCATTCGACATACACCCTGGGATCCAGGAGCACCTCAAGGGGACAGGGGGAGGACTAACGGAGGCCAACAAGAGAGCATTCTCTCCACCCAACAACACAGCAGCTCGAGACACACACTGCTGGACGACAACCCCGGAACTAAGACACACAGGCCTCCTATTGTATCAGCTTAAAACCGAACTTTGCGAGGCACACACACTCAGCTGTGTTCAAGAAATCCACATGCTGAAAAGCTGGGCGCAGAGCTTCGTTGGTTGTTTTTTAAGCAAAGCCCTGGTCGGTCCTGCTATAGCAACTATAACATCATCATCATCATCATCATCATCATCATAATAGCCAGCACGGCTTGGAGTCTCCCAATGTCCCTGGCTTTGTGGCTTTTCTGAAAATACAGCTAAGGAAGAGTCACCCTTGCATTTTGGATCAAACAAGAATTCAGGCTCGTGGTGTGAGAGGTGGGAGTACTGGTCTTATAATAAGTACAGCGATCACCGGCTGGCTCTATGACAGCTGGCAGATGCAATTAGTAATAGTGTGTGTGTGTGTGTGTGTGTGTGTGTGTGTAAAATCACATATCTAATAAAACAGACATCCTTGCCAGATGAGGAAAGGCCCGTCTTTAGGACAGAGCTATTAACTAACCCTCTGTACTTTCAAAGGTCTTCCAGTCCTTGGAAGCAAGTTAGGAAGGCACTAGTTTTTTCTCCAACGTTTAAGGGATGGGGGAGCTCCCCCTTCTGAAATCCCAATCATCTTGCCGGCTGCTTCTTCCAAATCCTTTTAATGCTGCACTTCCCAGCTATAATTTGAGAGAAGACAGCTCACACATCTTATTTTTCATTGCACTCCAGGTCATCTCTGTCAGCAACCCCCCTTAAGTACTGTGTTCTTACCAAAGGTTCCCTTCCTTGGTATAATCCTTCCTAGACCAAAGCCCAATAATTGGGATGGAGTGGGAAAATCAATGGCTAATTTAATTTTAAACAGTTAACCGGCGTGACAGCGCGAAAGAAAAGCATCCCAACGCCTGAACTGCAAAAATGCTGCTTCAGCAAACACTTTTTGAAAAGCGGCAGACAAGTCCTGGTGGAAGGGGAAGGAAAGGGCAACAGGATAAGGAGAGTGGGTAGTGAGGGAAAGTCAGCGCCACCGGCCGACGCTCACACTTCAGGGAACGTCCCCTCATCACCCTAGCCCACGCTACCGGGCTTAAGCACGCCGAGAAAAGTCCAGCGCGTGATTCAGTGGGACAATGATTACTATGGGCACTGGAAATATGGGGTGAGGACGGCGAGGGGTTTGCAATGTGATACCCGCGAGCATCCTACCCGACACGAGAGTCCTCCAACCTCAATCCAACCCCCCACTCACGCCTCCTCCCCCAAATCCTTCCAAGGTGAGCGCTGGTCGTAGGTCCTCTCGCCACCGCATCAACGAGCCCCGGCAAGGGAGGAAGACTCTAGCCAGCAGACCCAGCTGCAGGATGCAACTCGGGAAGGAAAGCAGCGGGGCGGTTCCCGGGCCACAGCCGGGTCGGGACTACGGGCACTTCGACCCCTTACCTCCAGGGTCCGGATCTCCTGCTGCGTGAGGTCGTTGGACACGGAACACTTGGTGCGCAGCCCGCGCAGACTGCCGATGGAGATATCGATGAGCTTCTGCAGCTGGCCGCACTGCTGCAGCGCCCGGCTGGCCGCGGCCCCTGCACCCCCGTCCGCGGCCGCCGCGGCGCCCCCGCCGCCGCCCTCCTTCTTCTCACCCATCGCCGCCGCGCGCAAAGCCGCTCTATCCATACCTCGGCATCGGGGCCGCGGGGGGCCGAGGCAAGGAGCCCGGGGGGTACGGGCGCCTCGGCGGAGAAGCCTCAAGCCGGGAAGGCTGCACTAGGAGCGCCCCTCGGCGCGGCAGAGCCTGAAGTCCCAAGAGCCAGCCGCCCAGACGCGGCGGCAAAGCGAAAGCCTTCGCGACCCGACGGCTGCGGTTGCTGGAGCCTTTAAGCGGCCGCGGGGGCTGGATCGTAGCCGCGGGGCATGCTGGGACTTGTAGTCCACACCGCGCCAAGTGTCTCTTGGCCCGTGCCCTCGGGGCCCCGCCCGCACTCTGGCCCCGCCTGACGCCTAGGAGGGGCTGTTCTGCGCCTGCTCCAATTCGTGTGCCTCGTGGTCTTCGAAGCCTGGTTCCCCATCTTTTCAGTTCCTTCACCCACGTCTCCCACTACTACCCTCTTCTCACACACGCAAGCGCGCACACATTAGTAGCTTCCCACGACCCACGAATGGGGTGGGGCAGGAGCTTACCTAGATGAGTCCTGTAATTTGGGATATTGAGGGTCCGGAATTTTTGCATGAGCTTAGAGTCCTCCACGTATGGGAATGTGCCGAGGATGTAGCTCAGTGGCAGAACATTTGCCTGGCAAACATAAGACCCTAGGTTTGATTCCCCAGCACTATCGAAGGAAAAGAAAAAGACCCCCTCCACTCTCATCTAGCCTTGGTGTTCGCTTAGACCTTGACCCTGAAGATCTGTACCTAAGTTAATGGACAGGCAAAGAGAAAGGACTTTCTTCTGTGTTCTATTGACTCAACAAAATAAGTTTAGCGTGCCATACCCTGTAGATGACAGATGAGTGGCGATAGTTTGGAGCAGAGAAAACCTGGGTTCAAGCCGGGCGGTGGTGGCGCACGCCTTTAATCCCAGCACTCGGGAGGCAGAGGCAGGCGGATCTCTGTGAGTTCGAGACCAGCCTGGTCTACAAGAGCTAGTTCCAGGACAGGCTCCAAAACCACAGAGAAACCCTGTCTCTAAAAACCAAAATAAATAAATTAATTAATTAATTAAAAAAATAAAAAGAAAACCTGGGTTCAAATTTGAGTCCCACTACACCACTGCCTGTTAGGTGAACCTGAGCAAATGGCCTTCCTCCGGGTTTCCCCTTCATATTAGATCAGGTCATGGCCACCTAAGCTTTCTAAAAAGAAGGTGTTCGCACAGCACCCAGATTAATTACTTGCACGTGTGGTCATGTACAAACGTTCGCTCCATTCTAAACTCAGACGTCCTGAATGAGACCCTGAACCCAAGCAGTCAGTGGCCACAACAGCAGAATTTCCCAGTATTTCCTAGCACAGCATTTAAACCTCGCCACACCTATTCACTCTCCAATCAATCTGTCTCATCTATCAATTAAAAAGAAAAAAAGGGAAAACGAAGCCAAGTGTGGTGGCACACATGTCATGTTTAATCCCAGCGTTCCAGAGGCAGAGGCAGGAAAATCTCTGTGAGTTCAAGACCAGCTTGGGTTACTTATCTAGTCAGGTCTTGCTCCCAAGCGGGAGTGGAGTGGAGAGATGGCTCACCAGTTAAGAGCACTTGCTCCTGCAGAGGACCCAGAGTTCTGTTCCCAGAACCCACATGATGGCTCACAACCATCTGTAACTCCAGTTCTAGCGCTTCTGAAGCCTTTTAACCTATGTAGGCACCAAGTTAGTCACATGGTGCACATACATGCATGTGGGCAAAACACTCATACACATAAAATAAAATTAGCCTATGCCGGGCAGTGGTGGCACACGCCTTTAATCCCAGCACTCGGGAGGCAGAGGCAGGCGGATCTCTGTGAGTTCGAGGCCAGCCTGGTCTACAAGAGCTAGTTCCAGGACAGGAACCAAAAAGCTACGGAGAAACCCTGTCTTGAAAATCCAAAATAAAATAAAATAAATAAAAAATAAAATTAGCCTAACAGAGCAAAACAAGGAATCACTGATACAGGTAGGTATGGTAGCTCATACTTATAACCCCAGCACTCTAAGGGCTGAGGCAGGAGGATTCCTCACTTGAGACCAGCCTAAGCTATATAGTGAGACCCTCTATCAAAGGATGACGGTGACATAGCAATCCGCACGGGGCATGCACAAGATCCCCGTGTTGCACTTACAGATCTCCCAGCCCTGACCATTACCTAAGCCCCACTCCAGATCCTTAGAGAAATGACTACCCTGTAAGAAAACCTCAGTGATGGTTTTTCAAGCTTGTACAAGCATCACAATCAACCGGAGGACTTGTTCATCCTCGAATGCTAGCCCCAGAGCCCATAGCTTCCTGATCCAGAGATCCAAGCCTGGGCCTTGAGAATCTGCATTTCTAGGAAGTTCCTGGGTGGTTTAACGCTGCTAGTGTGGCCACCGTGCCTTGAGAAGCTACAGTGCAGGTGAATGATAGACTTCACAATCACTCTCCACCTTATTGTTTCCAGGCAAAGTCTCTCACTGAATCTGGGAATAGCCAGTCTGCAAGATTAGCTTCCTAACAAGCCTTGGGTTACAGGCACACGCTGCTTTCCCACCTTCTTTATGGGTGTTAGGGCATTAAACTTGGGTCCTTAGGCTTGCATGGCAAGCACTTTTACCAGCTGAGACATCTCCCAGCTCTCGGAACTACTTTTGTCCCCACACCCTGGCAAAGACCCCTACTGACCTATGACCTATGGCATTCATGCCTACCCATTCCACCATGGTGGCTGCAACAGGGTTGGAGACTAGACAAATGTCAGCCTCTTAGATGCTATCCTTGAGCACCTGACCACATAGGGCATATGTGTACATTCACACACACACACACACACACACACACACAGAGATCAACAATACATTACCCAAATAAATTCAGTGATTGTTGGGTGCTATAAAGGAAGAAAAAGTGTGGTCAAGAAAGTACTCTCTGATTACAGAGCTGAGATTTGTCAGTTCTTTTTTTAACTATCCTTTTTTTAAAAAAATAATTCATTCTTATTTTATGTGCATTGGTGCTTTGCCCTGGGTGTCAGGTCTCCTGGAACTGGAGTTACAAACTGTTATGATCTGCCATGTGGGTGAAGGAATTAAACCCGGGTCCTCTGGAAGAGCAGTCAGTGCTCTTAACCACTGAGCCAACTCTCTAGCCCCTGTTAGTTATTTTTGTTTTACTTTTAAGGCAGGGTGTCACATATCCAAGACTGAAACGCACTATGTAGCTTAGGATATGACTTTTATCTCCTGATCCTCCAACCTCTGCTTCCCGAGTGATAGAACTACGGGTGTGTGCCACTACACACAGCCGAACAGAATCCTGCATAAGGAAATGAAGCTGTGTACAAGGTTCTCCAGGAAAGGGCCCAGGGGCAGGAACTTGAGAGAGAAGGGCCCACGTCACCACAGCACGATGAGAAAGAGCAGGTGGAGACGACACAGGGAAAATGGGCGGGGCTAGTTTAAGCAGGGCATAGGAAGGAAGCTGAGGTTTGCTCCTAGGTCTTTATCACTCAATATGGTGCAAAAGCAATGGCACCTATATCATCTGGGAGCTTCTTAGAAACGCCACCAGGGGCTGGCAAGATGGCTCCAAGGGTGAGCAACAGCAGCTACCACATCTGAAGACCTGAGGTCAATCCCTGAGACTCACATGGTGGAAGGAGAGAACATACTCCCCAAAGTTGTCCTCTGACCTCAAGATGTATGCCAAGACACATTTACACACTCATGAATACACATAAATACACATACACACACATACACACACCCCACATACAGGCACACAAATAAAGAAATAAACTGTAATTTTAAAGCAGGGTGAGGGAGACACCGGGAGCTCAGTTAAAAGGCTTTGCTGCCAAGCGTGATGATCTGAGTTCAATCCCCCAAAACTTACATGGTAGAAGGAGAGAATTGACTCTTCCCCAAAACTGTCCTCTGACCTCCGCTTGTGCTCCATGACACGCTTGCACACACACAGTGTAAAAATATGGGAGAGAAAGTAGGATGCCGCTGAAAAGCAAGGTATAGTAGCCCAGGCTTGTCAGCCCAGCTCTAGAGAGAAAGGAGAATCTGTCTGTTCAAGGTCAGCTTCAGAGTCCTGTGCCCAATCTGAACCACACGAGACCCTGCCCCAGAGAAACAAGCACAGCTCTCTAAACACACAAAGTGAGAACTATATGTATATTTACATAATGTATATTTATATAGAAATAATTATATATAATACAAGTATATATTACACTATATCTAAGCTGTTTCTGTGATATATTTTTTATTATTTTATTTTGCAGAAAAAGCTTAAAAAAAATAAAAGAATCCTTCCGACTGCAGCCTGAAGAGCAAGCAGCAAGGGACTAGGGCAGAAGCAGCAGCTCCCTATTTTGAGACTCCTGCAATGGAGACAGACTCAATAGGATAAGCCTGGGGGTGAAAGGGGAGAGGAGGGTAGGAGGTACGGCTCATCCTGGCAGTGGCACTGCTGTTCCTCAGGACTGGGCCAGGTGCAGGCTGGTTCCCCAGGTTCACATCTGCTTTCCTGGCAGTCACCTACGTCAGCAGTACGGCAGGAGCAAGCAGGTTTCTGCTGACGTCTAGGGTAACCCGCTCAGAGCTGGGTTTCCTGGATGCCATCTTCAATCTAAGAAAAGTGTGTGTCACCATGGAGAGATGCTCTTTCTTGGAGTTTGTTCGTTGAGAAAGCACTAGATCTCCCTATGTAACGTAGGGTGGCTTTGAACTCACTGTGTAGTTTCTAGGTTGGCCTCAAATTTATAGTGATCCTTTTATCTCAGGTTCCTGGTATTGGTATGCCACCATACTAGTGTGAAATGTGCTCCTTCCTCCCTTCCTTCCTTCTTCACCCCTTACTTCTCTCCTTTCTTTTTCCCTCCCTCCCTTCCTTTCTTCCTTAAACGTGCTAAGCAAACACTCTTACCACAGCACTCCATACCTAGCCCCTCAGATGTTTGTATATGTATATGAGTGTGGCACGTATGTGATGGATGCCCAGTTGTGTATGTATGTGAGTTCCTGGCTGGGCCTGTGTGCATGCTATAGGGGTCAGAGGAGGATGGCAGGAGACATGGTCTGTCACTTTCTGCCTTACTCCTTTGAGATAGTCTCTCCTTTAAAAAGAATTTTTAAATTCTCTTATTTATGTGTTTGTATGTATGTATGTTTGGATGGATGGATGGATGGATGGATGGATGGATGGATGGATGGATGGATGTTTGGCACATGTGGAAGCCAGAGAGAAGTTTTGGAATCCATGGAGCTAGAGTTCTAGATAGTGGTGAGCTGCCTAGCATGGGAATCATACTCAGGTCCTCTGGAAGAGCAGCAAGCAGTCTTAAGCACTGAGCCATCCTTCCAGCCCCCAAGAAAATCATTTAATGGACCCAAAGCAGCCAGCGAGCCCCAGCAGGAATTCTGTCTTCCCCACCCCCACCTCCACGCACAGTGTTGGTGTTACAGGTACACATGTAGCCACACTCAACTTTTCACACAGGTTCTGAGAACTGAATTCAAGGCCCCCATGCTTGTTCAGTAAGAGCTCTCACCTTCTGAGTCATTTCTTCCCAAGAGCCACTTTCTCTATTGTTATGACACATATCTGAATGTCTGTACTTTCCTCGTCCCATCCATGCAACAGATAGTCACTGGGGGTCAAAGCCATGTTCAGCATGGGGCCACACTCTGGCACACTGCTGAGACTAGTATATCATCCATCCCTCTGTGTCTTCAGGGTATTGGCTCCAGGACTTTCTATAGATCCTAAACTCAGAAGATAAACTAGTCCCTTACAGAAAATTGTGTAGTTATAGCAAAGTCTGGTGGCGTATACCTGTCATCTCATTTGTGCCCACAAGTCCAAGACAAGCCTAAGTAGTGTGTGTGTGTGTGTGTGTGTGTGTGTGTGTGTGTGTGTGTGTACAGGTCAGAGGACAACTCTGGTACACAGACTGAACGTGGATCATCAGGCTTGGTGGCAATTGCCTTTACTCTCTGAGTCATCTCCCTGGCTTCCTTGCTTGAAAAGAAGATGGGTAGCACTGTCCTGAGAAGCACACAGTGTCTTGGATGTGCACCAACTTTTTCCTAAGCACCCATCTCTCCCCTAATGCCTGTGCTTAAGCCTGTATTAAAACAATTTCTTGGGCTGGGGATGTGGGGTGTAGCTCAGCTGGTACGGTGCTTACATAGCATTCACAAAGCTCCAGATTCAGTTCCCAGAACCACATCCACTGGGCCTGGTGGTACGTGCCTAGAAACCCAGCCCCCAAAGGTGAAGGTTAGAGGTTCAGAAGTTCAAGGTCAACCTCAGTTACAAAACAAGTTTAAGGCAAACCCAGGATGCATAAAACCCTATCTCAAATAAACAAAACAAAACAAAAACAAACAAAAAACATAGACTGGTTTCTTTATCTTTTAAATTGTATTTATTATTGTTGTGAGTAAGCACTCTGACTCACAACAGAACCATGAAGTCTATCCTTTTATATAGGTTCTGGGGATTGAATTCAGGTCACCAAACTTGCATAGCAAAGGCGCTTGCAGGCTTGGCCATCTCACTGACCCACAAACTTGTTTTGTTTTGTGTTTTTAGTAAGCTCCAACTTTGTTGTAGTAAAAACAACAAAATACAGATTAGTGGTTGCCTGCATCCTACCTCAACCTCCTGTCACCCTGCTACGATTTGAACATCTCCTGGTTGTCTAGAGCACCTCACATAGTGCCAATGCTGTGCACAGGGCTTCTCTGTTGTGTTGTGCAATATTTGTTTATATTACTTGAAGATGTGTCACTGTGATTGGTTTAATAAAGAGCTGAATGGCAAAGGAGATAGGCAGGATGTGTGGGGAGAGGAAGAAAGAGCAGGAGGAATCTAGGCGCACGGGAGACACCAGGAAACGTGAAGGGAAAACAGGAGGTGAAAGATGGAGCGAGGTAATGCCATACAGTAGACCGTAGTAGATCACTATACAAGGGTTAATTCAAACTGTAAGAGCTAGCTGAGACATGCCTATACTAAAAGCCAAACTTTCATAATTAATAATAAGTCTCCATGTCATGATTTGGGGCTGGAGGCAGAAAAGAAAGGCCAACTACAGAATGGTAACAAAGAAAAACGTCTAAGAGGCGAGGGATGTGGAAGAGCAAGGCCCTGAGCTGCATCCAGGTCAATCCAGGGGTGGTGGCATATCTGTGCATCAGTTCAGACTCTGTTTTTGAAAACTTTCTTGAAGTTTCACTCTGTACCCCAGGCTAGCTTCATGTCCTTTAGACCTTCCTGACCTCCAGCTCAGTTTAGCGCAGGGCCCATGGACGAGGAAAGCCAGCCACGCAGTGCTTTGTAGAATACGGAGCTCACAGTGAGCCATCTTCCCAAGTCCCCTCCTCATTGCTTTCTGTCTGCATAGGCTGCCTACAGCTGCGGAATAAACCACGATTTCAGATCAAAGCCTACAAGGTCCTTCCATGCCAGGGTCCAGCCAGCATCTTCAAGCTTGTCACTACCCAGACCCTCACTTAAGAATCTGATAGATGACCAGGTGGTGGCACACGCCTTTAGCCCCAGCACTCGGGAGGCAGAGGCAGGTAACTTCAATGCTAGTCTGGACAGCTGAGTTCCAGGACAGCCAAAGATACACAGAAAAACCCTGTCTTACAAAAGAAAAAAAAAAAAGCCAATGGAAATATAAAGCATCTCTGAAGAAAATTCAATACACAGACACCCTCAGTTGGGATAAGATTGTACATAGGAAAGGAGGTTTCAGGTCCCTGCAGGTTGTCCCTGAACCCCAGAACTAAAGACAACGTTAGGAAACCTGTGTGACAGATGGTCCTCACTACCCTTACTCCACAATCTTGGGGGTGAGGGGATGGTGGGCTTTCAGTTTGTGATGTCTTTGCTTAAGCTGTCATTTCTTAAAACATGTCTTGAGTCCGTTGTGTGGGTATACGAGAGTGCAAGCCCACCACAGCATACATGTGGAGGTCAGAAGACACCCCCGGGTGTTGGTTCTTTCCTTCCATCAAGTGGAGCTAGATTGAGCTCAGATCATCAGGCTTGACAGCAAACACCTGTACCCCCTCAGCCACCTTGCCAGCCCCCCACAACAGAGTACCACGATGTAGCCCAGGCTGACCTCACAGCCTTCCTGCTTCAGCCTCCTAGGACTGGACTTCAGTATATTGTGGCCGTCACTTGTAGCTGCAGCCTATCTTCCTCCACGTTTCTGCTTGTTCTGTTGACCTAATTCACAGACACCTCCCTCGTCGTAACCGCAGAGTCACCTTGCCAGCACCCACAGTCCGCAGAATTTTGCTCCCTAACCCATCTCCCTACCTGGCTTGGGAATCCAGCTGGACTTGAGTTGACCTCACGCCACTGGCAAAGTTCTTTGCCTTTCCCTGGTTTTATTTCTTTATCTGTAAGCAGTGAGTCTAGGAGAGCAGGTGCGATGGTTCATTTGGGAAGCACTTGTCACGGGAGCCTGAGGACCTGAATTTAATCTCCAAAACCCACATAAGATGTAAGGACAGAACCAGCTCCATGAAGCTGCTCTCTGACCTCCCCGTGTGCAATGCGACATGTGTGCTCACCCACACGCACATACAGGTAATACTTCTTGAAATATTTAATACCAATCTGAGAGCCCCTCCCTCCAAGTGACCAAGGGGTGGAAGAAATAAAGCGGCTAGGGCTGCCTACCCAGCAGTAGCTGGGGTGTGCTTGCATATGCCTGTTGAGAGGTATTCAGTCAGCCAGAGAATGGGCTTTTCCCTGGAGAGACTGACCCATAACGTGCTTTCTAGAACACATACCGTTACCTCTGCAGCAGTGTGGTCAGGACCAGGTTTTGGGTCAGGCTGCAAAAAGGAGCCAAGTTGAAAAATGCCCTTCTTGTCAGGTGTTGGATTATACCCAACGTGTAGGAGAGTGAGACAGGGGGATTGTTATGAGTTCCAGGTAAGCCTGGGCTACATTATGAGATCCTATATCAAAGTACTAAAAGGAGGAGGAGGGAAGGAAAGAAAAATAACTTTCTTATGATTGAAACTAAAGACACATATATACACACACTTACACACACATACACACACACTCTCACTGTCCCTCTCTCTCACACACACGCACACACTCTGTCTCTCTCTCACACTCACACACACTCACACACACACTTACAAACACATACACACACTCTCCTCACACACACACTCTCTCACACACACTCTCACTCTCTTTCTCCCATATATACACACACATACACACACACTCTTTCACACTCTCACACACATACACATTCTCTCTCACACACATACACACACACAGACACACACACATACACACACACACAGACACACACAGACACGCACACACACACCTTCAGGCACTCAGGCTAAAAACCATAACTACATTCTGGGAGATACAGGGAGAAACTGGCCAGAAGGGGCCAGAAGAGACCAGAAGGACAGATGAGACCTTTGGCTTCCAGTTACCACCTAGGCCATTTGTCCTCTTCCACTTCCAAAGCCTTTGCTAGTTAGAAGCCACTAGGGTACAGCATCTTGTGACAATTCCCTTCCCCAGGTCAGGGTCTTCTCTGTATACCCTGAGCTCTGGCTTCCTCGCCAGCCCTAGGCTTCATCAAAACCTCCCGCTCTTACTACCACATTTCCACTGTAAGAGGCCCCTGTGCTACTGTGCCTGGCTTCTCCATCCAGACCACTGCCTGGCTGGCATCTGGCAAAGCTGTGCTCCTTCTTCAAACCATGTGAACTCAGCTAACATCCATCCTTCACATGGCCACGCCCTGCTTCTGCGAGGCTGGGTTGAAGCAGCTGTCAATGCTGGAAGAAAGTACACAGCCCTGCCACCGGCTGCCCTTTAAATGCGTGACCACAGACCTCAAATTGGCACTCTCCAGGCCTGGCAGTTCCACCAGCCCTTCCTAGAAAGTTCCTGTTTCTGTTCTCTAGGACAGCTATTCCATACTCTCTTCTCTCAAACACAAACTTCCTTGTACTCCTCTGCTGTGGCTGATCCTTTCTTGAGAAACAAGAAGCTAACACCTTACTTGTGCCAGACTTCCTGCCCCTGGGCCCAAGCGTCCTTGAAACACAGAGGTGCCTTCTGTTGAAGTCTAAGTCAGGCTTGGATGCTGACTCTGAATTCCAGGCTGTGGAGCAGGCTCAAAGCTTCTGAGCTACAGCAACCTTGTCTCTACAGCATCATTTTACCGCTTCTGCCCTGTTATTCATGCCTCACCTTTCAGATGGTGTTTCTCTATGTAGCCCTCGCTGGCCTGGGACCTACTGTGTAGACCAAGCTGCCCTTAACTCCCATTGCTTGCCTCTGTCTCCCGAGTGGTGGGATCAAGGGTGCGCATCACTATGCCAGGTTTGTTTGTAGGACATATCCCAGCCTAGCTTTGAACCCAAGATGTAGGCAAGGATGGCCTGGAACTCCAGATGTTCCTGCTCCCACCTCTGTGGTGCTGGGATTATAGGTTTTTGCCACTATACCCAGTTTAAGGGTTGTTAGAGATCATACCCTGGACATTTTTCATGCTAGGCTAACATTCTACCAACTAAGCTATACCCCTAGCACCCAATAATGTTGCCCTTTCCTATGTCCTCCACACTTTGAGCAGTGCACCATACACAGCAGCTGCTAAATAGTTGTTGGACTAATACATAGTAAAGGACTCTGCAAATGGTATACTGCAAGATTAAATCAATAACTTAAGCATTGCTATACTTTTAGAAGAATGACTGCAGATAAATAGGTATAGATTATACTGAATTAAAAACATTTTTGAAGATTTATTTTAAACTGTCTTAGAGTTTCTGTTGCTATAAAGAAGCATCATCATGACCACGGCAACTCTTATAAAGGAAAAACATCTAATTGAGTGCTTACGTTTTCAGAGGTTTAGTCCATTATCATCATGGTGGGTAAGGTGGTACTCAGGCAAACATGGTGGGGGAGAGGGAGTTGAGAGTTCAATATCTTGTGCAGGTAACAACAGGAAGGAAGCATTCAGAGATGCTGGACAGTATCTTGAGCCTATATGAGACCTTAAAGCCTGCCTCCATAGTGACACACTTCCTCCAACAAGACCACACCTACTCCAACAAGGCCACACCTCCCGTTAGTGCTGCTCCCTTTGGGGGCCATTTTCTTTTAAACCACCACATATACACATGGGTGTTTTGCCTGGGTGTGTGTGTACCATGAGCATGCATGGTGCCTGTAGAGGCCAGAAAAGAACAGCATCTAGTCTGGAGTTACAGGCAGTTGTGAGCCACCACGGGGGAGCTAGGAACCGACCCGGGTCCTCTACAGGAGCAACACGTGCTCTTTACCTCTGAGGCATCCCTCTAGCCCCTTCTATTGCGTTCTTGTCTGGTTTTGATTTGGGAGCAGCATCACGCTATGTAGCCCAGACTGACCTCAAACTCTCCATCCTCTGCTTCAGACTCCCAGGAATCACAGGTCTGCAACAAAACATTCATTACCCATGAAATTTATACACGCACATGTAGTGGCATTTCAGAGCTGCAGAATGCCATTCCCACTGTGGCCTTAATTCAGTCACTTTATTGCCAAATTCTCCTCTGTAAGACCTGAGTAGGTTACAGAGAGGATGTGATGGGTACCTAAAACCCCCAGCCTCTGAGCCCGGAGCACGCAAGCAAGTTGTGCTAATACTAGACCACAGCGTGTACACGAATTCCTTGATCCAGAAGCTTCCAGTAGTCACCAGCTGCAAAAGAAAATGATACACTTAGACAGAGTGCTGAGTTGAGGGACTTAGTAGCTGCTTTTTGCAGATGTCTGGCATGGGTGGGACATAACTAGAGATGTAACATAATGGCATGTCCTTTCCAGGGTAAAGTCATCAAGGAGACTGATGGCATTCATCCCTACAAGCATGGGGATGAAAACAGCACTCAAGCCCACAAAATACCCAGTCTGCAGGTATTCTGGAGTGACTCTTTCCATTTTTGGATTATATGATTCTGAGTTTTACTTGGGACACAGCAGGAAAGTAATTCAGGTCACCTATGAAGTCACAAGCCAACTGCTCTTCACATTACCTTGGTGTGGACACCACTCACTATTGTCTCCTGCATCCCAGGAGGAACCAGGCATCATCTCTTTCTAGAAGTCCTCCGTCTCCAGGCTGACTCAGATCACATGTTCCAAGTCTCCCACATTCCCAGTGCTTAACACTGGTGCCGTGAGATATGCCAGCCTCCAGATCCTGTGTGCTGTCCTCCAGATCCTGTGTGCTGTCCCTCCAGATCCTGTGTGCTGTCCTCCAGATCCTGTGTGCTGTCCTCCAGATCCTGTGTGCTGTCCTCCAGATCCTGTGTGCTGTCCCTCCAGATCCTACATGCTGTCCTCCCAGATCCAACATGCTGTCCCTCCAGGTCCTCTGTGCTGTCCCTCCAGATCCTGTGTGCTCTCCCTCCAGATCCTCTGTGCTGTCCTCCAGATCCTGTGTGCTCTCCCTCCAGATCCTCTGTGCTGTCCTCCAGATCCTGTGTGTTGTCCCTCCAGATCCTACATGCTGTCCTCCAGATCCTACATGCTGTCCCTCCAGGTCCTCTGTGCTGTCCCTCCAGATCCTATATGCTGTCCCTCCAGGTCCTCTGTGCTGTCCCTCCAGATCCTGTGTGCTGTCCTCCAGATCCTCTGTGCTGTCCTCCAGATCCTGTGTGCTCTCCCTCCAGATCCTGTGTGCTGTCCTCCAGATCCTGTGTGCTGTCCTCCAGATCCTGTGTGCTGTCCCTCCAGATCCTACATGCTGTCCTCCAGATCCTACATGCTGTCCCCTCCAGATCCTACATGCTGTCCCTCCAGGTCCTCTGTGCTGTCCCTCCAGATCCTGTGTGCTGTCCTCCAGATCCTGTGTGCTGTCCTCCAGATCCTGTGTGCTATTTACCAGACAGGACCATTAACAACTCAGCCAAAGTACCATTCTAAAGTATTCCTTCCTTTTGCATCTCTTGCTGTGGACTGTGGGCCTCTGAAGAAAGGGACCTTCACACAAACTATAGGGTTCCAAAAAGCTTGCTGTTTATTGTTGAATCCAGAGGTGTAGCCGGAGTTTTTCATCCCACCAGCCCATTTCCAAATATCCACACAGAGACTTATTATTAATTATAAATGCTTGGCCAATAGCTTAGGCTAAACCAGCTCTTACATCTTAAATTAACCCATATTTCTTATCTATGCTCTACCATATGACAGTACCTTTTTTTCCTTTTTTCTTTGCAGCATGTTCATCTCCTGCTTCCCCTGCTTCTGGCTGGCAACTCCTCCTGACTCTGCCCTTCTTCCCAGCATCCTCTCAGTCTGCCTAATCTCTTCCTACCTAGCTATTGACTAGTTGGCTTTTTATTAAACCATGGAGAGTAAAGCACATTCATAGTGTACATAAATATTATTCTACAACATGGGGGAAGCTAAAAGTCCCAGGAGGGCCTGTTTTACTGCAAGGGAAGGAAGAACTAACATCTGTCCAGAAAGAAGATGAAGGAAGGGAAGAGTCCACCCTCCAAACCCTCACCAGGACACCATAATTGAGAATTCCACAATCGACAGCCATCTACTGCCTTCCTGACGTATGCTTCTCCCCACAGGCTGAGGGTCGGGGTGGGAGGCTAGGTGCTTAGGTGGGGAAGGATCTCCAAAACACCCTGTGATTATTTACAAACTTGTAGCTAGCGTCCTGACATAAACACAGGCTCACAGCAAGCCTGCCCTATTCCTTATGCCCAGCGCCCAGACTGCTTTCACCAAATGTTGATATGTGGTTCTTATTGGTACCCACTTCCCCTATTACTTTTTTTTTTTAATACAAGGTCTCATATAATCCAAGCTGACCTCTAACCATCCCCTGTGTCAAAGGCAATGACTGAATTTCTGATCTACCTGTCTCCACGTCTAACATACTGGGATGACAGCTGTGCGCCACCACCTGGGCTCTGTGCATGCTGGCCAAGCACTCTGCTAGCCAGCTGTGCTCCCAGCCTCCTTAAGCTTATTTTTTAAGTTAGTATACCAAGTAATGGGTTTCTTTACAGCATTTTACACACTTTGTTCTTATCCATCCCCTTACCCCATCTCCTAGATTGATTTATTTTTTAATTAGTTAATTAATTAGAGACAAGTTTAACCTACATAGCCTCTGACCTTAAGCCTATTACGTGGCAGAGGCTGGCCTCGAATTTGGGACCCTCTGACCTCAGACTCCCCAGGGCTGGGACAGCATGCGTGTTCCACCATGTCTGGCGGTTACACGGCTCTCGCTATGGTGGTGGTGTCTTTTTTGGGCTATCTTGTTCTTTTTCTCTTTGAATGTCACAGACATGAGTGCCAGGATCGCAAGCTTCTGAGTGGGATTTTGAGTGTGAAATGACTCAGCGGGATGCCCCAAGCCTGCAGTTCCTAAGGGATATCAATGGTGCCTCAAGAGGACTCCATGCCTAGATGCTGTCAACAAAGAGAATCTGTTCTCAGCTCCCATCCCCTCCTACCAGAGAATGCCTTAAAAGAACACATTCCTGGCTGGTACAGGTATTTGTCTTGCAACCCTGATGACTGAGTTTGATTCTCAAACCATTGTAAAAGAGAAAACCAACTCTCTGACCATGAGAAGCAGCATGCATGCCATATACAACACACACACACACACATACACACACACTAAAACAACAGCAACAACAACAATAATAATAAACAGGGGTTTGTTTGTGGGATTTTTTTTCTTTTTTTTTTTTTTTTTGATTTTCGAGACAGGGTTTCTCTGTAGCTTTTTTGGTTCCTGCCCTGGAACTAGCTCTTGTAGACCAGGCTGGCCTCGAACTCACAGAGATCTGCCTGCCTCTGCCTCCTGAGTGCTGGGATTAAAGGTGTGCGCCACCACTGCCTGGCTGTTTGTGGGATTTTTTTATTTTGCTTTGCTTTGTTTTGAAATAGGGCCTCATTATACCACCCTGGGTAGCCTGGAACTCTCTATGCTGACAAGGTTGACTTTGAACTCACAGATACCTATTTACCTCCACCTCCCAAATGACAAGATTAGAGGCAGCACCACTACCTCCGCCTGAAATACGTTTGTTTGTTTCATAAAGAACAGGTTGGGAGTCCCAAGAGAACTCCCACTAGGAGATAGAAAGGGCCCAGTGAGCAGGGGAGTGTAGGGACAAGAAGGGACATGAAGCAGAGGGGCCACAGTTCCGTTTCTTTCCACCCACATCCAACCACAGCTCCCACCAGCTGGAACTAAAACACACACACACACACACACACACACACACACACACGCTTGTTTTTTTGTTATTTGTTTTGTTTTGTTTTTTAATTTGTTTGTTTTGGAGACAGGGTCTCACGCAGTTCAAGCTGGCCTGGAGCTGACTAGGTAGCCGGGGATGACCTTGAATTTCTGATTCTCCCAGGATTACAAGTATGTGCCACCATGCCCAGTTTACGCAGTGCTGGGTCTCAATCCCAGAGTTCTGTGCATACCGATAAGCACTCTACCAACTGAACTATATCCTCTGCTTTAACTATGTGGCAAACACCTTTGCCAGCTGGGCCATCTCACTACCCCAGAGAGCTTTATAAGCTGTAAAAAGTGCAGACTGTTGGTATTGCCCGGGCCACACAGCTAGAACCACCGCTAATGCACACAGGTAATTTGTATTTTATATATTCCCATTATGTGTATGTCTGAGTGTAGGTTTGTATATATGAGTGCAGTGCCCTCGGAGAGCAGAAGAGGGCGTCAGATCGACTGGAGCTGGAGTTGGGACTGAACTGGTAGGTGTGTGAGCAGGTGCCCTCTTACCTATTAAGCCATGTTTCCAGTGCCTCCCCCATCCACCTCAACGAAGATCAACCAGAAAGAGCCAGATACAACCCCCAAGCCAGCCCTACTATGCTATTCTCCCCAGGGTTTATGTGGTGGGGGCTTCACTCCAATATGTTGACATTAGGAGATGGAAAGGAACCTTTAACTGAGGTTTGGTAAGAAAAGTCAGGCCTAGTGGTGGTGTCGTTAATCCCAACACTCGGGAGGCAGAGGCAGGCAGATCTCTGTGAGTTTGAGGACAGCCAGAGCTGTACAGAGAACCCCTGTCTTGAAAAACAAACGAAACAAAAAAAAAAATAAAGAAAAGAAAAGGTCAGGTTATTGAAGATACTATGTTCAGGAGAGAGCAGTTTAGAATATAGCTCTCATAGGCCATAAGTTCTGGGGAAATGCTTGCTATGGAAGAGCGACCTGGTTCCTGAATCACCCCTGCCTTTTCCTGTCATCATATGACCTCTCTCTGTAGCATTAGTCCCATTACGATGTGGTGTAGCTCGAGGAGCCCTCACCAGAGCCCCAAAATGTGAGCAAAATAAACCTTTTCTTTGTAAGTATCCCACCCAGCCTCCGCTGTTCTATTACATTAGCGGGAGGTGAGCAAATAGGATTCATAGGTGCCCCATGTCTCCTGGGCTACCTGCAGTCTCTGCACCGATAATTTTCAGTTAGTGCTCCCCTGAAGCTTTCCTTTCACCCACCCCAAAGCTTTCCCATGCTCTGCTTGCCTCGGAAGCTGTGCAAAGACAATCGCTAGTGGCTGACTCCTTTCTCTGTTCTCATCTGGGCGGTCATGGTTGGTTCCCACTCTTGGGACTAAAGGAGGCAAAAGTAATGGAGACAAGGAACTGATAGAATCTGCTTTCTAGTTTTTCTCTTTAAGATAGAGTCTCACGGGCTGGAGAGATGGCTCAGAGGTTAAGAGCACTGACTGCTCTTCTAGAGGTCCTGAGTTCAATTCCCAGCAACCACATGATGGCTCACAACCATCTGTAATGAGATCTGGTGCCCTCTTCTGGCCTGCAGGCATACATGCAGGCAGAACACTGTATACATAATAAATAAATAAATCTTAAAAAAAAAAAAATAGAGTCTCACTATGCAACCCTGACTGTCCTGGAACTCACCATGTAGGCCACACTGGTTTCGGACTCAAAGACTCCCCTGCCCCTACTGCTTAAGTGGGAACAAAGACGTGCACCACCATGCCAGTCAGATCTACTGGAAATAAGACAGAACAACTTTGCCAACGAAGAAGCAGGGAAGTGGGGTCGCAGGGAAGGAAAGTAGGCAGGGAAAGAGACTTCAGTGAACTGTTGGAGGGACAGTGGCCCCCTGACAGATAGGTGACATAAGGAGAAGACTGTGTAGCAAAGGCTAGACCTTACTATCCTCCTGCTTCAGCCTCCCCATCAATCACTAATTAAGATAATGTTCTGCAATTGAATCTCATGGAGGCATTTTCTCAGTTGAGGACCCTAACTTTCAGATGACTCCAGTTTGTGCCAAATTGACCTAAAACTAGCCAGGACAGAGGTACCACACTCTTTGAAAGGGATATTTAGAATCTTATTCTATGGATTGACCGTCTTTTGTGTTACTGCTCCCCACCAAGAGAGCATTCGCTACTTTCTTGCAGAGGAACGCCCTGCTTTGCACATTCCGTCCTAACACATGCCTTTGGACACATCCCTAGAAGTATGATGTCGAGGCCAAAGGAGGTGGCTGCTGTTTTTAATTTAACAGATATTGCCAAGAAGATCTCCAAAGAGTACAAGTCGGGTTTTGCCAATGAGTGTGAATGAATCCTTTGTTTCTCTGTGCTCTCGCCAAGACCTGGTGGTTATTATCAATGATTTTAACCCAGTCACCCTTGTAATGGAAAAAATGACATTGCATGACTGAATAGCATAGAATACAAAACAGGATTCCTGAAGTTGGTCATGATATTTCCATTTTCTATATTTTTACTTTCTTTTTTAAAAATATATTTTTTAAAGATATGTGTATTTCTATTTTATGTGTATGAGTGTTTTGCCTAGATGCATGTCCATGTCCCATGTCTGACACTGATGCTCAGGAAGGTCAGAAGGAGGCATCGGATCCCCTGGAACTGAAGCTACAGATGCTCATGAGCCATCTGATTTGGGTACTGGGCATCAAACCTAGGTTCTCTGAAAGAGCAGCAAGTGCTCTTAACTACTGAATCAGCCCCCAGATTGTATTTAAATTTTCTCATTTGCAAGGATTCCTAGTTATAGTAGATTAATTTGCTTCCTATCATATAACTGTTTCAAATGCTTTATTTAGCTTTTGACTACAAGGTCTCATGGGGCTGAAGACCCTATGGTTAAGATCACGCATTGCTTTTTGTTATTGTTGAGGCAGGGTCTCACCACGCAACCCTGGCTGTCCTGGAGCTTACTGCGTAGACCAGACTGAACTCAACTTCAGAGCTGCCTCTTCCCTCAGAGGGCCGGGATTAAATATCTTTTCTAAAACCTGCTCATTTTTCCCCCTACTCTACTGTTTTTATTTTCTCACATATAAACATCTTTGAACCATCTGGAATTATTTTGATGTTGAGAAGTGGGACCTTGTTCTTCTTTGTAAATATTTATCAAGTGAACGAAGGAGATGTTCTCCAGCCCTAAGTAAAGTTGATGACCTCCTAAGGGATCGGATTAGATGGAGAGTAAAGTTGCTTGTTCAGTCGACAAATATTTCCAAATCACGAGTTGGGGTGGTGGAACGCAATAGAGAATCGTATCAGATATGGCTCCCACCCGTGGGGCTATTACAGTTCACGGAGGAGGCAGACACTGGCTAGACAGCTTGCTGGTTATAAAAGCTTGCTGAGGAGACATGAGCATATGGTAAAGGAATCTATCTTGGTTTGGGGGTCAAAGAAGGTGTCACTGGTGAGAGAGGTTTCTCAAGAAGGGGTTTCAGGGCCAGGACTGTCTGTAGAGAGACTTTATCACAATGACAAGTGCCCCACCCCCGCCCGCAGGACCCTGGAGGGAGAGGACACCTGGGAGTCGGTCAAGATGGAGGCCTGGATCTTTAGTACATGTTCCTTTCTCGTCCAAAGCCAACGGACTTGTCTGCCCCTGCCCCCTCCCCTGCAGCTTCTCTCAGCTAGTACCTTTCCCACTGTGAGCCTCCTCTGTGAGTAGCAGCCGGCAGCCCTCCTGGAGGCTGGGGAGGGAGGCCAGCCCTGACGCGGGTGTCTGGGCATCTCAGCACAGCACTCACTACACAGGTCTCTAAAGATGCTGGTGTGGGGCTGGAGAGATAAGTCGGGAGTTGGGAGTGCTTGTTGCTCTTGCAGAAGACCTGGGTTCAGTTCTCAGCACCCACACGGTGGTTCACAAGTGTCTGTAACACCAGCTCCTGAGGCTGTGACTCCCTCTTCTGGCCTCCGTGGTCACGGCATGCACATAGTGAACTGACACACATGCAGGCAAAACACTCATACACACGAAATCAAAAGAAACTTTTAAAAAATCTTTAAAGAGCTGACATGGTGGGTATTTGCCAGTATCCCAGCACTTGGTGGGGAGAGGCAGGAGTAGTAGAGTCGGAGGCTAGCCCGGGCTACAAACCAAGACACTGTCTCGCTCCCTTTCCTCCAAAACAGCTGCGGGGGACTTTGAGTTCTGTGGGCAAATAAAAGTTAATAAGACAAAGAAAACAGGGTTTTTTTTTTTTGAGAGAGAGAAAGAGGGTCACACTATATATCCCTAGCTGGCCTGGGACTTGCTGTATAGACAAGATAGGCCTCAAACTCACAGAGATCTACCAGACTCTGGTTCTTGAGTGCTGGGGTCAAAGGTAGGAGCCACCATGCCCAGAAAGGATGGAGACTTTTTCTATAGGCAACCGTTTTCTCCTGTGCAAGTAGCACAGAATGTACTCCGTCCTCAGGATTACACAGCAAGCGTCTCTACCAGTCTTGCCTTTCTTCTTCTTAAATTCGAGATTTACTATTTAGTTTTGATTATGTGTTTTTGTGTGCATTGGGGGGGGTATGTGCACGTGTGTGTGTGTGTGTGTGTGTGTGTGTGTGTGTGTGCCCTCAGAGTCCCGTGACAGATATTGGATCTCCTGGAGCTGTAGCTATAGGTGATTGTGAGCTGTCAGACACGGGTGCCGGGAGCCAAATCCAGGTCCTCTGCAAGAGCAGCAAGCACTCTTAACTGCTGTAAAGAATCGCTCTTTATTCGTTTTACATTTATATGAGGTTGTGGCTGTACCTCCTTGTAATCCCAGCTCTTGGGAGGCGAAGGCAGGAAGCTTGTGACTGTGAGGCCAGTCTGTGTACATAAAAAGACCCTGTTTAAAAACAACAACAACAACAAAAAAAAAACAGGAGGGAGAGAGAGAGAGAGAGAGACTGACAGAGAGACAGTGTGTCAGGCTTGTCAACCGATGTCCATATGTCAAGGTTCTGTTTGTTCTGTGACAGTGTGGAAACGGCACATTTCTCAAGGTGAAAAAAACTAACAAACAAACAAGTCACGAGTACCACTTCCTATAGAGGCCTGCTGCTGCCACACGGGGAAGCCCCTGGGAGTCCAGGCCCATGAGGCAGGTAGCCCCAAGGATAAGGTTTGAGAATTGAGACCTAGAACCCAAACCCCAGAAGAGGCAAGGAGATCAGAGACAAGTGGACAATTGGTGTCAGACGCTTTTGTGTCTAAAACCAGATTCCTGACAGAAACAGAGATGGCTCACTGTTTCAGGGAGAGCTCAGTCCAGCCTGAGGAGAGGGTGCAGTGGGGTCAATGGCAGTAGAAGCCTGTGGCAGAGGCTCCTCACATCTGACTAGGATGCAGAAACTGTGGCATCAAGCTGTTGGGCCCTAAAGCCCCACCAAGGAGGAGGTCGCCCCAAGAGACACTCACAGCACGGTTGATGCAATAGCAAGAGGAATTTTTATTCTGCCAGGGCAGAGGTCCCTCAGCCTCGAGAGGAGAAGGACGCCTGCTTTGTCTATTACAAGCTCTTTTAAAGGAAAAAAACACAAAATCAGGGAGGGGGTAGTACAGAATCAAAGGGAAAGTCCAAAAATCATTTGTCAACTATTTTGACTAGTTCATTTAACGGTCAGCTAACTCTACTTAATCAATGTTATGGCGGTTACAAGGAGGAACCTTGATCAATGTTATGGCGGTTACAAGGAGGAACCTTGATCAATGTTATGGCGGTTACAAGGAGGAACCTTGATCAATGTTATGGCGGTTACAAGGAGGAACCTTGATCAATGTTATGGCGGTTACAAGGAGGAACCTTGATCAATGTTATGGCGGTTACAAGGTCGTCTCACCCCAGTGCCAGGGTCCGGGTCTATTGAAGAAAGACTACAAAGGGGATGGAAAGTACTCAGAGCTCCCGTGCACACGTGGTTGGTTACCAGGGTCCTGGTTCCCAGGAAGGGGGGTGCAGTTGTGCTAAGGTGCCTCAAAGTCTTTCATTTCCCCCCTTTGATTTGGTCGAATCTCAATCTTGAGATTCTCAGGGATTATCCCTAAGGGCATGATATTGCTGGGTCAACACCAAAGCTTGAGTAATGCTAAGTCGCTCGCGAATGAACATCAGGAGTTGATTGAGGATACAGGGCCCAAAGGTTAGGATGAGTAATAGAATGATCAAAGGACCAGTGATGGTGGAAATGAGTGTCGTGAACCAGGGGGAGTGGTTAAACCAGCCTTCAAACCAACCTTGTTGTGCCTCCCTATCTCTCTGTCTCTTGTCTAACCTGTCTCTAAGCTTAGCCATCGAATCTTTAATTACCTCAGAGTGGTCTACGTAGAAACAACATTGTTCCTTTAGGGCAGCACAGAGTCCTCCTTCTTGAAGGAATAGCAAGTCTAACCTATGCCTGTTTTGTAACACTACCTCAGAAAGAGAAATTATTGAATCTGCAAGCTTGGTGATAGATTGTTCTAGGGCCCTTAAGTCCTGGTCAATAGCTGCTCTTAATTCCTCAAAACGTTGGGGAATTTGGGAACTCTGTACTAGAGCAGTAGTACCAACATCGGCTGCCACCCCAAGGCCCAAGATCACTGCTAGAGTCAGGGAGATGGGCTCTCACCGATAACGGCTCGGGTGCCTGTTAAATTCATCCTCAAATGTTTTAGCAGGATAATAAAAGACCCTTGGAACTAGTCGAACAAGCACACAGTAATCTTTGGTACTGTCAAAAACCGATGTTGCCACGCAAGGCGTCAGGTCTGTACTACAAGCCCACCATTTGTCTGAATCAGGGATCAGGTATCCAGTTTTAGAAGTTTTAGGGCTCTTAAGGGTCTCATTACATAAATGTTTGTAAGCAGCCGGTGGATTTCCCAAGCATGTCCCTGAACCAGTAACCTCTGTAAGAGTTAGTCTATGACTAACTCCCCAAGCACAGCCGTCCTGGCTAGTTGTGTTATTGAAACCCCCAGATATTGCAATCCCTTCATAGTATGGGGGTCCTGCTGATGGGCATAGCCAGCAAGATTGTGTCATATTGGGGTCAGTACTATTCAGCAAAGAAAAAGCTCCCACTATTAGATTAAACAGTCGCTGGCCTGTATTAGAGAGTGCCAGTGGTGAAGCAGGGGTAGCAGAAGGATTTTTAGGACTTGAAGGGGGACCCAGGGCCCTGGAAAGGGGGGGAGCCTCCTCAGCCAGGGCTAGCTGTCCCTGGTCAGGCAATACCGGGTTGGGCCCTAGTGCTATGGTCATGGGAGGTGTTATAACAATAACAATTCGTAGGGTGAACAGAATTCCTACGTCTTCCCCTCCTGGATTATACAACCGTAAACCCCAAATATTGCCTGTTAACCAATTAACCTTTTTCCCCTTCTCCGTGAAGGTGATTGTGATTTTAGATTCCCCCGATGTGGTACGAGTGAAAGAGACTAAGTCTTCTTTGCTAGTCCCCAACCATGCAGCACATCCCCATGCAGCACAAATAAAACACTACGCCCCCCCCCCCCCGCACTGCCAAGTTCATCTTCCCCCAGGACAAATATACCATTCAGAATATCTGCATGTAGGACAAGAATTCTCAGGAGTTCGTTCAGTATTCCCCCAAGAGTCTTTTGCTAGAGCACATAGGTCAAATTTTAGCTGGGGGAACCAGGTACCCAGGGGATGAACTCCAGTGGCTAGCCTTAAGACTTGCCCAGTCTCAAAGTTAGTCAGAGTCCAAGTTAAGTCCTGAGGTGTATGGGGGTTCTTAGCACTATATGTGGAGGGAAACACCAGGGCAAAGAACAGCAAGCCTGGTAGGATCAGGTTTCCTTGACTAATCTCAGTTTTAGAGGATTTTGGGTACGCTGAAGCTTCCATTTGGAAAGTTCTGGGTCGCCCTGTGGAGGTGCCGGCTTGACGTGAGGCGCGTGGATCCAGGCTGCAATACCGTCCACTTTGAGGGCAGTAGGTGTCGTAAGAAGCACGGTGTAGGGTCCCTTCCAGCGAGGTTCAAGGTTCTGGGACCGATGTCTCCGCACGTACACAGAATCGCCAACCTGGAACGGATGCAAGATCTCCGGATGCCCAGGCTGGTAGGCAGCAGCTAGGGGTCTCCACACTTGGGCCTGCACGATCTGAAGTGCTTTTAGCCGCGCCTGTAAATCAGGTTTGTGAGTAGCGGGGTCAGGAGGGGCCCTAAAGGAGGCCAATGGGGGAGGCCCCCCATATAGGATCTCATAGGGGGTAAGTTCAAGCCGAGAAGGGGTGTTCCGCACCCGGAACAGGGCTAGAGGAAGGAGCTGTACCCAGTCTCTAACGCCAGATTCCAAAGCTAATTTGGATAAAGTCTCCTTTATGGTTCTATTCATCCTTTCTACCTGTCCTGAACTCTGGGGTCTGTATGCACAATGTAATTTCCAATTAATCCCCAGTGTCTTGGCCACACCCTGACTTACCTGGGAGACAAAGGCTGGGCCATTGTCAGACCTGATTACATTGGGCAGGCCAAACCGAGGAAAAATATCTTCTAGTATCTTCTTCACCACCATTTGAGCCGTTTCTCGTTTGGTGGGAAAAGCTTCAGTCCAACCGGAGAAGGTGTCTATAAAAACTAGGAGATACTTATTACCATATTTTCCTGGCCTTATTTCAGTAAAATCCACTTCCCAATGAGTACCAGGTCGGTCTCCCCTTATTCTTATGCCCTCCGGGGCACTTTGCCGTTTTGCATTTACCTTGGCTCAGGGGACACAAGTTGATGTCACTTGCTGTACGAGTGAGTTAAGACCTGGAACATAAAAATCTGTCTTTTCCATAATAGATTTAATCTTTTTATGTCCTAAATGAGTCCATCGATGCATTTGAGTGACCAGCTCAAAAACATCTTTCTTGGGCAACACGGTTTTGCCCTGATATTTCCAAACTTTTTGTTGTTCATCAAAGTCTGCATTAAGTTTCTGAATAGTCTCTAGATCCTGGGTTGAATATTGGAAATGATCTTCTATGGAGGGGGGTGCCTTTGCCAAGGATAATATTTTTGAAATAAGCGCGGCCTTTTAGCCATCTCATCTGCCATCTGGTTTCCTTTGGCAATAGGATCATCGCCCTTCTGATGTCCTGGGCAATGAATAACGCTCACCTTCTTGGGTAGGAAGAAGGCCTTTAATAGTCCCAGGATTTCAGTCTTATTTTTAATTTCTTTTCCAGCAGAAGTTAGCAGTCCTCTTCTTCGATAAATTTCCCCATGGACATGGGCCGTTGCAAATGCATAACGGCTGTCTGTATATATGTTTACTTTTTGTCCTTTTGCTAGCTCTAAAGCCTTAGTAAGGGCTATTAATTCTGCCTTCTGGGCAGAGGTTCCTGGGGGCAATACCCGTGCCCATATGGTATTTTGTCCATCCACCATCGCCGCCCCCGCCTTTCGCTCACCTTCTTTGAAGAAGCTGCTGCCATCTGTGAACCAGGTATAATCTGCATCAGGAAGCCGGCAATCAAATCCTCCCTAGTCCCGTGGTATTCTACCAATATCTGGTGACAATCCTGAGGTACCCAAACAGTGGGTTCCGAATTGGGGAGCAAGGTGGCGGGGTTCAGCAACGTTGCATTTCCAAATGTGATATGTTCAGGGTTGAGCAATAGTGACTGGTAGTGGGCTATGCGGGCATTCGAGAGCCATCTATCAGCGGGCATTCGAGAGCCATCTATCAGGGGGTAGACGAATTACAGTCTCTAAAGCATGAGGTGCTATTATAGTCAGCGGTTGGCCCAGAGTCAATTTATCTGCATCTTTGACCAGGGTAGCTGCAGCTGCTACCATACGGAGGCAAGGGGGCCATCCTGTCACCACATTGTCCATCTTTTTGGAGATGTAGGCCACTGGCCTTTTCCAGGGTCCCAGTTTCTGAGTCAGCACCCCTTTTGCTACCCCCTTGTTCTCATCTACGTATAAGGTGAATGGTTTGGTGACATCAGGGAGACTCAAAGCAGGGGCCGAAAGGAGGGGCCTTTTTATTTTATCAAAAGCCTGTTGTTGGTCCTCTCCCTGGGAGAAAGGGACATTGGCTTTGGTAAGCGGATACAGTGGGGCGGCCATTGCAGCGAAACCCGGTATCCATAACCTACAGAAACTGGCAGTTCCCAGAAACTCTCGGACCTCTCGTGCCCCTTTGGGAGGGGGAATTTGTGCCACGGCCTGCTTCCGACTGTCTGTTAACCATCTCTGTCCACCCTCCAAGAGGTACCCCAGGTAGGCTACTTGCTTCTTGCAGATCTGTGCCTTTTTAGCAGATGCCCTGTAGCCCAGTTCACCTAATCTGGTGAGTAGGGCTCGAGTCCCTCTGAGGCATTTCTGCTCAGTCTCTGCAGCCAGTAGGAGGTCATCTACATATTGGAGTAAGATTACCTCTGGATTGGTGGTGCGAAAACTGGCCAGATCCTGGTGTAGGGCCTCATCGAATAGAGCTGGAGAATTTTTGAATCCCTGGGGCAATCTCATCTAGGTGAGCTGCCCAGAAACTCCGGAATCGGGATCTTTCCATTCAAAGGCAAACAATGGCTGGCTCTGAGGGCTAAGTCTTAGACAGAAAAAAGCATCTTTTAAATCAAGTACTGAGTACCATACATGGGTCGGAGGCAGGGTACTTAAGAGATTATAAGGATTGGGCACCGTAGGATGAATGTCTAGAGTGTGGCGATTAACTTCCCTTAAGTCTTGGACTGGTCTGTAGTCCCCTGTGCCTGGCTTCTTCACTGGGAGAAGAGATGTGTTCCAGGGGGAATGGCAGGCCTTTAAGATGCCCAGTGTTAAAAGTCTCTGAATGTGGGGCCTGATTCCTTCTCGGGCCTCGCGGCTCATGGGGTATTGTCTTATGGAAACTGGAGTGGCTGATGGTTTTAGCTCTATTATCAGAGGAGGTTGATTGCTTGCCAGCCCCATACCTGCGGTTTCTGCCCAGGCCTGGAGGAAATCACGGAGCCATTTGTCATCGATGGGCAGCTCCGAGGGAGGAGGCAGTTCAAACAGTCTATGTTCGTCCTCTAATCTTAAAGTTAGAATTTGAAGAGCCTGGCCAGTATTGTCAGTGACTGAGGCCCCATTTTCTAGAAGTGAATTTGTGCCCCAACTTTGGACAGGAGGTCTCTGCCCAGCAGTGGGTAGGGGCATTCTGGCACCATGAGGAAGGAATGAGTCACTTGACCAGTGTTTAAATTAACTTTTCTCTCTGTGGTCCATCGGTATATCTTTCCCCCGGTGGCCCCCTGAACCCAAGAGGTTTTTGAGCTCAAAGGTCCATTTGCTTGTGTGAGGACCGAATGCTGGGCTCCAGTGTCTACCAAAAAGGTGGTAGGGTGCCCCCCCACTAGAAGGGTTACCCGGGGCTCAGGGTGGGGGCTCTGAGCCCTGACCGTCATAATCACTGTCTTCCAAGGTCAGGACAGGAACTGGCTTTTTCTTGGGTTCAGCTGGACGTTTTGGGCAATCCTTAATCCAATGTCCTCTCTCTTTGCAATAGGCACACTGATCTCGATCCACTCGTGGCTGCCTTTTGTCTCCCCTATCCCTGTCCTGGCGCTTCTTAGGTTGCTCTACACTGCGTACTGTTGTGGCCAAGATCTTTTTTTTTTTTTTTCCGAGACAGGGTTTCTCCGTAGCTTTTGGTTCCTGTCCTGGAACTAGCTCTTGTAGACCAGGCTGGCCTCGAACTCACAGAGATCCGCCTGTCTCTGCCTCCCGAGTGCTGGGATGAAAGGCGTGCGTGGCCACCGCCCGGCTGTGGCTAAGATCTTACTTAACTCACGACTACGCTTTTTATCTCGCTTGTCCTCTCTCTCTTCCTGTTCCTTACACCTTTTTTCTTCCTTTTCCTCTGGTGTCTCTCTTTTGTTAAAAATTCTCTCTGCCTCCTTTCCTAAATCTTGGAGGGAGTAACCGTGCAGTCCCTCCATCCTCTGCAACTTGCTACGAATGTCAGGTGCTGACTGGCTTATAAAAGACATTATTATATCAGCCTGGCGATCTGCTGCCATGGGATCAAAAGGGGTGTACATTCTGTACCCCTCCAATAGCCTTTCTAAAAGTCCTGCAGGTGTTTCCTCAGGCCCCTGTATTATTGCTCTTACCTTAGCCAAATTAGTGGGCCGTCTGCCAGCCCCTTGGAGACTCGCTAACAGAATTTGGCGGTAGAGACGAAGTCGCTCCCTACCAGCTGGAGTATTGAAGTCCCAATTGGGTCGGGTCAAAGGGAAGGCATCCTCTATCTCATTTGGCAACTGGGTTGGCCTTCCGTCAGCTCCCAGGACATTCTTCCCAGCTTCAAGGAAAACACGCTGTTTTTCCTCTGTAGTGAGAAGTATCTGCAAAAGCTTTCCCTTGCAGATGTCCCGGCGCGGAGACACAGCCGGCCTGCTGGCTGCGAGTTAGCCCCCCCCCCCGCCCCCCCGCAGCAGTATCAGTCGAGTCAGGGCTAGGGGGCCTGTCAGTATCTATATCCGGTTCAGCAGGTTCCTCGGGAACAGGAGCGAGGGGGGTGCCTCGGCCTGGGGCAGAAGACGCTGGGGATAGGGAGGAGGAGGGTCAAAAAGAAGGAGGTCTGACTGGTTGTCAGAGAGGATTGGTGGTGTCTGGGTCTGGGACTTCCGTTTCGGTCGCTCCTGCGAGGGGGGGGAAGAGAGAGGACAACGGGTCCAGGGGAGGGGCAGTTGGGGTTGCTGCCGTCCTCGGAGTCAAAGGGGTGGTTTCCGGCTCCCGCAGGCAGGACAAATGGTTTGACCCCGGGCGGAGGGTCTCTGGACAAGCTCTCCCAAGTTACGTTGTAAGGAACTTGATCAGGATGGCCCTGCTGGCCAGACTGAAAGACTCTCGTCTTAACCTGCAAAATAGTATTCACATTAAATGTTCTGTCCTGTGGCCAGCCCACTTCGAAAGTGGGCCATTCCACGGAACAGAACGCTTGCCAGCGTTTCTTTCGGATTACCATAAACTGGTTGCGAGCTCTGTCCTCAACCCCTTTCCAGTGGTCTAAAGCCAAAGTTAAGGGGGTAGTTATTTGTTGTCCCATTGTACTAGATTCCAACTCAAAAACGAACACAAAGACAAAAACAACAATACAAAATGACAGACACAGACTCAAGACCGAGAGCCGCGCGGCAACAGACTGATATAAAACTGGTATTACAAACCTGGAAGGGAGTGGGCGATAAAGGCCACACTCCGTAGAAACTAAGTCGACCTGGTCGCTCCTAGTTTCACAAATCGCCTGTGCAGCGTCCTCCACGGCTGGGCCAGGGAGTGTTCCGGACACGTCTGTCCCACTGCCTGGTCCCTTTCAAATACTAGCCCTGCGCAGGTACAATGTTCCTCCAAATTTCTGATGGTCATAAACATAAAGCACAATAACAGAAATAGACAAACATAAAACATTCAGATGAGCGCGCGCGCTCTTACCTCCAACCGGGTCAGGAATGGGTCTGAGGGCGACCAGCACTTCCTGGCCAACGCACCGAATGTTGGGCCCTAAAGCCCCACCAAGGAGGAGGTCACCCCAAGAGACACAGCATGGTTGATGCAATAGCAAGAGGAATTTTTATTCTGCCAGGGCAGAGGTCCCTCAGCCTCGAGAGGAGAAGGACGCCTGCTTTGTCTATTACAAGCTCTTTTAAAGGAAAAAAAACACAAAATCAGGGAGGGGGTAGTACAGAATCAAAGGGAAAGTCCAAAAATCATTTGTCAACTACTTTGACTAGTTCATTTAACGGTCAGCTAACTCTACTTGATCAATGTTATGGCGGTTACAAGGAGGAACCTTGATCAATGTTATGGCGGTTACAAGGAGGAACCTTGATCAATGTTATGGCGGTTACAAGGAGGAACCTTGATCAATGTTATGGCGGTAACAAGGAGGAACCTTGATCAATGTTATGGCGGTTACAAGTCGTCTCACCCCAGTGCCAGGGTCCGGGTCTATTGAAGAAAGACTACAAAGGGGATGGAAAGTACTCAGAGCTCCCGTGCATGCGTGGTTGGTTACCAGGGTCCTGGTTCCCAGGAAGGGGGGTGCAGTAGTGCTAAGGTGCCTCCCAATGCTAAAGGTCTGGTTCCCAGGAAGGGGGGTGCAGTAGTGCTAAGGTACCTCAAAGTCTTTCAAAGCCGGGGATTGCTAAACCTTCAGAGACCCTTTCCTGTGCTCCATTTCTCTCAGCCACGCCCCACCTCCTAAGGACTCCTCAGCCTTCCATGTAGTTCTGTGAGCTGGGGGTTGAGCCCATGGGGACATTTCAGATTCCAATGACAGTACCCTCCATGCCAGACACTGGGCTTGAAACTGGTTATCGTCATGGGAAGTCTGTGCAATGGGGACCACCACCGATGAGGAAATTGAGCTTGAATAGGTGAAAGAATTTGATTAGCATGTCACAGCTGACAATAGGACTGCCATGTGAGTCCACATCCACCTGGCTCCAATGCGGTGCCCTTTGACTAGGAAGAGGAGGCCCACAGACAACTGTGGGGACAAGGATGAAACCCTGGGAGTTCCGGAGCTGACAAGTTGTAAGAGACCCTACAGGGGACTTGAACCTCAAGAAGGTGGGAATGGAAGAGGTGAGATGAGGTCAACCTGGATGATCAAGACTTTGGGGAGTCTGATGTGGGGAGATTCATTGCCAGGATATTTAAACATGGTATACTTTGGACAAAAAGTTTCCTGGTGTAATACAATCCCCAGTGCACAAGAAAGCATAGTTACATGGAAACTCAACTCAAGCTACACATCATTTCTTCCAAGAAAATGTGTTCTGAAGATAGGTTACCTGCTCTAGCTTAAAGGCCCGGGAAAAGATCTGGCCTGGTCTTGGTCACACAGATAGTGTAGAGGACACTGGGGTTATTAGCCACCTCTGGTCCTGGGTCATAGACTATTAGCTCTCTCCAGCCCTGGTTATGGAAGCTTGGGGAGCCCTTGGTTATACAGATAATGTAAGAGTCATTTAGACTATTAGGTATCTCCAGGCTTGGGGAGCCCCTGACTATAAGGGTCATTTAGATTACTAGCTACCTCCAGTTCTGATTGTAAGAGTTTGATGGCCTGGCCCAACAGATAACGGTGGATCATCAGACTATTAATCACTGCCAATCCCCAGCTTTCCGGATGAAAAAACGGGTTTTAGTTCATTCTTTTGAGAGGACAATCCTGAGTGCTTAACATTTCTGGTTTTCCTGGAGATCTGTGGGTGCAGGGATCTTTGTGCTGTGCTCCCAACAAGAAGCCACTTCTGCTTTTGGTTCCCCCAAACCCTTCCCCTTTCTAAGCAGTGTGTCCTTCTCCCTGTGGAAGTCCATGTGCTTTGGGGGAACCAATTTTGTTCACCTTCCACCCCAGCTTCATGGTAGATAAAAGTTTCTGATAAAGCACCTACATCAGGGCTGGCCAGACATCTGGGAAGGTAAAGGTCCTTGCCACTGAGGATCTTAACCTGAACTCAAGACCTGGAGCCCATATGGTTAAAGGAAAGGAAAGAACACGCTCCTTGTCCTCTGACCTTCACATGCATGCTGTGGTATGTGCACGTACTCTCTCTCTCTCTCTCTCTCTCTCTCTCTCTCTCTCTCTCTCACACACACACACACACACACACACACACACACACTCACACATGCACGCATACACACACACATGTGAAATAATAAAATTTAAACAATTCTGTAATTCCAGTCCTCCTAAATCTGAGACATGAGGAATCCCATGGATTCAAGGACAGCCTGGGCGATGTGGTGGGTTCTAGGCCAATTCCAGCTAGAGAAAATCAAGTTATCTCAAAAACACAAACCCGAAATATCCCCCACAACAAACCTATGCCATTCATCCTATTGGCTGGAGAACAGTCATGTGACTAGACAGGCCAATCAAAATCTTTCCCTAGAGCTTTAAATTGAATTTTTTGGCAACAGGATGGCTACTGCCTGGTGAATTTCTCACCACAGAAAAAGACAAGCTGTGACTCAAACCAGCAAGGGAGAGAGCAGAAGCTTCCAGACCGTGGGTACACTGAGGACCCAGCCATGCCTCTTGTTGTTCCTTTGGAGACAAGGCCACACATGCGCAGAAAATACAGTCTCCAAGTGGACTACAAACCCCAAAATGCCCAGAGCCCTTTAAAAATGGGCGTTCCAACCCGCCCTCTCTCTCTTCTCTCGCGCTCCCCCCTCCTCTTCCCCTTTCGTCTCTTCACTCCCGTTCCTTGTATGTTACCCTCCCCCATTAAAGTTTACCCACGTGGGACCCCGCGTGTCTTGTCTCTCCTTCCCCAACCCCGCGCGTCTCGTGTCTCCCCCTCCCGAACAACACCCCCACATTTAAAAAATAATAACATTTTGGTGCCGTCTGCTCGGGGACCTTCGCGCCCCGGGGCCCTCACCTGAGGCCTCGGCTCTGGGTTTTGGCGCCTCCTGGAGCTCGGGGCCTCCCCCGGGACAAGGTCAGAACCGGACGACCTGCGACCACTCCACGTGTTCCAGCCATCTCGACACGGCCCTCCCTCTCCAACCGTCAGCGGCTAATTCGTGAGTTTACCTGGGCTGGCTAACCATCCCCTCTCACCTGGAGGAGGCCGGCCGAGCTCCCGGCTTCCTCTGGCGTGTCCTGGGTGTGGTTGCTAACCCCCCCTCTTCCCCCGACCTTCCGCCCTAGGCTAGACCTGTTTTTATCCGCGCCCAAAAGCCCGGGGCTTTTGGTTCTCTGTCCTCTGTTTCATTCCTTTTCTTTCTTCTTCTTCATCGTGACCGCCGCTACGGTGCGGCCCGACCTTGGCTGAATTCGACTCAGCCAAGGTCCTACCACCCCCCCTGTGAAATCGGACGCCTTTTCACAGGGCCTGGGTGTTCGTTTCGGCTGCAACGGGCAGCCTTCGGGCGTAACTGTCCCCTCCTAGCCTAGACCCCCGTCTCCCGTCGAAAACTAGGACTGGGTCAGCTAGCCCATAGCACGGTCCCCTGGGTACTCTGACGCCTGTGTCCAGAGCAACTGTGTTCGGGGCATCTTCGGGTGCCTTCTGCGGATATTTTCACGGTTCTAGCCATGGGCGCTAAGTCTTCAAAACCAATTCCCCCTTCCTCTCCTCTGGGACAGCTGTTGGAAGCCCTACAGCCCCACGCCTTAATTCCTTCTGTTAAATTATCTACACTCATCCGCCTTTGCTCTAAGAGGTGGCCGTCCTACGGCCTACAGGGGAACTTTAAATGGCCATCTTGCGGGTCTTTTGACCCCGATATTCTACGGGAACTAGCTAACTTTTGCCACCGTTCTGCTAAATGGAAAGAAATGATGTATATTATGGCATTCTTTTACATGGCTTTAAAAACAAATCCTTCTACTGTCTCTCAGTGCTCACCGGCTCACATGTTCTTAGCAATGCCGCCCCACCCGGAACCTCCTGCTCCTGCTATGGACCCCGCGGACGAACCTCCACCTCCCCGGCCTCGCGGGGCTACTCCTTCCCGTTCTGCCAGATCTAACGATGGTTCTTCCATTCCCCTTTCCTCCAAAGTTTCTTTTAGGCACAAAAAACCCTCCTCCAGGTCACCTAACCGTTCTCCGTCTAGTTCCCCAACAGGCTCCCGTTCTGGATCTACAGGGATTTCGCCCAGTTCCTCCGAGGAATCTTCCACCCGCCCCCGCCCATCATGGGAGCGGCTGGAAGATTCTCCCCACCCCCACCGCAGGTCGCAGGAGGGGGTGGAGGCTTCCACCCGCCTCCGCCGATCCCGGGAGCGGTCCCGGGAGCGGCTGGAAGATTCTCCCCACCCCCACCGCAGGTCGCAGGAGGGGGTGGAGGCTTCCACCCGCCTCCGCCGATCCCGGGAGCGGTCCCGGGAGCGGCTGGAAAATTCTCCCCACCCCCACCACAGGTCGCATGGGGGGGTGGAGGCTTCCACCCACCCCCACCGCAGGACATACAGACGGTCGGGAACGTCTTCGGATTCTTCCCCATCCCCCTCCCGCCCCGTGCCTAGGCCGCGATCTTCCAAAGCCCCTCTGGGCGGCTCCGCTCCCGCCCACCGCCTTGCACCTTCCTTCACCCCTCCGCTCACACGCTCGCGTGCTGCGGAGTCTGACGCTGGTCAAGTCAGACCAGCCACCGTTCTGCCCTTGCGGGAGGTGGCTGGGGCAGAGGGTGTAATGAGAGTCCACGTTCCATTCGCCTTATCGGAACTCTCACATATTTCTAAGTTACTCGGGTCATACACGGCTAATCCCACCAATTTCACAAAAGAGTTTCAATATTTAACCCAATCTTATAACCTAACTTACCATGACATTTTTATGATCCTGTCTAATAACTTGCTTCCCGAGGAGCGCAGGCGGGTTTGGGAGCAAGCGAGACTCCATGCTGATGAAGTCCACCAAACCTTAGCCTCCCATCCTCCGGGGGCAGAGGCGGTGCCAGACCAGGAACCCCACTGGGATTATAACTGCCCTGGGGGCATTCTGGCCAGAGACCGGTTCCTAACTTGCCTCATGATAGGGCTCCGCAAGGCTGCCCTTAAACCAGTAAACTATTCTAAACTTGCAGAAATTTTTCAGGACACTAAGGAAAATCCTTCCGCATTCCTTGACCGCCTTACCAAAGCCATGTTACAGTTTACGAACATGGATCCAGAATCCACTGAGGGCAGACAGCTTCTAATGACCCATTTCTTTAACCAGTGCTACCCGGATATCAAAGCCAAGCTCAGGCGTTTTGAAAAGGGTCCCCTAACCCCACAAGCACAGGCTCTGGAGGTGGCCTTCAAAGTGTACCACGCCAGGAACGACAAGGCTCGCAACCACTGCCACGTGATAACCGCGCCTGCCCGGCCAGCAGAGGTGACAGACTCGACCCGTCCTGTTCGTGCTGCCCCCCCACCTCCCGGGGTGCGTGAGCCACCGGGCCCATGCTTCAAGTGTGGTAAGGCGGGTCACTGGGCAAAAAGTTGCCCTAACCCTCATCGTAACCCGCGGGGTCCCTGCCCAAAATGTCACAGGGAGGGTCACTGGTCCATAGATTGTCCCCGTGCCTTTGATGATGCGGGGGCAACAGGCCCAGGGGATTCTCAGGTCGATCTATTGGGCCTGGCCCTGGAGGACTGAAGGTTCCCGGGCTCCGACGACCCGACCGCCACACCCATCTGCAACCAGGAGCCACGGGTACTTCTCACAGTGTCGGGACGCCTCATTTCGTTTCTTTTGGACACCGGAGCAACCTACTCGGTTCTAAGAGAATTTTGGGGACCAACCTCTCCCTCAAACTCCCCTATTGTTGGGGTAGGGGGACAGCCTTATTTTCCTCACCAGACTCCACCTCTCAATTGTATATTTAAAAATATCTTTCTCACCCACTCATTCCTAGTTTTACCAACCTGCCCGGTCCCACTCTTGGGAAGGGATCTCCTAACCAAGTTGGGGGCCTTCATTTCTTTCGCACCCCCCACCCGCTTTGTTCCAGATTCGTCGGTGGCGCAGCTGCTGCTTCTCCTGGCCCCACGATCTCCTGATACTAACACGCCCTTTCCTCTTCCAGCTTCCCAGGTGGACCCCCTCGTGTGGGACACCCAGAATCCTGCCGTCGCTAAACACCACTCCCCCATCGTTATTCAGTTAAAAAATCCCACCAAGTATATTACTCAAGCTCAATACCCCCTTTCTTCCCAGAGCCTCAGAGGACTAAAACCCATAATTTCTGACCTTCTAAGGAAAAAGCTGCTCCGCCCCACCTCTTCTCCCTTTAATACTCCTATACTGGCTGTTAAAAAATCTAATGGAACTTATCGTTTGGTTCAGGACCTCCGACGTATTAATTCTGCTGTTGTCCCGCTACACCCAGTTGTCCCTAACCCCCTCACCCTTCTGTCTAACATTCCTTCAGGAACCTCCCACTTCTCAGTTTTAGACCTAAAAGATGCCTTTTTCTCTATCCCTCTCAGCCCTCAATCTCAAAATATCTTCGCCTTCACCTGGACAGATCCTGATACTAACTTCTCCACACAACTAACTTGGACCGTCCTCCCTCAGGGATTCCGGGACAGCCCACATCTCTTTGGCCAGGCCCTGGCCTCTGATCTGCTCTCACTGTCCCTCCTTAAATCAAAACTGCTACTCTATGTCGATGACATTCTGCTGTGTAGCCCATCTCTGGAGACTAGTAGGACTGATACCGCCGCCTTATTAAATTTCTTATCCAAAAAGGGCTACAGAGTTTCCCCCTCTAAGGCTCAATTGTCCACCACTCAGGTAACGTATTTGGGATTAACCATAACCCCAACCCAAAAGGCCATCACTCTGGACAGAAAAAAACTAATTCAATCTCTTACAGTTCCTTCCACCAAAGAAGAGGTTTTATCATTCCTAGGAGTGGCTGGTTTCCTGCGTTCCTGGATTCCCTCCTTCTCCCTCCTTGCCCGCCCTCTATACGAAGCAGCTCTGGGCTCTCTGCATGAGCCCCTTCTCCACCCCATCACCAAGCCCTTCCGGAGACTCCAGCAGGCCCTTATCCAGGCCCCAGCACTCCATCTTCCAGATTTAACCCGCCCCTTTTCTCTCTACGTAGCAGAAAAGGAAGGTTACGCTCTGGGAGTCCTAGGTCATCAACTGGGACCCTCCTTCGCACCTGTAGCCTACCTGTCAAAGAAAATGGACCTCACCACTCAGGGCTGGGCATCCTGCATACGTGCCTTGGCGGCCGCTGAACTTCTGATTCGTGAGTCAAAAAAACTAACCTTCGGAGCACCCACTACAGTCTTCTCTCATCATAACCTGTCCAACCTCTTAACTTACAAAGGTCTACAGACCCTACCCCCTTCTCGAGTTCTTTCCCTTCAGGTGGCACTGGTGGAAGACGCCAGTCTCACATTTCAATGCTGCCCACCCCTTAATATTTCAAATCTTCTACCTCAACCTAATGTAAATGATTCCCCATCTCACTCCTGCGTCGAGGTCCTGGAAGACCTACTGCCTCACCCCTCACATATTCAGGAGGGCAGTCTGTCCCAGGCTACTCATACCTGGTACACGGATGGCAGCTCCTTTCTATGTGATGGGACTCGCAAAGCAGGTTATGCCATAGTATCAGACACGGAGATAGTTGAGGCAAAGGCACTCCCTGCTCATACTACTAACCAGCAGGCTGAGCTGATAGCTCTCACCCGTGCCTTTCAGTTGGCCGAGGGGCAATCTTTAAATGTTTACACAGATTCTAAATATGCGTTTCATATCCTGCTGTCTCATGCGGCCATCTGGAAGGAGCGCGGGCTTCTCACAACGAAGGGAGGCTCTATTACCAACTCAGAGTATATCATAGACTTACTAAAAGCTTCCCATCTCCCTAAAGCTATAGGAATTATTCACTGCCGGTCTCATCAGTCTGACAGCTCTATTGTCTCCAAGGGAAACAATCGAGCTGACAGAGCCGCTAAGACAGCAGCACTCCAGAGCCCAGGTCTGCCTCAGCTACCTCAGGGAGTACTAACAGCACAGCCCATGGCCTCGCAGACACCTCCTGACACCAAACAGATCCTGTCCTACCTGCACCAGCTATTTCATCCCAATAAAAGAGCTTTACTTAATTTCATAAAAATATATATTAAACCAACACCTGAGGACATCAGGTTCCTAAAGGCTACCACTGCCTCCTGTGAGATCTGCCAAAAGTCAGATCCCAGGACCAAATATCGTAGCTTTCCTTTCCCTACTCACCAAGCCAGGGGCTCCCTTCCGGGAACTGACTGGCAGCTGGATTTTACTCATATGCCCACAGTTAAAAAAATTAAATATCTCCTGGTGTTGGTGGATACAATGTCTGGGTGGGTTGAAGCCTTCCCCACCTCTAACAAGAGAGCCCAGACAGTTTCTGATATCCTCCTCCGAGAAATTGTTCCGCGGTTCGGGCTCCCAACTTCTCTTCAGTCAGATAACGGCCCAGAGTTTACTTCCCAGATTTCTCAGAATCTGTCTAGGGCACTTGGAATCCCCTGGAATTTTCATATACCATACCACCCCCAGTCTTCAGGTAAGGTAGAACGGACTAACCGCTCTTTAAAGGATGCCCTCGTTAAGATGTCACAAGAACTACACCTCGACTGGGTAAGACTTTTGCCTCTGGCCCTTCTCAGGCTCCGGGCTCTCCCAAAGGGCCCTCTTTTCATTTCACCCTTTGAACTCATGTATGGGCGGCCGGTTTTAACCCCTGGCCTCCCATCGGGAACCTCTCCCCTTCCTGATCACCTGCTCACTCCCCTCCTTTTCCACCTACGTTCACTGCTGTGGGACTTCACGGATCACTCACTACCTCAACCATGTGCCAACGCATGCCCACCGCCGGTTAAAATAGGAGATAAGGTTTTATTCTCACCTCCAGGTCAACGTCCCTTACCCCTTTCCCCTAAATGGCAGGGTCCTCTCAGGGTAATTCTTCTAACTCCCACAGCTGCCAAGCTCGAGGGAATTCCTCACTGGATTCACCTGTCACATCTGAAACCGTTCATCCCTACAGCTCAGAACAATCCTCCTTACACGGTAACTCAGACGGGACCATGTTCCCTCAAGTTCCAAAGGACAACAGGTCCAACCCCCTCTACTCCAGCCTAAGGAAAACAACGGTCTCATTTTTCATTTTTTCCTCCTGTGCTAATACACCCCCCCTTTTTCTAAATTCCTAAATAACCATCCAGTTGTCTCTACAGGAATCATCATCAAACACAGAGCCAAGAGGTTCAGGTGATAAGCAAATGCTTAACCAAGTTCCTGACATAACAGGTTTGTCACTGACTGCAGCAGTGACCCCTAAAATGTTAAGGAATATATGATTAAAATCTATTTCTTTTAAGACATTCTCTTTAAGCTCCAAGACACCAGCCGGACCCACCTGGACAAAGCAGACACAAGCAGAACGGAATAAGTATCATTCAATCAACGGAATAAGTATCATTTACCTTTTTTATTCTTATTCTTAACCCCTGGCCTCCTGAAGCCCACCCCCTCCACCCCAAATCTCCCCTCTAACTTTTTTTCTTTCTACTAATGCAACTTTTGTTTTCCAGCATCCTAACGGTGACCCAGCCACTCAAGAGCCAGACAGATACAATCTCCAGACAGATGCGATTTCTTCAATCAGCCACTTGATGCCAGCGGACAAAACATCGATATGACATCATCAGGACAATAGGACGCTCCCCGGACCCCTCGACGCCCAAAGTCAGCAGGAAGCAGTCATGAGAGACCGGGCTACGCCCCTATTCCCTACCCGTTAAGACCCTCAACCCCCCCCCTCAATTTTTTTTTTAATAAAACCAAAAGGGTGGAATGTTGTTCCTTTGGAGACAAGGCCACACATGCGCAGAAAATACAGTCTCCAAGTGGACTACAAACCCCAAAATGCCCAGAGCCCTTTAAAAATGGGCGTTCCAACCCGCCCTCTCTCTCTTCTCTCGCGCTCCCCCCTCCTCTTCCCCTTTCGTCTCTTCACTCCCGTTCCTTGTATGTTACCCTCCCCCATTAAAGTTTACCCACGTGGGACCCCGCGTGTCTTGTCTCTCCTTCCCCAACCCCGCGCGTCTCGTGTCTCCCCCTCCCGAACAACACCCCCACATTTAAAAAATAATAACACCTCTACTGCTCTTGGGCTTCCTAGATATACAAACTGGTGAGTTCGTATTTGTTTACTTACTTTAATTAAAAATTTTTAGGCAGGGTCTCACTATGTGACCTTGGCTGGCCTGGAACTTACTATGTAGGCCAGGCAAGACTCAAACTCGGGGAGATCCACCTGCCTCCACCTCTGGAGTGCAACCATGACTGGTCAATGTTTGCTTGCTTTGTGGGGTTTGGGGTTTTGTTTGTTTGTTTGTTTGTTTTTAGAACATGGTTCTCACGAAGCCCAGCCTGGCCTCAAATGTGAGGCATAGTTAAAGATAACCTTGGCCTCTGGCCCTCCCAGTTCTGGCATGACATGACAGGCGTGTGCACAAAGCCTGTCACTAAGTTCCCTCTGGTGAGTAGGTATAAGACGGAAGGTCATAGCCTCACTTGCTCAGAGAACCCAGTGGCATGGTGAGCACCCACTAAGATAGAACAGCCCCAGTGGGGCTGAAGGGGACGGGGAGGGGAAAACAGAGACTACAGACTCACTCTGGGCCATCTTGTCAACCACCCACAAGCCTGCCATGTGACTCTGTACCCATGGTGTACTGCTCTGATCTTGGGCCTGCCATCTGCAGAGAGATGTACTCATTTGCAAACTACACTGAGACTACTTGTTCCTGGGAAGCTGCAGAGAGTGGGACACTTTCCAGTAAAATAAATATAAAGAGATCCCCCCAGCCTGGGGAGGGAAGAAGCAGGGACACCTGCCAGGCATCGCAGTGGCTCCTCCCTTGTTCAACCTTCGCCTACCCACCCGAATATGAGGATACAATGTCCATCACTCCGTGTATGCCACTCACCCAAAAAGGACATTTTCTTTTTAAAAAATGTTTAATTCTGTGGGTATCTATGTGTTAAATGTTCACGTGTGTGAGGGAGCTTGTGTGTATTTGTGTGCGGTGTGGAGGCCAGGCTGATACTAAGTGTCTCCTCAGGAACTTTCCACCTGTTTGTTTCTTGGTTTTTCGAGACAGGGTTTCTCTGTGTAGGCCTGTCTGTCCTGGAACTCACTTGGTAGACCAGGCTGGCCTTGGACTCACAGAGATCTGTGTGCTGGGAGTAAACTGCTGGCACAACCTGATTTCTTTTTATAATTTTTACTTTTAGAGTATATGTCAGTGTTTGTGTGTGTGTGTATGTGCCTGTGTGTACGTGTGTTTGTGTGCCTTTGCATGTATATCTGTATTTGTGAGCCTGTGTGTGTGGTATGTGCCTTTGTGTGTGTACGTGTGTTTCTTTGTGTGTCTTTGCATATATAGCTGTATTTGTGAGCCTCTGTGTGTGTGTGTGTGTGTGTGTCTGTGTGTGTGATGGTTTGGCCCTTTTGAGAGGAATGACTTTGTTGGAGTGGGTATGACCTTGATAGAGGAAATGTGTCACTGTGGGGCCAGGCTTTGAGGTCTCTTTTGCTCAAGATACACCCAGTGTGACCATCAGATCATTTTCCTATTGCCTACAAGATGTAAGACTCTCATTTAATTCGCCAGCACCATGTCTGTCTTCAAGTTGCCATGCTCACCACCATAATGATAATCGAGTAAATCTCTGAAACTGTAAGCGAGCCACCCCAATTAAATGTGACTGACTGTTAGCTCTCCAGGACTCCTCCGGGTCTCCACTGCCAGACTGGCACTGCTGAGACCCATAGCCAGCACAGTGTGCAGGCTGCCACTGTTGAACTACCCATTCGCTGACGTGTAAGCCAATCTAACAAAGCCCCTTTGGAATACATAATTAATTCTGCCAGTTCTGATCCTCTAGGGATCCCTAATTAATTACACTATCATTAATACCTTTTGGGGAATCATTTGGTTGTTGAAAGTATTTAACCATTTTTAACATTTCGTGTGTGTGTGTGTTTGTGCACGCACGTGTGGAAGCCAGAGGACAACTTTCAGTAGTTCACTCTCTCTTTCCACTATGCAGGTCTGAGGGAATGAATTCCGTGGTCAGGCTTGGTGGCTGACCTTCTTGCTGGGCTCAAAGCATTTAATCCTTGATCAAATCGGTCATTCTACATACCTGTATTTAAAATGTATGCATATGGGTGTGTCTTCCGTGTGTGTTTGAGTGTCCTTGGGGGAAAGAACTGGGCACTGGATTCCCTGGAGCTGGGGTTGTGAGGCACCTAGGAACTCAACTTGGGCCTTCTGGAAGAGCCCCAAGTGCTCCTGCTGCTGTCCATCTCTCTAGCTGCCCGTTCACTCCTTGCTCACCTACTTTGAGGAAACAACCCCAACACGGAGTTAGAAGCCCTCTACTTAAAGATGTTGGTTCCAGTGTTGTCTAGAGCACTGGAGAGTTATCAGCCAATCTTTTAGTCCAGTGTGGAAGAATTCTGAGCAAGACAGGCTACCGTTGATCAGGTATCCAGCACTGAGGCCTCTGGCACACAATGGGCCACTGGATGTCCTAACCCCTGGGCTCTCCACTGCCCCATTCTGTTTAGACTGGCTCGGTTCTCAGAGTCAGCTGTCACCCCTTGTGCCTCCCTCACCCTCACTCTTTGCCTGCCTGAGCAAGCGGGAGGCAAAGTGACAGAGCATGCGCTCTCTGTGGTCAGCCTTTCACCCGCAGCCTAGCGCCCTGCCCGCCAGCAAGATGCTATCATTATAGTCATGGCAACGGCAGTGATTGTGGTGACTCTAAAATTCAGGGTGTGTGAAATGTGCCAGGCACAGCTCTGGGGCCTTCTCCTGAGATAGCTCATTTCTTCGTCACGCGCTTCTCACAAAGCACTTGGGGTTCGTTGTTGTTTTGTTTGTTTTTTGATACAGGGTTTCTCTTTGTAATAGCCATGGCTGTCCTAGAACTCACTATGTAGGCCAGGCTAGCCTCTCCCTGCCTCTGCCTCCCAAGTGCTGGGATTAAAGGTGTGTGCCACCACCACCAGGCTCAGTCATTTATTTTGATTTTTGAGACAAGGTCTTATATATCCCATGCTTTCCTTGAATTTGATATCTAGCTGAGGGTGACCTTGCCCTCTACATCTTTCTGCCTCTATTTTTTGGGTTCTGGGGTTCCAGGAGTGCACAATATGCCTGGTTTACATAGTGCTGGGGATGAAAGCCAGGCCTTTGTATTTACTAGGTGAGTTCTCTACCAAGTGAGCTACGTGCCTAGTCTAGTGGACTGTGCTTTTTCCGTATCTAGATGTTGAAACTGAGCTAACAAGCAGCTGGCAAGAAGCCTGGCCCACATTTTATGAGCATATATGTGCTGGTTTGAACGAGAACAACCCCCGTAGGCTCATGGGTTTGAATGCTTGGGCTCCAGTTAGTAGAAATGTTTGGGAAGGATCAGGAGGTGTGGCCTTGTTGGAGGAGGTGTGTCACTGGGAGTGGGTTTCAAAGGACCTGCACAGTCCCCAGTGTCTATCTCTGTGTCATAGTTGTGTCTCTAGATGTGAACTCTCAGTCAGTGCTCCAGTACAATGCCTGCCGCCAGGCCCCATGCTTCCCATCATGAAGATAACGGACTGACCCTCTGAAACTGTAAGCCAGCCCCCAATTAAGTGTTTTCATTTAAAACTTGCCTTGGTCATGGTGCCTTTTCATGATGACAGAACAGTAACCAAAACAACCTACCTACAGAGTTTCATGATTTGCTGTTCTAGAGCATTCTCCTAAACTGGTTAACTGTTGTCTCTGTACTTCTGAAACCTTTTTTGCCTCATCTTTTCAATACTAAATAGTTACCATGGACAACCTGGACAGATGCTGTGATGGAAAGTCGGGACACGGAAAAGCAAGATCCCTAGTGTTAGACCACAAGGAGTCACAGGGGATCTGCTATGAGAACAAATAATAGACTCTGAGAAGTTGGAACTTGAGGTTTGGGCAAAGGACCGTGAAGGGACAGATGAGGGTACTCTGCCTATCACAGGGCCTGGAAAGATGCGTGAGGAGGAGCCAGCTGACCAAGTACTGTAAGTATAGGTGAACGTGTGTCTGTCTGTGTGTATGTCTCTCCCTCCCTCCCTCCCTCCCTCCCTCCCTCCACCTACCCCCTTTCTTCTTCCTTCTTTTCTTCCTTCCTTTCTTCTTTTAAGATAGGGTCTTGAAGCTGAGGATGATGGTACACCCTTTTAAAACTCCAGCACTCAGGAGGCAGAGGCAAGCAGATCTCTGTGAGTTCAAGGCCAGCCTGGTCTACAGAGTGAGTTTCAGGACAGAGAAACCCTGTCTCAAACAAAACAAAACAAGACAGGCTAGCCCAGAACTTGCAGTGATCCTCCTGCCTCAGTTCCTGAGTTGTGGTGTGTAACCCAGCAAGGGCTTTGGTGAGAAGGCACCACATGACAGAAGCACGCCCTGGGCAAAGCTCAGCAGTTCCTCGGAACCATTCTGGTTTTTTTTTTTTTTTTTTTTTTTTTTGGTTTTTTGAGACAGGGTTTCTCTGTGGTTTTGGAGCCTGTCCTGGAACTAGCTCTGTAGACCAGGCTGGTCTCGAACTCCCAGAGATCCACCTGCCTCTGCCTCCCGAGTGCTGGGATCAAAGGCGTGCGCTACCACCGCCCGGCTCCTCAGAACCATTCTTACAGGTCGGTTGAAATCCAGAGGAGTGTCTAACCCTGTTCACTTTGCGGAAATGGTTTAGACTGGATTGTGTAGGATACATTTGAATCCTTGCCTTGCATCTAAAAAGCCCTTTGTTTTGTGAGAATTGTAGGTATTCTGGGAAAAGTCCCACAGGCAGCATTTTTGTTTGTTTTTTTTCTGGCAAGTTCTGGAGGGAACACTGCGACCATACAGTGGTCAGGCTATTTCAGCAGCACATAGTTGGGAAGGGGAAATGAGCCACCGCTGAGGGAAAAGTGGAGAAGAAGGTGCTGACTCCACAGGGAGAAGCTGGGGGAATCTGGGGAGAAACTGGGGGAAGCTTGGGGAAGCTGGGAGAAGCTGGGGGAAGCTGGAGGAATCTGGGGAGAAGCTGGGGGAAGTCGGGGGAATCTGGGGAGAAGCTGGGGGAAGCTAGGAGAAGCTGGGGAAGCTGGGAGAAGCTGGGGGAATCTGGGAGAATCTGGGGAGAAGCTGGGGAATCTGGGGAGAAGCTGGGGGAATCTGGAGAAAGCTGGGTTGTATATCAGACCTCTAGAATCCTCAGCAACCCTATCTACAAAATCACAGGGTTGAGTATCTTTCTTCTAAGGTGGCAGGTCAGACTGAGTAAACAGGGTCATGTAAGCAAGCTCTGGGCCACAGGTTGTAGGGACAGAGGGAGTTCTGGTCTTATAGGAAGAGGGCTGGCTCACGGGTCCACTGACCCACCTTACACCTCTGAGACTTCATATTTTAGCATCTACAAGTCTCAATCAAGAGACACAGAAGCTGGGCCGTCAGGGCTCCTGTTGAAGGTCTATCCTAGTCTACCGCGTTACTGTAACAAACCACCTGAGACTGGGTGAGCTATCTATATCCATCTTAATTTAGCAAGACTGAATTTTTATATTATTATTATTATTGATTTCATTATTTGTGTTCTGGAGAATGTGCGAAGGTCGGGGACAACTTGCAGGCCTGGTTCTCTGGTTTGATTCTAAGGGTCCCAGAGATGGCACCTGAGTCATCGGGTTCATCAAGAGCTGCTTTTCCCTGCTGAGCTGACTCACTGGCCTTGGTTTATTTATTCAGTTGCTTTTTTGTTGTTGTTTGTTTTGTTTTTGAGACAGGGCCTCATGTAGCCCAGGCTAGCCTCAGTTGTCTAAAGTTGGCTCTATAGCCCAGGAGAACACTGTTATATTGTTCCACTTCTCATATTCAACCATTCTTCCGACTTGAAGCGTGGGCTTCCCTTCGGTGGGTGGCCATGAGATTTGCACTAGGGATTTTAAAGAAAGCAAAATGTTTTCTAATGATTTTTGTTTCAGTGACTTTAGGACAAGATTAAAACCCTGAACTCTAGTGCCATTAAAAAGAAAGAAAGAAAGAAAGAGAGAGAGAGAGAGAGAGAGAGAGAGAGAGAGAGAGAGAGAGAGAAGAAAAGGAAAGGAAAGGAAAGGAAAGGAAAGGAAAGGAAAGGAAAGAAAAGAAAAGAAAAGAAAAGAAAAGAAAAGAAAAGAAAAGAAAAGAGTAGTCCTATCCAGGACATACAAAGAGCGCCCCCGAAGCTGGAGAGATGGTTTGGCAGATATGAACACTGACTGCTCTTCCAACTGGGTTCCCAGCTTCTACCCTGGATGGTTCATAACCACCTGCAATCCAGCTTCAGGATCTGACGCCCTCTTCTGGCTTCCTTAGACACTCACACACATGTGACACACACATATAAAAAGAAACCTAAGATAAACAAAACTCCTACAAAAAGATAATGCAAATACAAATAATCCACCTTAAAAATGGACCACAGGGTGGGCGAGAAGGCTCAGTGGCCCTTGCTGCCGAGCCCGACGACTGGAGTCCTCGTCCCAGGACATGTGTGGCAGAATAGAACTGATTCCCATAATTTGTCTTCCTGCCTCCACATGCAGACTATGGCACATGTATACCCGGACTCACACACACACACACACACACACTGTACACAGAAGTAAAGAGATGCCTTTAAAATGGACCAAAAGGGCAGAGGAGAAGGCTCAGTCAGCAAAGTGTTTGCTACTCAAGCTTGAGGACCTGAGTTTGGACTCTTGGCCACCATGTGGTCTCGGGTCTGGGGCCGGTGAGATGCTCAGCGGGCAGAGGCACTCGCAGTCTTGAGAACTGAATTCAATCCCTGGGACCATGTAAGGGTGGAGAGAAAGTGCTGCTGACCCCACCGAGCTGTCCCCTGACTTCCATGCACATGGTGACAAATGAATGGCACATACACTCCTTTGTCTTTTAAAATCTGGGGCCAGCAAGATGGTTTCCTGTAAAAGGTGCTTACCCCTAAGCCTGATGTCCTGAGCTTGATCCTTCAGACTCAGATCATAAGGAGAAAAACTACTTCGTCTAGCCTCTGACCTCCACAGGCACGCGTTATGGTGTGTGTGCCCGATCCCGAGAATGTAATTTAATTGCATGCTCATTCTCTCTCTCTCTCTCTCTGCGTGTGTGTGTGTGTGTGTATGTGTGTGTGTGTGTGTCTGTGTGTGTCTGTGTGTGTGTGTCTGTGGGTCAGAGAACAACGTGTAGGAGCAGGCTGTCTCCTTCTACCATCTGGACCCTGGGATGAGCCCAGCTTGTCTGATTTGTAAATGCTAAGTCATCTCACTGGCCCAATAATAATTTTTGTATTTAGAGACCCTGCCCCAAGGTCTAAAATGCAGACAAATGGAGGGTCATAGTGAGCTCTTAACTATTCCAGGACATGTATTCCCCTGTTACTGAGGTCTCTGCTTTGTCCTGAACTCTCCCACCCCCGCTCCCTGTGCTGTAACTCTAGTGAAAGGTCACCATTCTTCCCACAAGCAAGACGTGTCTGCTCAGGGCAGGGCCTGAGGAGCGCTTTGACCCTCTTCTCCCAGAGGGTTTCGGCCTTTTTACTCCCTCCCTGGCTCATTTTTATTTCTTTTTAATAATTTATTTTTATTTTATGTGCATTGGTGTTTGGCCTTCATGTATGTCTGTGTGAGGGTGTTGATTCCCCTGGAACTGAAGTTGTAAGCTGCCTTGTGGGTGCTGGGAATTGAACTGTGGTCCTCTGGAAGAGCAGATAGTGCTCTTAACTGCCAAGCCATCTCTCCACCTCTCTTATTTTTTCATTCTTTTTTTTAAGACATGTATTTCTGCTGTGGAATAATCCTTTTGCTCACTGTAAATATGTATTACTCTCATTTGTTAATAAAGCTGACTGGCAGGACAGAGCTAACCTGCAGTGCTGACGGGAAAGCTCCACCTTCTTATTCCAGGCTGGCCTTGAACTTACTATGTAGCAAGGAAGACACTGTAGCTGAGGATGGTCTTGAACTTCTGATCCTCCCATCTACCTACAAAGCTGATATTGTGGACACAGTAGCACCATGCCTGATTTCTTGCAGGGCTGAGGGTAGATCCCTGGGCCTCCTGCGTGGTAGGCAAGCTCTCTACCAAATGCTGACTGATAGATAGATCATGCTCTCAGAGAAGGGCACACACCCACTTCTCTCTCCTCTGTGCTGTTTTCTTTCCCTCCCTCCTTGCCTTCCTCGCCCCCCCCCCCGCTTCACACCCCCTATGATGGTTTCTGGGCCTCTGCAAGGCTAGAAAAGCACTCAACCTTAGTGGGGGGATCTCTTTATTTTTCTTTCCTGCCTTTACTTCTATCCATGTTCTTAACATGACAGGGTACATACTTGTTTACTGTCTGTCTGTCTGTCTGTCTGTCTTTCTGTCTGTCTGTCATACCAAGTGTCAGTTCCATTAGGACAGAGACCAGCTTGTTCACTACTGTGCATCAGTGCCCGGAATAAAATGCTCAGTAGACACTTGTGTCTTATTGTCACTGTGCTCTCGTGACAACCCTGGAAATGTATGTGTGTGCACACGCACACACACGCATTCATATGGGTGCTCATTTGTGTACAAGTGTGTTCCTCGGACACTTTTTCATTGGCTTGCAGCTCCCCAAGTGAGCTGAGCTGTCTCTGCCTCCCCCAGGCTGACACTACAAGTGTGCACCACCACACTCTGCTTTTTTTGTGGGTACTGCAGATCAAACTTGGGGTCTCATACTCACCAACCAAGCTCCATCCCAAGACCAACTCTGGGAGACTGTTTTAGAGAAAGTAAACTCTCACTGCCTGGCATGGTGACTGTGGTGGTTTGAATAAAAATGTCCCCATAGGCCCATAGGGCATGGCACTATTAGGGGGTGTGGCCTTATTGGGGTAGATGTGGCCTTGTTGGAGTAGATGAGTCACTGGAGGAGGGTTTTGAGGTCTCAGATGCTCAAGCCATGCCCAATGTAGCAGTCTCTTCCTGCTGCCTGCTGATCCAGACGTAGAGATTTCAGCTCCTCTCCAGCACCATGTCTGCCTGCATAATGTCATGCTTCCTGTCACGCTGATAATGGAATACATCTCTGGACTGTAAGCCAGCCCCAATTAAATGTTTTCTTTTCTCAGAGTTGCTGCTGTCATGGTGTCTCTTCACAGCAATAAAACCCAAACTAAGGCAGCAGCTCAAACCTTTAATGTTGACACTCTAAAGGCTGGGGCAGGAAGATTGTCTGCACTGCACAGTGAGTTCTAAACCAGTCTAGGCTACAGAATGAGACTTAAACAGCCTGCCAAAAAATATTGGAAAAAAATTAAAAGGGCATGGATTGCTGGACCTAGTATTTCATATCTGTAATTTCAGTTCTAGGGAATCTGAGGCAGGGCTACCACAGCTCTGGGACTAGCCTGGACTACATGGTTGGTTGTTTTCTGTGCAAACTCATCTCTAAGAGTGAAGAAGTACAGATGTATCATTCCCTTGATTTTTGTATAATGGGAAGGTCATGTTCTGAATTATTTCAGTGACTTCCCAGAGGTCTTATGACAAACAGCTGATTTCAAACTTGAACCTGGGTCTTGGGAGCCCGAATGGCCTTTGAGCCACACAGCAGCTAACCAACAGTTCAATCTCCAGACAAGACAACAGAAGGCAGAGCTGTCAACACAGGGGCGGATTTGCTGGTCACCGGTGACCAGGGAACTCTGTCTTCCCAGTCTCACATCCTGGGAGAGGGTGGGACACATGTTATCTCTCCCTTAACTTGGTGGGGGAGAAGAAAGTCAGACCACAGTGTCTGACATGGCCCAACATACCCTGCTTCCTTTTCGCGGCTGACTGACATTCCCAGCCATGTGTGGCCTGACATACACTCACATGAGCTTCCTTGTGCATCGAGAGCCACAGGTCTGCCCGGCGGAGTTCCTTGAGGTAGGACGAGGGGCAGGGAGGAGCTCAACAGGAGGAGATCTGGAGGCAGAGACAGGAAGATGAGGAGCTTGGAGCCAATCTGAGTTTTGTGGGAAGTTGTGCAAGAGACAGAAGAAGCCATGGTGTCAAGTCTAGCAGAAGGTTCTCCCAATGAGACAAAGCCAGCTGGTGTGTGGGATCAAACACAGGTGCAGTGAGCAGCCTGGCCCTGCTCAGTCCTCCAAACTGTGGGACCATTAGGGGTCTGAATTAGCTGGAAGTACCTCACTGCTGGCTGTCACCTCCACTTAACACAAGGGTTCCTGGTTCCCGATTACTCATTCTGCTCAGGTGACCTACCCCAGTTCTGCCAGTGACATCACTTCCCTCAGGGCTGGCCGAAGGCTGCTGACCTCCTCCACCACCCCTGGGATTTATCAGCAGCCTGCCTAACCTGAACCAGAAGGTCCCAAGGACTCTTTGTTCCTGGCGCAAATCTGGAGAAGACTATAATGTCTAATCCTGGAAGGGCCAAAGCTCAAAGGGGCTGTGCAACACAAGGAGAGCCATTTTTCTCTCAATCTGAGAGTGATTGCTTTTAAGGGCAGTCAATGTAAAAACCGTGAAGACCTTTTCCACAGTAAGGCATGTTCCCCTAAGAAGTCTAGAGGTCCCTGCACCCCATGAAGCTGATCAACAGACACCCAGAGACACACATCTGCAGTCATGCTTTAAAGCACCCTATTTGCCCAAGCCTCTCTCCCCGAAACCATTGCAATGATCTGAGGCTCTCCAGCCCTAGCACAATGGGGGATGTTTCCCCCTTAATTACAGAGGCGTGCTGGGAGGAGGCCAATCTCGTGGTAAATGAAGCAAGGATTTATCAGGGAGAAGGAAGATGAAAAGAAGGCTCCAGTCTCGTGTTTTGCCAGAAGGAGAAGGAACACAGAGTCCTCATGTTCACGGCTCTCGTACTAAACTTAGCCAGCTCTCATGGTTCCAGAGTTGGCAAATCAGCTCATGGGGTCCTAATAAACAGTTATGGGCGCAGTGACTCACTGACAGCAGCCGTGTGCGGCATGGAGCTGCTTTCTGTTAGCCAGTACCAGGATGGTGCTGAGTCTCCTCCACACGGCAGGCTTGTGGACCGTGAGGTGGGACAAACTAGTGTTGTCCGAAGAGCCAGAGAGGCCTGCAGGTGACAGAGTCCAAAGCGAGGGAGCCTCAGTGTCTGGGAGGTAAGGGCAAGGTCCTGTGGGGCCACACAGTGAGGGTATGAGCCGTCCTGGGGACTTCATCTGAAGGAACGTCATGACCACCAGGGCACAGAAGCAAAGGAGACGGTGTCACAGGGGCATTCGCAGTTGTCAGGGGATCTCTCTCACTGTTTGTGGACAGTTGGTCATTAATGAAATCTGGTTTCCAGGAGAAGGAGTCAGGGAATGAACATCCTTCACCCTGGTTCTGACCTGGTTAGGTTGCCCTGGCCAGACTGTGCCAGAGACGATAATCAGTGCCAAAACCCTGATGGAATGGATGGGCTCTGGATCCAAAGCAGCTGGAGAACCAGAACCTGCCAGCTGCATCAGGATGTTCTCTCCTGGGCTTGGAAGGATCACCAGCCATAGTGGGTAGCAAGGGGACTCCCGGGCTGAACAGGTACTGAAAGTTCCTGGTGGAAGTCAAGACAAGCTCATCTGAGCAGCAAAGAGCAGTAGTTGGCCTGGGAGACTGAGAAGAAGGGAATGAGGGACCCTGAAGGCTGGGGGTAGAATGAGGCAAACAAGGCAAGAATGTACAGGCTTGCTGTGTGTGGAGAGTGATCTGACTCCCAGGGGAATCACAGAGCCGGAGCCGAGTGAGTGGCCCTGGGGAGCATCCTAATGAAGGAGTTAGTCACAGTTCAAGAGGCCCCAGGGGAAGAACTAGGTTAATGAGAGGAGCCCACAACCGTCCATCCAACACAGGGAAGAGCGTGCCGGCAGCACTGCCAAAGCTGTCAGCGGTATAGTCAGAGGCAGTGAGTTCCCCAGCAGCGGGAGTCTTCTAGCAGATCGCTTCCTGGAGAAAGAAGGAGCAGAGACTAAATCTAAGTCCCTCCCAATCTTTTCTGTCTTCTGTGTGGGTTCCCCCTGGAGGGAGACAAGCAGGAACTCAACTCTGCTCTTCCCAAGTGGCACTCAGAGAGCAGGAAAGTCTGAATATTTTGCCCAAGGTCACCAGAAAGCAGCAGAATCGGGAACAGAGAGCCTTGTCTGCCCCACCACCCAGGCTCCAGACTTTCCCATCTGGCTTCCCAATTGGTGTTCCGACTGGTGCTATTTTTGACTGGCTCCCTTGGCCAGGATGGAAAGTGAGACTACAGGCCGAGCCAGCATCAGATTCTGGGGCCCAGGTGAGGCGAGAAGGGAGCCACAGGCCTGTCCTTACACCCAGGTTTGTCACCACTAATAAAGGAGGATAAGGGTGAGCCAAACCCAGCCTGGTGCTGTCCCCCGCCTGTCAGGAGGGACTGTCCTGGTCGTCCAGGAATGTACTCTGGTGTTAGCAGTCTACCCAAAGGAAATCATCTTCACTTCCTCTAGGGAACATTCAAGATCCCCAGGAGAATATTGTTCTCCAGGCCACCCAGCTGACCACCCAGCTTAGAGTTCTGTTTCCCAGAATCCACAAACAACTGTCTGCACAGCTAGGCAAAATAGCTCACACCTGTACTCCCAGCCCCTAGGCAGGGCCAGCCAAAGGATCAAGGATTCATGGACGGACAGAACAGCATGAGACTTTGTGTAAAAAAACAAAATACTGAGAAAGAGAGGAGAGACGGAGAGACAGAGAGAGAGAGAGAGAGAGAGAGAGAGAGAGAGAGAGAGAGAGAGAAGAAGAAGAAGAAGAAGAAGAAGAAGAAGAAGAAGAAGAAGAAGAAGAAGAAGAAGAAGAAGAAGAAGAAGAAGAAGAAGAAAGGAGCTGGTGGGATGGCAACCGAGAAAGCCATGTGCTATGAAGTGCGACCATGTGAGTTTGATCCTTGGAACCCACATGATAGAAAGAATGAATGGACGCCTACAAATTGTGTCCCATACACATGTGCCTCCCACACTAAATAAATAAATGCAATAAAATAAATGATCAATACAATAAAATCAATCCACAGCTCCTTTAAGATCTTTGTGCTTGTTTTATTGTGTCTTAGATTTATTTTGACTTATATGCACATGTCTGTGTGAGTGTGTGCCACGTGTGTGCAGATGCCTTCTGAGGCCCAAAGAGGGCTGTAAATCACCCAGAGCTGGAGTTACAGGCAGCTACGAGCTGTCCACTTCTGTGTTGGGAATCAAACTCTGGCCTCTGGAAGAACAGAGTGCTCTTGAGCCCTGAGCCATATCTCCAGCACAGCTGTCACTGTCTGATGTGTGTGTGTGTGTGTGTGTGTGTGTGTGTGTGTGTGATGTAGCACTGGGGCTACGGGTATATGTGCATGGTTACACTGTCTTTTTTATGGTTGTTGAGTCTTTATGCTTAATGGCTAAGACAACCCTCTAGCCTGAAAGTGGTATGTGTGTGTGTGTGTTTCTGGGGTGCAGAAGATAAATTCCAGGGTGTCACATAAGCTACACAAGTGCTCTACCACTGAGCAACAGCCTCAGTCTTTTTCATCCTTGTGATTTTTGGGGGAAAGGATGTTCTTTGTTTGTTTTGGTTTTGACAGGGTCTCACTCTCCTGAGTGCTATAATTAAAGGCCTGTACCACCACACTCAGCCTAAAGGACCTTGAACTTCTAACCCTCCTCTCATTACCTCTGAAGGGCTAAAGTTACACGCATGTGTTACTACACCTGGCTGTCTTTTCATTCCTGACTAGCATGTGTTAACTGTGTGTTGATGAGGTTCAGTGCTGCATTTCCATACGTTCTATAGTGAGCACTAATCAAAGCCAACCTGCCTGTGTCTGCTCTTCCTGACCCTTCCCAACCTCTCTTAGTTTCCATTTTATACTCAAGTTGACTTTTATGAGATTTACTAATGTCTTTATTTACTATGTATGTGTGTGTGTTCATGTTAGTATGTGTACATGCAGATAGATGCCCCAGGAAGCCTGAAGAGGGGATCAGATCCTCTGGAACTAGAGTTACAGGTGTTTGTGAGCAGCCAAAATGGACGCAAGGAACCAAACTCCCATCCTCTACAAAAGCAAAAGGTGCTCTCAGCCATTGAGCCATCTCCCTAGCCCCTGTCAACTCTTGGCTTCCCAACACGAGAAATAACATGTGATATTTGTCTTTCTGCATCTGTTGATGGGCAGCAAGGCTGGTTTCACATGCTACAGGCCTACAGGTATCTGTCTGGTGTGCTGGCATCATTTCTTTGGGATATCTACCCAGAAATGAGATGGATTATGCAATCTATCTGTTTTCAGGGCTTTGTTGTTGTTGTTTTGGGGGTGGGGCATGGATAGTCAGAGGACAATCTGTGAGAGTCACTTGTCTCTTCCACACGTGGATCCAGGGGATCAAACTCAGATCAACAGCCTTGGTAGCAAATATCTTAACCCACTGGGCCATCTAAATGACCTTCTGCTTTTAGCTTTTTCCATGCTGTAGAACAGAAATTCTCAAAACTTATTACTCACTGGAAGGAATGACTTTTTCCTCACAACCCACAAAATAGTAGTGTGCACACCAGTGCTTAGCTTATTCTGGGCAATGCTCCTTAACTCGCTGTTCTACTTAGAAAACACTCATTGATCCCGACATACACTGAACTGATTTAATTATTCATTAATGGATTGTGAGCCACAGCTTAAAAACCACTATGACTTAGAGAGTCATTCTCAAAACTTTTAGAAGTCAGAATATATAAAGAGGGTGGAAATGTTTAAGGACAAGTGAGGGGTTGGGGACGCGACTCACTGGGGAGTTTGCCGAGCATTGTGGAGTCCTGAGCTCAATTTCAGTTCCAAGTTATCCTGGGCCTGGAACACACATCTGGAATCCCAGCACTGGGGAGGTGGAAGCACGAAGATCAGGAGTTCAAGGCCAGCCTGGGCTACATCGTGAGTTTGAGGCCATCCTTGACTACATAGTGAGTTTGAGGCCAGCCTGGGCTACAAGAGACCCTGTCTAAAACAAACAAACAACAAAAAAGAGTAAGATTGTGTGTGGTGGCTCACATCCGTAATCCCAGCACTTGGGAGACTAAGTCAGGATTGCTACGAGATCAAGGCCAACCTGGGTTATAGAGTAAAACCCCGTCCAAAAACAAAAACAAAATCCCAAACCAAGCATATATGTTGGGGCAGGCTTACTGGCACACCTCTAGTTCTAGCACTCTGGAGGTTGAGACAAGAATGATTGCCGTGAGTTGGGAGCCAGCCTGGGCTACAGAGCAAGACCCTGTCTTGAAATAAATAAACAGAGAAAGCAGGGAGGGATGCGTAGGATGAAGGCAGTGAGATCAGAGAGCAGGAGGGGGTGTCACACGAGTCGAGAAGGGCTGTCACAGAGCAGTCATTGGGATGGAAACTAAGAGAGGGAGCGGGACGACAGGGGTGGGAATTTATTCCAAGAGGTTAACAGGGAAGAGATGGGGAGGTGAACGCAGAACTCATGGCCTCTCTTTGGAAAAGTTTGAGAGAAAAGAGAAAGTTCATTCCCTTGGATTAGGACGTGGGAGAGCGCAGAGGAGCCAGCTCTCAGAACAAGGCTAGAAACCACGCCCCACTAGGGAGGGGCTGAAGCATTTAAAACTCTGCCAATCAGCACTGAGAGGGTGAAGCAAGGGGTTGGAATGTTCATGGCCTGGCTGAACTGTATAGCAAAACTGTCTGAAAATCCAGCACAGCATAGTGCAACACAACACAATACAACATAGTACAAATTGCCCTCCCCAGTCTACGGCAGAGCCTCTGGTAGAGGTGAGCCTGGAGTAGAATTATGAAGTCCTACTCTTGGGGCAGACAAGGGACAATTTTTTTTTTCTAAAATTTGCTATATAATCCGTTCTAGCTTCTGACTCTCAACTCTAAGCCCGTTGAGTGCTAGGATTGTAGGAATGTCCCACCATGACTGGCTGAAAAGCATTGTTTTTGCCAGGAAAGACTGTCATGCTCTCTGAAGACTACTGTTCTGTTAACTCCTCCTGAGAGTTTGCAAGCAAATGTCTACCCATCTACTCAGGACACAATGACAAACCAGAGACAATTCCAGCTTTGACAGAACAATTCAGTTCATTATGTTCACTTAGAAGAAGAAGGACTGTTTTATTTTTATATGCATGTGCAAGTGCATGAGAGACAGACAAAGAGAGACACAGAGAGAGAGAGTGTACATGTATGAGGTGCCCCAGGCCTGACGAAGGCACCGGATCCCCTGGAACTGGAGCTACAGACAGTTGCCCAGTGTGGGTACTGGGAACAGGACTCAGATCCTCTGGAAGAGTGGGGTACTGCTGTCTTAACCACTGAATCATCCTCAAGACCTAGGCCAGGTTTTCTAAAGTGACCACACTTGAGTTGGAGCGTTCCCAGTATTGAGTATAAACCTGGAAAGCTCATGAAGTTACAGGCATGGAACTCAGCAGGCTCTGTGCAACGTCTTTCTTACCTCTCTCCGGGCTGAGGGATGGCCTCCTTTCCAATACAGTATGGAGATGATGGAGATGCATATGAGTGTGATTGGTACCCTGCTGGGCCCAGACAAGGGCTGGGAAGCTTCCTGGATCTGAATCCTCCAGGGCTCAGGTAAGGATGAAGGTTTTTCCTTTTGAGGGAACATGAGACACAGGACAGAAGCCCAGTGAAAAGTCCCAACCCCACCTGCAGGGAAGGAATGGGCCTTATTATATGCCTGACAAGATGAAGGGCAGTCTCTGTATCTAACTCCATTCTTTTTTTAAAAGAATTTATTTTTATTGCATGTTTGCCTGCACATATGTATGTATGTACACACCATATGCATACACCTATTGCTGGAGGAGGCCAGAGGAGGGCGGCAGATCCTTGGGACTAGAGTTAGAGATGGCTGTGAGCCCCAGTGTGGGTGCTGAGAATCAAATCCAGGTCCTCTAGAAGAGATGGCTCTTAACCACTGAGCCATCTCGCCAGCCCCTCTAATTCTGTTCTTAAGTGGTGGCAACAGCCTTCAAGATGGGTGTCTTTGGACTGAACTTTTATTTTGTTTTGTGAGAGATTTAAAAATTTTTTTTTTTTTTGGTTTATTTACTTAAGATTTTTGGGTCAGGGTTTCCTGTAGTTGAGCTAATCTCAAACTTAACTATAAAGCAAAAGATAACCACCAGGTGGTGGTGACACACGCCTTTAATGCCAGCACTTGGGAGGCAGAGGCCAGCCTGGTCTATGAAGCGAGTTCCAGAACAGCCAGAGTTCTTACACAAAGAAACCCTGTCTCAAACAAACAAAAAATCTTATTTTTTTAAATAGTTACATTTTTTTTTCATGTGCGTGCGTACGCACCGTAGTGCACTGGTGAAGGTCGGAGGACAACCCGCGGACTCAGTTCTCTCACTCCATCCAACAGCCCCTTTGCTGAGGACTCTTGTTTCCAGGGCCAAGCACACTTCCTGTCTGACTTGTTCCTTAGCAGAGCCCACCCATCTCCTGAGAGGCCATGTGACTCATGCTAAGCCAATCAGAGGGTCTTGCTTGCTAGGCAGCGCCATCAAGGGAGGGCCACATGATCCAAGCTGGGTATATTATAGCTTTTCCCCAGGAGTTTCCGGGCAGAGCTGGGGCGTCATCCCCTTCCTTTCTGGGAATGCAGCACTGAAGGAACCAGCCCGGTGCCTCTGGGATCATGTCTCCTGCCACTGAAAACACCACTCCCAGGTGGCGTAGGTGGAAACTGATTTCACCCACAAGTCCCAGAGATCCGACCACACGACCACAGTGACTTTTCACATGCAAAGCATTCCAGCAGATACCATTTCCTGGGCTGGTTCTGTAAAAATTCCTTCAGAATATTTTAGCCCAGTGTGATTTTCTTTGGCCCCAGATGGCTATCTCAGGACCAGTTCTCAAGTCCATGCTATAGACAGAAAGAAGAGGGAAGAGGCAAGGGTAAGAACATTCTAGAAGCCCTGCTCCAAAGTTCCCACTTATATCTCATTGGCTATTTGGAAAGTTGGGACATAGCTGGCTCCACCCATCGCACTTCAGCAATAAAGAATCTCTTACTAAACAGAGGAAGGGGAGGGGATGTTGATGGGTGAGGGTCACCAGAGATGGCGTGGGAGAGAAGCGAGGATGGGCAGGAAGCCTCCATGATGGACTTCCAACTCTATCTGCCCTTCTTTGTCCTATGAACCAACAATATCTTTCTCTTTGTAAGAGGGAGGGAGTTGAGGTTCAGTCACCTCCACCTGGGCACCCCTGGTTTTAGATGACCTAAACCAGGGACTCCTCTGCTCCCCTGGCTCTCACCCTTGGGTTCCTCTCACAGATTTCCATGCTGCTTTTGAGCAGAAGCTTTTGGCACCAGTATCACCCTTACTCACGTTCCAGCTAATAAATAGCGCACTGTAATTTCTATGCCAGCTCATTTCCCGCCCTTTGGGGATCCTGCCAGGAGGCCTGAGGCAGGCCCTGCCCCCACCTCCATTAGAGCAGGAACCGATTGTGGGTGGTTGGAGAGCATTCCTGGCAGGCCTGGGGAAAGCCCAGAAATGGTGAAGACTTGGGGCAGCTCCCCCCAGTCAACCCACTCAAAACAGAAGAAAAACTAGACACTATTTGCCTATGGCTTTCGAAGCTGTTCCCATGCCCGCGGCCTGACACTCAGTGGGAGTGGCCCAGGAAACTGAGTGGATGGTCCCAGGCCCACAATCAGTGTAGGGCCATCTACTTACCCAATAGCAGATAAAAGACTGACTCTTTGGTAGTTAACTGGCTATTTGCCACTGATGGCTTGCCTGGAGAGGAGCAGGGGCAGCCCCGTTCCTCCTGCCAGGGTCCTCAGTGGACCAAAGCATGCATCTGAGCAAAGCAATTTCAAGCAGAGGTTGTGTTTGCTCCGAGCAGCAAGGTGTTCAGGGAAGCTGTTCTGAGACCAGAGCCAGGCACCACACCCATCTTCCAGCTGAATGCCGTGACCGTGAATACCCGTTTAATCTCTCAGGCCTAGAAAACCCTAAGTCTCGGTACCTGCTCCTTCAGAAAGGCTCATGCTTTGAGAAGAGCCAAGGCTTTGGAGTTAAAGGCCTGAGTTCAAATCCCCACCTAGAGCTGTACACAGTGACACATGCCAGCAATCACAGTTCTCATATGCTAACATAGGAGGATCACTAGCTAACGGCAGCCTAGCTACACTAACAAGACTCTTTGTCTCAAAAGCAAACAAACAAACCCGGGAATGCAGTTCAAGGATGAGAGCTTGCCTTGAATTAGCCAAGCACTGTGAAATGAAAGGCAAACAAACCCCAGTGGACCTTTTCTGCCTGGTGCAGTGGTGCAACCTGTAATCCTGGCTGCCGGGTGCAGTGATGCACACCTGCTGGTTGCTGGGTGCAGTGGTGCACACCTGCAATCCTGGCTGCTGGGTGCAGTGGTGCACACCTGCTGGCTGCTGGGTGCAGTGGTGCACACCTGCAATCCTGGCTGCTGGGTGCAGTGGTGCACACCTGCAATCCTGGCTGCTGGGTGCAGTGGTGCACACCTGCAATCCTGGCTGCTGGGTGCAGTGGTGCACACCTGCAATCCTGGCTGCTGGGTGCAGTGGTGCACACCTGTAATCCTGGCACTTGGGAGACAGAGAAAAGAGGATCAGGAGTTCAAGTTCATTCTCAGCTTCATGGAGAATACAATCTTTGGTGTCCACCTAAAGATGGAAGGAGAGAACCTTTTCCACAAAGTTGTCCTTTGACCTCTACACTTGTACCATGGAATGTGCACGCATGTGCATGTGCGCGCACACACACATTTAAAACAAAACAACCAAACAATCAAATTCTCATTTACCACTTACTAGCCACATGACTTTGGGCAAAAGTGTTAAGCCTTCATGAGTCTCTGTGTGCTATTTGCATGCCTGGTGCCCGCAGAGGCCAGAAGAGGACATGGGATCCCCTAGAACTGGAGTTACAGATGGTTGTCAGCCTGACATATGGATGCTGGGAACTGAACCCAGGTCCTCTGGAAGAACAACCAGTGCTCTTAACTGACGATCCATTGTTCCAGGGTCTAGGGAAGTAATTTAATCTCTTCATGCCTCCATTTCTCATTTTAAAAATGGGCAGTGGTGGTGCAGGCCAGGGATGTGACTGTAAAAGAATAGCCAATGAGCCAGGCACGGTTGTGCACGCCTACAGCCCCAGTATCTCGGAGGTGGAGGCGGGAGTGTAGAACTTCGGGGCCAGCCTCATCTCCATGTTGAATTCAAGGCCAGTCTGGACCACAAGAGACCCTGTTTTCAAAACAAACCAGCAAAAAGCCCTAAGAAGTGAGGAAATTCTAATGGACGCCAGCTGCAGCGGTTGTCAGGAAATGGTGGCATCCTGGCGCTGATGGTGCTGGTGATGGTAACCACGACTCTGGTACTTAAAACAAAGGATGCCCAGGAAGTTGTAGCCACTGTTCCTGTGTTCGTGTGGGTGCTGACTGCCACGGCCCAAGGACCACATTACATGTAACTTCAACTTACTTCCTCGTGTGAGAGCTCCCTAGGGTGGGGCTGCCTTTTTACAATTTTAGTGATTTTTGTTGTATGGGACATAAAGCCCAGTGCCTCCTGCACGCTATGCAAGCAGTCTACCAATGAACCACACCGCCAGCACCATCTCAGTGACGACATCAGGATGTGCACAGGGCCCAGTACCACAGAGATACTCAATGCCTGTGTGTGTCCTTCTATTTGTCAGAGGCCTTGGGGCATCCCAGCCCTGACATCCTTGTATCTAGGGTGGAGATTAGGGATCCTTAGTACCAAAGCCAGGTGAATGTGAATCCCAGGATTCCCTGCTAGCTGGGGTAATTCACCACCCAAATCTCTCTTTCAGCTGCTGGTGGGAGAGACAGATCTTTCTAGCAAACCCTAAGCCCAGTTCAGCTTAGCCACCATCTCCCATCCCGACTCCATGCTTTCCCGGGAGCAAGCTGGATTCTGTGCTCCCTGCCCAACATTTATATTCCCAGCTATTTATAACCCTGGCTTGCAGCAGTCTGAGAGCGACGCTGAATGGGTGGCGCAAAATCTAGCCTTGCAATGACGCAACAACACTAGCGGTCCCTGGCACCCGTCCGAGCAACTTGTCTCGCAGACTGCCTTGCTTTCTCTGTATAGGCTTGTGTTTCTCTGGCTGCCATCTTCTGCTGCTCAGACCATGTTGTTCAAGGAGGGGCAAAACTCTGATTCAGAGTTACCTAGTCCGTAGGGGCCCAACTTGTATGATGGGACCCTGAGAACCATGCCTCTCTTTCAAACCCTGTCTTGTAGGAAGTGAAAAGGTGGCCCTAACTTTTCCCAGGGAAGTGGAGGAGAAAATCAACAATGCCCTACAGTTTGAGGAGATCAGAGATGGACGAGGGGAGGGAAGGGCGGGGCACTGTGCACAGAGAAAGTGATGGGAAGGGCAGATGCTGCCACAATGTGCAGAAAGGCTCAAGAACTGGCCTACAACCCCAGGGCGGCCACTGCTGTGCTGGATCCTCTTGGGAAAGTTGCTTAACCTCTCTGTCAAATAAGGAGATTATAAACTGGGCTCTCCGTGAGTTCGAAGCCAGCCTGGTCTACAGGCCAGCCAGGACTACAGAGAGAACACTGGAGAGAGAGAGAGAGAGAGAGAGAGAGAGAGAGAGAGAGAGAGAGAGAGAGAGAGAGAGAGAGAGAGATTATATCCCACTGCTGGGTCACTGACAGGACTGACAAAGTGGGGTGGCTTTGTGTGTTTTCATAGTGCTAGAGATGGAACTCAGAGCTTGACATGGGCCAAGTGAATGCTCTACCCCTGAGCTGCATTCTAGCCATGGCGGTGTTTGAGTGGCTCTCTGCAGCAAGCTGCAGGACACATAATGGCTGCATGTCTCTCTCCTTACTTTCCCCAGACACTCCTGGACTACAGGAGGGAAAGGGCTGAATCCATCCATGCCCCCCTATGCGTGAGGGCTGTCACTCAGAAAGGTGGCCAACATGAGGAAGAGCCTTGCCATCCATTGCTCAACTGGCTGGTGGCTCCCATTCATGTTGTCGTGAGTCACAGCTGATCCCACAGTCAAAGGTGGAAGTTATACCAGGTAGGTCCTGCATGACCACAGAAGCTTCAGTTTGGTGGGAGGGGGAGGGACACGACAGGATAGAGGATTTTGAGGCTCATAGGAGAGAACATGGCGCCAGCTGGGAGCTGTGACCATGACTTGATCCCAGGGTCTCCTGCTGATGATACCGAGAGACATGGTCTCCAGGTGGATTTGTGGCAACTTCAAAGCACCACCTAGGTGAAGGCAGGTAGGCTCCTCACCCCACACACTTAGTTGGAACAGGAAGGGAAACAACGGATGGCCCAGTAGACTAGCCTGAGGCTCCATTGGGAAGCCCAGAAGTCTCTGAGTGCCATGCTGAATGGAGCAGGCCAGACTCTGAGAGATGCTGCTCCTGATCCTCACACTGCCCCCTGATGGCTGGGAGGCCTGGGACAACCTCTTTGTACAGATAAAATAAACCGTGATCCTTGTATGCAGAAGAACAGATAGACCTGTGTTTACTTTCAGGATCAGCTTGCCAGGTGTGGGCAGAGAAACAAAGCTGAGAGACTGGCCAGCTGTGCCCCCACTCCCGCTTGGGGTGCCAGAGGCTGCTTGATGTAAGGGAAGAAGACTCCAGCTCAGTAAGCTGGTACCCTCCAATTCTTTCTTTATTTGGAGCCACAAGATCTCCATCTGTATGAGGAATGGTAGTGGTGGTGGGGTTATAGGAAAGGAAGAGAGGAAGAGAGGGAGGGAGGAAAGGAGAGAAAGACACCCCAAAGCCATTCTAGGCAGAGGCAGAAAACCAAACCAACTGGCAGAACTGTACAGCATGGTCAGAACTGAACACACTGGCATTTCCTTGGCAAGGAGGGAATGGGCTGGCAAAGCCATCCCACCCCAGCCCCCTTCACTGCTTTCAATTTCTGTCACAATGTGGTGCCAGCTCCCCGAGAGAAGCAGGCAGCTGTGAGGTTGGCTGCTAGCCCACACCAAGCTCCAAATCAGAAGCAGGCCCACCCGGTCCCAGCGGCAGCCGCTCTCCTCCCATTCCTGTGCTTCAGTGACTCTCGTCTCTCTTTGTGTTCTGTATCTCAAAACAGTTCCCTCTGACTGGAGAAAACTCCAGAAGCTCCTTGTCCAGTCACTGCTTGTGTCCCCCAGGGTGCTAAGCCACCCTCCAGTCTGTGTCCCTGCTTCTCGGTCTCACCTGACAGGGGAATGGGCACATCAAAAGGACAAAGCTGAAGGGCTAGCCTGGTGCTCTAGTTCTGCTGCTGGACCCCAGGGGCAGCCAGGCTTCCCTGTCCACAAGGCACGGCCTGACTATATGATTCGACAGGAAGCGGCCCAAGAAGCCTGCTTCAAGGGCTGACATCTCAGAAGCTGGCCTCTCCAGCAGTACCCTTCTCTCGGGAAATTTGACTTTCCGGGGTGACACCTCCCACCCCCACCGCAGAGCAGGCAGGCCCAGTTTCATGAGTGCCCGCTCTATCGTCCGCTGTTCTCTGAGCTTGCCATGCTATATCTCACTCCATCTTCCCCACGGCCTTTTGAAGTCTCCTCCTACACGTGGAAACTGAAGTGACTTACCCCAGGGCACGCAGATATCAAAGGTAAGATTTGAATCCGGCAACTCTAACTTCAGAGTCAATGCACTTCGACCAATGTCCCATCCCAGAAGAGATAGACAAGGCAGTAAACAGAACTGTCCTCTCAATCTGATGGCCTTTAGACAAAGGGAAAGTCAGAAGCAGGGAGGCCCTGCCACTGTCACCTTTTAAGACATTCTGGAATTTTCAGTGTACAAATAAGAGAAGAAAATCAGGCTGATATGAAAAAAAGCAAGGGTGAGAGCTGTTTAGGCCTGGGTCTGAAGGTCAGCTCTGCAGTTATCTGACTGATAGACAGGCCCTTTGTGTGTGCGAGTATGCTGGAGTGTGCATGTGTGAGTGCGAGTATGTGAGTGTGTGCACGTACAAGTGTGTGAGCGTGCATGTGTGTGAGTGTGTGAGAGTTTGTGTGCATGCAAATGTGTGAGTGTGCATGTGTGTGCACATGCAGGTGTGTGAACAAGTATGTGAGTGTGTGCGTGTACAAGTGTGTGTGAGTGTGTGCGCGAGTGTGTGAGTGTACACGTGTGTGCAAGTGTATGTGCATGCTCAAGTGTCTGTGAGTGTGCTAGTGTGAAAGTGCATTGCTGTGAGTGTGCATATGTGTGCAAGTTTGTGAATGTGGTTGTTGCCATAAGTGTGTATGAATGTGCATTGTGAGTGTGTGTGTGCAAGTGTGTGAGTGAGAGTGTGAGTGTTTGTTGCAATAAGTGAGTTGTGTGATTGTGCATGTGTGTGTGCATATGAGTGTGAATACGTAATATTCTGCAGTGTCTCAGTTTAGGAAGAAGAAATTTGAACAATAGAACAAGGGAGAACGGTAAACCACTCTTTGAGAATTAAAAACAAACAATCATGTGCTGGGCATAGTGGTGCACACCTTTAGTGCCAGCACTTGGGAAGCAGAGGCAGGCAGATCTCTGTGAGTTCGAGGCCAGTCTGGTCTATGTAGCAGGTTCTGAGACAGCCAGGATTACATAGAGAGACTCTGTCTCAAAAAAAGCAATATTAAATAAAAAAGCAATCAGGATTAGGCATGGTGGTGCTTGCCTTTAATCCTGGCTAGCCAGGAATTCTCTGTGTAGAGTAGGTTGGCCTCGAATACATAGCGGTCTTCCTGCCTCTGCCTTTGGAGCATGGAGATCAAAGGTACCCACTACCATCCACTTCTGTGAATGGGAATCTCTCTCAAGAATGAAGATGAGTAAGGGCTGGAGAGACGGCTCATCAGTTAAGAGTACTGGCTGCTCTTCAGGAGGACCCAGGGTTGATTTCCAGAACCACGTGGCACTCACGACCATTTGTCACTCCAGTCCTAGGGAATCCAATGGCCAGGCCCACACAGAGTACACAGACTTACATTCAGGCAAAACCCTCTGACATACGCAATTAAAGGAGGGAGGGAAGGAGGGAGGGAGGGAGGGAGAAACAAAGAACATGAAGGGCAGTGAGATGGCTTAGCAGATGACAATGCTTCCTGCCAAGCCTGGAGACCTGAGTTAGATCCCCAGAACCCATAGAGTGGATGGGGGGGGGGGGGGACGGACCGATTCCCAAGTTGTCCTCTGTGGGTCATGGCATGTGTGTACAGAAATAAATAAAATGTGACTTCAAAAACTTTTTTGTTTGTTTTTTGTTTTTCAAGACAGGGTTTCTCTGTAGCTTTGGAGCCTATCCTGGAACTAGCTCTTGTAGACCAGGCTGGACTCGAACTCACAGAGATCCACCTGCCTCTGCCTCCCGAGTGCTGGGATGAAGTTAAAAGAATCTATTACTTAGAAAAGGGTAGAAAGAAGATGAGGGACAGGGGATGTGGCTCAGTTGGCAGAGTGCTTGCCTGGTGTGCAAGAGGTCCCAGGTTTCGGTCTTAGTACCACATAAACCATGGGTGGTGGCACATGCCTGTAATCCCAACACCAGCAGAGGAGGAGGGTTAGAAGTCCAAGGCCGTCCTTCACTGTGCAGTGAGCGGGTCACAGGCCATGGTGCAATCAGGAGACCCTGTCTCAAAAAAGTGAAAATAAATTGAAGGCATCATCAGAGGAAAAAAAAAACTGAGAGAATTCACGTCCCAAAGCCCTATGTTGCCTTCTTAAAACACACATGTTCTTAACAGAATGAAGCAACCAAGAGCTGGGTATTGATGTGGCTGTTCTTCCTCTCAATCCCTTTAGACAGATGCTGCTGTCTGAAGGGCACAGCACAGCACTGCCCTGTGGAGTTTACGGAGTGTGGAGTTCTGACACACATGTCAGTGGCAGCGTGAAGGACCGGAGGGCAGTAAACAGCAGAAAATAGCCCACCAAATGATGCAATATTAACTCCAAGTAGACCGTGAAACCACTAAACCACTAGAGAAACCACGAGAAATGCCCAGAAACAATACATAAATTAAGGCCCAGTGTGGTTACACACGACTCTTATCCCAGAACTCTGGAGGGAGGCCAGGAGTTTGAGGCCAGCCTGAGCTGCAGAGCTAAACTGTGTTTAAAAGGAAAAATAAAAAGGGAAAATCAAGCAAGGATTTTTTTTTTTTAATTTGTGGGTATTATGAGTTTCTGTGTATTACATGCTCAGGAGCCCACAGAGGCCAGAAGAGGGGTCAGATCCCCTGGAGCTGAAGTCCCAGATGATTGTGAGCTGCCACTGTGGGTACTGGCCACGGAACCAGGGTCTTCTGCAAGAGCAGAAAGCACTCTTAACCTCTGAGTCGCCTCTCCAGCCAAAGATAAGGAATTCTAGAGAATTTTCAATGAATTGGGAAATGACGAAGTTGTGCTCATCTGTAAGGGGTCACAGTTCAGAAGGCTTCCTCCCACTTCCGGCTCTTCTGCCTCCCCTTGTTTCCCACCTCTTCCTCTGTACTTAACCAAGTGCCCAGGAAGGGCAGAGCAGCTGCAGTTCTCTGACGGGTCTGTACGGACACACCACACTGGCAGATAGATCCCCAGCTCTGGGCTCTGTACGGACACACCACACTGGCAGATAGATCCCCAGCTCTGGGCTGCCAGGCCGCATTGGCTTCCCGGCTCCCTGGCTTGTGTTAGCCTTACATACAAGCCCCTGTTGGCCCTGGTGGGTCTTCAGACACAAGCAAAGCGGTGGAGAGAGAAGACAGCAGCCAGAGCTAGGGAGCCATGGGCCCTCCTGCTCTCAGCACTCCCTTTGGCTCCTGGGGTCCCGGCCCCAGCACAACTCTGCCAGATTCTTCTTAGCCATGCAGATGAGACATAATGACTCAGCCATGAAGTCATTCATTTATGGTTTTATTTATTCTGTACCATGGGCCTACTCTCTAGCAGAGGCTGGGGAGACGGAAATGGGAAGCCAGTATCCTACCCACATCCAACCTCCCAGTTGGCTAGGGGCCAGACACTTTCTGTAGTTAACCCTAGCGCTATAGGCAGGCACAAGGTAGCGGTAAGGGCATCGTGCTGTGGAAACCGAGATGATGGAGGTGACGGGAGGCTCCTGGAGGAGGGGCAGTACCTGAGAAGAATCCTCACGGTGAGTAGAAGCTAGCCAAGTGATGAAGGGGGACCAGCCTGCATGGTGGTGCACACCTGTGATCCCAGGGTTCAGGAGGGAGGATGAAGAGGTCCAGGCCAGTCTGGGGTGTCTTCCAAATCTGGAAGCCTGTTTGAGACACTGCTTCAGAACCGGCTAACTGGTTACTTTTTGTATTGCTGTGACCAAATGTCCAACAGGAAGCTATTTCAGGGAAGGGGGGGGTTCCTTTTGGCTTACAGTTTGAGGAGATACAGTCCATCATGGCATGGCAACAGTAGCAGGAAACACCTGGATACATTCATCTATAGTCAGGAAGCAGAGAGTGAACAAGAAGTGGGCCTATAAAATCTCGAGGCCCACCCCCGAGTGACCCTACTTCCTCCAGCAAAGACCAACCTTCTAAAAGTTCCACAATGTTCCCAAACAATGTCATCAGTGTTCTTGAGTCTGGGGGGTCTGGGGACATGTCCCATTCAAGCTGCAGCACTGAAGGAATACTCAAACAGAAGGTGGGTAAGCTATTGAAAAGAGGCCCCACTCGTACAAAGGCCACAGAGCTGGGCTGTAGCCTCTCCTCTGGGCCTCTGCAGGACTTCACGGTGGCTAGATCTTGGCATGAGATGGGTAGAGGGTTGGCAAGGAGACTGCAGAGGGGTGTCAGGAGCCAGGTGACGACTCCCCCAGATGGTGGGGGAGTTTCTGTCATTTCTTCAGTCCTTCTGCCTTCATCATCTATTGTAAGGCAGATTGTCCTTACCTGGCCCAGACGCTCCTGGGAAGTTTTTGATGACTGGAAATTCTCCCTAATTCAGGCCTGTTCGTCCCCAGTTTAATGTCTCCAGAGTTTGTTTAGGAACAGGCAGGCTGAAGGCACTGTCCTCACGACATGATCAAGCCCCTGGAGGTAGTGTTTGCTGTCTTCCCGCACCCTGCCAAGGGCCTGAGATGGGGCCTGAGCCACCTCCTGGCCTCTCCTGCCCGCCTGTGGAAAACCAGGCAGACGCAAGGCTGTCTGTCTGCCCTGTTCCACACAGTTTGAGGATGCTTTTCAGAACCCATATTTATCCACTCTTTTTAAAAAAAAAAAAAACTATATTAATTTATTTTTTGAGTTGAGGAACTTAGGGATCCCAGGACGGCCCGAAGTCTCTGTGTAGCTGCAGATGACCTTGAACTTCTAATCCTCCTGCCTCCTGCACGTTGGAATTACAGGTGTGTGTAGCTCTGAGGCTCCAGCCCAGAGCTGTGCACACGGGGCAAGCGTTCTACCAGCGGAGTTACAGTGCCAGCTGTCCGCCAGCCCCCTCCAGTCAGCTCTCTCAAACGTCTGTGTTCAGTTCTCACGGCGGCCATAGCGAGCAGCAGCAGGCAGAGTATATTGCAAGCTCTAGGATTTATCCTCTTGGTTCCAGAGGCCGGAAGTCCAAAAGCCCGCGTCTGTAGGACTGTTCTCAGGAGGGCTCTCCTCACCTGTGCCTGGCTTCTACACTTGTGGACAATTAATTAGTGCTTTTCCTTGACCTTACACACCCCTCTAATCTGCCTTTTATCTTTACTGGCCTCTCCCTATGTGGCCATATTTCTGCACTGACTTCCTTCTGTGTGCCTCTGCCCTTATTTTCTTAGAAGGTATCAGTTCCTAGACTCCTGGTCTACTATCATCTTGTCTTAACTCGATAATACAAACAAATACCCTGGTCCCAAATGTAGTCACGTTGCAGGTTGATGTGCGTGTGTCTTCTGGAGGATGTGATTCCAATCCACTCCAAATGTAGCAGAAAGCAGCGCAACAGCAGGAAACTGCCCAGGAATTGCAATGCATGGGGATGAAATTATTTATATCTGAGCTATGAGGAAAAACAGGGACAAAATGCACAGGAATCTGAGAAGGACTGTGCCCCTGGCTCAGGGACAGAGTCCAGACGGGAAGCTGGTTTGTTCTGTCACCGGACTGTCTTGTGCTTTTCCTGGCTGCTCCTTCTGCCCTGCAACCAGCAGGAGGGAAGGCGGTGCTCGGAGGAAGGAGCCAGGAGAAGCTCTGCTGGCCATGTGTGCATGAGCCCCGGGTGGTCCCAGCATCGCTCTGCGAGATGCTGCGGTTGTCAGGACCGCCGCTGACCTCATCTGGGAGGCAGCAACTCTGTCTGCCATGTGGGGATCCTCAGCTGGAGAGACGGGAAGGACAGGAATGTTTCTCAGAAGGAAAAGAGATATAGGAAACATTCCTGGCAAAACATAGCTTTGTCTTTTTTCTGAGCCACAAACTGCCCAGTGTGGGAGGGACAGTCTCGCCACCTTAGGACTTCAGAAAGAGTCTGCACGAACCCCAGGACCTTCCTGTGCTGACTAGGGCAGAGTAGGGCTTTACAGACAGAGTTACCCAGAGTTAGTGGCTGAGATTCAAATCAGCTCTGTGAGACCCACAAACCCTGGCCATAGGTGTCACTTGCATGCTTCCTATGCCAGGTCAGCCTGCCTCTAGAGAAGACAGGGATGACCTCTTGCTGTTGGCTACTCTGGGGCCTCCCATGATGGTTTTGATGAGGATGGCTCCCATAGGTTCATATATTGGAGTGTTTTGTCCTGAGTTGGTGGAACTCTTTCAGAAGGGTTGGGAGATATGGCCCTATTGGAAGAGGTGTGTCACTGAAAATGGGCTTTGAGGCTTCAAAAGTCCACACTATCCCCAATTAGATCTCTCTGCCTCATTTCGTGTCTCAAACTATAAGCTCTCAATACTCAGTGATACACCTGCCTGCCCGTAGCCATGCTCCCCTGCCGCAATGGTCAGGCACACACCCACTGAAACCTTAAGCCCCAATGACCTCTTTCCTCTGTAAGTTGCTTTGGTCATAGTGTCTTCCTGCAGCAATAGAAGAGTAACTAAGACACCCCACCTCCCACATCCTGTATCAATTCTCTGTGGTGTTCACTTAAGGAGAAGGCCTTCGTGCAGTCAGTTTCTGAGATTTGGAGTAGTGTTGGGTGAAACCTTGCATCATTGGCATGGTTACTACCATAGTGACTCTGTGGTGGTTTGAATTGGAATGCCCCCCACAGACACCTGTGTTTGAATAATTGGTCTATAGTGAGTGGCACTATTAGAAGGTGTGGCTTTGCTAGAGTGGGTGTGGCTTTGTTGAAGGAAGTGTGTCACAATGAGGTGGGCTTTGAGGTCTCAGAAGTTCAAGCCGGTTCTTTTCTTGCCGTCTGCAGATCCAGAAGTAAAACTGAGTTCTTTCTTCAGTACCGTGTCTGCCTACATGCTGCCATGCTTCCTGTCATGAAAACTGACGAAACCTCTGAAACTGTAAGCCTGCCTAATTAAATGTTTTCCTATATAAGAGCTGCCGTGGTCATGGTGTCTCTTCACAGCAATAGAAACCCTGACTAAGACAGACTGGCTAAGGAACTTGAGCCAGTGATGAAGGTACAGTTCCCACTGGCTTTAGTAGTCTGAGGGCCTGAACCTTATGTGGGATACCCTTCTATAAGCTGTGAATGTTTTTTTACCATTGGTTAATAAAGAAGCTGATTTGGTCAATAGCCAGGCAGAATAGAGCTCGGCAGAAAATCCAAGCAAAGATAAAGGGAAAAAGAAGGTGGAGTTTGGAAAACTTAAGCAGCAACCGGAGAAGCAAGATATGAAGTAACAAGCCACGAGCCTCATGGTAAAATATAAACTATAGAAATGGGTTGATTTAAGCTGTAAGAGCTAGTTAATAATAAGCCTGAGCTATTAGACCAAAAAGTATGTAATTAATATTAAGCCTCTGAGTGTTTATTTTTAAAGCGACTGTAGGACTAGGTGGGGATGAGAAACTGCCAGTTACATGAACCTGCAGCTACCAGACCATCCTAAGAAATGGCTACCAACAGGCAACATGGTGCCAAGCCCAAGGAAAGAGGAATTGAGAGACAAGGTATACATGTTAGATAGACACTTTACCAAGTAAGCCCCCTCCTTGGTCCTATAAGGTTCTTCACTGTTTTTAATGTGTATGAAAAATGAGTGGGTACCCAAGGAGGCCAAAAGAGGACATCTGATCCCCTGGAAGTGGATTACAGGGAGTTGTGAGCTTCCTGATGTGGGTGCTAAGGGCTAAACTGGGATCTTCTGCAAGAGCAGTAAAAGCTCTTAACCACTGTGCCATCTCTCCAGTCACCCCCTTCCAAAAAAATTCTTACTAAAGGCTCATTAGGGTCTGATCCAAGCAGAAATGACAGCACACACCTGCAATCCCAGAACCTTTAGCCTCGCCCTGGCCTCCAGCTCTCAGGACTGTTCGTGTTTCCGTCTGGACTACAGTTAGGAACATAGTTGTCTCTTCCAGAAGAACATGGGCCCATGCTCCACCTTCATTCTTGAGATGCTTCCTTATTTTTTTTTTTTTTCTCTTCTCACTAAGGTACTTAGGCTAGGCCAGTATTTTCTCTTTAGCCCGGGCTGTTCCAAAACTTGAGATCCTCCTGCCTCTGCTTTCTGAGTGCTGAGATTACAGGCAAGTGCTATCACGCCTGGCTCCCCCTTTCCACGCTCACCTCTGAATACATCCACATGGCTGGAGAAGGGAGGGGCCAGTGGTTGGCTGCTACCTCTGCCAGGAACACCCGACCTCTGTAGTCTTCCTGAGCAGCAGCCGTTTTCCGAACTGACCCTCCATTGCCGCTTTGAGACGTCCTCCCCGGTTGGTTTCCCTATCTGTCTCCTCAGATGGATGTCTTTCAGGGACCCTTAGGCTGCAGACTGAGCTGACTGTTTTGCAGGCCTGTCTCTCTGACAGACTGTGGGTTCCTTGAGGCCACAGGCTGAGTTCTTTACCTCAGCACACCTAGGGCTTAGCTGTGGATGCTTAATAGGTGGGCCTTGTCAGCGTGATGGCACACATCTGGAACCCCAGCTCTCAGGAAGCGGGGGAGGAGGATTGGAAATTTGAGGCTAGCCTGGGCTACATATCAAGCCTTTGTCTCAGAAAGCCAAGGGCTGGGTTGTGGTTCGGTGGAAGACTGTGCTCTTAGCATGCACAGGGGCTTGGGTTGCTCCAAAAGAGAAATAGTAGCCCTTGAAGTGCAAACAAGAGAAGCAAGGAAAACCCAGGAAAGAGGAAAAGAGGGAGGGAGTATGTCAGCCAGGATGGACCCTGGGCTGGGCCAGCCAGGCCTGAGACTCATCTCGACCCCACCCCTGACCACAGCATTACACTCTGTTTCTGCTCGTTCTGGTTCTGCTGTTGGAAATTTTATTATGAGATAGTACACATGCCTCCCTCCGCAAAAATCACACATAGACACTTGGGTGAGTTTTCAAAGCGGACACGCTCATGTGGACAGCCCTGTCCTGTGGAAGATGCTCTGAACGGGTCCCCGCATTTGCCTTCAGGCCCCGTGACAATGGGGTGAACACCGTTCAGACGCTCTGCCAGTGACGTCCCTGCCCCGTGCTCCTCAGACCCTGAAGAACACGACACATACCTTGCCGAATCTAACATCTTTCATTTAATGATGTGACCGTGGGAGTCATTCAGCTTGGGAATTATACATTACTGCTTTGTGGAAGGACTTAAGCTTTTTCTACACATGACCTCTTTGAACCTAAGAAAATGTTTTCAGTTTCTGGTACAAGGGTAGATAAAGTGGGTATTCAAATCAAACATTTACTGATAATCATAGAGAGTTTAATGGCCAGCCCGTAACTGGAGCTTATTAGGAAGATTTTTGTTTTACTTGAGCCAGGATCTCTCTGTGTAGTCCTGACTGTCCTGAATCTCCTTATGAAGGTCAAGCTGACCTTGAACTCACAGAGGTCTGCCGGCCTGGTCACTTGGTTAGGTACTTGCAGCCAAGGCTAATGACCTGAGTTCAATCTCGGGGGCCCACAAGACAGGGGGAACTGACTCCTGCAGGTTGTCTTCTGACTGCCACACGGGGGCTGTGCTCTGTGCTCAGACTCCTATGCACACACCTTAAATAAACAATTTAGAAAGAATTTGATCCTGGCTGAATATCTGATACCATGGGGCATAGATCATCTTCAGTGGTTTTCCTATTAGTTGCTTGATAGTTTGAAACTTTTAAATTAAGAAATTTGATTTATTTTATGTATATGAGTGTTTTACTCACATGTATATCTCCATATCACATGTATGCCCGGGAGCAGGGGGAAGACACAGTCAGGGCACACGCAGGTCCATGACCCATTTAGCCCCATCTCCTGGAAAGCCTGCTTGGCTCAGGGGTAAAGTGTGCATGGAGGGAGAGGAGCTAGAGATGTGGCCATGTCCTGTGGCTTCATGGAAGGCCAGCTGTAAAGGCCAGGAAGGGGAGGAGAGCTAGAAGAAACTTAAGAGGGACAGTTGGGGACTGAGGAGGCAGGAGGTTTTGGAGGGATGTGGAGAGAGTCAAGAGAGAAGCCTTGAAGGCAGTGGGGCTGCTTCTTAAGCTTTGCTATCTTGGATCTGAATCCTTGTCATCATTTCCTCAGGCTAGCATGACAAAAGCTAAAAATAATAAATAAATAAACAAACAAACCTGCAAACTGTGTGGGGGGGAAAAACAAAACAAACACCAGAGGCATATCTTTTAGGGTTCTGGAGACCGGTCTGAATTCCAGGTGTGGTCTGGACCACACCCCCCTCAAGTCTTGCCTGCTTTTCCCTGCTTCTGGTGGCTTCTGTATGGTCCAGAGGCAGGTCCCGTCTCAGACCTGTGATCCACAGTAGAACCTGCAGAGCATGGGGAGTTACAGGCAAGACTTGTGTCTTTTCCTGTGAAGCACAAAGTCCCTGGCATCGCTGTCTGTTCAGTCTGCCCTCTTGTTTCCTTTTGTGGCTTATGCCATGGTGTCAAAACTAACATGTTTGCCGAACCCCAGGTAATTCCCCTGGGTTTTCCACTAAAATCTTTACAATTCTAGCACTTAGGATATTGAGGGATTTGTTGTCATTTTCTTTTTGACGGTGTTTCAGGTTGGCCTCGAACTCTACGCACCAGAGGATGACCTTGAATTCCTACCTCTTCTGGTTACTTTTTTATGTGTACCCAATGTTTTGAGTCTGATAAGCTAAGAAGGGTTTTCAGATGAATACATAGATGACATATTGGTCACGGGGCAGAGCTCCCTCCCATGCGCCTCCTCGCACCCCTCTCCCCCTCCCCCTCCCCTCCCCCTGCCCCCGCCAGAGTGCCCTGTGGCCCAAGCTCTTTGGGGCTGCCATTTGAAGTGGGGGTGCTCTAGGTGGAAGGGATACACACACACACAGCTGCGAGGCACCCACGGGCCGCAGTATGGAGAAACCTTAGTTAAAGACCACAGTGGGAGAGGCCAGAAGCAGAGGGGTGGGCTCTTCAGGCTCTACAAAGCAGAGCTGCCAGACGGAGCTGCCCTGGGGATAGAACTTGTGATCCAGAGAGAGAAATCCCATTACAGTACAGCTGAGCAAAGCCGTCCCTGTTGCCATGGCCACCACCATCATTATCACCAGCAGCATCAACCCCCACCATTGCAGTGATGGCTAGCACATCTGGCCAAGCACGAGTGGACACAGGAAGCAACCAGAACTCTGTGGAGAGTAGCCAGTATGAGTGAAAATTGTCAGGGCTGCTTTGGGAAATGCAGCTGTGCACATGTCTTGCCCTTAATTCGGCAGCTGCCTTCCTGGGTCACATCCCAGTGACAGCGAGCAGTGGGGTGTATTTAATCCCAGCACTCAGGAGGCAGAGGCAAGTGGATTTCTGTGAGTTCAAGACCAACCTGGTCTATATAGCAAATTCCAGGCTAGTCAGAGCTACATGGTAAGACCCTATCTCAACCACCACCACCGTCAGCACACACACACACAATAAAATAAACCAATGTCAGTGAGCACATGTGGCTTTGGAGCCTGTCCTGGAACTAGCTCTTGTAGACCAGGCTGATCTCAAACTCACAGAGATTCACCTGCCTCTGCCTCCCAAGTGCTGGGATTAAAGGTGTGCGCCACCACCACCCGGCTATAGCTATATTCTTAATAGGCAAAATCTGGTGCAAACCCAGCATCCACCTACAAGAGAATGAATGTGTCATGGAATATTTGCATCATAGGATGTCATCCAGCCCAACTTCTTTTTTTTTAAACAAATGATTAAGTCAATTTATTAAAATAGTTGACTTAGGCATCCGCAATAGTGACTTCAACCTCCACTCCCGTCTCAGTACTGATGGAAGTAACCTGTTTAACAATCTCGGAAGGGCTGTGTAAGTCAATGAGCCGATTGTGGATTCTCATTTGGAAACAATCCCACGTCTTGGAACCTTCACCACAAGGTGTTTTTCTTGTGGTGATTCTAGGGTCTTGGTGGGCATGCTCACCGGCTCCTTCAGTTTCAGATTCTTCTCCTTTGCGCCTCTGATCAGGTTGGCACACACCTTCTCCAGCGACTTCACCTTGTGGCTGGTGAGCATGATTCGAATTCGGTGAATCGCCACCTCGGGTTCCACGGGCGTCTTTTCGGTGTCTTTGAAAGCCATGGCTGCGGCGTGGCTTCCTGACAGACTTGTTCCGGCAGCAGCAAACCGCTGTGAATCAGGAGGGGGAGCAGGCTGAACAGACCTCCACGGCACACGCCACCACGCCTTAGAAAGCTAGCCAACTTCTTGCACTGTGGGTTTTGACCCGATATGGGTCACATAACTGAATGTCAGTATTGGCAATGGTGAAAGCTTTCTGAAGACACAATGGCTAAAAAGTAATTGAAAATCAAAGGAGTGACTGATCCAAGGTGTTTCTGATAGCATTTATCCATGTCAGATTGCATGATTCCGACATAGACTTTGCTCTGAATACACAGCATGCATACTTTGCACATGCATGCCCGAAGGAACGCTGGCTCGGATTTGAGACTGTAGGACCCAGCCATGACAAGCTCAACAGAGGCCTGAGTCTCAGTAGTTTACCCTGCGGCAATCCATGGTTCCCATAAAAACCCCACAAACTGAGACTACCCAGGCACCACCCAGAAGCAGACCATCCTAAAGAAATTCTGAACGCTCCAACTGTTGTAGACAGGGTCACCTGCCAGCACACACCCATCGCTTTTTACCAGGACACCCCTAGACAAATGTCAGCCTACCAGGGGTCCTAAAATTGAGAAATCCCTCACCCCCACCTTTGCTACTATAAAAACTCAACTCTAACTGCTCTTGCAGAGAGGGCCCAGTTTTGATTCCCAGATCCACCTCCAGCTCTAGGGGATCGGAAACCTTTGACCTCCATGAGTACCAGGTATACATGTGGTGCATAAGCATATATATGCAGGTTATACACCCATAAAAAACAACACTAAGCAAATCTTTAAAAGACAGATTGTCTTCCAGGTTGAGGCAGCAGGAGCCATGGCAGGTTTACAACAGAGGAGCCAGGAGCCTGCTGTGTGGACACAGACTCTTAAGGAGCAAGAGAAGCAAGGGAATTCCTTAAGGAGGCAATTAACTCTTGGTGACCAAACAAGAGATCAAGGGTGGAGCTAGATGGGGCATGGCCACAGAGCTGATGAGAAGCAAGCGGGATATATTTTGAAAGTAAAGATAGCTGGGTTGGATGTGGCACTTAAAACCACCACCAACAACAACAAAAAGCAAGGATAGAGCTGATGACGGCAATGCTAAAATCCCAGCACTTGGGAGGTGACGGATGAAGATGGCAAGTTTAGGCTATCCTGGGCTACATACTAAGACCTGTAAAAACAAAAAGAGGAAGAGAGAAAGTAGGGAGGAAGAGAAGGGAGGGGATAGGAGGGAGGGCAGGAGAGAGAAGTAAATAGAAACAAAGGAGAAAGAGAAGGAAGGAAGGGAGGAACAAAGGAAGGAAGGAGATATTGATGATAGTGGCAGTGTGGGTGTTTAGAGCTGAGAAACTGGGAGATTGGAGAGGCCCCTTCCGGAGACTGGGGAAGGCATGAGGAAGAGGAGGGTACAGATGTTTGAGGTTGGACCTCTTAGTCTGAGACGCCTCTTGGATTTCCAGATGGGGACTTTAAGGTGGCAGAGTACCACAGATTGTGTGGAGAAGCCAGGGTCTGGGAGCCTGCCCATGAGCTTGGAGTGCTTTCAGGATGACCCCTGGTCAAGCTCCCTGGGACTTTAGGACTCAAACAACATCCTGATGTCCTTCGGGTCAACAGCCTCCAAGATGCAAGATGGTCCTACTGATGCCACCTTCTGGTATCCACACCTCACAGGATCTCCCATCCCTCACAAACACAGACCAGAGCACAGATGAGCCATGGGACAAGCCATTGCGGAAATGTTGGCTGAGGTTGACCAAGGAGAGGTCACAGGAGACGTCCTGATTGTCCCTTGCTCTTCGTAGCATCCTGAAGCAGCTGTGTGCAGGCAGTAAGAGCAGCAGCCACCACCAGCGACGCGGCAGCCGCTTTCTCCTTGCTGTAAGCAAATACCAGGCCAAAGCAACTTAACCATGGGAGCCTTGCTTTAGCCCGAGGGTGGAGAGAAGGCAAGGCAGCTGGGCTCCATCAGGGGCATCAGGAGCTTGCGGCAGAACTTGTTACATATGTATCTGGGCAGCAGGAAGCAGGCCTGCATTACCATGCCCAGTCATCTAGTCTTCCCTCGATAGCAGATGGCTTGACTGTAACCTCCTGAGGGACCCTGAGTCAGAACCACAGCCGTCAGCTAAGCCTCTTCCAGATTTCCGGCCCATAGGAACTGCGTGAGACAGGAAACTTAGGTTGCTGTAATCTGCTAGGGTTGTGGAATAATTTGTTATGCAGTCATACATAATGGATACGCTTTCTTTTTCAACGCTAAGGAGGCTGGGAGGCTGGCTTCTTTGACTCATACTGTCTTTTACCTCCTGGTTCCCCATATGGTCACAGGGCAGCAGCCTGCCCTGTAGATGCTTTGAATTCAGCTCACCTGGGCGAGGTATGCTTCCAGCCTCTCACCAAAATGTGCGAACTCTCCTGCAGGTCACATACTCCACAGAGGTCAGAGGTCACAAGAGCTGATAGAGTCTCGGGTCTCAATCTGCCCTCCTTCCCACTCCATCCTGACGGCCTACAGTTCCAGCAGAGGACGGGAGGACAACAGTATCACCCTGTTCGCACAGCTAACCCTGCCATGCAGAAGCCTGGAGCCAACAAGACAGCCTGAAGCCCTTCAGCTCTGCCAGCCTCAGCAGGCACAAGGAAGGAGTCTGGGGCCGAGGAGCACCCAAGAGATTCTCGATCCATGTGGCATCACGGAGTCTGACCAGAGTGCCAACCGGGAGCTGCACCAGGCCTCACTCCACAGTGGAATGTATCAGAGACCAGGGTCTAGGGTGAGGGCAATCCATTCAGTAGCTGCTGGCTGTGTGACCTTACGTTGTCATCCTCGCCCATCCAGCCTCAGTCTTCTCAGCCATCAAATGGGAGTAGAAGGTATTGTGGAGATGGGCACTGTGGGTAAAGTGTCTGCTGTGCAAGCATGAGGACCTGAGTTCAATCCCCAGCACTTACATCAAAAACAAACAGGTCAGGCAGTGGTGGCACACGCCTTTATGCCCAGCACTAGGGAGTCAGAGGCAGGTGGATCTCTGTGAGTTCGAGGCCAGCCTGGTCTATAGAGCGAGTTCCAGGACAGGCTCCACAGTTACGCAGAGAAACCCTGTCTCAAACAAACAAACAAACAAACAAAAACAACAAATGAACAAACAAAAAAACAACAAGACAGGTTGACCAGGCATGGTGGTACACACCTGAGGTTGACCTAGGCCTCTACATACAAGGAGCCGTAGGTGTGTTCAGGTGAAGAGGAGAAATGATTCTATAGAGTTTTCCGCTGACCTTCACATGTATGCCATGATGCCAGCACACGCAAGCGCACACGCACTGGGAATGGCAGGCAGCCTGTGGATCCCTGGTACCAGATGATGTGCGGAAGCTTTGCTCTCTGTACCGCCCAGTACATCGGGTTATTATGCTATGATGTCATGGCTGCTTGGGGACTGGATGGGGAAACCCCACACTTTCCATAGTCCTCGGTTCCTTTTTGTGAAACCCAGTGACAAAGCCTTATCCTTACTACCCTTTCCAGCACTGTTGAGAAGACAAAAATAGGAGCTTAAATAGGTAAATGTCTAAGAGACTGTGGTGTAGGAGGCTTACTGAGACCATCAACTCTTTCCGTATCTTTAGCTTCTTTGTGAACAGGGATCATTTTCAGACTCCCCAAACCCTGAATTCCCCAATATGACCAGAGGAAGTTGGGTCTTCAAGTAGGAGGTAAGAAAGTTGCTAGAGAAGTTTCTAGAAGAAAGATTTCCATCGAACTGCTTTCTTTGCACTATACATCTGTTTATTTACTGAGCTATGTTTATATATAATTAAGAGTGTCACCCCTTAATGTATGCATGTGCACCACCTTTGGGCTAGGCCCCAGCAGGCTAAAGGAGCTGCCCTGTGGAGCTGGTTGCAGAAGCTGGATCCCGAGTCATCTCGCCAACCCCGCTCTGCACGTTTCATTGGTTAGTGCCCAGGGAAGTGGAAACAGCCCTTGCTATGCTCCATCCTAAGCACTTTACAAAGCCCACCGATTATCTAGGAAGTAGCTGCTGTATCGGTGTGAATACCTTGTGTGGTTCCAGGTCTCCCAGCAACCTTGCAACACAGCTGGTGGTGTCCTCATGTGACTCCCAACAGCTCAACCTAAGCAAACGGGGCAGCTAGACCTGGAAGTGGATTCTGTTGGATGCCAAAGCCCACGGCTTCCGGCATGCGGCATGCTAGAAATCCCACCAGGGCGGAGGCTGCCGGGCACAGGAAGGCCCAGCTAATTTGGAAAGCTGAGGCTGAGAGGTGACCTTCATTCAGCCTTTGGGACTTCCAAAGTCTCTCCACAGGTCATAAGAAGGTACCCCAGACCTCAGCAGGTGTGTGGACGCTCTTCCCTCCTTCCTTTGTGTTGAAGATGAATAAACTGGATGCTAAGGGATTTATCGGGGACTTCAGCTGGCTCCTTCAATACACAACATTCCTTTAGGGAACACTTGTGTTTTTCTGAGAGGTACAGCCTCGTCCTTGATCTGAAGCTAGGAGCCAGGGAATGTGAGTATTCTCCAAGCATCGACTCTGGGCCAGGGATTGCACACATATGATCTTCTAACAACTCCAAGAACCAAATACTTTCATTTTTATTCTCAATTTACGTATGTGTATTTATGTGTGCCTTCATGTTTACATGTGTACCAGGTGCAGGTGGGTGCCTGGGAAACCCAGAAGAGGGTGTTGGGTCCCCTGGGGCTGGAAACCAAACAGGCCAGTTGCAAGAGCAGCAAGTGCTCTTAACCACTAAGCCATCTTTCCGAACCTTTCATTCCCACTTCTGAGCTGAAGAAGTTGAGGTTCAAAGAAGGGAAAAACATTGATCAGACTGAATTTGAACTCAGATCTGGTTAACTCCAGAGTAGGCCAAGATCCTTTGACACAATGCTTTGTGGTTTGGGTTGCAGTTGGGCCACTGAGGCAGGTCAAAGTCAGGTCAAAGCTGTCCTGTTCCCCAGGTGGGAACCCAGACCAGACAGGTGTGATATTCTAGGTACACACTAAGGATTCACTAAGGAGCACACTTCCTTCCCATGAGGCTCAGTTCTCAAGGCACGACACCAACAGAGTAGGAAGGTGTGGTCCCAGAGATGCCTCTGTTTGTGCCTTTAGCTGCAAAGCCGCAACTTGGGGACCATCTTACCCACGTGCCCATTCATTGGTGAGTGTCATTATGCCATCTCCCTAGACAGGGTCCTGTTGGAACATCTCCCAGGACCACAAACATATTTCCTTACGTTTTTCCTTCCCAGCCTTACTTTTGATTTTGGTTTTTGAGACAGGGTCTCACTATGTAGCCCTGGCTGACCAGGAACTCACTATGTAATCTAGACTGGCCTCAGACTCACAGAGATCTTCCTGCCTCTGCCTCCCAAGTGCTGGAATTGTAGGAAGAAGCCACCATTGTAACGGTCCGTCCTGTCCCTTTAAGAGACAAGCCCCGCCCATTCTCCCCCTCCACCACCGAGGCAAGCTGATCTTCCTTCTGGTTCCAGTCTGAGCTCCTTCCTTTTCCATCTCTCTCTCAAAGAGGTAGTTGCTGCCATGGCTCCTCTCCTCCCCCTCCTTCCCTTTCTCCCTCCTCTCCCCTTCCCTTCCATAAACCACTAAATAAATATCCAACCTCACTCTGCATGGCGTGCCTATCTGTCTGTCTCTCACCCCCCGGGGCTGCGGCTCCTCCTGGGATGGGCTGCCCCATCTCAGTCTCTCACCCCTATGTGGCTCCCTGCCTAGGATCCATTGGCCCTCATGGCCCACAGGCCACCATGCAGCTCCCTGCTCGCTGCCCACTGCCGCCACTCGGGGAGCTGCAGCATTTTATTTTTACCATAACAACAATTTTACCTCTATACAATTGTCATCACGCATTTGATTTTCAGGTGTGTAATAAACACCCAAACTTTTTTATCTGTCTGTTTTGAGACCAGAGTCTCAGGCAACCCAGCATGGCCCCACGCTTGCTACCCCTGCAGGGCTGCTTTGAACTTCTGAGCCTCCAGCCTGTACTTCCTGAAGGCTGGGATTGCAGAGGCTCACGTCAGCTCCCACTTCACGCAGTGCTAGTGGTCAGTCCCAGGGCTTTGTGTGAGTTAGCTATCCTGGTTGGTTTTGTGAACTCGACACAAACCTAAGTATACTGGGGAAGAGGGAATCTTGATTGAGAAAATGCCTCAAATGCCTCCATAAAATTGACCTGTAGGCAGCACATGGTGGTGGCACACACCTAATCCTAGTACTCAGGAAGCAGAGGCAGGTGGATCTCTGTGAGTTTGAGGTCAGCCTGGTCTTCAGAGTGAGTTCCAGGACAGCCAGGGCTATTACACAGAGAAGCTCTGTTTAAAAAAGAAAAGAAAAGATTGGCCTATAGGTAAGTCATTGTCTTTTAATTAATGATTGATGTGAAAGTGCCCCCCCACTGTGGGCAATGCCATCCTTTAGCAGGTAGAAGAAGCAGTCTGAGTAAGCCATGAGGAGCAAGCTAGTAGGCAGCATTCCTTTATGCCCTCTGCTTTAGCTCCTGTCTTGAGTCCCTTTGCTGACTTCTCTTGGTGATACAGTGTGTCTTGAGAGGTATAAGATAAATTATATCCTTTCTTCCCTGTGTTGGTTTGAACTAGAATGGCCCCTACATAGGCTCATATGTTTAAATGCTTGGTTCCCAGTTAGTGGGTGGAACTGTTTGGGAAGGATTAGGAGGTGTGGCCTCTTTGGAGAAGGTGTGCCAGTGGGTGTGGACTTTGAGGTTTCAAAAGCCCATGCCAGAGTCTCTCTCTCTTTCTCTCTCTCTCTCTCTCTGCCTCCAACTTCCAGGTCAGAGGTAAATTCTTAGCTACTGCTCCATAGCATTCCTACTGCCGTGCTTCCCACCATGAGGGGAACCATCATGCTAACCCTCTGGGATGGGAAGCAAGTTCTCAGTTAAAGGCTTTCTCTTATATGCCTTGGTCATGGCGTCTCCTCACAGCAACAGAACAGTGACTAAGACACTCGCCAAGTTACTTTGGTCACAGCACTAGAAACCCTAAGTAAGATACCATCCAAACCATGAGACTGGTATCCTAGGCAATGCTCTCTGGAGCATCCTCCCTCCAGTCCAATAGGCCTAAAACCTAGAGTGCAGTCAACTTCTGCAGTAGTGGCAGCAGCTAACACTCAGGCATTTACTCCAGCAGCATTTACTGAATCCCAGCTCTGCCGAAGATGTCACAGATATGGCTGTGCACAGGAAACGCAGAGAGCCCTGTCCTTCATGGAGCCCAAGTTCTGAGGGACTGTTGAATGTGCATGGGCCCAGGCACCGAGAGAAGCACCTTCTGTGGCTGAGCTCACTTGCTCCTCACACAAACTCTCGTCTTTACAGCTCTGACACCCAACCTTCAGAAGAGATGAGGAGGGGGCGGAATGACCGACGTGTTGAGTTGTGTCAGCAGTGGGCGGGGGAGGGGACACAGTTCCACGTCACTGCCTTGCAGCCCCCTCCTCCGCAGGAAAAGCCAGGATTCTCTGGCACTGAGAAGAACTTCAGGACAAGTCTCAAGGCTATGAAGAAGCACTGGCAGTTTATTAAGAAAAAGGTTTAGATCTTTCAAAATGGCTCGCCCGGAAGGGCACTCGCTAGACAGCCTGATGCTGAGAGGAGAAAGGAGAAAACTGGCCCCACAGAGCTGTACTCTGGTCTTCAAATGCACACACATCATACATACACAGACATACACATCACACACCCACACATATATATTACACACATACATACATCACACACATACACAACATCACGCACACATCATACATACACATACACATCACACATTCACATACATACATCACACCCACATTCATACACCACACACACATCATACATACACATCACATACCCGCATACATACATCATACATACATACATATCATACATACACACACCATTCACATCACACACCCACATACATACATATATCACACACACATACATACATACACATCACACACCTGCATACATACATCACTCCCATACATACATCACACACACCACACATACACACACCCACACACCCACACACATGCATCGCACACATCATACATACATACATACATATCACACTTAAACATATCACACGCACACTTTTAAGGAAAGCTACCTTAAGTAAGAAAAGAATTAACACAAATTCAAGCACAGAGCTGGGGGCATGGAAAGAGGAGCACTTAGGGAAACAGTACACACTTACATGTCAGTGCAGACTAGCCACTGTAGGATTTTTGTGGCTTTTAGAGACTGTCCCTCCCTTCTCCCTTTTCTGGTAAAAGAGATCCTAGGGTGGTCCCTGAGGTGCCTCGCTGTGATCCTATAAGATAAGCTGTAGGTCACAAAGGTTGCAGAGGAGGAGGATTAAGTCACAAATGCAAATGAAGCTTAGGGCCTCACTTGCAAGATTCCCTAAAACTTGCAGTTTTACAGCTGACCGAGGAGAAGGGCCACGCTTAGTCATAATAGCTACACCCTAAAAGTGGTCCATTACTAGTTTCATGGTTTTTAATGACTTATTTTACATACATTGGTGTTTTGCTTGCATGCATGTCCGTGTGAGGGTGTCAAATTAGCTGGAACTGGAGTTACAGACAGTTGTGAGCTGCCATGTGGGTGCTGGGAATTGAACCTGGGTCCTCTGGAAGAGCAGCCAGTGCTCTTAATGGCCCTATTTTCATGTTCTTATTTGGAACATCTCCATATGAAAGAATATTGTCTCTGTGGGCAACCTTCAGAACACATTTTGTTAGTTGTCCTGGACTTCCCAGGCTCCTGTACCCCCTTCGTTTTCCAGGTCTCTCTGCCTTTCTTCCTTAGGGCTGCCTCAGACACCAGGGCGAACAAGCCATTTGTATCCATAATTCCTGCAGCGCAGGAGGCCAGAGACAGGGTTGCAGGGTGTGGTCTGAGACCGGCTGTGTCACTTCATACTCCATGGGTGGCTCTAGAAAAATAACGGATATTTCCATACTTAGTTAAGTCTGTGGGTCTCTGGAACCTGGGAGGAAGAAAACGGGGAAGCCAGAGGACTGTCATGGGTCAGGAAGGCCACTATGACTGTGGACTCCTCTTCTTCCTGGTGGGGCCCCGGCAAGTACAAGTTCCTGGAACAACCACATCGCAGTACCCACAGGATCACTGTTTAGGGAATATGTCAGCAGACAATGTTAGAAACACCACAGGAGGAAGAGGCCAGGGGAGTGGAGGTTGAAATTACTATCCGCCGTGTGAAGCCGTGGGATCCGGTACTGAATTCCTACCCGCTGTTGGCAGGGTGTGAAAGAAACAGTACCAATCAGAAGACCCCAGGTCTTGGTTTCCCCAGCCCAGACCATGACGACCATGACAGGTCTGAGGCTTGAGCCAGGACTGAGCTTCCTGGCTGCGGCTCCCGCAGGCCGCCCTGCAGGCTTTTGGCGCCCCCTGCCGGGTGGGAAGCGCCATGCCACGCACTGAGTCTCAGCAAAAAGAGAAGGTCCTGGCCCTGCTTGGGGGCAAGATTAAGTCACCAGGAAGAAAGGAAATGAGTCACCACTGTCCGCAGCTGGGGGGCGGCCGGGGAGAGTGGCGAGGCCACAGGAACTCGAGACAATGGCGGGAAGTGAGAGGAATGTGGGCCCAGGACAACCTCCAACACCCCCTGCGCCGCGGACCAGGGAGGGACAAAACTCTGGGAGGCACCAAGGAGTGGGACCAGAACTCCAGCAGGGTGAGCTGGACCTGGGAGGGCGGGACAAAAGCCAGTCCAGGATGTTCATATTACCTTTCCTACATCCGCTGAACTTCCTAAAACTTTAGCCAGACACTCCCGGGGAACACGGGCAATGAAAACCCAGGCCGTGCTATTGCAGCCATGGGATCTATTTTCCAGAGGGAGTGTGTTCCCTCCATAACGATGTTAGTAATCCTTGTCTGGGCCTTTAGAAGAGTTGACCTTTGGCCTCAAAATAGCTCTGGCCTCATCTGGATGAAGATAACTAACCGCCCTTGTTGGGCCTGCTGCGTTCCCTCTCCCAAGGTAAAGTTGAGGCATGCAGTTGGAAAATGTGTTCCAAACCAGTTGTTCATTCCTTAAGTCCTAAATACTCTTTTGGTAAGTACTTAGCCCTCCATCTTGAAATAATAAGCCAACTTACATTCTGCCTTGGACAAGGAAGCCTTTCCATGTATCTCTCTTCCAAGATGTCCACTCTAAATTGCCCCTCACCCCCCAGGTGTGCGCTGAGTCCCCCAGTAGGTTTTCTTTCCTCTGTTGTTCCCTCTGGCCAGCCTTGAGACAGTCACCAGTGGAAGGCATGCCCTGTGGTTGACTAGGGAAGTAAGGACCCCACGACCTGGAAATATTCCACCGGAGAGAGGGGAGCAAGTATAACGTCCAGGTATGAAAACTTCTAGGTGTGCCCAAATGGCTCCTAGAGTCCTCCTGCCCATTAGGTGACGGTAGTCCAGAGGACATCCCAGCGCATAGTCTGAGATACACCCTAGTGGCTGGGTGAGTCCACCAACGCCTTCCTAAAAGCTGGGGCTGTTAGGGAATTCCCTGAGTACCCCACAGGACAGGACCGCATTATGGGGTCTCTCCTCTCCAGCAACCTCAGCAGTGGGGAACTTCAAAGTCCTGGGGGCGGGGGGTGGCAGAGCTGCATCTAATCAATCGAGGGAGCCCCTGAGGTTGCCAAGAGTCCCCTCTCTCCGGACGACCCCTGTGCACACAGTACTCTGTACGCACATTTAGGGTCCACAAAGATAGTTACTCCTTTTCCTTTGCTGGGCTTCAAAGCCCCTGTCAGAGCTGAGTTCTGCCAACTGGGCACTGGTGCTAGCCGGAAGGGTTCCAGCTTCGAGTGTCAAACCCTGTCACCAGAGCTTATTCCAATCTCCAAACTCTGTCCTGAACAAACGACCTTCCCTCCCTAAACAGGAGGCTGCCGCTCAGGAGCTGACGTCAGGCTGCTCAGGTCCCACCCTCTTCAGGAGGGAAAGCAGCAGGCTTGGCAGATGGGTGGGTCACTTCAGGAACTTCCTGGAGAACAGCTGGTACTCCGCCATTCTATCTGACCACTGTAACTGTCCCTCTTAATTAAAACTAGATTCTCCTGATGTTGTGGGGGTCTATACTCTGAGAGGCTGCCCTAAGGTTAGCGATATGCCTCAGGGGGCAGGAATCCTGTGGCCACCATGGTTCTCTAACGTCCCCATCCCTCCCAGCCAGTGAGTCTGACTCCTTACTGAGGCAGCCTACTCGCTGAGGCGCTGGTCTAAACTGAGCTCAGAAAGCCTGCAGATGCTTTATAGTTTGAGGGAAGGGGTAGTTTAGAATACACCAGTTTCTTCCACAACTCAGACTATATTCCCCTCCTCTAGTTTGGCATAATTGTGCTATTTCCTAAGAAAACCTTATAGACTCTGGTAGCTAAGATGTTGAGGGGGATGGGGATGGCGGTCAGAATCCAGTTCTCTCAGAGCCGCCCTCCTCTATTACCCCACAAAGTAAAGTTAGGTATGTAAGGGAGTAGGGTGGTATGTGGGCTCACCCAATCTCCTAAATCATGGACCAGAATCAGTCTAAACTGATAGGGGCTGCCACTAAATCCTTGGGACAAAATAGTCTCCGCCCTTCCCCACTTTTTATCCTGTGTGAGATCGCTGGCCTGTGGCAGCCCCTCCCTCTCCCAGAGCAGAGGGGAAGAGCAGGAAGGCAGTCTGGTGTCTGGCAGGCCCGTCAGTGTCTGTTCGGCAAACCTCTTCCTCCCCTTCCCCTCCCCCCCCTTTGCAGCCTCACTGCCCCGCAGTTTAAACTAACCAATGAGAACACAAGTCACCCTATAAGGAGACAAAGAACCCGAAACAGTATAAAAGGCTCTGTTCCGGAATAGCTCATGCTCTGTGGGGAATACCCCAGAGAGATGAGTTAGCACACAGTAAACTGCTTCCCACAGATAAGCCATAGCGCCCCATCTCTCTAAGCAGAAGCCTGCAACCCTCCTGTGTTTTCAGGGCTACTTCCTTGGGCAGAAATACCTTCCTCTTACTCCACCGCCCACAGGGATGACTTCTACTTTTAAAGTGATCTCCATGGAATGCTTCAAAGGACATCAGCCACAGTGAAAAGGCAACTCACAGACCAGGAAAAGATACCTTGCAAATCGTTTATCTGGTCAGACACCGATATCCTGAACACACGCAGACTCCTTGGTAATAACAGCAGACTCAAACAACCTGACTCGAAACTTGAACAGACGTTTATCCAAGGAACATCTACAAATGGCCTGTGAGCATAGGCCAAAGGCCTGGGAGATGGCTCCTCTGTACACATGTTCTGAACAGGCCTGGCAACCAGAATTTGTTCCCTAGAGCCCATATGGTGGGAGGAGCGGACCCACCCCATCAGCTTGTCCTCTGACCCTGCACGCCACAAGAGCAATTGAAAAGATGTCTAGTAGGTCCGTTCACCAGGGAAATGAGAAACCAAACCACAAGAGCTGAGATCCCCTTTCAAAGACATTGAGAGAAACAGGAGTTGCTTAAAAAAAGGAGACCTGGGGCCGGAGAGATGGCTCGGTGATTTAGAGCGCTGGCTTGGTCCTAGCGCCCCGTGGCCACCCTCAGCTGGTTCAGGAGACCCAGTGCCAAGGAATCGGATGCCTCTTCTGACCTCCCTGGGCACCAGGCACACCCATGGTGCACATCCACACACATAAAAACTGAATAAATACTGGGCGGGGGTGGGGCATGCTTTTAGAGGCAGGTGGATCTCTGAGAGTTTGAGGACAGCCTGGTCTACACAGTGAGTTCCAGAACAGTCAGGGATGCACAGAAAAACACTTGTCTTGAGAAAAAAAAAAAAAACAACAATGATAAGAAAATTAATTTTTTTTTTTTTTTTTTTTTTTTTTTTTTTTGGTTTTTCGAGACAGGGTTTCTCTGTGGCTTTGGAGCCTGTCCTGGAACTAGCTCTGTAGACCAGGCTGGCCTCGAACTCACAGAGATCCGCCTGCCTCTGCCTCCCGAGTGCTGGGATTAAAGGCGTGCGCCGCCATCGCCTGGCTAAATTAATATCTTTTTAAGAAAAAGAAAGTGGGTTCAGTCGGATCCCGGTAGCAGCTGCGGCGGCTTAGTTCTTCTGTAGCTCTCCCCGTCTCCCTTTCGCTTCCGGAAACATGGCCTCTGGTGTGGCTGTCTCTGATGGTGTCATCAAAGTGTTCAATGACATGAAAGTGCGCAAGTCTTCGAAGCCAGAAGAAGTGAAGAAACGCAAGAAGGCGGTGCTCTTCTGCCTGAGTGAGGACAAGAAGAACATCATCCTGGAGGAGGGCAAGGAGATTCTGGTAGGAGATGTGGGGCAGACTGTGGACGATCCCTACACCACCTTTGTCAAGATGCTGCCAGACAAGGACTGCCGCTACGCTCTCTACGATGCCACCTACGAGACCAAGGAGAGCAAGAAGGAGGACCTGGTGTTCATCTTCTGGGCCCCTGAGAGTGCACCCCTTAAGAGCAAAATGATCTACGCCAGCTCCAAGGATGCCATCAAGAAGAAGCTGACAGGAATCAAGCATGAATTACAAGCAAACTGCTACGAGGAGGTCAAGGACCGCTGCACCCTGGCAGAGAAACTAGGTGGCAGTGCTGTCATCTCCCTGGAGGGCAAGCCCTTGTGAGCCGCCTCCAGCCCCCTGCCTGGAGCATCTAGCAACCCCAGACCTGCTCATGGGTGTTGCAGGCTGCCCCTTTCCTGCCAGACCTGAGGGGCTGGGGGGATCCCAGCAGGGGGAGGGTAATCCCTTCACCCCAGTTGCCAAATGTTCCCCTCACCCCCTGGACCGTCCTTCTCCCTCCACCCTGACAGTTCTGGCCTTCCCAAACTGCTTTTGATCTTTTGATTCCTCTTGGGTTGAAGCAGACCAAGTCCCTTCCCAGGCACCCAGTTTGGGGGGAGCCTGACCTATTTTTTTTTTTAACGACACCCCTACTCCTTATCCCCCCATCCCATGCTGCCAACTTCTAACCACAAATAGTGACTCTGTGCTTGTCTGTTTAGTTCTGTGTGTGAATGAAATGTGGAAATGACCCCCCCTTGCCAGCTGGTCGCCCTCCCCTTCCCCTTGTTCTCAGCCACTCATGAAAGCAGGACCAGTAAGGGACCTTCAATTTAAAAAAAACAAAAAACCAATAAAAAGGCTAATTAACAAGGAAAAAAAAAAAGAAAGTGGAGAATTGAAGCTGGAAGTGATGACACAGAACGAGACACTAGCGGACCTCTGTGAGTTCGAGGCCAGCCTGGTCTACAGAGCTAGTTCCAGGACAGGCTCCAAAACTAAAGAGAAACCCTGTCTCGAAAAACCAAAAAAAAAAAAAAAGAACAAGACACTAAACACTTGGGATGTATAAGTTCTTGGTCTTCTGATATATAGTGAGTCTGAAGCCAGCTTTAAAAAAAAAAAACATTAGCCGGGCAGTGGTGGCGCACGCCTTTAATCCCAGCACTCGGGAGGCAGAGGCAGGTGGATCTCTGGGAGTTCGAGACCAGCCTGGTCTACAAGAGCTAGTTCCAGGACAGGCTCCAAAACCACAGAGAAACCCTGTCTCGAAAAACCGAAAAAAACCACATTAAATTTATACCAATAAAGCAAAATTCTAAAAAAAAAAAAAAAAAAAAAAAAAGAGCTGGAGAGGAGCATTTGCTGTCCTTGGGCACCTAGAAAACATGGTGTGTGGGTGTGGGTGTGTGTGGGTGTGGGTGTGTATTCAGGCAAAACACTCATGCACATAAATCTAAAAATACTTTCCAACAAAAGAAAAGTGATTTAAAAGCGTCGGAACTCTTGTGCCTATGGGCAGGGATAAAGAAATATGGCAGCTATTATGGAAAACAGCATGAGGGGTTGTAAGAAATTCAAGCTGGATATAATCCCAGCCCTTGAGAAGGTGAGGCAGGAGGATGGAGAGTTGAAGGTCATCCTGGACCATCCAGTGGGATGCAGTCCTGAAAAACCAGCATCACCCTCCTTCTCTTCTTCCTCCTCATCACCACCACGACCATCATCATCATCCTCATCAAGTAGGGCTGGACAGATGGCTCAGCAGTGCCGAGCACTGGCTGCTCTTGCAGAAGACCTGGGCTTGGAGCTCAGTACATAGTGTTTCACAACCACCTGGCGCCCTCTTCTGGCCTCTGAGCGCACTGCATGCACATGGTACACATACATGCTTGCAGGCAAGACACTTAATACACATAAAATATACATAAATAATATTTTTTAAAAAGCTTACTAAAACTAGGTTGGGAGTCCTCACATGCTGCTAATACCAGTACTGGAAAGACCAAGCACAGAAGACCACAAGTTCAAGGCCAGCCTGGGCTAGATATTAAGTTTGAAAATCACACAAAAGGCCAGGCGGTGGTGGCGCACGCCTTTAATCCCAGCACTTGTTAGGCAGAGGCAGGCGGATCTCTGTGAGTTCGAGACCAGCCTGGTCTACAAGAGCTAGTTCCAGGACAGGCTCCAAAACCACAGAGAAACTCTGTCTCGAAAAACCAAAAAAAAAAAAAAAAAAAAAAAAAATCACACAAAATAGAGAGAGTGGGGTGGAGAGGAAAGAAAGGCAGGCAAGCAATATAGTACTTAAAACTCTGTGTGTGTGTGTGTGTGTGAGAGAGAGAGAGAGAGAGAGAGAGAGAGAGGTGGGGGAGGGGAGTTGAAGAGAAGACTTAGTGATTAAAAGGTCCTGAGTTCATTTCCCAGCAACCACATGGTGACTCACAACCGCGTCTAGTGGGATCTGATGCCCTCTTCTGGCATAAAGGCGTACATGCAGGTAGAGCTCTCATATACATAAAATAAATAAATAAATCTTTTAAAAAAGGAAAGACCCAGGGGAGTTCAGGATGGCACCCCACAACCAAACAGAACTGTTTCTTCCACAAAGCATGTGGAAAATCCCATTAATTGGAATGAATTAAGATTTATATTTTTCTCAAGAGGGCAGTCACACCTCACTTATTTCAAATAACCTCCAATGATCAGAAATCAAGAGGGCCCAAAGGGCACCTGAGAAGCCCAAGACACCCCAAATCCTACTCTAAATGACAGGAGCTCTTCTCTGTCTTCTCTGCTGGTCCACGTCTTTCTAAATTTATCTGATCTCTTCAGCTAGGCTAACCAAAGGCTTCAGTAGGACAGGGGCAGCAGCCAGGAAGGGATGCTGCTTTGAGAGATGAGAGAAATTCTGGCCACTACTAGAGCCGGTACAGAGAGCCCTGTGGTGCTGCTCAGCACGGGCCAGGCCCTCGGTTCCTCTCTCCACCACGGTAGAGGAAGAACATGAAGAATAAGAGAATCTGTGCTTGCCTTTACCAACTGTCAAGGGAAATTGGGATGGCTTGGCAATTGCCACCCATGGAACCACCATCACTTGTGTGTGTGTTTGTTTGTTTGTTTTGGTGTTTAACAAATTCTGACACTGTGAAAGTCGTGTGTGTCTAAGTTTCTAACAGCACAGTCACTCAGTGAGTGATCATAAACCTTTCAATCCGTTTCTGGCCACTAGAGGGCAGTGCTGCATGGAGACCCACTTCCAGCTGTCCTGAAATAGGCCCCTTTCTCCTCCGCCCCACATGAATCTAGCTGGGCAGATCTGGAAGGCCTCTGTCCCAGGAGAATGCGGAGAAGCTCTTCAGTCACCATGGACGCTGGCTCTGGCCCCACTGCTGCCCCCGGGGCTTGGCAGGTTGCACTGGAAAAACTGGGTCAGGCATGTGGCCTAGTTTGTTGGTTCGCAGCACAGGCCAGGGATGAACTGGGGAGTGCGAAGGGCGGCTTGGTTTGCTCCCTGGCTCATGTCCGAGGAGTCCCCTACTAAGTGCCAGGACTTAGTGAGTGAGGGTGAGGGGACATACAGTCAATTTCGAATGAACTTCCAAAGCGCAGGTCATATGAGTTCACTGTGTGTCATCTCAGGATACCCGGCTGGGCTGCCTGGGCAGATCACCAAGTCAACCGCCTCTCGTTCACATCTGCCGTCTGACTGCCCAGTGTGGAAGGCCGGTCTTGGCACAGCAGCTGTGCTCCATCCTTGTCCAGCTGAATCCCAAATTCTTTAACTCGCTGGGACAGAGCTCTCCCAACAGAAGGTTATTTAAGCAAAAAGGGAGTTTTACTCAGGGACCAGTACAGGCAAGAACTTTCAAGTCTGTCGGACAGACAGGTTAGCAAGTACACATCCCACCAGCCGATGAAAGAAAGATAGCTCCTGCTTTCTTAGGCTAGGGAGGGCCGGCAGGTTTAAAAGAAGGAAGGACGCATAGGGCTTTTCCAGATTAAGAATTAAAAAAAAAAAAATATTGAGTGTGATATAGCTAATCTTGGTTGTCAACTTGACTACATCCGGAATCAACTAAACCTCAAGGAGTTTTCTTGATCAATCACTTGAGGTGAACAATCACACCCTAAATCTGGGCCACACCTTCTGGGTGGCAGCCCACTTAGGAGGACGTGGAAGAAGGGAGTGTTTGCTTTTTGCCTGCTTATCCTCAATCTCAGCGACAAGCTTGTCTATCCTGTTGCTGAGGCTTTCCCTGGTACTAGGACCCGCTCCTTCGGGATTCCGATATTGACAGAAGATGGCAGCTCCTTAGGATCTTTCAGGACTCCAGAACCAGACTGGGATTGCCGAGATGGGCAGCCTCCTTGACAAACAGGATTCTTGGCCTTCCCATAGTGAGAATGCCATTGTTGGACTATCCAGAACCCAGCCTGGAGTCTCTCTAATCGATCATATATAGCTGGAGGTGGGGGTGATTCACGCCTCTAATCCCAACACTTGAGAGGCAGAGGCACGTGGATCTCTGAGTTCGAGGTCTACCTGGTCTACAGAGTGAGTCGCAGGACAGCCAGGCTACACAGAGAAACCCTGTCTCAAACGACCAGACACACATACATGCACACACTCTTATATATATCCATATTCAATAAATCATGTGTATATCCATTCTTCCAGTTGTGCTCCTTTGGAGACCCTGCCGGACACACTGAATGTTGTTTTTGTGTGTGTGTATGATGTGTGTGAGCACGTGTGCCGCAGTGCTCAGATGGAGGTCGGAGAAAAACTTGGTTGAGGCAATTCTCTCCTGCCACCTTCACACGATATCTGGGGCTGGAACTCAAGTCGTCAGGTTAGAGGGGCAGGCACCATTACCCTCTGACAGCCCATCTCCACTAAGTCAGTCTCCTCCTTCCTGATGATCATATTTGCTCAAGTCTAGGGGTTGCCATGGAAACTGTAAGTTATCCTGGTAGTGGTGAGTGGGAAACAAGGATGCGTAACCACGAGCTGGGTACCAAAACAGCTGGCTGGGGGCCTTTTGTCTTGCCTGAATGAAAATCCCCAATGCACAAAAGACAGCCTTTCTTGGGGATGGCAGTTCTGGGCCCTTGAGAACAACGTGGAGGCTTATGGCTCCAAACTCTAGAGGGTAGAGCCTTATCACTCCTCCTGCCTCTATGACCCGGATGCTGAGGTTACAGGTATATGTCACGTGTCTAATTTATGTGGTGCAGGGAATTAAACCTGGGGGCTTGTGTATGTAGGAAAACTATCAACCAACTAAGCTACAGCTGCAGCCCAGCCTTGGTTCTTAGGGTTGTTAGTATTAGTTTGGAACAAAAGTAATTGCAGGGTTTTTGTTTTTTAGTAGTAAATCTAAATATAGTGATTTTTTTTTCGAGACAGGGTTTCTCTGTAACTTTGGAGCCTGTCCTGGAGCTAGCTCTTGTAGAAAGGATGGCCTCAAACTCACAGAGATCCTCCTGCCTCTGCCTCCCGAGTGCTGGGATTAAAGGCATGCGCCACCACTGCCGGGCAATATAGCCTTTTTTGGTTGTTTTTAATTGAGTTATACCTTTTTCTCCACTCCTCTCCTTTCCTCCCCTCTCCCCTTCTACTCTCTCCCATGACCCCCATACTCCCAATTTACTCAGGAGATCTTGTCTTTTTCACCTTCCTATGTAGATCAATGTATGTCTCTCTTAGGGTCCTCTTTGTTGTCTAGTTTCTCTGGGGTTATGGCCTGTAGGCTGGTTTTTCTCTTTCTGGGTCTGGGTTACCTCACTCAATATGTTTCTTTCTAGATCCATCCATTTGCCTGCACATTTCAAGATGCCATTTTTTTTACAGCTGTGTAATACTCCATTGTGTAAACATACCACATTTTCTTTATCCATTCTATGGTTGAGGGTCATCTAGGTTGTTTCCAGGTTCTTGCTATTACAAATAATGCTGCTATGAACACAGTTGAGCACATGTCCTTGTTACCGGTATGATTGAACGTGTTTTAGTTTTATACTTAACAACGGTATTGCTGGGTCTTGAGGTAGATTGTTCCCTACTTTTCTGAGAAATCTCCATACTGATTTCTCAAAAAAAAAAAAATCAGGAAATAATCTACCTACTTTTTTTTTTTTTTTTTTTTTTTTTTTTTTTTTTTTTTGAGACAGGTTTTCTCTGTAAAACAGTTCTGACTGTCCTGGAACTCTGTAGCCAGGCTGGCCTCAGATTCACAGAGGTTCGCCTGCCTCTGCCTCTGATTAAAGGTGTGCACTACCATAGCCCAGCATATTTGCAGGTTTTGTGTTATTGAATATCCCTGCTTGATAGGCATTCTCAATAAATGAAATTATGTTCATTCATCATTTTAGTGAGCATCTCTCAATTTATGTTTCTTAATGACTCCTTACTTGTTTTCTTATATTTATTTTATGCTATGAAAATGATGCAAACTTGCCTTATTGGAGTTCAAAATGACTGTAAAGCAATAGAGCTGGCTCCCAGCATCAGCACCGCCTTTGGTCCCAGAGCTGCTGCTGAACAGGCAGTGATGGCTAGAGAAGACTTTCAGAGCTGCTGCGAGACTTGGAGGTGAGGACTGTAGTGGCCGGCAGCTGCAGGTTGACAGTGTCGACTGAGAGCAAGCCTCAAAGCTGATCTTATGCCGGGCGGTGGTGGCGCACGCCTTTAATCCCGGCACTTGGGAGGCAGAGGCAGGCGGATCTCTGTGAGTTCGAGACCAGCCTGGTCTACAAGAGCTAGTTCCAGGATAGGCTCCAAAACCACAGAGAAACCCTGTCTCGAAAAACCAAAAAAAAAAAAAAAGCTGATCTTATAGCTGCAGAAGAAATTTCCGAAGAGCATCGTGGACCAATCAAAGATGGTTCAGCATTCAAATCACACTGGAACGGTAAAAAAAAAAAAAAAAAAAAAAAAAAAAAAAAAAAAAAAAAAAAAAAAAACCTCACACGGGGTGGAGGACCTTGTGAGCTGACTGAAGATGTTAAGAATCTTCCTTTCAGTTTTCATCTTCTCTCCCTCCCTTCTCCTCCCCTTCTTTCTCTTCTCCTCCTTTTTTTATCTGGACTGAAGAGATGAATCAACGGCTAAGGTCGCAGCTGCACTTGTGTGTGAAGGCAGATGTGGGTTCAGTTCCCAGCACCCACACAGCAGCTCCCAATTCCAGTCCTAGAGCATCCCATGCTCTCTTCTGGTCTCTTTGGACAACGGAAACGCACATGGTACCCAGACACACATCCAGACAAAATACTCATATAAATAAAATAATTTTAAAAGGTGTATTTATTTTTATTTTATGCATGGAACTGTATGAATATAGGTGTATACACCCCATGTCTGCCTGTTGCCTGAGGAGACCAGAGTAGGGCATCAGGTCCCTGGGACTAGAGTTGTAGACAACTGTGCACTGCTATAAGGGTGCTGGGCAGTGAGCCCAAGTCCTCTGCCAGAGCATTTGGTGCCGAGAGCTGGCCATCTCTCACCCCTTCTCCTTTCTTATATTAAGCAACAACGAACGATTTATAAGTCCGATTATAACATTAAAGTGGGTTGTATACAACCAGCATCCATGCCAGGAGCGGTGATACACCTGTGATCCCAGCACTAGGGAGGCAGAGGCTGGCAGACCTTGGTGAAGTCAAGGTCAGCTTGGTCTACCTAGTGAGTTCCCTAACAGGCCCCAGACAACTGACTCCATGGTGGAGTACCATTCAAATCATTAAACTCAGCACAAAGACAGCACCACCTGCCAAAATGAAAACAAAGACCCAATCCATCAACGTCTGTAGTCCTGGAAAGTCTCTAAACGTGCTACCCTTGGCTTTTGGCTCCTATAGCTCCTCTTCTGACTGACTGCTCTTGTGAACGGAACTACCTTAACCCAGGATGTGTTTTTGTACTTAAAAACTCGCCTGAGAAAGGCTCAGGGCTACACTGGGTTCCAGAACACTCAGTGTAGCTGCTGGCCAGCGAATGAAGACTTTCTATTGGCTTAAACCCATGTCTGAGTAGTCTCGTCTGGTGGATACTTCATAAGTTCCAGGACAGCATAGAGAGACTCTGTGAAACAAACAAACAAATGAAACCTCCTTAAACAAACAACAAACAGCCGGGCGGTGGTGGCGCACGCCTTTAATCCCAGCACTTGGGAGGCAGAGGCAGGCGGATCTCTGTGAGTTCGAGACCAGCCTGGTCTACAAGAGCTAGTTCCAGGACAGGCTCCAAAACCACAGAGAAACCCTGTCTCGAAAAACCAAAAAATAAATAAATAAATAAATAAATAAATAAATAAATATCATCTAGTATTGCCTAGGTGAAGTCACATGGGCATGAAGCAAGGCCTGCTGAAGTCGTAGTTGTGTCTTGAACGGCTATCATGACGATGTCCCTTGTGACCCGAGAACAGCTCTGTGTACAGTTCCCCTTCTCAAGGCCACTGAGCTCAGTGGGAGCATCTATGGGCTTGCCTACAGCCCAGCAGACAAACGTCAAAGACTCTTGCAGAAGGAGATTAAACGGGGGGGTGGGGGGGTCTGCAGCTGGATTGACAGAGTGCTTGCCTAGTACACAAAAGCCCTGGTTTCAGTGCCTAGGATTGCATAAAATAGGTACACTGGCACACTCCCGTAAGATCCCAGCACTCTGGAGGCAGAAGCACGTCATCCTCAGCTACATGGCAAGTTTGAGGCCAGCCTGGTGTATGTGAGACCCCCCAAAGGGAGAGGTGGTGGGGAGGGCTTTGCAGACACTGCTGTCTCTTATAGCTTTTAGCTGTGTCCCTGGCCAAGCCCACTGGGCTCCTCCACATCGCTCCTTTGAGCTGTTTGCAGACAAAATTGCAAAGACAACAGAAAATGTCTGTGATCTGAACATTGTCCAGAGAGGATTTGGTTAGAAAGGTCACTCCTTTACTCCATGACTCATGTGCCAGGATGATGACTTCCCAGGCCATGACACTGGTGGTCAGTATGGACTTACTATGGTGAGACATTTGCTGATGATAACTACATCCTGAAGAATCCAGACTTGACACTTTGTCCACGCAAATGCCGGATCCAACACGGATGGTTCCCAGTTTTTCAACTTACTGCTAAGCCTGAGTAATTGGTTGGATGGCAATCATGTGGTCTCTGGGAAGGCAATGGAAGGCGTGAGCATCGTGGAAGCCATGGAGCAATTTGGGCCCAGGAATGACAGGACTAGCAAGATAGGTACCAATGCTGGTTGTGGACAGCTCTAATGCACCATTGCTGACACCATGGACAGCTCTAATGCACCGCTGCTGACTGTGGACAGCTAATGCACCACTGTAGACCATGGACAGCTCTAATGCACCGCTGCTGACGGTGGACAGCTCTAATGCACCGCTGCTGACCGTGGACAGCTCTAATGCACCTCTGCTGACCATGGACAGCTCTAATGCACCGCTGCTGACCATGGACAGCTCTAATGCACCGCTGCTGATCGTGGACAACTCTAATGTGTGTCTGCTGGCCATGGACAGTTCTAATGCACCGCTGCTGACTGTGGACAGTTCTAATGCACTGCTGCTGACCATGGACAACTCTAATGCATGGCTGCCAGCCATGGACAGCTCTAATGCACTGCTGCTGACCGTGGATAACTCTAATGCATCGCTGATGACCGTGGATAACTCTCATGCACCGCTGCTGACCGTGGATAACTCTAATGCACTGCTGCTGACCGTGGACAGCTCTAATGCACCGTTGCTGACCGTGGACAGCTCTATTACTTTTGACTCTACTGCATCTTAACTATTGGACCATTCCTCCGGTAGCTCAGGAGAGAACCCTCCACCCCAGCTACTCAAAGCATCCCATAATCTTTGTGCTCTTACAAAAACTGGAGTTCCTTTGATGTCTCATTTTTCTCATTCCCCTCCACGTCTAGCTGGATTGAGGAGTAAGTTTATGATTATAAATAAAAACTGAATAAGAAAAAAAGGCCATGGAGAGATGGTTCAGCAGGTAAAGGGGCCTGCACCAAAGTCGGACACCCTGAGTTCCATTCCCAGGTAGGAGAGAACCCAACTCCTTCAAGTTGTCCCCTGACTGCCACACATGTGCCATGGCATACATGAGGTGCCCCCCAAATATCAAAATGTAGTGAAAATGTTTTCAAAAGAAGAAAAAAGACTTAACCAAGCTTGACAGATATTCCCAGGGACATTCAGCATAGTGTTCAGCGTATTTAACAGCGAGTAACCCCTGCCCCAGTGGCCTGGGAAGAGTTGAATTCCTTTGATCTGTCTCATTTATAAAACAGGAGGGTAACCAGAAGTCAAGATGGTGGCCTCGTTGATTTGAACTGGTCTCGTTCTGCCTGGCCTGATACTCTTGTTTTTTTTTACCTCAGCATACCACCGTGAAACAAGCAGGTATGCCTTTGCACAAACTCATCGTGTAGGGGTGTCAACTCGGGGCTCAGAGCTCAAGGCTTAGGGGTAGAATGAGAAAGTGGGGATTCTTGACCGGTTCCCACCAGATAGCTTCATCCTTCCTCACTCCCTAGTCTGTAGTCTGCAATTTGGGGCCAGGCTCTGTCTGTGTCCCTGTTCCTTAACCTCAGCCTGGAAGTATCTTGGGAGTGGACCTTTCTTTTTCTCTCCCAAATTCTCAGTCTTCTCCAAGAAAGAGAACACTTTTATCACCCAGTGCAAAGGTAGGATGAAATCTGGGGTTTCAGCAAAGCTAAAAGCAAACAGACCAGGGAGCAGAGAGTGTTTGGAGAGATCTGGGAAGGATGGGGGAGGGGATGGAATGACCTGAGTACCTGATGGGAGGTCGGTTGCAAGACTCATTGGTGTGAAACAATTGGTCTGTATTCTCTCAATTATATTTTAAGTAAATGCTGATTGGCCAGTAGCCAGGCAGGAAGTATAGGTGGGACAACCAGACAGGAAGTAGAGGCGGGTCAATGAGAATAGGAGAATTCTGGGAGGAAGGAAGCAGATTGTGCAGTACTGACCTGATCACAGAAGAAGCAAAATGTGACTACTCCACTGAATAAGGTACTGAGCCATATGGCTAACACAGACGAGAATAATGGGCTAATAATGGGCTATATAAGTTATAAGAGTTAATAAAAAGCCTGAGCTAATGGGCCAATCAGTTTATAACTAATGTAGACCTCTATGTGATTTCTTTGGGACTTAATGATTGTGGGAACTAGGCAGGACAGAAACCCCGACAACAACTCATCACCCTGTCTTTCCCTCTAGGTGTCTCTTTTCACTCCAGTCCCACCCTCTCCAGTCCCACCCCTCTACCCCTCCAGCACCACCCCTCTCCGGCCCTGTCCCTCTCTGCCCCCACCCCTCCACCCCCACCCCTCTCCACCCTCATGCCCTCCAATCCCATCCCCTCCAGTCCCACCCCTCTACCCACCTGAGGTTGGACCTTATGGGTATTTTAGTGTCCTGTCCTGTCCTGTCTCAGCCTGCACTTCCATCTAGATGCTCCCTCATCCGCCCCACCTGCTCAAACCTGGGTCTGAGGCCAACCTTTTCCAGCTGTGGTCAAGAACTGTTACCTTCAGCTCCCAACCACAGTCTGTCAGAACTGTACCTCGTTGCTATGGCCTCTGATGTTAGGACTCAGAGTACTGCTCAGGAAGGAGCAAATACCCAGTCCTAATTACTAAATATTTAAAAAACAACAACAACAAAAAGCATCTGTTAAAACAGTGTATGTTTATTTTAAAAGGCTTAGGAGGAAGCAGATAGATTGGCTGTATGGTGGAGGAGAGGGGAGAGGCCCAGTTCAGGAGGCCTGGGCTCTGGAAAGGCTGGAGAGGCTGTGCAGGGTCCAGATGGACTGGGCCCAAAGCTGTGGGAAGTTTAAAGAGGCCCAGTATGGGTCTGACTTGCATCTGAAGATTCAGAGCGGCCAAAGGCTGGTGGGGACAGCGTTAGCAGGAGAGGAGCCAGGAGATTATATCTAACAGAGAGCTTAGGCACAAAATGCATACTCATTTTTCTCTGGGAAAGAATTAGAGTTCTATCTCTTTAGTTAAGAGGAGGCCTCCCTGGCCTGGGACGTAGCTCAGCTGTAGATTACTTGAAGCTTAGAAGATGCCCTGAGGGAATTGATGGAAGCAGGATAGAGTCTCCTTCAACAAGGACTCGCCTTAAAAGGAGAGAAATGCACACCGAAGTTTCCAGGAGGAAACAGGACCAAGTCCCCAGCAGCCAGCTCCTTCTGGCTGGGACTCTTGGTTCCCACTTTGACCTCGCTGGCTGGTTGCTTCTTCCTGCATGGATGCAGCCCTGTGGCCATGGCCCAAGGGTCTGAGAGGCATCACTGTAGCTGCCCTCTCTCCTCTGGCATGCCTCTGCCAAGAGTAGGTACCCCCATTAGGATGTAAGAAGGGGATTGGACTGATGGAGCCACAGAGATGCACCCCAAAGCCTGCTTCATGTGAGAAGCTCTTTGACCACTTTTAAACATAGAGGGGAGACTTCAAGTCTGGCCACTAGGGCATCTCTCTCTCTCTTTCTCTCTCTCTCTCTCTCTCTCTCTCTCTCTCTCTTTCCCCCTCCCCCTCCCCCTCCCCCTCTCCCTCTCTCTTTCTTGAAACAAACATTTTTAAAAATATTTATTTATTATGTATACAGTGTTCTGCCTGCATGACAGAAGGGGGCACCAGATCTCATTATACACAGTTGTGAGCCACCATGTGGTTGCTGGGAATTGAACTCAGGACCTCTGAAAGAGCAGCCAGTGATCTTAAGTTCTAAGCAATCTCTCCAGCCCCCAGAATTATTTAACTACACTGTCAGGTCTCAAAGTTCCTTTCATTTAGCTGCTACTCAAGGTCATCTTGTGCACCTCACAGAATTATGCTCCTCATAAGAGCACAGGAGACTTAGTGACAGATCAGAACTTGCACTGCCCCCTTGAACTGTTTGAACTGCCCCTTAGCTGCGGGTTCTTTGATGCCGGGATGGGTCTAAGGGCTGATTGTAAGTCAAGGTGGTCGCCTCTTGTTACGGGAATGAGTCGAAGCATCAATCTTTCCAATCAACTTGAGCAGAAACTTTCTCAGCAACCCCAAACTTCAATTACCTAGAGTTCTTCTTCTCACCAGTTCTTTCTTGTTTGGTTGGGTTTTTGTTGTTTTGTTTGTTTTTTGAAATAGGATCTCTCTCTCTCTCTCTCACTCTCTCTCACTCTCTCTTTCTCTCTCTGTAGTCCTGGCTAACCTGGAATCCCTCTGTAGACCAGACTGGCCTTGAACTCACAGAAATCCACCCACCCCTGCCATCCAAGTGCTGGGATTAAAGGTGTTTCTAAATTAGTACACTACTTATCTTCCAGTTGTATGCGAGGCAAGTCCTCAAGCTCAAGTCAGCTTCGAGTAACAGTATTTCTTAAGTTTATTAGTAAATTCTTTACAGCGTCATTTACTAGTTCAAGTTTTCTCCTGCATCAATCAGATTGAGTGTAGGGATGAATGAGCAGTGTTGGGACCAAAGGATGAGCAACATGCCAAGAAGCCCAGGTTAGAGTGGCCGGCAACAGGGCACAGGCTCCAGGCCAGGCCCAGGGGACAGGTTGAGCCCTGGTCTCTTTGTGTTTAAGAGACCCTCTAAATCCTCAACTTGCCTCAAGAAGTTGGTTGAGCTGGGCAGTGGTGGTTCACACCTTTAATCCCAGCACTCAAGAGGCAGAGGCAGGCAGATCTCTGTGAGTTCGAGGCCAGCCTGGTCTACAAGAGCTAGTTCCAGGACAGACTCCAAAGCTACAGAGAAACCCTGTCTCGAAAAAAACAAAACCAACCAACCAAACCAACAAAAAAATACTGATTCTAGCAAAACTTCCACCCCTTGGGCCGACAGCCTGCTGAGCTGGGGAAGGATTGGCTGAGGGGGAAGGCTGCTGACTCCAGGCCTTGGGTGACAAGGACAAGGAGCCAAGCGGGCTTTCTGCGCACTTCTCTGCATCCCTTACACCTGCCCTGCCTGTCATCCATCACATTTCCTTTGGTCCTCCTTGTTGTTTCCAGGAAGATCTCACAGATGCTCTTCACCACCTTCGTCCTCCTTCCCCGTTAACTGGCAGCCTGCTTCTGTCACCCTTTATTCTTGACAGTACAATTCTACTGGTTTTCAAATTCTATGTAAAATGTAATGACTGGTTGCTTGTTTTGTTTTGAAGATGGGGTCTTATGTAGCCTAGGTTGGTCTAGAATCCCCGATCCTCCTGCCTCTAAATCCTAAGTCCTGGATGACCAGCATGCTTTACATGCCTGGGTGCAGTACCAGCTTCTCCAGCAAGTCTAGTGTCTAGGACCTAGATACTACTAACTGTTGTCTGTAGCACTGTAGGTAATATGCCAATTTACTGCATATCATTTGAGAGATTTATGTTTGGTTTTTGTTTTGAAGTAGTTTTTCTTGGAATTCAGACTGCCTTCAACTTTCATCTTGTTTAGAATTTTTTTTTTTTTTTGTCTTTGAGACAGCGTTTCACTGTAGCTTTGATGCCTGTCCTGGAACTAGCTCTTATTGACCAGGCTGCCTCGATCTCACAGAGATCCGCCTGCCTTTGCCTCCCGAGTGCAGGGATTAAAGGTGTGCACCACCTCTGCCCAGCCTTGTTCTGATTTTTAAGTTTTTTTTTTTTTTTTTGATTTTCGAGACAGGGTTTCTCTGTAGCTTTTGGTTCCTGTCCTGGAACTAGCTCCTGTAGACCAGGCTGGCCTCGAACTCACAGAGATCAGCCTGCCTCTGCCTCCCAAGTGCTGGGATTAAAGGCATGCGCCACCACCGCCCGGCTTGTTTTGATTTTTAAAGGTGGGTTTTCTCTGTGTAGCCCTGGCTGTCCTGGAACTTGCTCTGTAGACCATGCTAGCCCCTTTGCCCCACCACCCCTGGCTTGCACCCTTCAACTTTCTGTCCTCTTGCTGCCGTCTCTTCAGAGCTGGGACTATAGGTGTGTGCTACCATACCCTGCAAGATTTCAAAAACCTTGCTGACTACAAAATGCATCTCAGTTTCAGAGACATTAAAATATGATGGAGGGAGGTGGAGAGATGGCCCTTGCTTCTCTCAGAGAATCCCAGGTAGGTTCACGACACCTGTGCCAGGTGGCTTACAACTGCCTGTAAATCCAGATTCAGGGAGTTTGGTGCCCCTTTATGGCTTCTGAAAGCACCCACATGCATAAGGCTTGCCCATTACACACAGACACACACACAATAAAAAATTTTAAAAATCTTAGCCAGGCAGTGATGGCGTATGCCTTTTATCCCAGCACTTGGGAGGCAGAGGCAGGTGGATCTCTATGAGTTTGAGGCCTTCCTGGTCTACAGAGTGAGTTTCAGGACAGCCAGGGCTACACAAAGAAACCCTGTCTTGACAAACAAACACAAATATATATATATATATATATATATATATATATATATATATATATATATATATGTATATATATATATTAATATAAAGGAGGTTTTTGAGACAGGGTCTCATTTAGATCAGGGCAGCCTCAGCTTACCTCCACCTCCCAAGTGCTGGGCACACTCACATTCAATGCCACATCTGGCCTCTGGGAGGAGAATCAAAGTCTAACTTTTCATCAGAGAAATGTGGCAAGAATGACTGAGCTTTGCTACTGTCTTGTCCTGGCTTTGCCCCTTTCCATCAGCAGCATCTGTGAGCTGACACAGAGAACTCCTGTCCAGTACAATCCAGCCTCGAGGACTCTGGTCCAGATCATCTGAACCAGTGAGGCCAATCTTGCTGATACAGGAGGTTCCTGTGGCCTGGTCAGGTGTTGATTTTCCACAGGAGAGCTGCGAGGTAGCCTCTCTTCTCACCTGCAGCCCAGCCCTGCCGAATCCTGCTACAGCCTGCTTGAGTTGGATTTTTCATTCAAGCAATAAAAACGATTCGTTTGCATGAGACCTGTGTACCCAAGAACAGCAATATGTGTGTGTGTGTGTGTGTGTGTGTGTGTGTGTGTGTGTGTGTGTGTGTGTGTGTGTTGGGGATGACTAACTAACTTCCGGTGTAATTTTCCTAGGCACTGAGCAAAGGGCAGGGCACAATAGTCATTCTGTGTTCATTTCAATTGCCTCGTTATAGTCAGGGTCATTCCTTGTTTGTTTTTTTTCCACAATCCAGTGAAAAGGGTAGGGTGTATTGGGAAAAGGTTAGCCTGACATCATGGCTGGCCTCCCCGGGAAAGGTGGCGGTCAGGAAAGTGGGCGATTGGCAAATGCACAGGCAGGAGATTGACTTGTTTTCTATCTAGCATCCATTTTGGGTCTCAAGACCATCAGATCATCTCCAGGTAGAAGAGGAAGTTAGTGTCTGAACTCACACAGCCATAAAAGGAAGCCGATAACGTCCCAGAACTGCTGAAAGCACCGGGAAGTGGAGAGAGCCTGCGGTCCATGCTCTACAGACATCGGGACCAAATGTCAGGGAGCTGCCAGACCCAACACTGCAGAAAGAAAGGGAGTAAGAGCCGGCGTCAGCCGTGTGGGAGACACTATGACATCACTAAGCAGCCAAGCTAGCAATCACACGAGCCTTCCTCAGGGTAGCGGCCTCAGTCACCACGTCTCAACAGCCTCTGGGCAGCAGTCCTGGGGCAAGGAACACAGCCAGGCTGCTATATGCACACCCTCCTGCTGGGGGCCAGATGGGACCAAGCCCAGGCGGCGAGGCTCTGGCACTGAGCGCGCATGACCCAGTTGAAGGAGCTGCTTTTTCCACATAGCACAAGCTTAGTGAGTGGACCCTTAGCCTCTCATCCAAACCCCGCAGCTCGGCTTGCGTCCATGTCTGCTCACCGCATCAAGCCTTGGCACCAACAACCAGTCCTTGTGACCCAAATGCCAGGTGCCAACAGCTCCCGCGGGAAAGTTGAAGAATCTCCTCAGGTGCCTTCTAAATATGGAATCAATATCTAAGAATGATTAACTTATTCGAAATGGGGCTTTATTTGAAAGTCCAAGGAGCCAGGGAAGAAAAGAGCGCTCACAGAATTCAGGCAAGTTTGCAATGATCTGGGGTAGCTTATCTGGGACCACCAAAGAGACCCTTTAGCCCGTCTGCTATCCCGAGAGCTGGGCCCGACTAAAATGATGGAAACCAAACCAGGCTGGGAGGAACTAGAAGAGGCGGGGACCACCTCTGACTTGTGGGCGTCCTCTCTGCCTGGAGACCCCTGAAACACAGAAGGCCCACAGGAGTGGCTGATTCTCTGCCCAGCTCCACCAATATTATCCAGAGGAAAACTTGAACCCCCTGCAGAGGCAGGTATCACTGGGGTGTAGAACCGACTTTCATGTCACCGTGACATCCAGACAGAACCAACTTAAAGGACAAATATTCTGCCTCGCTTTGTCCAGCAGGCAGAGAAGGCATGGCAGTGGGAACACGCGGCCACAGTTGTTCACACAGTGGCAGATTAGGGAGATTAAGTAGAGAGAGCTAGACCAGAAGCAGGGGGAAGGCATAACCTTCAACCCCCCCCCCCCCCCCCCCGCCCCAGCATTCAGTGTCCTGATCCAACCAGGCAGCCCCTATCTCCAAGCATTCAGAACAAGTCGTGGAGGAATTCTCAGATGCGAAAGTTGGTGGTGGCGATGCTCAGAAGAGGCCAACTTTCGGCTTTAGCAGAGCGTACGGCTCATAGGAGGCACACCTGCCGGCGCATTTGCTCTGTCGTTACAAAGCTCACAGACTGGGTGGCATAGATGGCATGAACATTTCTCACAGTTTTGTGGGGTACAGGTCAGATCCAGGAGCCAGCACAGTTGGGGTAAAGGCCCCTTTCACCGTCCTTTCTCATATCTTAATAGGGTAGACATGTCACTTTTTTTTTTTTTTTTTTTTGGTTTTTCGAGACAGGGTTTCTCTGTAGCTTTGGAGCCTGTCCTGGAACTCCCTTTGTAGACCAGGCTGGTCTCGAACTCACAGAGATCCGCCTGCCTCTGCCTCCCAAGTGCTGGGATTAAAGGCGTGCGCCACCACGCCTTTATAAGGACACAAATCCCATTATAAGGGCTCCCATCCTCATGCCCTGAACCACTTTCCCAAGTCCCTATTTCCTAATATCATCCCATTAGGACGGACAGTTCAGCGTGCGAATGGGCTGGAGGTCAGCGGCCAGTTCCTGACATACAGTTCTTTTCCTCAGTAAATTACCTAGATGGACACTGAGAACCACACGACTTTCTGGTTTCCCTTTTATTTCACAGGGGGAGAAATTCATTTTGTGTGTGTGGCCACAGGAGAGCAATTGGGTGTCTTATTTGAGAGCTCTCCACTGCATTCCTTCAGACAGGGTCCCTAACCAATTCGGGTAGGGTGGCTGGCCTGTGAGCTCTGGGAATCTACCTGTCTCCCCAGAGCTGGGATCACTAACTCATGTGCCAGGCACTCAGTTTTTCACGTGGGTGCTGGGGATCTGAACTCAGATCCTCACACTTGTACAGCAAGCATTTTACTGAGCCCCAAAGTTTGTTTTCTTTTTTCCTTTTTTCCCTGGCGGTGCTGTGGGTTGAGCCTGGGGCCTCCAGCATGCCGGGGAAGCACACTTGCACTCAGCTTTTTCCCCAGCCTGAAAGTGGATTTCTGTCAGTAAGACACAAGGTAAGCATCAGCTGACTCTAGCAGGAACCCATCCTGCTAGAGATAATAACAAATGGATTAAATGACTACCACTTAAAGCTTCACATTGCCTGTAATATCTCTACCCCAGTGCAGACCCAATTTTTGCTTCTGGCTAAAGGCAAGCTTTAGAGCAAGGGATGCTTTTGTTGTTCTGGATTTTGCTAGCTTATGTTTTGTTTTAGATTTTATATGTGTGTTTTGCCTGCATGTATGTATGTGGGCCACAGATGTGCCTAGTGCCCAGGGAGGTCAGAGGAAAGTGTTATATCCCCTGGAGCTGGAGTTACAAACAGTTGCGAACTGCCTGTGTGGGCTGGAAACGAAAGCCCAGTCCTCTAGAGCAGCCAATGCTCTTACCCACTGAGATGGCCCTCCAGCCATGGGCCCCATATTAAAAGCTGACTAGCAGAACATTTATCCTAAAACCTTGAACAACCTACTTGCGACTGCACTGAATAGAGTGCGGTTGCTATGCACACCGTTCATACACGTGTGCATCTGTGTGTGCGCACTCTGTAAGTATTCAGGAACACATATATATACATGCACTTGATCGTTCCACAGGGCTTCACTTTTGTTTTGAAAAAGGTCACGTGTTGGACATAAGTCTCCTGCATTCGTCACACATCAGATCTGAGTTTTGGTCACTTGTTGGCTGAGCTCTCAGTGTGGCATGCATGCTGGTACTCCGTGCTCACGGAAGTCTCAGGGCAGTGGATCTGCTCCTGTGCTTACCTCTGTTTAGTGGTGGGGGTGCCCATGAGTCATGTGCCTGTACAGGTCAGAGGGCACTCGTGCCAGTCATTCTCTATTCCACCATGTAGGTTCTGAACTCAGGCCTTCAAAGCTTGGCAGCAAGGACCCATCCCCGCTGGGCGGTCTCTTCAGCCCTGGAGTAATCTGCATGTTCATGATCTGCATGGCCCATAGCTACAATGCACTTAGGCCAGAAGCTGGTGGGAACTGCCTGTATAGAACGCTGTGCCCTCTCTGTAATATTATTGAGTTGTGTCACCCCAGCCCCTGGCCTGAGAATTACCCTGGTTCGGACTCCAATTCCCAGCTTGCCAAGTGCTGACCCCTCCCCAGCGAGGGTCAGGACCACTCCCACAGGGTAATTAGGCTGGCGCTGGAAAAAAACATGGTTTCTCTGTCTTCCCCTGCCATGCTCCCAGCCACCCAAGAGCATGGCATTCACTAAATGTGGGCATTTTTGAATCGATCTAATCTGTTTTGATTGGAGTTTTTTGCGCCAGCAGAGGCTCGGTTAGGAAATAGTCCTAACACCCTCTGGGTATTCACTCTGATGGCCTCCATGGTTTCTGCCATATGAGACAATGTTTAACTCCTCCTGCTTTTTCTTTTCTTATCCTTGAGGTCAGCTGACAGCCAAGTTCACAGCCTAGACTAAGGATCCGATCAGGCTAGTTTCCTCCAGTCCATTGTAGGTCTTGCTGCCCTAAGGGCAGCGCAGACCAGCCCAATCCAACTTTATCTCAATCACAAGCAGGCAGGAATTTCAAGGATCATAAACTGAGGGTTTGCCAACCTAAGATCAGGTTACTGGCCTTAAAGTGGTATCCATCATTAAGATAGCATGAGACACTCTCCTGCATTCATACCCACCCTTACAGAGTGGGAAAGCAGCTGGGAGGCAGGAATAGGAGGGAAGATATGGGCCACCCAGGGGAGCTACACAGTGAAACACTGTCTCAAAACGCAACAAAAAAAGCCAGGCAATCAAATCTGCCAATAATCCCTTGCCAGCTCCCCAAATGGCATGGCAGAGGCAAGGAATATACAAGGGAAAAAAACCCACCTCAATTTAAATCAGTTAGAATCTGACCCAAGAGCGAGCCCAACCACCTTTTATCCTTCCTCCCTTTTTTGGTCATGTACAACCACCATCCTGTCACTACCCGCTTCCTCTAAGACAAGAAGGAAGCGGAAGTTCAGGCAAGTTTGCATTTGCCTTACATCCTGCATGTCCCTTTCCTATGGCACCGAGGTTGCAAACTGGGGCCATCTCAGAGTGGACCATACAATTAAGTATCCTTACATAACTAGTATTTGATGTGGTTAGAGAAAATAAATAATTGTGTGAAGATGAAGTATAATTTTTAAAAGCTTATTTTTATGTATTTAAATTTAAAAAACCAACACAAGAGGTTAGAGGTGCTTTTGCTTCTTGTGTAATATTGATGCCACTTGAGAAATTACTTGGATTCTTTCCTGGCTTTCATAACCACTTCTGTATACTTTAACATAGCCAACATGAAGGAATTCCAAATATTCTTAGTGAGATGGATGGCCGTATCTTGAGACCATGCACGGCTAATGGCCCCAGACTGCCAGTCTCTACCATTTAACCAAGCAGCTTTACCTTGAGCCCATCAGTTTCTCGAAAAGATATTCTTTAACTCGAAGCTGTTTTCTTTTGTCCTACAGTTTTGGTGTTTCTAAATAAGCACAACTCCTAAACAAGCCCAGAACACAAGGGCATGCACATGCTCATGAATCAATGCCTTTCTGTCATATGGTTTTTTTTCCTCATTGTTTCTGCTTTGGGTGCTTGTAGGCCACCATTAACCTTTCAATGCAGCTAGACAAAATTATTACACAAAGCAACACACGAAAGAGACATTTTTTGCAATGTATTTTTATGTCTTTTAATTAAAAAACTTAAGATATAAAACAAGCATTTTACATAATGCATACATTCTCAACATCTGCAGATGAGATAAATAACAGAAGGCAAAAGCAGACATATTGTATTGCTTCTCTTTGGTAAGTCACCAATATCATTCTCTGCAAAAAACAGAATATGTGTTTGCTTTAAAAAAAAAAAAAACATGGTCTTAAAACAACTGTCCCTTAGTATTAAAAAAATATTCAGCAATAATGCAGTGGGTGTAACTTTTGAAACTGACAAGAAAGGATAATACTTTATTCTCTGAGAGTTAAGTAGCTGCTTTCCAAAATTAAGGCCTACAGAGAAACAACCTTTTTCTAGCTACCTTTGTACTGGCTTTTTAAAAACATCACATTCAAACTCCCTGACACAATTCTTGCAGACCTTTTCATTACACAAAAACTCTCGCCTGTCTGACACCACCCATCCCGACTAATCCCATTTCCTATGAGGAGATTCTGCTTTAATTCAGCATTATCTAAACTCAGTGTCCCAACAAAAAAGACCAAAAATTCCATTGAATTTGTTCCAACAAACAGCACATATATACACCGTGGCTCTACTGGAGCAATATATACAGGTCAGAACTGAGTTAGAAAACTAGAACGAGGTGGGCGATGGTGGCGCACGCCTTTAATCCCAGCACTCGGGAGGCAGAGGCAGGCGGATCTCGGTGAGTTAGAGACCAGCCTGGTCTACAAAGCGAGTTCCAGGACAGGCTCCAAAGCCACAGAGAAACCCTGTCTCGAAAAAAAAACAAAAACAAACAACAAAAAAAAAAAAAAAAAAAAAAAAAAAACTAGAACGGCCCATTCAATACATAGCAGCTTGTATCTAAATATATACAGGTATGTATATGTTTTCACAGTTAATCTTTAAAAAAAAATTACATGATATGTTCAGAAATATTTCTATGGTCTATAAATAATACTTTAAAAGTTCAACTAACAAAAGAAATGAAGAGTCAATCAAATTAAATAATCTTCTGAGCCTTTAGAACAAATGCTTGAGTGGGTAAAGCTGGAGGTGGAGGTGTTGTCTGGTGAAGTGTCTGTCAGCCCCCCAGGACAGGCAGTCTTCCTTCTAAACCCGGTAGGAGAGAAACTCCAAAACTTTGGAAGGAACCGGAAGTTTCTGGACTTCTTGAGTGGGCATCACTCTTCGGATTGACATGCGACATAGATGCTGAAGGCTAGGGACTTGCCTTGGAGTGGCCCAAAAATAAACACTTCCATCATGTGTTCTTAAGAGAGAGAAAAAAAAAAAAAAAACAAAGCATGGTCACACAACTTACACGTATTTCATGTCCAGCTAGCTCTGTCAGAACCACAATCTCACTTTAAACCCAGTAAGAAGTAACCAGCACAAGGCAGCAACAGGATTATAGTTTGTCTAGGAAATTTGCAGGACTGTTTGTGTTAAGAAACAAGAGAAAAAGCTGGAGAGATGGTTCAGCTGTTAAGAGCACTTGATGCTTCCAACACTCACACAATGGCTTAACAATACTGAAAACTCCAGTTCTAGATCACACCCTCTTCTGGCTCCCACGGGTACATGCACACGGTACAAAGACATGCAAGCATAATGTCCATGCACATAAACTAAAAACAAATCTTCAAAAGAAAAAGAAAGACGTACTTACCCAGCAGCTAAAACACTGCCATCGGTAGAAAAGGCACAGCAGAGACCATTGCTCAAAGGGGCAACTTGTACTGGACAATCCTCATCAATTCTCCAGAACCTCACCATTCTGGAAGGGAAACAAGTCATGGAGTTGAAAGTCAGAAAGCAGTGCTTTTGTGTTGAGTCACACAGCATAAACACACAAATCACTTGAGACCACGATGACTTTGGCTGAGACAGGCTATTATGTAACCCAGGCTGGCATCACGCTCCTGATCTTCCCGAGAGCTGGGATTACAGGGTCTCCATTCAGCTAATAGTAAGTTTTTGTTGCTTGAATACGGTCTCATTACATAACCCAAACTGGACAGTCTCCTAAAGTGCCAAAATCACAGGCATGAGCCTCCACATCCAACTAGCTCAGTGATACTAGTATGCTTTATATACTATTTTATATTCTATACCATTTGGTAATTTGGATGAACTCCAAAGAAATCACAAGGCATGACTTTGTAATCTCAGTGTTTGAACCTATGATGTTCACAACTGGAAGCTTTCTCATTTTCTTACAGATAAAATGACATAATTTGCTTTATTCTTTTCTACCTTTGCCTAATCTCAAAAGCATTGGCTACCAATTTGACAGACGTGTGCCACCATAGTCAGCAATGCAAAAAGCAAGGTGTTGTCTAGAGAAACATTAAAACCCAGCTACAGGATGGGTATAGTGCTCCACATCAAATTCCTAGCACTCAGGAGGCAAGGGTAGAGAGATCTTGAGCTCAAGACCTACCCAGCCTACATACCAAGACCATTTTAAATACAAACAAAAAAGCCAGGCCCCCACAAAAACCTGAACCTCACTGAAGAAAGGTGTTAAGACTTAAAACATGCTTTCATTAAGAAAGAAACCTTTAAAAGGTATGAATAAAGTCAAAACGATACTCCCAACACTTACTTGTCATCAGCAAGGCTTGCAACATGCAGTCCATCATGACTGAAAGACACAGCTCGTACCCATCGGTCATTTGCTCCTCCAGCAAATATTGGAGTAGGAGGGGGAAACAGGTGCCTGGGGTCAGAGACATCTTTTCAGTGGGTTTCAGAATCAATTCAAGAAACAAAATGGCCTTGGTATCAAGTTCACTGACCTTTGAATAAGATTTAAAGTGGGCCTCAGATGATACAACTAAGATGGGGGAAAGCTGTTACAGCCGAGCTAAATGTTAACAGGAAGCCAGGGGTACAGTAACCGTGCTTCCCAGCTAGAACTGCCAGCGAAAGCAAGGGCTTTTTCATAACATTTAAGTCCAACTTCTGTTTAGTAATTTCCCCAGGCATGAAACTCTAGTATATCACCATCTCTACAGAATCAGACATTTAATACCAAGACCTAATAACAGCCATGTTTATCTGAAGCTTTGCACTATTCAAGTGCTCACATAACTTTATGAGATTGCTAATTTTACATTGTTAGGGATTCTAACTGTACTCACCCGAATTCCATCAGAATGTCCCCATTGTGTGGATCCCAGACATACACACGAGTATCGTAAGATGCAGTAGCGAGCAAAGCTCCATCAGGAGAAAAGTCACAAGCTACAACATCATGGTGATGCCCTTCGAGTCTCCTTATCATGGTGTACGTATCCATATTCCAAAGGAAAACCTGCAATAATAAAAAGGCAAATGTTATAGCTTCATTTAGACACACAGAGGACAAAGGGGCATATCTTAAACTACAACTGCTACTTTAATATCACATTGAATTAATTACAAATTATGAGTAATTTAAAGAATATGCTCAGTGTCGTAGATTAAAAATCAGTCTTTAAGTTAATTAAAGCAGACATGCAAATTTCTATTTCAAATGTTTCTGTTAAATGTTAATTTAAAAAATAGGCCTAAAGGGAAAATAAAGGCAATGCAATTTAACCACTGAAATCCATTTATTCCAAAACTAATTAACTAAAATATATGGTAATAAATAGGGTTAAGTATTACAAACCCCTTTCTCTTTTTTTCCAGAAACTACCAATTTTAAAAATATATACAAACAGAAAATGTAATGTTAGCAAATTGTTACTCCATTGGCATCTCCTTTGAGATAATCACTTGTTTACAATAGGCTTGGGTCACCACCGAGAGCCTAGGAAGAGAAACAGATACTGCAAGAAAAGAGAATTTTCACAGCCAAATGTAATTTTGTTGGCAAACAACAAAGATGTTAAACTACATTACAAACGAAAATGCTATTTTATGAAAATAATGTATTTAATTACAATGCTTTTTTTGTAATTAGCAGTCTTATTTTTCCAAACTGACTAGAATCATTAGTCATTTTCAGCGTAAAAGTTAAATTACTTAAAAATAAGATTACATAGAGTCTAAACTGTGCAGAAGGTTCTTTTGCTGTTTTTTTCTTTCTTTTTTTTTTTTTTTTTTTTTTTGCTTTGAAGCAGTGTCTCACTAAGGTGCCCAGGCTGTCCTTGGATTGGATTGGGATCCACTTGACTCAGTCTCGTGAGGAGTTCTAGACCGGATTCTAATGCTTACTGCAGTCTGCTAGATTAAGCTTGGAGGTTTACAGCAAGTCTAGTGAGACAGCTTCCCTCCTCTTGCTATTTCCTTTCTGCACACATTATTTCCAAAGGGAAATAAGTATAATAATAATAGGGTCAATGATTTAAAGTACTGCCAGCATCTTAAGAAATTCTAAAAAACAGAGGAAGCACTCAAAAACCAGTTTCTTTACATTAAATTGGGTTCACTTGTCAGACTCTCAATTCCATCAACTGGAAAATCAATTTACTCAGGAGTCTAGATTTTACTGTGGGGAAAATTATTTTTTTTTAAAGGAAAAAAAAAAAAAAGAAAAAGAAAAGAAAAGAAAGAAAAGCAGAAAGTGGACATCGACCAGCACCTGTGTACGTACAGTACACCTTGCAGCCGAATGCAAGGTTACTTCATCCTATGGTAAAGGTCGCCCCCAGCCCGGTAGCCAGAGATGCCACTCTTTCTGCCCAGCTAACACCATTGTGCGCCTGTGTGCGAGTGGTGCCAGCATAACCTCAATCACACCAATATTGCTGCCACCACCTGTGACAGGAAAAGCAAGAAGCATATGGAAAACACACAGCCTAAAATAGCAATGTAAACATCTATCTTGTTTTATGATGAAAAAAACAAAGAACTAAGCTATTTGTTCTAAACTTCTAACATTCACAACTATCATTTTAACATAATAATAAATGTGTTTTATCTAGCCACAACCCCCACCCCCATCAGTGCAAAGCGTGCTGTGATCATTACACGTTCTGGAGATGGGCCAGTTTCATACTCAATGCTACAGCTGCGCTCTCCACATTACCCTGACTCAGAGCTAGGAAACTGACAGCTAACTGACCGCACAGCCCCCAGTCACTACTTAAGCTGCCAATAGCAAGCAAGCTGTAAAACAATGTGCAGCTTCATCTACGATAGACTCTAGCACATAAATGATTGCTAATTTTATTATGTTTTTAAATTACTTTTTTTTTTCAGTTAAATGTCCAGGATCAGCTGGGACTCAACTTAAACAAAACAGCAAACTGGACAAAACAAAAACAAAGAAAATAATTAGCAAGGAAATATCTTAACATATGGACTAGATCTTGTCTATATCACATAAGCTTTCCTAGATGTCATAAAAAACTAACTAACCTTCATTTTATAAATATCTCTAAAAGCAATTCAATTTCTCAATTCACAAATAACTAATTTTCTACATGCAAATTTTCTCCATCATGAAATAAAGCATTAAGATATTCATGACACCGAGCACAGACTTAATAGGTTACTTAGATTCGAAATGATTAAGCATACATTATCATCCAATTCACAATACGTGAGCAAGAACTTTGACACATACTGCTTTACTGGCTCCAACTGAACACAGCATGGAGGAGTCGGGAGAGAATGCACAGCTGTACACCCAGTTCTGATGGCCCCGCAACACTTTCATCATGTTTCCTGAACAAAGAAACATCCGGTCAGGACAATGCACTTCAAATCAGTGACACCGACATGACTGTAGTCTACAGTTACCATAAACTACTTTTATAGCTGAAAAAATATAGATACAGATAGATACAGAGCCCTTCAATATCTGCCACCTGCCTGCCCACTCTCCCTCCCTTCTTCCGTCCTTCCTTCCAAGGCAAGGTCTCTCTATGTAGCCCTGATTGGCCTTAAACTCTCAGAGAGTAGTATTTGTTGCTTGATAAAATTACATGGGATGGGAAACACACATTCTGAGGTTGATACCCAGCATCCTAACTGGGTAGCTGACAACTGCCTACAACTCAAATGCAGGAGATCCAATGCCCTTGGCCTCCTCAGGCACCCATACACACCCCCACAAGACCCACATGAATAAACATGATGACAAATAATACATCACATAATGTAAAAGCCAGGCATGCTAATCTATGTCTTTAATCTCAGCACTTAGGAGACAGAGGCAGGTATTGCAGCCTGATGTACATTCATTTGTGTTTCTCTCCAACAAGATAAAACTTTGTAAGCATCAAGATACCATGTTTCAGAAAAAAAAATTGAGTTCATCAACATACTTTTCTGTGAGATTAGAGGGAAAAATCTTACTTTTTTAATAAAAGAATTTATGATCTATGCTTACCACCATTTAATCATGTTATAAATCCTGGTTTGTAAATTCGGCCACAATCTAAATTTTATTAGATGACTGAATTTGTTGCTTAAACTCTTACTTAAATTTTTTTATTCTAAAATTTCATTTATTTAGTGCTTGTTTAGTGTTTTGGCTGCATATGTCTATGAACTATGTGCATGCAGTGTCCACAGAGAAGAAAAGGTGTTGGGTCCCTTGGAACTAGAGTTAGGGATCTGTGGTTGGTTTCTGAGCAGTGTCAAGATGGTTTATTATTGTAACTGCTTGTTTAATCTGTATTTTTGTTTCCCAAATATTAAACAAAAAAAGAAACCTTGGTCACCAAGCCATTGGTTTGTTTTTCTGATACAGTATCAGGCTAAGTAGCCAAGTTTGGCCTAGAGCTCTCAATTTTCCTGCCTCGCCCACTAGAGCTATGATTACAGGTTTGCTGCAGGGTGGGGCAATCCCGTGATCACTCTCAGAAGTCACATCAAGTCAGGTGTGGTGACACATGCTCTAATTCCAGCACTCAAGAGATAGGCAGGTGGATCTCTGTGAGGCCAGCCTGGTCTACACAGAGATTTCTAGACTAGCCAGGACTATACAGAGACCCTGCCCCCAATCCCCAGAAAGGAAACAAAAACACCACTCTCTTACATAGGTGGAACCAAGAAAAAAGACATACATACCATCATCTTTGAGGTCCCACACACGAAGAGTTTTGTCTCTTGAAGCTGATACAAGGATTAAGCTCCCATCTGGAGCAAAAGTTAAGTCTCTGACCACCTCAACGTGGTCTACCAAATTAAGGAGGAGCTTTCCTAAAGGTGATTGAAAGGAGGAGACAAGATCAGTATTTATCTTCTATTTTTGTAGTTTTGTTACCGTAAAGAATGAACAGACAGTCTTGGGTACCCCTAATTCTATGAAGTAAATTATTTCACTTACTAATTACTGGCTATTGTTACTTGTGAGGATTCACTACTTAGGTTTTTAAGTAATTTCCTCCCAAGATAACAAGCCCTGCATTACTAGATAAATGTAAAAGGAACTACTAAAATGCAAGCATACCCTTGATCAAATTAGCACCAAGAAAGCCCTGTACACTGTCTATTCTAAGTGTCTGTACAGCATGACTTTATTGTGTGTCTGAGGACGACCTGCTACTGCTGGTTCTCTACCACGTGGCCCCACTCAGGCTGTCAGGCGTGGCAGCAAGCACGTTTATCTGTTGAACCTCACCAGCCCCCCGTATGTCTTTAAAACAAAATCAAAATGTCAACTTTTCTCTTTATTTCCTTGGCCTTGGACTATCAAATGCCCCACAAAATAAAACCTCACAATGTTTAGAATTTTAACAATATCTAAACAAAAGGAGTATTTATTAGTTACTGGAAGTTTTGCTTTAAGGTAAACACAAATTTTCCCCCTGAGCACCTCCCTCACCCTTGGTGGAGAGGTTGAACTATGCAGTTCATGCTGCCTTCAACTTGCTATGTATACCAGGCTGGCCACAGAGCCTTTTCAGTGCTGGAAGCACAACTGTGTATCACCACGCTCGGTCTGAACACTTCTTTTCTAGTTTTTGAGACAGGGTCTCTCTATATAGCCCTAGCTGACCTAGAACTCACCATGTAGACCAGACTGGCCTCAAATTAACAGAGATTGGCCTGTTTCTGCCTCCTGAGTGTTGGGATTAAAGGGGTATACCACCACACCCCACCTCGAACACTTAAATGTTCAAAGAATTTAACTTATCTTTGAAGACAGGGTTTCTCATTTTTCTGTGTAGCCTGGAACTCTCTCTGTAAACCAGGCTCCTCCTGCCTCTGCCTCCTAAATATTGGGATTAAGGGCATTTGCTACCACACACGGAAAAGAATTCAAATTTCCAACCCCTAGACATTGGATAAGGAGGTTAGATATTATTAAAATCCCAGCACTCGAGAGGCAGAGGCATACGAATCTCTATGAGTTCGAGGCCAGCCTTGTCTACAAGAGCTCCAGGACAGGCTCAAAGCTACAGAGAAACCCTGTACCAAAAAAACAAAAACAACAAAAAAACCACAACAATAACAACAACAAAAAACTGGGAGGTGTGGCAGCCGGCTGCAATCCTAGCACTTAGGATGTGCAGTCAGGAAGAGCAGAGTTAAGCTCATTCTTTTTTTTTTTTTTTAAATATTTATTTATTTATTATGTATACAGTATTCTGTCTGTGTGTATGTATGCCTGCAGGCCAGAAGAGGGCACCAGACCCCATTACAGATGGTTGTGAGCCACCATGTGGTTGCTGGGAATTGAACTCAGGACCTTTGGAAGAGCTGGCAATGCTCTTAACCTCTGAGCCATCTATCTATACAGCAAGTTGAAGGTCTGCATGGGATAAAAAAAAAAAAACTGATTTCCCTCAAAATCCTCTAAGTGATCACTGAAAAAGCATGTACGACATTTTGCTGAGTCATAAACTAAATTATGAGTTTATAAATACAACCCATACGTGTTTTGCATACTTTATCAAGTATGAACTCTATATTATTCTCCTAAATTAAAACTATGAACTAAAGACTTAGAATAATTATAAAGATACAACCAATCCCACTTCTCTACCATAAACCCTTAAATCATAGATTCCAGGGACTATTATAAAGTAATCAGATTCACTTTTGAAATTATGAATCCATACCTGTATATACATCCCAGATTTTGATGCGCCCATTGTTTAATCCCGTGGCAAGGAGTAGCTGGTCCTGTCCAAATCGGAAGCGATGCCATTCTATATTAACACAACGGCTCTGCTTTTCTGGAACTGAAGACCCAAAAGCAAGACTCCAGACTATGTCTCCACAGTCTATAATGTGTTCACGAGGCTTATTTTTCTGACCACCATTACTATCTTGTCTCATCAATTTTTGGCAGCTTGAATTGGCAACATTCTTGGAACCATGTAAAAGACTGAGGGGGAAATATTGAAAATGAATTCTTCTTTATATTATACTTGTATAGACACTAATTGTTAACACTTGTTAAATAGCTTCAACAAAACTGTAACACTACTACAGATTGGAAAATTGGCACCTAAAATAGGAGGCCAGACAAGTTCAACTCATGAAAACTGTCAGCTGCAGAGAAAATCTTCAATAAGAAAGCAACACATTGCCAGGTGGTGTTGGCACACACCTTTAATCCCAGCACTAGGGAGGCAGAGACAGGTTTATCTCTGTGAGTCGAGGTCAGCCTGGTCTACAGAGCAAGCTCCAGGACAAGCTTCCAAAGCTACAGAGAAACCCTGTCTCGAGTTCCTGCCCCCCCCCCCCAGAATAGATTTTAAAGCAAAACTGGGCCACATAGCAGGACTATCTTATTAAAGAAAAACTTGGCTGGGCGGTGGTGGCGCACGCCTTTAATCCCAGCACTCGGGAGGCAGAGGCAGGCGGATCTCTGTGAGTTCGAGACCAGCCTGGTCTACAAGAGCTAGTTCCAGGACAGGCTCCAAAACCACAGAGAAACCCTGTCTCGAAAAACCTGTTCATATACTAACTACTGTTAAGCAATAAAACATATGAAATCCAAAGTGAATGCAAAAAACTTCACCTAACAAAGATCTGACACAACAGGACATAACACTAATGTGAGGCACAACCTGTCTTTCCTTACAGATACACTTAACAGGAGAAAGGGTGTAGGTTAGTTGGCGAAGTATTGGCTCCAGCATATGAAGCCTTGGGGTTTAGTGGGGGAGGGTGGGAGCATAAATGTCTGAGAAAAATATTAAAACACTCCACAATGTACAAATAAAGTTCAGACTTTGGTCTACACCATGAGGTCATCTGCTACCACACCCATCCAGAGAATTCTTTTTTTTCCCTTTCCTTTTGAGACAGGGTTTTTCTATTATGTAGCCCTGGCTGTCCCAGAACTCACTGTGTAGACCAGGCTGGCCTTGAACTCAAGAGATCTACTGTCTCCACCTCTCAAGTGCTGGAATGCACCACCATGGGCGGCTCAGGCAGTTCTTTACAGAAACCTCGAATGCATGGATTCAAACCACAAACAAACTTGTAACATTCTATAAAAGAAAACTTAAATTTTATTGCCCAACACCGACAGACAAGAGTAAATTCTACAAACACAAAGAAAGAAGTCTTACAAGTTCTTAAGGCACTGGGACCATGGGACAAGCTTCACGATGCGATATCCTTGGGACCACGCAAAGTAGGAACCGTCCGGAGCAAAAGCCACAGTCCAGTTCTCACCACCACATTTCTTGTCAAAAGGAGCTGCCGGAGCTAAGAGTTCCCCTACAGTTCGCGATCTCACTGAAACAAAAACGAAAACAGGATATGATATATACCAACAGTGGATGGGAGATGGCCCCATGTTACTTTGGAATTTGTTGAGGGTTTTCTCCTTTTCTTTTAGACAGGGCTCAGCGGGCTTTCCACCCACAGAACTTTAGAGATTAGCTGCAATAAAGTGGTTTTTCAACACAAGATTAAGGATGGCAGCAGTATGGTGGGCACACCTATCATCAGCACTTAGAAGGCTTAGGAAGGAGGGCGAGGAGTTCAAGGAAGTCAGGGTCACGTGAGACCTTGTCATAAAGTTTCAGTGTGCCTAGGAGGTGAGGGTGGGACAACTTGGCTATGAGACCAGCCTGGATTATACAGGCAGACCTGAAGAAAGTGGAAGGGGAATTAAGGTTTTATGAACCCTTATGCTCAGCAGTTGCTCTTGCTAACAGAAGCCCTGGTTTTGATTTTCTTCACAGCACAAACCACATAAAGAGGATTGGAATTTCAGCTACACGGTCAGCTCAAAGCCAGACCAGGTCAGGAAAAAAAAAAAAATTACACACACAGTCATCCAGAAGGCTGGGACTCTGTCAAAGTAATTTTTTTTAAGAGCTAGAGGGAGGGAGGGCTGGAAGAGTTGGCTCAGTGGAAGAGCAAGAATGCTGCAAAGGACCTGGATTTTATCTCTAGACCCACATGGAGGCACAGCACCTCCCTGGACACCAAGCCCGGATGTGGTACACATATATACATGCAGGCAAAACACTCACACACCCACAGTAGCAAAAATAAACAAAGATCAAACAAACAAATAAATGACAACAAAAATGGCCCAGTGGGTACATATACCTGCTACCAAGCCTGACCACTTGAGTCCCAGACCTACATGGGACAAGGGAAAAACCCATGCTCACAATTTGTCCTCTGACCACCACATGAAATAACTGATATTGAAAAAGGGCAAAGGGAGGGCTAGAGAGAAGGCTCTGAGGTTAAGAGCACTGGATGCCCTTCCAGAGGTTCTGAGTTCAATTCCCAGCAACCACAGGATGGCTCATAATCATATAGAATGAATCTGGTGGCCTGCAGGCATACATGCAGGCAGAACTCTGCATACATAATAAATAAATCTTTAAAAAAAAAAAAGGCACAGCTGGGCGATGGTGGCACACGCCTTTAATCCCAGCACTCGGGAGGCGGAGGCAGGCGGATCTCTGTGAGTTCGAGACCAGCCTGGTCTACAAGAGCTAGTTCCAGGACAGGTTCCAAAGCTACAGAGAAACCCTGTCTCAAAAAGAATTAGAAAAAAAAAAAAAAAAAAAAAAAAAAGCACAGGGAGAACTGGAGCTATATAGTATAGCTCAATAGTAGAATGCTTGCCTAGAAAGCATTAGACCCTAGTATGGGGGCAGGGAGATGACACCTTTGTGTTGTGTACTTCATCAGTAAACAACTAATCTAACACCTAGCATGACAAGTGTTCAATTAACATTACTCAGCAAATAGGAAAGCACAAGTATGTTCCTGGCCCAACATGATCCGTTAACAAAAGGGCATAGTTTAAGACCCCCAAAAGAAGCCTGATAGCCATTTTCTACATTATTCTGAAATGTTTCTCCTTGTATGAAAATAACCATGTATTTTCACTAAAGAGAAATAGAACTACTTTGTTTAAACAATATCTCCCCCCCCCCCTTTTGGTTTTTCAAGACAGGATTGCTTTGTGAAACAGTCCTGGTTGCCTTGGAACTCGCTTTGTAGACCAGGCTGGTTTCAAACTCAGAGATCCGCCTGCCTCTGCCCCCCAAGTGCTGGGATTGAAGGTATGTGCCACCGTCGCCCAGCCATTTTTTTTCCTTTTTAATAACTCGAAATCTGCTGAGCAGTGGTGTCATATACCTTTAATCCCAGTAATCAGGAGGCAGGGCTCGCCTGGTCTACAGAGCCCAGGGTTACACAGAGAAACCTTGCCCGGAAACAAAACAAAACAAAATCTTGAAATCTTCCTTCTAACCTGTCCACCTGGTTCAGTCCTGATTCTGATCTGAGAACCTAATTAACAATCTTGTTCTTGTGACACACATGTGATATCTGCACTGGCGTCTTTTTCAGCTATAATATTTTTAGTTCTTCCGATCGTTCCTTAGATCACAAAAAAATCAAGTCCATTTTCTATCTTTTCCCACCTTAATTAGTTCCACCACATTTTTCTGGATAGAATCCAGTTAGTAGTGGCCCTTAGAAAAGTGGTACCCAGAACTGTACTGTCAAAGTGATAGACAACCTCACTTACTCAAAAGTCAGCAACACAGCATAAGCTCGTACTCATTCAGCTGGCAGTCACATGAGTATAAGATCCACTAGCAGGCGAGCCTCCGATACCTGCAGGACCGTTTCTCCACGTATAAACTTCAGGAAGAGCAGTTACAGGCTTCCTGCATTTTCCAAGCACATACTATTACATGATCATTTCATTGGGGTTGTCTTTATCTTCCCAGCTTCCCTTAAAAACCAGGATTCCAGCCAGGCAGTGGTGATATACACCTTTAATCCCAGCACTCAGGAAGCAGAGGCAGGAGGATTTGAGTTAGAGGCCAGCCTGGTCTACTGAGTGAGTTCCTGGACAAGCCAAGGCTACACAGCAAAATCCTGTCTGAAAAACAAACAAAAAAAACCCCTGGGATTCCTGTTAAATTTCCATCTATTAGCCAAAATTTATGAATATTAGTAGAAGGGACCTTGTTCACCAATAAGGGAACTAAGTTTAAAAAAAAAAAAAAAAAAAAGAAGGGGCCGGGCGGTGGTGGCACACGCCTTTAACCCCAGCACTCGGGAGGCAGACGCAGGCGGATCTCTGGGAGTTCAAGGCCAGCCTGGTCTACAAGAGCTAGTTCTGGGATAGGCACCAAAGCTACAGAGAAACCCTGTCTCGAAAAAAAAAAAAAAGAAAGAAAGAAATGGAAATATCAATTTAAGAGAAAACCTCCAGGTTAATCTAAGTAGAATACTGTATTTCTTACACAAGATTTTTCAAAACTGTATTTTAAGGAAAATAAAAACAAAAACTCTGGCCACAATCACTTCTATCCACTTCTTTATAAAGTGTTAATATGGAATAGAGATGTGGGATGGTGAAACACCATGAAACAATAAGCTCAAACGCAAGAAGTTCTAGTACCATTACAAAAACTGTAAAACAAATGATACACAGTCAGTGGTTTTCTAATCGCCTTCGTGCTTCCTTGTTGGTTAATAAATACACCAAATGATTTTTATACTTTAATCAGCTATTTTAAATACTCAAGTACTGACTAGTAAAACATTTATCAACCTAGGGTAAGGTTTACTCTGAAGTGCTAGTATCATAAAAAAGTATCATCTCCTGACGCCTGACCCCTCAGCACACTGGGCCTGAAACACACCACACTGTCTGCACAGGATCACATCCTGAGTCACCGCTGAACCAGGCTAACCAGATTTCAGTTCTTCTTCACATTCCTTCCCCCAATTTCATAACCAGAAAGGAAGTGGGACAGTGCCTTCTCAGAGCGGGCAGTAGCTCACGGCAGCTATGTCCCTGTCCCAGAATCCTTTCATCATTCATGAGTCCTGCCTCCACTTTCAGCACATACAGGAAAATCCTGACTTGACGACAATTAACACTAGGGTGAGGGTGTTTTATTCATAACCATCAAGCTATACACAGATAAATGTCTAACCTTGTCTCCAAGTGACACTTCAAATACAAAGAAATAAAAAACTGGCTTACAAAAGTCCAAATGTGAAGACATTTGGCACTTAACTTTTTATATTACATCCTAGAAATAAGGAGATATAAAAGTGAAACTCTTAAGTAATAAGCAGTTATCTAATGAATGGTCCTACCCTAGCAGGTATTCCAAGAAGCACTATTTATTCCCTTAGAGAGAGGGCAAGAAGGTTTTCAAAGTACAGCCAAATGTACAGTGTTATGGTATAGAGGAGGAAAAACCATTTGTCAAATCACAAGAACTAGAGGGCAGGAGACACAGCTCGGTGGCAGAGTGCTTGCCTAGGATCCGGAAGGTCCTGAGTTCAAGCCCTACCACTACTACTAAATTCCTTTTAAAGATCTGAGTTCAAAACACTTAGTTCTAAAACACAATTAAAAGGCAGAATTTTTATGTTTTCTGTGGCCTTAACATGGCTATAAAACTAATATTAAAGTCACTGGCTAATCAGCTACTCAGCTTCACCCTCCAGGGAACAGCCCCTCCCCCAGTTGTTACTGGCTATTTATGTATAGAAATGCATTCACTTCAGCTTCTCACACTTCCTATAAATGCCTCCTCCGAACAACTGGCCGATCATACACTTCGGGAGCAGGAAAATGCAAAGGCTCTATGCTCAGTGTCCACTACCTTTCTTCTCTTTTCAACTGGATTTCACTTTGTAGCCTTGGCTACTGGAACTGTCTGCCTCTGCCTTGAGTGCTGGGCTAACTTTAAAGTAATGTCAGCCTCCTCTGAATTCACTCAATCTCATTCAAAGGCCTCAAAGGCGGCTTCTTGGAGAGGACTGAAATAATGCTAGGGCTTTAAAGGCACTGGGCAGGTCTGGCCCACACCCTTCCACTCCCCATTGTCCTGGCTTCAGCCTGGCACGTGACAGGGCTAGCCCTTTCATCCCTATACCACAGCCCTCCTTCGGACACTCCCCCTAGCCACACTGCTCCTCCCGGGAAAGAGCAAGATGTTCCTCCTTGGAACTCTTCACTTTGACGACGCCACCCTCTAAAACATAAAAGCTTTCCACGCGGCTGGCAGCCCTTCAGGTTCCTTTCTCCTTAGAGTGCCTGACTGACGGATGGGGAGCGGGTCCTCCTCCTGCACCTCAAGACACAAAAGTTCGCTTCTTTTCCATCACACACTTAAGAGATCCTAAGATAAGCCACTTAGCCCATGCTAGCCACCCTCCCGGTTTACTACACACCCAAGCCCTAAGCCGAGAGAAGCCCAGGATCTCGGACCCGCGGCGAGCTGTGATGGCGAAACTGGGGTACGCGGGGCGGTGAGCGTCCAACCCGGCCTCACGGGAACTCGGAAGGCCAGCTCTGAGACGTGGGTCCATTCACTCCCGGCCGACGCCCATCGTGGGGCCGCTTCCTCCCGCCAATCGGCGCCGATCCTCGCCTCCCCGCTTCTCCTCGGCCTCGGCATCGGACCCCCGCTTCTCAAGGGCTTTGGCATAGGATTTCCCGATGCCCCCCCGCCCCCGGCCGCTTCTCCCCGGGCCCCGGCGCCAGCCCCTTCGCAGCCTGCCCTCCGTTCCCGCGCTCCCTCTCCATCCTGGGCCTCACCGATCTCTTTCTCGTTGACCCTCGGGGAAAAGCTGGCCATCTATGGGGCACCGTCTGATTCCGGGAACGCGATTCGGACGCGGCGACAGAGAAGGGACTCGGTGGGGGCTAAGGGGCGTGACGCGGGCTCGGTCCTTCCCGGGTGCGGGGAGCGAATCGAGAACGCGGGCGGCCACTGAGGACTGCCCGGGGAAAAGCACTGGCAGGCCTGGGACCGAGCCACCGGGTCACACTCAGACAAAAGAGCCGGCGCGCCTTCCCTCACAGACACACACAGCGAAACGGCACCTCCGCAGTCAAACCAGACACTGAGACAAGATGGCGGGCGTCACCGATAATATCCTGGAGGCGGGGTGTGGTACGTGACGTCAGACGGACAGGCCCCGCCTCTCGACGGAAGGGACGTGACCATCTGGGCCCACATAGTGGCGTGAGCCCTCCTCCATCTGCAATTTGCAGGCTGTTTCTAAGTCGACGGCCCTTGCAAAGGACAAGCAGAGGCTTGTATGTCGCACGTGACCGCACCCAAAAAAAGCCAAATAGACGTTTCAGGTGCTTAACTCCATTTAGCTATGTCCCTGGCTCCTCGGTGAGTGGGGAAGTGGAGGTTGCATTGTTAAAAGTGATACGAAGATAGCATGATGATGCTCCATTTTTCAGGACGTGAGCCCGCTGCTTTTAGAAAAGGCTCAGTTGTTGATGGCGGAGTCCCACGGTAGTGGGGCCTCCTGAGACCTCCCCAAGTCTCCTTCTGTTCTCACTGGTCCCTAAAGTCAGGCCTTCTGAAAAGCTGGCCAATATCACCTCCACATCAGAATCTGCCCTTCCGTAGAAGTCTGGGTCTCTAGGAGACAGATAGCTATCCTCGTCAGAGAGGACAATTGTGTGTGAGTGCCCCACATGCCAATTTGAGTACCATCTACAGATGACGTAATTCATTTTAGTGACTCTCGTGGGGATTCCTTTATGGCTTGGATTTTCTCAGATACTTTTGGAAGAGTATCTAGCCGAACTCTTGAAGAGTTGCCTAGCCAAACTCTTCAGTTCTCAAATGACAACGCATAGTGTATGTCCCTTGTCCATTTGCTTGAAGAAGGAATTCTTCAAATCAAGGAATGATTAATAAACATAAACCATCTCCCCTCTTTAAAAAAAATTATTTGGTTGCTTTCTGACAACATATTTATCAAGGACTTCAAGTAGGCAATCATCCTCACTGCTGAACAGAGTCGAAGGGAAGAAATGTGTACGGAACATGAGAACATAATTTCCGCTTAATTTTGTAGTATACTCATTATTTATGTGTTTATGTGTTGTGTGTACGAGGTATGTGCATGCTTTTGCCCGAGTGTTCGCGTGTTTGAATATTCCTGCGTGAATGCAGGCTCTTGCATGCCATAGAATGCATGTGCAGGTCAGAGGACATCCTAGGATGCGGGTCCTTACCTTTTCTGAGACAGGGTCTCATGATTCAGTGCTGTGTACACCAGGCTGCGGTCCCTGTAGCTTCTGTACTCTCTTGCTCCTGACTCCCACCTTTCTGTAGGAGTGATGGCATGACAGAGGGGTCATCTGTAATCTACTGCCTTCTGCCTTCACCTGGGTTCTGAGGATTTGAACTCAGTTTCTCAGGGTTTTTTTTGTTTGTTTGTTTGTTTGTTTTAATGACAAACATTTTACCCTCTGGCTCTCTTCCCAGCTTTTTTTTTTTTTTTTTTGAGTTTTCATAAAAAACAGATGGGATGTTTCACAAATTTGCGGGGCCAAGAGGGAGGGTACAGCTCAGTTGGTGGAGTGTTTGTGTGGATACAGGAGCAATGGACTCCATCCCCAGCACCTCATAAGCCTACTGTGATGGTACGTGCCTGAACACCCGGCACTTGGGAAGAGGAGACAAGAAGAGTCAAGAATGTAAGGCCACTTCTGCTACGAAGTTACAAGTAGGGAGCCATCCTGATCCACGAGATGAGGCTGCCCCGGTTCATGAGATCTTTATCTTCAAAGAATATGAAAAACTCCAGGAATTTGTGAGTCATCCTTGTATAGAAACCAGACTGGGTTTTTTTTTCCCCCACTTTTTCAGACAGGGTTTCTCTGTGTAGCCCTGGCTGTCCTAGAACTCACTCTGAAGACTAGGCTGACTTCAAATTCACAGAGATCTGCTTGCCTCTGCCTCCTGAGTTCTGGGATTAAAGGCTCCATCAGTATAAATTCATTCACACGAATCTCATTCTGGATATTCAGAAACATTGCTCTGTGTAACTGTATCCTGTGTTGGTGACTTTTTGTCAGTTTAACACAAAACTACAGTCATCTGGAAACAGGGAACCTCACCTGAGGGTTACCTCCATCAGGTTTGGCCTAGGGGCGTGTCTATGGGTGTTTTCTTGATTAATGATTGATGTGAGAGGGCCCAGCCCACTGTGGGCAAAATCACTTCTGGGCAGGTGATTTTGAGTTTATTTATAAGGGAAAAAAAGCCCCAAGCAAGTCAATATGTAGCAGTCCTTCACATTTTCTGCTTTAGTTTCTGTCTCCAGGTCCCTGCCCAGAGTCCCTACGAGTCTTTCTCCATGATGGACACTAACTTGTAAGCCAAACAAACTCTTTCCCCCTTGAGCTGCTTCTGGTCAGTGTTTTAGCACAGCATCAGAGAAGCAATCAAGAAATGTAGTTAGGCCCTTGCAGGCCATCTACAATTCTGAGATTGCAGTCAGATGCCAGCACACACGACGAAGGCCAACTGCTGTGCAGCTCGTAAACAAGGTGGGTGCATTCCCTTGATGTCAAAATATAAGCAGGCCAAAGCTATTGTTCCTCTTTGACACTAAAATTTGGGAGTTGCTATCAACATATGCATCCACGGGCTAGTCCTTCATCCTCATCATCTTCAAATACCTTCTAGAATAACATCAAAAGGGAAAACGAGCCAGGCGGTGGTGGCGCACACCTTTAATCCCAACACTTGGGCAGGCAGATCTCTGTGAGTTCAAGGCCAGCCTGGTTTACAAGCGCTAGTTCCAGGACAGGCTCCAAAGCCACAGAGAAACCCTGTCTCGAAAAACCAAAAAAAAAAAAAAAAAACAACTAAAAGCAAAGCAAGCTAAAACAACAATAAAAACCAGTATTTATCAGCCACTACAAAGATTCTGATTTTATTGATATCCAATTTTGCTTGTTTGTCTGTTTGTTTTTTAAATGGGGGGGTCTTACTGCATAGCCCTGGTTAACCTGAAATTCTCTATGTAGCCCAGGCTGGTTGGGAATTCACAGAGATCTGGCCTTCTTCTGCCTCCAGGTCTGTAACCCAAGCTACTGATAGACTAAGGCAGGAGGATCCCAAATTCAAGACCCCCCAACAGAGTGAGTTCAAGGATAGCCTGAAGTATTTAGTGAGAGGGTTGGAGATGTATAGATTTTTGGTAGTGTTTGCTTAGCACGGGCAGTGCAGGGTCCTATGTTCAATCCCTGGGACTGGGTCAGAAAGTCAAGGTTACCCTTGGCTCTACACGAGATCAAGACCATCCTGGTTTCCTGTGAAGTCAAGAACAAACAGTTAAGTGAACTGGTGAGTAACCAAATGAAACTGTGTAGCGGGAGCCCATTGGGACAGAGCTGGGATGGCATCGCTGGGAAGGAGCCATAGCCTAAAAAAGTTCAGCCTTGGGGGCTGGAGAGATGGCTCAGAGGTTAAGAGCATTGCCTGTTCTTCCAAAGGTCCTGAGTTCAATTCCCAGCAACCACATGGTGGCTCACAACCATCTGTAATGAGGTCTGGTGCCCTCTTCTGGCCTTCAGACATACACACAGACAGAATATTGTATACATAATAAATAAATAAATATTTAAAAAAAAAAAAGTGCAGCCTTGGATTGAGAGCGACAAAGACTGTGGGAAAGTCTCCAACCTCAAGGGTGGAATTTAGATTTCTCTTCCTAACAATTCAGCTGCTGTTCTAATCTTAAAAATGCTTAGTAGGGGAAAAGAACTCCAAAAAATGCTTTATATGCCTAAGAGGAAAATAATATATGAAGACAATATTATATTATGATACTTTTCATTCATCCCACAGCCTTACTGGGTTCACTAGGCTGCATTTGGTGAGGCGGGATGTAGTCCTATTGGTAAAGCACCTATTTCTTTAGCACGCATGAAGTCCTGGTTTCAATGCCCAGCACCCACAAAACTGAGCACAGTACAAGTTAGGGAAGCACTTTGCCAACTGAGCTACATCCTTAGCCCGTGTTTTGTTGTTTGTTTTAACATTTAATATTTACGTGTGTGCTTGCGTGCTCTGCGCACACGCACATGCCACAGAGCGTGAGTGGAAGTCAGAGGACAACTGTTCAAGCTGGTTTTCTCCTCCCACTGTGGGGGTCCCAGGATTGAGCTCAGATCACCAGGCTCCTCAGAAAGCACCTTTACCTAATGTGCCCGTGATTTTTTTTTTAATGGCAATTCTTATACAATTCTCCAAATTGATGGTTTGCCAGTTCTATGGACCACAGCTCTGAAGGGAGCCTCTTCCATAAGTTATTTTGTTTCAACAGCCTCTCAGAATTGGATTCATTTTAGCAGCATGATTATAGATAAGAGAGGTGGCAGAGAGGGTTGTTAAGATTTTTTTTCTCTTTGTAGCAAAAGAGTCTTAAAGAAGATACCATTCTCTCACCTTTTTAATCCCAGCATTTGGGAATCAGAGGCAGAGGAGCTCTCAGAAGCTGGCCTGGTCTATAGAGCAAGTTCTAAGACAGCCAGGACTAAGCAGAGAAAACTGTTAGGCAGAAAACTCCATTCCAAGCCCCCTCCCCTGGGAGAGGCCGCAGTCCAGACTCCAACTCCAAGAAAGCCCACCAAACGGTGACCCTTCCTCAGGAAGGGTCAAAAAAAACCTGCCAAAAGGTAATCCCTCCCCAGGGAAGGTCAAGACCACTCCCACAGGTCATTTAAACTGCCCCCCAGAGAATGAACACGTGGTCTCCCAGCTTCCCATGGTCTTTTGGTTCTCTGTTCTCTTTTCTGTGTTCCCCCAGGGGCTACCGGGGAGATCTGGCAGCCATTAAACATGGGTGTCTTCTAATTTAGTCTTATTTGGTCTGTCTAGGATTATTCACACTGGCAGAGAGGTTGGTTGTTTTTAAAAAAAATACTTAACAAAAACCTGTCTCCAAAAACCGAAACAAACAAACAAACAAAAACCCTTCTGGCTTCTTATTATTTCCCAAACATGATCTTCTTCCATGAGTTGCTTTTGATCAGGGTGTTTATTCACAGTCAAAGAAAAGTAATATATACACATATACATGATTGTTTTTCTCTTCCTTTTCCCTATTGGTATGGTTGCTATTGTTGTTGTTTGAGACAGAGTCTCACTATATAGCCAACATGGAACTTAATGTGGAGACCAGGCTGGTTTCATTCTTTTTCCTGCTGGAGAGATGGCCCAGTGGCTAAGTGTTGAAGGAGCTGTGGGCTGCGTTCCTGCCGCCCGGCTCCTGGCCGCCAGCTAGCTTATGCCCCGAAATAATTACACGGAAACTGTATTCTTTTAAACACTGCTTGGCCCATTAGCTCTAGCCTCTTACTGGCTAGCTCTTACATATTGATCTAACCCATTTCTAATATTCTGTGTAGCACCACGAGCTGGCTTACCAGGAAAGATCTTAACCTGCATCTGTCTGGAGTGGGAGAATCATGGTGACTGCCTGACTCGGCTTCTTTCTCCCAACATTCTGTTCTGTTTTCTCCACCTACCTAATTTTCTGTCCTATCAAAAGCCAAGCAGCTTCTTTATTAATTAACCAAAGAAAGCAACAGATAGAAAGATGACCCCCCCCTTCCATCAGCTAAGAGCAGTTGTTCATACAGAAGACTGGAGTTCACATGGTGGCTCAGAGCCATCCTCAGCTCCACTATCAGGGAATCTTATTTCCTCTTCTGACCTCTGAGGACACCAGATACACATGTGGTACACATGCATACATGCCAGCAAAGCATTCAAACACAAATGAAAGTAAATCGAATTCTCCTCCCCACCTTTGGCTTTTTGAAGCACGGTTTAACTCTTCATCCCAAGCTGATCTAGAACCCTGTTGGCTGGTTTTATGTAAACTTTACATAAGCTATAGTCACCTGAAAGGAGGGAATCTCAATTGAGAAAATGCCTCCCTGAGATCTGGCTGTAGGGCATTTTCTTAACTAGTGATTGAGGGGGGAAGGGCCAGCACACTGTGGGTGGTACCATCCCTGAGCTGGTGGTCCTGGGTTCTATAAGAAAGCAGGCTGAGCAAGCTATGAGGAACAAGCCATTAAGCAGCACTCCTCCATGGCCTCGCATCAGCTCCTGTCTCCAGGTTCCTAGTCTGTTTGATTTCCTATCCTGGTTTCCCTCAGTGATGGACTGCTACCTGGAAGTGTAAGCTAAAACAAACCCTGTCCTCCCAAAGTTGTTTTGGTCATGGTGTTTCATGACAGCAATGGTGACCCTAACTAGGATCGTATTCCAGACTGACTGACCTTAAACTCTTGGCAATCTTCCTGCCTCAGCCTCCTGTGTGCTGGGATTACAAGTATGAATTACTATGTCCAATCCCCCCGCCCCCCAATTTCTTTGAGACAGTTTTATTCAAAATCAATTACAAACTCTCTCTAGCCAAGAACAGCTTTGAATCCCTGGTCCTTGAGCCTCAACTGCCCAAGAGCTACTAGTGCTCCAGGTGTGACCACCAAGACTGTTTATATAGTGCCAAGGAATACACTACCAACTGAGTTACATCCCCATCCCCATGCCAGGTTTTTTATTTCGTTTGTTTTTAAATTAGTTTTAGCCAGATGTGTTAGCAGAGGCCTTTACTTCCAGCTCTCAGCAGGAAGAAGCAGGTGATCTCTGTGAGTTCAAGGCCAGCCTGATGTACAGAGTGAGTCCCAGGCATGTCAGGGCTGCCATAGTGAGACCCTGTCTCAAAAAACTAATTAAGCAAAAAATGTATTTTGTGTATATGAATATTTTGCTAGGATGTGTGTCTTTGCACCATGTGTATGCTGGTGCCATTGAAGGCCAAAAGAGGGCATTAGATGCCCTGGATCTGGAATTACAGAATGCTGTGACCCACAATGTGGGTGCTGGTAATCTGAATCTAGCTCTTAACCAATCCAACTCTCCAGACCCACAAGCTACCACTGAAAAGCTAAGTTTAGCAAGTCATGACTCCCCTTCTTCTGGCCTCCACAGCCACTGAACACACACACACATGATCAATCTCTCTCTCTCTCTCTCTCTCTCTCTCTCTCTCTCTCTCTCTCTCTCTCTCACACACACACACACACACACACAAATAAACTTAAAATATTTTTTAAAGGAAAAGAGGGTGGGCCATCGTAGCACACACTTTTAATCCCAACACTCAGGAGGCAGAAGCAGGCAAATCTTTATGAGACTAGCTTGGTCTATAGACATATCCAGTTCTAGGCCAGCTTCATAGTGAGACCCGGGGTCGAGAGAGAGAGAGAGAGAGAGAGAGAGAGAGAGAGAGAGAGAGAGAGAGAGAGAGAGAGAGAGAGAAACATCATCCAAGGGCAGTTTTACAATACAAGTAAAGAAACTTCCAAAAGAAGTTCTACAGAAATCAAGAAGTGTTTCTAAATTCTACTGTTTGTGGAGATAGAATGAAATTAGGGTCAAGTATAGGTGATGTAGACTCCTGTGGGACAACCCTCTGGGTCTTAAGGCCCGATGAGCTTGGTCTCCCGTGAGGAACTCTGAGGAAAGAGTCTGAGTAAAACCCAAGTCACCGTAGGCAATGTCTTCCTATCACAGTGTGGGATCTGCTCCGTGCGATGGATTGACCCCATGTCTGGAGCAAACCTGATCATCTGGGGTTGGGGAAAAGGGGCTATGATTAGAGTTGAAGGTCTAGGAAGAAGGGCCAAAACCCACATATGACAGTAGATGGCACTCAGTCTGGAGGGCAGTTATCCAAATAGCAGGGTCTCCCAGGACGGTAGGGTGCAATGAAGCCCTGAATGGGATGAGCAGGAGATCCACTAAGGCCCATAACCTGCAGGCCATGCCAGGATATCACACAGGCAGTCAGCAGACAGCAGGCACACTGTGAAGGTTTCCGTAGAGAGGCTGGCAAAGCAACAGAATGGACGTGGTTATTTGAATGGAGACAGGATTAAAGCCTGCCCAGTGCCTGTTCTCTGGCCTAGGATCCTGCTGGAGGTGGAGCCAGGAGGCAGAGTGTTGCAATCAACTGATTAGATTTGCAGCTCCACCGGGCTTATTTGATGTAAGAGCATATTTGGTCAGAAATTAGATCTCTGCTGACTCCCAAACAGCAGAGTCTCCTGGTGCCCCAGATCTCCTAATAGGGATGTATAAAAGCCATGGTCTGCCTTCACCCACAGAGACCTGGGGTTGCTACGTCTGGGTGAGGAAATTGCTTTTACCACCACCCCAATGTTTCTGTGCCCCACCTTTTATTGTTGTTGTTGGGGGTAGGGGTAGTATGTGTGTTGGTAAGGGCACGTTGCCATACCAGAGGACATAAAGGACAACTTTATGGAGTCAATTCTCTTTCCGTCTTTACCTGGGATCACATTCAGGTTGCCAGGCTAGCTCCGCAAACGTTTTACCCTGTGAGCCATCTTACCCCTACCCATCCTGTTATCATTTATAACACTGGGGTGAACTGATGCTGGTCCCATGAGGGGCAGCAGTCCCACAAGGGGCAGCGGTGAGTCTTGGCGGGTCCCCTTGGTGAGTAGTCTGAGGCTGCAGAGAGAGGTGGGGTATAGAGATTTAGTGCATTATGGAGGAGTAAGAGAAAAGAAGAAAGGGGGAAGAGGAGAAAGGGAGGGAGAAGAGAGACACTTCTGCCTCTCCAGAAGAAGGAGAGAGAGAGAGAGAGAGAGAGAGAGAGAGAGAGAGAGAGAGAGAAAGAGAGAGAGAGGAGAGAGAGGAAGAGGAGGTGGGAGATCTGCTTGCCTTGGTGGAAGGGGGGGGGTGTTAGGAGTGGGGCGGGGCTTGTCTCTTAAAGGGACAGAGTACATAGGTTACAGACCAGGCCAGCAGATTACAGCACATCCCACCTGCCCTTCCACACACATGTCGAGGATCACAGTGAGTCCAGCCTTTTTTCTTGGCTGCTCTAAGAGTTTACAAATAATAGTTAACGTCTGAGAGGACTTAAGAGGGCCTGGAACATAACTGAAGTCAGGGAATAACTCATCAGAAGGATACTAGATAAATGTCTAGTTTATTTTCTCCAGTACTGGGAATCCAATACAGAGCCTTCCTTGTACCTGCCAGGCAAGCATTCTCCCATGTAACCACACTCCCAGCCAAACTTTGCTTCTAAACTATTGAGGTCAAACCATAGCTGCCACATCACTTAAAAATGGTAAGAATTCAAGGCATTTTCCCAGTCCTGTTTTAAAAGCTGCATATTGGTTTTTCTCTTTGGAGCCCCTCCCACTAGAGTTATTTTTCACTTTCCCTTATAATCCATGCTCCTTCTGCTTAAAAAAAAAATCTGTTCAGGGGACTGGAAAGATGACTCAGTGGTTAAGAATACAGCACTGCTCTTCCAGAGAACCTGGGTTTGATTCTCAGCACCCACATGGCAATTCATAACCATCTATAACTCCAGTCCTAGAGGGTCAAATGTCCTCCTCCTGCTTCCACGGAAACTGCATGCATGTACAGACAAACATGGAAGCAAAGTAATTCTAAAAAAAAAAAATCTGTTTAGGGCATTAAAAATACTTTAAAAAGTGTGTGTGTGTGTGTGTTTGTGTTGTATGCATATGAGTGTTTGGGTGAACTCACTGCAGTAGTCATGAAGAGGCCAGGACACTGAGTGTCCTCATTTGCTACTGTCTATCTGCCTTAAAGCCTTAAGTCAGGGTCTCTTATTTAACAGAAGCCTGCTATGACTAAGCTGGCCAGCCAGTGAGCTGGGGTTAAAAGGCTCACACACATCCATGCCCAGCTTCTTACGTAGTTGGTAGGAATTTGACCCCAGGTTTTTCCGTTCATTGAACAAGAGCTCTTACACATTGAGGGTTAGTGCGGGAGAGGGTTGTGCCAAGGAGCCCCACCACGGGTGAGAGCCCACACGGTCAAGACACTGGCATGCCATACAGACAGTGCTCCAGTGGACAGGTTTACTGGGGGTGGGGAGAGGGAAGGGAAAGAGGGGAGAGAGAAAAGTAGAGAGCTAGAGAGAAATGTGTGTGTGTGTGTATGTGTGTAGAGAGAGAGAGGTGCAGAGAGAGGCAGAGAACAAGAGAAAGAGGTGGGTGGGAGAGAAGATGAGGAAGAAAGCAGGCAGGGTAGCACCTTTTAAAGGGAAGGGCACAGCTCATGTGCACAGAGACCACATGGCAGGCCAGGATACTGCCCGAGTACTGACAAGCACACGCATGTTGGGGTTACATACTCTGCCAGGTCTCCAGGGACGGGCCAGTTGTATGACTGTTAACAGAACCATCATCACAATTCCTAAAAATACTTACAAAAAAGCAAAAACAGGGCTAGATATGAAGGTACGTGATTTCAATCCCAGCCCTCCAAGGTAGAAGCAAAGGCAGGTAGATCTCTGAGTTCCAGGCCAGCCAGAAATACCTAGGCAGAACCTGTTTCATAGAATACACTGCTGGGGGACTGGAGAGATGGCTCAGTGGTTAAGAGCACTGGCTGCTCTTTCAGAGGTCCTGAGTTCAATTCCCAGCAACCGCATGGTGGATCACAACCATCTGTAATAGATCTAGTGGTTTCTTCTGGTCTTCAGGCAGAACATTGTATACATAATAAATTATAAATTAATAATAATAATAATAACATCAAAATTGATTAAAGGGGACTAGCCTGCTTGGGCCTTCCCAGCAGGCAAGAAGGCCAGCCTGGGTCCTTGGGCCTAGGTTAGCGGGAAGACAGTCAGGGACCCGCTGTGTGCCCCCTCATTTTAAGGAAATAAGGGGCAGAAAGTTGGGAGAATTAGAGAAGCAGAATGGTTCATATGCCACCGAAAGACAGAGAAACGAAGAAAGTAGACAAAGAGGGTTGGGCAGATGTTGGAGGCCAGCTTGCCTCCTGGGACCATGGTGATGATGGTGAGGAGTAGATTGAAGAGGGAGGTCTGCTTGTCACTTGTGGCCATAGCGATGTCAGGTTGGTACCAAGGGCCATGTGTGGGTCTCTGACCTTACAGCAGCCAGGACTGTGTTGATATCCATGGCTCCTTTTGCTGTTAAAAGCCATGCTGACTCCAGTGGGCTGAGCAGCCTCCTGAGACCGAGTTCAGGCCCATGAGCCATGCTGCCACGGGGACCTTATTGATCTGGAGCCTTGGTGACAGCCAGGCTTGCTGTAGGAATTCCTACTGCCAGTAGCCTTTAAGTTACCTGCCCACTTGGGCATGGCCTCTTATAAATGTCTGTGTAACGCAGGCATCTGACCTCTCTTTTCCAGCTGCAGTTGCTGTTCCCTGTTCCAGCAGAGGACTGTGATCTGTGAGTCTACCCCTAAATAAATAATCCTCTGTTATATTCAATTCTGAGCTAGTGTGGGATTTCTTTTAAGCGTCCTTCTTCATCTGGCACCCCACGTGGATTCAGACTCCACAGCTAACTGGTAGATGGCCTGAAGGTCTAACCATTCCACAACCCAGAAAGTCTTCCAACCCTGCCTGCTTGGCTTGTTTTTACCCAAGTGGATTTTTGTAAAACCCCCACCACAGCGAAGCTAACTGTGAGCAGCAACTTGGAAATTTCCCAAGCTTGTGAACATCCCCTCTCCACTGCTGTGTTCCTTGTGGCATGGTGACTTCTGTCCTCTAAATCCAAGCATGTTGTTAAAAGAAAAATTCAGTTTTTGTCTCATGTCAAGAGCTGTCTGGTATGGAACAGAAAGAAGAAAGAATTTAGAAAAAAATTGCTTTTCTTCATATCTATTTTTGTCTCTATCCCTTTCATTATATGTCTATAAATAAGGTTGAGTTTTCCACAATGAACAATGAATTTTCCTGCAGTAATCTTTGAAGTTTCCAGGAAGAAGATGGGGCCACACAACAGCTCTACCTGGTTGATATGACGTCATGATGCTGATAGCACGACTATAAGACCTGTTTTTGGTACCAGCTGCTTGAGATGTTTCCAACTTGGTTAGCTGAAATGGTGCACTTTTTTTTACAACGTTCTGGCCAGAACTGCAAATAGGAACCTCAGAAAAACCCTACCAAATACTCAGACTATTTGCAATTATACCAGCCAGTAATCTTGGAACTTAACCATCATTTTACTTTCACAGGATCCCATAGAAAGAACATCGCCCCCATGACAGCTGGAAATAATTCTGGAAGACAACGTCTGCTTTCCCAACAAAGTTTGTCCTCGGGGTTAGGGACACTCAGAACAAGGATGTTGACCAGGCTAAGCTGCTTCCTGAGGCCATGACTGGGTCTGTGACCCAGCTGCAGCAGGGGTCTGTGCTGAACTTGACACAGGTTGCTCCTAGGGCCCATACAGAGACCTGGAATCTGGGTCACAGCCTGCAGCTTGGGTAGAGTCAAGGGGTCATGCAACAGCAGGGGCCATACAGATAAGGGATGCCTGCACTACCACCCAAGGCCAGGGTGTCATCCGACCCAGACTGCTGACAAGAGCTGTGTCTGAGTCCGTGGCCCTACTGCAGCCAGGGTCTGCGCTGATATCCGATGCTCCTGTTGCCATAGAAGGCTGTGCAGACACCAAGGATCAAGGGCCAAATTAGTGTCCTGGGGCCATGCCGCTGCTGGGGGAAATGGTGATGTCCAGACTGAGCTGCTACTAACGACCATGTAGGGGCCCAGGGTCCTACAGTGGCTGGGGTCTGACCTGAGGTCTGGGTCGGTCCTGTATTGCCACTAATGGTCACATAGAGACTCAGGGTTGGGGCTGCAATCTGAGGCCTTGATGGTGTCCAGTGTCCACACAGCTGCTGGAACCATCCCCACCTAGATGGTCATTCTTTTCACCCAGAGCGAGGACGTCACCTGCAGAACCTGAATCTTACAAGCATCAAGCTAAGCTGTAAGAGCCAGACACAGAACCCATACTGTATAACATATAACAGTTTTAGACGAACCCAGATAACTAACCTGCCACAGCAGGAAGCAGACCAAGGATTTCCTGAATTCGAGTCAGGGAGTTGACTAACAGTAGCAGAATGTAACTCTGAGGAGTAATTAAAATAGTTCACATTGGGGATAAGAGATAGCTCAGCAGTTCATAGTTCTTGCTGCTCTTCCTTGGGACCTGAGTTCAGTTCCCAGCACCCCATTAGGCAGCTCACAACTAACCGTAGCTCTAAAAGACCCAACACACTCTTCGGGCCTCTGAGGGCAACTCACATGCACACTATCCCTTACACAGACACATACACATTAATAAAAATAAACTCTTTAAAATAGTCCACATTAGCCCTCTGGAGATGGCTCGGCCTGCGCCAAGTCTAATGACCTAGGTTGAATCCCTAACACATAAATTGGAAGGATAGGATCAACCCCTGCTGGTTGTCCTCTGTCCTTGACATGCATACCATGACGATGCCGACACACACACACACACACACACACACACACACATTCATGCATGCACATGCACACACACATTCTAGCCCGCTGTGGTGGAGTACACTCCTATGTATACTCCTAATCCTAATCCCAGTGTTCAAAATGCTAAAACAGGAGGATTGCAAATTCAGGGTTGGCCCGGACTCTTGACCTAGTTCCATTTCAGCTTTGGCTATAGAATCTCAAAAACAAAACAAAACAAAAACAAACTGTCTCCAGTTGAGCTGTTTGAGGTTTCATAGCAAGCCTCTTTTTTTTTTTTTTTTTTTTTTTGGTTTTTCGAGACAGGGTTTCTCTGTGGTTTTGGAGCCTGTCCTGGAACTAGCTCTTGTAGACCAGGCTGGTCTCGAACTCACAGAGATCCGCCTGCCTCTGCCTCCCGAGTGCTGGGATTAAAGGCGTGCGCCACCACCTCCCGGCGCAAGCCTCTTTCTTTGTGGACATTCCTGAGACTTGGCACTCATGGCCAGTGCTGTGGAACTCCTTCCATCTGCCACAGCTGGCTGGACATGGGACCTAGGCCAGGCTACCCTGCCCTGAAATTTTCATACAAGAACATAGAAGAGCTAATCAATCTTTTGTTGTGATTCATTGGCTGTGAAGACCGGGGGTTGCCAGGAAGCGGTTTGTCTCCCAGAACACTCGACGTGAGTGTTATTGGCAAGTGCTTTTCCACAGAACGGAGTGGGTGTGGACTATAAAGTAATCACTCCAACCCACGAAGCCAAACTGTCCATTAGTTTTGCTGTCCCTGTGATCCAGAAAATTCCGGGAACAGGACTTGGTCTAAGTGCCTTAACAGTGCCAACGAGGGTGTGAACAGAAGAGGGGACTTGCTGGGAATTGAACTCAGGACCTTGAATTCAAGATCCTGCTGAAATTCACTCCCATCACTATTTCTAGTGTCCTAGCCAAGATTAACAAAGAAATCATAGATTATTAGACTTAGACTTCTTAGAACAATGGTCTGAGTTAATCTACCTGCTCTTGTAAGTTACTAGAATCAATGAATTTTATACACAAGAATATGGCTGTTTCTTCCTCCGCCTCCTCCTCCTTCCCTCTTCTTCCTTTTAGAGGCAGGGTTTCCTCTTGTAGCCTAAACTAGCCTTGAACTCACCATCCTCCTGCCGCCACCTCTCAGGTGATTAGATTGCAGGTGTTTGTCACCAGACCTGGCTCTGAACAACACCCTGGGCAAGGGTGGACACTGAAGCTCTTTTTCAGCCCTTTGGGCCTGTGGTGTTTCTGGTTTCCATGTGTGTTTATAAATGTGGGCATTATGTGTGTGTGTGATGTGTGTATGTGTGTGTGTGTCTATTTCATCTCTCTTTCACTCTCTGTTCTAGCTGATATCCTCTCCTCTCTCATTTTCTCCATTCTCTTAAGTGACACATGCACAGCCCATTAAGGGCCACCCCATCTTAACTTATCGCTTTACTAGAACTTCCCACCTCCATCTTCACTAGCTATTCTAAATTCCCCAAAAGGTCCAGTGTTGCTGGGTCCCAGCACCTTCCTTGGGGAAGGGAGTGAAAAGGTGCTGTGTCAATGAACACAGACACCGGGAGTCAGGTAGGAGATTTGCAACAGGCTCATTTATTTATCTACCTATTTATTTATTTTTGGTTTTTCAAGACAGGGTTTCTCTGTAGCTTTGGAGCCTGTCCTGGAACTAGCTCTTGTAGATCAGACTGGCCTCGAACTCAGAGATCTGCCTGCCTCTGCCTCCCAGGATTAAAGTCGTACCCCACTGCAGCCTGGCAAGACTCATTTATTTAACATCTGGCAAATGTTACACACTATGCCCCCTTTGGCAATCTTAAATATTCATGTGATAACAGATACCTGTTCCTCCTTTGTTTATGTCCTCACCCTTTCTGGAGAGAAAGCTGCCAATGCTATCAAAGCCCTTAAGTCAGCCATGATAGTTTTGGGGTCCCTTGGGCCCTTAAGACTGATGATGGCCCTGCCTATGCCTCTCAACAATCCAATGACTTTCTGGGTTCTTGGAAGATTTCCCATACCACTGGCATGCCCTACAATCCACAGGCACAAGCCATTGTGGAGAGACCAACAGAGCTCTTGAAGAGCTGCTGGCCAGGGCTATTTTGCCAGAGGCTGGGAGAGATCCTCATCTGGCCTTAACAGAGGTCCTTTTCCATATGAGCTTCCTCAGTTTTAATGACAAGGGGCTCAGCCCAGCTTACAAGCACTAGGCATCCCTTCCAAGGAACACAACCCTGCCCCTGGTGAAATAGTGAGATCCTATCTCCCTCCAATGGCAGCCTTCAGCCTCCATTGCTAGCCTGTGGGAGAGGGTATGTTTGTGTTTTTTCTCAGACTGCTACAACACTAATATGGGTCCTGGAAAGAGATGTAAGCCCAGCCATGGATCAGACTACTTCTAACAAGAAGGGAATAACCCAGGATGGGTAATATAAATACTCCCCTTTTTGCTGACATTGTCCCCCAAACACATTGATTTATTAAGGGGCAAAGGTTATGGCCTTTGATTCCTCATTTTTTAAAAAAAAGTTTGGCATAATATAAAAAGGCTATTGGATCCATCCTGGATGCTCATATGTGCACTAATTGACGGGGTGGAATTGTTAACCCTTGTTCTCCTTAAATGTCTCCTGCAGCAGATTCAACATCAGCGAACAGCAACTAAGGCAACGGACTCTTCAGCTGTCAATGGCTCTCGGGCATCCTTCTTGCGGTCCTCCACAGGAGGTTATGCATGCCTGGTTATCTGCAATTCAAAAGGCTATTACCTAGTCCCCCCCACCCTAGCAGCTCTTCAGAAATGAATGTCCTTCAAGGGTTTGTAGTCAACCATGGGTAAGAGCGTGTTCGGTTGGCCAACCTAAGACAGGCACAGTCCAATTGCTGAGCCTTCCTGAGCCAGGGTCAACAAGGCCTGAGCAAAGAACTCTGGCTCCCACTGAGCGCCCTATGTAATAAATAAAAAGGGTGGGTGTGTAGGAAGTTACAGTCTACCAGGCCAAAAGGAGCCGACCTGGAGTCTGCCTGGTGCTACCATGCCTAGCCAATAACAAGTGACTTAACTCAGCAGGCTCACAGCCTAGATCTGTTACTTCTTGGGTTGAGAACAACATGCAAGGGTTGGGAACATGGCCTAAACGGCACTGGTGCGTGTTGAGAACTGCTATTGTTCTCTGCCATACCGAGCAGCAGATCATTAGGACAGTGGCACCCCATGTTCTCAGGTGTCTCGTGTCATTGGGAAGGTTTGGGAAATACTGATGAGAAAGGATGGCAATGTTTAGCAATGGCCAGCAGAGTCTCTCTCTCTAACAGATTCTCACTAGCTGATCTAGAGCTCACTGTGGAAACCAGGCTGGCCTCTAAATTTTAGCTGTCCTCCTGCTTCTGCCTCCTGAGTGCTGAGTTCACAGGCCTGCACTAATGTGCTTGGTTCAGGGAACTCTGTTTTTCGTTTGTTTGCTTATTTGTTTTTTCTTTCTTCTTTCTTGCTATTGATGTTGTTTTTTTATAGCTAAGGTCTCATGTAGTCCCTGATGATTGGTCCCCAAAAGACATGTTTTTGGGGTGCATTGTATGAAATTCCCAAATATTTAATAAAAGTTTTATGATGGGGGAAAAGAAAAGCTTCTTGAGATGCATTCCCATCCCAGGCTGGGGGCTGGGGATAGGGCTCCGTGGTAAGCGTGCTCCATCTGCAAGCATCAGATCCCCAGCATGGAAACCAGGCATGGCTGAATGCACCTCTCAACCCGGCATCTAGGAGGCAGAAACATGTCCGATGGCCTGATGGAAAAGGTGCACTTCTGATTCAATGTGGCACTCTGGTTCAGGGAGATAAGGTGGAGTATGATAAAGGAAATTGATCTCTGAACGCCCTCCTCTACAAATGGTGTGCACACCTGCACACTCTCAGGCATGCGGCACACACAGAGAGACACACACACAGAGACAGACACACAGACACGAAAAACAGTCTTTTCTATCAAAGATGAGCAATCTGACAAAGGCCAGTATTCTATAAACTTCCCCTGTATGTGCCCGGTGGTGGTGGCTCACGCCTTTAATCCCAGCACTCGGGAGGCACAGGCAGGTGGATCTCTGTGAGTTCAAGGCCAGCCTGGTCTACAGAGTGAGTTTCAAGACAGGCTCCAAAGCTAAACAGAGAAACCCTGTCTCAGAAAAACCAAAACAAAAACCAAAACAAAACAAAAAAAAAACTTCCTTTGCCCAACCCACAGATGCCAGACATTCCTAGGCTATCACACCCCTCCCCTTCACAGCCACAATCAGCCAATTACATCAGACTGTGAGGTCAAGCTTGCCTGTGGAGTGATTCAGTACCACTCAACATTCTTTTTTTTGTTTTGTTTTGTTTTTTTGTTTTTCGAGACAGGGTTTCTCTGTAGCTTTGGTGCCCGTCCTGGAACTAGCTCTTGTAGACCAGGCTGGCCTCGAACTCCCAGAGATCTGCCTGCCTCTGCCTCCCGAGTGCTGGGATTAAAGGCGTGTGCCAACACTGCCCGGCCACCACTCGACATTCTAATATAAGCCGAGTGAGTGTTTGCTCGCCGGGTTTGGGTCATTGTGTACCGTTTTGCAAAAGGAAATTGCTTTGAATTACTTTTGCTTTGTTTGTGTGTCTTTGTGCAACATTGGAAATATTCTTTTAAAACACTGGTACTCCAGTCAGGCCTGGTGGTGCATGCCTTTAATTCCAGCACTCAGGAGACAGAGGCAGTTAGATCTCTGTGAGTTAAAAGTCAGTCTGGTCTATATAGCAAGTTCTAGGACAGCTACATAGAGAGAGACCCCTTCTCAACAAACAAACAAACCCAAACCAACCTACTACCACTACCAATAAAACCCCAAATAAATAAAACTCTGTCACCCCATCCAGAGGGTTTCTCTGATGAGAAGATTATTCTTTTTCTTTTCTTTTCTTTTTCTTTTTTCAGGTAGTCTCACGTAGCCCAGGCTGGCCTCCAACTCACAAGGTAGCCAAGGATGCCCTTGGACTCCTGCTGCTCCTGCACTCACCTCCCAAGTGTTAGGATGGCAGACGTATACTGTCATGCTTGGTTAATGTGAAGAATTTGGGCTCTTTGCTGACTAAATGCAAGTTTATCTTCTCTTGTTCTGTTAGAGAAAGCTGAACATTTCCTAAAACTAACACCCAGCTGAGAATTATTTCTGCCGTAGTGTTCTCAGGAAGCGAGCAAGGTTTTGTATTTTCTAGCAGACCCCCCAAAGGTCACAAGGACAGGGAATGCTTGTAAAAACATCTTGTGTGCTTCTGTTCCCAGCCCACAGATCTCCTGGGAACACCAGACTCCAATAAATAAAAATAATCCAAGCTGTGGGAGAAGCAGCAAGACTTTTTAGGTAGGCGGCAACACAGCCCAGACATTGCCTCCGAACCAAGGCACTGGGTTGCCACTTTTTGTTTTTGTTTTTTAATTAAAGTTTATTATCTCGGGGACTGGAGAGATGGCTCAGCAGTTAAGAGCACTCTGCTCTTCCAGAGGTCCTCAGTGTAATTCTCAGCACCCAATGGCAGCTCACCATTTGATGCCTTTTTCTGGCCTGCAGGCATACATGCAGACAAGGCACCTGCACACATTTTAAAAACAAAGTATTTGTTTGTTTGTTTGTTTTTCAAGACTGGTTTTCTCTATGGGACAGACCTACTGTCCTGGAACTCACTCTGTAGACCAGGCTGGTCTCCAACTCACAGAGATCCACCTGCCATTGCCTCTCGAGTGCCGGTATTAAAAGTGTGTGCCACACAACCCAGCTTAAAAAAAAATTTTAAAAACAAAATTGTGTGTATGTATGTATGTGTGTGTATGTGTGTATGTATGTATGTGTATGTGTATCTCTGTGTGTGTATGTGTGTGTGTTTGCTTTTCTGTTGCTGTGATAAACACCAATACTAAAAGCAACTTCGGGAGAGTGTTTATTTCATCTTATACTTCCCAGTAACAGTCCGTCACTAAAGACTCATTATAGGAACCTGGAGGCAGGAGCTGATGCAGAGACCATGGAGGGGTGCTGCTTACTGGCTTACTCCTCATGGCTTGCTCAGCCTGCTTTCTTATGCAACCCAGGACCACCTGCCCAGGAATAGCACTGCCCATAGCAAGCTGATCTTCACACACAAACTATGGCATATACATACCAAAAAATAAATGTTCAATTCCAGCACTTAGGAGGCAGAGGCAGGTGGATCTCTGTGAGTTCCAGGACAGTCAAGGCTACATGAAGAGACCCCCCCCAGGGGAAAAAAACAAAACCAAAAAACAAGCAAGCAAACATAAAAAAAAAAAATGTTAAATATGGGCTGGAGAGATGGCTCAGTGGTTAAGAGTACTTGTTGTTCTTCCAGAGGACCCAGGTTCAGTTCCCATCACCCGTGTTAGGTACCTGACAACCTCTTGCGGCTCCAGCACCGTGCAAACCAACATCTTCTTCTGACTTCTGCGGATAGCCACACATATTGTGAGACCAGGAGAAATGAACCTCGCAGTTTAGGGGCTCTGTTTGCGGTTAAGAATAAGTTCCCTTTTGTTCTGTGTTTGTTTGACCCATCTGCACAGCTGTGCTTGATCACGTGAGCAGGAAATACATCAGCATAGATGCTTGCCCCTGATTGGACCTGATGGGAAATGCGATGAATTATGGGTTTTGCCTTTTGAAGTCTCTGCAAGGTGTGACTTGAGGCCATGCACTGGACTGGAGTGTGAAACCCTGGGGAGCCATGCGGTGGACTGGAGTGTGCCAGGAGGAAAAGGCGTGCTTTCTGAGCCAAGCACAAAATTTCTGGCCTTTAGGAAGACAGAGGCAGAGCATGACCAGCTTTGAAGATGGTCTGCAGAACAAAACAGTAACAGATTAGCAGTTAAGCAAGATTGGCAGAGACTGGAGCAGGTCTTAGGGGATGGGACCACCTGGGGAGGGTCCCAGGAGAGAAAGGACTAGAAGGTTAAAAAAAAAACAAAAATAAAAACCTGGGGACAGTGAGTGGATATGGCGGGGCGTTCCTTCGATCTCAGCTCTAGGGAAGCAAAGGCAGGTGGATCTCTGTGAGTTCGAGGCTAGCCTGGGCTACATAGCAAGTCCCAGGGTTATATAGAGAAATCTTGTCTCAAAAAGAAAAAAAGAAAAGAAAAGAGAAAAGAAAGATGATGGGGAGAAAGTAGGCCCTGGACAGAGAAAAAATAAACACAAGGAAATGAAAGAAAAGAACTTTAACTAGGCCAGGCGGTGGTAGTACATGCCTTTGATCCCAGCACTTGGGAGGCAGAGGCAGGCAGATATCTGTGAGTTCGAAGCCAGCCTGGTCTACAGAGCTACTGAGTAAACCTTGTCTTGAAAAACAAAAAACAAAAAAAGATCTTTAACCAGGCATGGTGTTATATACCTGAAATCTAGGATTTGGGAGGTTGAGGCAGGAGAATTGTGAGTTTGAGACCAGCCTGGGTTAAATAGTGAAACCCTGTGAGGAAAGAAACAAGAAGAGACTGAGAAGAGTGAGTAGCACGCCCTCCTCGCAGATAATTTTATTTTTATTTTTTGTTTTTTTTTTTCTTTTCCTTTTCCTTTTTTTTTTTTTTTTTTTGAGACAGGTTCTCTCTATGTAGCACTAACTGTGCTGTACTGGAACACACTGTGTAGACAAGGCTGGCCTCAAACTCTCAGAAAGCCTCTGCCTCCCGAGTGCTGGAACTAAGTGTGTGTGCCACAGCAGTTATTTCTAAAGATTTTTAAAAATTATAGTGGTTTTAGGTTCATTTATTTTGTATGTATGAATGTTTTGCCTGAATATATGTAAGTGCACCATGTATGGGCCTGGTGCCAGAGGTCTGAGGGGTGTCAGATCCCCTGGAACTGAAGTCACAGATGGTTTTATTTTGTTTTTGAGGCAGGATCTCATGTAGCTAGGGCAGAACTTGAACTTCTGCTCCTCCTGCCTCCATCTTCCGAATTCTGGCATTATAGGGGTGTACCATCATGCCTGACTATGTATCTTACTTATTTTTATTAAAATCTGAGCATAGTTGGTTCAGGTGGCACATGCCTGTAATAATTAAGGAAAAAATGACAAAAATCCAGTTTCTTAGTCACGGTCGCACATCAGGTGCTCACTGTCCTCTGCGGCTGGTGGCCGCCATATTGAACGGCTGGGATAGGAGACATGCAGCATCACAGGAAATGCCTTGAGGAGGGCTCTGGTCCAATGAGCCTTGTCTGAAACAAAGGCTGCTTGTTCCCAGGGCAGCTACATCTGACCAGATGCAGGCACTCTAAACACGCCGCTTCCTGACAGAACGTGGGGAATTCCTTCCTGACACCCACCTCCCGCACTCGGGACATGGGCCTCTCTTAGCTGTTTCATCCGGACAAAGGGAAGAACTGCTTTCTGGTGTTCGTAAGGTTTTGGCCTGAGTGTTTTCAGACAGGATCTTTGGTAGCCCAGCTGCCACCAACTCTTACTTATTATATTTAGTTACTTAGCTAGCTTGGGGGATGGGATAGAAAAGACGTGAGTTTCACCCCACAGCCCTGCTGGTACTCTATGCAGCTTAGACTAGCCTCAAACTCAAAGCAATATTTGGCCTCAGTCTCCTGAGCGTTTGGATTGTAGACGGGAGCCACTGCCTCCCTCAAATTCTGTATAACTGAGATGACTTTGAACTCCTGATCTTCCTGCCTCCTAAGGTACTAAGTGTTGAGCAAGAAACCGTGGGTTTATCACCAAGCTGATTCGGTCTCCACGTCGCCACTTTCTTCCCCTCCCCAACTTGTTTGCTTGCTTGTTTGGTGTTGTTTTGAGACAGTTTCATCTGTAGCCCACCCTGGCTTCAAAGTCATGGTAAACCTCCTGCCTCAGACTCGAAATGTTGAGCTCACAGGCATGAGCTATTTTCAATGTTTTAATCCAGTCTACTTGAAGATCTTTAGAATTGATTGACAGGCTTGCTTTCTGGGACTTGAGTATTTACTTAGACTCACGCTACCCCTTCTCAAACACATTAGTTACTTCTTCAGAATTTCAATAAGGTTATTTCCTGTTTACACATATGTTTACATATTGCATTAGCAAAACTCAGAAAGCTTCATAGTCAACAGAGGAGCCCCTAAGTCCTAGATGAGGCATTTTTGCTAGTAAATTAACCATGCCTGGAAATGCTTGACTCTAGAATATTAAGTGAAGTGCTGTTCCATCCCTGTGGGAGGGTCAGTGGCTTGCTGGGGAAAAGCCTGCCTGCCGGCACTGCGCTCCTACACACCTAGGGTGGCAGGCAGGTCAAGCCCAGCAAGGACAGATCTCACATCCAGCTGGCAGCTCGCCTAAAGTGTCTAGGAAAGCTGCCACTGGCTTCCCTCTGGCTTCCCAGAGGACAAGAGTCCTGGGACATCAGGATGTGTTTTGGCACTTGATGACTACAGAAGGGTACCTGTTTGACACGCAACAGTGAGCTTTGGACGTCATTGATTTCGTTACTCATTACACATCTGTAGACTCCAGGCAAAGTGGGAAGACATACCGCTGTGTAAATAGTCCATCTCTGGGGCTCCTCCCTCTTGTCAGCACCAACCCTCTTTTGGGTGCTATCCCCACCCCTCTTCCCAGGTACCTTTTGATGATCTTTTGTAGGAAGTAGAATTATTCATAGCCTGTTTATGATTCTGCCAATGGGCTGGTCAGCATGGACTTTGAGAACCAAGAAAACAACCTAACTGTAAGTCTGAAGCCGTCAGCTCAGACTGAACTTTATGCCCTAACTCTGTCCTCACACTTGAACATCTACTCAGAACCTAAAAGAAAACTAGGGCTCAGAGGGGCTTGCCCAATGGCCTGGGTGTGATCTGCAGCATCACATAAAGAAGGCATGGAGACTCACACCTGTAACTGCAGCACACTAGATGTGAAGGTAGCAGCATCCGAAGTCAAAGGTTGAGATGGGGAGAAAGCTCACTCGGAAAAGTACTTGCCACACCAAGTTTGGATCCCTAACAGTCGTGTAAAAAATCTAAATGTTGGGTATGCACATGTAATCCCAGGACAGGGGAGGTGAGGACAGACAGATCCCTGGAGTCTGCAGGCCAGCCAGCCTAGCAGAATCAGTGAGCTCCGGGTTCGGCAAAGGATCCTGCCTCAAAAATCAAAACCAATCAACAACAAAATCAGTGAAGAGCAATTGAGGAAGACACCTGAAACCCACTTCTGGCCTACACACACACACACACACACACACACACACACTTGAAACCCACTTCTGGCCAAACACACACACACACACACACACACACTTGAAACCCACTTCTGGCCTACACACACACACTCACACACTCACACACTTGAAACCCACTTCTGGCTTACACAGAGAGAGGGAGAGAGAAAAGAAAAATGAAAAGTTTATCTTAGGTTTCTTTCTTTTTTCTTTCTTTCTTCCTTTTTTTTTTGGGGGGGGGGCTAGTTGAGACAGGGTTTCTCTGTGTAGCCATGGCTGTCCTGGAACTCACTCTGTAGACCAGGTTGGCCTTGAACTCACAGAAATCTGGCCTTAAGGTTTTTATTGCTGTGACTAGATGCTTTGACTCTTGTAGCAGGCTTTTTCTTTTGGGGCCACCAACCAGCTCCCAAATCATGACACAGAGACTTCTTATTAGTTATGAATGCTCAGCCTTACCTTAACTTTTATTTTAATCTGTTTCTCTTTATCTACACTTTTGCTTCATGGCTTTTTACCTTCCTTTCTGTATATCTTACTTTCCTGCTGTCTCCTTGTCTGGCTGGTGGCTGCCTGTGATTGCCTGGGGTCTAGCTCCAGGCATGTTCCTCTCTCCTTTGATCTCTCCTTCTCTCTCTCTCTCTCTCTCTCTCTCTCTCTCTCTCTCTCTCTCTCTCTCTCTCTCCTCACTAGAGTCCTCCTCCTATTTATTCTCTGTTCCCAGCAGTGCCACCTATTCCTCTCCTGCACAGCTATTGGCCATTCAACTTCTTATTAGACCTATCAGGTGTCTTAGGTAGGCAAAGTAGAACAAACGCAACACATCTTTACATGGTAAACAAAGGCAGCAGAAACAAATGTAACACATCTTTACTTCATTAACAAAGGAACAAAACAAATGTAACACATCTTTACATCATTAACAAAAGAACAAAACAAATGTAACACATCTTTACATCATTAACAAAGGAACAAAACAAATGTAACACATTTTTACTTCATTAACAAAGGAACAAAACAAATGTAACACATTTTTACATCATTAACAAGGAACAAAACAAATGCAACTCTCACAGAGTTAACCTAATATTCCACAGCATAACCAAATGTAACACATTTTGCCTAGTTAAAATAATATTCACCAACAGACCACAGTATCTCTTACAAGAAAACATTTAATTGGGGCTGGTTTACAGTTCAAAGGCTTAGTCCAAAGGTTTATCATCATGGTGGGAAGCATAGCAGCATACAGGCAGACATGGTACTGGAGAAGTAGTTAAGAGTTCTACATGCAGATCATCAAGCAGTAGAAAAGAGAGTGAGACACTGGGCCTGGTTTGAGCATCTTACACCTCAGAAGCCACCCCTAGTGATACACTTCCTCCAACGAGGCCACACCTCCTGATAGTACTACTCCCTGTGAAATTTTTATGGCCTGATAAGCCCCTCCACCAATGCAATAATCCAAATCAGACCAAATCAAACCGAATTAGAAAAAGCCCAGGTTTCATGCATGCCAGTGCTCCCAGGAGGCCTTCCAATCCCCAGAGAGGAGATGGGAAGGAAGACTGAAAAACCATGGAGACGGGGAAGGAGAACTGGAAAGACTATTCTCTGGGAGACAGTTTAAATAGTCTGTGGGAGTGGTCTTACCCCTCTCTGGGGGAGGGGGTCACCGTTTGGTGGGCTTTCTCAGAGGTGGAGTCTGGACTGAGGTAACTCCCAGGGGAGGAGGCTTAAAATGGAACTTTCCACCCAGACATTCCAAAATGGATGCCAGGGGCTGGGGTGAAGCCCCACCCAAACATTCCAGACTCTGGGTATAGGGGTGTCAGTGGCTGGGGTGATGCTCCCAACCAAACATCCCCTACAGGCCTGTGGGGACCCTTTTTATTCAAATCACTATGAAGTTCATGGTTCATTCTTGGTTACACAGCAAGTTCAAGGTCAGCTGGGCTATATGAGATCAAAATGAAAGGGAGAAAGAAAGGGAATGGGGTAAACTGTCTGGACTGAGACTGACATACAGAGTCTTAGTAATTTACTGAAACCCACTAGTAAAGGCACAGTGCGCACACACTGTACAAGCTTCAGGGAATTTACCCCTGTCTCTTCTGTATTATTGTTCTCCACAAACAGCATCTCTTGCCTAAAGTTTATGATTCCCAATTGTTCCTTATATCATTGTCTGTTTTTAATTAATTTATTTAATATGTATAGGTGTTTTGGCTGCATGTACGTATGTGCGCCATGTGTATGCCTGGTGCTCACAGAGGCCAGAAAAGAGAGTATTTAGTTCCATAGAAAAATTACAGACATTTGTGAACTGCCTTCTAGGTGCTTGAAACCCAGGTGCAACTCCAGTTGCGGGGGGGGGGGGGGGGGGGGGATCTTACTCCCTCTTGTGGCCTCTATGGGCACTGTACACATGAGGTATACATGCAGGCAAACACTCAAACACAAAAAAGTAGATAAATAAAATAAATAAATCTGAGACTGGAGAGATGGTTCAGTGGTGAAGAGCCCTTGTTCTCTTCCAGAGGACCCAGGCTTGATCTCCAGAACCCATGTGGTTGCAGTCAGCCATCTGTAACTCCAGTTTCAGAAGATCCAGCATCTGAGGACACCAGGCATAGACATGCATGCAGGCAAAACACCTGTGCACATAATAATTAATTAATTAATATTGTGGTTTATTTGGGGATTAAGTCCATTAAACCTAGGTTTGCCCTGGCAGGCGAAAACTGGCTTACTGGATCTGAGGGTAATGGAATAAATCAACTCACGTGTGTTACTGCTACCTGTTGTGGTGAGCCCACAGTACCACACAGATCTACTGGACTATCCACGGGAAGTGTAAGCATACACTCCACTTGGACTGGCCTGTTTTTGCAGAGCTATGGGCACACTTGTCCTTTGGATAAGTCACTGTCAGTTTGGGAAATCATGGTATTTCTTCCAGCAGTGTATAAACTTGACTTTTCCTGTAGGGCAACCGGATACCTCCCCCACACCATGAAGTCATGGTGTGAAAAGGATTCAGTCAAGTCCTTGTTCTCACAGCCAAAATCTACATAAAAATAGTCCCCCACAAACTTTTGACTCACAGTGGTCACTGAGAAGAAAGGACCTCATACAGAAGGGAGTATGTCTGTTCTAACAGCAGACTCAGAACGGTGTAATCTCTGGTCTTCTGCTCTGACTTAACAGGCTACTGATAGTCTGTATTTACCCTTTACCCTGCTTTTAACTAACATAGGATTATACATAGCCCAGGAAATTAACTGTTTATACAGGAAGAAGGCCTGAATCACTAAAACTGGTTTCAGAGAAAAATTCTCACCTGGGCACCCTGCTGGAGTCAAAAGCAGGGTCCGCAGAAAAGATTCCTGTTAACTCAACCAGCTAGATGCTAATGTAAATCAAGTCCTCTACTTGGGTGGTCTAGCTACCAAGGCTGTGTTCCCAGCAGCAGAGGAACTTCACAGCCACGCCCCTCTGAGACATAAGGCGCCTCCTTTCTTGTGACTGTGAAAATGCATGCTTGATACCATTGTTACTGCCTATGGGATTGCCAACTGTCTGTGTGCCTGTATAAACTGACAACTTTGTGGAGATCACCCCCTTTTCTATGCCTTATGCCTGATCCCTTATGCCCTCTTTTTACCCTTATGGCCTTACCCTTATGTCTGATGCTTTGCCCTTATAACTTATGCCCTTATGCTTCTTTTCCTTTTCCCTTCTTTCACGCCCCCCCCCCCCCAATAAAGTTACATGCAGGAAAAACGTACCTAAGTCGGTCAGTTTGTTCTCCCCATCAGATCCAGTTCCCAAGTCAATCTTTGCTTGTTGTCCTTTTCTGAACCCCTAGAGAGTGCTGAGGCTGGTATTCAGTGGCTCCCAATAATGTTCTTTATTCCTTTGCATAAAGAAGCATTAGGGGTGGTCTCCACGAGGTTTCTAGATTTATAGACATAGCTGGAAAATTCCATAGACAAAGACAATGATAATACGCAACTCAAAATCACAAAAAGGTAGAACCTGGTAAAGCAGCACTCCTGAACAAGAGACAACACCCAGGAAAGAGTCCAAGGGGAAATACCTGACATTCCAAACGATTAGATAAAGTTACTAAACTCCCTGAACCCAGACTTCACCCAGACTTCACCCAGACCTGTCTGTCTGGTAAGGGCAAGCATGCTACATTGCTCAGTGCCTGTCTTCTTTAGGAATTTCTATGTGGTCTGTTAGCAAGTGATTTTGTGGGGTTGACGCTATGGAAATTTGACTGTTAGCACCAAGAGTGGATGTTATCGCTTTAAGGCCTCCTGGTGTGGGGAATGGACAGGTCATCCTGTTGCCCAGGCAGAAGTTACACTGCTGAGGTATTTTGGGAACGAATCCCACTTTGCTGGGAGAACCAGGGCCTCACATGGTTTGCACAGATACGACAGCAACTTGTTCACTCCGAAAGACAAGTATCCCTGCAGTTCTGCGAAACAGGTTATTCCATGTGTACATTTCCCGTGGATCTGTCTATTGGTCTGTCAGAAGTTCATTTACTGTATAGTCTTGTGGGCTCCAACAAATTAAAAAATAAATCTTAAAAAATACTAACAAACTAAATGAAATTAAAATAATGCCTCCACAACAATAAAGAGACGAATAATTAAGCCGAGAGGTGATGACATATCCCTTTAATCCCAGCACTCGGGAGGCAGAGGCAGGTGGATCTCTGTGAGTTGAGGCCAGCCTGGTCTACAAGAGCTAGTTCCAGGATGGGTTCTAAAGCTACAGAGAAACCCTGTCTCGAAAAACCAAAAAAGTGCTACAGGTCCCACCAAGTGGTGGCAGTAGACAGTGGGTCTGAGACCAGGCAGGCCACAATGGCAGCCAGTCCCAGGCAGGGAGCCCGGAGTGGCCCGCGGGCCATGAGGGCCAGTGGGTCCTAGGCAGGAAGTCATGGCATGTGAGAGACCAAGACTGAGCAGCCAGTTTCACAAGGAGCTGCAGCCCTGACGGGTGAGAGACAGATGGATAGGCATGCGTCATACAGAGTAAGTGGGTATTTATTTAGTGGGTTATATAAGGTAAAGGGGAGAAGGGAGAAAAGGAGAGAGAGAGAGAGAGAGAGAGAGAGAGAGAGAGAGAGAGAGAGAAATGGAGGAGGAGAAGTAGGAGAAGGGAGAGGGGCAGAAGCTGCCTCTTGAAGTAGATCTGCCTGCCTAGGCAGTGGATGGGAGAGGAGAGAGGGGCAGGGCTTCTCTCTCAAAGGGACAGGACAGACCATTACACACAGTGAGTTCCAGGACAGCCAGGGCTACACAGAGAAATCTTGTATTGAAAAACTGGAAAAGAAAAATAATTAAAAGTAGTCAAAGACTTTAAATTCACATTTTTCCCAAGAAGAAATATAAATTTCCAATAAACTGACAAGAGCATGCTAAAGTCCTCTATCAGAAGGAACCTGCAAATAAAAACTTCTGTGAAGGGCTAGAAAAATGGCTCTGTGATTAAAAGTATCTGCTCTTGCAGGGGACCCCATTTTGGTTCTCAGCACCCACGTGGTAGTTCACGACCATTGATAACCTCAGTTCCAAGGGAGCTGATACCTACTTTTGGTCTCTATGGGCACCAGGCATACTTATGGTACACAGACATACATGCAGCTAAAACATGCAAACACTTAAAATAAATTAATAAATTGTTTTATAATTCAAGGGGATACCACTGAAAGACCCCCGGTACGGGGAGACTCTCACTCAAGTCTCGGGGTAACACAACCCCCCCAGTAACTCACGAGAGACCGTCCTTGCTGCAAGCACACAAGGCTTTAATTGATGAGATGAGACGGGAACCAGTGCACTGGGGCCGAGACTCATAACCCACGCAGGGGGAGAGTTTGACCCCCAGTGACCTGGAGAAGGAGTTTTTATAGGAAGAAACCACAGCCCAATAATAGGGGCAGGGAGGGTGTCACAGAAAGTCACAAGGGGACAACTCCCTGCCTCTCAAGATCACTCAAAGTCATAATCAGCTAGTTCCTAAAATCACATGGGGGAAACTCCCTGTTTCTCAAGATTACAACCTAACTTTATCTTCAGCTAGTTCCTGAAACACAGTCACTGAACCGGCTAATCCTAGATTTCTGATTCTCCCCTTCCTGCTTGGATTTTTGGCTATTTTCTTCCTGCTGGGGAGGTCTGGATTTATCCAGGTCTTTCACCACCTCACAGACACTAAGATGGCTACAACCACAAGGTAAATAATAGCAAGTGTTTATGGGATATAGAGAAACCAGAACCTTATACACACTGGAAAAGGTGTAGTTCAGGCACAACACCTTGGGAGAGTATCTTACAGTTTTTTCAAAGGTGTAATTTAAGAACATTTGCCACTCTCACAGAGAACCCTGATTCTGTTCCCAGCACCCACACGGTGTATTACATATATATAACTGTATATAATTCCAGTTCCAGGAGAGCCTTCTTGCCTTCACAGGTCACAACATGCACCAGGTGAACATACAAATCTGTAAGTAAAAGAGTGGAGTACATTTTTTTAGAAAGAGCTTGAAGCTAACCTCAGCTTGTTATGCCCGGTCTGTGACAACCCCAAAAGATTACCAGGGAGAGAGACCAACTCACTGAAATGTAAAAGCAAGGTTTATTGTGTGCACAATACAAGCTAGCGGGGACCTCATAAAAGCAACTGGTGCAGCAGCAAGAGACAGTGCCCCACCCTTCTAGAGGTCATTACTTAAAGGTGAAGACCAGAAAAGTTATATTAACAGAGTGTGTGCTGGCAGGTGATCCTATCTACAACAATTTTGAACATTACAAATTTCCTTTGGATGGTCAGGTTCTGGGAGGTGCCTGGGTAGTCTCAGTTAGTATTGCCTCAGGGCAAACTACTGAGACTCAGGCCTCTATTGAGCTTGTCATGTCTGGGTCCTACACAGCTAAATACTGTCGTTGGATAGTTTGATTGCACTCTGACTCTCCCAAGACTGCCAATAAAGTTTATTTTGATTAGAGGGCACAGCTAGCTACTAGCCGACCAAAATTAACCATAGAGGTTTTGGAAGACATATAGAGAGATGCAGGAAGTAGTAGGGAGGGATTTAGGCAGATTCTTGGCCCTTTTGAATTGAGGAAGCAGAGAGAGAGAGGTCACTGGTGGCTTCTTCACTGCTTCTCTGATTATTCAGGTTCTTACCATATCTGACTCCCAAGGTTTTTTTTTTATTGAATAGTTTATTTAACTTTTATGTGCATTGGTGTGAAGATGTCAGATCCCAGGGGACTGGAGTTACAGACAGTTGTGATCTGCCTTGTGAGTGCTGGGAATTGAACTGCCTGTCCTTTGGAAGAGAAACCAGTGTTCTTAACTGCTCAGCCATCTCTCCAGCCCCTAAATCCCAAGTTTTTATTGATAAAGAAAAATTAGGCAAATGCTTCAAAATACTAAGTTTGAAGCCAGACAAAGCTATATAATTGGGGGGGAGGGGAGTAAATAAGTGGAAATAGCCCAGAAATCTGTCAGCTAGCGAAAAGATAAAATTTGGTATGTCTATGTAAATGCAGTATTATTGGATCATAAAAGGGAACAAAAAACAGAAACATTGATGAGTCATGAATGAACACACTATGTTAAGTGAAGTGAAACACTAGCAAAGACCACATGTTGTATGGCTATATTTGCAGGAAACATGCAGAATAGGGAAACCATAGAGATCAATAATAGTGCTTGTCAAGAGCTGAAAAGATGAAGGGGGGAATGACTGCTATCCTCTTTTGTTCTTAGAGACAAGGTTTCACTGTGTAGCCCAGGCTGGGCTCTAAGTCTTAATCACCTCCTGCTTCCACATCCCCATTTTGAAATTACGGCTTATGCCATCACGCCCAGCTGGAGAAAATATTTCTTTGGTAATGGGAATGCCCTAAAACTGTTTGCAGTGATGGCTACGCGGTTGTGGATACAGTGAACAACTCTGAAAAGTCCTCGTTGTTGTTGGTGTTCGGAGGTGAAACCAGGGCCTCTTACATGTTATGTTCATACAGTACTCACCACCCACACCCACACCCTCAGCCCCGGGACTGTCCACTTAAAATGGGTTAACTGTGTGTACATACTGGGTGGTTTTGGGTATCACCTTGACACAAGCCAGAGTCATCAGAGAAAGGAGCTTCAGCTGAGGAAATGCCTCCTTGGGATTCAGCAATAAGGCATTTTCTCATTTAGTGATCAATGGGGTGCAGCCCAGCCCATGGTACGTGGTGCCATCCCTGGGCTGATGGTCCTGGGTTCTATAAGAAAGCAGGCTGAGCAAGTCATAGTGAGCAAGCCAGTAAGCAGTTCCCCTCCATGGCCTCTGCATCAGCTCCTGCCTCCATGATCCTGCCCTGCTTGAGTTCCTGTCCTGACTTCCTTCAGTGATGCACAGCAATGCTGACGTGTGAGCCCAGTAAACCCTGTCCTCCCCAGCCTGCCTTTGGGTCACGGTGTTCCGTTGCTGCAATAGAAACTCTAAGACAATGGTCTTATGAAATAATAAAATGAGAGCCAGCAATCCAGCCCTCTTCCTGTTTCTAAGCAGAGATCTCTTCCATTTATTTCAGTTCATTTATCTTCCCGGTGAGATTTGAATTCGCTCAGCCAGAAAACTCGTATTTTCTCTTTGTTAACATCGAGGAAGCAGCAGGCCTTGGGCCTGACATTTCTCCAACTAGGTCAACATCGGAGAAGGCAAACAGAGCGGGCTGGTCTGACAGCTGGTCCAGCGAGGCCGCATCAGGTTGTGGGAAGCAGACAGCGAGGGCACCTCGGCCAGGCTTCTGAGGACGGGACCCCTTCCCTTTTCTGGTGGGCCACTATAAGGCAGCCAATAGGAAAGCACTTCCGGAGGCGGTGAGGGGCTCTGGGAAGCTACAGCTAGGCAGTAAGGCTGAGCCTTCTGGAACACTGAACCCAGCCCAGATACACCACGCCACCTGCCTTTCTTTAAGTCCTGCTCGTTTAATCTTCCAATGCCTTTTAAGGGGTACAAAGAGGACGCTCACTGCTCCTGCTTTATCCACGATGCCGATGCCGTCTGAGCTCTGAATGGGACTGTGGAGTCGAGCACATGTAAATTCCTGACAAAGACAAGGAGGATGCTGATGATCTGCTAGCTTCCTAACATTGGATGCAAAATTAGGGAGGGGGCGTGGCTCGGTGGTAGAGCGCCTGCCAGAGAGAGCCCAGGGCTAGGCCAGCTGGAGGACTGTAACTGCAGAGGAGTGGAAGGGAGGCCGAGCCAGGCTTAAGTAATCCTCCTTCCTGGAGAGGCCAGAGAGAAGCGGGAGAGGATGCCACACTAAATGAGTCTCCTGACACTGCCTGTCATCCAGATGTGCGGTTTCCCTTTCTCCGAATTCAGGAGATGAGGTTAGCAAGACCTAGATAGAGCCTGGAACTCAGGGCCTTAGGGGCTACCACAAATGAATATATTCCTCCCCCTCCCCACCCAATCTCTCTTAACACAGCACCCAATGCCCCCCCCACTTCCTCCCTAGACATATTTAGACACGATTTCTCAATTTCACTTCCTGTGTTGCAATGTCCCCAACATGTGACTTACGTTTGTCAACTCTTACCCTGTGAAGGTGGAGACAGTGGAATGCTACCTCCCACATTGCCTTCCTCCGCGACAACACTGGTACACGTCAAGGCTAGACCCACCTTCCCTTGTTCCAGTCTAGACATCTTCTCCTGTGTACTGCTCTTGGACCCATGCTTCTTGGTTCCAGTGCCAATAGGTGAAAGGTGTTTGTCTTCTTGGTTTTGGCCACTTAGCATTTGAACTCTCCACTTTAAAAATATTTAGAGGTGCCCTCCCGCACACATTATATATATATAGTTTTTATTGGAAGGAATTTTTTTTAATTTACTTTTATTTTATGTGCACTAATGTTTTGCCTTCAGGTCTGTCTGCGTGAGAGTGTTATATCTTGGAGTTGCAGACAGTTGTAAGCAACATGTGGCTGCTGGGATTTGAACCCACGACCTATGGAAGAGCTGTCAGTACCCTTAACCGCTGAACCATCTCTCTCCAGACCCTGGAAGAAACATTTCTTCAGAAAAACTAACAATATTTAATTTTTGCTTTTTCAGACTTCCCTTTCCAAAAGAGTCTCAGCATGGGATTCAGGCTGGGCCAACAGAGGGACCTGTATCACACTGAGTGGGACATGGGGGCTTTCACAAATATTCCCTGGGAAGGAGATATTTACATACAGAGCAGGCAAGTTGGCTGGAGCACACACACACAGGTTTCGTTGCAGATGAGCTCCCACAGGGCCTTTGCTGTCCCTGACTTTGAACCCCACTCAGACTTCATGAGGGTCTGTGAGCTGTCTGTTTACCCTTGAGTACATTGCTTGCTGAATTCACACTCTGTGTCTATGGCTTGAAACTCGGAACCAGGACGGGTCTGCTGCCACTGAGTCACTGGCTTGGTTCTCGGAGGTCCGCACTGGGAATAAGTTGATGCCAATAGGTCGAAGCATTTGTGAGAAGGCTCAGGTGCTCATGGCTATTGCAGGCTGCTCCTCTGGGCTTGGGAAGGTGACATGAGATATGCGAGCCCCGAGAAGAATGTGCTTTAGTCTTTGCTTCAAACCCACCCCAGCACCTGTGGGTTTGGCCAGGTCACTCCCTCCCCCCAGAGCTCAGTTGTCACCTGGTCTAGGAGACTCGAGGTCTGAAGAAGCCACAGTTTCCACACCATCGATGCTTCTAGCCGGAATCTCTGCTCATTGCTCCAGGTTAATGGAGTGTGTTGTTTGTCTTTCCAATAACAATGGGACTATAATTCAAGCAAGACGGCTTGATGGTCTGTTCATTTTATTGCACTTGTCAGGCTGGATTTCCAAGCATAGTCTCAGATGTGTTCTGGCTTCAAAAGTCCAGGAACCAGAACTCTGCATTAGAAGGAACGGTGTGTTTGCAGAGGGCCTGACCTTTGGGAAGGATTCTCCTTAGGGTCGACTTGCTCTTTACTCATGCTTCTGGGGTGAAGCAGCTAACTGTGGATTGGGACTTACTCGCTAGCTATCCTCTGTGCACATCATATCACACACACACATGCACGCACACACACATACACACACACACACACATAAATAGAAATTTTAAAAACTGACAAGCAGGATCTCCTGTGACCCAGGCTGGCTTTAAACTTGCTATGACCTCAAGGTTGGCCTTGAACTCTTGATCCTTCTGTGTCTTTCTCATACAAGCTGGGATAATACCAATGCCTAGAATTTCTTCAATAGAAAAGAAGAAACGAGCTTTATAGTGAGTGATATAGCTATGAGTTTATCCAATTCTGTATTTGGGAACATTCTGATTTCTCCATCTGGGTTGGAGAAGCCACCTCACTTCTCTCTAATCTGGGAAGACCTCTAGGAGGAGGCAACTTCTGGCAAATGAGAAGGGTACTAAGGGAGAGCTACTATAAGCAAAGGGAGCAAATGAATGAAGGTGTCAGAGGCCAGCGTGTAAGAGGGGAGAGGGCTTGTTAGGGGGGTGGTCAGGTCATTTACAGTACTCTGGTGACTTGGCTGGATTTGGAACTGTTGGGAGGATTTTCGGCTTTGAGTGGACTGATCCTTTGTGTAAGTGATCCACACCTGACAACATGGGGGCTCTGCTGAGGTGGGACTCGCTGACCTACAGGCTGCTGATGTTAATAAGGTGGATGGAATGGTTTAGGACTTCGGTTACAAGGTCAAGTATGTCTGAAGAGAACCTGGGCTTCTGCAGATTCAAGGAACATTAGAAAGCCAGTCCTGAATGTCAGATTTTTTTTTTTTAGACAGGGTTTCTCTGTGTAGCTTTGGAACCCATCCTAGAAATTGCTCTATAGACCAAGCTGGCCTCCAACTCACAGAGATCCACTTGCCTCTGCCTCCCGAGTGCTGGGATTAAAGGCTTGCACCACCACCACCTGGCAGAATTTTTTAATAACAATAAATTCCCAGGCTACATTGGCTTGTTGGTTGCTCTTTGCCAAGAAGTCCCACTTTCTATTGAAAGCGAGCCATTGGCACACACAGGTTCTTTTATTCTGATCCTAATTGCATTACTCTCGGATCACACATTTGCACATTACACCTATAACACAATAACTATAAATATATATACATGTGACTTTCAGAGTGGTCACAACAGGTAGGTGTGGTGGTACACACCTTTAATCCTAGTGCTGGAGAGGCAGGGACAGGCACATCTCTGTGAGTTTGAGACTACTCTGGTCTACATAGTAAGTTTTAGGCCAGCCTGGGCTACATAATAAGACCCAGTTTAAAAACAAACAAAAAACCCAAAACCTGAAGGCCATGGCAGAGTTCAGGACTTCAAAAGGCCTTATTGCCCACAGAGACAGTGGGCGCATCCAGATGCAGTCTCCGCAGTGGTTAGCTTAGATGGGAATAGTCCAGGGGAGGGATTTTTGGAGGCACCAGCACAGAGCCAAGCTGTAGGGTGACAAGTTTGCACTGAGCTTCCTGGTTGAGCCAGGCTGAGGAGATGAGGTGAGGAGCCACGAAAGCCATGAGGACAAGGAAGAGAACTGGTTCCAGATGGACAAACTGATGGGGGACAAAGTGATAAATAGGACATATTGCTAGAGGGGACCACGCTGGGCTGAAGACCCTGGGATAGTTGGAAGTTCTCTGCCTGCCAGTTCCTTGATACACATGTGAGATGACTTGATGACAAGTGAGCTGGGCTGTGGCCATAATGTCCTCCTCCTCATGGAGCCTAGATGAGGGTGCTGTACCCTTTGTTGGTCTTTTATGTTTGGTAAGCTCTCTGGCCTGGTTTTTCCTGTAAGATTTTAATGTGCTCATACAGGTCCAATTTATTGTGGTACGTTTATAGGATGGTGTGTCATTTCTCCTTCTAGGAACAAGTTATTTGCTAGTCTGCCTCGTGTTTGCTGAGCAGGTGGTAATGTCCATGTGCACAATGGTACAGACCATCCTGCTCTGTAATGAAGTCAAATGCTGCTTGTAGAATGGAGACACCCAGGGGTGTTGACAGAGGTTTCTGTCCCGCCCGGTCTTGCAGCTGTTTAGTCCCAAAGGAACACAGAGAGACCTACTTTTATTACAGACTGGTTGGCCTATTAGCTCAGACTTTCTTACTTACTCTTACATTGTACATTAACCCATTATTCTTGTCTGTGTTACCACGTAGCTTGGTACCTTTTATCAGTAAGGCATTCTCATCTTCCTTTGTGTCTGGGTGATGACTGCAGACTGATCCTTACCTCATCCCAGAATTCTCATTGATGGCAGAAGGTACAAAATAATCCCACACTAGTTCAGAATTACATATAATAAAGGGTTATTTACTTAGGGGAGACTCACAGATCACTGTCCTACATCACAGTCTTCTGTGTGAACAGGGAACAGGAACAGAGTCTAGCAGCTGGAAATGAGAGCTGGAAGCAAGAGAGTGAGCGCAAGCTTTACAGTTGCATTTATAGTATAAGATACCACGCCCAAGTAGGCTGGTTATCTTAAAGGCTATTGGCTGAAGGAGCTCCAGGAGCACCTCCCCCTTTTGTTTAAATAAGAGAGTTCCAAACCCAACACAAAACTATGTACACTAGGAATAGATATCAATATAAAGTTAGAATTACAACCAGCATAAACAATATTAAGCAAGGAACATATCCTAATGTTTTAACAAACATTCTATCCTAAAGAGTCTAAGTCTTGTATTGAAAATGGCTTGCCTAGATCATAAGAGAACAGTAACTATGACTGTCTAATCTTCAACCCCATCAAAGGTCTGAGAAGGGAGATAATATTATTAGAGTAGGCAGGAAGTGCAATCAAGCAGCTTCCAAAATGTGCAGTAGATGACAGAGACAACTGGCTACCTGAGCAATCACTCAAGGTCTCATTTGCAGTGTTAGAGTAACCAACTTTGGCTAGAGTAACTGACAGACCATTTTCAAAGGCAGAAAAATTTTCAAAACCTCCTTACCCTGTCTTGGCAAGATTTGACAGTCTTTTTTCTTGTATCCTGCTTATCCAGTCTGGATGTTGTGCACTTTGTCAGTGGTTGAGGAAGGGGCAGTTCCTTGCCCAAAGGCCAGTTGTGCCAAGAAGAAAACAAACTCCAGGTGGAGTGTCTTTGGTGCTCTCAGGAATATATCAGTGCTGCCAGGAGCAATTGTGTCTCATGTCAACAGAACCCTAAGTTATTTAAATGCCATGTTCTACAAATCTTTGAAGTGGTTGAAGATTACCTATCTATGCACAATACAATCTCTATGTATCTAAAGAACCTAATTAGTCTGACTAAAAATATAACAAACATGAATGACTATTGACCTATAATACCTAATACCTATATAACTTAAAGATTAAGACTTCATATCAGAATATTAAACAATTTTTAAACAACTGTGCAGTAAAGGAAGATAATGCCCTCAAAATGTAAACAATGTATAAATATCTTGTCCAGAAGTAGAAATATATAATGCAATATGATAAATATATTCTAAAATTGTATCAATATACAAAATATCTTAAATAGAGGTAGAAACATGCATGCATACAATATGACAAAATAAATTTGCGTAGGTATACAAATATTGTAAACAGAAATAGTAGCATATTCATTATAACAAATGTAATTTTTTTTTTTAAAGGCTGGTCAAGTGAAGCAGTGGGAGTGGAGAAGGAACAAAGAAATCTGTAACTGGTTGTGATCAATTAGTTGTAAACACCACTACTCTCGGACCAACCAACAAATATAATTTTAACTTGTATCAATATACAAAAATCTATACCAATATAAATTGTCCATAAATAATAGCTCACAAGTATTCACTCTATTACTCACTATTATTATTATTAGTGTGAATGAGTTTACACTAAATTACTTATTATCCTATTATCCCGTTCAGATTTCTCTCTTTTTTTGAGATCTCTGGGTCTACATAATTTCCACCCCAACCCCCAACCCTATACGAGTAATAATCAAGCCCACAATGGTATCCTTAACCCAGAGGAAAAACTTTGTTGGGAGAGGGAATGTTGTCTTCTAGAGTTGCTTCCAGCTGTCATGGTGACACTGTTTTGTCTATGGGATCATGTAAAAGTATCATGATGGTTAAGTTTTAATATTACTGTTTTGTATAATTGCAAATGGTCTTTGAGTAGTCTATAGGGTCTTTTTTTTTTCTTTTTATCTTTTTCTTTTCTTTCCTTTTTCTTTCTTTCTTTTTTTAAGTTCTCATTTGGATTTCTGGCCAGAATGTCATGAGAAGGTGCACCATTCCTGCAGCTGGTACCCCAAAACAGGTCTCATAGTAGCATCATGATGTCATATCAGCCAGGTGGAGTCATTGTTGTGGGGCCCCATCTTCTTCCTGGAATCTTCAAAGATTACTACAGGAAAATTTACTGTTCATTGTTGAAAACTTAAACATTATTCTGATAGACATATATTCAATGAAAGATACAATATATACAAAATGGGCATGGAGAAAAGCAAAATATTTCCTTAAAATCTATCTTCTTTCTATCACATACCAGATGGCTCCTGACATGAGACAGAAATTCTGAATTTTTTTAACAACATGCTTGTTGTTAAACGAAGGATAGGGCATTGTCCAACTCCAAAGTCAGCTCTTATTTTTAATTAGAGATGTTTACATGTCCAGATAATCTAATTTTACCATATAGATGATACAGCATCATAAGTCAGATTTCTCTCTGCTTATTGATTCTTTCTGGATAACTATCTTTTCATCTTTAGGCATCTAGATGTCCAAGGTCTCTCAACTCTTTGAAGATGAATAGTTTCCTGCAAAGACAAGACCAGAACCCTGCCCCAACCCTTATGAGGTTCTCTTACCACTTTATGGTTGTCACCTGTCTGATGTCACACCTCCTACATGTACCAGAAGGCTGTGTTCTCCTATTCTTGCCATTCCTAGAGGAGACATTATTCCTAGGAATTCCTTGTCTACAGTCCCTTCTTAGATGTCCTAGTCTTCCACAATTAAAACATTTGGCATTTTGGTGTCTCCTCACACCATTGGAAATTGCTTCTCCTACCCAAGCTTCAGTACTATAGTAAAATGTTTCAACATCCATTGTATGCAAGATCCATTCATCTATGGGTGCTGATCTAACCTTTAAAGGCCCAAGAATCTTCTTAACTTCTAAGTTAGCATTTTCAAAAGCCAAGGACTCAATTAGTACATGTCCAGCTTCATGGTGTGTCACTCCTACTTGTACAGCTTTAGTTAATCTTTGTAAGAAGTCACTAAAGGATTCTCTCTGGCCCTGTTATATATGACTCGGTCTTTTTTCCTGATTCCTGAATCCTGTCCTAAGCATTTAAAGCTGCTGTGCTACATAGGGACAGGTGCGTTCATCATAATAAGTCTGTTCCTGAGGATCAGAGTAATGACCCTCACCAAGAATTTGATCTTGGGAAGTCTCAAATCCTTTTGCTTTCTCCTGTTGCTCTAAAATTTTTGCCTCTTCTCTCCAATAACACTTCCAAAGCTGCTGAGGTCCATTTTCTAGGACTGCTGAGATTAATTCAATCCAATCGTGTGGGGTAATCTTAGTGCTTGAAGCCCACATTTTCATCATTTCCCTGACAAATGGTGAACATAGCCCATAAGAAACTATTGCTAGTTTTATTTCTTTTAGATCGCTCACACGTTTTGGTTCCCAAGTATATTCTTTGATTGACTACTTTAGGGTACTTTGTGCCAGATGGTCTTTTCAAAGAAATCGTCAGTTGAAATATGCAGTTGAAACTCTGTGTAAGTCATCCCAGGGTCTGGCATGTACTGATGAGGTTAAATCCTGTCCTTGTACCTTCTGTCCCTGCTCATCAATTTCAATAGATTCCTCAATCTTTTTGATTCCTTTTACTACTGCCTTTTTTAAAATCTGGAGAGATGGTTCAGCAATTAAGAGGTCTGGAGGTTAATTCCCAGCAACCGTTGGTGGCTCACAACCATCTGTAATGAGATCTGGTGCCCTCTTCTGGCCTGCAGGCAAGCATGCAGGCAGAACACAATATACATAGTAGATAAATATCAACTCAGCTTCACACTGACTGAGTGTGAAGTTAATGAATCCATTTGGAGTGTATGTGTGCCAGCACACAGTGGTGCAATTGTGAGAGATGGTTCTTGCCTGCCCCCTGGTGGGATCTGGGGACAGTACTCAGGCCAGGCTTGCCTGCTGGAATGCGTCTAAGATCCAGGGGAACTCTTTTGTTTGCATTGAAGCTAAGGGCTCTGATTGGAGGTTCCCTACTTTCATAAGGAAACTCGACCTCTATGGATGACAGTCTAGAGCTGTGCCTCTATCCCTGCCTGCTCCTGACACTCTTCCGCCTCTTGCCCATTTCTGAAACCCTTCCAGTCAGGGCTCCACAACCTGAGTCAGAAGGGAAGGTCCCTCCTCAACCCCACCCAAATCCCTGTGACTTCCCTCATCCAAAGGAGATCTGCCCCCTCACCCCAAGAATTAGCCCTGGGGCTGGGGCTTGAGGGAGGAGATGAAGGAGCCATCTACGCCCACCTCCTGTCAGCGCCATGGTAGGGTTGGCAGAGCAAAGCTTCACCTCCCCGGTGAAGTGAGATCCGCTGGCACTGGTATTTGCCATTAGCTAAGTCATGTAGCCTCATGGGTAATGCTCTCCTGGCTCAGCACGGCATAGGGGTGGGAGGTAGGGGGAGGACAGTAGTGGCAGTTGTCTGTGGGAGTCTTCCTGATCACCCCTTCATTTTCCCAACACACTTTGGCTTTGTGCTGGGGCTGGAACCTCATGTGTTGGAGTACATATGCTGCCCCCTCGTTACAACCCCACACTCATCCAAAACAACCTTCCTAAGGGGATCTCCAGGCCAGCCAAGGGTGTGCTGACTAGTCACAGGGGAACAGAGGCACAGCCTCTGGAGCATTCTAGGGAAAGTTATCAATGTTAGAAGAGGGAGGCACGCTGAGATGAATGACTGCTTCGGGTCAGCAAGAAGGGTCCCAGTTGGGACTCCGGTTGGGGGGATGGGCAAAGGTTGTCTGAGCAGGTCTTGGAATCCCCCTCTCACACACACACATACACATCAACCCAAACGGGACATTTATTCTGGTTGAGTAAAGCAAGGAGACAAGGCTGAAATTCCTGGGTTAAAGTATAAAGCATTTCCAGTCCTCCTTCCCCAGAGCCTGCCTTGTCTCTCCACTCATGTGGGAAGGAGGAGCGAGGCTGGCCAGTCTTCTAGAACCTCCCACATTGTGTGCTTAGGTCCCTGGAACAGTAATGAGTGTGGGGGCAGCTTCACCCCAGGCCCGGCATCTGAACCCTGCAGTCCGTCCACAGTCCAGTGAATTGCTCACTCAGTACCCGATTAACAGAACTGAGACGGGGACTTCATTCTAGTGGAGCAGACAAGGATATCTTACCAAGGGAGGGGTAGGAACCTGAGAAGGAATGGGAGAGAGAGCTGTGAGCTCTCACAGGGAGGAACTCAAGAATGGGGTTAACAGTGTGCAGAGCCTTGCACACAGACAGATTTATGAACAGAGCCTGGTATCTGGGGAAACTGAATTCAACATGCACCAGCATGCATGTATGCCTGCACACACATACACACGCGCACACACAGGCACACATGCAGGCACATGCACACACACATACACACGCACACACATGCACACACAAACATGTGTGCACACACATGCACACACGCAAACACACATCCACACGCGCGCGTGCGCGCACACACACACACTAATCACATTGGTAGCCACAAGTGCTACGTCTGGAGAAAGTTGGCACCATTTATTAGCGGGCACAGTTAATGCTATTTATTGTCCAGTTCTTAGATGCAGAGCTTGCTGCTCTGCACACCAGGCCGCTGGTCCTGGTACTCAGAGCCAGGACAGAAGAAAAAGTGTGGCTGGCCTTCCGGAAGACACTTGTGCAGCAGGAATTAGGCCTTTAAAGGGAAGCAGGAAGTTTCTTTTTGAATCAACTCTTCCTTCCACTTTTTTGCCACTGGAGTAGCGGTCAGTTGAAGGGAAAGAAGTGTCTGTTTTACTTTATTTTTTTTTTTTCTAGACTTTTGAAGGCTTTTAGGTTATGTGGATTATGTAGTCCAGGCCAACTCAGTGATGATCCTTGTGCCTCAGCATCCCTGCTAAGATTCCAGGGATGATCCTCCTGCCTCAGCATCCCTGCTAAGATTCCAGGGATGATCCTCCTGCCTCAGCATCCCTGCTAAGATTCCAGGGACGATCCTCCTGCCTCAGCATCCCTGCTAAGATTCCAGGGATATGCTACCACACTCAGCTGCCATCTTTTTCACCTTAGACTTTGTGTGTGTGTCTTGGGAGGTCCCTAAGAAACAGACTGTGGCAGGTCTTATCTCTGCCCTGTCCTTGCTGAACTTTCATCCCTCTCAGGCCTAGAGATGGATGCCACCTCAGAAGCAGGTGTCCGGGTCACTCACTGCCTCTCTGGCTAACAGTGTACACATTTCTTTTTGGAAGCCCAGCATGACGCAGCTTCTTTCTCCTGCAGGCTAGATGAATGTGCTCATTTTGCTCTCCTCACAACCTTGGCCACCCTGTCTGGTAGAGCACAAACCTCATCCTGGAGGAGCGTGTCACAGCAGGGGACAGATGTAGCAGTGACTGTCAAGTTGACATAAACCTAGCCAGTACAAGTGGCTAGACAAAGCATACTCAGAGGTCAAAGGTGAATCCCTGAGATGAAGAACAGTCTTCCAGGGAGCAGGTAACTCAGAACAAGGTCAGTCACCGAGTGAGGCTGGACCACCAGCAGGCCTCTCAGCCAGGTCAGGGAACTGTCACCTGCAAAGGCTGGGGAAGCAGCAGAAGCATGGAATCTAGTCTAGAACATCCCCTTTAAATGCATTAGAAAAAAAGGTTAAAAAAAAAAAACAGGTAGTGGTGGCACACACCTTTAATCCAAGCACTAGGGCAGAGACAGGTAGATTTCGGTGAGTTCAAGGCCAGCCTGGTCTACAGAGTAAGTTCCAGGACAGTCAGAGATACACAGAGAAACCGAGTCTTGAAAAACCAAAAAGAAAAGGAGCTTGGTGGCTGGTACATTAGTACAAAGCTTAATCTCAGCACATGGGAGGCAGAAACAGGAGAGTTGCTGAGAATTCAAGGCCAGCTTGGACTGCACAGTGAGACCCTGACCCAGAAAGAGAACAAGAGGCACGGTGATCCTCATCCCAGTGTTCAGAAGAACCTCAATCCTTCACAGGAGAATACACCTGGAGTGGAAGCATCTCAGAAAGGGGGCTTCTCTTTTTGTGAGACGGTTGCCTCAGAACCCAAGCTGAACTAGCAACGTGTTGGGCTGGCCAACACTTAAGTCAAATTGTGGCTGCGTCACGCCCACTGGTGGGAACTCTGATGAGATTAGCACAAAACAGAGATGAAAGGGAACAGTCCAAGAAAACGGGTCTTTTCTGTGACTTTGAGACTATTCTGGTCTACATAGCAAGTTCCAGAATAGTCAAGACTACAGAGAGAGGTCCTGTCTACTAAACAAGCAAACAACCAAAAGTCCCTTTCTATACCCGTTTCACTAAAAACGTCCATCTCTTTAGCCAGCAAGATGGCTCAGCAAGAGCGGGTGCTTGCTGCCAAGCCTGATGACCTAAGCTGATTCTCAGAACCCACGTGATGGAAGGCGAGAATCAATTCTCACAAGAGGACAAGTTGCCCTCTGACTTTTTTTTTTTTGGTTTTTCGAGACAGGGTTTCTCTGTGGTTTTGGAGCCTGTCCTGGAACTAGCTCTTGTAGACCAGGCTGGTCTCGAACTCACAGAGATCCGCCTGCCTCTGCCTCCCGAGTGCTGGGATTAAAGGCGTGCGCCACCGCCGCCCGGCTGCCCTCTGACTTTTAACACACACATAGTAACACCAACAAATGCATGTGTGCACAAACGCATACACCCAAATAAATGATATATGTTAAAATAACATTTACGATAAATCCAGGATTGATGGATGGCCCATACCTCTAATTCTTCCCCTCTGTTGAGACAGGGGGATTGCTATAAGTTCTGGGTGGGCTTCATAGTAAGTTCCAGGACAGTCTGAGCTATACTGTGAGACCCTACCTCAAAACAAAGATAAAACACACACACAAACACACACACACGAGACAAGAACTAACCATAAGAGCAGCAGAGCCCAGGAGTCCTCACTTATGGCTCTTTTTGTTTTTTTTTTTTTTTTTTTTGGTTTTTCGAGACAGGGTTTCTCTGTGGTTTTGGAGCCTGTCCTGGAACTAGCTCTTGTAGACCAGGCTGGTCTCGAACTCACAGAGATCCGCCTGCCTCTGCCTCCCGAGTGCTGGGATTAAAGGCGTGCGCCACCACCGCCCGGCGGCTCTTTTTGTTTTTGAGACAAGGACTTACTATTTTACCCAGTCTGTCCTGAAACCCCTTAGCTCAGATAATCCTCCAGCCTCAGCCTCCCGAGAAATTGGGACTCCAGGTGTGTGTCCTGTACCAGCTGTTTCTCTCTCTCTCTTTTTTTTTAATATTTATTTATTTATTATGTATACAATATTCTGTCTGTGTGTATGCCTGCAGGCCAGAAGAGGGCACCAGACCCCATTACAGATGGTTGTGAGCCACCATGTGGTTGCTGGGAATTGAACTCAGGACCTTTGGAAGAGCAGGCAATGCTCTTAACCTCTGAGCCATCTCTCTCCAGACTTTTTTTTTTTTTTTTTTTTTTTTTTTGCTGTTTCTCTCTTAACACAGCGCAGGTTCTTTGCTGACATCTACATATAAATGCATGACCTCATTCCATTCTCTCACCCATCTCACAGGGCCTCTCTCTCTCTCTCTCTCTCTCTAGCGCGCGCGCACGCGCGTGCCAAGATCTCACTATGTGGATGTAGTCTCAGCTGGTCTGAATTCCCCGATATCTGCTTGCTTCTGCCTCCCAAGTGCTGGGATAAAAGGCATGCGTCACCATACCAACTAGAGCGTTTTCTATTTTATTTTACTTTGTTTTGTTTTATTTTGTTGTTGTTGTTTGTTGTTGTTTTGAGACAGGGTTTCTCTGTGTATCTCTGGCTGTCCTGGAACTCACTCTGTAGACCAGGCTGACCTCAAACTCAGAGATCCACCTGCCTCTGCCTCCCGAGTGCTGGGATTGAAGGCATGCGTCACCACTGCCCAGTTCTATTTTATTTTTTGAGACAGGATTGAACTCCTAATCCTCTCAAGCACTGAAATTACAGGCATCAGCCATGAAATCTGGTTTATACTGTCCCCATTTTTTAAAAGAAGATTTCTTAATCTATGTATGTGGATGTTTTGCCCATATGTATGTTTGTGTATGACATTCATTCATGTCTAGTGCCCTCAAAGGTCGGAAGAGAGTGTCACATTCCCTGGTTGGGAGCCACCATGTGGGTGCTAAGAATCAAACCTGGTTCTCTGAGCTATCTCTCCAGTCTTAATAGTAGAACGATTTTCCTTTCTGTGCCATGCCATTATTATTAGCGGATATATATATATATATATACATATATATATATATATATATATATGGAGAGAGAGGGGGGGAGTTCCCTGTAGCTCTAGTTGGCATGATATTTGCTATGAGTGTGATATGAATAACCTTAAATGTATAGCAATCTCCTGTCTCAGCCCTCAGAGTATTGGGATTCCAAGCATCAACATCACATAACCTGTCAAATCATTTTTAATGAAAACTGGAGAAAGAGGGAGAACAATATTAGTTCTATCCCAGAAGAGTTTTGCTGAGGTTTTTGTTTTTGTTTTTGTTTTTTTTCTTTTGTAAATCAGGAGCTAAAGAGATGACTCAGAGGTTAAGAGTGTTTGGTAATACAGAGGACCTGAGTTCAGTTCCCGGCACCTACAATCTGGTCCACCTGTAACTACAGTCCCAGGGGATCCAACACCCTCTTCTGATCTCCTATACATGTGTGGTACACATACATAGCAGTCAGACACACACAGATAATATAAATAAATAAATAAACCAGGCAGTGGCGCATGCCTTTAATCCCAGCACCCGAGAGGCAGAGGCAAATGGATCTCTGTGAGTTCGAGGCCAGCCTGGTCTACAGAGAGAGTTACAGGACAGGTACCAAAGTTACAGAGAGAAACCCTGTCTTGATAAACCAAAATAAATAAATTTTTTTAATAAAGTAAATTAGTAAGCATAACAGCATTCAGAGATTCTTTGTTAAAAAGAGAATTTGACTGGTACAGTAGTCTACACCTTTCTTGAAAAAACACAGAGAAAGTTGTTTTGTTTTACTTTGTTTGTTTGAGACACGGTTTCTCTCTGCAGTCTTAACTGTCCTGGAACTCCAGGCTGGCTTTGAAGTCACAGAGATTTGCCTGCCTCTGCCTCTCCTGTGCTGGGATTAAAGGCGTGCGCCACCACCTGGCTGAGAGAGTTTTAATCTCAGCACTGAGCCAGGAAGATCGCCTATTCCAGACCAGGCAGACCTCTGTCCACTGGGAGAGCCGGCCATCAAAACCAAACCCGTCCAAACAGCTTGACAGACTAGACTTTGGGGCGGCACACCTCTTTGCTTACATCCACCCTGAGCAGAAAACCACCCTACAGATTGCGTTCTGCCGGGCAATTTCCTTTGCCCATCTCAGTAGGGAGGTTTTACATTGGACAAATAAGGCAAAAAGCACACAATACTTGACTAAGCAAAGTGACAAGGGAAAACAGTCACAAAACACTACAAACCAGGAAGACAGTTGACCTGAGCTTTAAGGAACTTCTCCTGACCTCTGCTGGCAATGTTTGGTATTGCATCATCTGGGTAGTTTTTCAAATCAACCAGCAAAATAAGAATTTTATTTATTCATTAAATTTTTCTTAAACAGGGTCTCATGTAGCCCAGGCTGGCCTTGAACTCACTATGTAGCCAAGGATGACATCAAATTCCTGGTCATCTCCTCTCAGTCTCCCAAGGGCAGGGATTACGGGCTTATGCCACCGTGCATGACTTGACATGGTCTAGGGATCAAACCCTGCACACTAGTAAGTACGCTACAACTAAGCTAACTCTAGGCTCAAAGTAAGAGTTGTAGAGTTGAAGTTTATGGAGCATCTAGTCCAAATCCCTCCTTCTAGGGATGAAATAGCACAGTCCAGGGTTTGTTGGAGAGGTTATTTCGTGGTCTTGCATGTGCTAGTACTCAGCCACTGAGCCCCGAATTCAGTGTGTTTGTAGAACTCATCCAAAGTCACTCAATCAGTTATACAGGGACAACAAGTTCAGGACCAGTCCCTAGAAATGCGTGACTAGTTGAGAACCCAGATTTGCAGATGGCGATTGTCCCCATTAGGGTGAGTGGGCAGGCTTTAGATCGTCCGTGGAGAATCATCATCCTACAGCTGAGCTGGGACTATTGCTCCGGTAGGGCGCTCGCCAGTGTGAACACTATCCCGAGTGTGACCGTGAGCACCACAAGCAAACCAAAACCACTAACATAGGAAATGTGGTGATTGGGGTTAGAGTTAGTGACTGAGGGTGTAGCTAAGTCTTGGGTTTACACACATGCATGCATACATACACACACACATGCATACACACACACATGCATACACACACGTAGGAAAGGAAGAGGGTACTGACAAAATGTCCTACTTGTTAAAGGGCTTGCTGTACCTCCTGCACTTCAAGAGGATCCAATCACCTGTAGCCCCAGCTTCGAAGATTTAATGCTTTCTTCTGGCCTCCTATGGCTCCTTCATGGATGTAGCATACACACACACACACAAATTAAGAAAATATTTTAAAATTTTAGTCAGAAGCACCCCTATGCAATTTACAGCTGACAGCAGTTTCTAACTCCAGACCCAGGGGCTCTGACACTCTTCTGACCTCTGCAAATACTGCATGCATGTATGCATGTGGTGCACAGACATACACACAGACAAAATACCCATACTCATTAAAAAAAAAACCTCTTGGCCAGCTTTGTCTGCGCAGTGAGTTCCAGGCCAGCCAAGCCTACACAGTTGTTAGGCAGGCAGTAAAAACGTGCTGTACAGTCCTGATGACCTGAGTGTGAGCCTCAGAACCCATGCAAAGGCTGAACATGAGAACTGACTTCATAAGGTTGCCCTCTGACCTCCAAAGGTGTGCAGTTACAGTGTGTGGTCCCCTCCACATATCACACACACACACACACAAAATATTAAATAAATAAGAATTTAAAGTTGAAGTTTAAATTTTTTATCATGGTCAAAATTATTATTTTTGTTAACTCCTATGCTTTGATCATCTATCTTTTCATTATTGTTTAATGATATACCATATAAGGTAATAGGACTGAGATCCAGAGAATTCATGTTCATAAAAATTCTTCGGGTTTCTTGATATAGGGTCTCACATAGCCCACTGGCCTCAAACTGGACCAGTATGAGGATGACCTGAACTCCTGAGCCTCCTACCTCCACCTCCTAAATTCTGGGGTTACAGGTGTGTGCCGCTTCCCCTCATTCATTGAAGCTTTCCTTTAGCTGTAGTTGTGAATCTTCTCTTTCTACTTAGAAATGCAGACGCATTCTTGTAATGCCAGCAGGAGAATCAAGAGTTCAAGGTCATCCACAACTACACAGTTTAACACAGGCTGCCTGAGATCTTGTCTAAACTAATAGATAAAATAAGACAGAAAAGCTGGTCTTGGTGGCGCACACCTTTAATCCCAGCACTTGGGAGGCAGAGGCAGGCAGATCTCTGTGAGTTCAAGGCCAGCGTGGTCTACAAGAGCTAGTTCCAGAACAGCTAGGGCTACACAGAGAAATCTTGTCTCAAAAAGCAAAAACAAAGCAAACAAATAAACGAAAAAAAAAAAAAACCATAAAAACTTCACAAATGTTCAATGTTCTCCACCCTCCTGTTTAATTTTTAAATCTTTTTTTGAGACAAGTTTTTCTATGACTGGCTTGAGACTGGATTCGTAGACCAGACTGGCCTCAAGCTCACAGAAATTCTACTGCCTTTGCCTCTTCCCTAGTTCTGGGTACATGCTCAGCTGATCACAACCCCCTGTTGTCTGGGAAATATGCAGGTGATCCCAGTTATAAAGATATGAAAATTAGGCATAAAACTCAAATACTGATAATAAATCATAAAGAAATTTATTCTAAATTCTCTAGTGCACATATAATCTTTGTTGTTGTTTTTTTGTTTTGTTTTGTTTTTAAGACAGGGTTTCTCTGTGTCACTTTGGTGCCTGTCCCGAAACTAGCTCTGGAGACCAGGCCGGGCTCAAACTCACAGAGATCTGCCTTCCTTTGCGTCCTGAATGCTGGGATTAAAGGCGTGCGCCACCACCATCTGGCTGGCGCACATATAATCTTACCATTTATTAGAGATTAAAGCAAATTTGCAAACTAAAGAGATGTATATGTTTACTTTTTTAAAGTTTTTTTTTTGCTTATTTTTGCATAAACAGTCTAGTCTTGGCTGACCATATGGTATTGTAGTTACTTTGCAGAGTGTAGAATATCTTCAGAGTTTTCATTTGATTGACGTGTGTGCATGTAGGAAAGAATGCTCACTGTGCAGGAGGAGGCCAGAGGGCTGTGATTGGATGGTCTTCAGTGATCTCTCTCTTTTTTTATTGTTTGTTTTCTCATTTTTATAATTTTGACATCCAGCAGTTGGTTCTCATGCTCATTGACTGTCTTCCTTGCAAGTGTGTGCCTGCTTGTCTGTATGTGTACTGTGTGCATGCCATCACCCTGGAAGGTGCCAGATCCCCTGGAACCAGAGTTCTACCCAATGTAGATGCTGGGAGCTGAACCAGAGTTCTCTGCAAGATCAGAAAGTGCTCTTAACCACTGAGCCATCTCTCTAGCCTCTCTGTAGATTTCTGAGCACAGTAATAGGGACATTATGTCACAATTGTAGAGAGCTTGTTTCCTCGTTGTGTTTTGTAGACAAGCACGCCATTCCTTTGGTTCAGACAGCTTTAGTGAGCCTAGTGTCAGCGCCCACATCTGGAGTCCCCCGCTCCTTTAAGCTTATATTCTGGGTCTCCTTGAGTGCCCTGGGGTAGTGACAAGGGCGTGTGTATTCTGGGTTACCTCCTTGTTGAGACAGAACTATAGTTCTTTCTAATGTCACATCTTTGCAGGAACCATTCCGCCAGGGTCCAGTTAGGACCCTTACTTGACAGAAGGCCTCTAGCCGAATCTGGAGCTGGCCTTTCAGCTGGTCTGACTGACCCCGGAGCTCCCAGGATCTGCCGATGTCCTTTGCCATAGTAGTGCTGGGGGCTACAGACACCCGCTGTCTCACCCAGCTCTTTGCATGGTGCTAGTGCACATGATGTCAGTAGTTGTACTTCACCCTGTGCCTCAGCCATTGTCATCTGACCCTCCTCCAGAAGCCACAGCTGTGAACCCTTCAAGCCAGTACCTCAAGCCTCCAAAACCAAGTGGTAAATAAATCTTTGTAAGTTAATGTCTCAGGGGTTTAGCTTTGTAATTCTCTGGTTCTTGTTTGTTTATTTATTTATTCTTTGGCTGGTGTTACAGAGCCTCAGGCATGCCACGAAAGGGCTCTACCACTGAGCTATACATCTCTGATCCCTATTGCAGGTGTTCTGTTGTAGCAAAGGAAGGACTAATGCGCCCCCTAGTGGCGGATTTTCTGGTTCTAGGATCCGTCCACCCTTCCTTTAACTTTTTTTAGGGGGTGGGGGTAGGGTGGGTGTGGAGCTGGGTAGTCATACTTTAAATCTCAGCATCCAGGAGGCAGAAGCAGGTGGGTCTCTGAGCTTGAGGCCAGCCTGCTCTATAAGGTACATTCCGGGCCAGTCAGGGATACACAGAAACGTGCCTCAAAATTTTTCCTTAATTTCATTTATTCAATGTGTGTGTGTGTGTCAGAGAGAGAGAGAGAAAAAGAGAGAGAGAGAAAAAGAGAGAGAGAGAGAGAGAGAGAGAGAGAGCATGTGCATGTGAGTCACAGTGTTGAGGTCAGACAATCTGTGGGAACTTGTTTTCTGTATCACTCGGGTCCTGAGGACAGCTCAGAGCCACTCCACTGCTTGTTCTGTTTTGTTTAATTACAGTTACTTATTTATTTGTGTGTGCAGACAAGCATGTGCCTGTGTGTGCCACAGAATATGTGTAGCGACCTGAGAACAACTCTTAGGAGTAGGTTCTTCCCGGCTACATTAAGAGACGGGAGGGCCCGGCAGTGGTGGTACACGCCTTTAATCCCAGCACTCGGGAGGCAGAGACAGGCGGATCTGGGAGTTCGAGGCCAGCCTGGTCTACAAGAGCTAGTTCCAGGACAGGAACCAAAAGCTACGGAGAAACCCTGTCTCAAAAATTAAAAAGAGAGAGAGAGAGGAATTGAACTCAGGTCTTCGGGCAGGCACACAACTGCTCTAGCTGCTGGACCGCAGGCACAGTTTTACTTTTGTATTTATTTAATTTTAAAAAATTTAGCCGGCCTGGATGGAGGGGGGAGGACCTTGGACTTTCCACAGGGCAGGGAACCCTGACTGCTCTTCGGACTGGAGAGGGAGGGGGAGAGGAGTGGGGGGAGGGAGAGAGAAGGGGGAGGAGAGGGAGGGAAATGGGAGGCTGGGAGGTGGCGGAAATTTTTTTTTCAATAAAAATTAAATAAAGAAAGAAAGAAAGAAAAAAAAAAAAGAAAGAAAAAAAATTTAGCCGGGCGGTGGTGGCACACGCCTTTAATCCCAGCACTTGGGAGGCAGAGGCAGACAGATCTCTGTGAGTTCGAGGCCAGCCTGGTCTATAAGAGCTAGTTCCAAGATAGGCTCCAAAGCTACAGAGAAACCCTGTCTCAGAAAAAAAAAAATTTAAAGGGTGTCCAGGGAGCTCTCCCTGAGCAATCCACAGACCAGACTTAGATCTATCCAGCAGGGGAGCTTTCCTCCAGAAGATCAAACATCTGAGAAGATGCAGCCAGTCACAATTCAAGGACCACCCTGAAGAATGTCGCTCATTGGAAATTCATGTTTAGAATGGGTTAGAAAATTTACCAAGTAGTGCCTGATCAGCATCCCTCCCTGATCTTGACAGCTGGCCTCATCCAGTGGGACACTGTCCTGGGAATGAGACCCCAAAACGTTTCTCTGGCATTGCAAGAGACCTACTCTGTTGGGTTATAGAGCCAAGAGGGTATGAGTTTGGCATTCCCAGTGTTCCAGTCTCTAACAAAAGCCTCACTGTGGGAGAACAAGAGGCCAGGGAGGCGCGCGTGTGTGTGTGTGTGTGTGTGTGTGTGTGTGTGTGTGTGTGTATGGGTGTGCCTGCCCGCGTGCGTGCGTGCGTGCGTGCGTGTGTCCAGTTTTCAGTGTTTCTGAGGTCCTCGCCACTCTCCTGGGCCTGCATCTCTTCCTCCGCTTGCCGCTTTCCCCAGCATCTTCCAGCACTGTCCAACTCTATGTATTCCAGGCTGACTGTGCACTCCTGCTCCTTCTGCCTCCACCTCCTCAGTGTTGGGATTGTAGGCTTGTGCTGACGCATTCCTTTGTTTGTACCACACCCAGTTTTGCCTCATTTTAAACTTGAGAAGTAAGACAAATCTGTAACAAAAAGTGAAAAGCGTAATCACTAGTTTATTGTACTGATTAAGTCACCGGGTTAAACTTAGTGTCTTACACACAATAAGCGATATAGACTTCACATATACGTATTTATAAAAACTGAACACAAGGCCGGGCGATGGTGGCGCACGCCTTTAATCCCAGCACTCGGGAGGCAGAGGCAGGCGGATCTCTGTGAGTTCCAGACCAGCCTGGTCTACAGAGCTAGTTCCAGGACAGGCTCCAAAACCACAGAGAAACCCTGTCTCGAAAAACAAAAAACAAAAAACAAACAAACAAAAAAACTGAACACAGGCAAGGCCCCAAAGAAATGCTCAATTAATCTTAAAAAGTGATTTGACCAAGGCCACCAACATGGGAGCTACTAGGACAGAAACCTGACTCCGGCTTCCTCCTCTTTATTCTCCCGATAATTTAATTTTTTTTTTTGTTTTTTTTGTTTGTTTGTTTTTCGAGACAGGGTTTCTCTGTGGTTTTGGAGCCTGTCCTGGAACTAGCTCTTGTAGACCAGGCTGGTCTCGAACTCACAGAGATCCGCCTGCCTCTGCCTCCCAAGTGCTGGGATTAAAGGCGTGCGCCACCACCACCCGGCCTAATTTAATATTCTTTTAGGACAAGTCAACAGTAATTCCTTCCCAAGTACCAGTCCCAAAGATAAGTACTTTAACTTGGTGGTCAAAGGAGCCACTGCTGGGCTGGAGAGATGGCTCAGGGGTTAAGGGTACTGTCTGTTCTTCCAGAGGACCTACATTCAATTCCCAGCAACCACATGGTGGCTCAAAAACCATCTACAATGAGATCTGGCTCCCTCTTCTGGCCTGCAGGGAGACATGTAGACAGAACACTGTATACATAATAAATAAATAATTTTTTTTAAAGGAGCTACTGTCTCAAAACCGAGAACAGTATCAATATCCAACTGGAAATAAATCAATGAGCAAATGAACTCATGAGATGAGAGACCATGATAGTCTGAATTAGAAATATCCCGACAGGCTCAGCTATTTGAGCACTTGGTGCCCAGTTGGTGTCAATTGTTGGTGAGACTTTGGAGGAGTGGCCTTGTTGAAGGAAGTATGTCATTGGAGGCAGACTTTGAGGACTTAAAGACCCACACTATCTTCAGCCAGCTCTCTGATTCATGCCTTAGGTTTAAGATGTGAGCCCTTAGCCGGGCGGTGGTGGCGCACGCCTTTAATCCCAGCACTCGGGAGGCAGAGGTAGGTGGATCTCTGTGAGTTCGAGGCCAGCCTGATCTAGAAGAGCTAGTTCCAGGACAGGAACCAAAAGTTATGGAGAAACCCTGTCTCAAAAAAAAAAAAAAAAAGATGTGAGCCCTTGGCTTTTGCTCCAGATGCCTTCCTTACCTGCCACCGCAGGCCTGCTGCACCCTTATCCTCTGGAACCATAAAACTCTTCCCTCCCGTAAGCCAAAGAGACTCTTCCCTCTGAAAGCTGCTTCTGGACATGGTTCTGTATCAGGGGAACAGAGGCGTTGCCTAGGACACAGACTCACCATGGGAATGTGTATTTGACATGGCTTATGCACAAAGGTCCAGTCTCCGAGAATGTACCCAAGACAAGGTTGTGGGAGACAGCTATTTCTTTACAAAGTATGTGGTAGGACCGAGCAGCCATTAGAAACCATTAGAGGAAGCATTAAGACAAAGGTAGACACGTGACTAAACTGCAGGAGAACTTCCCCAGGGTGACAGGGGTCAATGGAGGACAGAGACTAGAGGGCCCTAATGGTCTTCACTTATTCTCCCTCAAAACCTTTTAAAGCATCTGTCATGGTGACCAGCCCTAGAATAATGCACATTTAATTCAGCTTGTAATGCAGGGCAATCAATAACATCGTGACACAGACAGTTTATCACACGTCATCCAAAGTTTAACACAGAAATAAATTAATAATAAACACAAACCAAGCACTTAGGAATTCAATTTAAGGTTTCATCTTTCCCCACAAATCAAAATGCTTCTTATAGCTTATTAAATATTTCACGATAAAATAAAGTGTTTTTTGTTTTGTTTTCTTTTTAAATTCAGGATGGAATGGATTGGAAAATTCCTATTTTAAAAAAAGTGTAATGGTTTTGGTTTTAATAGTACTTTATGGTTCATAAGCTGTCTTCACATCCTATCCTGTCTTCATCCCCCTCTTCAGAGTCTTGGCAATTAGGACAAGTGAATGCAGCTAGCAGAGAAGGACCCTAAACCATGAGGAGAACTGTGAGCCTCCGACACTTGGTCTAGGATGGGATGAGTCCAGAGAGTGCTGGTTCTGATGGAGAAGGTGGGGAGAGAGAGGCAGAATGACTATGTGGTATCCTTCCCAGAGGTCAGGCTTATCCAGACTTGGTAAGGATGTTTCACTGGGGTTGGTTGGTAAGGATATCACCATCCTTCACTGGGGTTGTTTGTTTGTTTGTTTATTGCAGGTTTTTGAAGACTTTAAGTAGAGACTGTCAATCATATCTCTTGGTGGTTGGAGAGATGGCTCAGTAGTTAAGAACACTTGTTTCTCTTGCAGAAGACAGACTTCAGTTCCAAGCATCCATGTGGTTACTCACAACTGCTATTCCAGTTCCAAGGGATCTGGAACTCTCTTCTGACCTCTCTGGGGACAAACACACAGGCATGCATGCAGGCAAAACATTAAAACAAAACAAAACAAAACAAAAAACCCACATCCCTTAGATGGCATATGGTCTCAATCAAGGTACCGCTCTTATCTTATTCAGTGATGGACTTTTATACCCTGCCCTCATTTCACTTATATAAAACTCAAAACAGGCCAAGCTCTTCCCTTGCCACCGGGGTGGAGGAAGGTAGGTCCCTCCTCCTTACCGTGCCTTTATAGTGATAAGTTATTTACTTGGCAAAAATTCATTTGGGACATGTACTTAGGATGTGTGTAGCTTTCTGTAGGTTATACAATATTAAATTATTATACCTCAAAAAATTCTGCTTGTGCCTGCTATCAAAGCAACTTGTGAGGCCGAAACAGGAAGATCACTTGAGCCAAGAGTTCAAAATCTCTTCAGGTAGCATAGCAAGACTCCCACCCCCTTGCTTTTTAAAGATTTATTTATGTACTTTATGTATGTGGGTGTTTTGTCTGCATGTGCATTTACATATCAGAAGTGGGCATCATATCCCATGGAACTGTACTTATAGATGGCTGTGAGCCACCACGTGGGTGCTGGGAATTGAACTCAGGACTTCTGAAAGAATAGCCAGTGCTCTTAACTGCTGATCCATCTCTCCAGCCCCAAGGCCCCATCTCTTTAAAGGTAAACATCCTGCCAGAATTTTTAACAGCATTATACAATTTCTAGGTTAACTGAGAAAGTGCTGAGAACTGGCACCTTACAACTGTCATCTTCCATTGCTTCCCTGGCATGTGACCCAAGGGAGACAGAGAAATACAGACAGGGAGACAGAGACACAGAAAGAGACAGACAGAGATTGGGAGACAGAGAAAGTTAATAAATTAACACAAAAGGAATTCTCTCCGTTTCTTCTTCCTCTACAGAGACTCACTCAGCACCTCCTTTTTCTGAGGTTCCCCCACATTGATTCTCTTTACCTGTGTTCAGACATCTACCTCTGACCAAAGTGAACTGGGAGCAGAAGTAGAAGTGGACGAGGGAGGAGAGGAATCAGGTTGACAACCGTGCGTGAGTCTGAATGAGGACTTCTGGGGGGCGGGGTGGGGGCTGCTGGTGATTTATACTTCTGGTCCTATCCTAGCATTAGCTCCTAGTCTGCCATTCTGGATGGACGCACTCACTGCTCCAGCATCCCTGACAAGTGAATGAGAGGCCGCGTAGAGAGGGTAAGCGTCTTAGTTACTGTTCTATCGCTGTGAGGAAATACCATGACTACGGCAGTTTATATTTTTGGTTGTGAGCCTAGCCTTTAACGGCTGAGCCACCTCTCCAGCCCCCAAGGCAGTTTATAAAGAAAGCTTTTAGCTGGGGGCTTGCTTGCAGCCTACGGTCACCATGGTGGAGAGTATAGAGTGGGCAGGCAGACAGACAGGCATGGCATTGGAGCAGTAGCTGAGAGCTCACATCTGATCCATAATTTGAAGGCAGAGGGAGTGAGACTGGGCCTGGGAAGGGCTTTAGAAATCTCAAAACCTGCCCCCAGTGATACACTTTCTCCAACAAGGGCACACCTCTAATCCTTCCCAAACAGTTCACCAACTGGGAAACAAACACTCATATATATTAGCCTCTGGGGGACATTCCCATTCAAACCACCACAGCAAAAGTGCCCACGGAAATGACTTCAGATATTCAGGTAAAAACCAGCTTATGTGCTTTACAGGTGTGTAACCCAACACGTTCATTAACATCTCCACATTGGACTTCCTTTTTTTGCTTGCTTCTCTCCTTCTCCCTTTCTTTCATTCTTTCAGTTGGGGGAACTGAACTTCATACATGCTAGGTGTAAGCGTTGCAGCTCGGGTAGAACTTGGTATCCTGGCAGTCAGGAGCCAAGGAATACTACAAAGTCATTGTAAGAGTAGCTGCTGAAGCTCTGCTCCGTGGAAAGGTTTCCCTAACGCAAGAGCGCAACTCCAATCAGGCAAGGGAGGGTTTGCCCAGCAACATTGTTAGAGCTGTGCTCAGGTTCCCCGGAATGTAACAACTCTGCATAGCTAGGGGGAAGTTTCTCAGCAAGAGTGTTTCAATTCTGCTCTAGCGAAAGTTGTTACAGTGGCTCCATTCACACCACACAACAAACCTCACTCAAGAGATTTACTGGGAAGGAAAATCCAGGAGATGGCTGCATCTAGGGTGAGAAGTAGCAAAAGGAACAAGGTACAGAGCTTATATAGGGATGGGGGGGGGGGGCAGAGCTTCCAAGGTGGTTTGGGATGGGAGGGTTTTTGTGGCCTAATTCTGGGACAAGCACAGGGATTGGTGAAATTTTGTGCTCAGGAATCTCAGGGATGGGTGGGATTCTGTACTCAGGAATTGATGGAATTCTACAGCCTGACTCTGGGGCAAGCTCAGGGGTTGGTAGGATTTGAAGCCCTGGTTGTGGGGTCATCAGGGTGTTTTTACTTGGCCCTTTTTACCCTACACTAGGCAAGTGCTCTACCACTAGGCTACATCCCCAGCTCAATACTGACGATGACATTATAGGAGACATTGCACTACGCTAACTGATCAACGCTGGTTCTCTCGTTATATCCTTATGACCACTTTGGACATTGTTCTCATTGTGCCTGTCTTTTTTGTTGTTAGTTTGTGTTTGTTTTGTTTTTTGAGACAGTTTTTCCCTGTGTAGCCCTGGCTGTCCTGGAACTCTCTTTGTAGACCAGAGATCTCACAGAGATTTGCCTGCCTCTGCATCCCAAGTGCTGGATTAAAGGCAATGACATTCAGCCTCATTATACCTGTCTTACAATGAGAAACCAAGGGATGGGAGAGATGGATCAATGGTTAAGAGCACTGGCTCTTCTTCCAGAGGACCTGGGTTCAGTTCCCAGCACCCACACGGCCGCGCATAACTGACTGTAGCTTTACCTCCAGCAGATCCAACATCCTCACACAGACATGTATACAGGTAAAATACCAATGCGCATAAAACAAAAATCATTTAAAAAAAAGAAAGAAACCAAAGTAGAAGCCAACACCACAAGAAAAACAGCAACAACAGCAAAATAAACCTAATGTGATAGTTAACTCCCAGACAGCCTCATTTTTCTAACTAGGTAGCATTCCTACCTACATCCAGTCTCTTCCCACTAGAGTGTTGTAGAAATTAGAGCATAGGGAGAGGCAAGAACATCTGGGAGAATCCAGAGAGGACGTGACAAGACTGACCTGGGCCACAAAGGGAGAGAGGGACAGGGGTGCAACAGCCACGGAGGCCACAGGTATAAAGGGGGTGAGGAACCAAAATGTCTGGATTACATAGGGAAGGGCAAGCCCTGCCACTGGGCTGGAGTTCAGGGTAGAGGTGGGATACGCCAGCCAGGAGGGCCCTATGGCAGGTAGGGATGGAGGGATGCAGGGAGAACCCGGCAGCCAAGTCTGCTTTGATATGTTAAATAAGCACCTCTGCCATTTGTCCTAGGGTTGAACCCTAACAGAAATGGCACTGGGCCTTGTCAGGCTTGGGTCACAAAACACACTACAATCTTCTCTTTCTCTAATGGCCTGTTCTCTGGGAAGCCAGCTGCCATATTGTGACATCACTTAAGCACTCCTTGGAGAGGATCATGAGAGGCAACTAAGGTCTTTTACCAACAATCACGTGAGTGTGCCAGAATGTCATCTTCAGATCACTGCAGTCCTGGCTGGCATCTACAACCCATGAGAGGTGCTGAGCTAAAACCAATCTCCTCACCTCCTAAGTTCCTACTGGCCTGAGCTGTGTAAGACAGTGAATGAAGTGCTTCTTGCTGCTCCAGGCTGTTTTGGAGCCATTTATCACATAGCATCGCATGAGTAAGACATAATAAAGCTGTCATCACTATTGTTATAAACACTTCCTGATTTTAGCTGAAGTCCGCTGTCTTGTCATGTCCGCCCTCTCTTCCACTTCCGTCTTTCCAAAGCCAAACGGAAAGAACAGTCTCTCTTCCCCATGGTCACAACCATGACAGTTTGGATGTAACTCATTCAACTCATTAGATCCTACTGAAGAAAAACCACACCACCAGACACGGGGGATGATAAACAGGATGCCTGCTCAGCTTCTCCCTCAAAACATTGCCCCTTGTCCCAGGTGCTGTCCTGCTGAGGGGTGGGGGAAGCGGGTCTGGAGTGGGACTGGTTCTGCAGAGAGGTGAAGAAAGGCTTCTGGAAGACGGGAAGGGTGCTGAGGCTACAGGGGACAGATAGTTCACTAGGGTGACATGAAGCAGAGGACTTCTAGGTACAAGCTCACTCCAACTCAAGCCCTTCTGTGGTCCTCCGTGCTCTCTCTTCTCCAACTTTTCCTTTCCTTCCAATACTGAGGTTTGAACCTGGGGTCTTGCATATGCTAGGTAGCTACGTCCCTGGTCCTCTTTTTCATGGTTATATTGAGATAAAGTCTCACCAAGTAGCCTCAGGCTAGCCTCGGACTTTTGATCTCCCAAGTGTGCACCGCTACACGCTACACCGGGCTTCTCTAACTCCGGACTGCTCGTCCTCATCACCTCCTCCTCCCCCTTCTTTGTAGCTGTCCTCGGAATACACCCTTTCCTGTCACATGACGGACCTTCAGACAGAGCCAGTCCTCCAGGGTGGTCTGACCGCTGCTGAGGCAGAACCAGTCCTCACCCTTCTTTTTCTGGATGCTCTGCTTGGTCCAGGCCTGCCCGAGGCTGTTGGCACCCACATCCCCTACCTGACTCACGCAGGTCCCCCTGGCATCTGTGCTGCTAAGCTCCTTTTCACATGCACTTCTGCGCAGCCACATCTCTCCCAGCTTTGTACTTCTGCTGGTTTTTTTTTTTTTTTTTTTTTTTCAAAAATTCCCCAGGGTGCTCTGAAGTTCAATAATTAGTTGCGTGCAGGCTGCTACACTGAGATCCAGGCTGTTGGCAGGGGCCACGTGGAATCGTTGTGTGCCTCCAAACAAACAAACAAATAAATAAGAAATAAAACCCCACTTTTGTACAGGCCGTGGAAACAGAAAGCCTCCTGTCGTTCAAAGGCCATTGTGGTTAGGGGTGATTCAGACTTGCGGCAGCTCCCGCCCGCCCTCAGTATCTCCAGGGCCAGTCTGGGGTCTGAAGACGCCTTCTATGAAGCAAGGGCCAGGGTGCCTGCTGGACGCTTCAGGGGAGTTGAGTGCAGAGGAAGGAAATGGGAAGAGGATGTTTGTCTGGTTCCCCACCGCTCCCACCTTCCCCTTCAGAGAGAATCAGGCCATTGTCTAGGTGCACGGCTTGGCTTGTTTACCTTCTCAGACTCCAGTTCCAAGCAAGATTTCACTCTGCTCTCCTTCTGCGGAAAAATGACCACAGGAAGAGGCTGAGCTGCCCTTGCCAAATGTCCAGGCTCTGATCTCCTATCCCACTTCTCTGCTTCCCCTGTCACTAGCTCTCAAAAGACACAGCAGAAGGCAAGCCTCCCCGGGTCCCATCAAAGGCAGCACGGAGTCATTTACCCATCCGTTCTTTTATGAATGTATCCATTCACTCAACTAGCGTTTGTTGAGAACCTGCTGTGTGCCAGCATTACTTTAGACACTGGTGATCCAAATAGGAAAGACACAACCCTTGACTTCGAGAGGTCACAATTCTGGGAGGAAGTCTGGCAGGATGAGAGTCTGGACAACTGGGGATGGAAAGATAAAGAAGTACTTGACTTGGCCAGGAGAGGAATCTGAAAAGGCTTCCTAGGAAAGGTACCTTGATTTTCAGAGTAAAATAAAAGTTAGCCACAGGAAATAATTATTATGGGCTTTTGTTGTTGTTGTTGTTGGTTGGTTGGTTGGTTTTTGGTGGGTTTTGTTTTGTTTTGTTTTTTGAGACAGGTTTTTTTTTTTGTAAGAGTCCTAACTGTCCTGGAACTAGCTCTTGTAGACCAGGTTGTCCTTGAACTCACGGAGCTCTGCCTGAGTGCTGGGATTAAAGACGTGTGCCACCACTGCCTGGCTAATTATTTTTTTTTTTTTTTTTGTTTTTTTCGAGACAGGGTTTCTCTGTGGCTTTGGAGCCTGTCCTGGAACTAGCTCTTGTAGACCAGGCTGGCCTCGAACTCACAGAGATCCGCCTGCCTCTGCCTCCCGAGTGCTGGGATTAAAGGCGTGCGCCACCACTGCCCGGCTGCCTGGCTAATTATTATATATTATAATTATATATTATTAAGCATCTTCAGCGTAGCAAGCACTGTGGTAACATTTGACATGTGGATTATTTCATCTGAATCCTCCACGCTAAGGAGGGAGGTACTGTAATTACCCCAGCTTCCCAAATGAGGAAAGCACGGTTTGTAAAGGTCAATGGCTTGCGGCTTCTGTGAACAAATAGCAGAAGTGAGAGTGCGAGTCAGAGTTCCCGGATCCCAGCACCTGCTCTCTTCCTCAGCGCTGCCTCGGGCTGCTGTGCAGGTTGCGCACCGCACACTCCAGGGATGGCCCTTCTCTTGACGATATAGTTTGCATGTGTATATGCACCGGGAAAGAAAAGTCATTCTTTACAAAAATATGAGCAAAGGACTGTATCAGGAACCAACTGAGAAATGCAGCCACATCAGGGCCAAACCCTCCTAAGAGAGGGGACTCCGCACCTGCAGAGGTTCTTCAGCCTTGTGCTATGGCTGATAGCCCAAGGCAAGCTCTCCGCCAGGTGTGTGTTTCCATTTTGAACTGTCCTAGTACGTAAAACAAAAGGCCCCAGGTCTCCGAACCTGTATTTGACTTCCCACAGCTGGTCCAATGACAGTCACATTGCCTGAGTCACAAGGTTGAGGATAAACACAAGGTAGCCGGTGAGTGTCTGGAAGCTAGGGGAACAGAATTGCCATCGAGGCAGGAAGTGCCTGTGCTACACTGTGACAAAGACAGTTTCCCCGTGAAGAATCAAAAGACAACCCTAAGAGGAAGAGGCGCCTCTACTACTCATGTAACCAGCTGAGCATCCCTCACACAAGTGAAATGTCAGCTCCTCCGCGCTGTGGAAACAAGGATCCCCCGGGCTTACTGGCTTCCAGATTAGGGGAAACCCCTGGTTTAGAGAGCGATTCTGTCTCAGAAAGAGTAGGTGACAGGACACCTAATATGCTCTTCTGGCCCCCAAACATGTGTGGGGGCATACACACATGCACGGCCATACAATCACATGCCTGAGCGCGTGCGCGAGCACACACACATATCTTCTAAAAGAGGGGTGGGGCTGGTGAGATGATTTGTGGATAAAAGGGCTTGCAGCAAGAGTCTGAGGACCTGACTTCAGCCCTGGAATCCAGAAAAATGAAGAGGCTCACATCTGTCACCCCAGAACTCCACTGACAAGATGGGTGGTGGAGACAGGAGACTCGGCAGGGAGTTCAGGGGTCAACTAGCCTGGAATGTGCAGATTGACAAACAAATCTGTTAGAGTGGGCCACCAGATGTTAGGTGCATGGTTGCCCTGAATTTCCCACACAATCTCCCCGCTCTGGGACCGGATCTGCCACGTCAGAGAGTACACTTGATGTGGGCTCCCCCCTTGGGTCACCATTCCCAGCCTCAGTAGGGCCCATATAATGATCAAGGGGCCCCACGGGTAAGTCTTATCTTTAAAGGATTTTGGGTGCGCTGGACTTTCCATCCTGGAGTCGCAATCGGCTCCGCTTCTCCAGTAGCGTGGGCCGCCTTGACGTGGGAGGTGTGGATCCAGGCTGCAATGCCGTCATCCACCTTGTGTAGCACAGATAATAAAAACTTCAGCTTGAACCCCAATATCTGTCTCTGGGTTTTTTATTATTATTCATGCTACACAACACCCTCCCAGAGAGGAAGAAAAAAAGAAAAAAATATTTGTCTGAGTGTGGTTATACATGCCTATGATCCTGGCATTGGAGTTGGAGGCCATCTTAGGCCTACATACGGTGTTCCAGGCCAACCTGGGTAAGTAGAAAGTCTCTGTCTCCAAAAGAAGAAGAAAAAAAGGGAATTTTTTGCCACTGGTTCTGGACACACATACTCAGGTAAGGACAATCCAGCTTAGAACCTGGAAGTTTAAATGCACAGCTAGGAGGTGTGGGAGGCTCCAGGGCTCTGGTTAGGAAGCCCCTCTATGTTTCTCTGAAGATGTCACCTTCTATAATGAAATGAATGGTGCTTTTCAATTATGGTAAATGACGCGTTGTGAACTTGTTAACATGCTCCTGGGCTTTCTCTAATATCAACAGGGGAACTAACACCCAAGCGGTGACAGCGATTCAATGGCTATATCAGCCAGAGTGAACTCACCCCTGTCGGGACAGGCGTTGGTTAATGCTAGCATTTATGGCTACCTAGCGCCCAAGCCCTCTGTCTGTCTGGAGGGACTTCCCTCGGGGTTAGTCACAGCAAGCCCGAAGGCCAATGGCAGGTTGGCCAGTCATATGCTCTTGACCTAAAGTCTAGGAAGCGGTTGGCTAAAAAGGTGACTGCTTTGCTTTGCATTCTGCTCCCTGGACTTCTGTATCTTTACTTGGCATTGTTGTTATGGTGGTCATGGTGGCACATTTCGGTGTATTGTCCCTCCCTTCCCTCCTCATTCCTTTCCTGTGCCTCTCTTTTTCCTTTCCTATACTCTGATAAAACACAGGCTTCGCGCATGCTAGGCAGCTTCTCTGCCAAGGAGCCCATTTTCAGCTCTTACAATATGTTATGAACTAGAGTCTTACTGAAAGGATTCTAGAAGTCAATGTGTTCAGCCTGTGATGCTCACGGGCACTAACTCAGATACTCTCAGGCCCCTGTCATGCGCTATGGTCTTCACAATGCAGATTTCAATGCTCCCTAATGGAAAAACAGGCTGTGTCTGGAAGAAACATTCTTCAAGGGAGCAAAGTTACATTCACAGCCTAGAAGTATCTCATATCTATCCTTGCTGCATCAAACTGGCTTCTGTAAGGAAATCTACTTCCTGGCTTTGTGGTTCCTGGAAAAGTAAATTTACTGTAAATGTGGTTAGGTTATTGTGAATCGTTTTCCAGACTCTGGAATTCCATGAGAAATTGTTTCTAAACTTGTAAAAATAGAAACCATATGTAGCACTGATACCTGACCCACAAAGACGACGACCAGGCCTACACTATGCACATTCAAGCATGCAACTCGAAATGTGTGTGTGTGTGTGTGTGTGTGTGTGATACATGTGTCTGTGAGCACCTGTACATATGCATGCAGAAGCCAGATGTCAACACTGGTTGTATCCCTCCAGCACTTTCAGTTTATGTTTTCAGAGAAAACCTTTTACTGAGCCGGGCGGTGGTGGCACACGCCTTTAATCCCAGGGTTCCTTCTCCCGAAGCTGCCTCCCCAGTGCTGGGTATAAGTGTGCCCTCTTGTGACTGTTTTGTTTTGTTTTCATGAATTCTGGGGATCAAACTCAGGGTCTCATGATTATGTGACAAGCACTTTATCCACTGAGCCATCTCCCCAGTCACATTTTTTTTTAAACTTTTAAAATTACACTTACTTATTATTTGCAGATTTGAGGTGTGTGAAGGTTAAAAAACAGCCTGCAGGAACCCATTCTTTCTTTCCACCATGTAGTTCCCGGGGATTGAAGCAAGTGCCTTTACCTGCTGAGTCATCTCCCTAACCCCTCATTCTTAAAAAGCTATTCATTTTTATCTGTGTATGTATTTATGTGTGTGAGTGTAGTATATATATTTGTGTGTGTGCATACACGATTTGTGTGCAGGTGCATGGGCCTGTATGCACACAGAGAGCAGTGGAGGAAGTTGGGTATAGTGATCCATCACTCTCTGTCTTATTCCCTTGAGACAGGGTTACTCACTAAATCTGCAGCTAGGTTGGTGACCAACAAGCCCCAACAATTCTGTCTCCACCACCCCAGCACTGAGGTTATAGGTTTGCAAGCAGCTGCACCTTGCTTTTTATGTGAGTGTTGTCATCCAAACCCAGGTCCCCATGCTTGCATATCAGACACTCTTTTCTTACCCACTGAGCTATTGAATCCCATTCCATGAATCCTCCCCCCCACCCCGATGCATGTATGGATGACGCATGCGTGGATGTCACAAGCACACAGACAGACACAGACACACAGACAAGCCGGGATCCGAACCGGCCACCTCCCGCACCAAGGGCGGCACCCCTAGCCTCTCGGCTAGTCCGCAGACCGTTCCATGAATCCTTTTTTAAAAAGCTTATTGTTGTTGTTGTTATTATTATATGTGTGTGTACGTGCATATGAGTGTGTATATACATGTAGGTGTGTACATACATGTGGATGCTAGAAGAGAGTATTGGATTTCCTGAACTGGAGTTTCAGACAGTTGTGAGCCACCCATTGTGTGTCCTAGAAACCAAAACTCATGTCCTGTGAAAGAGAAACAAGTGCTTTAAATTGCTGAGCCATCCCTCCAGTCCTACCCTGGATTTTAAAAAAGTAAATCTTGTATGTTAGGCACCAGGCTAGGCATAAGAGAAACATTGATAAGTGAATGACAGGGATGAGCAGGACATGGTAAGGCATATCTGTAATCCCAATATTCAGGAACCAGAGTGGGGAAAGATTGCAAATTCAAGGCTGGCCTTCAGAACAGGCTGAATTTCTCCAGAGATGCACAGAGAGGTCTCATCTCTAAACATCATAAGCCAACCAGAGCAAGGCTGGGTTGGAGAGCTGGCTCAGCAGTTGGAAGAGGGAAACTGACACAGACGAGGACACTTGGGAAGGCTTTTATGAGGAAGAACACATTGGAAACTGGGGATGGTGGCACACACCTTTAATCTTCGTGCTCTGGAGGCAGAGACAGGCAAATCTCTGTGATCTGAGCCAGCCTGGTTTATACAGTGAGTTCCAAGACAGCCAGGGATAAATAGTGAGACCTTGTCTTGGGAAAATAAAAAGCTTCAAACACAAGCACACACACGCATGCATGCATGCTCACACACACACACACACACACATTATTGGTAATTTTGAAAAAGATTTATTTCTCTTATCTAATGTGTATGAATGTTTTGTCTCTGTGTGTGTGCGCACCACATGCATGACGCCTGGTACCTTCAGAGACCAGGAGAGGGCGTCAGATCTCTGGCTCTGAGCTGCAACGTGGATGCTAGGAACTGAATTCAGGTCCTCTGGAGCAGCCAGTGTTCTTAACTGCGAAGGCATCTCTCCTGCCCCCAAAGCTGCAGTATTAGAGATGACTAGTAGTTGGCTAGAGGAGAAAGAACATAAAGACCCTCTGGTGGGGAAGAGAGGAACATATATTACCTGGCTGATGGAGCAGATACTTGCTTACAGTTCTAGAGGTGGTGGGGCCTGGGAGAATGGAGTCAATAAAGGAGGCACACTAACATCTCAAGAAATAACAAACTTTTAAAAAGTATTTATTTTTATTTCATGTGCATTGATCTATTTTTTTATTGATTTTTATTGAACTCTACATTTTTCTCTACTCCCTGCCTCTCCCCTCCCTTTCAACTTTCTCCTAAGGTCAACATGCTCCCAATTTACTCAGGAGATCTTGTCTTTTTCTACTTCCCATGTAGATTAGATCTATGTACGTCTCTCTTAGAGTCCTCATTGTTCTCTAGGTCCTCTGGGATTGTGATTTGTGGGCTGGTTTTCTTTGCGTTATGTTTAAAAACCACTTATGACTGAGTATATGTGGTAATTGTCTTTCTGGGTCTGGGTTACCTCACTCAATATGATGTTTTCTAGCTCCATCCATTTGCCTGCAAATTTCAAGATGTTATTTTTTTCTGCTGTGTATTACTCCATTGTGTAAATGTACCACATTTTCCTTATCCATTCTTCGGTTGAGAGGCATTTAGGTTGTTTCTAGGTTCTGGCTATGGCAAATAATGCTGCTATGAACATAGTTGAGCACATGTCCTTGTGGCACAGTTGAGCATCCTTTGGATATATACCCAAAAGTGGTATTGCTGAGTCTTGAAGAAGGTTGTTACCTAATTTTCTGAGAAATAGCCACACTGATATCCAAAGGGGTTGTACCAGCTTGCATTCCCACCAGCAATGCAGGAGTGTTCCCTTTGCCCCACATCCTCTCCAGCATAAGTGTCATCAGTGTTTTTGATCTTGGCCATTCTTACAGGTATAAGATGGAATCTCAGAGTTGTTTTGATTTGCATTTCTCTGATGACTAAGGATGTTGAACATTTCCTTAAGTGTCTTTTAGCCATCTTAGATTCCTTAGAACTGTTGAGAGTTCTCTGTTTACTTATCTGGTCTTGATTTACTTTTAGTAAGCAATATTTATCCAGAAAGTTGTACATTTCCTTTAAGTTTTTCAATTTTGTGGAGTACAGGTTATCAAAATATGACCTGATGATTCTCTAGATTTCCTCCATTTCTGTTGTTATGTCCCCCTTTTTATTTCTGATTTTGTTAATTTGGATATTCTTTCTTTGCCTTTTGGTTAGTTTGGATAAAGCTCCTGTTGAGCTTGCTGTCTCAGTCCCGCTCTGGACTAGGTCACTGGCTTGGTCCTGCTTCTGTGGAGTTTGGCTGTCCCAGGCCCACTCTAGCCCAGGTTGCTGACTCCCCACTCCTTTTCTTAAGCTTTCTCTCTCTCTCTCTCTCTTTCTTTCTTTCTTTCTTTCTTTCTTTCTTTCTTTCTTTCTTTCTTTCTTTCTTTCTTTCTTCTTTTTGGTGTGTGTGTGTATGTGTGACAGCCCTGGCTATCCTGGAACTAGCTCTGTAGACCACATTGACCCTGAACTCCTCATTGATTTACTTTTATTTTATGTGCGTTGATGTTTTTTCTGCATGGATGTCTGTGTGAGGGTGTTGGATCCCCTGGAAATAGAGTTATAGACAGTTGTGAGCTGCCATGTAGGTGATGGGAATTGAACTTGGGTCTACTAGAAGGACACTTAATTCACCCCACAACAGCCAACTTTATTCAGAGCATCAGACAATTTAGCCCAGAAAGCAGAGGTGGATCTCTCTCTCTCTCTCTCTCTCTCTCTCTCTCTCTCTCTCTGCTCTCCAGACCAGCAGGTCTACATAGTAAGTTCCAGGACAGACAAGGCTACATAGTGACACCCTGTCTCAAAAAACCAAAAACTAAAACTAATAAAAAGCAGGCAAAGAGACTGTTCAGGATAGGACTATTTTATTCTGGAACTAGTGTCTAATGTTGTGCTATCTGGGAGGAGAACAGAGGCTGATCCCTGGCTAACTCAAAAGAGTGAGCTGACCTGCCCTTCTATACAGCAAGGGGCGATGGGTGTGGCTTCTAGGTAGAGGGCTGCCTTTGCACCAATCAGCACACTTCCTCCAATCACTGGCTTCTTCATAATTTTACTTTTATTCATTTTATTACTTTAATAACTGGGTTCTTGCTGAGTGACTGGAGAGGTGTTCTCCCTGCCAACCTGAGTGAGACTAGCTATGGGATTACCTGAAGTTCCCTGACGTTTATTTTATTGTGGGTGCACAGTTTGTTTGGAGTGATTGTGACTGAAGCAAGGCCTCCGGGATCCGGATCTGGCTTCAGCTGCAATAGGACTTGGTCTTCACAGCCCAGTATTGTCAAGAGTAGTCCGAAAGTATCCAGAACCACCAGGCTGTGGGAAGGCAGTCTGGTCAGTTTCCAGAGGAGGGACTGGCTCAGTTCCCCACTCCAGACTCAGGGACTGAAGAGAAGACTTGCAGTTCAAAAGCCTGAACAGTCGCCCCAGTGCTTCGACTCGGCCACAAAGCAAAACACAAGGGTGCTTACAACAAAGACGTAAAGAGGGACTGGAGAGATAGCTCAGTGGTTAAGAGCACTGGTTGCTCTTGCAGAAGGATCCTGGTTCAATTCCCAGCCAACCACGTGGTGGCTCACAACTAGAGGATCTGAACCCTCTTCTGGCCTTACTGGGCACCAGGCATACAAATGGTGCACAGACGTATGTACATGCAAAGCATCCATATATAGAAAATTTAAAAAAAAATTACTTTAAAAAAATTCTTGGCAGCTCACACTTGTCTGTGGCTACAGTTTCAGGAAACATGACACATAATCTAAATAGATTTTAAACATTTTTGGAGGTGGAGAGATGGCTCGGCGGTTAAGAGCACTGTCTTCCAGAGGACCCAGGTTCAGTTCCCATCACCCACCCCCATTCACAACGGTCTGTAACTCCAATTCCAGGGGATCTGACACCTTCACACAGACATACCTGCAGACAAAACACCAACACATAAAATAAAAAATTGAAAAATATAGACATTTAAAAGAAATCTTAAAGACAGCCCAACACAATGCTACCATTCATTCTTACAGGCACTTACCTATGTTTAACAGCGCTCAACTGGGCCCTCGGGTCTAGCTGCACCCCTCCACTCTTAGCCCCCTTTCCGAAGAGCCCGAACTGTTTGTTGCTGTCCACACTGATGTACTCATCACAAGCTTTGTTCCCCAAAGACAGGAGGACCAGAGGCAGGAGGAGGAGGCGTGGCCGTCGACGTAAAGGTTGAGGATGGAGGCAGGGACTGCTGCTGACCTTGAGAAACTGGGAGGTGGGGGAAATAGATCCTCCCCTGAAACCTCCAGAAGTCCACCCTGGAAACACGGAACTACATTTCTGTGAGACTGAGTTCAGACTTTTCACCTCAGAGAGGGCAGGGCCTGTGTATTTGTGCTGTTTGAGTTACTGACTTTGTGGCAATCTGTTACAGCAACAGCGGGAAACTGATGCGGGACTTGGCTAAACCATAAGCCTGGGTGCTCCCTTCTAGAAGACAGAAGAGAACACTGGGCACGTGACAGTGATCCCCATTAGCTTAATATTGTGGAGAGTTCCCATATCTGCTTTGAAGAGGTCATTACCTTTGGCCAGAAGGATCTAAGGTGAGAAAAAAAGAAGTCACAGGTGAGTTGTCTGTCAGTGGGGCCACACTCAGAGAAAACACTGGGAGTCTTTGCAGGGAAAAATAACTAGATGTCACCATTTTAAAACTGTCATTAGGTGTTCCCCAGAGAGGACTGCTCAGACGTGGGCGTAAGCCAGTAGAAGGTCTTTCTGGTGACCACACTGGGTGTTCAGGATCCCAGCTTAGCCCCGAGCATTCCTCAGATGAGCTTCTAAGTACAAAAATCCTGTTCTGGGTTGACATGAATCAGTTGACAAGTAAGTCAAAAGCAAGGTTAGAACATTTTGAGACTTTCCTGGAACTGTATGCACTTTGATGGATCAGGTCTTTGTTTTAGTTTTGGCAGGTGATGCTGCGCAGAGGTTGAGTTTTGCACCCTGAATGCTACTTCCACCATGAAGTCTGTTGTGCTAAGGAATAGAGGCCTAAGGTTAGGGATCCTGTTACAAAATTACCATCACATCAGTCGTGATGACTCCCCTCTAACCTCAGCCCTCAGGGGCCTAGGCGGGCAGATCTTTGTGACTTTGAGGTCAGTCTGGTCTGTATAGTGAGTTCCAGACTAGCCAGTGAATATACAGAGAGACCCTATCTCAAGAAATAAAATGACAAACGAAAATGCCCTCCTGTAATGGGTCTTTCTCTGTCCCACCAGCCAGCTCCCAAGTAATGACATGGAGACTTCTTATTCATTGTGAAAACTCAGCCTGTAGCTTAGGCTTGTTCCTAATTAGTTCTTATAACTTAATCCATTTATATTAATCTACATTCTGCCATGTGGCTCGTGGCTGTTTCCACTCCTCCTGCACATCCTGCTTGCTCCGCGTCTCTTGGCATCTCTTCTCCTGTTCTTTCCAGAGTCTTCTCTAGCCTTCGAAGTCCCAGCTAAGCTCTTCCTGCCTAGCTATTGACCATTCAGCTCTTTATTAAACCAGTCAGAAGACCCTTTGCAAAGACACATCTTCACAGTGTACACAAAATCCCACAAAACTCTGCTGCTATGATCACCGTCAACAGTAGCTGAGATATTGTGAAAACTGAAGCCACACTTTACACACACACTTGTTTTTCATTTGTTCAGAGTCGGTCTAGTAGTAGATCTCACTGTTGCCATGAAATATTCTTCCAAGGCATTCTGTTTGTTGTGATGAAGTCATCTCCACGAACCTTCCTAGATGTGAATACAGCCTCTCCAGCCAAGGACTTGCAAAGTGCACTGGCTTTCTGGTATACTTTCCACAGGCGTTCATAGAGACTACTTTGTCAGGGAGCTCACTTTTCATCTTTTAGAAGACCCAAATAAGAACTCTGTGTTCTGTGACAGAGGGTTTTTCTTTGTTTGTTTGTTTGTTCGAGATAGTGTTTCTCTGTGTAGTCCCAGCTGTCCTGGAACTTGCTTTGTAGACCAGACTGGCCTTGAACTCAGAGATCTGCCTGCCTCTGCCTTCAGAGAGCTGGGATTAAAGGTGTGCGCCACCACCACCTGGCTTGTTTTTGTTTATTGTGTATTGGTATTTTGCTTGCATGTATGTCTATGTGAGAATGTTGGATCCCCTGAAGCTGGAGTTACAGACAACTGGGAGCTGCCATGTCAGTGCTGGGAATAGAATCCGGATCCTCTGGAAGAGCAACCAGTGCTCTTAACCACTGAGCCATCTCTCCAACCCTGACTTTATTTTTAATTTTCAGTTATATGTATATGTGTGTCTATGTGCATGTGAGTACAGTGACCTCACGACTAGAAGAGGATGTCAGATCCCCTGGAGCTGGAATTACAAGGCACTCTAAGCCTCTACACTGGGTGCTGGGAGAGTAGTAGGCACTGTTAGCTGCTGAGTCATCTTCCCAAGCTACTTGTGATTTTTCTTTCCACACAGTGTCTCTCTAGATAGCCCTGAATGTCCTGGGACTCTCTGTCTAGACCCAGCTAGTTCTTTTGTTTTCTTTTGCATATTTATTTTTATTTTATTATTATTTTTATATTATTATTGTGTTCTGTTTTTTTCAGACAGGATTTCTCTATATAGCTCTAGCTATCCTGAAACCTGCTAAGAAGACCAAACTGACCTCAAACTCACAGATACCCATCTGCCACTGCCTTCTGAGTTCTGTGATTAAAGGCATGTGCCAACATGCCCAATGATTATTTTTAAAGATATACTCTGTTGTGCTGAGTGTTTGTTTTCTTTACACATAATTTTTCAATGATCTGTGGAGTAGCATACTAGCTAAGCACCCTACCCCTGAGAAATAACCCCAGTCCATATTTCTTTTTTTTAAATTTATTTTTATTTTTATTTTATGCATATGGGTGTTTTGCTTGCTTGTATATAAGTGTATCATGTGTGTCAGAAGGGGGCAATGGATCCCCAAGAACTGGAGTTGTAGACAGTTGTGAGCAACCTGGGAATCAAACCTGGGTCCCCTACGAGAGCTACTACTGTTTTGTTTTTTAAAAATATTTTTATTTTTAAAAATGTGTATGGGTGTTTTACCTGCATGTATATCTGTGCACCACATGCTTGCCTGGGACCTGTAGAGGTCAGAAGAGGGTATTGTATCCCCTAGAACTGTAGTTATAGATGGTTGTGACCTAACATGTGGGTACTAAGTCCTGAACAAGTTCTTAACCATTGAGCCATCTCTCTAGCCTCTAAAATTAGATTTATTCATTTATTTTATGTGTAAATGTTTTAGCTGCATATATGTATGCTCATCATATGTGTGCTTGGTCAGAAGAGGGCATTGGGTCTCCTGGAATTAAAGCAAATGATGGGTGTGAGCCACCAGATGGGGATTGGGAATTGAACCTTGGTCCCCTACAAGTACAGCAAGTGCTCTTAACTGCTGAGCCATCTCTCTAGTCCCCTGCTTTTGTTTTTGTCTTTTTAAGACATGGTTTCTTTGTGTAACAGCTCTGTCTGTCCTAGAACTCCCTTTGTAGACCAGGCTAGCCTTGAACTCACAAAGACCTGCCTACCTTTGCCTCTTGAGTGCTGAGATTAAAGGCGTGTGCCACCACATCTGGCTTGTTTTTGTTTTTAATGCACACCTTTCTTCATTCCTAGTAGCCTGGAGATATACAATAAAGAAAGCCTTATTACTATAATTAGAAGAATTATTCTGATAATTATTGTGTTGGTCTGTTTGGTAATAGCACACTATTCGTTGCTGATGATAGAATTCAGTGTCCTGAGTCTTAATGGTAAAGGATTCCAGCTTCATAGGCAGTAAGTATTTCCCAGGACTGTAAGCAGAGTCTGGAAAATAGACTGACCTGCACTGCCAGACACAGTCCTAGGAGAAAGACTCAATCGGCAGCAGGCACATTCTCATGGAAATCCCACTGCCACTGCTGACCAGTTGGCATCTACGTGCTGGGGGCTGGGCAGCAGAATGTCCGCTGCCATGCTGGTTACAAAAAGATAGCTCCTCCTGCCTGTGGCTGCTACTGAGTCACCTTCCCCTCCCCAGGTTCCGTACTCTGCATGAGCAGGCTGACATCTAGCAGCCTACTTACAAGTAACCACCAGCACAGTGGGCTTCAGAAACGGTAAAGGTGCGTACCGTGGATTTGTCTGTGGAATTCGCCATAATGACTGTGGTAGTTTGACTGTAACTGGTCCCCATAAGCTCACTACTACTAGGGCATTCTTAGGAGGTGTGACTTTGTTGGAGTAGGTATGGCCTTGTTGGAGGAAATATGTCACTGTGGAGGCAGGCTTTGAGGTTTCTTATATGTTCAAGCCACACCCAGTGTCTCAGACCACTTCCTCTTGCCTGCAGGGTCAAGATGTAGCTTCTTCACTCTCAGCTTCTTCTCCAGCAGGCTGCCATGTCCTGCCATAGTGATAATGGATTAAACCTCTGAGATTGTAAGCTGAGCCACCCCAGTTAAATGTTTTCCTTTATAAGAGCTGCCGTATGTGGTCATGGTGTCTCTTCACAGCAATGAAAGCCCTAAGATAATGACTGTACCTACTTCAGGTAACATGTATGACAGAACAGTGGTAAAGACAAGAGACATAGAGAGATTAATGTGTCTAGTTAGCACCGTGCTAAACACTTCATTGCATTAACTCATTTAACTATCCAGGTGACCCTGTGAAGGCCATTAGTGCCCTTCACACAGGGAACTAGAGAGATGGCTCAGTGGATGGGAGTACTGATTGCTTTTCCAGAGAATCCAGGTTCAATTCCCAGCACCCACATGGCAGCTCGTAACTGTCTTTAATGCCAGATCCAGGGGCTCTGACACCCATGGCAGAACACTAATGCACATAAAATAAAATAAAATAAAATAAAATAAAATAAAAAAGACATAGAAACAAAGACCTAATTTTCTTTGGGTTTTTACCATAAGTCAAACCAGGATTCATCCAGCTGTCTGAGAGTCTGAGCTTTCAATTGTTATATTAATGATACTTTATTTATATATTTTTAAAATTTTTTACTTATTGTTATTTTTGTGCGTGTGTGTGTGCGTGTGTGTGTGTGTGTGTGTGTGTGCTCACAGGGGCCCACAGAAGGTGGAAAAATGCTTAGGATCCCCTGGAGCTGATGCTATAACAGTTATGAATCATCTGACATGGGGATGAGAACTTGAGGCCTCATCGTGCCCCAATCCTGTGGGAAGCACTTTTATCCACTGAGCCATCTCCCACGTCCCCTGTTATTAGTTTTCAGTCCATCTGCAAGGTCTATCTTGACTAAGTGATCTGTGTTTCTTGAGCTCCTGGAAGAATCTGCCAAACTGGGACTTTGACGCTTATTTTTAACCAGAAAAAGAAATGAGATATTGTGAACACGGATAGCAAAGATGGTTCGTGTAGCCAAGTTCTGTGTTATATAACTCTTTGTGTCCAATCTAAGGCGACAGAGTGCCAAGGAAAGGATGTGCACCAAATAGAAAAAGCCAACCGGAAAGTTTTACCTGTGAAGAGAATGGAAAGAGGATCAAATTTCTATATCCAGTCAGTCTCTCTAGGATGCTTCACCGGAAGGGGACCACTACTTTAAAGGGCTAATCCTAACTGTAGGCAAAACTTGAATGAATTTCCTCTCTTTCCTCATTTCAAAGGCAGAGCCAGCCTGACAAGACAGGGCCTGTAGCATTACTCATCAGTCCAGCTGTGCTTCCAGCCGGAATGCCCAGGGGCAAGTGTAATTAACATTCCAAGATTATTTCCCAACCACAGAAGCCCTGCAGCATCTTGCAGTGATTGAGACTCACCCTTTCCGCACAGCACGCGCACAGTGAACATCAAGGGTGTGCAGAAAAATCGGCCTTCTCTACTCCGGCATTCTGCAGTGGAGTTACAGAAGGAGAGACGCTTTGAAAGGAGCATCGGCTCCAGTGTCCTCCCGCCTCTTGTTGCTAAATGAGAATCCCAAACCCAGATCTGCTGTAGTCCTGCTTTAATTTCATTGGAAACTTGTGTCATCGCTCACAGGAAACAGGGCCTAGCAAATCCTCGATCTCCTGGAATGGGATCCTGACACAGTACCTGGTCTGATCTGGTTTCCTTTGGGCTGAAGCATTTTCTTGTTTGCATGCAGAACAGTATGTTTTAAAATGTAATATGGAAATGACTGCAGACATATAATAAGCACTAAATGGTGTATGAACTTTTTCTTTCTTTCTCTCTTTCTTTCTCTCTCTCTCTCTTTCTTCTTTCTTTCTTTCTTTCTTTCTTTCTTTCTTTCTTTCTTTCTTTCTTTCTTTCTTTCTTTCTCTCCAGTTTTGCTATACAGTCTGCCTTCAAAATCCTGGGCACAAGTAGATCAACTTCTTGAGTAGCTGAGAATATGGGTACATACTGCAATGTCCAGTTTATTTTTTATTTATTTATTTATTTTTTTTGGTTTTTCGAGACAGGGTTTCTTTGTGGTTTTGGAGCCTGTCCTGGAACTAGCTCTGTAGACCAGGCTGGTCTCGAACTCACAGAGATCCACCTGCCTCTGCCTCCCAAGTGCTGGGATTAAAGGCTTGCGCCACCACCGCCCAGCCAATGTCCAGTTTATGATATATTCCTGTGTCAGCAATCTTATTTTATGTGTATGAGTGGTTTTATGTGTATGAGTGATTGCCTCAAGTATGTACATGTACCTGATGCCTAAGGAGGCCAGGAGAGAACATCAAAATTGCAGACTGTTGTGAGCAGTCATGTGGGCACTGGGAATTCGAACCCAGACCTCCAAGAGCCAGGGCTCTTAATGACTTAGCCATCTCTCCAGCTCTCAAGTCATCATTATTCACCAGCCTTGGGACTTGCAAACAGTGGTTGCATGTTTTTGCTGACTTAGTTGCTGGATTGTTGGTGCCATTTTTTGTTGGCTTGCTATGAATCTGCTCTGATCTAAATCCATTCTAGGACAGTTGCTCTTTCACAGCCCTGGTCCCTAGCGAAAGGGATTGTACAGGTGACCTGTCAGCTCCTCCTCCCAGATCTTTATCATTTTGTTTACAAAGGTCTGCACCTGAGTCTTTTCTTTGAGACTCTGCCCTGGGGCTGCTAGAGTAGGTTTTTTTTTTTTTTTTTTTTTTTCTCCCACTCCAGCACAGAGTCTGTAAGTGCTTGGGAATTTTAATCCTGTTCTGTAGAAGACCAGAAGCTGTGCCTTAGTTTGAAACATACTTGGGTGAGATTTTTCTATACCAGGGTCTCCTGTTGGGTGGCTTGGTCCTTCCTGTTTCCACTTCTCCCACCTCCACCCTTTTGTCCTTTCTTTTTTCTTCTCTCCTTTTCTTCCTCTCCGCCTGTCTTCTCTGTGGATGTGTGTTTGTGTTTCTGTGGTGATGTGCAAGTAGAGGCCAGAGGTCAACACTGGGAGTCTTGCTGAACACCTCATTCATTGGGGGCAGGATCTCTTTTTGGATCTGGAGATCACTGATTCAGCAAAACTGGCTAGCCAGCAAGCACTAGGAAGCCTTCCCCTGGCCCTCTCAGCGCTGAGGTCACAGGCGTGCACCATGCCAGGGTGTTATTATCATTGTGGAATTTACTTATTGTATTGGCTAATTTTTATGTCAGTGTGACACAGGCGAGCCATCTTGGAAGCAGGAACTTAAACTGAGAAAATGTCCTCACTGTGGGCCTGTGGCAGAGCTTGCGGAGTATTTTCTTGATTGATAATAGATGGGGGAAAGGCTCAGCTCACTGTGGGCAGTACCACCCTTGGTTCAGTTGGACAAGGCATGAGGAACAAGCCCTTCGCAGCACCCCTCCATGGCCTCTGCTTAATTTAGTTCCTGCCTCCAGGTTCCTGCCCTGAATTCCTGGCCTGACCTCCCTGGATGATGGACTACAAACTGGAAGATGAAACAAACCCTTTTCTTTTCACCTTGCTTTTGGTCATGGTGATTTATCACAGCAATAGGAAGCCTAACAAAGACCTTTATTTGCCCGTGTTTGTATTTGTGTCAGCACTCACATGCCACAGTGCTAGTGTGGAGTTCAGAGGACAACGTTCAGCTTAGAAAACGTGAGACCCTGGGTTTGGCCTCTCGGCATCAGAATAAAGAAAGAGTGAAAGATGCAGAAGTTTATAGTTACTGGATCTGCTTGTATGATACATTGTTCATCATGTAAAGTCTTTATAAGCCACATCCCCCATCTGCAAAATAAGCATTGTCTTCACAGTCCCAAGTCTACTTATACTATGGTATTTGTATATGAAAATGTTACCTCACCATGTGAAGTTTTCTACCCTGAACCTGCAGGTGGTTTTTGTTTGTTTAGTTTGCTTTGCTTTGACACCAGGTCTCAGTATGTAGCCTAGATTGGCCCAGAACCCTAGATCATCCTGCCTCCGCTTCCTGAGTGCTGAGATTCAAAGTATGAATCGGCATACCAGCTCCCCATCTGCCCTGCAGAGCTGGGTATTCGATCCAGGGTCCTGTGTGTGCTAAGCAAACGCTCTATCAACTGAGCTTCATCTGTACTCTGTGTTTAATAATAATTCAATGTGTTAAAAATAGCTTCATGCCTTTAAGGCAGGTAAGTTAAATGAAGGGAATAATTAAACACTGAGATAGTTCTCTTTAGGAGACTTATCTGGACTTAGATTATTGAGACTGTATGATTTGCCCGTGAGGACTAGAGAGAGACTTCTGTCCTGAGTTTCCCTAGCTCCCATTGCTTTAAGCCACTCTTAATTTTTAGTTCTAAAGTCCAGCTATCAGACCTTTGCAAAGGGAGAACTTTGTTTGCTAAGATATGCTAGGATCATGAGTTTGCTTTTGCCACTTGGTACTAATACGCTGGAGTGAAGTTTGGGTCAAAGCCATTTACTTGAGAAACAGCTTCCCTACGGAGCTAAGGAGACTTAGTGGGTTATAGAAAGAAGGAAGAGGGCATGAAAGTGGGAATGGCACATGTTGGGAAGAAATGGCCACTCTAGTGTTGAGAAGTGTGCTAGCAGAGTTCCAGGCCCGAGGTCTTGTGTAGTGGCATTCTGTTTGCGCTTTAACGAAGTTTGCCTGAAGATCAGAGTGCAGAGCTAAGGCACTAGAGACCAGGCGGTGGTGGCTCATACCTTTAATCTCAGTACTTGGAAGTCCTGTGCCTTTAATCCCAGCACTAGGGAGGTGGAGACAGGAAGGGATATGGGTGGGCAGAGAGAGGAATATAAGGTGGGAGGAGACAAGAGCTCAGATGCAGTCTGAGGTTTGGTGGAGACAGCTGCAGTCCAAGGATGCAGTCTAAAGCAGTCTGAGGGGCAGTTTGAGGACAGGGTCGCCCCTTTGGTCTGAGGGTCGGTAGAGGTAAAAGCTCTAGTTGCTGACTGTACTGCTTCTCTGATCCTTCAGCTTTCACCCCCTCATGTCTGACTCCGAGATTTTATTTGTAAAGAACAATTAGAATCCAAGCTACAGTCTTGTTCCACAATGATGCACTGTTTTAATGGTTCTGTTTCCTAGAGCCTTCTGGATGCTTGCATGGTCCGCAATTGCCTACAAACCAGATGGAGTCACTTGCCAAACTTACTGGCTATAGCACCCTCTCTTGAGGCTCATGACTGGAGGGACAGCTCAGCGTAGCACACTCAGAGACGCTGACCTGCTTTGCACTAGAAGCTGCCTCTTTTCAGCCATCTGGTGTATTGGGTGTTGTCTTATACCAACACTATCATTTTCTACAAATATGGCTTCCTTCTGCCAAAAGGATCTCATCCAGATGATCAAAGGAGAAACTTCCATGTGATAAGTGCTACAGAAGGAAGTGAATCCTCCCTAGAGGAGCATCTTCACTGGCAACCTGCTGTGGGATGATCTTTTTGTATGCTGAGAGTATGTATTCCTCTCATTGGTTAATAATAAAAGCTGTTTGACCAATAGCCAGGTAGGATAAGGTTAGATGGAACAACCAAACTGAGAACTCAGATGAAAGGAGGGAGTTGAGGGAGATGCCAGCCAGCCGCTGAATAAGAAAGATGTGTAGAAAATGAGATAACAAGTCTTGAACCACGTGACAAAACATAGATAGAAATATGGGTTAATTTAAATGTAAGAGTTAGCTAGTAATAAGTCCGAACTATTGGTGGAGGATTAATAATTAATACAAACCTCTGAGTGGTTATTTAGAAGCAGATGCAGGACAGGGCAGAACAGAGGAACCTCAGTTTACAGCAACCCATGAAACCACTTGATATTTATTATTATGAACAAAATATGCGTAATTTATCTAATTTACTATCTATAACACAGATATGTAGATTTTTTTATTCTTCCTTACTTAAAAACTTAATGTATTTTTAGTTACATGTCTGTGTGTGGGTATGCGTGCCTGAGTACAGGTGTCCCAGGAAGCGAGGCCTGAGGCACTTGGAACCCTGAAGCTGTAACAAACAGCCTCTGTCTGGAGAAGGCAGGGGATGGGATGCGGATGCTAGAGTCCAGAGCAGCATTCAATGTGTACAAATACTTCAACAGGTAGTGGTGGGAGCATCATTTAGGTGTGGGGAGGTCAGGCTAAAAGTTCTAGGAGCAGAGAGGAGACTGAATGTCTCTTTTTCCTTTAATAAAATCCCTCATTATGTAGAGCAGGCTGGCTTCAAACCCACAGAGATCTGCTTGCCTCTCTCTGTCACCATGTCCAGTCCCCAACCCCTTTGAGCAGGGCCTTCAGTATGCCAATTGGCTTCAAACTTCCTGTGTAACTGGGGCGGAGATGTGGCTCAGTGGCTGTGAGGATTTGCTGCTCCTTCAGAGGATCTGAATTCGGAATTCAGTCACTCACACAGCATCTCATGACCATCTGTAACTCCAGATCCGGGGAACTGACAGCAACTTCTGGGCTCCACAGGCACCGTGCAACTGCTCATATGTGATGCACAGACATACATGTAGGCAAAATACCCATGCACATAAAATAAAAATAAACTTAAGAAACAAAACAAAACTATGTATCCAAGGTTGACCTTGAACTCCCCATCCTCTTGAGTGCTGGGACCACAGGCATATGCCACCGTGCCTGGTTTCATTTACTTCTTCCTTCCTAGGCTGGTCTTGAACTTGTGATCCTCCCATGTCAGTCTTCCAAGTGATACCACTACAGGCTTACACTACCAGTTCCTGCTGCTTCACTATGTTGTTCAGGTTGACCTGGAATCTGGGTTCAAGTCATTCTCCTGTCTCAGGCTTCTAAGAAGTTGGAACTAAAGGTGTGCATCATACTTCACTCGGCTCCACTGGTTTTTATTTTTGGGGGGAGGTTATTTATTTGGGTTTTTAAGCATTATTCTTATTTTGAAATGAAAAAACTGAGAGTGAAGGAAGTTTAGCAACCCTTGAGGCACTCTACTTTATTTTGCTGATGGCAACTCTGTGCTTCAAGCCAGATCTGTTCCGGTTCAGGCCATGTACTTAACTTACCATGTCCTATGCAGCCCACCCTCGTATATGACATAAAACAAATGGCTGGATCTTTAACATATTCTTCAAAAGTCTACCATGTGTTTAGATTAAACTGGAATAGAAAATTCAATCTTTTACACAGATACCTTTTGTTTTCAGAGGCCAGGGATTACATAACACTAAATCTCATCTAGGTGGTGGTGGGACACACATCTTTAATCCCAGCACTCAAGAGGCAGAGGCAAGCCTTGTCTACTGAGTGAGTTCCAGGACAGCCAGGGAGGACTGCACAGTGAAACTCTGTCTCGAAGAACCAAACAAACAAACAAGCCAAAACAAAACAAAAATACCAAAAAAACCCACTAAATCTCCTCCTTATTTAGTGAGAGCTCTGCTTTTAGAGTCTTGATGGGCAAGTTCCTGCTTGTGGAAGCAGGAGAAGGCTAAACATCCCTGCCTCTGCTTCCTGGCTTAGCTCATGGGATGCTGTAGCCAGAAAGATGCTTAGAGGCTGATAGAGCAAAGACACAGGAGACCCTAGGAGGTATCCATAGCAGATGATGTGGACTAGACTGGCAGTGGCTGTAGCTGTGGGTGATGTTCCTGTAAGTCATCACTTTGGCAGGGTTTCCTGTTGACTCAGCTCCACTGGTTCCTGCTTGTTTCTTGGGATGAGTACCCCAGATTCCCCATCCGTGCTGTGACCTCCAACATCCTTCCCACATGCTCCCATTCTGTTTAGGTAAACTGAAGAAGCTCAAACCAAGAACTTGACCTTGCAAAATGATGCATGCATTTGCAGTTGCATAGCTGGAGCCAAAGATAAACCTGTGTCTTCTACGCCTGAAGCTGGTTAAAAATGTTTGCTTTTCTGAGACCCAGCTAGGATGTAGCTGTGGTTTGGGGTTTGGGTAACAGTCATCTTTTGTACATGCACGAGAAGCAATGGGTTCCAGTCTTTTCTGTCAGATCTACAGGCTTTGCCAAGAATGGCTCCTTCTCTGGCATTCTCCTTAGTGCTCTGCTGGACAGCTTGTAACTCTGCCCATCCTGCCTGCTTTATAGCCATGTTTTGTAACAAACCTTCTCAAATGTAGTTGAACTTTGTTTTGTGGGACCACCAGCTCCACAATAACAACATGGAGACTTTCTAAGTATGAAAGCTTAGACTTTTTTCCAAGTAGCTCTTATAGCTCCAATTGACCTGTCTCTTTTAATCTACAGTCTGCCACGTGGCTTGGTTACCTCTGTTCTATAGCGCATGTTCAACTTCTTCAGAGTCCCTGGCGAAATCTGCGCACCTAGATTCCTCCTCCTCTTCCTCTCTCTCCCTGGAAATCCTATCTATCCTCTTCTGCCTAGCTATTGGGCATTCAGCTCTTTATGAAGCCAATCAGAGATACGTCTTGTGTACATAAATATTCCACAACAATGTTTTATATGTTGTTACCCAAATATTCCTGCCCTCTCTCAGCCAGCTTCTTTTAATGCAAGGACATGTGGCCTTCCACATCTCAGGCAATCTAAACTGGTTTGAACCAGTCTGAATCGGTCCAAACCAGTTGGAACCAGCCTGAACTGGTCTGGCCCAGTTTGAGCCAGTCTGAGCCAGTCTAAGCCGGTTCAGGCCGGTCCAAACCAGCTGGAACCAGTCGGGTCTGGTTTGAGCGGGTCTAAACTGCTCTGAACTGGTCTAAACTGGTCGGATCTGGCTTGTACGGGTCCAAACCGGTTGGAACTGGTCTGGTCTGGTTTGAAACAGTAAACCAGCTGCAACCGGTCTAAACTGTTCTGAACCGGCTGGAACCGGTCTGGTCCAGTTTGACCCAGTCCAAACCAGTTTGAACCAGCCTGGCCCGGTTTTGAACCCGTCCAAACTGGTCTAAACCGATCTGGAGACGGTCTTGCCCGGTTTGAACTGGTCTTAATTGGTCTAAACCAGTCTAAACCAGTTGGAACTGGTCTGGTCCGGTTTGAGCCGGTCTAAACTACTCTGAACTGGTCTAAACTGGCTGGATCTAGCCTGAGCTGGTCTGGTCTGAGCTGGTCTGAACCTACTGGAACCGGTCTGAACTGGTCTGGTCCAGTTTGACCCAGTCCGAACTGGTTTAAACTGGTCGGAACCAGCCTGGCCTGGCCTGAACCGGTTTGGAGCCGGTCTTGCCTGGTTTGAACTGGTCTAAACTGGTTTGGGCCGGCCTGAACTGGTCTAAACCGGTTTGAACCAGTCTAAACCGGTTGGAGCCAGTCTTGCCAGGTTTGAACCGGTCTGAACTGGTTGGGGCCAGTCTGACCTGGTCTGGTCCGGTTCGAGTTGGTCTGAACCAGTCTGGTCTGGTTTTGAGTGGTCTGAACCAGCTGGGACCAGCCTGGTCTGGTTTGGGCTGGTCTAAACTGGACCTAAACTGGACTGGACCCGTCTAAACCAGTTGGAACCAGTCTGAACTGGTATGGTCTGGTTTGAACTGGTCTGAACCGGTCTGAACCTCCTTCTACTTATTCTATCTACCAGCCCCACCTCTCCCTCTACTGCCTAGCTATTGCTCATTCAACTTTTTTGTTTGATTGCTTGTTTGTTTTTTTGAAACAGGGTTTCTCTGTGTCGCCACCCCCCCCCCCCCCCGTCCTGGAACTAACTCTGTAGACCAGGCTGACCTTGAACTCACAGAGATCCACCTACCTCTGTGCTACACACAAGTTTAGGATTCCCAAGTGTTAGGATTAAAGGTGTGTACCACCACTACCTGGCGGCCATTGAGCTTTTTATTAGACCAATCAGGTGCCTTAGGCAGGCAAAGCAATACATCTTTACATGGTTAAAGAAATGCAGCACAGAAAACATAGTTAAATAGTCCACAACAGTTCTCCTTTGGGGCTCCACCACTTAAAGGCTATGTAGCATTACTGTGGTGCTATTTGGGGGACTTTTGGGAGGCATTTGAGGCACAGCTCTAAAGCTGGGAAAGCTGCATGGAAAGCTGAGGTGGGAGAGTTATTTGAGTCCAGCGTCTGAGACCTGCTTGAAATATAACAAGGCCTCACCTCTTGAACGAGAACAAGATCTAGCTACAGTCCATCCCATGTAGCTGCAAAGGCATTCACGGATGAAGGAAGACATGAATGACTGACTTTGAGTTCTCTGAAAGGAAAATGGGTGAGACTGTGTCACTAACGACTGAGGAGAAAGCACTTTCCCCAGCCACTAGATACCCGAGGAAGACACGTTTTTCTCAACTGTTTGTAACCTCCTGTTTCAATGTCTAGGTCAGAGGATGTCTACCCAGGGATGAGGCTGCATGCTCACTTTTGTTGCTTAGGCATTGATAACAATTAGCCTGGAACTAATTGCTTCCAGCTGCGCCCCTTTGATTAATTCATCAAAACAAATTTGTTATGGCATGCCTGTGGTTTGATATCTGTAGAGTTAGAAACTTAGCAAGACTGTGGTGAGGACAAGATGAACATGTGCTTAACGGATCAGGGGAGGAAGGACGGGTGAACAGAGCAAGTTTCGGGAAGGGGAAAGGAGGGATATAAGGACAGGCAAAGAGAGAGCAACTACTTCTCTAGTGAAGGACTAATCCAGTACATTTCTTCTCTGACTCTTGTTTTTCTCTTTGTACCCCTTCCCAGTGGTGGTGGTTGGATTTTTTTGTTTGTTTTGGCTTTCTTTTGACAAGGTCTTAATTAGTAACACATCTAACCTGGAATTCACAGTGTAGCCCAGGTTGTCCTCAGACATGTCAATCCTCCTGTTTCAGCCTCCTGAGTCCCCTGCCTAACTTAACACAATGTTCTTCCAGTGTCTTGTTACAACAGTACTACTGAGAATCACGTAAGTACTTACAATAAGCAATCCAATAGACCCTGGGCCACAGCTGAGCAGTTCTGCACCTAGACAAAGAACCTAGCAATTGGGGGTAAGAGGTGACTTGGTAGTGGTGTGTATGCTAAGCATGCATGAGTCTCTGAGTTCAATTCCTACTACCAAAAACCAAACAAACAAACAAAAAATCCCAAACAACCAGATAACCCCCAACCCCAAATTCTAGTGTGTATTTTCCAGGTTATAATTTACAGCAATTCTTCTCAAAGTCATTTCTCCTTCCATTCATCAGGTCCTCCTTTTGTGATACTTAGGTCTTTCAGTCTTTGCAATTCAGAGCATCCACTGGTGTATTTAGGGCTTCTTCAGCTCCGAATCCAGATGTAGATGCCTAATAGAATGCCTATTATATTGTTCTATATAACCTGGCCTCCAGAGGTGGATGATTCAGTGTCAGTATCACCGCTTGAGGAAGGATGAGGGCCCAGGCTTCTTTTAGCTTCACCTGGAGACTTTGGATTCTTAGGAGGATGGAAAGCAAATGACAAAAACCGCATGCCATTTCTGACACGCTGGGTGTCTTGTGCCACCAGTAGCTAGATCAGCGTTGTGAGTAGGAGCCTCTACTGATCTGTACTTCTCCCTCATTGCTGCCATTCCCTCAGGTTAGCCATGCAGTTTGTTTTGCTTTGAGACAAGACTTCCTGTATGTATGTATGTATGTATGTGTATACACACACACACACCACAGCTTGGCTTCAAATTCACTATGTAACTAAGGACAATCCTGAACTCCTTGTCCTCCTGAGTACTGGGATAACAGGCCAGTGCCATCATATCCAACAGCAGGCTACTTTCGAAAATGTATGCTTTTGGTTGGGATGGACAGGAACAGGTACTGAGGCCTCTACTTGATCTTTCCTGCTATGAAACCTTTGTCCTAAGGCCAAAGAACAGATAACACAATTCTACCAACAATTAAATATGTCTACTCTGCTTCTACATGCAGTGAGGACCAGTGGGCCCTTTGTTTCACTGTTTTGATAGAAATTCAGTCTTCTTAAGTTCTTAAATTCTGGAAATTGGCTTGAGAACCTGGCAGTGGTGGCTCATGCCTTTAATCCCAGTACTTGGGAGACAGAGGCAGGCAGATCTCTTGAGTTAGAGGCCAGCCTGGTCTACAGAGCAAGTTCCAGGACAGTCAGGAATACACAGAGAACTCTGTCTCAAAAAACCAGAAAAAAAAAGAGAAAAAGAAAGACAGACAGACAGACAGACAGACAGAAAGAAAGAAAGAAAGAAAGAGGGGAAAGGGAGCAGGGAAATGCTCACCAGGGGTAGCTTCTCCGACTCTTCCTCCTTTATCCCTGGGTTTTAAAAATTATATATTGGACTTGATTAGTTACCCAATATAGCAATAATTTTAATTGGCCTTAATAAATAAAACCCAGAGTCAGATATTAGGGGCCGAAAGCTGAGAGATCAGAGAAACAGCAGCCAGCCACTGTAGAGACCTTTTACCTCCACCGCATCCTCAGACCAAAGGGGCGATCCTGTCCTCAGACTGCATCCTCGAACTGCAACTGTCTCCACCAAACCTCAGACTACCTCTGAGCTCCTGTCTCCTCCCATCTTATATTCCTCTTTCCACCCAGCCATATCACTCCTGTCTCCACCTCCCTAGTGCTGGGATGAAAGGCGTGAGGTCTCAAGAGCTAGGGTGCTCTTTGTGTGAGTTCTGTTTCTCTTTAAGACAGATTCAGGCTTGTGTAGCCCAGGGTGGCCTTGAATTAACAGAGATCCCCCCCCCCCCCCCAGTGCTGGGATTAAAGGTATGTGCCACCACTACCCGGCCTCTAGAAGCTTAGCTCTGTACTCTGATCTTCAGGCAAGCTTTATTTGTCAAAACACAACAAAATATTATTACAGCCTACCTATATTTCTCCTAGTGTTCTCGTAACTATGTTCATGGCTTTCTGGAGGCCAGGTCCACTCTAATCTTGGCATCTAAAACAATGCTACTTAATCTAGAGTATTATGAAGCCTATTGCTCCTAACTCTAGAATATTGTCTATCAGTAGCCCTGGTCCACAGAGAACCACCGCAGGCTTCTCAGGAATGCTACACCCCCCTCACCAGTTTATGACAGAAGGCAGAACACAACCAGCTTTTTTGCGGAGGGGGGGGGATACATTGTGGATCTACTTTTTTTTTTTTTTTTTTGGAGTTTTTGTATTTAGCTAGCTGGTCTCATACTCACTGTTTTCCAGACTGGCCTGAAACTCATGATCCTCCTACCTGAGCACCTGAGTGCTTCCCTGCGTCTAGTTCTCTCTTATTTTGTTGTTTTTCCAGACACCTCTAATTTTTCTGTTTTGCCCAGTACAGGCCATTGCTTCTCTAAACTTCCTGGAACCAAGCTAGTAACCCGTTAGCACCATTTCCTGGGGGCCTGGCCAAGATGTAGATACCACAGTACAGGAATGTGCTTCCATCAATAAACTGCTTTGTTTAGTATTATGTTTTCTCTTTCTCTCTCCTTTCCCAAAGCAATCTGGGAACCTGATCCCAGGCTCTCCTAGCTTCTACACACACACACACACACACACACACACACACACACACACACACACACACACACAGAGGCTGGCTTTATCTCCTTTAATATACACATTGCTTTCCTTCCATTAGTGGTTTGGCCATTTCCTTGGTGGGGTTATTTTGTGGCTTGACCTTAGTCTGGTGCAGGTGAAAAGGTATTGTTAGATCCTGAGAAGGGCTCATTTTCTCTTGCAAGGTGGATAAACTTATGGATGAGAGATGAGGAGGCTCTGGCCTTTAATGTGGTGATCAGAGCCACTTCTGCAACCCCAGAGCACTCAAGGTGATGGGGTTTTAAGGTTTTTAGATGCCTGGAAAAAATGTCCTGGCACAGGTGTCAGAGCCCTACTTTCCCAACTGCTAGCCCGGACCTTGGCCTAGCAGACTTGCCAGAGCTAAGAATCATGTTGGAGTCCCGCTGCTCTTGTAATGAAGTCCCGTCTCATACTCAGCTTTCTATGCCTTCACTCTTTCTATGTCATCTCTGATGAGATGACACTTTTTCATCCTTAGCCTTTGGCAACTAATTCTCTAAGACTTTTGTTGTCTTTCTCCATGGCCCAGGTTTCTACATCCATAGTAGCACAATTTCATCTGCATATGTTGGTGTTCTGGGACAGGGTCTCACTCACTTAGTTGGTCTTGAACTTGGCCTGTCCTGCCTTGATGTGGGATTCCCCTCTGTATGCTGTGAATATGTTTTATTACCATTGGTTAATAAAGAAGCTGCTTTGGCTAATGACTTAGCAGAATAGAGCCAGGTGGGAAATCTGAACAGAGATATACAGAGAGAGTAGGCAGAGTCAGGGAGACACTGTGTAGCTGCTGAAGGAGAAAGACTCTGGAACACCAGAACCTTACTGGTAGGTCATAGCCTTCTGGTGATACACAGATTAATAGAAATGGGTTAATTTAAGATATGAGTTAGCCAGGATTATGCCAAAGTTTTGGCCAAGTAGTGTTGTATTTAATATAGTTTCTGTGTGATTATTCAGGTCTGGGTGGCCGGGAACAAATGAGCAGTCTCCATTTGCAAAATGAAGCGCATACGTTTGGGGCTCACCAACATGGCCAGCCACACATTTTGGGTCGGGATGCTTGTATGCCCATTCAGGGTTAGGAGGAAAATAGTTGAGAGCATGCCTGGCACTCAGCACATCCGCTGGGCAAGCAGCTGGATCAGGTCTGCTAGGCATGCAAGAGCAGGAAAGCATGGTGGATTACCACCACCATACACAGAGACATTTCCAGGCCATGCAGTGTTTTTAGCTTTTACTCAGACAAAAAGGGTTTATGTGCTGCATGCTCCTTCCTAGAGTTGAGGTAGTGAGCACAGCCCCCCCTGGGAGTCCAAGAGCTGGCAGTAAGTGTACCTCCACCATATTAAAAGGCCAAGAGAGGTGGAGCCAGCATCCGGGGATGCTGCAACTATACTGTTTACAATTTTAAAATGCTCCTTGTCAGAAAAAGATTTCAGATACCCAATAGGACAGATTCAGACATAAAAGACCTCTAGACGAGACACAGTGTTTCAAAAATGTCTGTAGACTTGGGAGGGAGAGGAAAAAGAGGATAGCCAGTTATAATATAAAAGAGTACAGTCATAGATTAAAGGAGTAAAGATAATAAAATAAATATTAAACGTGTAGAGAAAAAATAATAGAATAATAAAAATAAGCCATGTAAAGATAGAAAATACACAGAGAGTCTAGATTATGTCCACTATTGTGTTTTCTTTGAGTTTTTTGACTGTGAATGAGCTAAGTACAGAGATATTTCATTATATGGACTGCTGAGGTAAATTAACATAAATATTTTAAAGGTATCTTGACTTCAAAATTTGAGTCTAAGGACATGTTACTTTGGAAAAGAGGTTCTGCTTTTGCTTCTCCAGAGGTCTGGAACCTGTGGATTCCTTCCAGGCTAATGTGGTTTGATGGAACAAGAGCCCTGAAAGGTCTCTGTGAATCCAAAAAATATTTTGCCCAACAAAAAGCAGGAAGCAGTTTAGAGAAAACTATGCCTAAATTCCCAAAATAATTGTTTTTAAATGTTTGTTTTCATTTAAAGGGGGTTGATTATAAGTGATTGATAGTCATAGTCAACTTCTAAAACAAAAATAAGGGGAGCTCTCTTTAGCTGTGGGCAATTCCTATAGTGGGATTCCGAGGACAGCTACTGGCCACTACCACCCCCAGAAGCCAGCAAACAGGTGTCTCAGCTGGAAGAGCCTGCATCCTTTGGTGTGCGGGGGTACTGAGTGGGGAGATGCTGTACCAGTGGAGATGGGGAGAGGGTGGAATAGAGGAAATACCTCGAGACTTTGAACAAGATCCCTGAGGGGGGCTGGTGGGATGGCGCAGTGGTTAAGAATGCTGGTTGCTTTTTCAGAGGACTCTGATTTGATTCCCAGCACCCACATGGTGGCTTACAACTATCTGTTAACTCCAGTTCCTGGGGATCTGATGCCTCTTCTGACTCTCTCAGGCACTGCACACACATGGTACTTAGCTAAACATGCAGGTAAAACACTCCTACAGACAAAAATTAAAGACTCTTGAAAAAAATAATTGGCATTTTTTTATTTATTGGGGGACACATGAGGGAGATCCACTTAAAACTGTACTGAGCACTTACATAATCCCTAATCTACTTACTTTTGACAGTGCATACAAATATGGGAAGTTAGGCTACAAACCAAATTCTACTCAGAAGAACATGCCTTTCCTCTAGATTACAGCTAGTCCAGTTGGTTTCCATAAGCTAAATTCAGACAGCTAACTTTGTTTGGCTGTACAGCATTGAAAAATGTGTATCGGCTGCCACAATGTCAAAATTAGAAGAATCTGTACATAAGTTTGCATTTCTAGCCTCGAACTGGAAGTTCTAGTAATATGGAGTCCACATTTTTGCATGGCAGTATTTGTCTGGAGCTGAGTGACTTCATGGATGGGGGTGGGGAGGGGACGCTCCTCAGTTAACCAGTCTATGCACCACCTCCACTGCTGATTTGGGTTAGAGTCCCTGTCTACTACCAAGCATTAAGGAAGTGTACAGTGTAGAACAGGTTGATAGATACGTGCTATTGGTTTAAAAGACTGAGTTCAGTAGAGAAGAGGCTGGCTGAAGACTATGCCTCCATCTGCAATGAGCAGCTTGGTGTACAGAAGAGGAAAAAGCACTTGGTACACATGCACAGCAAGATGCATTAATGACACCCTGACTGGAGTCTGAGTAAAGAACGGAAGAGCAAAAGCCAGCACTTGAAGTCAGAGAGGAACAGAGACAACCAGGGAAGAAACCAGACAAGGAGAGGAAGGAGATAGAGGACATTTAGCAATGGAGTATCAGTGGAGGGAAGGGAACCCAGGGCTCACCCATGTCCAAGAGTTTCAAAGATGAAGGCAAAATCCCAGGGGTTTTCAGAAGCAAAGGGAAGCGTGGGGCTAGATGCTTAGCAGCGAAGCAGACATGTTGGCATACTATTTGGGCAGTGAGCAGGAGCTTTCTCAGGGGTCCTGGGTGGAGGACACACAGGTGGCTGTTTAATATTCATCCACTTCTTTTTAGCATTGTCATCTTTACTGACATCATCTAAAGAAATTAGCATCCACCTTGCATCCTTCGAGAAGGGATCATAGAAATGGCCTTTTGTTTTAGTCAAATGAAACATTAATTTAACATTCACTCTGAAAGATCACCAACCTACCCAGATGTGGAACTTCTCTTACAGATAGATCACTTTGTATACGGGTTTTGTGGATTTTCTGTGGTGAAATGAAAATTGTGGTTTTGTTTCATCTTATCACCCAGTTGGTATCTTTCTGTGTGGCCAACGGGTGATTACTACAGTGTGTGCCCTGAGCATATACATGCTTTTGTTTGTTTTTGAGACTAGGTGCCTTGGTTGGCTTGGAACTCATGAAGATTCGCCTCCCTCTAATAAAGGTGAGCACCTCCACACCCCGCCCGTGAGCACATTTTAACATTGACCTAAGTAAAGTACACTGGGGAAAACTCTTTTCAAATTCAATGCCAGTTACGGAGTCCCCCACCCAGGAGTGTTTCACTGTGTAGCTCTGATTGGCCTGGGACTTCCTGTGTAGAACAAACTACCTTTTGAAAGTACCCTCCCTTGTAAGAGGGCCCAACCAATTCTACAGAAGTCCTTTAAACTCTGGTACTGGGCATTAGGAAGTCCCTTGTTTCTGGCGAGGCCGATTGTCCTTAAAGCCAAACCACTCTGGTATCTATCAGCTCTGATTTTGGGGAGATCCTGGAACCTCCAGGTCCCTATTCATCAGTGAGGTAAGGCTAGTTGAGCCCTACTAGAAAGGTTTGCTGAAAGGCTGAAAGGAGACGATGAATGCGAATGTATATGTTAGGCCCTTTAAAGGCTTTTACGGTATGGTGAATTAGTCTTCAATTTTATATTATCAGCCGTGCAAAAGTTTTAAGTTAAGTAGAGGAGTTTCAGGCTGGAGATTCTAGAGTCTCTAAGAACTTGGATCGCCATTGGGTCTTGTTTTGGAATTTAAGTGACCTTAAAAAAAATCACGGACTCTCTCTTGGCCTTGTATTTTCCAGTAGCCTTCAGAAGCCCCATCGACTGCGTGGCGGTGTGTGCCTAGTATCTTTAAGCGCCGAAGGAAGAGAGCCTGAACACAGCCTCCTCAAGAGATCAGCGGCAGAGATCAGCGCGCGGAGAGAAAGCCTAGCCTCAGGACACCCTAACTTCCAGCCCCGGGAGCAATCCAAGCCCGGAGGCCGGCGGGGGAAAGGGCTGACCGAGGCGGCGGTGGCGATGCCAGCCGACGCTCCGGAGTCGGCTCAGATTCTCCTGCCGGAGCCCCGCGCCAGGCTAGGTGGGGAGACCGGCGGCGGAGAGGGACGCGCGCCTCCGGGCCCAGAGGAGTTAGGTGACGTCACCTCCAGGAGGACTCGCTTTTTCATTAATGAAACCGGCCGACGCGGGCGCATGCGCGGCAGGCCCCTTCCCTCTGGCTTCCCCCTCCCCTTTCCCAGCCGCGCTCTCAATCTCGAGCTCGCTCGCTCTCCCTCTCCCCGGGCCGTGGAAAGGATCCCACTTCCGGTGGGGTGTCATGGCGGCGTCTCGGACTGTGATGGCTGAGGGGAGACGGCGCTAGTGGGGAGAGCCACCCACAACCGCCCTCCCCTCCCCGGGTTCCCCTCCCCACCCCCTCCCCCAGCCTCCTCGCCAACGCCCCCTTCCCCTGTCCCCCTCCCGGCGGGCCGCGCGGGCCCCCGTCCCCACCCCCGTGGGAACGCTAGCTGCCCTCACTCCTCAGCTGCTCGGCTCTCTGCTGCCTTCACCTCAGCGCCGCCCGCCCTCCGGCGGGTCCGGGACGCCGGCCCACCCGGCCATCCGCCGTCCCCGGGTCGCGGGGAGGACATGGCCGCACACAGGCCGGTGGAATGGGTCCAGGCCGTGGTCAGCCGCTTCGACGAGCAGGTAACGGGCCCGCGGCGGGCGGGAGGTGGGAGCGGGTGGGGGTGGGGACGCGGTGGGTGAGGGGAGGAAGGATCGGCTGCCTTGCAGGCTGCAGGGGGGCTCCTCAGGCCGGAGACGGGCCGGGGAGGGGGGACACGAGGGGGCGGCCCGGGGATTCGGCGGTGCGCTGGGGCTCTCCTTCCCTCCTAAAGCGGGGGGGTGGGGCCTTGCCCATGTCCAGCCCTCCATCCCCTTTATCCCAGCCCTTCCGCTTGCTCTTGGGGGAATGAGTGACCTGGGGGCGCTTTCAGGGGCGCTCCATCTGGATTTAATCGTTCTTACTCCTCCCTAGTTAGGGTTTCCCTCTTCCATTAGCACCCGCCACTCTCGAAACTGGGAATAACCGAAGGAACCCCCGGTCTATTTGTGTACGTTCCCCCCGGTAGGATCAGGATACTATCCCGCCCCACCCCCATTTTCTGCCCCTTAGGGGCAGGAGTAGGTTTTCTTACTTTTCTGCCCCGGGTCGTCAAGTGCACAGATCTTTTTGATGTCCCCCCACTAGCGTCCCCATAGCCTGATGACACAAGGCTGCCCTTTACGTTGCCGTTTGCAGGGGGAAATTGTGGTTCTGAAATGATCCCCCCTTTTTCGTTCCTTGATCGTCACCATTTCCCTCTCTAGTCCCTGCTTGCCAGAAGTCCGAGGATGTGAATATTGGCTTTCTAAGTGAGACTGTTCCCGGAGTAAGGGGAGAAGGGCGAAAGGGAAGGGAAAGCAGCGTTTCGAGCTACAGAGTAGGGACCTGAGACAGCTGGGCTGTGGTCCTCGTGCCGATAATTCTGCTCGTGGTTTGTTGTTGTTTTGACATACTTTTGACTCTCTTCACTCTCTTCAGTGCTTGAATTATGACTGCTTGGGATGGAGGGAAAAGTTTCATAGTTTAGGAAGGTTGCTTTTTTTTCGCCGTGTTTTTCCACACATTAAATTTTAAGGCTGATGAAGAGGTAATCCACGTGTAGCCTTTCATCTCTGAGAGCTAGTTTAATTTTATGCAGCTGTAGATAGTTGTGGCTGGTTTAAAGAATGGTGTCTCCCCATCCCCCTCCAGTTGTGCCCGGGTCTTCCCTTGAGGGAATTGTTTAGAATTGAGCCAGTCTATTTTATTGGTTGGTTGCAGTCACAAAACTGATTATGGGACTGGACAGGTAGTAGGGTTTCTCTTTAATTTGACTAGAAAATATATTTTGGGGGGGGGGTTCGAGACAGGGTTTCTCTGTAGCTTTTGGAGCCTGTCCTGGAACTAGCTCTTTTAGACCAGGCTGACCTCAAACTCACAGAGATCTGCCTGCCTCTGCCTCATGAGTGCTGGGATTAAAGGCGTGCGCCACCACCGCCTGGCCGACTAGAAAATATTTTTATAGAACTCAATCTGTTTGACTTGACAGAGTGGGAAATAGACATAGGGCGTTAAGAACCTACATAGAGCTGAATGCAGTGGCACATGCTTTTCATCCCACACAGAGGCAGGTGGATCTTTGTGAGTTTGAGGTCAGCCTGGTCTACATATTAAATTCCAGGATGCTAAGGTTACACAGGGAGATTCTGTCTCAAACAGCTACCCCCTCCCCCCAAAATAAAAAACCCTACATAGATAAAATAAAATTTCATAGCTGTCAGACTTCAAGGAGTTGTTTCATTCATCCTGCTCCCAGAACAAAAGGTATCTAAAAAACTGTTCTGGTAACCCATCTGTTGGAGTAAATATTACTGTGTAAATGGGCTGAATTATAGAGCATTAGATTTAAGTGGAGCATCAAATAGAGTGTTAGATTTGAAACTTGATAGGAAAGACTCGCTGTGCAGAACTTAAAAAAAAAGGGCTTAAAGGGGCTCGAGAGATGGGCTCAGTGGTTAAAAGTGCTTGTTACTGAGCAGAGGACCGGGTTCAGTCTCCATCATTCATATGGTTCACATTGTAGTTCACAGTCATGTGTAACTGCAGTTTCAGGGGCTCTAATTCCCTTTCTGATCTGTGGCACCAAGCAAACATGTGGTGCACATAAATGCAGACAAAGCGCTCATACACATAAAATGAAATAAGTAAACCAAAAAAAGAGAAATATTAAAAATGTGCATAGACCAGCGCTTCTCAGCCTGTGAGACGAGACCCCTTTGGGGATCAAACAACCCTTTCGTGTAGGAGGTCGCCTCAGGCCATGGGAAAACACAGATGTTTACATTACGATTCATAACAATAGCAAACTTATGGTTATGAAGTAGCAACAAAATAATTTTATGGTTGGGGTCACCACAATATGAGGAACTGTATTAAAAGGTTGCAGTGTTGGGAAGGTAGTGTGGGAGGTCCTTCTATGTGTTGCTTTTATTGGTTAATGAATAGTAGACAACCACTGGCATAGACAAACTAAAACTGAACTCTCAAAGAGCATAGTTTTTTTTTTTTTAGTTGATTTTCTTGAGCTCTACATTTTTCTCTGCTCTCCTCCCTCTCTCCCCTCCCCTTCAACCTTCTCCCATTGCCCCCATGCTCCAAATTTACTCAGGAGATCTTGTCTTTTTCTACTTCCCATGTACATTAGGTCCATGTATGTCTCTCTTAGGGTCCTCATTGTTGTCTATGTTTTCTGGGATTGTGATTTGTAGGCTGGTTTTCTTTGTTTTATGTTTAAAAACCACTTATGAGTGAGTAATATGATAATTGTCTTTCTGTGTCTGGGTTACCTCACTCAAAATGATGTTTTCTAGCACCACCCATTTTCCTGCAAATTTCAAGATGTTATTTTTTTCTGCTGTGTAGTACTCCATTGTATAAATGTACCACATTTTCCTTATCCATTCTTCGGTCAAGGGGCATTTAGGTTGTTTCCAGGTTCTGGCTATAACAAACAAAACTGCTATGAACATAGTTGAGCACATGTCCTTGTGGTACGATTGAGCATCCTTTGGGTATATACCCAAAAGTAGTACTGTTGGGTCTTATGGTTTCAGCTCAGAATTCTGCAAGATTTTCAAAGAAGAATTAATACCTATACTCCTCAAATTGTTCCACACAATAGAAACAGAAGGAACATTGACAAACTCTTTTTATGAGGTTACAATTACCCTGATACCCAAACCACATAAAGGCCTTACTGAGAAAGAGAATTACAGACCAATCTCACTCATGAACATTAATGCAAAAATACTAAATAAAATTCTGGCAAATTGAATTCAAGAACACATCAGAACCATCATCCACCATGATCAAGTCAGCTTCATCCCATAGATGCAGGAATGGTTCAACATACAAGAATCTGTCAATGTAATCCATCATATAAACAAATTGAAAAATAAAAACCATATGATCATCTCATTAGATGCCGAAAAAGTTTTTAACAAAATACAACATCCCTTCATGATAAAGGTCTTGGAGAGAGCAGGGATAAAGGAACATACCTAAACATAATAAAGGCCATATACAGCAAGTCAACAGCCAACATCAAACTAAATGGAGAGAAACTCCCAGCGATCCCACTGAAATCAGGAACAAGACAAGGTTATCCACTCTCTCCATATCTGTTCAATGTAGTTCTTGAGGTCCTAGCTAGAGCAGTAAGAGCATAGTCTTAATGAATGACTTGCCTTGCAATTTCCCCTGATTTTAAAAGACTATTAATGTGTGTGTACATATGTGTGTATGTGTGTACATACATGTGTAAGTATTTGTGTATAGTACTCTCACAGGCAGAAGAGGATGTTGTATCTGTTGAACCTGAGCGTTATAGGTGGGTATGAGTTTCCAACTTGGGTGTTGGAAACAAAACTCTGGATCTCTGATAGAACAACGAGCAAATCTAAACCACCGAGCCGTCTTTCCAGCCCCACTCTAGTTTATCTTACTGTTAAAGTTTGTTTTTTTGTTTTTGAAAAACTGCAGCTGAGAGAGGTGCAGTGACATAATAGACCCGAGGAGCTTTAGTGTGAGCAATGTATTGAATGGCAGATAATTAGGGGAGTACATTTTGTAAGGATCTCATAGAATTTGTTTTAATAAGCTATCCAGTGTAGTTAGAAGAGTTTACTGTTTTGTTTTTTCCCCTTTTGAGACAGGGTCTCACTGTGGTCCTGGCTGCTCTGGAACTCTCTATATAGATCAGGCTGCTGTCACAGTCTCAGAGATCCCCAGCCAGAATTTACATTTTACCAACAATAGGAAAAATCCTAGTATGTACTGGTATTTATACATGAGAATCTTGGTTATTTCAATTATTTTTTTAAGTTTTAAACTTTCCTGTTTGTAGTTGTTCACTGGCCTCAAGGAGTGGCAAGCTGCTTCTTACTGTAGCCAGCGCATGTACAGGTGAGCTGCTTCAGTCACTGTAGCATGAGCACATGTTAAGATGACAGCTCAGTTTATGACTACATGGATGGCTGTGTTTGTATTACTAGCCACCATGATGACAGGCATACTGAACTCCAATGGAAATTGATTAGAAACTTGATACAGTTTGTGCATCAGACCTGATTAAAAACAAATATAATAAGCCAGGCAGTGGTGGCACACACTTTTAATCCCAGCACTCGGGAGACAGTGACTTGTGAGTTCAAGGCTGGTCTGGTCTGCAAGAGCTAGTTCCAGGACAGGCTCCAAAGCTAGAGAGAAACCCTGTCTCAAAAGACAAAAAAAAAAAAATCATTCCCCCCAACCCCTACCCCCAAACCAAACATAGTAATCTACCATGGAGCTGCATCGCCAACCTTTCACCTTGACTTGAAAATTTATTTTGTTCATCTTGGCATTTTGAGCTCATTCATGTTATCTGATTATAATGCATGTAGGTGAAATATTTATGTCCTAATGAGTATATGTTGCCAGTTTTAGACGTAATTCATTTTTTTTTTTAAATTGGGAAATGGCATTTGCAAAGGTAGATAGAAACTGAATGGAATAGATACATATTCTGTTTCTCCTTAATCTGCTTTTAGGTTGTCAAATAAGTTGTTTGAGCTAAAACTGGTCCGTTTTAAGTGTATAGATTGGCCCTGTGGTTCAATAGCTGTTTTTAAAAATTATTATTATTCTATGTGTATGGGTGTTTTGTTGGCTTGTTTGTATGTGCACCACATGCATGCAGTCCTGACAGAACCCAGAAGAGGACATCTGATTCTCTGGTATTGGAGTTTCAGCAGGTTGTGAACTTTCATGTGGTGCTAGGAATTGAACCCTGGCCCTGTGGTAGGACAGCCAGTGTTTTTAACCAGCTGAGCCCTCATTAGCTCAGTTTCTTAACAAATTAAAACCAATGTGCATATCTCACCTAACTCTGTGCCTTGTTGGTTTCTGTTTGTTTGTTTTTTGAGATGGGGTTTCTCTGTGTATTTCTGGCTGTCCTTGTACTCTCTCTAGACCAGACTGGCTTGAACTCACAGAGATCCACCTGCCTCTGCCTCCTGAGTGCTGGAATTAAAGGTGTGTGACACCACCTTCTACAGGTTTCTCTGGGATTTTTATTTCTGGAAGAAAATAAGAAAAAACATGGATATTTGAAAGTATTTTTTAAAATAATTTATTTTATGTTCATTGGTGTTTTGCCTGCATGTATGAAGGTGTCAGGTCCTCTGGAACTGAAGTTCCAGACAGCTGTGAACGGTCATGTGGGTGTTAGGAATTGAAGCAGGGTCCTTTGGAAGAGTAGCCAGTGCTCTTAAGCACTGAGCCATCTAGTCCCAAAAGTTTATTTTATTTTATTTTTTTATTTCCTTTTTTTTTTTTTCCGAGACAGGGTTTCTCTGTGGTTTTGGAGCCTGTCCTGGAACTAGCTCTTGTAGACCAGGCTGGTCTCGAACTCACAGAGATCCGCCTGCCTCCCAAGTGCTGGGATTAAAGGTTTATTTTATTTTTTTAAATGGCATTACCCCAAATGATTTGTTGTAAGTAGGTTCATAAAAGCAATATTTCTTTCTTTCTTCTTAGTTTTTCTTTCTTTTTGTCTGTCTTTCTTTGTTTCTTTTTGAGATAGGGTTTCTCTTTATATCCTGAGCTGTCCTGAAACTTGCTCTGTAAACCAGGCTGGCCTTGAACTCACAGAGATTCGCCTGCCTCCGCTTCCCAAGTGCACCACTACTGCCAGACTGAGCATAGATAGTCATTTTTTATTTTTATTTTTCTTGAGCCAGGGTTTCTCTGTAGCTTTGGAGTCTGCCCTGGCCAGACTGGCCTCGAACTCACAGAGATCTGCCTACCTTTGCTTCCCCGCCCCCCCCACCTTGCAGGGATTAAAGGTGTGCAGTACCACCGGACAGCCTGAGCATAGGTATTCTTAACCACTTAGCTGTCTCTCCAGTCCTAAATCGTTATTTTCATGCAGTGAGCTGGTTTAGCAGGTAAAAAAGCACTGATGACATGAGTTTGATTTTCCAGGACCCACTTGGTAGAAGGAGAAAATTGATTCCCGTTAAGCTGTTCTGTGACCTCCACATGTTAGTTGCACTGAGGCATTCAAGTGCCCAAGAATAGTAAAAAAATAAATTTAATAAAATGCATTATTTTCCATATCTGGGCAAGTGAACCAATTATAAAAGTAAAAAAATACGTAGAATTTAATGGAATAAAATTCAGTTTTTTTCTCTGATAGATTCTGGCTATGTAGCTCTGGCTATTTGGGAGTTATATAGAACAAGTTGGCCTTGTACTCAGAGATATCACCCCTACCCTCCACCCTCGTGCTGAAATTAAAGGTGTGTCCACCATGCCTGGCTGTGTAAAATCTAATTTTTAAATTTATAATAGCATGTTGTTCATCCCTATACATTGAATGCTAATCAGAATGCCTGTGAATACTATGTGGTGAAGAGCTTACAGTAAAAAATGTTAGCTAAGTATTTTCAATGTTACAAATCCCACACTAATTGATCACATAAATTTGTAAAAATTCTAAGCTATTTTAGGTTATAAAAAGAATGTATCCTCCCTAATTACTGGTCTGCAATTTTTATAAGACTTTAAGAACATTGAAATATATCCTTTTTTATGTTGAGGGAATAATGTTTATTTTGCAATTCATCTTTTAAAGCAATTTCTTCTAGCTGATTCTCAATTGGCATCCTATTCTCTCTACTTGATTTAGGATTTTTCCTTTCACTTTTAAACATACATTTTCCTCTCTTTGGAAATATTTCCTGGTCCTGCAGCGTTAGATTTTCTCACTGGGAACTACTCTTCTTTCTTTGCTAGAACTGCCTATCTACTGCTTACTCAGTCATCTGCTTCATAGCTGTAAAAACTGGCTTTGCTTCATCCCTTCTGAATTGCTACTGTCTTGAAAAGGATTTTTTTAAATTTTTTTAAAAAAACACAGTAAGTCTTTACGCAGTTGTAATAACCGTTGTACTGTATCTTTGTTCCAAGTTCTTGGCACAACTCTTTTGTTGTATGTACACATGCATCAGTGTAATAATCAGAGTGAAAAGATGTTCTTCCCTCCCCCTCTCTTTTCCCCTTCCTTCTTTGAGAAGCTCTTACTGGGTAGTGTGGGCTGTCCTTGAACTCTCTGGGTAGCTGAAGCTGGCTACCTCTTCCCAGCTCCCAGAGTGCTGGGGTAATAGGTGTGAACTGTATCTGGCCAGATGTGCTTTTTTTTTCTAATAGCTTTACCTGTTATTGAACTGTGTTTCTAAACAGGAGCCTGAGTTTTGTGGTGGTTCAGTGTTTTTGTTCAAATGCCCGCTGTTAGTTCTCACATAGCTCCTGTCTTCATCTATTGAAAAGGAACACAGGAGAAAATCTTTAAGGTTTTTTTCAGGTTTGTTTATTTTTATTTATATTGTTTTGACAGGGTTTCTCTGTGTAGCCCTGGCTGTCCTGAAACTCACTTTATAGACCAGGCTGGCCTCCTCTGCCTTCTGAGTGCTGGGATTAAAGGTGTGTGCCACCACTGCTCGGCAAACATTATCATCATCATTATTATTATTTTTAATGAAGTCTTTTAGTTTTCTTTCTTTTATAGAATTGGCCACTGAACCTAGGGTCTTGTGCATGTTAGGTAAGTGCTTGTTTACTAAGTTGGGTACCCAGCTCTTTTTATCATATTTAATTTTGAGATGGAGTCACACTAAGCCAGGCTAGACTTGAATTTGCTGTGTATTTTAGGCTGGCCTTAAATTTCAGCTCTTCCTGCCTCAGCCTCAAGGGTAGCTAGGAATAAAGGCATGTGCCATCACTGCCCAGCAAGTGTGTGGTTTTTATATGATTAAGGCTGGGGGCTGGAGTGGCTAAAAAAGAGTGAAAATTTTGCCTTTGTTTTAAATGTTGAAAGAATTTTATTCATTGTCTATGATCAGTTAGGAAATGTTGACTAGGAATGGAATTTTTTAAAAGTGCTTGGAAGAGGAATTTAAACGTGTTTCAATTTCTACCACAGAGGGAACATATATTTTGAATCCAGTTTGAGATTGGATTAACTACTTTGTGATCTTGGATTTGTCACTTTTTGTTTGTTTTGTTTTTTGAGACACGGTTTCTCTATGTAACAATCCTGGCTGTCTCCGGACTCCTTTTGTAGACCAGGCTGGCCTCAAACTCGCTGAGATCTGCCTGTCTCTGCCTCCTGAGTGTGTGTATGTGTGTATGTGTGTGTATTCTGTATTATTACTATGTGTTTGTGTACACACATGAACCATGATTTACAGAGATCAGGACAACATGTAAAAGTTGGTTCTCTTCTTTATCATGTAGATTCCAGGGATTGAACTTCGGTCAGCAGTCTTGGCAGTAAGTCATTGAGCTAACTCAACAACACAGGATTATTTTCTTTAATTTGCTTTTGAAAAAATGTGCATTACATGAAGAATTTTGTTAGAGCAGAAGCTTAGTGGAATACATAGTAAGCCATTATAATGCCTTATTTTTACATCTTTAAATTACTCAAACTGTGATGGGAGCATTCTTGTTGTAGCCTTCAGATTTGGTGTTCTGCGGTTTTGTATAGGCCACATTGTTGAATTATAACAATATGTTTTTTAAGGGTATATGGTGTTTTAATTAAAAGCAGGTTTTTTTTTTTTTTTTTTTTTTTTTTTTTTTTTTTTTTTTTTTTTTTTTGGTTTTTCGAGACAGGGTTTCTCTGTGGCTTTGGAGCCTGTCCTGGAACTAGCTCTGTAGACCAGGCTGGTCTCGAACTCACAGAGATCCGCCTGCCTCTGCCTCCCAAGTGCTGGGATTAAAGGCGTGCGCCACCATCGCCCGGCTTAAAAGCAGGTTTTTTTCATGTGTATGCCATGCTTATTTTTCATTGAGAGTTTTGTGTTTGTATATGTATAAGACAAGGAATGAGAGGTATAGGAAGGCTTTTTTTTTTAAACGGAAGTTTAAGAAGGAGAATGTTCTATAAAAGAAGTGGAGGGGAGGTTTGTGGTCAACTTAAACTGTTAAAAGGCTTAAGATCAATACTGAAGTAGAATATGGGCATTTTAAGCTATTTGCAAGGGATTGACTTGTTCATAAAAGCATTGTGTTGTTTCATGTGACTTCTTTTAAAACATTCTCGTTTTTTTAGGGCCGGGAACGATGAGACATAGTTTGACCTTGAGAACTGAAAAGTTGTCTTGTAGTAGCAAATGTGAACTGATGGGTGGTTTCAGTGTCCTGTAAGTCCTTGTATCATTAGGGCATAGAGTCTGAAGTAATAACTGGCTTTTATTGTATTCCACTGAAGTGTCATAGAGTGTGTGCAGTAGACTGGTTATATATTCTTTTATTTTAGCACTAATGTTTTGCCATGGGTTTTGAGTCTCCTGGAACTGGAGTTACAGTTGTAAGCTGCCATGTGGGTTATGGCAATTGAACCCAGGTCCTCTGGAAGAGCAGTCAGTGCCCTTAACAGCTGAGTCATCTCTCCAGCCCCTACAGAATATATTTGACCACTTAAAATGTTCTATGTAAGCTGGGTGTGGTGGTGCACAGGCTGGTGGATCTCTGAGTTCAAGGGCGGCTGGTTTACATGGTTACATACATACATACACACATACACACACACACAGCCCTGCGATAGATAAAGTTATGTGCTTTGAGTGTAAGTAAAAGTGACTTTTGAGCCTTTGGTTATACCATCAAAAGAACTGTTGAGTCAGATAGCCCCAAGCTAATTTGCAGTTCCACCTAGTTATAATGAAGACTTTAAAATGCTACCCCCCTCCCATAAATTGTACTAATTACCTCTCAGTAGAAGGAAGAAATGTCAGGTGCTAACTTTCAGAGTGAATGTTTTCTAGAGACCACAGTCTGGCACTCCTAGTTTGACTGAGGTTTGCTGCTACAGCCAACAAGCTGTTGCTTGCCCTTACTCATATTATAGCTTTGGGTGACTTAGCCTTATTGAATTCAGAGAATTTATTTTTCCTGAGGAAATGGCCTCTTATTTCACCCTACCCCCTGCCCAACAACCAAACAAGATGGTATATCTAGTGCATGAGACATGATGCTGATTTCATCAATAGCAATACAGTTATGGTGAAGAAAAATGACTTATTTTTAATTATAATTCTATATCTAGGTAATGATATTTTGAGTAATTATGTCTCAACAATTTCAAGCGATGCTTTTCTGTTTAATTGTTGACAGATTTTCATGGGTTGTCCTCAAAAGTAATTGGGGCATAAGAAAATAATTCTTACCAACTCGGGTTTGCAGTAAATTTTGTAATAAGGAAAAATGCCCTTCTCTGTGCAATAGTGTGACCTTGGCCACTTTGTATCACTTTTCTATGTTTTCATCTGTACAATGGGAATAACATCGTGGGCTCCTTTAGTGTATTCAGTGCGACTCTTTTACATGGTAGGACGCTATAGATAGTCACAAGAATGTATCCCATTTGTGTGGTATCTCTTCTACCCTTTCAAGCTTAGCGATGATCATTTCTATATACAACTTGTAAGATGAGGGATTCTTTGATGCTGATTCTCTCTCAGCTGCATCCCATATTTTACCTTTTATGTTCACATTAGAAATACTATTCCATTCTGCTTGGGTTGGCTGTGTGTTAGAGGATTTAAACACAGAATCCTTAAATTTATTTATTTTTGTTTGTGTGGATATGCACATGACATGGGGCATGTGTGGAGTTCAGAGGACAACTTTGTTCAGAGAAATGTTGTTCATTTCTCTCCTCCCACCTTTATGTCACTGAACTTAGGTTACCAGGCCTGCATAGTAAGTGCTTTACATGCCAACTTGTCTCCCCAGTCCCAGCCTCCCCCCCTTTTTTTTCTAGTTTTTGAAGTAGGTCTACGGTAGCCCAAGTTGGTCTCAAACTTGACCTCTTGCTTTATCTTCCTTAGTGCTGAGATTATTAGTGTGTACAAATAAGTTGGTTAGTTGATTTTCTCCTCTTTTTTGAGACGTGGTCTTAGGTTAATGACCTTGAACTTCTGATTTTCCTACCTGTACTTTCCAAGTGCAGGGCTCACAGATGTGCAACATCACATCTGGTTTGTGCAGTACATTCCACTTAGAATTTGATTATACTTGAAGCAGCTCTTTGAAGTTTGGTAGTATTAAAGTACCTTCTGGTGAGTTCCTGGGTGGTTTTGCTTTTATTTCTGATTCTCTACTTTTTCAGTTTTTATTTTTCTGTTTAACAATTCTCTAGTCTTTATTTTTAATTAATTAAGACAGGGTTTCTAACTTGTTATATACCTGTGGATGACATTGAACTTCTGACCCTCCTCCTTACCTCCAGAGTTTTGAGAGTATAGTCCTGTGCGGCGTCTTTTTTTCTGGGATGCTATGCAAAATACTCTACAAACTGAGCTGTATCCATAACCTGTTGTCTTCATTTTTAGAGTATTATTTTTATCCTATTGCTTTTATCAATTCTTTTCTCTTCTACTTTGGGTCTAGGAAAATGTGCTTTTATGTATCAGGCAGATCTTACTCTTTTTGGATAATTGATAAAGGAGTAAGGAAAGAGAAGCATTTGTGTTTCTTGGTTGTGGTCTTTCACAAGTGAATTTTCAGGTAATGGGGAGAGAAAAAAAAAAGGTTTTATTTTGATCAAATGTTGGCAGCAAAAAATCACTAAAGACCAGAGTTCTCTTTTCTACCTTGATGTAAACTACCTTTGTGAAATATGAGTCTCCTGAATTCTGAGGCTGTTTGATATAGAAAGTGGAAGTATAATCTTGGCAGTTCAAATACTTTATAATTCTTCAAGTGTGTCATTTTTTTGTCTTTTTTTGAGCTAGTCCTCTGAAAAAATAATCCCTATCACTAATTATTTAGTCATAGAGATGTAGTTAGGAGTCAGATTATTTAGGTCCTGTTTGTGCCATAGCTCACACAGATACTTGTCTGGCTTCTTAGATTAGAAGCAAAGTACTAATTCATAACTGAAGATATGGGAAGTACAGTACAGTCTGAGGGGAAACGAGTTATTTGCAATGCCGCGACTTGGAAAGCATTGTTCAGTATTTATTTAGAGACAGGGTTTTACTGTGTAGCCTTTGCTAGTCTGGAACACTCTATGTAGACCAGACTGGATTCAAACTCAGAAATCTTCCTGCTTCTGCCTTCTGAGTGCTGGGATTAAAGGCATGTACTACCTGCCACACCTGGACAGAGCTACATTGTTTTGTAATCCATCCTCCCTCCCTCCCTCCCTCCCTCCCTCCCTCCCTCCCTCCCTCCCTCCCTCCCTCCCTCCCTCCCTCCCCCCTCCCCCTCCCTCCCTCTTTCTTTTTTTCGAGACAGGGTTTCTCTGTAGCTTTGGAGCCTATCATTGTAGACCAGGCTGGCCTTGAACTCACAGAGATCCACCTGCCTCTGCCTCCTAAGTGCTGGGATTAAAGGCATGTGCCACCATCGCTCGGCTTTCTCTCTCTCTCTCTCTCTCTCTCTCTCTCTCTCTCTCTCTCTCTCTCCCTCTCCCTCTCCCTCTCCCTCTCCCTCTCCCTCTCCCTCTCCCTCTCCCTCCCTCCCTCCGTCCCTCCCTCCCTCCCTTCTTTTCTTTTCTTTCTTTGACAGGGTTTCTTGTAGCTTTTGGAGTCTGTCTTAGAACTTGCTCTGTAGACCAGGCTAGCCTCGAACTCAGAGATACGCCTGTGTCTGCCTCCCAAGTGCTGGGATTAAAAGGTATGCGCCACCACCTGGCTGTAATTCACTTTTTCATACTTACAATGTCAACATTATTTAGGATTACATTTTTCACATATTTGGAAATTCTGAGGGATTACATGTAGTTTTAAAAAACATTTAAAAACACATTTCACTTTTTTCTATGCTGAACATGAAATTTTATACTCAAATTATTGGACTAGGGATATAGCTCAGTGTAGGGGCTTTTGTACCATGCACTAGGCTCAATTTCTAGTACCCCCCCCCCCCCAAAAAAAAACCAAACAAATTGCAGCAGTGTAAGTTTAATGTAAGAGTGTGATCTCAGTGAGGTAAATAAGTTGTGAAAAGTACAAGTGTTTGTTATATGCCTTTGGCACTATCTAGACCAGATACTGCCATTACAGATGTGAGATGAGGCTGGTGAGATGAGTTAGTGGATAAAGATGCTCACCATTGAGCCTGACCACCTGAGTTTGATTCCCTGGATCCACATGATGGGAAGAGAGAATGGATTTCCCTAAATTTTTCTCTCACTTCCACACATGTGCATAGGGTGCATGTACACTCATTTGCACACATAAAATGTTAAAAGGTGTGGTGAATTCAGGAGTTGTGGTACTTGCTTGTAATCGTAGCCCTTGGGAGCTGAGGCAGGAGGACAAGATTTTAAGATAAGGCTGGTCTAGTAAGACCTTGTCTCCATTCCTAAATGTGAGATGATGAGTAAGGAAGGAACTTGATGACAACAAGGAAATCGGGCCTTGGGATGGAAGAGAGGAAGTATGGGTGAGCAGATGGAAGTTTACACTTAGCAGTATGGACAGTGTGGAGGCTTTAGCTGAATGTTGAGATCCTATCTTTGTTAATGGTTATTAATTCACTAGAATTGAGAGGTAAGGAAAGTTGAGGAGTGATGTTAGATAGTTATTCAGTTTTGGCATCAAGTTACCTAGATAAGTTTGCCAGACTAACAAACTGAGATATATGGTGCCCAGTTTAAAAACATTTTTTTCTTTTGGCAGTTTGGCCTCAAACTCAGTTTGTAGCCCAGACTGGACTCAAACTTGTGATCCTCCTGACTCAGTGTCCTGAATGCTGGAGACTATACTATGCCCAGTGCACAGTTAAATTAGAATGTCTTTTGACTAATGAATGAAGTTCTAGTGTATTTCTTAGATATAGTTTGAGGCACACTTATAAACAGTACTCATGGTTCTCTGAGTAGTAGCAACAATAACCTAGGTGTTACCTACAGGGTGGTAGATATGGGGCAGAAGAGAAACTGAGCCAGTATACAGGTATTTTTATTATTTATTACCTAGAGGGTGGTGGATGTGGGGCAGAAGAGAAACTGAGCCAGGATACAGAGTTTTTTTTTTTTTAGTTTATTATTCTCTTATTACATCTCGACCGCAGTTTCCCCTTCTTTCTCTCCTCCAAGCCCCCCCCCCTTCCCACAGGGTTTTTTTTTTTTTAATGAGAAAATATCTAGAAGATTGTTAGGTAATTGTGACAGTATTGTTAGTGGGTAGTGTATGAGTCATGAGCTTTAAGAGGAGTAAGTTTTTAAAAAGAGAAGTTTGGGATTTGGCCTTCTTCAGTCTTACATTCAGTGTTTCTAATTTTACCCTCTATAACTTGACAGTAAGTTTGTTTACTTGAAAAAAGTGCTTGAGAGCAGATACTAAGCATTCCTTACATCTACTCCTTCTTGTGTTCTTCAGCCATTTTCCAGGAGACACGTTTCTGAGACATCTCACCAGCCTAATGATTTATCTATTGTGCAGTGGAAGTTAATAACTGGCATACCATTTTTTGTCTGTCTGTCTGTCTCTCTCTATGTTTTTTGAGATAGGGTCTCACAGTGAAGACTTGACTGGTCTGAAACTTGCTATGTAGACCAGGCTGTCCTTGAACTCATAAAGATCTGTCTGCCTCTGCTTACTGAGTGCTAGAATTAAAGCTATGTCACCACGGCCAGCTTCCTGTCAGTATTAGAAGAGGCAGCTATGAGACTTAAGTAAAGTTAATGACTTAGAAAATACTGAGGCAGAGTGTAGTGTCACGGGTATATAATTCTACTCCAGCAGAGGCAGAGGGAGGTGAATCATGAATTTTAGGTTATTCTGGGGATACATACAAGTTGAAGGCTGCATTTAAAAACATGAAGCCCCGTAGGTATCATTGCCCAGTGTTACTCATCCCATTTAATCCATGTTGCTTGCTACCCATTTGCTGCTCGCCGCCTCTCCGTTGTTTTGAAGTGATCCCATATGACATTTCAGAATAACTGTGTCTTCATGCTTAGTTAGGAATTAGAAAGCTTTACTTAGTTCATTATTTTATTTATTTTTTGTGTGTTTGTGTACACATGTGTACTTGTGTATATATATTCTCCCGTGCAGGCCAGGGATTGACTTCAGGTTTTTTCACCTTTTTAAGGCAGGGTCTCAGACTGAACCTGAAGCTCACTGATTTGGTTAGACTGGCTTGACTAGCATGTCCATGTGATCTTCTTGTTACTCTGTAGGGGTTATAGGCACACACTACCATGCACTCAGGTGGATGTTTGGGGTCTAAACTCAGGTTTGCATGCTTGTATGACAAGCATTTTACCCACTGAGCCATCTGCCCAGTATGGTTTCTGATTTTCTATGGGAGTATGTTTTAACATGGGTAAGTCAAATTGTCTGAGCCCTAACTATTGAATGTGTTGAGAGATGTGCTGGTTGTAGAAAGACTTGTCCCTCCCCCCTGTCTTACAGACCCAGTTTGTGAGAGTCAGAGATAAGGATATATGTGAAGATACTTTATGAACCCTAAACTCAAAACAAAAAAGCTGTGCATAAAACCAGACATGGTGGCACACGCCTTTCCTCCCAGCACTTAGGAGAGACAGGTTGAGCTCTGTGAGTTTGAGGCCAACTTGGTCTATATAGCGAGTTCCAGGACAGCCAGGACTACATAAGAGGCTGTGGTGGAGGGTGGTGGGGAGAGCTCTACACAGGTAAGATTTCATTATTAGAAGTAAACATGAAATCCTGTACATCTGCCAAGAAGTCACCTGTGTAATGAACACTAAGGCTGAAATACCAAGCACTGTACCCGCGCTGCATTTAGACAGTTGAAGTATTTTCTCATTCCCAGTCTGGCCTGTTCTGCATGACCTCAAAGTTCACTGACGTCTCCCTCCCATATTTTCATGTTTCCTTTGTACTCTTAAACTTAGATAAAACAGATAAATGGGCTCTTCATGCTTTATGCATGCCTTCTGTTGATGTTAGCAATGCTTTTCCACATCTGAAGATCATTTTCCTTCTGTTAGAGTAGTAAGTAATTCAAGGTAGAATTGAAGAGGAATGTGTTTGGGGCATCTAGTAGTGTGTACTCAAGTGCTTTCTGTCTTTCTCCCCGCCCCTCTTTTTTTTTGGGGGGTTTTTTGAGACAGGATTTCTCTGTAGCTTTGGTGCCTGTCCCGGAACTAGCTCTTGTAGACCAGGTTGGCCTCGAACTCCCAGAGATCCGCCTGCCTCTGCCTCCCGAGTGCTGGGATTAAAGGCGTGCGCCACCACCGCCCGGCTCCGCCCCTCTTTTTTTGGTGCTGGGGATGGAGTCCAGGGCTCTATTACATGCTGATGAGTGCTGCCCTGTGCTAGCTTTTGTAATCCTTGATTATCTTTTTGTCCTAATATATATTTTAAAACCTTCATGTCTTCTACTTTTTACCTTTCAGATTTGTAATTTGAAGTTTGAGTATTTTACTCTTCTACCTCTTATTTTATTATGTTCGGTGTATGTTCTTTTAAAAATATTCTTACTGACTTTTGGGGGAGGAGTGAGAAGTCATGGATGTAGGCCCAGTAACTTCTTTAGAAATGCTAGCTTTAAATAAGTTCACTTGAAACTTGTTTAAAAGGACTGCTTTCCTGGATCCACTAACCACCTATGAGTTTGGATGTTTAGAAGTGGTTCTAGTTGTGAAGAAGGGTCTCCGTAGGTAGTTTTCATGTAAAGCTAGGCATGTAAACTACTGTTGGGTTTACACTTGGGGACACCTGGCTTCTGGGTAGTGTTTCTTTAGGAGATGACAGCACGACCATGTACACCGCTGCAACATGTTCAAACGAAAACTGGATGAACTCCAGTACTCAACGATTTTAAAAACACTGTAAGGCTTTTGAAGTAGTGACGATTAAATGAATTAAAATTCCAGGGATATAAGAGACGTTTGTAGGTGGGCTGATTATGAACACATGGTGAAGGAAAAACATGAACCAGAAATGAACAGACTAGACTCTTAGTAAAATTGTAGCATATCCTTGGCCCGCTTTAAACATTGGTTGGATTGCAATGTTCATCTTCCTCACCCTTTTTTCTTAATCAAAGTAAAGACTCTCACTGAATATGAAGATACAGTCTAAAGTTTTAAGGTCCTTTCATTTGCAATATCCAGAGTACAACGGACAGTTTCTAGAGATGTAAAAAGGTGGGATAATGTTGTCTATACTCAAGAAGCAAAGTCAGCTATAGAAATGGATTCAGAAAGTTGGCAGCAGATGAAGACTTACCATCAACAAAAATAAAAAAACCCCAACTTGTAAGGCTGGAGAGATGGCTCAATGGTTGCTGTTCTTCTAGAGGACCCAAATTTGGTTTGCTTTCTTTTTTTTTTGGTTTTTCGAGACAGGGTTTCTCTGTAGCTTTGGAGCCTTTCCTGGAACTAGCTCTGTAGACCAGGCTGGTCTCGAACTCACAGAGATCCGCCTGCCTCTGCCTCCCAAGTGCTGGGATTAAAGGCGTGCGCCACCACCGCCCGGCCTAACCCAAATTTGGTTTTTAGGATCCACATTAGGCAGTACACAGCTGCCTGCAACTCTGATTCCAGGTGATCCAATGCTTTCTTCTGGCCTCAAGGACACCCCCTACACTTGTGCATGCACACACACACACGATGAATTTTTAAGACAAAACAAAGCAGAAAATATGTAATTTGCTAAAAAAAAGGCAAGTATGATGACTGAGAACTTCTCTGAAGAGTTGGAACCCATAGGAAGGAATCATATAAATCATTTAGGAATCAATAACAGCTATTAATCGCTTAAGGTCTTTCATTTATTTAATTGAAAAACTTAGGTCCAGGTCTCTAGGACTTTCTCCTGTCCTTGCTATACTCTTAATTGCTGTTTGTTCATTCAGCTGTCTTCTTTTTTTCTGCCTCCCTCTTTCCATGCCTTCCTCCCTTGTTGTTATCATCATCATCATTATTATTATTTTGGAAAACAGTTCACTTGCGTACATACTGTTTAAGATCCACAGGACCATAGGCAAGACTCTGTTGCTTTGTTCACTGCTGTATCAGTGATCAGTGGGTCAGTGACAGGAGGATTCCAGAGGCTCTCTGTCTAGCCATTCTAGCTTAGTTATATATCTCCAGGTCCTAGTGAGAGAGCCTGTCTCAAACAACAAGGCGGGAGCTGTGGAAGACAGATAAACGACTAAGTGGGCAGGGGCAGTTACTCTCCAAGCATGAGGATTAGCGTTTGGAGCCCAGCACTGACATAAAAAAGGCCTCGGTGGCCATTTATATGCTGGGTGGCCAACACAACAGGGAGATGGAGACAGGAGCATTGTTGGATATAACTCTTTGCTGCTGCTGCTGCCTGATTGATGTATCAGATATTGGATCTAGCTGGTATGTCAATCCAAACCTTTATTAGGGGAGAATTTGAATCTGTCCTGAGTGCCTGATGCGTGTGTGTGTGTGTGTGTGCATTGCGTGTGTGTATGTGTGTGTTTGAGTGTGTGTGTAGTGTTCTACATTATTAACTTTTGCTCTTACACATACGATTTTAGAAACATTTCATAGATAAAGGTTCCAGTCTTCTCTGTTCCTTTATGTGACAGCAATGCCTTATTTCCTTGGTTATGGCTGACTTAGACTGTTTAATGGAGTGACCTTTGACTTAATGTAGTACAGTGACTCTCAACCGGGGTAATTTTGTCCCCAGAGAACATTTGACAGTGTTTGGAGATATTTTTTAATAGATACAGCTTTGGGAAGGTGATAGTCATGGCATCTCGTGGGTGGAGATCAGGGGTCTGACCTGAATGTTGCTAAGCATCCTGTGATGTTTGGAGAGGGAGAGTGAAGGTTGGCCCTTAGCAGTACAGAGCTATCTGGTCAAAAATGTCAGTAATGCTGAGATTGAGGAAGCCTGGTTTAGTGGCTTGGAGGCAGTAATCACAAAGCAGTTTCATCCTCTTTCAGGGGATCCTGGTGGAATTGTTTCTTTCTTGGGAATCAGAGCATTTAAAGAACAGACGTCAAAGTTGGAAGTATTGGAAGCCAAACTGCCAGTAGGGCTTTTTAAGGCGGATACTGAGAGAAACTGCTTCTGTTCTTCTTCTTCTTTTTTTTCTTCTTCAGTTTTATGTACTCTGGCTATGGAGAAAACAGTATTTGATTCAAAGAGAAAGTGTATTCTGTCAGATAGGAGTGTCAACCTTGAATTGGTTTCTCAACTAGCACTTTGTATTAGAACATCTGCTTTTGGGTGAAGGGCCACGTGGTAAGACCAGGCCATCTAAGGTCCAGAGCCCATCTGCATTGCTTCTCTTATGAAATGAGGTCTTTATTCAGAAGCATTTTGTTGTTGTTTTGTTTTATTCAGACAGGGGTTCTCTATATCCGTGGCTGTCCTGGAACTCGCTCTGTAGACCAGACTGGCCTCAAACTCACAGAGATCCACCTGCCTCTGCTTCCCAACAGGCTCATAAGCTCGGTTAACAGCATATCTTGTTATAAACGTGTCTCCTGAGTTTTTGGTGCTAGCAGAAGCATTTCAGGAAGAGATGCAAATCTGTCTAGAACATGTTTATGTGAGCATATGAGCTACCTCTGTGTATGTGTATACATATAATTTATTTTCTCTTTAAAAGAATGTTACAATCTACTATCATTAGCAGTTAGCTATTGTCAATATTTTGTGAACATTTTATTTTTTAATTAGGTGGAGGGTGGAGGAGCAAGTTCTGGCATGGTATCCTTGCCCATAATCTCAACACTTGAGATGCTGAGCAAGAAAATTTCAAGTTCTGGCCAGCTTGGACTACAAAGTAAACCCTGTCTCAAAAAAACAAACAAACAAACAACAACAAAAAACAATATAGTTCATAATTGTCTGGCTAAGAAGTTTCTTTTAAATTACAGACTTTTAAGAAAAAGTTAAATTGCCCTTTGAGCAATATAGATCAGGGTTTCCAAACCCTACTTGCTAACTCCTTTGGCTAGAGAAAATTTTACAGAGCCTAGTAGTATAGGTACATAAAATAGGTAGATAGATCAAACACTTCTTCCTAATTAATAAAAGGAAATTTATTTAAAGAGTTCTTTGGCATAAATGTGATTTTACTATTTATTTAAAATGAATGCAGATATGCTTGCTAATCAATGGATGTGATTATTTTTACATTAAAGTAAACCTTGTAGTTTTCGATACTGTGGGGCATAGAGTATCTTTATTGTGTTCCAGTGTTGATATTTTGATTTGTAATTATCATGTTGAGAATGCTGGTTTGTATAAACACATATGTAATTCAAAATTACAGAAATATGTTTAGGGTCATTTCAGAAATTGTTAGAAATTCCTTCCTAATTCCAAGCCAAAGTCTTTGTGGGTGGGTGGGTGGGGGTTGCTAAAGCTAGCAATTCAAGGAGCAGTTAGAGGCCAGTGTCAGGTGTTCTCCTCAGTTGCTGCTAGCCTTTCTCTGAGATATGGTTCCTCACTGGAATCTTTAGTTTATCATTTTGGATAGATTGGCCAGTAAGCCTCAGGGATCTACCTGTTTCTTCCTCCCCAGTGCTGAAATTTCGCATGTGTGCTGTGGATGGTGGGGATAGAACTCTAATCCTCATGTTTTTATGGCAAGTGACCCATCCCTAACCCCCTTGAAGAATAATTTTTGAAGTCAAACATTCTTAACATAATTCATTCTAAAGATATACTAATTTGATACTTGCATGCTGAGGGGTCATGGTAGAAAAACAGGGCAAATTACTGTTTTCCATAATTAAACCTTTGTTTAATATAATATAAGAACAAAAAAACCTTGTATGCCGGGCGGTGGTGGCGCACGCCTTTAGTCCCAGCACTTGGGAGGCAGAGGCAGGCGGATCTCTGTGAGTTCAAGACCAGCCTGGTCTACAAGAGCTAGTTCCAGGACAGGCTCCAAAACCACAGAGAAACCCTGTCTCAAAAAACCAAAAAACAAAACAAAACAAACAAACAAACAAAAAAAACCTTGTATGTATAATGAAGAGACTACATTTAGTAATGCACAGTAATCTAGGTCTGATCCAAGGTGTTCTACATGTATCATAATGGCATGTGCAGTTCAAAGCACACATCTTTGTGTGTTCCAAGGCTGCAGCGAAGTTAGGTGATGTAACAGGAGTGAATGCTGACAACTCATGTTTGGTTGTTGCACCTGAGAAACCTTTTATTGCTGTCAGACTCCCATGATTCATAGTTTAGGAAGTACTGGAAGCTACAGTAACTGTGAACTAGTGTGTTTTGAATTACATAATTTTTACCCATACAAATTTATCATTATTACCTTTCCAGTGTTTAAAATTTTGTTGAACTCTTCCTGGTAGAAGTCCATTGTTATGAATTATGTTGTTGAAACTTTTCTCATAGCTTACCAAATTTAACATTTTTGGATTTATTTATTTTATGTGTGTGAGTTTTTAGCCTGCTTGTATGTGTGTCCTCGGTGAATGCAAAGGTCAGAATTGGGTGCTGAATCCCCTGGAACTGGAGTTACAGTTATAAGATGCCGTGTGGTTGCTGGGAATTGAACCAGCAAGAACAGGAGGTTTCTTCAGACTCTTTTTATTAAGAGACCTGGTAATTTCAACTGTAGAGTTATGTATGTATTTCAGAAGAACAATGTAGTAATTGTACAGAGCAAGACCCTGACCCTGACTGTTAAAGCATACTGGGAATCCTGAGAGATTTGGACTGAAGAACTTAAAATTGTGACATTCTTCCCTTCAAGGACCTATTAAAACATCATAACCACTTATAAAAACCTATTGCTTATTAGGGGTAGGAATTTTAGTTTTAGAACTCCAAAACCATTTTGCTAATTGTCTTCTCTATTAAGAATATTCAAGAAAGGCAAAGATTTGTGCTTCCCCCCACTGTTGTATATGTGCCATGTACACAGGAGAGACACAGCACTTACTGAATGTGCTTATGAAATAGAGTTTCTGTGTTCTCCAGTAGAACTGTCTGGCTTCTGTCAAGTCTATCAGATTACAGACTGGCTCTTCATTTTTAAAATTTTGTATTTTCGTTTACTTTTGTATGTTTTTTTTTTTTTTTTTTTTGAGACAGGGTTTCTCTGTAGTTTTGGAGCCTGTCTTGGAACTAGCTCTGTAGACCAGACTGGCCTTGAACTCATAGAAATCCACCTTTCTCTGCCTCCTTAGTGCTGGGATTAAAGGCGTGCTCCACCACCTGGCTTTATGTGCGGAGGAGGTGGGGGCACACGTGCCACAGCATGTTAATGGAGGCCAGAAGGCAGCTCTGGGAGTTGATTTTTTGCGTCCACCATGTGTTCTTGGGATCAAACTCAGGTTCTCAGACTTACACACTAGCACCTTTGTTCAGTGAACCATCTTGCAGGCCCTTTTGTCCCCATTCTCATCTTATTCTAACCAAGTCATCATAAATATAATTATTTGGTTTTTTAAAAAATAAATAAAAGTTTATATCAACACTTGTAGATTAGAGTTTGGTAGAATTCCAGAAAAAGTATGCCTTTCATATATGGTGCATGTAGCCTGGAGGTGGTGGTGCTTGCCTTTAATCCCAGCACTCAGAAGCAGAGGCTCGTGGATCTCTGTTAGTTTAAGGCCAGCCTGAATTACTGATCAGTTCCAGGACAGCCAGGGTTACACAGAAAAACCCTGTCTTGAGAAAACAAACAAATAAATAATAAATGTGGTACATATATTAACTAATACGAGCTTCTTTTTACTAGGTCAAACTAACTAAAAACAATTTTATCCAGTGTTTTGTGGTTTTAATCTGTATGTTGTCTTATGAATAAATGCTTCTAAATGGAGTTTGGGACCTATAATTTGAGGGGACTTTTTACATTTTTTTTAACTTCTGAAATAATCACAAAATATAGTGGATTCTCAAAAATGTTCCTGGACATTTTATTTATTACTTATTTATTTATTTATTTTTACAGAATAACAAACACCTTTATTACATGAGCTACGAAGGATGGTTTATTTGCCTTTCTGGGCTTTGATCTTCCTCACATAGAACTCCAGCTCCTTGCCTTCTAGCGCATAGCCATCTGCTCTGCCATACTGGCCTGGTCTTGAGGCGATACAGGCCAGAAGCTTGCCCTGCTGGAACTGCTCCTCCAGAAGACTGCTGATCTTGGCGTTCTTTTTCCTTTCATCGTATTTCTTCTAAATTTTCTTTGATCGTTTTTTGTTTAATATTTCTTCCTCCTCAGGAGTCAGCTTGGCCCCCTTCTTGCGGCCCAGGGGCAGTGCATAGCGGGACTCGTACCACTGTCGGTACGGGGTGCTGTCAATGAGCACAATGCAGTTCTTGACCAGAGTCTTGGTGCGGACCAGCTCGTTATTGGATGCATTGTAGATGACATCAGTGATCCTTGTTTGCGAGTACAGCACTCAGAACCCCAGGAAAAGTTCCCCACATCCAATCTTAGGTCACGGTACTTCTTATTGACTACTCGCACACGGACCGTGTGGATGCGACGAGGGTCAATCTTAGTGTTAGCCGCAGGCCGTCCCAGCTCATACTTCCGCTTCTTGTGGTAGGGCTTTCTCTTACCCCCGGTCTTGCGGCGCTTGTGCCAGTTGTCCCGAGAGATGCCCATCGCTCAGCGCTGGCAGGAAAGAGGAAGCACAAAGCTTCACGGTCCGGTTTCTCGTCCCTGGACATTTTAAAATTGAAGGGGTTTCAGCTACAGTCCAGATATTGGATACTTTTTCTGGGAATGATTTATTTTGATTTGCTTATCCTATTGAAATCAGTCCATCATGCAGGTTTTTAATAGTGCCCTGTTAGTCCTCCAGCTGCAGCACAGTTCTGGCTCAGATGATGTGTAACAGGCAGTCTACTGTGGAATTGAAAAAGTTTGACTTCATTGTGCGAGGGACAGGGACTCATTGAAAAGCTTTAAGTATGAATGGCATGGTCACAGTTTTTAAAAGTTACTTTATGATTCTACTGGAGATGGATTTGAGAGGACAGTATTAAAGACAATGAGAATAAGAAATTGTAATGGGAATGAAGCTCTGAAGCAGGGGTTTGTAGGAATTTAGGAGGCCTGAATGTAAGATATGTATAGGAGATGATGTTAGAGGACTTGAGTTAGATGATTACATAAGGACAGGAAGAAACTAAAAGGAGTAAATTAGTTGAGTATATGGAGAAGTTGTGAATGACAGGGCTCTTTATATTTATTATGCATACAGTGTTCTGCCTGCATTTGTGTCTGCAGGCCAGAAGAGGGTGCAAGATCTCATTTCTTTTTTGTTTTTTCTTTTTTTTTTTTTTTTTTTGTTTTTCAAGACATGGTTTCTCTGTAGCTTTGGAGCCTGTCCTGGAGCTAGCTCTTGTAGACCAGGCTGGCCTCGAACTCAAAGAGATCCGCCTGCCTCTACCTCCCAAGTGCTGGGATTAAAGGCGTGCGCCACCACCGCCCTGCAAGATCTCATTTCTGATGTTTGTGAGCCACCATGTGGTTGCTGGGAACTGAACTCATGACCTCTGGAAGAGCAGCCAGTGCTCCTAACCCCCTGAGCCATCTCTCCAGGCTCTCTCTCTCTTTTTTTTTTAAAGTTCTGCTAATACATGTTCATATCCATGCAGGTGTGCACATGTGTGTGGAGAGTGGAGGTCAACCTAAGGTACCATTCCTCAGGAACTATTCAGCTTTTCAAATTTTTATTTATTTTCTTACTTTGATAATTTTATACCTGAACCTCTCCTCCAAACTCTCGCTTACCTTCATGTTCTGTCTCTCATTTGCTCTCTCTCCCTCTCTCCCTCTTTTTCTTTTAAATAACCCACCTCGTCCAGTGAGTGCTGCTGGTCTGTACATTGGCATTGGCATTGGCCGTATATTGGCATAGACAACCTATCATGGACCACACTAAAGAAGAAATCTCTCCTTCCCTATCTTGTCCTGTTGTGTTTTTTGTTTTGTTGTTTGTTTTTGTCACCTTGACACAAAACTAGAGAGTTAGCTGGAAAAAAACATCTCAGTTGAGAAGATCCGCCTGATTAACAGTTGATATGGGAGGATCCATCCCAGTTTGGTTGGTGCCAGCACTGGGCAGGTGATTCCGAATTGTATAAGAAAGCAGGGCAAGCAAGCCATGAGAAACAAACAAGTAAGCAGCTTTCCTCTATGGTTTTTGCTTCAGTTTTTACCTTCAGGTTTCTGCTTTGAGCTCCTGTCCAGACTTTATCAGTGATGGATTTGTCAGTTATAAGATGAAATAAATTTTTCCTGAAATTACTTTTGTTCGTGGTATTTTATCACAGTAATAAAGACCTAATTAAGATGGGTGGTGGTGGTGCAGACCTTTAATCCCAGCTCTGGGAGGCAGAGGCAGACGGATCTCTGTGAGTTTGAGATCACCCTGGGTCTACAAAATGAGTTCCAGGGCAGCCAGGGTTGTTACACAGAGAAACCCTGTCTGGAAGAAACAAAACAAAACAAACAAAAAACCCACCTAATTAAGACTTATTTTTTTTTCCAACAGTGTCTTTCACTGGAACCTGGGACTGGAAGATTAGGATAAGCTACTAGCCAATGAGCTCCTGGGGTCTGTCTGGTTCTGCCTTCCCAGTGCTAGGATGCATGTATCCCCCTTTTGATTGTGGTGCTGGAGATGGAACTCAGAGCCTTGCTCATGCTAGGCAAGTGTTCTTCCATTAAACCACATCCTCAGCCTTCAACGTTTTAAGGAGTCTTGAACAGTACATTGTTTTATTTGACTTGACTATATGTTGACAACTCTCAATTTCACCCATCTCTTTTCAATTATTAAATTGTTTGCTTATGGTCTAGAGCAATGATTCTCAACCTGTAGCAAACCTCTGTCTCCAAAAACATTTACATTATAATCCATAACAGTAGCAAAATTACAGTTATGAGGTAGCAACAAAAATAATTTTATGGTTGGGGGTCACCACAACATGAGGTCACAGCAGTAGGAATATTGAAAACCACTGGTCTAGGGGAGCATTCCCTTCTTTACAATTTCATTTGTTGGTTCATTTTCAGGTAAATTAAGGATGAGTGTATTATGTAAAAAACATATTTTTTGAGCAGGGATGTAACTTAGTGTCTGAGTGCAAGGGCCAGGGTTTGGTTTTGATCTTGCACCACAAGTGTGTTTTATAATATCCACCAATCACACACACACACACACACACACACACACACACTTATTTGGTTTATTTTTTATATTTTGTTTTTGAGATATGGAGCTCATGATGGCCTTGAATTGACTATATCTCTGAGACTTAGTTTGACTCCTGATCCTTATACTTTCACCTCTAAATGGTAGGATTACAGGCATGGGCTACTGTTGTAGAAACAATATATCAGCCGGGCGGTGGTGGCGCACGCCTTTAATCCCAGCACTTGGGAGGCAGAGGCAGGCGGATCTCTGTGAGTTTGAGACCAACCTGGTCTACAAGAACTAGTTCCAGGACAGGCTCCAAAACCACAAAGAAACCCTGTCTCAAAAAATGAAATAAAGAAGAAGAAACAATATATCTTCCCTGTGAGAAGTCACTCTGCATGGACAAATGAATTGAGGAAAGGCTCTTTAATAGCACTTATCCAGGGCTGGAGGGATGACTCAATGGTTAAGAGCACTAACTGCTCTTTCAGAGAACCTTGGTTCAATTCCCAGTACCTACACGGAAGCTCACAAATGCCTGTAAATCGGGTTCCAGGGTACCCAGCACCCATGACAAAACACCAATGCACATAAAATAAAAATAAATAAAATTTAAAAATTAGCACTTGTCCAGCTCTGGCTACTGCTGAGAGAGGAGTCAGTCTTGAATAGAAGATTTTATTAACTTATGTACACATTAGGCTTATGTATTCCACATACTCGTCATCCTTTTAGGACCCAGCCCCAGGTTACATCTTTGAACAGTTTAAACACAGAAGGAGACTGCAAAGTCTGGCCACTTGGACAGGTGGAAGGTTGACACAGCACTGTCAGACTTAAAAGTTACCAGTGTTATTTTTTCCAAATAGTTGTTACCCAGGGTCGTCTTGCCCACCTGGCAGAATTAATGTGCCCCCCCCCATTAAGAGCACAGGGGACTCAGTGGCATACTAGGCAGACTAGCTGTGACCCTGTACTGCCCCCTTGAACTGCTCCTTAGAGCCAAGTTCTTTGATATGGGGATGGGCCTAGTGACTGATTATAAGTCAAGAGTTGTCTCCTTTTGCTGTGGGAATGGAGCCTCATTGGAGGTCAGTCTTGAATAAACATTAGCAGGAACGTTCTTAGCAACCCCAAGCTTCAGTTATAGTAGTTTTCTTTCTCACAGTTTCTGTTGAGAACGTGAATCTCCTAGTCATACTGGAGGCAACAGTCCTTTAGCTGAATTCTTTGTTGTGAAACTTAATATTTCCTAAACAAGTTTATTATTATTGTTTTTTGACTTTTCAGAACAGTGTTTCTCTGTGTAGCCCAGACTGTCTTAGAACTCACTCTGTAGATCAGACCAGCCTCAAACTCAAAGATCTGCCTGGCTCTGCCTCCTGAGTGCTGGGATTGAAGGTGTGTGCCACCATGCTGGTTTAGTAAATATTTTATGGCTTAGCCAATAAGAGGCTAAAACTAATGGGCCAGACAGTGTTTAAAAAATACAGTTTCTGTATAATTATTTCGGGTAAAGCTAACCGGGTGACGAAAAACAGCCCCGCCGCTCCCACTTCAACAATGGTCAATTTTACAAGTTTCTCATGTATACCCAGGACATGTGGGGAGGGGAAGAGAGAGAGAGAGAGAGAGAGAGAGAGAGAGAGAGAGAGAGAGAGAGAGAGAGAGAGAGAGAGAGAGAATATGAGAATGAATGAATCTTAATAATGGGTGTAGAACACACAGGATTTCAGTGTATCCCTGGCTCCTAACTTGTAAAACCTCTTCTCAGTTTCTTCCACTGAGTCCTGCTCTCACCTTCCCCCCATTGACTAATGGGATTATTTTGGCATGGCGGTGTTAAAGGTAGACTAGTATGGTAGTTTGACCTATTTGGCCTCCATAAGTTTATAGTGAATAACACTATTAGGAGGAGTGGCCTTGTTGAAGTGGGTGTGGCCTTGTTAGAGGAAGTGTGCTTCTGTGGATGCAGACTTTAAAGGTCTCATGTATGCTAAAGTCATGCACAGTGTCTTGGACCACTTCCTGTTGCCTGTGAGTCAAGATGTAAGAACTCTCAGCTCCTTCTCCAGCACCATGTCTTCCTTTATGCTGCCTTGTCCCACCATGATGATAATGTACTAAACCTTTGAACTGTAAGACATCCAATTAAATGTTTTCCTTTATAAGAGTTGCTGTGGTCATGGTGTCTTTTTACAACAATGGAAATCCTAACTAAGACAATTAGTTCAAAACAGACTATCTCAATGTGAAGTTGAAAGAGCCTTCTATACTTAGGCCTGGAAGTTAAACTTCTGTAGGCTCTGCTGTGATTATTTCAAGTCTATTTTAATCTGTATCTTGCTCGATTATGAATGAAGTTGTTTTTCATTCAGCCTGTTAAATAAACATGGCCATTAGGACACCACTAAATAGCTCCAGCTTCTTGTTTAAACCAAGTTGTAAACTTAGCGTAGTAGTAGGTGCTTAAACTGTTACAAATGCTGTGCTACAGCTAGTACATAGCCTCTTTGTTAGCCAAATCCTCTTTTTTCAACTACAGTAAAGGAGGTAAAACCTATATGAGAATCTTCACTGTTGCTTTTCTGTAATTTTAATTTAGTAAAATGGATAAATTGTGAATTCTCTTGCATTTTGTTATATCTTAAAATTTTGAATCTTGTGCAGAGCAGTGTTTGCATTCCTCTGGTGTTTATCCTAATGTTGGCAATTATTTATTCATTCATTCATTTATTTATTTATTTATTTGTTTTTTTGAGACATGGTTTCTCTGTAGCTTTGGAGCCTGTCCTGGAACAGGCTCTTGTAGACCAGGCTGATCTTGAACTCAGAAAGATTCGCCTACCTCCTGAGTGCTGGGATTAAAGGCATGCACCACCATGGCCCGGCTAAATGTTGGCAATTTGTAGTCTCAATTTCTCTCCTTTATTTTGCTCTGATGTGTGTAAGAGCTTAAACACTTGAGCTCTACTCTCCCTAGTTACCCATAGCTCTTGGTCATTTGCAATCTCTTTTTCTCTGGAAAACGTGATTTCTGCTTTTATACCATCAGTGTTTTTCATTGTCTCTTCCTCATTGAATCCAACTTCTCTGTCTGCTGGTCTTCCCCCTCCCCATCCCCAGTTCCTCAGCTGGAATTCCCCTCCAGGATGGGCAAATTCCTAGTGTCTTTATTCACAAGTGTTTTTGTACCTTTTTTCTTAGCAGATATTTCCACGGAGTATATGATTCTTAGATGATGATAATTTTCTCTCAGTACAGGGACTTATCCTCTGCCTTCTAATTTCCTTTGCATTTGGTAAAAACTCAGGTGACAGCTCGGTGTTGGTGTTTCATGCCTTTAACTGCAGCACTTGAGAGGCAGAGGCAGGCAGATCTCTATGAGTTCGAGGCCAGCCTGGTCTACAGAGTGAGTTCCAGGACAGCTAAAGCTGCACAAAAAAACCTTGTCTCTAAAAATAAGCAAGAACTAAAACCAAAACAAATAAATAAATAAAAAAAAAACAACCCAAAACAAGAAAAAATTTGAATCTCCTATGTTAGCTTTAATCTAACTGTCCCAGTTTGACATTTATGCATCTGCTTAAATGTCTTTAGCCTTTATTCTCAGTCTTTTAAATAATCACTAATTTCCTTCCTCTTTTCTACATGTGTAGAAGCTAGAGGTTGGTATTGGGGGATCTTCCTCAGTTATTCCACCTTATTGTTTGAGACAGATGTTTGACTAATGGGCTGGCTAGTAAGCTTCAGTGATCCTCCTGTCTCTGCGTTCGGGTTCTGGGATTATAGGTGTGTGTCGCTTTGCTCAGCTTTTGCATAGGTTCTGGGAAAAAGTCAGGTCTTGCAAGCATTGTACTGAGCCATCTCTTCAACCCTCCATTTTTATTTTAATATCAGTGATAGGATATCTTATTTTTAATATGACAGAAGAGAGAAGGATTTTGAAACTTGTTGGTTGATAAAATAATAATACCAGGAATTTTTTTTTCCTAAGTGAAGATAATTGAAACATTAATTGAACTGGTGGTCTGGAAACAGCTTGTTTGGAAGTCCCTTCGTCCATTTAGGCTGCTGTAGTAAAGTCACTGTGGTAGGAAGCGTCTAACAGCTGACGTTATCCATCATACACTGGTAGTTGAGAAGTGCGACAGGTTTGGTGTCTGTCAAAGGGCCTGTGCCTCATAAATGTACCTTCTTGTCCTTTCTCCATAGGACCCCCATTTTTATTTTTGCAGTGCTAAAGATTAAACCCAGAGCCTTCACTAGTGCTGGCAAGCCCTCTACCATTGAGATACATCCCTAGCTCTTGTTTTTTGTTTTGTTTTGTTTTGTTTTTGAGATGATGTTCCTGAGACTTGCTTCTTGAACTTGCTGTGTAGCTTATACTGGCCTTTAACTCATAGTCCTCTTCATTTTTCCTACCCAAGGTTAGAGGCGTGAGCCATCATGTTTACTTCTCTTGGGCTTCTTCAAGACATAATCATTCTTTGAGGGCTCCATGACCTAATTATCACTCCACCTTTAAAATTATTGCAGTGAGGGCTAGGTTTCAACATATGAATAAGGGTGATGTGAAACAAGCTTTCAGACCATAGTGTTTTTTCTCATTGTCCTTTAGAAGTCATGTTTATCTCGTATGTGGGGAGAGTACCTTTGTGCTCTTCCAGTAGCACCAGGAGTCTGAACTTGTTGTGAAGTCTGCAGTGTCATTTCTTTATTCTCTAAATGAGACATAGGTGAGATTCAAGACACTGTTCATCTGGAGGCAAGTTGTCCAGCTATGAAGTTGTGAAAATTGGTTCTCTGCTTCTGAGATACAAGGATAGGACAGGCAGAGATGATAGATCTGTTCTCAAAAGGTGAGAAATAGGAAAGAAGGAAGGGATTGTGGATCTTGCATGAGTAAGTCCAAAACCCAACAATGTAAACAGTGTGTCTTATGGCTCAAGAATAACTAGTTTTACTTTGCATCTTGCCTTTTATGTACCTTGGGGTGGAGTTTGGGCTTTCAAAGCTCTTGGAAGCCTTGGTGCTAATGGCTTGCTGGGTGGGTGCAATCTGTGTGGCATGGGTTGGAATGCTAGCTGTGACTCTTCCAGGCCAGAACTATAAGTTTGCTACTCAAACCCTTCTTTTGATATGATTTTTTCAAGCTTTGGCATTTTAAGCCTGTGACAGGAGGAACAGCACCTACAATTTCCTGAAATGCCTTTGTGGTCATTTTGCTATTTTGATGCTTCACATCTGGCTTAACATCAATCTGTTAAAGCATGTTGTCACAGAGAACTCTTGGATTGCTTACCCAGACACTCGTTTTCATTTTTTACAACATGGTCAGGATGGGTACCATCCAAATGTAATATTGCTTCCCTTTTGATTATGAATTTAATCTCTAAGGCATTTCTTTCTTTGGATTTACTGTATGCAGTCAAGAGAAACCATATGGCGCTTTCTGCTTTTGTTTAGATATTTCATCAGCCAAATAGCTAATTTTATCACTCATAAGTTCTACTTTCTGTAAAATACCAGGATATGAACACAATTCAGACTGGGTCTTTATCTCTTCTTATTTTTCAGTATTGGAGGTGGAATCCAGGGCTTTGAGCATGCTAGGCAATTCTCTACTATTATGCTGTATCCAGCTGTCTTTGCCTCTTTATAACAAGGGTCTATGTTCTTCTAGTTGGCAGTGACATGTTCCTCATTTCTGAGACCTCATCAGAATGACCTTTACTGTTCATATTTCTGTCAACATTTCATTCAAAAGCATTGTGTAATCTCTGAAAAGACAGAGGCATTCTGTGTAGTCTTTTCTGTGCCTTCACCTCGGAATTGTTCTGAATGCTTTGTTTACAGTGGCAAGGGTTTTTCCTACATGCTTGTCTGGTTTTTCCAGCTTGCCCCATTGCCCAGTTCCAAAGCTGCTTCTATAGTTTTAGGTTTATCTTATAACAACAGCTCTACTCTTTGGACCTTGTTTCTGTCTTTGTTTGGGGTGTTATAACAGCGTGGGTAGATTGAGAAAACAATAAAAATCCCAGGTTGTGAAGGTCTGTCTGTATAGGCGGTGCTTTCTTGGTGTATTTCACCAAGTATAATAGTTCTTAAAAAATTTTACTCTGATATACCAGTTGTTTACATCGTTTTTGTTTTTTTGGGTTTTTTTGTGATTTTTTTTGAGATGTGCTCTCCATATTTTGCCCAGAGGACATTGAGCATGCACATGGTGCACAGATGTAAATGTAGGAAAACAATCCATACACATAAAATAAAAATAAGTAAATCTTGGGGGCTTGGAAAGATGGTTTAGTGGTTAAAAGTACTGGCTGTTCTTTTAGAGGACCCAGGTTCAAAACCCAGCTCCCGCATGGAGACAACTGTTCTGTACTGTATGCATGTGGTGCATGGACAAGAAACTCACACATTTAAAATAAGTCTTGTTTTTTAAATTTTTGGTTTTTTAAGACAGGGTTTTTCTATGTACCCTTGGCTCTCTTAGAACTGTATATAGATTGGTCTTGAACTCACAGAGATCTGCCTGCCTCTGTCTCCTCGGAGCAAGGATTAAAGGTGTGCACCACTACCATCTAGCTTAAATAAATCTTTTAAAAAAAGATTATGTGAAATGTGTTTGTGCAGTTTATAGCTAAATGCTGGGAACCATCTTCAGCCAGTGGCCTTTGAGAGGCTGGACCAGGTTGGGCGTGGCCTTGGGTACCAAAAATGTGCTTGTTGACATGCCCTCCCTCCCTCCCTCCCTCCCTCCCTCCCTCCCTCCCTCCCTCCCTCCCTCCCTCCCTCCCTCCCTCCCTCCCTTCTTCCCTCCCTCCTGGCTGCTGGTTTCAGTTCTATGAGATTCCCCCCTAAATAAAGAACCGTTTATTATACTCAATTCTGACCTGGTGTGGGACTTCTTTATTTGCGTTCTTCTACAGCTAAACAATAATACTGTATTTGGATCAGGGAAGAACATTATTGGTGTCTTGAAAACTCCTTAATGACCTAATCACATTGCTTTTCTTACCATTTCCCACTCGCCTGAACTGTGTTTAGAAAATTTCTTTGCTCTGTAGTGTCTCTCTAAACAACATATTGGTTTGTTTACTTGTCTTTGACATTTTAAAAATAGAGTAATACTATAGGTATTCTTCTGATGCCTTTCATAAGCATTTTCATGTCAGCTGCACTCTTGTGTGATTCATTACTGCTACAGAGTATTCCATATTTCATCATTTATGCTATTGATAATAGACATTTAGCACACACAGTCTCTCCTTCGTCTTTTCTTGTGGTGTTGGAGGTCAAAGACTAGGTAGGGACTTGCTTGTTCCTCCTAGGCAAGTATTCCACCTCTGGGCTACACTCTAGCTTACAGTGTTTTTTGCTGTTACTAACAATGTTGCTCTTGACCATTCCTGCACATGTCTCCTAAGCATGTAGGAGTTGAGAATCTCTGTCTAGTAGTAAACCTGCTCAGTTTGGGGATATATGGGTATGCTCAGTTTTACCAGAAAATGCCAAGTTGTTTTTAAAAATTACTGGTTTTCCTCCTTGTACTCCAGTGCATGCTACCTCCAGTATGTCTTCCTGGTGCTCAGGGTCCTTGGCAGTACTTGTAGTTGTGTATTTAACATTTGTATACACCTGCTTGGTAATATATACTTCTTCCTAGTAGATAGAAGAAGATTACTTTCACCATATTCCATACATTTAGATAGTTGGTATCTCATTGTTTTTTAGTTTTTAAATGTATTTGATTATTTCATGTGTATGTGTGTTGCTTGCGTGTATGTGTGTGTGCAATGTTTAACACCCATGGAGGTCAGAAGAGGATGTTAGATCCTTTGGGACTGGATTTATAGACAGTTGTGAGCCATCATGTGGATGCTGTGGATTGAACAAGTGCTCTTAAATGCTGAGCTAACTCTCTGGCTCCCCATTTTTCCCTCCCTCCCTCCCTCCCTCCCTCCCTCCCTCCCTCCCTCCCTCCCTCCCTCCCTCCCTCCTTTTTATAAAATTTTATTTATAAGTGTGTGTCTGTGTGTGTATCTGTGTGTCTTTACACAGATGCAGGTGTCTGCAGAGGCCAGCAGTGGAAAACAGATCCCCCAAGGCTGTAGTTAGGCAATTTCTTAACTGCTGGAGATGGATCTGGGAACTGAACTCAGGTCCTCTAGAAGAGTAAGCACATGTTCTTAACCACTGAAACATCTCTCTAGCTTGGCTATTATTATTATTATTATTTAAAATTCACTGCTGCAGACAAATGGCAGTGATTTCCAGTTTTTTTAGATTAATTTATTTTTTTTATGCGCATTCGTGTGTAGGAGTAAGATCCCTGGTGTGAAAGACAGTTGTGAGCTGCCATGTGGATGCTAGGAATTGAACCCAGGTTCTGTGCAAGAGGCAGTGCTTTTAACTGCTAAGCCATCTCTCTAGCCCTTTTTATTATTTTTAATTATAGGTATTTTAATTTTTAGTTATGATTTCTCCTTTTACCCAGGGTATTGTCTTTGGGATATTTTTCTAGTTATCCTTTGGTTACTTTATTTATTTTTGATTTTTCAAGACAGGGTTTCTCTATGTAGCCCTGACTGTCCTGGAAAACTTTCTGTAGACCACTCTGGCCTCAAACTCAGCCATCTGCCTGTCTCTGCCTCCTCAGTACTAGGATTAGAGGTGTGCATACCACTGTTTGGCTTTATTTATTAGCTTATACTTTAATACACAAGATCAAACCAGGCAAAAAGTCAACATAGATAGGTGAGGAACTTGAGAGGCCCCTCATCCCTAACCATTGAGCAGTGGATAACTATTTAGGAGGGGAAATTCTTTCTTTGAAGATTTGGCCATTGCTGTTTGCCCACACTCCAGTAGCTTCATTTTTTTTTTTCCTATCTACAATGGTTGGAATCCAGTAGCTTCATAACCATCCACATGAGGTCTGCATTAATTAGGCTTAGTGGGTTATTTAAAAGAAAAAAAATTCATGAAGTTTGGAGGTAGACATGTATGGCGGTCCTAGGGTGTTGGAGGGGACAAATGGGGGCTGTACATGTTCATATTTCATTGTGTACACATGTGAAATTCTCAATAAAAATTAAATTAAAATATTTATATTTTAATTGTATTTTCAGTGAATATGGTTTGTATGTTGTTAGTATTTTCAGATTTGAACTTTTTATAATTGAACATCTTGTTAGTTACTATTGCTGTTGTAAAATTTTCCAAAATATAGTGCATATTAGAAAACATTCTATCCCTGAGCTATAGTCCTGATCCTTTTTACTTTTAAAATTTATTTATTTATTTGGTTATTTACAAAAAGATTTATGACCTGACAGTGGTGGCGCATGCCTTTAATCCCAGGGGTGGGGGGGGGTGGAGGGTGGGGGGGGGGTGGAGGGTGGGGGGGGCAGAGGCAGGCCAGCGTTGCCTACAAGAGCTAATTTCAGGACAGGCTCCAAAGCCACAGAGAAACCCTGTCTAGAAAAACAAAAAAAGAATTTCACAAGGCTGTAGATATTAGAAGACAGGAATAATTATGGGACATCTTGGAGTCTAGCTAGTCATGAAATTCATTTCATAAAGATTTTATATGTTTTTGAAAATAATGTGTAGCCCCTAGTTCTTGAGTATGAGTTTTATGTGTTGTTTTGACCACGTTTAATAATTAAGCAGTTTAGCTTTTCTCAATTCTGATCCCCCCCCATTGTGTATCCGAAAGAGATATATGTTAGGCAATCTTGCACTGATTTTGATTTTTTTTTCCTTTTTTTTATTGTGTGTTCTTTTGTGAGTGGTATACTCACACTTGCCTGTGTGTATGCATGTGCATACACAGAAGCCAAAGAAGATGTCAAATGTCCTGCTCTGTCACTCTGCCTTATTCCTCTGACATAGGGTTTTTCACTGAACTTAGAGGTATGCTGGTGTCCAGCAAGCCCTAGGGATCCTCTGTCTACCCCTACAGCAGTGAGGTTAGAGGTGCATACATAATAAGGTCCAGCTTTACACTCGGGTAGCAGAGCAGCACTCAGGCTCCCATGCTTGTCCAGGAGGCACTCCTATGTTCTGAGCCAGTTCTCAAGTCCAGACTAGTGGATGTGTCAGTTCTGCTGCTGTATACGTGTTATTAGATGACAGAAGTTAGAATAGCGTGCTGTGAAATCATCCTTTGTTTCTGTTGTTTTTTGCTTCCATCACCTCCCTCCCTCCTTCTTTTCTAATTCTTTGCCCACATTGGACAAACCATCTACCATTAAGATACATGCATGCCATTTCTTGTTCAGTTTTTTTTTTTTTTTTTTTTTTTTTTTTTTTTTTTTTAGTATTTGGTGGACCTTTTCCATTCACTGACCATGAATCTTTGTGTTTTAAGTTTTTCTTACAAATAGTACTTGAAAAGCTAGTTTGACTTTTTTCTTCCAGCTGGAGTGTCTATTTTATTTATTAACTGTGAGTACTGGGATATTTGAACTTGTATCTGCTACTTGTAAGTCTTTTTTTCTCACTCCCCTCTTTGAATATGACTTTAGTTTTAGGCTCTTTTTTTTTTTTTTTCTACTTGAAGCATGTTCTTTAGAACTATTTTAAATAAGAGTCTATTGCTGTAATTGCTCTTTTTCTTTCCTTAAAAATATCTTAATTTCCTCCTTATTCCTGAGTCATAATTCCACCATTATGTAGAAATCTAGGCAGTTATTTTTCTCTTCAATATGTTAAAGATACCATTTCCTTATTTTTTTACTGTTAAGAATTCAGTTGTCATTATAATTGCCATGGATGGTATTTTCTCTCTGGCTGTTTTGAAGTCTTATCTTTTTCTTTTTCACCTTGTAACCATTTATCTGTGTGAGCAGTGTATGTGTGTGCACACAGGTGTACAGGTCAGATGACGGCTTTCATCAATCTCGTGTGGGTTCTAAGGATCAAACTCAGGTTGTCAGTCATTTTGTTGGCCCATCATTGTTCATTGGTCCATGTTTGTTCTTTGTTGCTATGTAGTTTCATGAAAATGTTTTAGAGGGATGCGTGTGTGCATGTATGTACATGTGTGTGTGTGTGCAAGCGCGTGTGAGTGATTTTAAAATTTCTTGCTTTGGTGATTAAAAGCATGTGCTACCATGCCCAGCCCATTCTCTTTATTTTTGAAATACCATCTTTAAATTTTTTTTTTTTGATTTTTCGAGACAGGGTATTTAAAGCTCTTATTTTTGAGACAAGGTTTTACTATGTAGGTCAAGGCTTTCCTCACATTCTGTATCTCTTTGCCTCATTATTCTGAATGCCTGGCATTACAGGTGGGTGCCATCATCCCCTTTATTAATATCTTTATGAATATGTTAGTAAGTAACAACCTGGGATGTTTTCTTAATCATACAGAATTGATTTGTGTTTGCTTAATTTTTCTGTTTTATATCAACAGACTTTGCTTTTGTTTGATGGTTCTAGGCTGCATGCGTATTTATTTATTTATTTATTTATTGGTTTTTTGAGACAGGGTTTTTCTGTAGCTTTGGTGCCTGTTCCGGAACTAGCTCTTGTAGACCAGGCTGGCCTTGAACTCCCAAAGATCCGCCTGCCTCTGCCTCCCGAGTGCTGGGATTAAAGGCGTGCGCCACCACCGCCTGGCTATTTATTTTTTTTGAGACAGAATTTCATTATGTGTCCCTGGCTGGCCTAGAATTTACATATGCTGATCTCTGCCTCTGAATTCTGGGATTAAAGGCATGTGCTACCATGCCCAGCTCTCTTCCCTCCTCCCCCCTTTCAGCTTTATTATTATTATTATTATTTTGGTTTTTTGAGACAGGGTTTCTCTGTGGTTTTGGAGCCTGTCCTGGAACTAGCTCTTGTAGACCAGGCTGGTCTTGAACTCACAGAGATCCGCCTGCCTCTGCCTCCCAAGTGCTGGGATTAAAGAGCTTTATTATTTTTTAAGTTATGTGTATAGTGGATCTTTATGTGGGTTTGTGCCCTTGAGTTGTGGGTACCCATAGAGGCCAGAGGTATTGATTCCTCCTAAGAGTGTAATTACTGGCTCCAGGTATGGGTGCTGAGCTAAAGCAGTAAGTGCTCGAAGACACTGAGCCATCTTTTCAGCCTCCTAACTTTATTTTTAATTTTTGTGGTGCTCGGGACTGAATGCAGGGCCTGGCACGTGATAGGCAAGCCCTTCACCCTTAGGTATACCCTCCTCCCCTTTCTCACTTTAGTATCTTCATAGGTCTTAGATATTCTCATCCTTTCCCTCTTACCAAAGATAGTTATGTTGGGTATTGAATTCATTAATTAACTTGATTATTATCATATTTACTCTTCTATTGCTGTGATAGAACACAGTGACCAAAGCAATTTATAAAAGCAACTGTTTAGTTTGACTTATAGTTTCAGAGGGTTGGAATCCATGATGTCAAGAGTGAAGCAACAGCTGAGAAATCATATCTTGATCTATAACCCTGGGACACAGAAGGAGAGCACTGGGCATCTCAGGAATCTTTTGAAACTTGAAGGCCCCCTCCCAGTGACTCACCTCCTCCAACAAGGCCATGCCTCATCCTTTCTAAACAGTTCTACCAACTGGCAACCAAGTATTCAAATTCAAACTGCCACAATTGTTATGATTTTGCAGGATATTGAAATCATGTTATGTAAGTCATATATATACATTTTTATTTGCTAATTATACCTTAGTAAAATGGGAAAACAAATGTAGAAGTCTACTCTTAAGTGAGGGCTTGTTGGGAGCTCCTGTGCATGTGCCCATAGGGAGGTTGGTCGGCAACTTTGTAGTTGTTGACCCTCCAGATGTAAGTCTATCTGTGAAGATCCACTCTGGCTAGGAGACTATGCCTTACTGGTTGCCTGGGAAGTAATGCTTAATTAAAGAATTAAGCCAAGAGACTGGTAGTTTATATTGTGGAGATTTTCACGTATTAAGGAAGTAGTAGGATTATGGTAAAAAGGTTACTTTATAGTTCAGGTTTTAAAATACAGGCAAAGGAAATGGTTGTTCAGTCTTTCTCTCTGAATTCACTGAGCTGTTTGTACCTTAGCCTGCAACCTCGCAGGGACTGCCTGCTGCTCTTGGACCACAGTTTGAGGAACACTGCCCTGGGTAATAAAAAGGTAGTTGCTAAAGGCAGTAAGAAAGTTAGTGTGATATAAATGGTTTATTCTTTTATTCAACAAATATTAATTAATTGCCTTAAGAAACCTTCTTGATCAAAGGATAAAACAGCTTCTGAGAAAGATAACTCTCGTTCCCATGGAAGTTAAAATACATGAGTGATATTCATTAAGCAGTTCATCACCTAGCTAATTGTATTTGTTAGAAGAATCATATAGACATGCTGGGGATGCAGCTTAGTTGATAGAGAGTACTTGCGTAGTGTGCATGAAGTTGCAGGCTCACTGTAGTATTGTATAAAATCTGACATGGTCACATATGCCAATAACTCTAGTGATTTGGAGGAGAAAGTAGGAAGATCAGAAGTTCAAGGTCATCCTTGACTGAAATGATGAGTTTGAGTCTGGGGTACATGAAAAAATTTTTTGAGTAAAATAAATTTTAAAAAGGTAAGATCATTGTATTTGAGAGTTTTAAAAATTTTCTTTTATGGGTTTCTTTTCAATGAGCACTTACTACTTTCCAAATTGGGGAAAAGTGAATGAAACCTTAAAAATATTTTATGCTATATTATAAATATCTTTGAATATAATAGAATATATAGATATCTTTGGATAATTGAAGATAAAGGGTTTAGGCTGCATGAAGAAAAATAATTTCCTTAGAATTATGATCTCTGTTTAGAACAAATTATGATCTACTTAAGATGTAAGATTTTAACAAATAGGAATTTATTTAAAAGAAAGCTTAATATTAAGCAAAGTACTGTGAACAATGGATAGTTTGTTTCTAGTTTCACTCAGAAATTCTGGAAAGGTCGCCACCAGCTAAAATGTTTGCTTCTGTGTACATTCTAATGAGTTTCTAAAAGGCCTCTCACACTATAATGGGAAGTAGGAGTGACATTACATTTCACTTAGTATACATACAGGAAAAAAAAAAAAAGAAAAGAATCCTACAAGGAGGAAAAGCACTCCAACATGTCCTCGTTACATATCAGGAAACAAACACCTTTAAAAAGTGTATTCTGAGCTGGACAGTGGGCTAACTGGTTGAGAGCACTGGCTGCTGTTTTGGAGGATCTAGTTTGATTCTCAGCATCCACATGGCAGCTCATGACCATCTTTAAACTTCAGTCTCAGGGGATCTGACTTCCTTTTCTGGCCTCCAAGGACACTGCACAGAATATACATTATTAATATTGCTAATACATTAAAAAGTTAAAGTATATCTTCAAATATTGTAGTTGGTTTTATTAAACAGAGGATTCTGCATCTTTGGTTACATATTACATGCATAATAGTGCTTTAGATAGTGTTTAGTGGCCTTAAAAATTATAAAGTTTTATTTTTACTTTAATGTTATTTTAAGTATACAATTGACAGTCAAAGTTATTATTCCTCTAACAAAGTTGAATGAAAAAGGTAAGCCAACTGCAAATTGCTAAACCGGGAATAATTGGTACAGGCTATAGCTAAGCTAATAGTATGTGAATCACTAAAATTGGGCAGAGTGGAGTAACAACATGAAATTTAATATTGAGCTCATAAAACAGGCATTACATAATCACCATTTTTAAAACTATAGGTATTATAAAGATATCTATAGGCAAAGGTATTAGCATGGAGCCAAACTGATTTTTGCCAAGAAATTAATTCTAGCTTTACTTTCCCCTGAATGGCTTGAGCTTTAGTTTATTCATTTTCATAGTATTATGAATTTTCAGCTACCCAAGTATTTTATACACAGAAGCCTTGATTCTTTCCTTCCTCTCCCCTCCTTCCCTCCTCCCCTCCTCCCCTTCTTCCCTTCTTTCCCCTCCCTTCTCTTCTTCCTCGTTTCTTCTTGAGACAGAGTTTTTCTGTGTAGCCCTGGCTGTCTTGGAACTCAACTTTGTAAACCAAGATAGTCTTGAGCTCATAGAGATCCACCTGCCTCTGCCTCCCGAGTGCTGGGATTAACCATGTTCAGCAAGAAGCCTTGATTCTTAAAGAACCTATTTGCACTTGCACCTTATTTACCCAATCACTACTGAAGCTCCAAAAGTCAATTCCCAAATGTCGTTTCTAGATTCTCCAGATATATACCTGACCAGAACCTGTTTCTTACCAACCAAAACTACAATCATATTGTTTCCACAGAAAATTCTGGTTCCTTTGCTTCCTTTTCTCCCTCTGTATGCTCATTTAGTACAAACCTGTGAGGTACAGCAGAACAAGTAGACATCTTTGTACATATTTGGGGAAGAGTGTGATGAGGATGAAAAAGGTATCCCTGCAGAAAGAGAGTACCTACACAGGGCAGCTCAACAGAGTCAGACAATGGACAAGGAGAGACTACTCTCCAGAGGGAGGCCAGGAACAGTCAGAAATTAGTTCAACCAGGGAGGAAGGGGGAGGTAGGCCACAGGATAACAAAGGCCCACTGGAATAAGGATGGAGTTTATAAGAAAGATGTCCCTAAATGGGTATCAGTACCTGAGTGGGCCCAGAAGGAGTGGTGGGCTGTGTGAATCTTCTGTATGGGAGGAGGGGGAGTGTATTAGCAGAGAGTTGGAGCAGGTTAGGGAGGATGTCCACATGGGGAAGCAATGTTGGGCAGGCAGGGTGTCCAACCATGGACGTGGTAAGGAGGAAAATAAAAAAGGTGTAGGGGGCTGGTAAGATGACTGAGCAGCAAAGGTACTTGTCACCAAAGTTGATAACCTGAGTTGGATTCCCACAACCCACGCAGTGAAATTCATTTAAAAAAACTGAGAGAAAAAGATGGTTTCATTCTTTCGTAGTTCTCTTGGCTGTCTTTCTTTTTCTTACTTACCTTTATCTAATCCCATTTTATTCACCTACTTTTCCCTATGGTCCATCTGGAGTTTAATTTCAGCACGTTTTCTTCTCACTGTAGGTTGCTTCTAGGAATAACTTATTCTTCATTTGGATGGTTTAGGACTTTATTGTCAAGTGGAATTTGATAGCTGCATCATATATAGCTACTTAAAGTTAAATTCAAATAAAAATCAAACATTTGATTCTTCCTCTGTACTAGCTATGTCACAGATGTTTACAGTAGCCACATATAGCTGGCTCATGGCCAAGGTGCTGGCCATTGCTGATACAGAATATCATTGCAGAAAATTCTGTTGGTGGTATTTTATAACATGCCACAGTTCTTCAGATTTGACCATAAGCCTGTTGTACATGTCTATATGTAGCTGTATACATCCCCATTTTGTTTCTAAATTGGACTGCTGTGTATTCATTGAAAATGTACTGCCATTTGGGGAAATCTGTTTTTTACATTCATCAGGCTTTCTGCTTCCTCTATGTATTTACTTATACAACCCTGGTGTAGTGGTAAGTGTGTATTACTTGTCTATGCACACATGCACAGCCTTATTTGGGAGAACCTTGTTCTCTCTCTGTAGATCTTTGTGAGCTTCAGCTTTGGTCTTCTGTATTCTCTGTTGATTGTGTGGAGGAGTTAAGGGAACTCACAGTTGTATTGGTGCCATTTTCATCTTCTAAAATTCTCTTTTCTGAGCTTTCATGTTTTTCCTCCACAATCTTTATGGTTGACTTTATGTAATCTGATACCTCATCCCCTCTGAATTTGGTATTTCTTTGCTGTCAAAGTAATCGTGTCTTACTAACTTAGCAAATGTTTAGGCATATCACTTGGTCCTCTCATCTTTACTTGGGCCACTTTCAAGTGGAGATCATCTAAAGTGTGGTTTTCACAGGGGAGCCTCCGTAGTTCTCTTTCAGCGTTAGCAGGGTCTAACACAAACAGTGAATTGAGGTCTGATGCTCATGTGCAGAATTACCCTTATGAGTTGAGTAGCAGTGCTTTTCTATGTGGTGTAACTGAGCTCTTCTACAGGTCAGTGTAAATGTGAGCCCTTTAAAGAATTTGTTTTCCTGTGAGATGAATTTCTTGGTTGCTTTGCTAGTGCCCCTGTGGTATGGTTGGCTATCTTTTATTTATTTTTTAAAAATTTTACTTTTTGGGCTTTTTAATTCTATGTATGTATGTATGTATGTATGTATGTATGTATGTATGTATGTATTTATTTATGGTTTTTCAAGACCGGGTTTTTCTGTAGTTTTGGAACCTGTCCTGAAACTAGCTCTTGTAGACCAGGCTGGCCTTGAACTCACAGAGATCCTCCTGCCTCTGCCTCCCAAGTGCTGGGATTAAAGGTGTGCGCCACCAGAACCTGGCATGAGGAAGGGGGGGGTGGTTTTTACAAATATTTTTAATCTTTTATTTATTGTCTTATTTTATGCTGCTTTGGTGTTTTGCATGCATGCATGTCTGTATGAGGACGTTGGATCCCCTGGAACTGGAGTTACAGATGATTGTAAACTTCTATGTGGGTGCTGAGACTTGAACCCAGGTCTTATGGAGTCAGTCTTTACTCTGTTCCTGGTTTATAGTTTGTTATAGCTGAACAATTGTCTTCTGTTCTCCATTGATTACAAGTTTTCCATTGACTAGAGGTTTACAGCCTAGATTTCCTTCGTCTGTTGGTTTTTTTTTTTTGTTGTATGTATGTGTGTATGTATGTATGTATGTTGTTGTTGTTGTTGTTGTTGTTGTTTTTGTTTTTGAGATAGAGTTTCTCTGCATAGCTCTTGCTGTCCTGGAACTCACTCTGTAGACCAGGTTGGCCTTGAACTCAGATGTCCACCTGTCACTGCCTACTTAGTGTTCGAATTAAAGGGTACCATCATTGTCTGCTGGTCTGTAGTTCTTTACATGCTTGAGCTCAGTGTGTATAGGAAAGGGTTATATGTATTTGTTGCAGACATTCTTATTGGTAATTTGGAATAACTCTGGTTCTGTGGGTTCTTCTTGGAAAGCACTGGGTAGAAGATTTGATCTTGTAGATAGAGGCTTATGACTTCCAGAAAGAAAACCAAAAATTGAAGTTGATAGAGCATTTAGGATTTATTCTGAATTCCATGTTGTATTATAAATTAGAATATATATATATATATATATATATATATATATATATATATATATATAGCTAGCCATGGTTGATAAAGATTCACATCTAAGGTGACTTTCGCTGAAAAGAATGTTTAGTAATTTTGAAGAGTAAAGTCTTAATATTTTTCTCTTTTAGCTTCCAATAAAAACAGGACAGCAAAATACACATACCAAAGTCAGCACCGAACATAACAAGGAATGTCTGATCAACATTTCCAAGTACAAGTTTTCTCTGGTCATCAGTGGCCTCACCACCATCTTAAAGAACGTTAACAATATGGTGAGTATCTGATTACTGAACTTCTGCTCTTTGGAGAATTTGCTTATTTTGGTTCTGAATTGGAAGTTGAGAGCAGCATGTTTTAAAAGTATGGGACTATTTTCTTAGGATTTAAGATGTGAGTCATTTCATTTTATGATGAGCACAAGTGTAACTTACATTTTGAGTTTTTATATTTACCTTTGAAGCTTCTCTTATTGCTCTTATTTCATTTTTCAGAATTCAGAATTTACATAACTTTTGTATTGTGTGTAAACTGATCATAATATAGATTCTTTCCCCCTTCTTTTCCTGCCACATCTACACCTCCAGCTGTGTAGTATGGAATCTGTTAATATGCTTTTCATTAGCCGATTCCTTGAATGTATTTGTTGACTGTTCATGTACAAATCATGTGGTGTATAAACTATGATCTTCACTCCTAAATTGTGGGATTAATTTTTATGACCATATTAATGAGTTTTCTCTCCCTTCCTGTAACCTGTAACAAATAATGATAGTCCCCTAAAAATTTATTCCCTAAAAACATAGGAACTTTTATAAAATGGTACATTTATTTACACAATACATTTAATATTTTGCTATAGCTCTTTTTACCTGCTGTGGAGCAAAGTAATAGAATTTTTATGTATGAGTATATGGCTGCATTCCCAGTTATACTGCAGTATTCTTATGTTTGGGATCATCTTTAAAAACTTACTGAAAAGTTAAAGGGCCTGTGAGATGGTTCAAACACTGGTTGGAGGTGAGAACCAGCCCCCAAAAGTTATCTGTCCTTTGACCTCCTTGTGGACACCATGGTGAGCCCACACTCCCAATAATAACAATAAAATAAGAAATAGAAATCGTATTTTCTTTCTTTCTTTCTTTCTTTCTTTCTTTCTTTCTTTCTTTCTTTCTTTCTTTCTTTCTGTCTCTCTCTCTCTCTTTCCTTTCTTTCTTTCTTTCCTTTCTTTCTTTCTTTCCTTTCCTTTCCTTTCCTTTCCTTTCCTTTCCTTTCCTTTCCTTTTTCCTTTCCTTTCCTTTTTCCTTTCCTTTCCTTTCCTTTCCTTTCCTTTCCTTTCCTTTCCTTTCCTTTCCTTTCCTTTCCTTTCCTTTCCTTTCCTTTCCTTTCCTTTCCTTTTCCTTTCCTTTCCTTTCCTTTCCTTTCCTTTCCTTTCCTTTCCTTTCCTTTCCTTTCCTTTCCTTTTTCCTTTCCTTTCCTTTCCTTTCCTTTCCTTTCCTTTCCTTTCCTTTCCTTTCCTTTCCTTTCCTTTCCTTTCCTTTCCTTTCCTTTCCTTTCCTTTCCTTTCCTTTCCTTTCCTTTCCTTTCCTTTCTTTTCTTTTCTTTTCCTTTCTTTCGGTGTCTCTGTGTAACCACCCTGACTGTCCTGGAACAACTCACTCTGTAGACCACGCTGGCTTCAAACTCAGAGATCTGCCTGCCCCTGCCTCTCAAGTGCTGGGATTAAAGGTGTGTGACACCACCACCACCTGGTAAAAGTAGAAAATTGAAAAAAAATTGTACTATGGAAGTAATAGTCTCTTGTTATTAAGTAGATAGACGATGTAGAGTTCAGTTTGAAAGTAGTGAATGCTTAAGATTCACTGTTGTTGATGTAGCTTTTAATTTTGATAAGAATTAAGAAATTAGTTGTTTTGTAGTAGAAAGAGATGGACTGGTACAGACCTCTAACTCGTGAACTATTTTTAATCCTCATTGATTCATTACCACCTACCTACTCCTTTCATCCCCTCCCATTTTTTTTCTTCTTTTCATGTTTTCTCTCGTGTAATTTGGGCTGGCCTTGAACTTGCTATGTTCCTAAGACTAGCCTTGAACTAGTCATTATTTCCATAGTGTTGGGATTAGCAGTGTTTTCCCACCATGACTGACCACATCATAGACATTTTATAAACATAAAGCAGCTTGTTTTACTGTTGCATAGCTAATGACAGTCTTTAATAAATGGCCTCTATTTCTATACAGCCAGGAATTTATTTTTTGAGTATTAGGGCACAGTAAGAAGTAGTAGACTTAAATATCATTGAATGTAGAAAACAAAATGGAAGATTAATATTTTTTCTTGATTTTTAGTCTTTTGTTTGTTTGTTTTTGAGATGGGTTTTCTTGTGTTGCCCTAGCCGTTCTAGAACTAGCTCTGTAGGCCAGGCTGGCCTCGAACTCACAGAGATCCACCTGCCACTGCCTCCCAAGTGCTGGGATTAAAGGGTGTGCGCCACCGCCGTCTGACTGATCCTTTAGTCTTTTATATTTCATATGTGCTAATTTGTAATGAAGAGTGTTAATCAAGTTTTCTGAATGTATTTTTCTTTTAGAGGATATTTGGAGAAGCTGCTGAAAAAAATTTGTATCTTTCTCAATTGATTATATTGGATACACTGGAAAAATGTCTTGCAGGGGTAAGTAAATTCATTCTACAGTAAGCAGGTTCTGTGAATTCAATCTTAAGAATTATCTGGAGTATCAAAAGGTCAGTATGGACACTGAGCACACATGAAGAGTCTTTGTCTAAGATAGATGTATATAAATTACATTTAATACAGTTGACCTGGTGGTGCAGAATTTAGAAAAAATTATTTTATCAACTTTAGTAAATTACATAGCTATTTAAATTTACTTAAAATGTTAAGTTTGAGCCATTTCTGTCGCTAAGATTTTTTTAAGAAAATATTTCTATGAAGAAATCATTATTTCATTAATTTCTCAGATATTATTAGTCTTGTGGCATTTTGCAGCTGGAAGAATATAATTGAGAAGTCCAAGGGCAATCTCATTTTCTTTCCTTCATGACTATGGGTTCAACTTTATATAGACCTCGAAAGTGGAATCTGTCCTTTTGACGGTAGCTACTACAAAACACTTGTGTAGATTTGAGCATTTGTAATAGGTCTGTAGAGGAGTTACTGAGGACCAGGTTCTTTCCCAGGTTCCCTCTGAGAGGCTATTTCAACCATAACTTTATTTGAACTTTTTCAACACCTTTTCTGTTGGTAAAGTGTTTATATTACTCACTAACCTTAATTCTTTACCAAACATGGGTAGATATTCATATATATATATATATTTATATTTATATAAAATGAAGATTTCTGCTTTAAAATTCTCTATGCCATATATGTTAGTTAAAATTTTCTATTCATCACAGAATACAGAATTTTGCTTTTTTTTTTGTTTGTTTTTTGAGAGAGGGTTTTTCTGTGTTAACTGCACTGGCTGTCCTGAAACTCTTCCTATTAAGACCAGGCTGGCCTCCAATTCACAGAGATCCACTTGCCTTTTCCTGCCAGTGCTGGGATTAAAGGCGTGCGCCACCACCAACTGGCCAGAATTTTGCTTTTATTTAGTATAACTTCTATTTTTATTTGTTAAAGTTCTCTACAGTAAATTTAGTTGGAAGAGATTTAAAACGAAAATTTTCAGATACTTTATGCGGATGAGTGTTTTGCCTGCTTGTGTATATATGCACCATGTGTGTTTTTATTTATATTTTTAAAAGTTCATTTTTTATTTTTATATGCATATGTATGTGTTTGCATGTGAATTTATGCACATGCGTGTAGGTGCACTCAGAGATCAAAGATTTTGAATCTCCATGGAGCTGGAATTATAGGTGGTTGTGACTCATCTAGCATGGGTGCTGGGAACTGAACTCAGGTCCTTTGCAAGGACAGTACGTGCTCCCAACCACTGAGCCAAATTTCCAGCTCCTGTAGCGTTTATTTATTTGTTTGTTTTTGTTTGTGTTGGGGGGCATGCGTGCATGTCATGATGTGCCTGTGGAGGTCAGAGGACAATTTTTGGGTAATTGGTTCTCTCCTGCTTTTACGTGGGTTTTGGGAATTGAACTTGAGTCACCAGGCTTTTACAACAAGCACTCTGCTTATGGAGCTATCTTGCCATCTCAGCATATTTCAAACCCTAAAATTTTTTAGATTTATTTATTTTATGTGTATGAGCGTTTCATCTGCATGTATGTATATACGCAGTACGTATGTATGTATGTATGCTGTGTGTGTGCCTGGTGCCTGAGGAGGTCAAAAGAAGGTATCAGATCCCCTGTGACTATAGTTACAGATGGTTGTGAGCCACCACATGGGTACTGACAACTGAACATGGTTCCTCTGCAAGAATAAGTGCTCTTAACCACTGAGTCATCTCTCCAGCCTCTACTATTTTAAACTCTTACTAATCTCTGCCCATATTTCAAAATTGTTAGGCAGTATTTGCAAGTTTTGCACTGAAAATCATAGGAACTATTTTAGCTTGGTGTCCTCTGTTAACTTGTAGAGTGGAAGAACAGAATCATTATATAGTGGGACAGAATTTGGAGGCTGGACATTTTTAACTTGACAGAGGTTTAGTACTTTGTAATTTCTGGTATATCAGGCACACCCATGATTGAGTTTGGTAGGATGGCGTATTGCCTCTTTAAGTTTACACAATTTTTGCTTCATTAACATTTTTAATTGAGAGGTAATGTGTCTTGGAGAGCAATTGCTGCTGACACTCTTTAGAGGCAGTAGAATGTGATGGTGATGTGTTGCCATGGTCTACCTTGTAGAATGTGATTAAAATACATATTACCTTCCTTGACTTGGTCTGCTCTTGAAATTAGTTTTGGTTTCTTTTTTTCTTTCCTTGCTTGTGGAGTTAAGAGATTGTACTCAGGGCCTCGTGCATGTACCAGTGAGTCACATCCCTAGAACTGTGTGTCAGGTTAGTTAGCTATGCCACCTAGGAAATAATCAAGTGATCTGTAAGAAAATTGGTCCAGTTTTAAAAGTTAATTGCATGGAATACAAAATTGACATGTGGTGTGTATGGGGAAAACTACTCTGGAATAAAGAAGCTGAAAGAACAGAATAGTCATGTTGAATCACTTTTGGATCCTCACTGAATTAAAAAGCTGTGAAAGACATTTTCAGTGTCATAGAATATAGCTTAGTTATTAGATGATACCTGGAATGGTATTTTTTTGTATATAATTAGTGAAATTACCTGGTGCGAGTGAGAAGAAAACAAAGAACATGCAACAAACCCACTTAGGAGTTTATTGGGGGTGGGGTGTACAGGTCTGGTTGGTGGGCAGAGAGAGAGACCACACCTGAGCAAGCTGAAAATGGCGCCTCCAGCTTTTAAGGGCTGTCTGGCGCATGTGCACAGCACGGGGTGGCGTGGTTACATCATATGCAGATGATGGAGCCCACACGGCTGCATCATATGTAGATGATGCAACCATGCTGCATGTGGATCACACGGGGTCCTGTAAGATTCCTGGGACCCTTAGGCACTTCTGCTTGAGGGCTTGTCTACACACGTGTGTCAGCCGCATCGTGTGGCTGAGTCATTACAATTAGTATTGAAGTTGCATTAGGGAATATCTTCATTAAAATAAGCTGACATACACAAGGGCTGAGATATTATAATGTTTATAACTTATTTTGAAGTGATTTAACTTAGTGTTATTTGTAGTATATAGTACATGTTTTGGTAAGATTGTCCAAAGGTCAGTGTGTTCCCCAACTAGGAGTTTCTCTGGATGTTAATGACAAATGATATGGTGTACTTACTAGTGGATAAGAATGCAGTCCATTGAGAACTCACAGGGAACAACAGGTTTCTCAAAGGGCAGGGATCAACTGATAAACAGGGAGTGATCAGGTATAGGGAGCCTGTGAGGCCAGGTGGAGGGTTGGGCTTCAATTGTAATGACAGGGCGAAGGTGTCTTCTTTATTGACCATACATAGGCAAATGTTGCATATTCGAGGAAATGATACAGTTGTTAAATTCAAGTGACTGTATAGGTGTTCCTTCTATTTCAGCTTCTCTGTATGCTTGAAACCTAGTAACTGGGAATGTTTACAGGTACAGTTAAAGTTTTAGAATTATGTGATTATTTCCATTTCAGCAACCAAAGGACACAATGAGATTAGATGAAACAATGCTGGTCAAACAGTTACTACCAGAAATCTGCCATTTTCTTCACACCTGTCGTGAAGGAAACCAACATGCAGCTGAACTTCGGAATTCTGCTTCTGGGGTTTTATTTTCTCTCAGCTGCAACAACTTCAATGCAGTCTTTAGTCGCATTTCTACAAGGTTAGTGTATATAAATCATGTGGGACTATTAAGTAAAATAAATTTTAGAATTCTTGTTTGCATAAACATACTTAATAGAATGACTTTTATCTGGGTGTTTAAAGAAATTTTATGTATTTTCTTGACATTTTAATTATATAATATTTAGAGTTATATTAGAAATACTGATGTATAGATATGAGTACTGTTACAAGCTTGGAGAAGATGCTTTCCATGGTCAGGCCCTTTCTCTTTCCTTCTTGCTGAGGATTGAATTCAGAGCCCTGGTTTGGTGTTTTAAATGTATTTATTTAGATTCAAATCAGGTAGAGTGGCTGAGAAGTGTAGTGAGGATTCTAATGATCTAATTCTTATAGCTGTGCAATCATAAGATCCCAAGTTACTTTAAAAATAATCTAAACAATATAGAAGTAAAAGGAAGTAATTGCAAAGTAGAATTCTCTAGAAAGTAGACTGTGTTAAGTGTGTATGAAGCAGTACCATTTATTGAGTATTCGCAGTATACGCTATCTTGCTTTTATTCTCACTATGATGTTGAAAGATAGTTACAGGCAAACAAGTTAATACCACTCAAAAGGAAGGTATTGTGCTGGTGTGGTGGCTCACAACTTTAAAATCTCAACATTTGGGAGGCAGAGGCAGGAGGACCTCAGCGAGTTCAAGGCCAGCCTTTACATAGAGAGTTTGAAACCAGTCAGGGCTACACAGTGAGACCTTGTCTCAAAAAACAAAACCAAAAATTCCTACATAGAAACAAACAAAAATGTTAAGGAATTGTGTCAAATAATGGAAGACCCCAAATTTCTAAGCCAGATAGGCATCAGGATCTACATTAGTTTCAGAATATCAGGTGTTTTCAGTATTTCTTTTTTAACTGTGTTTTATGAAATTTTTAAATTCAGTGCTTAAAAAAATGTAAGGGGCAGAAAAGATGGCTTGTGGTATAGAACATGAGCAGAGAACCTGAGTTTGGTTCCTAGTACCCGCATAGTTGACTGATAACTACAGTTACAGATAATTCAACACCCTCTCTGGACACCAGGCACACATATGGTGCACATATATATATGTGGGCACCCATATGCATAAAATTCACTTGATGTAGATAAAGGCGCTTGCTGAGTAAGCCTCTTGAACATGGATTCTACCCCTGGATCCCATGTAGAAATGGGAAAGAACTAATACCACACTGTAGTCTTCTGACCTTCACATGCATACCATGATACACATGCATTTCCCTGTTTTACACACAATATGAATTTAAAAATAAATTGTAGAAAAAAATGAAATAAAAATTACATTTTAAATCTTTACTTGTAAGTCAAAACTTTAATCATTATAGATGGGGAAATTAGTCTAGAATGGTGCTCAATGGGATCAAATTATAAAGTAACTGCAAGTTTCTTTCATGAAAATGGTTTGCCTTTCTTGTACAAGTACTGTCTAATGGGTTCTTAATTATGATCAAATGAAAGGTATAATACAGTGCACTTAGAGATTTAGTAACTAAAAGACAAATATGGAGGAAACAATCCTTTTGATGCCTCGGTTCCTCTGTCTTTGGCTTGTTAATTTTGTACCAACCGGGCTTCTGTTGCTTTTGCATTCACTCTTGTTTCCCAGCAAGGTGAATGAGAATATATATCAAAATTTGAGGTTTTTTGGTCCAGTGTTGAAGAACTGGTTTTCAATCTTTTTAATAAAAATGTTGTTCTATAATTATGATAGTAGATGACAATATTTTGATATCCTGTAACCTTAACAGACTATTAAAATTTTATTTAATATTATTGGTTAATGTTTATGTGACAAAACAACATTTCCATGGAGTTATTTTGAGTAAGCATATTTTTATATTGAGTCATTATATGCTGAGAGAGTCAGCAAGGTGACAACAGGGAAATAGGAAACTGGAAAGTTATAGAAAGTAAAAACCCTTTCATGAAGATAGAAAACAATAAAGAAAAATGCAGTTTCTTAGTCTATCCGTGCAGGAATTGTTAACGTTTATATAACATAACAATATTTCCATGAAATTTTTAAGTAAGTATATTGTTCTATAAAGTAAATATCCTGTCTTTGAAAACTCTAAAGTCACCCGAGGCTTGTTCTATGAGATTGGGCAGCAGTAGTTCATGTATAGACAACTTTTGTTGATTTCCCAAGTCTAGTCCATAACGAGAGCCTTTAGGGGTCCAGCCTGAACGTATTTTCAGGGTTCAGAGAAGAAGGTGTAGCTAGCGAAAGACTCAGTCAGGATCTGAGGGCGAAATGAGTCTCTCACTCTGCTTTTCCGCATCAGTTTTATTGTTTTGTTTTTATTCTAATTCTCCTGTCCTACTTTTAAATCCTCCAGCTTTTTCTTTTAGCTTCTGTTCTTCTAGCCTAAATACTCTTTTTCCCTTGAGCCTTGAAGTAAAAAAGAAATTACAAGAATTGCCTGTCATTGATCAAAAGCACATTCCTAGGGCTAGTGACAGGGAGCTGAGCCATTGCCATGGTAACACAAGGTTCTAGAGTTCCAACAGTAAGACTGTGACTGGGGGAGGTGGGTTGGGGAAGACACAGTGCTTTGTGACAAACTTGATACATAGGTCTGTTGTTAGCAGACTGGCAAGCAAAGAGTTGGCATGCTTTTCTTAGAGTGCTTTGTGTAGTATCCTTGATTGGGCAGTTAAAGGTGCATGCTGCTAGCCTGACAATATGAGTTCAGTTCCTGGAGCCTATATGGTGGTAGGAGAGAACCACTTCCCACAATTTGTTTTCTGATTGCATTAGCATGCAAGCGTACACACACAATAAGTAATACAATTTTTTTTTAAAAAGAAAATTTGATGCTCATTATTTTGACAGTTGGGAGACTCCAGTTGTACAGCTGTATGAGTTTTGACCTGACTACATTCCTTGTATTTAATTTCAGGAAGACATAGACACATTTGAAAATGTGTTCCAATCTTGGAATTAACTAATTTTTCCAAAAGAGCTGTGGCTAATGTGAGAAATAGAATTCAAACCTCAGTCTTAAATATATGGATTTAAGTTTACTGGAATATCATTTTTCATCATGTTCTTTAAATTGCTTGTATTGTTTAGTTTTAAAATAAGTATGTTCTTACTTAACATGTCTTCATTCACAAGCCCTTCATCTGTTGAATCAGAATCTTGGACTGTTCTAAGACTTAAATTTGTAAATTATTTTTGATTTTTATTTTCAGGTTACAGGAGTTGACTGTTTGTTCAGAAGACAATGTTGATGTCCATGATATAGAATTGTTACAGTATATTAATGTGGATTGTGCAAAATTAAAACGACTCCTGAAGGGTAGGTTTTCATGTATAATATATTTGCAGTTCACATAATTAATCTCAGTATTATGAATATAATAATTCTGTTTGAAATGGATATCAAAATAGAATTTATAGTGTGCATGTTCATGTGAAATGGCCAGTAATGCACATGACTGACTGATTTTTGGACATTTGAATATAATACAGTAGAGAACATGAGTTTTATCTTATTTTTGAGACAAGGTCTCTTTGTTTATACCTGGCAGATCTGGAACTCATTTTGTAGATCAGGCTATCCTTAAACTCAGAAATACCTGCCTCTGCCTCCTGAGTTCTGGAATTAAGGGTGTGTAAGGCTTGGCTGAAAACTTGAATATTTTAAATCTTGACAACAGAAAGTTTTCTTCAGTTAGTTTTGCTTGTAAAGAAGTTTGTGTCTCCAGACGGTGGTGGCACATGGTTTTAATTCCAGCAGTTGGAAAGCAGAGGCAGATGGATCTCTGTGAGTCTGAGGCCAGCTTGGTCTATAGAGTGAATTTCAGGACAGCTAAGGCTACATAGTGAGACTGCCTTGAAACAAACCAACAAACAATTGCCCTCCCTCCCTCAATTAAAAAAAAAAAACAGAAAAAGACTATTATTCTATACGTGTATGTGAGGACTTGTATGTTATAATGCTGTTGTGGAGGTCAGAGGTCTACTTTGTAGAGTTGATTGTCTCCTTCCACCTTGGATTCAGTGAATTGAACTCTAACAGACTTGTGTGGCAAGTGCTTTTATACAGAGCACTGTTGGCAGCCCTTCTTTGTTTTCTTAACATTTGGCTTTTTAGGATGTATTTATGTAGGGACAATAATGTAAAATTCTGTTCTATCAATATTCTTTGATCAGATTTATTATTTGCCTTCCTTTTTCATGCAGAACCTATACTTAAAATTGTGTGCATACAAGAGTGTGTTCCTAGAAGGGGTATTGTGAGGGAAGGATGAGATTTTAAGAGAGGTGGAGAATGAGTTACTGACTACATAAAATAAGAAAGGTGAAGAGAGGACTCATTGGGGGAGAAAGGGGAGGGCAGTAGTGAGAACACATGTGCATGAAGATGACAGATGGCATGTTGAAACTCATTACTTGTATGCTAACCCTAAAGATTAATTTTAAAAAAAATTTATGGGGCTGGAGAAATAACTAAAATAAGAAAGAAAGAAAAGAACACGTTATGATGTAGTTCAGTAGTAGAATGCTTATATTAACATGAACAAAGCTGTGGGTTTGATCCCTAACTGTACCAAAAAAGTAATTTCAGATATTATTATTGAAAAATCAAGAAGTTATTTAATTAGCTTTATTCATACTGTGCCTTGCCTTCTCAGTTAAACCTGTTTGGAAACTCACTTAGTCACAGATATGCCCAGACCCAGTCATGTTAACAGTGAAGATTAGCCATCATAGTGACATTTTGGAAATAAATCTAGTCCAAGTTATTCATGAGTAAGGATTTGGTTAAAACAATAGTTTTCTTAGTGATGCCTAAATCATGATAAGTAATTGAGATGGTTCTCCATGTCCAAATAAGAGTAGAGAAGAATGATTTAATTTATATTGAGACTACTTTCTCATGTTTCTAAGAAGGATTTCATATTTATTATTTTTATATGTATGTGTGTGTATCTATATACATATTTGTGTGTGTGTTGTGGGCTGCAGAAGAGGGTGTTGGATTCCCTGGAGCTGGAGTTACAGGCTGTTGTGAGCTGCCATGTATAGGTTCTGGGAAGCAGACTCAGGTCCATACAAATCAACTTGCATCCTAGCCACTGAGCCATTTCTTCAGCTCCATATTTCTCCTATTGAATGCAGTTCCCTGTAAGCATAGATTTAGAATAGATGCAGATAAGTGTATAAAATATGAAGCTAGTGTTAACTAGGCTTTTGAAAGTTAGCCAAAGGGGCTGGATAGTTGTTCAGCAGTTAAGAGCACTTACTGCTCTCATAGAGGACCTTGGTTTGGTTCCCAACACCCACATGGTGGTTAACCCATCTGTAATTCCAATTACATGAATTCCAATGTTTACTTAGACTTCTTCAGGCACCAGGCATGTTTGTGATGCACTTTCATGCATAAAAAGCAAATAAAAAAGTTAGCCCTAGATGACAATAGCAAAAGAATTGGAAAATTTTTGTGGTTAATAATTACAGTAATAAGCCGGGCGGTGGTGGCGCACGCTTTAATCCCAGCACTTGGGAGGCAGAGGCAGGCGGATCTCTGAGTTTGAGGCCAGCCTGGTCTACAAGAGCTAGTTCCGGGACAGGCACCAAAGCTACAGAGAAACCCTGCCTCGAAAAAACCAAAAAAATAAATAAATAAATAAATAAAAAAAAATACAGTAATAGTATGTTTTAAATTGACTTCAAGAATTTTTTTTAGAAACTGCATGTAATAAGCCATATTAATTTCTGGAGATTGAGAGGTTAATAAAATTTTGAACATCTTCTTAAGAAGCTTAAGCTTTGAGTGCCATGTTTTCTCTGGAAACGATTTTGTAGTGAGGATTAGTGGAGGATTATGTGACATGAGCTTCTGTCACGGTATTGAGGATATGTCAGTGTGGTAGAGGTCTCCATAGGATGAGTGATATGGGAGTCAATGTTACAGTTATTTTGGATATATAATAATACTTGGTTAGGATATGTAGCGTTGACAATAAATTTAAATACATAAAATTATGTGTAGGAATCACGAAATATTATAGGGCATTTAGTTAAAGCAGAAAAGAGAAAGGACTAGAGGCAGGCGGATCTCTGTGAGTTCGAGGCCAGCCTGGTCTACAAGAGCTGGTTCCAGGACAGACTCCAAAACCACAGAGAAACCCTGTCTTGAGGGAGGGCGAAAGAAAAGAGGATTGATGACAGAACAGATGGCCAACTAATTAATAAATGGAGCTTTAGGTCTACGGAGTCTCAGGTGTCAGTAAGATATCCAATAAGGAATTGAAGCACATGGCTGGCGAAGTAGCCTAGTTGGTAGAGTGCTTGCCTGCTTTCCCTAAAGCCTTGGTTCAATCCCCGGCACCATGTAAACTGCTTGATAGTGCATGCCTACAGTCCCAGCACTTCAGGGGTAGAAGCAAGAGGATTAAAAGTTCAACTATATAACGAATTAGCTAGAGGTTAGCCTGAGATACATGAAACTCTGTCTCAAGCAAAATATACAGTACAGTTCCAACTTCTCCTCACATTGAAGATTTCTCTTCATTGGTATCTTTTGTGGTTATACCAGAAAGGGGTTATGCAGCAGCTGTCCATACCCAGGTGGTGTCTACATAATGTGTAGAAAGAACCATCAATAAACCAGGTTCTAAACTTTCCTTCCTCAGTCAGCTGATCATTGCGAACACCCCATGAGGTTATAGGTGCATGGTTGGAAGCAGAAGGCATTGTAACAGGAGTAGAGATCATAGCATTCGACAACTTGATGTATCTTGCTTGTGACCTCAGGACCTAATTGGACCTGACCACAATATACACCACTCTCATTTGATAATAGATTAATGCACATCCTACTTTATGGCTAGAAATCAGTAATGTTCAGTTTGTAATCAGCTCATGAGAGGTAGCTCAGATAACATGATAACTTGGTGGTCTCTTCAAGAGCAGTCTCTTAATGGGAGAATAATTGTCTATAGATGACAGATCCTTGCTCCCAAATCACAAGGGTCTCCTCTGTGATTCATCTAGAGGGTCTACTGGATCATATGGTCCAACTGTAGAGTAGCCTGCACAGCAGCCTTGACCTGATGAAGAAACTTCTCTTGTCTGGGCTCCACTCAAAGCTAGCAGCTGCTTGAGTTACTTGGTATATGGGCCAGAATAACAAAACAAGTGAAGAATATGCTACTTCCAGAAACCAAATAGGCCCACTAAGCTTTGTGTGTCTTTATTGTTGGTGGGAAGGCTCACCTTATCCTTTACAATAACTTATCCTTCACCTTAGAAGGAATATTTCTGCATATCTCTTCCCAATGGACTTCTAGAAATTTTCCTGAGGTTAAAGAACTTGAATTTGGATTTATTTACCATTCTCCAGTGTGCATGAGTGTTACAAACAAGTCCAAAGTGGTTGCTGCTTCTTGCTCACTTGCTTCAGTCAGCATAATGTCATTAATATAGTGTATCAGTGTGATATTTTCTGAAGAGATGCTCAATATCCCTTCAAACTAAGTTATGAAACAGGAGTGGATAGTTAGCATATCCTTGAGGTAAAACTATAAAGGTATGTACTACTTACCCTGGCATCTGAAAACAAATTGCTTCTGGTTGTTTTTATGGACAGGTACTGAGAGAGGAATTTGCTTGACTCAAAGCTGAATACTATGTACCAGGATGTGTGTTAATCCATTTAAGTAAGGGCATCACATCTGGTACAGCAGCTGGAATTTGAGTCACTCCTTGATTAAGTTTGTGATAGTCAGCTGTCATTGTCTATGATCCATCTGTCTTTTGCAGGGAACCAATGTGGAAATTCTGCCAGCTTCTAAGTATATCTATACCAGTTATATATATTCCTTTTTTTTGTTTTTGTTGTTGTTGTTTTGATTTTTGAGACAGGGTTTCTCTGGAGTTTTTGGTGCTTGTCCTGGAACTAGTTCTTGTAGACCAGGCTGGCCTCGAACTCACGGAGATCCACCTTCTTCTGCCTCTCGAGTGCTGGGATTAAAGGCATGCGCCACCACTGCCTGACCAGTTATATATTCTCGAACTGAGGAAATAACCACAGGATTAGTTTGGGGACCCACTTGACCTCTGTGAGTTGAACTAAAGCCAAAATTAAGCACCTAAGACTCATACTTTAACTGGAGGACCACAGTGCTATTTGAGGTCTCTTGGAATCAGTGTCAGTTTAGAACCAATATCCAGTAGACCTTGGAAAGTCTCATTGTTTCCTTTTTTTCAGAGTACAGTTACCCATGTAAAAGGTCATAGGTCCATTAGGAAAGGATGAGAGAAAGGGTAGCAGTAAAACTTCTAAGTATTTTATCAAGGTCCTCGGGGGACCTGGCCTTCTCATTCACGGGCTTCTGGGTTGTCAGACCAACTCTGAAGTCTGGAAATTGGTTCATAGACTGAGATTCCCTTTCTTTTGTTTGAGAATTTTTCTACTTACACAGATGTACAATAAACATATAGTAGGCTTCTTATCTAATTCATTCCTGGAAGTATCATGACTAGCCAGCACCAAAAGTTCCATAGGAGTCATGCCATCATAAAAGCCACCTTGTCTGTGCTGCTTATTATGTAAATATGTTCTCCTTGCTTTTGGCAAGTCAGTACTGCTGCTACCTGGCTTCTTCTACTATGGGGGCCCAATTAAGCCCATCACATTTAACTTTTCCAAGTTAATACTAAAAATAGGAGCATCAGTGTCTCCAACCCTAAGGTCTGGCACAAGGAAAAGGGCTATGACAAAGATTTCAAATGCCTTACTCCCCCTTTTATAATTTTATGTCTTATAGGATTAGTGAAAGGCTGTCTTCTGGGCCTTCCCATTGTGGAGGATTAGGTTTTATATGGTACACCATATTATATGGTACAAGCCCTAAAATCTCTTCATCAGTGCTAAGCCAAGGGACACCAGGTATCCCCAGTTTTTTTTTTTGTTTTTTTTTTTCCAGTGATTGTCTTGTGCCAAGTGCTTCAATCAACCAGTCAAACTTCTGACACCTTTTCTAAACCATGAGAATTTCAGTATTACACTTAGGACTTTCACTCAGTGCGTCCATATCGATAAGCTCAGCTTGATCCAGTTTTAGTTCCTTCCACCATTATTTCACATCATTAAAAATCTATTCTCATACATATTCTCCAGACTTCTATTTGAATGAATTAAACTCTCTAGTGGTGTAGCACACCTTCTTATGAATTTTACCTTTAGGAACTTGCTTAGGCTTGATTCTACTTGTATTTTGTAGGCTACTTTTGGTGGGCACTGAGGGATCTTAGTATGGTCTTGGCTAATATTTCTTCTCAAGGGGAAGTCACAGCTAGTTTGTAGACAAGGATTAATTTCCTCAGGCAAAGGTACAGAAGGAAATACTGCAAGGGATGGGATGCATCCTCCACTAGGAGTGGGGAGACTACTTTCTCAGGTGAGATAAACCCTTCAGAATATGAGGCTTCTGAGTCCTCTGCTTTGCTTCTCCATTTTGAATCTCCAAGAGTCCTACACTTTTCCATCTCAAGTTCAGGAGGATCCCACCATTTACAGTCAGTGCCTTTAGGTTCTAATATTAGTCCAGAATTACTGTAGAAACAGGAAGATGCACTTACTAGCAGGAGTGAGGCAAGCAGGCAAAAAGCAAAAGGTTTCTTCTTCCATGTCCTTTTATGCAGGTTGTCATCAGAAGGTGTGGCCCAGATTTAGGGTGGCTCTTCCCACATCAAGTGACCTATCAGGAAGACCCTTTACAGGTGTACCCAACTACTTGGGTTTTGTCGGTTCCAGATGGAGTCAAGCTGACAACCCAGATTAGCCAGCTACTACCTAAGTTACTGACTTAAACTGTCAGAAACACAGATTGGAGAAAAGGTACCCCCTTTAACAAATGGTGCTGGGGAAACTCGATTTTTATATTTGGAATGAAAATAATATGCCCATATCTTTTGCATTGCACAACAATAAATTCGGTATATCAAAACCTTAATGTAAAAAGACGGCGTAGGGGCTGGAGAGATGGGTCAGCAGTTAAGAGCACTGACTGCTCTTTGAGAGGTTTTGAGTTCTCAGAAACCACATGGTGGCTCACATCCTTTATAATGAGATCTGGTGCCCTCATCTGGCGTATAGACATACTATACACATAATAAATACATCTTAAAAAAAGATATAGATAAAGCATTTCAGCAAATAGGCATAGACAAGAATTTCCTGAAAAGAGCTATAGCATAGGAAACAGTACCAAGATTTGACAAATAGAATCACACACCAAGCATAGGACGCAGTCACTAGATTGAAGAGACCATTTACAGATTTGGAGGAAAAAATTGCCAACCTCACATCTGGCTGAGGATTGCTATTTAGGATATATAAAGAACCTGTTAAAATTAAACTCTAAGACCATCCAGTCTATAGATAGACGTATGAACTGAAGAGATCGTCCCCATTAATAGGAGTACAGATGACCAGTAGATACTTGGAAAATGTGTTTAACAATCAGGGAAATGTAAATTAAAACTGCTTTCAGAGTTTTTTTTTCACCTCGGTTGAAATTGCTATCTTCAGAAAACAAATGCTGGTGAGGATGTGATGCAAGAGGAGTCCTTATTCACTGCTTTTATGAATGTAAATTTGAATTGCTACTATGGAAATCAGTTGGGAGGGTTATTCAGAAATCCAGTAATAGACCGTATGGCTTAGATACACTGCTATATTGCATAGCCCAGAAATACATGTACATCCATTTTTACTGCCGCACTATTCACAGTGCCAGGAAATGATACCAGGCTGATGTCCATCAAGAGAAGAATGGATATAAAAAATGTGGTACAGTGAGTGGTGGTAGCTACAGCAGTGGGCATTTGTGTGGCATTGGGAGGGAAGGATGGTGGTAAGGCCAAGGCTAAGTTAATTTCTTGCTCCTAGAGAGCTGGGCAATATACTTCCTTGTGGGCCACGTTCACAGGCAGCCATGGATAGGTAGGTGTTGCTGCTGTTATGCACAGTGCTGAGATTCTGGAGAACCTCACCCTTAAGGCATTAGAGTTGGCAGCTAATGCTTCAAAGATCTCACTAGGAAGTATATCTCTCAGCGTCACTTGCAGCTTGCAGGCTGTGGTGAGGAGGAGTCGGATTCACTTATCAAGGCTAGGGTAGTCTGATCTCTTACATCCGCAAATCTCAAATTACAAAGAAATACCAGCAGAAAACTGCCTACGAGGGTTATTTTAACCAGCTTCCTTCCTTCCCATTGTTCTGTAACTGGAACAGAAGATAACAATGAGAACGTGGAATTTTAAAAAATAGTTAAATGGAAAAGTATAGATAATCACTGTAGCCACGATGAAAGAAACATTTGTATGTTCTTTGACTCAGAGTTTGGTGAAGTGCCTTTTCATATGGCAAAGTTGTGTGTTGATTGGTCATATTTTTCCTTTGCTTTTTATTAAAAAGAAAAACGAATTGTATTGGCATCTCATTTGTGTTTTAATAAATAAAGCTTGTCTGAGGATCAGAATAGTAAAACAGCCACACTGGCCAGAGTTACAGACCAGGCAGTGATGACACACACCTTTAATCCCAGTAGCCACACTAGTTTGCCATAGAAACCAGGAGGTAGTGGTGCACACCCTTAACTCCAGAACCAGAGAGGATTATAAAATGGGAGGAGATAGCTCTCAGTCTCATTTTGAGATTCCTGGAGGCAGGATAGTCATTTTGAACTGAGGTAGAGGTAAGAGCCAGTGACTGTCTGCTTTGCTTTTCTGACCTTTAGGTTGAACCCCAATTTCTGTCTGTCAATTTTTATTAATCGTGCTTCATAACATCAATGATATATCAGAATTTTATGCAGCTGTAAAGAAAAATACAGTCGTGACATTTGCAGGAAAATGGATAGAACTAGAAATCATTGTTAAGTTAAATAAACCTGATTCAGACAAACAAATCATGTTTCTTTCCTATATGGAACCTAGATTTAAAGGGGTAAGTTGTATGTGGGAGGTTACAAAGTGGATCATGATGGGGTGAAGAAGTGGATCCTAAGAGGGAGAAACAGAGAGGTTAATGAAATACATCCAGCATGAAAGCAGAAGGGTGGATTGCTTGGTTTGGAAAACAAGGAGCCTACTAGGAGGCAGGGAATATGGAGGTAGGGTAGGGATAATGATGGAGAGCTATATAGAATGACAAATATTCATAAAGTGCCATAATGATGCCCATTTCTTTGCATGATACCTTAAGATTAAGAAAAGGATCAAAAATAAAGTACAATCTATTTTAAATAGGTTAGCAGACTTAAAACTGCCCTGCTAGACAGTGATGAGCGAGGACATAACACAGATGGTCAGTATGCTATGTTCAGTGGACAATTTTTCTGAAAATCTGCTCTGCAGATCTCATCAAGAGTCCTTACAAACTGTTTGTCTCCTAGATAATTGCCTACCTTGAAGAAAATAATAATGTGGAAAATCTTTATATAAGTATACTTGCTTACCAGTGCTACTTATAATACTGGAATACTAAAATTTACTTAGATGTGCCACTGGAAAACATTCCTTCCTTCCTCTTTCATTCATTCTTTCTTTCCTCTTCCTTTTTTTTCTTTCAAGATTTGTTATGTGTGTGTCTGTGTGCATGTGCTGCAGTGCCCTCAGAGACCAGAAGAGTGTGTTGAATCCTGTGAAGCTGAACTTGCAGATGGTGTGATGTGGGTTCTGGGAACTGTCCTCAGGTCCTCTGAAACAGCAGCCAAACCACCTCTCCAGCCCCTGTAGTTTTTTCTTTTCCTTTTCTTCTGAACTTCTCTGTGTAGCCCTGACTGTCCTGCAACTTACTATGTAGACCAGGCTATCCTCAAACTCAGAGATCCTCCTGCCTCTGCCTCCTGAATGCTACGATTAAAGATATTGCCACCATGACTGGCTTCTATTTTTTAAATTATACTTAAAAATAAGATTTATTATTTTTATTTTACGTGCATGGGGTTTTGCCTACATGTGTCTGTAGCTTGTGAGTGTCTGCTGTTTGGTGCCTGCAGAGACCAGAAGAGGGTGCCTGAGCCACCATGTGGGTGATGGGTATCAAACCCAGGTCGCCTGGAAGAGTGTCTAGTGCACTCAATCAACCTCTGAGCCATCTTTCCATCTCCATGTTTTTGGTTTTGTTTTTTTGGTGTGTGTATGTGTGTGTGTGTGTGTGTGTGTGTGTGTGTGTGTATATGTGTGTGAGATTTTTCAAAACAGGGTTTCTCTGTAGCTTTGGAGCCTGTCCTGGAACTAGCTCTTGTAGACCAGGCTGGCCTCGAGCTCACAGAGATCTGCCTGCCTCTGCCTCCCAAGTGCTGGGATTAATGGCGTGCACCACTACCGCCCGGCCCATTCCCATGTTTGTTTGTTTGTTTGTTTATTTGTAAACATTAAAAAATAGAGCAAAGGTAAAACCTGAAGTTCAAGGCATGTTTGCCTTTTCCTTTTTTCCTTCTTTATCAATGTAGCTCCTGAGTTTGGGGTTTATATTTATTTTTACTGTTAAATTGCTTATTAATAATATTGGTGGTTCATGCCTTTGATCCCAGCACTCAGGAGGTAGAGGCAGGTGGATATCTGTGAGTTCGAGGCCAGCCTGGTCTATAGGGCGAGTTCCAAAGCTACAGAAAAACCCTGTCTCGAAAAAACCTGAAAAATAAAAAAAAAAAGAACCAAAATAGCATATAGAATTATTTTATAATAGTTCTCAATTGTATTTGTGTTAAATAATTGAGAGTTAATAAAACAAAATTTTTTCCCTCCAGAAACAGCATTTAAATTTAAAGCCCTGAAGAAGGTGGCCCAGTTAGCAGTCATAAACAGCCTAGAAAAGGTAAGCCCCAGCCTCCTGCGCACCCAGGTCTGGTGTCAGGTGCAAAGTGTGCTGTGTTTATACCTTGATATAGGAAAGTCAGATCTCGTGTGGTAGTTTTACATTGCCATAGTGGAAAGAATGCAGTACAGTATTTTTATGAAGAAAGTTTAGGTTCTGTGCTATTTAATATATTGGAAATATTGACTGCTTTCATATAAAAGCACATATTTTGTTACTCGTAGGCCTTTTGGAACTGGGTAGAAAACTATCCGGATGAATTTACAAAGCTATACCAAATTCCGCAGACTGATCTGGCTGGTAAGCCGAGTGTGGGGTGAGGGGTGCGTGTGTTTTTGTTAAGCTCTTAGAGGTAAAACATGCTGCTTTTCGCTTACTTTGTTTTAAAAGTGGCTTTTCTGTCTTTTATTGTCAGCTGTTCCTCAAATAGGAGTTATGGTTTTTCTCTCCTAATTCTGTATTATTTCCAGTCCTTTCCCCTTGGAGCAAGTAGGTAATAAGTTTTAAATAAAGTTCTAGTCCTTCATGTGTGATTGAATTTTGATATCTCTCTCACAGCACGTGTGTGTATGTGTGTGTGTGGACTTTATATTTAGGTAGGTATATCTGAGGAGGAAATACTGTTTTTATTTTTGAATACTATTTTTATTTTTGAATAAGATTTTTGGGGGGATACCTGCATAGTAGAGAATAGAAACTTCTGGGGAGCGGGGAATTCTTTTGCGAAGCTGCCAATTTTTTGTTCCTTTTATAAGACCCTAATAGTATGCCAAAAGCCATTCTAAAATGTGGGCTTTTCTAGGATAGGTCAAGGTAGCCTTTCTCACACATTCTTTTAAAACTGTGATCTTTAGGTTTTTTGTTTGTTTACTTGTTTGTTTTGTTTTTTTATAAGTCTGGATTTGAACTTAATGCCAAGGATTTTCTTATCTAATAAGATCATTTAATATTTGTATTTTTTTACATAGAGTGTGCAGAAAAGTTGTTTGACTTGGTGGACGGTTTTGCTGAAAGCACCAAACGTAAAGCAGCAGTTTGGCCACTCCAAATCATTCTCCTCATTTTGTGTCCAGAAATAATCCAGGATATATCCAAAGAGGGGTTTGATGAGAACAACATAAATAAGGTGAGGAGGGCAAAGTGAATGGCCGTCATTTTCTGATGGGAAGCAGCTGTTTCACTCAAGGTGTACATTTTAGTTCTAGCCATTGTGGGTCGAGCAGTTGGCTGCCTTAGCAAAGTCATGTTCACAAGTCAGTTTATTTAAAAGGATGAGTAATATGCTCAGTGTCTGAAGGCTCTGAACTCTGTTTTTTTTAGTACTGAGTGATATTAACTGATCATTTTTGTTAATTAAACTTGTACTTTGCTTTATTCATCATTATAATATATTTAGAATTTATAATTTAACTTTATGTGTATAAATTGAATACAGCTGACCATTTACAAAAATTACATAGCTTTATGGAGATTTTTGGAAATATGTATATTGGTTTTTTAGAAATATATATTTAATATGTTTTTTCATTGTGAAATATTTTTATCCTAACAATTTTATATGTACAAAATTAATGAAAATTCAGAAGTTTCAATCTTTCCTATGGGCTAAAATAACCTAATTAAAAATAATCTTATATAATCATTAGATTTTAGTGTTCCCAAGTTTTCTTTGACTTTTGCTAATTAGCATTAATTTAAAAAACAGGGATTAGCCAGGCAGTGGTGCATGCCTTTAATGCCAGCTAGGGAGTCAGCACAGGCAGATCTCAATGAGTTCAAGGCCAGCCTAGTCTACAAGAGCTAGTTCCAGGACAGCCAGGGCTGTTACACAGAGAAATCCTGTCTCAAAAAAACAAAACAAAGCAAAACAACAAACAAAAATCCCCCAAGCCAAAAAACCCAGGGATTTTAGAGATAGTTTATTGGTTAAGACTTTCTGCTTTTCCAGGGGACCTGAGTTCAGTTTCCAGCATCCACATTAGGCAGTAGCTCTTGTAACTGCGGACCCCCCCCCCCAAAAACAAAAACAACAACAACACTAATAAGGGCTAAAGAAACTGCTTGGACACTTCCCACCAAGGCTGATAACCTGAATTGGATCCCAGATCCCACATGGTAGAAGAACAGAATTAACTCCTACAAGTTGTCTTCTGACTCCTGCAGAAATGCCCTGGTGCATTCTGACACATACAGAAAATAAATAGGTGTAAAAAAGAAAAAAAAAAAAAGACTTACTAAATTGAAACAAAGAAATTTTCACTGTATATTTCACAGACAAAATTTCACACTCTCTGGAAAAAGTCACTTTTCTCATATTTCTCTTCCTTCTTCCCTTTCTTCCTTCATTTATTTTTTATGGTTTTTTTTTTTTTCTTCAATATAGAGTAGCTTCTCAATATGTAGCTCTGACTGTCCTGGACCTCTCTGTAGACTAAGCTGGCCTCAAACTCAAAGAGTTCTACCTGCCTCTGCCTCTTGAGTGCTAGGAGTAAAGGTGTGCATCATTATGTCTGGCTTTCACCCTCAGTTTTAAGCTGGCTAGTTACAGTTATATCTAGAGCTAAACTATATAGCAATCCATAATTAAATTGACACATTGATCACCTTTTCCAGGGTCTTTTGTGTGTATTTCTCTATGTAGGCTTTGTCTTCGAAAGTTTTCCTTTTTTTTTTTTTTTAAAGATTTTCATCTTAAAATTCTCTTATCAATTAAGAATGCTTGTTTGTCTTTGAGAGGACCCACGTAGCAGCTCACTACCACCTCTAGCTTCAATTTGGGGGACTCTGACAGCCCTCTTCCACCTGACCTCTAAAGGCACCAGGCATGTACATGGTGAGGTACATGAAAGCTAAATACTTATACATATAAGTTAAATAACCTGAAAAAAATATTTTAAGCTGCTACTGGGCTTGGCTTGTGGGTTTTTTCTGCCCTTGAGATTGCCCTGTTTTTGATCTGTCTTTATTTGGCTTTGGAATCAAGATACCTGCTAGCTTCACAGTCCTGAGTAGGATTTTCTTCCCCCTTGTTTTTGATATGAATTGCCCTTGAAAGTTTGATCCTCTTGCCTCAGCTTTCCAAGTGTGGCAGCGTACTGGCCTCATACATTGAAGTAGAAAGTATTCCTTTCTCTTTAAGTTTTTGGAAGTACTTGAGAAGGTTTGGTGCTAAATTTTTTTTTTTAAATATTTATTTATTTATTATGTATACTATATTCTGTCTGTATGTATGTCTGCAGGCCAGAAGAGGGCACCAGACCTTATTACAGATGGTTGTGAGCCACCATGTGGTTGCCGGGAATTGAACTCAGGACCCTTGGAAGAGCAGGCAGTACTCTTAACCACTGAGCCATCTCTCCAGCCCTGGTGCTAAATTTTAAAATGTTTGATAGAATTTACAAAATGAACATAGGATTTTGGATTTTTCTTTGTAAAGAAGTCTTTTACTGATTTTTCTTATTATATTTCTGTTAATGCTTTCTGTTTCTTCATGGCTTACTTTTGCTAGACCATGTACCTATAGGAATTTGTTATTTCATTTTTATTCTGTTTATTGGTATATAATTTTTATAATATAGTCTTTTTTTCAAAATCTGTAATGTCAGCACATTTAGTTTTGACTTTAGTAATTTCAGTTTGCATGCATGCACAAGTGCTCTCTGTCTGCATGTGCATGGTGCATGTACACTTATGATGGGTGGCACACATTCATGGTGGCCTACTTATCTCTCTGATTCTTACTTGCTTGAGCTGGCTTCTCACTCAACCTAGAACTGACTGATGGTAGTCAGTAAGCCCCAACAACTTTCTTGGAATGGCCATGTTCATCTTTTTAAATGGTTCTGGGATCTGGACACAGGTCCTTCTGCTTGTACAGCAAGTGCTTTTGCCATCTCTCTAGCCCACCTCCACCCCTGCCTAAAATCTACCCAAAGTACTTGTAAATTTTGTTGACTTTTTAAAAAATCAACTTTTTTGGTTTTTTTTTTTTCCCTCCACTGCTATTGTATGTCTTGTTAAATTCATCTCTTCTCCAATATTTATCATCCCTGCCATGTGCTTCTTCTGGGCTTAGCTTCCTTTTCTTTTTCCAGTTCTGTGAGTTACTGATTTGAGAGCTTTCTTATTTTCATGGGTTTAAGTTTTATTCAGCACAGCCCTTGCATGATGCGTTACCTTATTTTACCTGAAGGTGTTTCTAGTTTCTTTCTTCTGATGAGTTTTTTTTAATTCACTATCTGCTGAGACTTTGTTGAGTTTTTACATATTTGTGAATTTTCTAGTTTTCCATATGCTTCTGGTTTCCAGTTTCTGCTCCCCTTTATTAGAAATGACATGTTAATTTTAACCACTTTCAACATATTAAGACTTGCTTATTGGCCTAACATGTGACTCATTTTGGAAATATGTGCCATGTGCACTTAATATGTATTCTTCGGTTTTGGACAAGTTTAGCTTTTGAAATGTTAGTTTTGAAGATCTATCTGGAGACGAGATGGAAACCTGAGAAATCTAGCAGAAAATCCAAGGAAAGAAATTTGTAAGGTACAAAGAGGGTATTGAAGTCACAGAAATGTATTTTTATTTATTTATTTATTTATTTTTTATTTATTTATTTTTTTATTTTTTGGTTTTTCAAGACAGGGTTTCTCTGTGGTTTTGGAGCCTGTCCTGGAACTAGCTCTTGTAGACCAGGCTGGTCTCGAACTCACAGAGATCCGCCTGCCTCTGCCTCCCAAGTGCTGGGATTAAAGGCATGCGCCACCACTGCCCGGCCAGAAATGTATTTTTAGATGCTGGAGAGATGGCTCAATGTTTTAAGATCACTGTTGCTCTGGCAGAGTACCCAGGTTTGACCCTGTCCTGAACAGTTCAGAACACATCACAAAATCAGCACATAGGTGACTGAAAACTCCCAGTGGACATTGTCATCATCAGAAGAGGTCTTTGATTCATTTTGAATATACTCTTGAGTGATAGAAAAGAATGAAACAAGTTGACATATACCACAACCACATCAAAAGGAAGATAAGATAAAACCTACTCTAATGTTGAGTTTCAATGTATAGGAAGGAATGTTTCTTTTATCCCTATAGAAAGTCAACAGAGAAAGCAGAGAAAAGTGTTTTGTCTTTATGTTCTTTTTTAACTTGAGAAAGATTAAGTGATGACTCCTTAAATATGAAATGAAAGCCAAATATAAACCTTTCTTTTTATAGTTTGAATTTTATTTTATTTATTTATTTTTTTTCTTTTTTTTATTTTTTTTTATAGTTTGAATTTTAGATGCTGATAATTTGCTACTTTGTTTAGATAAATCTACAATAGTACAAACTAGATTTCTTGTCTTCCTAAATTTAAATTCCGTAGAAACTGTTTTTGGACAGTTTACGAAAAGCACTTGCCGGCCATGGAGGAAGCAGGCAGCTGACTGAGAGTGCTGCCATTGCTTGTGTCAAGTTGTGTAAAGCAAGCACTTACATCAACTGGGAAGATAACTCTGTCATTTTCCTACTAGTTCAGTCCATGGTTGTTGATCTTAAGGTAATATGCTCTTCTTTCCCGTCTATAGACTTTAAGTAAATTAAGTGGATAAACTTCTAGTCTGAGTATTCTGCTAAAGATAATTTCTAACTCTAAATTTAAGGTAACTTTGAGAATAAGTTCAAAGGAACTGCTCTTGTTTTTATTGTGCTCATTAGATTGAGAACATGAAGAATGATATACAGTTTCCTTAATATATACATATGTGGGTCTTAATGTAGAAATTTTGCTTGGTGGGAATCATATACTTATCTGATATCGACTACCAGAAGTAAGCAGTGTTTTGTGCTTTTTCTGTCAACTAAAGTTTACTGTAATTGATGTGGATCATGTTGATTATGTTCATATACTTTGTTAAAGAAATACTTCACGACTATTTAAAGGCCACTCTTTTCTGTTGGGATTTTTATAGAACCTGCTTTTTAATCCAAGTAAACCATTCTCTAGAGGTAGTCAACCTGCAGATGTGGACCTCATGATTGACTGTCTTGTCTCTTGCTTTCGGATAAGCCCTCATAACAACCAACACTTTAAGGTAAGAAAATTGTTTTATGCAACCATGTTTATTAACGTGGTTATGGTTATAAAGTGCAGAGACTATAAAGATGAATAGGTGTATTTTTATTAGTATTTCTTTAAAAAAACAGATTTTTTTTATTAAAATTTTATGTATCTGGATATTTTACCTGTGTGTATGTTTGTGCACCATGTATGTGCTTGATGTGTTCAGAGACCAGAAGAGTCATTGTATCTTCTGGAACTAGAATTACAGATAGTTGTGAGCTGCCATGTGGGTCCTGGGAATTGAGCTTAGGTCCTCTGCAAGAGCAGTCAGTGCTCCTAGCCTGTGAGGTAGCTCTCTTGCCTCTTAGTATTATCTTTTAAATATTATATATTGATGTTAATTTGAAACTGTAAATTAATTTTATCAAAAAAAATAATTTAAGTTTTTGCTCTTATTGTGTCCTTTCTGTGCTAATGATTTTTTTTCCCCCTGGCAGATATGCCTGGCTCAGAATTCACCTTCTACATTTCACTATGTGTTGGTAAACTCACTCCACCGCATCATAACCAATGTAAGTCTAAAAGGTATTCTGTATTACTAAAAAAGTACTTTTCTTTCTTTTTCTTTTTTTGGGTTATATATTTTTCCACTTTTTTTTAAAGGATTTATTTATTTATTATGTTTACAGTGTTTTGCCTGATATTCCTGAAGGCCGGAAGAGGGCCCCAAATCTCATTACAGATGGTTGTGAGCCCCATGTAGTTGCTAGGAATTGAGCTCAGGACCTCTGGAAGAGCAGCCAGTGCTCTTACCCTCTGAGCCATCTCTTCAGCCCCTATATTTTCCGCTTTTAAGAAAGATGCTGGTTTTAGCACAAGTTCTTTACTTAGAACCTTATATAAAACCATGAGTGTCTCTGAGGTGGATAACAGCATTTGATCTACAGCTGTAGTTTTTATGTGTGGTCTCAACATGAGGCTCTTACTGAGAGGGAAAAAGTTAATAGACTCTTTTGGAGAGAGTAAGCCTAAAAATTTCATTAAAGTTCAAAACCCGTTGACAGCAATGCCACTGAAAATATAGTTTAGTACTTTATAGCAAACTGTTTGTATGTTCTGACTTACTTCAAAGGAAGAATAATGATAACATAGCCTAGTATGGCACATTTACAAATGGTTAAGTCTTATTTGATTATACCTGTTAATCATCCTTAATTAGAATAAAATGCTAACATTTTAGGGTTTTTTTTTTTTGGGGGTTTTTCGAGACAGGGTTTCTCTGTAAAATGCTAACATTTTAAAAGATGTATTCACAAGATGCAAAAGCATAGTAGAGAAAGCAAGTGAATTCTTTTTTTTTTTTTTTTTTTAATTTTGGAAACCAGAACATTTATTTTATGACAGATTGAAATCCTCACGATGAACTGGATGCTGCAACAGCTGCCCTCTTGGGTTTAGGGGTTGTCCCTTCACGGAATCCATGTCTGAATCTTCGGTAGACAATTTTTAGGTGCCTCATCCGCCCAGTCCCGGTAGTGTTTCGTCTCTTAGCCTTGGCACTCCAGTTATACTTTCTCTTGCGCTTGGCCGGGTAGCCGCATTTGCCACAGGTAGACTTCTGAAGGTGGTAGGCCTTAGAGCCACAGCGGCGGCACAACGTGTGCGTCTTGTTGCGACGCTTTCCGAAGGATGACGTTCCTTTCGTCATCTTGCTTCTGCCGCCGAGGCCAAAGAGCGCAAGTGAATTCTTTAGAGAGGTATTTGTGATATAAGCGTGTGAATTAAAAAACAGACAGTAAAAACTTCCTAGATGTGGATTTTAGATTTTTAAAAATTCTGCTTCTTTTATGAACTCTATGTATTTGAATGTTCTATGATTTTATTTTTTATAGTTCTTCTTTTATCCATTGAAAGATATGATACATTTATGAACACATTGTTTACTTTGTCCCTGCCTTCTCCCCTTAAAGTCTTTGATCATTGATACCTTAGTATATTTGTCATATTTATAATTAAATTCCATTTTGTGACTCTTGCAAATTAAAAATAATCCCCACTTCTTCACTTACCTTGGATATATTGAATTAAACCAAATATTCCTCCCCACCACCCTTTTTTGTTTTCTTTTTAAAAAGATATTCTTTTTTTTTTTTTGGTTTTTCGAGACAGGGTTTCTCTGTGGTTTTGGAGCCTGTCCTGAAACTAGCTCTTGTAGATCAGGCTGGTCTTGAACTCACAGAAATCCGCCTGCCTCTGCCTCCCAAGTGCTGGGATTAAAGGCATGCGCCACCACCGCCCGGCCTTAAAAAGATATTCTTGCAGGGAAAAATAACTGCCGATAAAGTCACTTAGTGACACATTCGTTTTGCTTTGTGGAGTGCTAATACGTTTCAGGACAGTAGTTCCCTGTTTTCAGCCTGGCTTTGTGCCTTGAACGACATTTATCATTTTCTGCTCAATTCATGAAATGGCAACTACGCTGTATCTCCTGCATTATGAACAGCTAAGCGCTTGGGGGAACAATACTGCCTTCAGCTGAATGTTGCTGACTTAAATTATGGGTAGACTTTATACTAAATGTAATCAGTTCCATAGAGGATAGTCTAATGAATCTGAATATAGATGAAATATGTTTACAGGAAAAACTTAAAAATGCTGCACACTTCCCAGTGTAATGACTCAGACCATTGTCCTTCAAAGGTGTAGTTGTAAAGTTAAAAATGAACAGACCAAAAAGATCGTTTGTCTATCCTATAAGTTTATATGTAATTCAAAAATAAGATATTACTCCCCACTTTGATTCAAATGATAGAAAGTATTCCACTTATTAACTAAATAACTTTATGGAAATGGTTAAAACTTAATAAATCCACATTTATAATATTTGAATAGTCTGTGATTAGTTACTTTAATTGTGAAATATTTTTGTCTATAATTGAATACATAGAGCACTCTCAAGCATGGACTTGGCAATGCTGTAAGTGGCTGAGCTGCTCTTTTCTGGGTTCCAAGCATGCCAGAGTGTTAGTCCCTTGCATGCCTCAATGTGCCTGGTGAAAATGTGTGCACCCTCTTTAAGGAGTGCTGCATGTGTGAAAGCAGAGTGTGTCTGCATCCGGGAACATTGTGTTTATAAAGCTCCTATACTGACTTATCTTTAAATAATATCTATTAGAAGCCGTTCAGTGGAATAGCTGTAAAAAGCTCAAATAATGCTGAAGTGTCTTTGTTTATTTGTTTGTTTGTTTGTTTGTTTGTTTATTTTTGAGACAAGGTCTCACTATATAGTGTTAGATGACCTGAAACACACTGTTGTAGACCAGGCTGGCCTTATACTTACAGAGACCCATCTATCTGGCTGTCTTCCAAATGCTGGGGTTAAAGGACTGAGCCACCACACTGGTCCTCCAAAGTGACTTTCAGGTTATACTTTAGTTATCCTCATCTCTAGAGATTGATTGGTAAATTGTTTCTTATTGGCTAGCCTAACTAATACTGACTCTCAAGCACTTTTAATTATAAAGGACTATTTAAAACAGTTCATATGCAGATTTATACAATCAAGTATTACAGAGTTTAACTGGAAATTTTTAGAAGGAAAATGTGTTTGTCTCCAGTCATATGAATTCTTGCCTAGTTTCATGAAGTCCAGATTTTAGATTTATTTATGTATACTTTCTTTTTAAATGATTTAGTTCAGTATGCCTTCTATGTTTTCCTTTTTCATGTCTCTTAATCCAGTTGACAGTTTTTTAAATTTTTGTGTTCCCTTCAAAGATAAAAGTTTTATTATTTTTCTGGGTTTATATAGAATTAGAACTGATGCTTGGAGTTTTATTTTGCCTCTGTGAGATGTCCTCATATACAATTTGTAAGTACTGTTTAGATATAAAACATTCCAATTTCTTTTAGAAATTCTTAAAGTCTATTCATTATTTGAATTTTGTTGCAGTGTAAGTTTTTAGCAGTTTCTAAAATGCTGTTTATACTGTCACTTTTTAAAAAATAATATGCACAAGAAAGAAACTACAGTTTTAAGATCAATGTTATAGATTTTATCTGTATAAGTTTGTTTTGTTTGTTTATTGAGATGGGGTTTCTCTGTGTGGCCCTGGCTGTTCTGAAACTCTGTAGCTCAGGCTGGCCTTGAACTCACAAAGATCCACCTGCTTCTGCCTGCCGGGATTAAAGGAGTGCACCACTGCTACTGGGCTCCTGTGTAGGCTTTTTAGATGTGCAGTTGGGAAATTAAGAAATAAACATGGAAGTGAACACGCTACATCTGGGATAGTAGTTTTTTGCAGATTTTTGCTTGTAGCAGATTATTGTAGTTTTCTTATTAATACTTCATATATTGAAGACAATCTTCTTTCAAGAGATGGCTACAGAAATATTTCCAGGGTATTTTAAAAATCATTTAAATAACCTCTTAGGAATATATATATATATATATATATATATATATATATATATATATATATATATATATATATATATAATTCACTTATATGAGTATATGTTGCAGGAGGGTCCGCTTGTTTGTCCTGGCAAGCCAGGTAGCTTACCCCTGAAATAATCACACAGAAACTGTATTCATTAAATCACTGCTTGGCCCATTAGCTCTAGCTTCTTATTGGCTAACTCCTACATCTTAATTTAATCCATTTCTATTAATCTGTATATCACCACAAGGTTGTGGTCTACCAGCAAAGTTTCAGCACGTCTGTCTCCGGCAGTGGGTCATTGGCCTCTCCCTGTCTCTGCCCTTCCTTCTCCCAGCATTCAGTCCAGTCCTCCCTGCCTACCTAAGTTCTGCCCTATCAACAGGCCAAGGCAGTTTTTGTGGTTTTTTTTTTTTTGTTGTTTTTTTTTTTTTTTTTGGTTTTTTCGAGACAGGGTTTCTCTGTGGCTTTGGAGCCTGTCCTGGAACTCGCTTTGTAGACCAGGCTGGTCTCGAACTCACAGAGATCCGCCTGCCTCTGCCTCCCGAGTGCTGGGATTAAAGGTGTGCGCCACCACCGCCCGGCTTTGTGGTTTTTTTTTATACATTAATGGTAATTGCAGCACACATCAGGAACTCCCACATCATGTATAAGTAACTTTTTAAAATAAGTATTATTAAGGGGAAATGTCTATTTAAATTGACTAGTTTCAGAATGGACACACTTAGTAACTGACCAAAATACTAAACTTTTTAAACTAACTCAATTGATATCTAATTTTAGTGCCTGTTTTATTTGAATGTGCATCCATTACTTTGAAATAAATGGATTAATTCCTTACTAAAAAGAAAATTATAAAATCATTAAATCTTAAGCCTGTAATTTAATATATAGTTTATACTTACTATTATGGTGCATTTTACAGGTATCAAAAATGCTTACACAGACCTGGGTGTTGGTGGCGCATGCCTTTAATCCCAGCACTTGGGGGAGGCAGAGGCAGGTGGATCTCTGTGAGTTCAAGGCCAGCCTAGTCTACAAGAGCTAGTTCCAGAACAGGTTCCAAATGCTTCAGAGAAACCCTGTCTCGACCTCCCCCCCCAAAAACAAACAAACAAACAAACAAACCACTTGCACAGTAAACTGGTTGTGGTGGCTTAGAATTTTAGTACTTAAGAGGCTAAGGCAGGAGAATAACAAATTCTAGACTAATTTGGGCAACATATTTGTAAATGGAAACTGCATTTTTATTTCCTGGCTGCCCAGACCCAAATAATCACAAGGAAACTGTATTAATTACAACACTTAGCCAATGACTGAGGAGTATTTCTAGCTAGCTCTTCCATCCCAAATTAAGCCATTTCTATGTATTTATGTATCTCCACCAAGTTGTGGCCTATTGGCAATGCTCTGGCATTTTTCTCCACCTTCTGAACTCCACCTTCTGAATTCTGCTTTCTGTCTTTCTGAATTCAGTTTAATTTTCCTGTCTAGCTATATTATGCCCTGCCATAGGCCAACGCAGTTGTTTTATTAACCAATGGTAATAAAACACATTCATAGCGTACACAGGGGAATCCCACATCATTTCCTCTTTTCTGTCTAAATAAAAGGAAGGTTTTAACTTTAACATAGTAAAATTACTTATAACAAAACAGCTATCAAGCAAGAATTATAGTTACAACATTTAGTCTATTTTGGCATAATTAAAGAAATGACAGTGTTAAAAAAAACCAAACAGATGAAGCCAGGTGGTGGTGGTGCACGCCTTTAATCCCAGCACTGGGAGGCAGAGGCAGGTGGATCTCTGTGAGTTTGAGGCCAGCCTGGTCTACAGAGCTAGTTCCGGGACAGGCTTCAAAGCTACAGAGAAACCCTGTCTCGAAAAACCAAAGCAAGCAAGCAAGCAAACAAAAAACCTGATGAAAATAACAACCAAAACTGAAAACAGCACTTCCCCATTCCCCAATAATTTGTATAGGTTGTTTAAAAGGATGTCTGTCTCTTTAGTTTATTAATTTTGGCACGATTTTTATGCAGCATGTAGGAAGAAGTAGAAACTCAGTGTACTTTTTTTTAAATCATTCAGCATTTTGTTAATTTAAGGTGATTTAAAAAACATAGAAATCCAGTGGCATTGATTCACTTGGGCATATCAGTGCCCAAAGTTGAGAAATGTGTTATCTAACTAGTTGTTAGTGTTACCAGCTTTATCACATCTGAGGATGAGCCTTTAGCATGCCCATGAAAGGTTGTCTTGACAATGTTAATACTGGTAGGAGGGGCCCTGTCTGCTGTGTGACACCATTTCCTAGGCAGTGGAGTAGACAAAGAAGTTGAGCACTAGAATGCATGTGTTCAACCTGCTCTTTGTTCCTGTTTAATGGGCCATGGATTTGATGTGAGCATCTCTCTCGGACGCTGCTTCTGTGACTTTCTTGCCACTATAACCTGAAACTATGAGATAAATAAACTCCTTTGCCCTTAAGTTGCTTTTGTCAGGATATTACATACAACATGAAGAGAGATGGAGAGAGTGAACTATGTCAGTTTGTAGACTTAGCTAAGTTGAATAACTGAGAGACAGATAAACCATAAATCCTATAATTTATAATTTTAATTAATGAATTTTTAATGTGTGCAGTTGTTTTACTTATTTGTGTATCACATGCATGTTTGTTGCCTACAGAGGCCAAAAGAGGGTGTTGGATCCCCTGGAAGTGGAGTTGTAGATAGTTGTGAGCTGCCATGTGGGTGCTGCATATTGAATTGGGGTCCTCTGTAAGAGCAGCAAGTGTTTTTAGCTCCTGAACGACTTCTCTGACCCCTATTTTATTTATTTTTTTGAGATGAAGTCTTGTGTTGCCCAGTGTATCCTTAAACTTCCTCCTGCCTTAGCCTCTCTGTGTCAAGATTAAAGGTGTGCACCACTATGCCTGAGTTAGTTTTGCTTTTAGGTTTCTTGTAAATAGAATTTGAAACTCAAAATACTGTGAGTTATGAGTAAAAACTTAAATGTTAAGACTAGCTTGATTCTGAATAAAAAATAAAGCATGAGTAGGAGGTGTGAAGCTGTTAATTTCTCTATTTTTAGTATGTGAATGTTATTATATTGGATTTTTAACTAGAGTATTACAAGCTGAAAATTCATATTTTTAAGCCTGTTGTTTTCATGTGTAATCTATATAAGTAGTGAAAGTTATCTGATCATTTTTCTATAAACTGATGACAAACTTTAGTGAATTTTCACAATTACCATTTTTTGAAGCATTTAAAATTGAAGTATATTAATTAAATTTAAACTAAAGGTGATTAAAGCTACACTTTTAATTAAAACAGGCACCATAGGTAGGCTAAACAAATAGGAATATATATACACACACACATATGCATATACATATATACACATATATGCATATACATATATACACACACACACATATATTTATATATATACATATAAATATAAAATCCTTAGCTTATTCTGAGGATGTAGGTGAGTGGTAGACCACGTGTTTAACATACAAAAACCCCAGCGGCCTCACTTTAATTTTTACAATGCTAAAAATTAGGATCAGCTGTCTTTGTTTATGGTGGCCATTTAGTCTTCCATGTATTATGTGCCATCTGCTTATCAACTTTAAGATTATTGCTTTACTAATAGCTTTATTTCATTTACTAATTTCATGTTGTTGATTATTGTTGTTCGTAAGCATTTAACTAATGGTTTACATAGTCTTTCAATATTGTGTTGAATCACTTATCTCATAGAAAGCTGTGATGATAGCATTCTACCTACCAAAAAATATATAATATATGCATGTGTTTCTGAAATGTGTAAAAACACAGAAGAAAAAAAGACAAAGATTGGCTAAAGAATTTTCCTAATACTTTGATTTTAAATTTAGTATAACATTATTGAGAAAGGACAGCCTCATTTGCACATGCTCATTATTATATTTTAAAGTATAGTGTGTCTGGTTAGTGTTTGACTTAAAGACATCATTTGAAGACTTTGAAAATCATATTGTGTGTTTGCATGCTGTTAGAAAGTTTCTCACAAAAGGCTAAAAACTAGAACTACAATGGTGAAAGAGTATAATCATTCTTTTTTTTTTTATTCTGTTCTCTCGTTTTTCTCTAGTCTGCATTGGATTGGTGGCCTAAGATTGATGCTGTATATTGTCACTCAGTTGAACTTCGACATATGTTTGGTGAAACACTTAATAAAGCAATGCAGGGCTGTGGAGCGCACCCAGCAATACGAATGGCACCAGTAAGAAACCATGAGTTTTGACTTTCACCTGTCTGCTGCATTTTCAGTGTCTTCGTCTCATTCCTGCTGACTTGAGTTTGGAGGGTCGACTGACTCTTCCCTTTCCCAGGAGTGCTGTGTATGGTCTATCGCAGTGCCACTGCTCCTAGTTAACAGGATCTGTTTTTCACTGTGTCTGTGAAGTGAACTTAATTTTCTTAAAGAACAGTTTCCAAAAAATGCTAGTAATATCCTAGTGAATCTTCACCATTCTTCTTCTGTTTTTAGTTGAACTTTTTCTTAGGTGTTTTGATTTGTTTCTTGGTTTCAAGGATGAGTAATGGAACCAGACCATTGGGTCAGAGTGAATGTCCTGATGCTGAATAGTACATAGAAAATTAGAAACTGACTAAAACAGTGCTCAAAGATACATACATTTTAGTGAATATGATTGATCATTTAGGAAGATTTGGGCAAAACTTGATAGGCACTTTGACAATGATGTTTATTTAAACTTAACAAAGGCATACTTTGAAATTGTTCCATGAAATTTATTAATATAGAATTTAAAGCTCATGGAATGTGAGTTTCCACAGCTAATGATAGGATCGTGTACGTGATTTCTGTCTGTATGTAGGAAGCGTTTTACATGTCAACTCTTGACATTGATTGGTGGTGCTTTGTCTTCTGCTTATTTTCTATTCTTATTGGCTGCTGTCGCTCACATGGTCAGATGCCAACCAGTCACTGTTTTGCATGGCAGTGGGCTTCTGTGGCTGTAAGTATATATGACTCCTTGTAACTACCTCAGAAAAGTCTGTTATTTCTTTGACTTTTCTGTGTATAGTTACTATTGTAGTCACATCATGTCATTCCAAAAGAAAATATAGCATATCTTTATTGGTTTTATCTAATAAACTTTCCATCTCACACTTATAATTTAAACAGCTTCCTCCTTGGCATGCTTTTATTTCCAAGTTCCTATGATCAGTATACAAAGTATACCAAATACTGTTGTTTAAACAGTTAGGTTCACTGCTTTCCAGTTGTCAGTAGCAGTTTTTGAGGATGTAAAAAAAAAATACTAGATATTCAAATGAAATTTTTTATTTAAGGAGCTTTGGCATTATTTATCTCAAAAATAATAACTGAAAGGGCAAGTCATTGGTTTGTTTGTTTGTTTTTTCCTTCACTGTTGGAGATCAAGGCCAGGTCCCCCATATATGCCAGACATGTATTGTACTATACCCTCTTGGCCCAATGGTATTCTATTAGATAAAATTTAATATGCAAACTTACTTTACTTGACCTTTTGTGATGACAAGTACACAGTATATTTTCAATTAAAAAGTTTGTCACGGGTATCTATGTTAGAGGTAACATATAATAGCTATGTAAATATTATTTAACTAGACATTAATTCCTTTAAGCTTTAGTGATTCCTTGACCCCACCCCACACTTGGTTTTCCATTGGGAGAGCATGCTAACAGTCAAAACCAGGGCCTTTACTATGCACAACTATACCACTGAGCTGTATCTCCAACCCCGGATTACTGTGTACTGGGATATAGTTCAGTGGTAAAGTGCTTACCTCATATACATTGGCCCTTAGGATCAATTTTCATCATTGCAAAAAAGGGTTTTGTGTTTATTACCTAAGTTTATTATACCTCTTATGCTGGTAGGAGATATAACAGGAATTGATGAAAGAAACATATTTGCTCCTGTTTTATATCCAGCCTCGTACTTCCTCCATTTAATTTTTATGTATGAATGCTAAAACAAAATGAACCTTGTTTATTCCTTTGAACAGCTAGAGTTTTGAGTGGTAGTGTGATATATTTTACATTTAAAAGTTTTCATTAGATTTGGTTGTTAGTGGACTCTATTAGCCCTATAGTATACTACAGTCAGTATTTTCTTTATTTTCTTAAAGCCATAATTAGGATTTCTTGTGGTTCAAGGATATCAATGATAGGAATTTTTTATTTCCATTTTTATTTATTTTTGGGAATACCAATATAAGTTTAATTTTCAGAATCGCTTTTAAGCTTTTTTTCCTTTGGGATATAGGCCATGTAGCTTTGGTTGACCTCGAACTTGCTGTCTTCCTGCTTTCACCTTCCCAGTGTTTTATAAGATTTATTTTTACTATTTTTAATTACATGAGTATATGTGTGGGTGTGTTCACATGAATGTAATTGCCCATGTAGACCAGAGGCATCAGATTACCCCTAGAGCTGAAGTTAAGGTGATTGTGAGCCATCTGACCTGATTGCTGGGGACTGAACTCAGGTCCCCTGATAAAGCTGTACTCACTCTTGACGACTGAGCCATCTCTCTGACTATTGCTAATGTTTTAAAGCTTTGTATATTCTTATGTATAGAATTTTGAATGTATGTGTGTAATGGCTGTAGGAAAACTTTCTGCTTTTTGTTGTTGTTGTTGTTTGTTTTGTTTCAAGACAGGGTTTCTCTGTGTAACAGCTCTGACTGTCCTGGAACTTACTTTGTAGACCAGGCTGACCTCAGAGATCTTTCTGCCTCTGCCTCCCAAGTGCTGGGATTAAAGGCGTGCGCCACTTCTGTCTGACCCGGGTTAATGTTTTCATCACTTCTACTTTCATATAGGAAGTAGAGAATTAATATGACTCAGTTATATAGAGTGAGGAAGTTTTAGTGTTTGGGAATCCTTAAGGTAAGCAGCACTCCTTTCTGTGCTTGTGTGCAGACAGGTGACAGATGTGCCTGGTGATGATGCCAGGCTCATAGGCTGGTCCTTGCATTTGGAGACTTAACGAATTCAAGCCTTCACTTTGTTGCAAAAGTAGCAATCCAGAAGTTCTGTGTGACTGGGTCTCATGGAACACACCTTTAATCCCAGCTCTTGGGTGACATAGGCAGACAAATCTCCATGAATTTGAGGCCAGCATGGGCATGTAGTTTGATCATTTTTCAAAAAAACGGTTCTTTCTATCAATAGGTAATGTAATATGTGTTTCAAAGCTTGACAACTGCCTACTATTTTGGAGGTAAGTTAGTTGGTATAAAGCAGTAGTTACTTGGGGGCTGGAGAGATGGCTCAGCAGTTAGGAGCACTTTTGCTCTTAGAGAAGACCTGAGTGGTTCCCAGCCCCCGTAAGGTGGCTCATGAAGATCCTCATCTCTAGTTCCAGGGGATCTGGTGCCTCTTCTGACTTTTGCCAGCACCAGCATGTACATGGTGCACATGCATATACACAAGCAGGCAAAACATACTTGTAAACCTTCTTTTAAAGCAAAAAACCCTAATTGTTTGGATTTTGTTTTTCTTCAACAAGATAAAAGTATGTTATTTTTACTTTTAGCCAACATAGTTCCTCCTTTTGACTCTTGTACAGAGCAGCCCTGAAAATGTTTTGGATAAACTCAGCCAGTTTCCTCAGAGTTTTTGTTATATATATCTTGCGTTGGATGGGCTTTTATTGTTTCAACTCATTGAAAGTGTTTAATTTGATTTGTTTTGATAACTAAGCAAACCAAGGTCAAATATTGTTAAAGGAATTAAAATGCCACGTGGCCAGTGAATGATCAGGCAGAGTTAGTTTTGAGGTTTTTCTGATATCCAGCCTTCATACTGTTTGTCTGGATACCATGTTTCAAAGGACTGTTTTAAATATTGCTTTTGATTATGGGAACTAGCTGTTTTCATATGAGTACTTTACCCATGTTTCCGGGGTTTTTTTTTGTACTTTAGTAATATTTTAAATTTTTGAAATATTTGTCTCATCCATGATAATTTATATTTTAAAACTAGAAATATGATTAAATAAAATTAAAGTGTGAAGTTTTTTATTTTTGTCATAAATAGGATCTTGGCATAGATGTTTCTTATCATGCCAGTCTCATAGTCGTGAATTAGCTGGTGGTTTTGGTTCCTAATTGACTACCCGATCCTCTGACTTAGAAATTTCTTGCCTGGTGTAGCTGACTGTCTTTTATCCAAGCACATGTGTCAGTTTAGCACAAGTGAAGGTTTTTGTTTGTTTGTTTACATTTCTTCTTAAGAAACTGTTAAGCAGCAAATTATTCTGGACTCTATGTAGACTACTAATGGCCATTAAATTAAAAGAAGTATTTGAAATTTCTCAAATCTTAGATTTCCTACTAGTCAGTTATACTGCAGAACAATATCTACATGTTAGTACCTGACATTAAACTAAAAATTACTTAAAAGGTGATTACTAATCAGAGAAAAGTTTTCTATCAGCTGATTGTCCTTGCATTGTATGGTTCCTCTGCAAGGGCGGCACCATACGCAATTATATCATAGTAAATTTGTTCAGCGAAGGTTTCACATTCATTCAGGTTAGACTTTGAAATACACACACACATACACTCTCACTCACTCTAACACACACACACACACTCATATCTACTTCAGTAAGAGCAAAGATTACACAGAACTTACAAAATACATCTGATAAACATTTGCTTTAGTGTTGTAGAGTTTGAGTATTTTATTTCTTAAACATTTGAAAATTAAGACCTGTGTATCGTGGGATGTCTCATCTCTTAGTCGTTAACTGAAAGAAAATGGTCTGTCCGCAGAGATGTTTGTCATGGCCAAATAAAGACTGCACAGTCTGCTGCCCCTGTATCTGTCTGTGCTCACTGCAGGTACCAGGTCAAAAGCAGAGTCTTTTTGTGATGTTATAAGACTAGAGAGAAGACAAAATGACCCCAAATCCAGGATGCAATTGTTGGGATTATTTTTAATTTTTTTTAACTTTTATGTGCATTATTTTGCCTATATGTATATCTTTGTGATGGTATCAGATCTTGGAGTTACAGACAGTTGTGAGCCACCATTTGGGTACTGGGAATTGAACCCAGGTTCTTTGGAGTCAGTACTTTTAACCGCTGAGCCATCTCTCCAGACCCTGAATTTTTTTTTTTTTTAATTGGCTGACATCTAGAATTACTTTTTTTCCCTCCAGTTTTTCAAGACAGGGTTTCTCTGTGTAACATTCCTGGCTTTACTAGATCTTGCTCTGTAGACCAGGCTGGCCTCGAACTCACTGAGATTCACCTGCCTCTGCCTCCCAGTGCTGGATTAAAAGCACGAGCCATCATCACCTAGCCAGAATTAATTATTTAATCAGCCATAGTATCTCTGTAACTGAACCACATTGTCACTAAAAAGTTCTGCTTTATGAATATTCTTAGACAAAAAGGCAAATACATGCATTCTATAACTTGAAAGAGGAAATCAGAACAAAAAATCAAGTTCATAACCAAAACTATAAACACAGAGTTTGCCTACAGAGGTTCATCAATTGTAAAGAAGGTACTTTTACTTTTGTCTGAAAGTAGATATTTAGCTCCTTTGTGCAGTATCCTGGAATTCATGGTAGTTTTTCATTTCTTTTACTACAGCCAAAAAGTGATTCATCTTACAATTGATAATGTTGTACAGTCTATAGGGTGTGTGTGTGTGTGTGTGAGTGAGTGTGAGTGTGTGTGATACATGCTTGCTAACTTGGGTTCCCCGGTATGTATATGTGTATAGATATGGACCCAGTATTTTTCCTCTTATGTTTTCATATTTTGAAATCCAGTTTTTTTAAACCCAGGAACCAACTTGATATTATACCTTTAGTGTTTTAGATTTTAATTAAAGTTTATTAGATTATTATATAGAAGAATAATAAAAATGCTATAAAAACATTTTAAAAATGCAATGTTAAATTTATGCTTATTAACTTATGTCTCTACTAGTGTCCATTTGGTGGTATGAAATGTGTCTGTTTTCAAAGCCTTTTAAATACTTTCTTCTATAAAGTATAGCTATTATTCTGAATCTGATGTCTGATTCTCACTAAGGTGCTGTTATGTTTTGTTTTGTTACTAGAGTCTTACATTTAAAGAAAAAGTAACAAGCCTTAAATTTAAAGAAAAGCCTACAGACCTGGAGACAAGGAGCTATAAGTATCTTCTTTTGTCCATGGTGAAACTAATTCATGCAGATCCAAAGCTTTTGCTTTGTGTAAGTATTTTAATGACATGCTTTGAAATTATTCCACTAATTTTGTTGAATTGAAAGGACAAAATCCTTTCTATTAGACATTGCCAAGAAAACTAATCCAGAGAGTCCTAATATAATTAGACCACATTTTCTAGTCTTTCGCTCATCATCGAATGGACTTTTGTGTCATCGTTTGCCCTTGCATTATAGTCAGGCATGTTTTGGGGTCAGGTGGAACAAGGAGCTATAAAAGCGTATGCTCTGTATCTATACCACTCATTATTTTTTTCTATTACTAAGCAAGTTAGCTTTTATAGCTAGCTCCCTATGTTCCTTCACCAGCCTTCTGTTATCTATATTAGAAGAGAAAGTAAAAATGAGAGTGGTTATTCAATTATTGCCGTACCTCTGCTTTTTATTGCCTCAGATGATACTCTGGAGTCCTGAGAACATCATTTTGGTGCACAAAGTAATTAAGAAATAATCTAAATACTGTAACTAGCTGATAGTTACATGAAGGGATTAAATGCATAGTATCTAGAGAAAGACTAATTAATTATTAGTCTTGGTGGTTTTCTTAACCTTGGCATCTTAGGTTTTTCAGCTGAAATAGTAGGTAATAGTAGTTCCTACCACAGAGAGATCCTTAAAAAGAGTAAAATAGTATGTGTAAGGCTTTTAAGAACAATTCCTGGCATGTAATAAGTGATAAGATTGGTTGCTGCTACTATTCATAAGAGACAGTTAATATTAACCTTAGTAATGTTTAAATAAAACAACTTGAATTGTTCATAGGATGACATGTTTAACTTTTCTTGGGTTTTCCTAATCCTTGAAGAACACTGTCAAGCAACATTTGTGATTGCTGTACTCAGTGCCAGGCTTTTAAAATGCTTTGGTGCTTTACAGTTTTGCTGCTGTGCTCTTCAAATTACTAAAATACAGGCATTCATAACTAAATGCCTGTGGTTTCAAGAATTCTATGAACCTCAAGTGTGTGTGTGTGAATGTGTTCATGTGCACACATATGTTTTGTTTTTTTTTTCTTTTTGAGACAAAATCTTCCTGTGTATCCTGAGTTGGTCTTGGACTCGCCATCCCTACTGGTATTATAGGACTTTATCATTTTGCCCCCACTCCTGAAATTTAAGAATATTTACACATGAGCAATTTCTCTGATAATGAGAGATAATAGAGACAGAGAGGATGAAGTTCCCAAAGGATCAGTTACCCCAAAAGAAAATCTTTGAGCTTTTTGACCTTTTGGAAAGTCCACCCAAATTTTGAGATTCTCATAGAATAGTTAGATCCTTGACTTGGAAAAATTTTATAAAATTTTTAGGTGGACTCTGAAATAATAATCCTTTTTCTCTTGTTTTCTCTGGTGTGTGGCATAAGTTATGCATCTCACTATGAATGTCGCATAACACTAGGGGTGCATTGTTTACATGGCTATAAGTTATGTTCAAGTAGGTTATTGTTTGAAGAACAAGAGTTGAATTGTTTGAGGGAAAAGAGTTTAAGTAAAGTTTTTTATTTTCCAAGAATTATGGAACTCCTTTTTGTTTTCCTTGGATGATTCTGGGGATTGAACCAGAGTCTAGCAGTCTTGTAATGCAGACAGGTATTCTACCACTGGCCTGACCCTGGCCTTTCTGGGGCTTTTGTTTTGTGTTTGGTGGAGTTGGGTGGGTAGGGTTTTATTTGATAGGCAACTGTCACTACCTCTGACAGCATCATTGCTTCATGGAAATTGCTTCTTTTACTGCCATCTAGTGGTTAAGTAACTTTACCCGGTAACCATAGGAAAATAAATTTTAAGCCTTCGTTAATAGGAGAAATATAAACACAGTCTCAATCATGGTATTTTAAAAAGTAATATAATTCTATCTTTGCTGGGATTTAAGGCATATGCCACCACTACCTGACTTTAAAAAATTATATTTTTATTGAGTTACAATTCACATAGTATTAAAAAAACAGCATTTCATGATGAGGCTGTAGCTTGCTTCACATTTGTGAATGAGGCCATAGGTTCAATCTTAGTACTACCCCCCCATTTGTTATTTCTAGAACATTTCAACACCTCTAAAGGAAACAGTAGCTATTTGCAGTTGGGCTTTACTTTGTGTCTCATAATCCTACCAGTATGTTCTTTAAAAATTGAAATTTTGAGCTGGGCGGTGGTGGCGCACGCCTTTAATCCCAGCACTTGGGAGGCAGAGGCAGGCGGATCTCTGTGAGTTCGAGACCAGCCTGGTCTACAAGAGCTAGTTCCAGGACAGGCTCCAAAACCACAGAGAAACCCTGTCTCGAAAAACCAAAAAAAAAAAAAAAAAAAAAAAAAATTGAAGTTTGAGCTAGGCAGTAGTGGCGCATGCCTTTAATTCCAGCACTCAGGAGACAGAGGCTGACAGATCTCTGTGAGTTTGAAGCCAGCCTTGTCTCCAGAGTGAGCTCCTGGATGGCCAATGCCACACAGAGAAATGCTGTCTCCAAAAGCGAGATAAAAATAAAGTTTGAAGGATGTAGGGAGATGACTCAGTGCCACAAAAACAGAGAGATACACATGCATATAAAAAAATAAATAAGATAAAAAATAGAGGTTGGTTTTTCTCTTGCAGAATCCAAGAAAACAGGGCCCTGAAACTCAAAGCAGTACAGCAGAATTAATTACAGGCCTTGTCCAACTGGTCCCTCAGTCACACATGCCAGAGATTGCTCAGGAAGCGATGGAGGTAAGGGGAAGTGAATTTTAGGTTCCTGAGAGAAAGATTGTAACTATCTCCATTCTTCTTTTTTTAGGAACTTTATTTTTCAAGCAATTATTTGACTCTTTTATATGCTTTCTTTTAAAAAAATTATTTACTAAATTTTTAAACTCTGTGTGTGTATGCACGCACGCTGTGCTTACAGAAGCCAAAAAAACAGTGTTGGAATTCCTGGAGCTAGAATTATAAACTGTTGTGAGCCACCTGATGTGGTTGCTGTAATGTGCACTTGGGTCCTCTGCAAGAATCTTGTATACTTTTAATCCCTGAGCCCCGGAGCCATATCTCTAGTCCCTTTACTTACTTTTTTGATGTTCTTTGGTGTATAGTTTCAGTGAGTGAAAAATGGATGTCTGTTCTGTAAAGGACATGTTTATGTCTTTATGTTTTATAAGCTCCCGTGGAGGGGGACTCTGTTTATTTGCTTTACATTATAGGTAGCAACAGCACAACATTGTACCAAGTATTTTTTTAAGACTTATTTAATTTTTTATATAGTTATTTTTTGTATGGATGTTTTGTGTGCATGTATATATATATGTACTGTGTGTGTGAGTTGCCTGAGTATTCCAGAAGAGGGGAGTGGATTTGTTTCTTTGTTTTTGTTTTTAAATTGTGTGTGCATGTGGAGGTCAGAAAAAATTTCAGGTTTCTGTCCTTGGATAGCTACTATGTTTATCAGCTCTAGCCATCTCACCAGCCCTTACAATTTCTTTACATTGATAGGCTTTTGGAATAAGATTTGCCTATAGTTTCCTGTCCAGTCTCTAAGTCCTGAAGTAATCCTCCTTCTTTAGCCCTTGTACTAGCTGAAATTATACTTGTGTATCATAAGCCGTGCTGTATTTGGATTACACTGTATAAGAATTTTGGAAGTTTATGATTCCTTTATTCCTTAAATTTATCATTGTGTCTCCGTGTGATGGAGTAAAGTGTGTGTACTTGCTGTAGTACCTGTCTGGAAGTCAGGGGGCAACTTTGTGGGGTTACTCTGCTTCCACTTTTGAATGGGTTCCAGGCTTATGTAACAGGTACCTGATGAGCCAGAGGTAATGAGAGATACTCAGTGTTATTTCTAAGGGTTACTACAAACAATACTGTTAAAGTTGCTGTATCACTTTGTATTTCCATTAGCAGTATATTAGTGTTTTGGTATTTCTTCATCTAGCTGACACTTGTATTGTCTAATTTTAAAATTACAGGCAGCCTGCGTTAGCAAAGTTGACTTTAAAAAATTATGTTTATAGTTGGATTTGATAACTCACGCCTTTAAACCCATCACTCAGGATGCAGAGGCAGGTAGATCTCTGAGATTGAGACCAGTTTGGTCTACAGAGTGAGTTCTGACATAGCCAAGGCTACACAGAGAAACCCCACCTCAAAATAGCAACAAAATTAGATTTGCTTATTTATTGTGTGGGGGTGTGTACATACCACAGCATACATGTAGAGGTCAGAGGATAATTTGCAGGAGTTGGTTCTCTTCTTCCTTCATTGGGTCCCAGTGATCAAACTCAGGTTGTCAGACTTGGCAGCCAGTGCACCTACGGAGCTACTTTATTACCTCAAAGTTTACTTTCGAACTTTATTTTTATACTGACAACCTAAAAGTACATCTTTAATCTGAATAAAATTTATTGATATATAATTTACATATAGTAAGTAATCTAAGGCTTAGAATATATCTATTTGCCCCAGAAAGTTCCCTGTCTGCAGGTAGTACTCCTACCCTTGTCCACATGTACTGGTCTGATTCAGTCACTCCAGGTTAGTTCTGCATGTCTGTTGTTCATGAATAGAATTCATTAAATGTGATCTTACTTTGTACCCCCCCTTAAATTAGGAAGTGGTTTTTATTATTTATTTTATATTCTTCTGTATTGTTGCACATGTTAGTTCCTTTTTCCTGATTGTTATGAATATTTCACTCATTCATTAATAGACAGCATCCATTACTACTGAACATTAGCCTTGTATTCCTTTGCAGTCCTCATCCTGTCTCACCCCTTGTCTGCCCCTTGCCTCCATTTTAATTATTGATTTGTTTTGTTACTGTAGATTAGGAATAAAAGTTCTTATCAGTAGTTCAGCATAATTGTTGGAGCTGTATTGTAATAAGTAGTTGGTATTTTTTAAGGTTCATCTTATTTTGTTCTCTTTAGTGTCCAATTATATGAATATAGCATTGTTTACTCATTTGTCTGTTGATGATCATTTGTGGTTTTGCTTTTGGCTGTTTAGAGATTAAACTTTTGCTGGAAGTGGTGGTACAAGCTTTCAATCCCAGCATACTAGGAGGCCAAGGCAGGCAGATCTCTGTGACTTTGTTGACAACCTGGTCTATATGGAAAGTTCTAGACCAACCAGTGCTGTTATAGATTAAGACCTTGTTATCAAAATGATGAAGATGATAAAAAAGAAGATAAAAAGAAAAAAAATGATTGATTCTAGGTTCACTTATATATAAATCTAAGATGTGAAAAGAATTTTTTCATTTTTTTGAGTAAATTCCAACCATTGGAAAAACAGACAAACATACAAACAAAACAAAAGCAAAATAACAGCCTGGTTTACATAGAGTATTCAAGGACAGGAAGACCCTGTCTAAAAATAAAATGAGTTACTGATGAGTGCAAAAACTGGATGAATCTCACAGGCATGATATTAGATGAAAATAATCAAATACAAAGAGCATACTGTTGATTTCCCTTACATAGAGCCTAAAAACAAGCAAACCAGTTTGGCAATGATGTTCAGAACAGTGGCTGCTTTTACAAAGAACTGATGCCTAGGAGATGCGTTCTGAAGGGCATCCTGGTGTTGGCAGTGTAGAGCAGGTAGAGGTGGAAATTCTCTGAGGTCTTCTTTCCAGACTATGTCTGTACCTACATCCCTTGTGCTTCAGGCTAGAAATATTTGAAACGTTTGCCTAGAACATTTGTGCATTCCTTGTACACGCATTTGCTCTGTGTGTGTGTGTGTGTGTTCAGCCTAGTAACTTGTTGGGAGCAAAATCCCCTGATCTGAGTGCCTACAGATGCTCTGAGCACTGTGGGTTTGGTGGGGGCGTGGCTATCTCTACATAATCTGCCCCTGAACACAATAAAGAGGGCATTCTTGGGGAATTCAAGAATGACCCGTGTCACTGTCTTTCTATCTGTGTGTGTCTGTGTATTTTAACCTCCAGCCCCTTGCCCGAAGCTCGGGAACTGGGTACCAGAGCACAGAGCGCAGACCCGGGGGCGCGTTGCGCGGCAGTAACTGATATATTGCCTGTACTCTTTTGGAGGCTCTATTCAAATATTTTGATTGCTTTCACCTAAATAATTAGTTCTTCCTTTTTTTCCTTATGTATATTATTTATAATTCAAGGTAAAAAAACAGAAAAATACACATACTGTTTTAATAGAGTATATGGAGGACTTTAATTATTCATTAATAAGAGAATGGATTAACATTTAGGAGTGGTATTTCAATTTGGTATTTTATTAAACATCCATTAAAATCTATCTGAGCCATTAAGCAATATTCGAAAATATTTGTGAAACATTAGATTAGTGTAATGTGTTTGCAGCTCTGTTGAAGTAGTCAGTCATGAAGTAGTCAGTCATTGTTTTCATCAACAATGAACCACATATATTGAGGTGTTTCCCAACAAATTATCTAATCACCCCATAGCCATCTTAGTTTATGCCAGTATTCTCTAGGATTTATCTCTGTCAAGTGACACATGGCAGTATGGAAAATTAAAACAGGAGGACATGAAAAGGAATATAATCTCATTGAAATGGAAAAAGGTCAATACATTTTGTTCCCATTAATCAAAAATTTTTATTAAGTAGAGAATGTGTCACCTAAGAAATCCCCAAACACCTAAATCTTATTCCAGGCCAAACCATTTTATACTACAGACTTAAAGTTGGGATTTGGGGTCCAGCTTCTGACTGATGCTCTTTATACTATAATATTGCTTCTCCCCTTATACTGCATGTATAATGCACATCTAAAACACAGATGTGATTTGGTAGCTTAACACCCCCTAAAAGAAAACCTTAGTATGCCTTGTTTTCTTTACATATAAGACACTTCCTCCAAGTTCCCATAATAGAGAGCCAGAACCCCTGAAGCACAGAGCCCATAGGATTGCTCCTCCTTGCCTTTTATCTTTCCAGTTGTCACATGTATTTGTTTGCAAAGTTTAAATAGAATAAGAGAAAGTGAGTGCTTTAATTCCCAATCAAATCTGTGCCACTGTTGTCAAAAACAGAAAATCCTAAAGTATTAATAATTATACCAAGTGTTATATAATAATGGTAAAACTGAATTTTAATTTGTGTTACTGTTTTTAAAGTGGAGACTATAAGTTACTTATTTGTTTCAAATAACATTTTATTGATGTTTTAGTAAAAAGAGAATAAAGCACCCATATGTATGTCGATCACCGACTGAATGTACAGGGCTTAATAGAAGTTGCTATGAAATGGGGAAATATTGTGGAATTGTAATCTAGGTTGTGCAGGTTTGAAGGAAGAGTCTTTGCTCTCATAACCTTTGATGGTTTTAATTTATGAAATAGCATATTTATATGGTAATCACTTTTTAAAAATAAGTTATTTAAGACCTGTTGGTACTACTCATGAAATACTTACGAAATAAACCGGTGCTAGATACAAAGATTGCTTTGCTTGCCCCTCTGTTAATTTTAGGAAATAACTTTTCTAACCAAAAAGTGTGTGACAACCAAGCTAATTTCTGCTGTGTTTCATTGTTTATGTTAATTTTAGGGGAGAGCATTTTGTTCTAGAGTTATTACTTACTAAAATCATGTTTATTTCTTAAAGTAGTTTGTGTATACATCTTGTTCTGATTCATTCACATGTGTGTATGTCGCTTATGGTTGAGAATGATGGGGCACAGGGAGTTAGCTCTGAGTTTATGCTGCTCTGGAGAATTGTGTTCCTCAGATTTGCCCTCAGAGAGGTGGTTTTCTCAGCCTCTCAAAGCTACGATTACACAGCCCAATTTGTTAGCATTTGCAAAATAATTACTCAGTGTCAATTTTCTAACGAGTTCTCAGTGAACTCTCTCCTTTAAATTTCAGGCCTTGCTGGTTCTTCATCAGTTAGATAGCATCGATTTGTGGAACCCTGATGCCCCTGTAGAGACATTTTGGGAAATTAGGTATATGTACTTTCAAATTTTAATTCAACTTAAAGTTTTAACTTTGTATTTTGTCTTTGGATATTAGATTTATAGTATTTAGTTTATTGTGATATTTATTCAGTTATACCTATAGGTATTTTATGATTTTGTATTTTATTTGGATTGAAAATCTTAAGATACTTAACTGTCATAAAATATCACATATATACAAAAGTTTTTAGATGGTGTTAAATTTTATCTCCCTGCTATAAGCTCTGCTATGTCATGTATTATTCTCTGTCATGTACCTCTACCCAGTTAACAATTGTGTTCGTTTTTTTGAGATAGGATTTTTTGGGGTGGGGGGGTATGTGGAGTGGTTCGAGACAGGGTTTCTCTGTAGCTTTGGACCCAGCCCTGGAACTTCCTCTGTAGACCAGGCTAGTCTTGAACTCACAGAGACCCACCTGCCTCTGCCTCCTGAGTGCTGGGATTAAAGGTGTGTGCCACCACTCCCTGGTGATTTTTCAAGATAGAGTTTGACTATGTAGTCTTGGCTAGCCTGAAACTCTCTATGTTGATCAGGATGGCCTGGAATCATAGAGATCCACCTGCCTTTGCCTCTAGAGTGTTAGGTCTAAAGGTATGTTCTACCATGCCTGGCTACAATTAGATTTTTTCCAATTAATTAATTGTATGATTAATTTTAATTTTATGTTCTTTGGTGTTTTGCCTATATGTATGTCTTTGTGAGGGTGTCAGATCTTGGAGTTACAAGATAGATGTTAGCTACCATGTGGGTGCTGGGAATTGAACCCAGGTCTTCTGGAAGTACAGTCAGTGCTCTTAACCATCTCTCCAACCCCCTATAGTTGTAGTTTTTAATAGATTTTTAGCATTATAAGTCTAAAGTGTTAACATTTTTATAACGTTGTTTTTAGTTTTTAAAGCTCTTGTTCTTAAAACAAGGCACATAGTTCAGTATGAGCTCATGATGAGCAGGCAGGAAGTGTGGGTTCAGTCCCCAGCACTGAAAGGTGGGGGAACTGATGATTTTGTTGAATAAGTTAAAAACAGGCATATTAGTATTATTATATTAGCATATTAGCATTATATATACAGTGAAACCCTGTATATATAATATATATACATACATTCACACACAACACACACACACACACACACACATAAACTGAATAGATAACTGTCTTTTAATGAGCATGAGGGTACCACTCTAGGAAGATGTAAATCTCAGGTTTTGTTGTCTCATCATAGACTTGAGGGTACTAAGTCACTTGGAAGTGAATTTAAAACCTAACTCTAATAATGATATAATCACTGGAGCCATGTATAATTAACTTTTAATTTAACGCATTATAAAAGAAAAAACTTAAATTTTGATGTATTTTATTTAACTTGATATATATATAAATATTTTAACATATAATTAATTAGAAAAAAATATTCTATATTTTTGTTTTCAGTAAGTCTTCAAAATTTGTAGTGTGGGGGCTGGAGAGATGGCTTACAGGTTAAGAGCACTGACTATTCTTCTGGAAGCCCTGAATTCAATTTCCAGCAACCACATCCATCTGAAATGAGATCTGGTGTCCTCTTCTGCCAGGAATGCATGTAGAAACACTGTATGCATAATCAATAAATAAAACTTTAAAAAAATAGAACACTGGACTTTCTTCCAGAGGTCCTGGATTCAATTTAAAAAAATGTAGTGTCTCACAGAGCACATCTCAATTTGGACAAGCTTCGTTTAGAGTGTTCAAGCAGTCACGTAGGTGGTTAGTAGCTAAATTATTAGACAGTACAATTCTAGTATAGCCTAGAGAACAAATCAGCACACTTGTTCATTAGAGGGTGGGAAATAGGTCAGGCTTCTTAGCTCCTATTCTAACTATGCACTTTTACTTTTGGAGCAAGGAAACAGTTATAGACCACATGAGAATGAAGGAGCTCTGTTCCACTGAAACTCTTTATGGACATTGGTGGGGTGTGTTTGTCCTGCAGGCAGTTCTTTCAGACCCTGGCTCTCAACTCTTGTATTTCTTTGCAGTCTTTACTGTGCATGTGAATTTATGATTTCTTCTTACCTGCCACTGCAAGGATGGAATTCTTTTTAATTTGTTGTTACTAATATTTGGATAAAACCCATGAACAAGGGAAAACAAGCTTCTAAATTTATATCTATTATGAAATAATGCCATTCTATGTATGATTATGTCTATATTAAATTCTTGATGATTCTGTAACAATGAACTTTATGTTACTGCAGTTCACAAATGCTTTTTTTCATCTGCAAGAAATTAACTAGCCATCAAATGCTTAGTAGCACAGAAATTCTCAAGTGGTTACGGGAAATTCTGATCTGCAGGAATAAATTTCTTCTTAAAAATAAGGTAAGCAGAGTGACATTTCTTATATTGGAAATATTTGAATATTAAGGAGATGTGTTAATTTCCTTTTGTTACTATGATAAACATCATGACCAAAACTTGGGGGATTTGGCTTACATGTCTTGATGACAGTCCATCACTGGGGGAAGCCAAGACATGGACTAAAGCAGAGGCCATGGAAGAATGCTGCTTATTGGCTCTGTGTGGCTTGTTCATTATATAACCCAAGACTACTGGGTAGCAACTTCCCCTAGTAGGTTGAACCCTCACATTTCAATTGTTAAGCAAGAAAGTGCCCCACAGACTTGTTCACAGGCCAGTCTGATAGAGTCACCTCCGTTGTTTGTTTGTTTTTGTTTGGTTTTTATTTTTGTTTGTTTTTCAAGGCAGGGTTTCTCTGTCTGCTTTTGGCTGTCCTAGAACTCTGTGAGTACAGGCGGCCTTGTACTCACAGAGATCCACCTGACTCTGCCTCCTGAGTGGTGAGATTAAAACCCACCATGCCTGGTTTAGAGGCATATTCTTAATTAAGGTTTCCTCTTCTAAGATTACTCTAGTTTGTGCCAAGGTAACAAAAAGCTAACCAGTACAGAACCAATTTAGAAGTTTTTATTAGCTAAGTTATATCCCACTTCATCTTCTCCCTCAGTGAAGCCCTTAAGAGAGCATTACCTGGTAGTTCAGCATTTCAGTATTCTAGGCTCTGACCTGATAATCTCAATGTTAATGAATTCTGGTTAAATTAAGTAGACTCTGGGTTAGGCCTGTGAAGACTGGTGGCTACTATAATCACAGAAGGCTCAGAGAATCTCTTTTTTCTGCATTTATAAGTTCATACATATCAGATTACTTGACTTTCAGGCTTAAGCTAGTCCAGGAAATAATCTTTTGAAGAGCTAAAGCGTAAAGGTTCTTAATCTTTGTTTAATTTGTACGCCCCCCCCCCCCCATCAAAGGTTTTTTTCTTTTAGCTGGGTATGGTTGCACATGCCTGTAATTCTAGTACTGTTGAGGCCTGAATGAGTTGAAGGCCAACCTGAACTGCATAATGGATTCTAGGCCAGCTTGAACTACTACGCATTTGGATCTTGCTTCAAACAAGACCAGGAGATGTAGTACCTTAGTGGTAGAAACTCTAGCACTATAGGATGATTTCATCTTAGTGGTAGAGACTCTAGCACTATAGGATGATTTCATCTTAGTGGTAGAGACTCTAGCACTATAGGATGATTTCATCTTAGTGGTAGAGACTCTAGCACTATAGGATGATTTCATCTTAGTGGTAGAGACTCTAGCACTATAGGATGATTTCAGCTTTTGGAAAGATCAGGAATCTTTTAATTGGAATAAAATTTTTTGATCTTGAACTGTTGACACATACTGAAGTTCTGGGGGATAGGAAAGAACCTTACATTTCTTTAACATGATAGAACTTAAATGTATTCCAATGATAAGATATTAAAATTAAGAATTTTTTGTGGGGGCTAGAGAGATGACTTAGTAGTTGAGAGCACTTGCTACTCTTCCAGAGGACCAGATTTGATATTCCTAGCACCCATATGGCAACTCAGAACTCATAACAAGGCAGGGTGTGTAACAACCTGCCTCTCTAGACACATGGCATATAAACAAAAATGTAGACAAAATACCCCACCCACGAAATGGAAGAAAAAAAGAAATGAGAAGAAATTTTTATGCTGGCTTTAGTCTAACAGTCAGTGTTAGTAACCTAGTAGTGGATCAAAAGTTCTCTGTTAAGGACTTGAGAAATAGTTCATCAGTTAAGAGTAGTCATAGGAGCCAGGATTCAGATCCCAGCACCCAAGTAACAAGCCAGGTAGGTATCCATGTATGATATAATCTCAGCTCCTAGAATGTGGAAACTTGTGGATCCTTGGGGCTTGCTGGCTTCCATCATTGCTGAGAAATAACCCCCAAGGTCAAGGACAGACCCTGCCTCAGAGGAATAGATGGAACATGATAGAGAAAGTCACCTGACACCCATTACATGTATGTAATATACACTCTCACATATATACACACGTGAAAATATAAACACTATTTACCAGAAAATTGCGTAATTCCACTACTGGATGCATGGGGGGGGGTGTCAAGTTCTGTGGCTACTCAAATCAATGTTGTAATGCACTCAGCGTATAACTTCATCTTAAAAAGTAAAGTTCTAATTATCCTGACAAGGCAGAATTGTTGTCTGTAATTCATAGAGTATTATAGTTTTCTTGCAGTAGACTTTATTTCACTAAGCGTTTTGTGTTGGAGAATAGACAGGTGAGAGGCTTTGAAAGAAAGACTTTGCACGAAGTTATTTATTGCAGCAGGTGGATGAATACTTCTCAAGATGAAGCATTGGGGTCAGCCCACACTGAGCCCTTTTCTTTCCTGACACCAGTGCTTCAGTGGGACTTACTTCTTTTTCCTAGCAGGCGGATAGAAGTTCCTGTCACTTTCTCTTCCTTTGTGGAGTAGGATGTGATGTTCCTGCTAGTGGAAATAGCTCTCAGATGTCAATGGATCATGACGAGTTACTGCGGACCTGTGCTCCTGGAGCATCTCTGCGGAAAGGAAAAGGGAATTCCTCCATGGTAGGTAACTTCCTCTGTGACTCCTGAACCAGAACATCTGCTCTTCTTTTCTGAGTGTACTTTGGTAAATTTCAGTTAAATAATTTCACATGTTAGGTATGGATTATGTAGAGTAGTTTTGTTGCTGCTCACTGTGGAACCCTGGGAAAATTCTTCATAACTCTCTTCCTCAGTTTCTCAGATTTAAAATGGAGATAACAGGACATGGTGAAGCACACCTATTATCCCAGTGTTCCAGAGGCTGAGGCAGGAGGATCACAAGTTGCTCTTTTGTTTTTGTTTTTGTTCTTGTTTTTAAAGACAGGGTATCTCTGTCTTTAATAGCTCTGGCTATTCTGGAACTTCCTGTGTATACCAGGTTGGCCTCAAATTGAGAGATCTGCCTGTACCACTACACCTGGCCTTTTAAATTTTGCTTTTTAAAAATGTATATGGATGTTTTACCTACCTGTGTATCTGTGCACTCATGTGTGCCTGGTGTCTAGAGGCCAGAAGAGGGTTTCTGATCCCATGGAATTGGAGTCACAGATGGTTGAAAGCTGCCTTGTAAGTGCTGGGAAGTGAACCTAGGTCTTCTGGAAGGGTGGGCCATGTAATTAGTGCTTTTCACTGTTGGTCTTATTCTTCTCTCTCAGAGGGGAAAAGTTTGAAGCTGGCTTGGCCTATATAGTAAAGACTGTGTTTTAAGAAAACGAATAAACAGAAAGTGATTAATAATAGTTAATTAAAAATAAATAAAACAGGTATAGTATTCTTGCTCCAGAGTTGTTAGGGTTAAGCTAGGTGAAATGTCAATAGCACTTCATTATTTGAGACTGTGACTCATAGCTATAATTATTCTGATGGGAACCGTGTCAGAAAGCCTGTATTCATATGCAAAAGCTAATCTAAAGAAGGTTCAAATTGAGTGAAATTAAAACAAAATATTTATTTTCTTAAATATTATGGATAAGTGATGTTAAGATTTTACTTCTTTATCTTTTGCTTTTATTTTTGCTTATTTGTGTATACATACATGTATTTATGTATTTATACAGTCTTGCTTTATAGCCCAGGTTAGCCTTGAATTTACTGTAATTCTCCTGCTTCAGCCTTGCAAGTGCTGTGATTATTTATTGGCATAGGCAGTCATGTTTGGTAAGTTTTAAGTTGTAGATTGGGTCTCATATAGGCCAGGCTGGCTTGAATCCTCTAACCCCTTCTATACAATTACTGAGATTATAGGTGTATATTGCTATCCCCAGCCAAACATATACTTCTATATGTGAATTTCCTTAAGATATAAATCATAATATGAGCAGTTACAAAATCATTATGGATGAATTTGTTTTTCGAATATAACCTTTTTATCCTTAAGTTTTACTATAGCCTATTGAGGGGGAAACCCCACTAAGCCTGTAGCAACTGCAGTGTGTACTTTACCTGCATACACTGTACTTGCTTTGTAATATGTTTCTGCAGTTAATGGTTGGGGATGTCGGATCCATATGTCTGTATTGGGGTGTTTAGTTTGTGTGTCATTGTTTTAGTCCCTGCTGCCATGTGTTTATTCCTTCCCTCTAGGAAGTATGCTTCTTGTTGTTTCCTCTTCCTTTGTCTATTTTATGGTTGACTCATTAGTAGATTAAAGTTTTGCTGCTGTAGACTCTGTTTTAGTGTCTCTTGTATATTTGTTATAGACTTTATTTGCATTTCTAGAATCTAAGATAATATAACCTGTTTGAATTGAAACACAATACCATTATGCATTTTATTGGTTCACATCATCTCATTTAGAGTAAGGTATATCAGGAAAAGATCTTATTATTAAAAAGGGGAATTCTTTTTAGGTTTGTGTGCAGTGATAGATGGTATATTGTTGAGTTTATAAATAAAGTCACTTAAGTTGCAGATATATTCTCCCCTACCTCCTAGGATAGCACAGCAGGGTGCAGTGGAACCCCACCAATATGCCGACAAGCCCAGACCAAGCTAGAAGTGGCCTTGTACATGTTTCTGTGGAGCCCTGACACTGAAGCTGTTCTGGTTGCCATGTCCTGTTTCCGCCATCTCTGTGAGGAAGCAGATATCCGGTGTGGGGTGGATGAAGTGTCTGTACACAACTTCCTACCCAACTATAACACATTCATGGAATTTGCCTCTGTTAGCAACATGATGTCAACAGGTAAATGTGGATACTCTCTCCTCCTTTCTTTCTTTTTAACTCAGTTACTTTGACTGACATTATTTTTGTGTCTGTTTGCTTATTTATTTATTTATTTATTTATTTATTTATTTATTTATTTTGGTTTTTGAGACAGGGCTCTGTGTTAACAGTCCTAGCTTTCCTGGAACTAGCTCTTGTAGACCAGGCTGGCCTCAAACTCGCAGAGATCCACCTGCCTCTGTCTTGCTGAGTGACATCAAATTATGTTTACAGTGAAGTCTGTTTAAGATAACAGTTTGAAAATTTCCAGGGCTAATTCAAACTGCTTATTTGAAATCCTTTTCTGAACAAGACAGAATGAAATTCAGAGACATTTGAAATAGAATTTTTACCAAATTTTTTTAATGTGTACTTTTGTTCCTGACACTGTGAATTGCTCTTAGTTGTAGAGTATAGAAATCATTCTGTTTGAATTGTAAATGAGGAGATTTTAAAGCACAGGTGGGGAGATGGCTGTTTTGGTTCCAGACTTTGTGAAATTAGAAATGAGTCCTCCTGTAGTGTCGTCATTTGTTCATTCCTTCACTCTGCTCTGTGCAGGGCTTAGCAAGTCCCAGTTGTGAAAAAGGCTCTAACACTAACTGGATTTGCTGTTGTCTTTGCTTAGGAAGAGCAGCACTTCAGAAGAGAGTGATGGCCCTACTAAGGCGTATTGAGCATCCCACTGCAGGAAACACTGAGGTATGGTCTTGGCAGCAGCACCCCCCCTAGGCCCCCATCCTCATGTTTGAAGCCTCCTCTTAACTATGTGATCATGAACAACTTCAGAAGCAAATCTGAGCTATGTGCATATTACAAGGAGGATATTCTGCTCAAAACCTGACAGTTACATGTTGATTTTGAGTTCACCCCTAAACTTGCTTCCTAGTGATAATTAACTTCATTTTAGGCTTGGGAAGATACACATGCAAAATGGGAACAGGCTACAAAACTAATCCTTAACTATCCGAAAACCAAAATGGAAGATGGCCAGGTGAGTTTGTTCAGTGAATTTTGGTGTATTAATTGATCTGTTGTTTCACTTAAGTAATCTTTTATGAACTACTCAGGGTAGTATACTATATAGAGTTGTTTTAAGATTACTTGTGGTTCATCTAGGTCTGTACTGCCTAATCTTGTAGTTATTAGCCACATGTATCTGTTAGAATGTTAGTTTTAACTCGTTTAAGTTAAAGTAAGCTTATTTTCTCAGTTTTACAGCAGCCAAAGTTGGATAGTAGAGATGTAAAACGTTACCATCACCACAGAAATACTGAACACCTCTGTTAGAAACCACTTAGCTAGGGGACCATTCACTTACTCTTTCTTGTTCTTCCTTCATCCAAGTATTTCAGATAACTTTTAGAAAAGATGTAGCAGCTATAGATAGAAAAATAAAATTTCTAACAATTTTCATGTTGTTTGTTTTTAGACAAGATCTGGTTACTTATCTCTGCTTGTCTAGAATTCAATTTGTAGAACAGGCTATCCTTGAGTTTGCAGTGACCCTCTTGCCTTAACTTCCCAAATGCTGGGATTACAGATGTGTGCCACTCTGTCTGGCTCATGATGCCATATGGTTAGATACTCTTAAAAAGGATCTGATGGGCAGACAGTTGAGCCCATTTTAAGGTTAAATGCAATTTTAAACTTTGGACATTTTATTTAGCTATTATTATCAAGTGTATTATTTTATTCATCAACTATCTCCAATTATGTTACCCTAGCAATGTATAATACTTGATATTTATGTATAATCGATATGTATCTCCCATACTGCTCTCATTATTAGATCTTTGAGAGAAACCGGCTAAGGCCAGGTGGAGGTCGTGCACATCTTTAGTCTCAGCACTCAGGAGGCAGAGCTACTTGGATCTCTGAGTTCAAGTCCAGCCTAGTCTATGGAGTGAGTTCCAAGACAGTCGGGGCTACACAAGAGAAACCCTGTCTGATAAAAACAAAAAAGATAAAGAAGGAAACTTTAGACCAGGAAGGTCTAGGGTGGGAATGGGGTGTCAGCTGTTTGAACTGGCGTATAATTCATACACTGTAAAATCCTCTCCTACAAAGTGTCCGATCCAGTCATTGTTTTAGTACAGTCACAGAACTGTGTAGCTGTCAATCGATAGTCAGTTTTAATACATTCTTATCCTCTCAAAGAATGCCTCCTCCCCCAAACCTGTGCCTTTTAGCTGTTTCTAGCTCTGACTTGCCATTTTTCCTACCTTTCTGTGTCTACACCTCCAGCCTTGAGTAGTAGCTGCTAATCTCTGTTTCAGTAGTACAAAATCACCTTTTCAGGCCATTTCATGCAAATGGGATCATACATTATGTGGACCTTTGTGATCAACTGTCTTTCCTCTTCACTAGTTTTAAGGTTCATCCATGGACACCAGAGGTTTTTAAAAGAAATTTGATACTTCAGGTTGACTTTATTAGTCAAGCTATGATAAAAATATATTAAATGGCTCTCTAATAACACACATGGTAGGGACTGGAGAGACAACTCAGTGGTTAAGAGCACTGGTTGCTCTTCTACAGGACTTGGTTTTAATTCCCAGCACTTGTATGATTGCTTAGAATGACCAGTAATAACACTTCCAGGGATCCAACATCCTTCCCTGGCCTTTTTGGGCACCAGACATGCACATGGTACACAAATATACATGCAGGTAAAATATTTATATACATAAAATGTAACTAAAAATTAAAAGAATAATAATGTAATGGTGATTTCAAGCTTTGTTTTTTACAATGTAAAATGTACTTTTCCTTCTGGAAGAAATGAGAAAGAATAATTTGTAAGATTTTTATCCAATCTCTGTTGAATTTATGCTTTTCACAAAAATGTCGTATTTAGGCTGCTGAAAGCCTTCATAAGACCATTGTTAAGAGGCGGATGTCCCATGTCAGTGGAGGTGGCTCCATAGATTTGTCTGACACAGACTCCCTGCAAGAATGGATCAACATGACTGGTTTCCTTTGTGCACTTGGTGGGGTGTGCCTGCAGCAGAGAAGCAGCTCTGGCTTAGCGACCTACAGCCCACCCATGGGCCCTGTCAGTGAGCGCAAAGGGTCTATGATTTCTGTAATGTCTTCGGAAGGGAATGTTGATACACCTGTCAGCAGATTTATGGACCGACTTCTGTCCTTAATGGTGTGTAACCATGAGAAAGTGGGGCTTCAGATACGGACCAATGTTAAGGACCTGGTGGGTCTGGAGTTGAGCCCTGCTCTGTATCCAATGTTGTTTAACAAACTGAAGAATACCATCAGCAAGTTTTTTGACTCTCAAGGACAGGTAACGTCTTCTCCACTTTGTTTTTTTTTACCCTTCCCTATGAGTACAGTAATATATTTGAAATAAATGAAGACTTTCTTTCAAATTATTTAAATCAAGTGCCAACATAATCCATTTACAATCTTTAAAAATTGTCATAATTACAGAAAAAAAAGAATCATGTAATCTAAGGATTGGCCTGGTTCTAAAGAACTTAGGCCCGAGGGTGTGACTGGAGTTATGACTCTTGGATGTAGGCATTAGTACCTGTGTGTATCAGCGTGTTTGTGTATTTGCCTGTGGTGTTCTTGAATGTGATAATTATGTCAGTTTCATTGTCCTATGATCTGTTTTCTGTGCATCGATGTACCATCACTAACATATTTTGGTTTTTGTGTAGGTATTATTGACTGATAGCAATACTCAGTTTGTAGAGCAAACCATAGCCATAATGAAAAACCTGCTGGATAATCATACAGAAGGCAGCTCTGAGCATCTGGGACAAGCTAGCATTGAGACAATGATGTTAAATCTGGTCAGGTAAGCATTTTGCTACTGAGACATAGCAGAGACAGATTTTAAGAGGTAAGACCTCATATGCACAGATAATGGGAATGATGAAATAATTTGCCATTCTTTATTATAGACCCAGTGTAGTCTTTGACAATAAGGTAATCAGAAGTTGCATATATTCCTACCTAACAAAATTTAATATTGATCATGTTTAAAGTTGCATTTACTTAAATATTAAAGAATTTAGAATACCTGAATTTTTGTCCATGTCTGATCACTTCTTATTCTGTTCTTAATTAGATATGTTCGTGTGCTTGGTAATATGGTCCATGCAATTCAAATAAAAACAAAATTGTGTCAGTTAGTTGAAGTAATGATGGCAAGAAGAGATGACCTCTCATTTTGTCAGGAGATGAAATTTAGGTGAGTTCTCAGAAGAGCAAAAAAGGTTTTATAAATACGTGAAGTGGGATGTGTAGAAAAGTGGTAGGCCTTGCTTATATGGGGGAAGGGAAGTGGGTTAAAAAGTGTTGAACTAAGCCACACGGTGGTGGTGCATACCTTTAATCCCAGCACTTGGGAAGCAGAAGCAGGCTGGATCTCTGAGTTCAAAGCCAACATGGCCTGCAAGAGCTAGTTCCAAGACAGCCTCCAAAACTACAGAGAAATCCTGTCTTGAAACAGAAGTGTTGTACTAGCGGGTGGTGGTACATGCCTTTAATCTCATCATTTGGGAGGCAGAGACAGGCCTATGAGTTTGAGGCCAGCTTGGTCTATACAGCACGTTCCAGGACAAGCTCCAAAAGCTACAGAGAAACCTTGTCTCAAAAACCAAAACAAACAAAAAGAAGTGTTGTGCATATTTGGTTTTTTTCTGAATGTCTTTCCAAGTTTCTCAAAGCTCTGTGCCCATGGAAATCTGTTTTTCTGGTTTCTCTCCCTCTCATTCACTTTCCCTCCTCTCCCCTCCCTTCTCCTCCCCCTCCCTCCCTTTCTTCCTTCCTTCCTTCTCCCCTTTTCTAAAACTAACTCCTGGCACTAAAAGTTGAATTCTGTTTCCACATTGGCAGTATAGGAAAGTGCCAGTGAAGAGGATCAGCATCCCAGTTGTGTCTTTGTGCCCTTCTGACTTATATTTCATTACACCTGATCTCTTCTATAGCAGTATCTCTTCTATGAAGTCATATTGAATTTACTATTTGCTCATTTATATTGGCGTATACCTGCAGTTCCAACAGTCAGAAGGCTAAGGCAGAAGAAGTTCAAGGCTATGCAACTGTACAATAAAACTCTTGTCTAAGTAATCATACAGTAAGAGAAAGAGAGTGAGTTAAAAATTTGTCCCTTTTCCTCATTATTCTGCAGGAATAAAATGGTAGAATACCTAACAGACTGGGTTATGGGAACATCAAACCAAGCAGCAGATGATGATGTAAAGTGTCTTACAAGGTAAAGAGAGAGACAGACAGATAGACAGACTGACTGACTGACTGACTGACTGACTGACCGACCGACCTACCTTTAAGTGCTGTCATGTTTTACCTTATTCATGAAAATGACTACAGGTATAGCTATTAAGCATTTATAGCACACTGTATTTAACTTGTTTTATAGAATGTAAGCTTTTGTATTTGAAATATATGAAGTTCTTTTTTTTTTCCCCAATGGAAAGACTTAGTTGACCAAATATGAGAGAGGTCTAGGGAAGTGTTGTTGGCTTAGGAAAAATGATTAATAGTTATTGAGAAAGAAGATGCATAAATCAGTAGATTGTATTACTTTATGATTAGGTAAAGTATTGATTGAGGCATATAATTATGATGAGTCTAATGAATAATTTCTTTAATTTGCTTTAGTGATAGATGATTGATGCATATCAAAATTGATAACTGTGATTAGTATAATATCTTCATCTTTTTCTCTGGCCAGGTATAACTTGATAGTGTATACCTTATTTTGGTTGGTTGATTAATTGAATTTTTTCATTTTTATACTGTGATGTTGGAGCTTGAATCCAAGATGTATAAATGCTAAATTGAACTTTATCCTTAGCACCATACTTGTGATTTAACATAGATACTATGTTAAAGGTTAGTTGATTGAAAGTTTGAAGTTTTGTGTGTGTTCGAGCTTGTCATATTTACTGATACTACTTAGGTTGTGACTACAGTTTAGTTAATGGAATAGAGAGCTCCTAAAGTTTGTGTTCGAAAGGCTCATAGTTTCTAATTTTTTTTTTTTTTTTTTTTTAGAGATTTGGACCAAGCAAGCATGGAAGCAGTAGTTTCACTCCTTGCTGGTCTTCCATTACAGCCCGAAGAAGGAGATGGGGTGGAATTGATGGAGGCCAAATCACAGTTATTTCTTAAGTAAATTTTAGCCATCAAAAACAAAAGCATAAAACAAATATAGCTCCCTCCCTCAAAGGAATTAAGTGAATTGCTAATTATTGTATTTACAAGACCTAAGTACTTTTGTATTGTGACCATTGGCTGTTCTCATAAAACATACCATATCTGCTTTTGAAATGATAGAAAATAATTTGTGTTCTGGGTTTTTTTTTTTTTTTTTTTTTTTTTTTTTTTTGAGACAGGGTTTCTCTGTGGTTTTGGAGCCTGTCCTGGAACTAGCTCTTGTAGACCAGGCTGGTCTCGAACTCACAGAGATCCGCCTGTCTCTGCCTCCCGAGTGCTGGGATTAAAGGCGTGCGCCACCACCGCCCGGCTGTGTTCTGGTTTTTAAAGAATAATGTGATCATTGAATTTTTCCTTATAACAAATCTAGATTGTTTCATTAAGTCATTTAAAATGACAATGTCTAAGCTGGGCGTGGTGGCACATGCCTTTAATCCCAGTTCTTGGGAGGCAAAGGTAGGCAGATCTCTGAGTTCTACAACAGCCTGGTCTACAAAGTGAGTTCCAGTACAGCTAGGGCTACCTAGAGAAACCCTGTCTTGAAAAAATAAAAACAACACAATAAATAAAACACAATAAACAAGAAAATGTCTAAACTATTTGGAACATGAATTTTGTATGCTAAATATTAAAACTGACACATTTGACAGGAAACCTTGCACATCTTCTGTGCCTATGTCATGAAATGACTTCTGTACTTTGTCAGGATAAAACAATTCTCACAGCATCTTAATAATGAACCACATTGACTTCTCAGGCCAAGATTAGAAAATCATGGCCATGCATATTGTCACATATGATCACTCAGAATGTGTGTTTAGCTTTCTGGTTTGGGTGGCCTTCACTTTGTAAAGGTCAGTCTTTGTATTTCCAGGTACTTCACACTATTTATGAACCTTTTGAATGACTGTAGTGAAGTTGAAGATGAAAATGCACAAGCAGGTGGCAGGAAACGTGGCATGTCTCGGAGACTGGCATCCCTGAGACACTGTACAGTGCTTGCAATGTCAAACTTACTCAATGCTAATGTGGACAGTGGACTCATGCACTCTATAGGTGAGATCAGATGAAAGCTACATGTAACATTGTCCCAGCATGGTAGTGCACTACTTTAATCCCATCACCCAGGAGCAAGAAACAGAAGGATCTCTATGAGCGTAAAGCCTGTCTGGTCTACACAGTGAGTTCCAGGCCAGTCAAAGCTACACAGTGACTCTGTTTCTAAAAAAGAAATACAAAACCCTAGAGAGTTGGGCCGGAGACATGGCTTAGTTGTTAAGAACCCTGGCTGTTTTTCTAGAGGACCTGGCTTTAATTTCCAGCACCCATATGGTGGCTCACAATCACTTGTAACTCCAGTCCTAGGGAATAGATAGTGCCTCTTGGCCTCCATGGTAATCAGGCACACATGTAATTCCCAGACATACATGCTTACAAAATACATAAGATTAAAAAGTTAAAACCTAGAGTTGACATGACATGTAAAAAGGAAATTGCTTCAGTCAGTCTCTGTAGTAAATTTGTATCTAATTGTTCGCGTCAGGTTTAGGTTATCACAAGGATCTCCAGACAAGAGCTACATTTATGGAAGTTCTGACAAAAATCCTTCAACAAGGAACAGAATTCGACACACTTGCTGAAACAGTGTTGGCAGATCGGTTTGAGAGACTCGTGGAACTGGTCACAATGATGGGAGACCAAGGAGAACTCCCTATAGCTATGGCTCTGGCCAATGTGGTCCCTTGTTCTCAGTGGGTAAGTTTATTGAGACAGTAGGGAAATAGAATGCCTGGCATATAGCCAGTGTTTCAAAATAAGTTTGTTCATAAATGTTTCTTCGGTGAATTTATAAAATGTAAGAACTACAAAAAAGTATGCCATTTAGAGCTGAGAATGTAGCTCAATTAGTAGAATGCTTTTCCTAGCACCACAGAAAATCATTTATGGTCGTGCATGCCTACAATCTCAGCACTTGGGGGTGGATCAGAAGTTCAAAGTCCTCCTTGGTAAGACTGTCTCACAAAATAAATGTGGGCCAGTCTGAGCCATTAAACTTTTTTTTCATCTGTAGAGAAGGGATTGGTACTCCTAGGCCCCTGCTAGTGTTTTCTTTTTTTCCACCCCAGTGAAAAAGCCCATTTAATCACCAATACAAAGAAAATGTAAAACCACTGATGTGATCTTATATCTTTATATTAAAATAATTAGTAAACATGATTTTAATTGTTACTAATGCTAAATCTTGTAATCTGAGATTTATGCTTGTTTCCTACCTCTGCCTTATATAATTTAGTTTTGACTTATTCATTTGCATTTGAAGTAGTATTGGATGTGGTGGCAAGTGTTTGTAATTCTAGCATTTGGGAAATGGAGGCAAGAGAATCAAAAATCAAAGGTCATCCTTGGCTACGTAACAAGTTCAAAGCCAACTTGGCTACATAAGAGCGTGTTTCAAAACAAGATAGAGCCGGGCGGTGGTGGCGCACGCCTTTAATCCCAGCACTCGGGAGGCAGAGGCAGGCGGATCTCTGTAAGTTCGAGGCCAGCCTGGTCTACAAAGGGAGTTCCAGGAAAGGCTCCAAAGCTACAGAGAAACCCTGTCTCGAAAAACCAAAAAAAAAAAAAAAAAAAAAAAAACAACAAGATAGACTGGTAAAATACTGTAGACATACAGTTATTTGGTCTTCTAAATTTATTTTGTGTTCTGGCAGTTGATACCAGGACCTTATGCATTTTAGGCAAATGCTTTATTACTGAGCTGTACCCTCCACCCATAAAAGACAACATTCTTAATAACACATGCTAAAACTTCGAGAAAGCTTTTGTTCATTTCTGTTTTAAAAAGTCATGTGCATCCCTGTGCTGTTGCCTCTCCTTTAATCTCAGCACTGGGGAGGCAAAGACGGGTCTACATGGCAAGTTTCAAGAAGCCAGCTAGAGCGACAGAGTGATGCCCCCCCCTCTCCCTCTCCTCCCTCCCTCCCTCCCTCCCTCCCTCCCTCCCTCCCTCCCTCCCTCTCTCTCTCTCCCTCTCCCCCCCCCCTTAAAGGTCATGTGGTTTATTTTACCAAAGAAAAAGAAAAAAAGACTTTAATAAGAGTAACTTCTAATTACTAAGGTATTAGTTTATGCTTAAAAGCTGTGATTGGAGGGTGAGAAACTGGAGAGATTGCTCAGTTGTTAGAGCACTTGCTGCTTTTCTAGAAGATCTGGCATGGATTCCCAGCTCATGGTAACTTGCAGCTTCAGTCCCAGGAGGCTGGGTGCCCTCTTCTGGCCTTCCTAGGCAAAACAACCACTCACATAAAACTAACAACAAAAAATGAAGAGAACCTACCCATAAAAGGGGCTGGAGAGAAGTTTTGGTGGTTAAGAGTGCTTGCTGTTCCATAAAAAGACTGGAGTTCACATCCCAGCACTCGACCGGACAGCTAATAAACACATGCTTACTGCCTCTCAGAGAGCTGATGTCCTTTTCCTGCCTCCATGGACACATTCACACATGTGTACCCATGCACACATAAATTGAAAATATACATTTAAAAAGACGTAAATGGGGCTGGAGAGATGGCTCAGAGGTTAAGAGCACTGGCTGTACTTCCAAAGGTCCTGAGTTCAATTCCCAGCAACCACATGGTGACTCACAACCATCTGTAATGGGGTCTGGTGCCCTCTTCTGGCCTGCAGGGATATATGCAGGCAGACCACTGCATACTTAATAAATAAATAAATAAATCTTTAAAATAAAATAAAAACACGTAAATGTCAAATAGAGGCTGTAAGATCATGTTTCTTATATCTAAAAATAAAACTCACGTTCTTTTCTGTGAGTTATAATCCTAACCTAATCTAGGCCTGCCTAATCTGCCTAATCTCAGCCTCCATCTAATGCTGTCCCTTCTATACTGTCACCACTTTGCCTTTCTTTGTTTCTGCCCTCAAGCACCCTTGCTACTGCGGCTGCTGATTTTTAAGATGCTTCTCTGATTTTTCTGCTTCAGTTTAACTTTAGTGAGACATAAGCTCTAGACTAACATGAGCTCTATCCTCTTCTCAGAGTTTTTTTCTTTTTGTTTTATGATGGAAAAGGGCCTCTCTGTCTCTAGTTTGCCTGAAACTCTTATGTAGACATTCGTTTGCCTGTCTATCAAATGCTGGGATCACAGGCATGCAGCTTAACATTTGGCTTATTTATCATTGCAATTTTATACCCATTGATTAGCAACACTCCTAAATTATCTTTTTCAAGCTTAAAATTATTTTATACATCTTCAAATGTATCATAAGTATCTGATTTTTTGCATTTACTGTTGTGGGGAGCTGCGGGCTGTGTTCCTGCCGCCCCAGCTCCTGGTCGCCTGGCTAGCTTATGCCCAGAAATAACAACACACAACAACACACAAACTGTATTCTTTTAAACACTGCTTGGCCCATTATATCTAGCCTCTTCTCAGCTAACTCTCGCACCTGGACTAGCCCATTTCTAATAATGCGTGTAGCACCCCAAGGTGCGCTTACCGGGAAGATTCTAGCCTACGTCCATCCTGGGTCAGACGGAGCTTCATTGCATCTGCCCCAGAGAGGAGAGCTATCGAGTTTGAGCTCACTTCCTCTTCCTCCCAGCATTCTGTTCTGTTTACTCCACCCACCTATGTTCTAACCTATGAGGGCCAAGCAGTTTCTTTTTTAATTAACCAATGACCTTCCTCCATCAATTTACCAGCATAAAAAAATTTCATAGTTTTCTTAATCAAGATCTGATGATGTAGCCTAGTAGTAGAGTTCTTGTCCAGCATGTCTGAGAGCCTACTCTTGATCCCTAATCCAAGAACAAAAGTTGATTTGAGTCAAAGAAGCTTAAATTTCCCTCCCTCCCTCCCTCCCTCCCTCCCTCCCTCCCTCCCTCCCTCCCTCCCTCCCTCCCTCCCTTCCTTCGTTTTGTTTTGTTTTTCGAGACAGGGTTTCTCTGTGGTTTTGGAGCCTGTCCTGGAACTAGCTCTTGTAGACCAGGCTGGTCTCGAACTCACAGAAATCCACCTGCCTCTGCCTCCCGAGTGATGGAATTAAAGGCGTGTGCCACCACTGCCCGGCTTGTGGGTTTTTTTGGGGGGTGGGGGTGGGGGAGGGGTTTCGAGACAGGGTTTCTCTGTAGCTTTGGAGCCTGTCCTGGAAGTAGCTCTTGTAGACCAGGCCGGTCTCGAACTCACAAAGATCCATCTGTCTTTGCCTCCTGAGTGCTGGGATTAAAGGCATGGGCCACCACCACCCGGCTTTTATTTTATTTTCTTACAGTAAATATTTCTGAGCTTTCTATTAAATGACTTAAAATACTTTTTATTTATTTTCTTTTTTGGAGATAGGGTTTTTCTCTGTAGTCCTGATTGGTCTGGGATTCACTGCGTAGAACCAGAATATAATCTTAGACGAACAAAGATCCTCTGCTTCCCTATTGCAGGGATTAAAGGCATGCACTACTACACCTGGCCTCAATTACTTAAATTGTTTTTTGAGATTTTATTTATTTTTATTCTGTATGTATAAGTATTTTGCCTGCATGTGTGTTTGTGTACCATGTGTGTGCAGTGCCCAAAGACCAGAAAAGCCTGTTGGATCCCCTGAAACTGGAGTTAAAAATGGTTATAAGCTGCATGTGGGTGCTGGGAATTGAACCCAGGTTCTGTAAGAACAGCAACTGCTCTCAACTGCTGATCCATCTATCCATTTTTTAAAATTACTTTTGTTCTTTGAAATTTTCGGGTTTTTTTCTTCTTTTTTTCTTTTTACTTTTTTTCTTTTTCAAAACAGGGTTTCTTCGTAGCTTTGGAGCCTCTCCTGGAACTAGCTGTTGTAGACCAGGCTGGTCTCGAACTCACAGAGATCCACCTGCCTCTGCCTCCCGAGTGCTGGGATTTCTTACATATAAACAATGTCTCTTGATCATATATACCAGTGGTTCTCAACCTTCTTAATGTCTCAACACTTTACCCTAATCTTAAAATTATTTTCTTTGCTACTTCATAATTGATTTTGCTACTGTTGTGAATCAAAATGTAAATATCTGATATTCGACCCCTGTGAAATGGTTGTTTGACTCCCAAAGGAGTCAAGTCCCACAGGTTAAGAACCACTGACAGACGCCCTTGGTCCCCATTCCCTTTTTTCTTTTTTTAAAGACAAGATAGTGATATGGCTTGGAACTCTTTTCAAAAACAAAACAAACCAACAAACAACTCAGGACCACCCACATTAGTTAGAGCATCTGAGGAAGCATGGGTACCTTCTAACAACATTTTTTGCTGTTGATGTTTTGTTGTGCTTGGAACTCTTATGTAACTTAGTCTGTCCTCAAGTTTATAATCTTCTCTGCCGCCACTTCCTGGGTACTGGGATTACAAGTGTGTTCTGTCACATTTGTTAAAACTTTATCTAAAGGTGAGCAAAAAATTAAATTATTACAAAATTGACTATGTAAATACATGTTTTAAAATTCAGTTGCTCATAATTTTCAGGATTTAGGAGAAGCGATGAGAATAGAAAGACATTTCACATGGGGGCCTAAAACCAGCAGCTGCTGGTGTTTCTCCTTTCTGCTGTGCTGAAATAGAAACCAGCACATCGTGGTGCTAGGCAAGCCATCCACCACCAAGCTGTATCCCAAGCCCAACCACCTCTGATTAGTCCCTCAATTCTTGTTCTTTTTACTTCACTTCATAATGGAGGGTAGGGTTTGATATTATGTCAAAGATGGCTTGTGTCACTCTAGGGTATAAAGCAGACACTGAGTCTTCAAAATCCTATGGCTTCCGGGGTATTTGTGGTCATGGTTACTCAATCTTTCCCTTACTGCACTGTCTCATTCTTTTCATCCTGGGACCAGGCCAGGCAGAGGAGAGGGCTCAGGACCATGGTGGCCTTTATTACTGTTTAAAGGTTGAGGGTTCTTTTTATTATAGCTACCACTATTCTGTCTCCTCTTGATGTTGGGTTTAACTGTGAATTACAGTTTTATCAATTGTATAAAACACTCTTAGTTATTTGTTAGCGTTTCTAGTGCTGTGAGGAAACACCATGAACAAAAGACAAGTTAGGGTGAGAAGGGTTTGACTTAAACTTCAACATTGCTGTTCATCACTGAAGGAAGTCAGGACAGGAACTCACACAAAGGATCCTGGAGGCAGGAGCTGATGCAGAAGTCATGGACGAGTGATGTTTACTGGCTTGCTTCCCGAGGCTTACTCAGCCTACCTTTTTATAGAACCCAGGACCACCACCACCAACCATGGGCTGCCCCCCGCCCCATTGATCACTAAATGAGAAAATAGAAAATGCCTTACAGCTGGATCTCCTTGAGGCATTTCCTCAGCTGAGACTCCTGCCTCTGATGACTGTAGCTTGTGTCAAATTGACATGCAAAACCACCCAATATGTACACACACACACACACACTCACTTCTATAAGGAACAAAAGGTAGTATCATACAAATAATAGAAAGGTTAACCTCAATCCTAACTCTTCAGCTATGTGTAAATATGACAGAATGTTGGGATTTGAGTATCTAGCTGAGGCCTCTCCCTGTCCTCCCCTTTTCTGATTTTTAAACAGCCCTTTAGTGTTTATATTTTTGTTTTTTTTCTGCCTTGGCCATGATGTATTTAATCAGTTCTAAGAAACCAGTCTGTTTAATCTCGTCCACACATCAAAGTGAACTCTTATTTTCGTGATGTGATTAGAGCCAGATCCTGAAGTCTTTCTGTCTTCTGGTAAAGCCCCATCTCTCATCTTTCCCTCAGTTACTCCTTGGTGGCAAGAGCTATTATAAACAGGTTTAAAAAGTCACCTATCATAGACATATGTAAATTTTAAGAGTAATTAGTTATCACTTACCTTGATTTAATGGGTGATTTCCAAATTTTAAATCTATCTTTAAAAAATAAAAGTAAACTTGTTCATACAAATACAATTTTGTTTGTTCCCAGGATGAGCTGGCTCGTGTTCTGGTTACTCTGTTTGATTCTCGGCACTTACTCTACCAGCTGCTCTGGAACATGTTTTCTAAGGAAGTGGAATTGGCAGACTCCATGCAGACTCTTTTCCGGGGCAACAGCTTGGCCAGTAAGATAATGACATTCTGCTTTAAGGTTTGTATCATTCATTCTGTGTGTATGTACGTACTAGGTTTGTCAAGAAATTGTTATATACAGAGTATGTTAGATTACTTTTTCCATGCCAGCTGTATGGGTCTGTGTCTCCCTGTGCATTTCCTTAGGTATACAGTGCTGCTTACCTACAGATGTGCCTCACTGTGCATTTCCTTAGGTATACAGTGCTGCTTACCTACAGATGTGCCTCACTGTGCATTTCCTTAGGTATACGGTGCTGCTTATCTACAGATGTGCCTTACTGTGCATTTCCTTAGGTATACGGTGCTACTTACCTACAGAAGCTACTGGATCCTTTATTGCGGATTGTGATCACATCTTCAGATTGGCAGCATGTCAGCTTTGAAGTGGATCCTACCAGGTTTGTCATCTTCACAGTTGCTCCCTCCCTGCTCCTGATTCTACATGAGGCCACCTTAATGTTCCTGCCCAAGACAATATGTCACTATATAGCCAAAACTGTCCTTGAACTTATAGTCTTCTTGCCCCAACTCTGCAGTACTGGGGTTACAGAATGTAACTCTTAAAATTGTTTTTTAGTTTTTATACAAAAAGTTATATGCAAATACATTCTTCCTTAAAGAATAAAAAACACAAACAGGTATCATTAAAGCCATCTTTGAGTACCACTTATAGGTACTGTTCTGGTTTATTCTGTCCTTTTCCCATCATTTTGTATAAACATATGTAATTGTAGAAGATATATATTGTAATATGATTGTTCAATTTGAAAGGTACCACAATGAATCTGTGGTTTACAACTTAATTCTTTTGATTTAGCCATGGATTTAGATCTTCCATGAAAGTCTATGAAGATTAGTCTTAATTCTTTTATATTGCTGCATGGTATTGTATAGTTTAGCTCTGTGAATACTTATCCAGTAGCATAGCTCTTTGACTTTTCCACGACTTCCTTATTGTTGTTGTTTTTTTTTTTAAATATTTATTTATTATGTATACAATATTCTGTCTGTGTGTATGTCTGCAGGCCAGAAGAGGGCACCAGACCTCAATCCAGATGGTTGTGAGCCACCTGTGGTTGCCGGGAATTGAACTCAGGACCTTTGGAAGAGCAGGCAATGCTCTTAACCGCTGAGCCATCTCTCCAGCCCCCCTTATTGTTGTTTTGAGACAGAGTCTCACTATATAGGTCTGGGTATCCTGGAGCTCATTCTATAGATCAGGCTGACTTCAAACTCAGACAGAGATCTGCCTGCCTCTGCCTTCCAAGTGCTGGAATTACGGCATACACCGCCATCATCTTTTAGCATTGTCTTTTTTTTTCTTTTTAATGATAGATTTATTTGTTTGTTTGTTTATTATGTATACAGTGTTCTCCTTGCATGCCAGAGGAGGACACCAGATTTCATATAGATAGTTGTGAGCCACGATATAGTTGCTGGGAATTGAACTCAGGACCTCTGGAAGAACAGCCAATGCTCTTAACCTCTGAGCCATCTTTCCAGCTCTAGCATTGTCTTTTCTATACTCATTATTTGCTGTAAAAATGACTTTTCTAAATGAAAATGGGGCTTTTTGTTTCTTTGCTTTGTTTTGGTGGTGTTGGTAATTGTACTCAGGTACTTCTGCATGCTAGACAAGCACTGTACCCCTAAGCTTATCCCCAACCTTAGCAGGAATCTTTTTGTCACTTATTTTATGAGTAGCCATTAGTGGTTCACTGTTGACAGCAAAATATAGCACAGATTGTTTGCTTTGTATAATCCACCTTTACCTCTTCACTCATATTTCATATTCACTCTGTGCTTTCAGCTCCTGGGAAATACACATATTTAGTCATCTTGTGAGCCCAATTCTTCATTTCTCACCAGGTTCAAAATCAAGAAAGCAAGAGTATATGACTATGGCTGAGTGGTAGATCACTTACCTAGTAGCATGTGTCAAGGCTTTTGGTTCCCTCCTCAGCAACACACACACACACACACACACACACACACACACACACACACACAATCTAAGAAGATATAGGAGATGTTCATAAATTATTTCTGATAAAAATGACTCATGATGTGCTGGAGAGATGGCTCAGTGATTAATAGCACTTGCTGTTCTTCTAGAGGATCTGAGTTCAGTTGCCAGCATCCATATCAGGTGGCTCACAACTGTCTGTAGCTGCAGCAAGGTGTCTTCTAGCCTTGGAAGTCACCTGAACATATGGTATACACTTACACAGATTCATACACGTAATTAAAAACCTTAAACACTTGGTGAAAGGGACTTTAGATTTCGGGAGCCCTTAGCCGCCTTTACTCTTGAGGCTGAGGCCTACTCTGACGAGTCAAAATTTTAAGGTCCACGCTCCCATGTTCACAGGAAGAAAAATTGCTTAAGAATGCTAAAGGGCGGGCTGGAGAGATGGCTCAGTGGTTAAGAGCATTGCCTGCTCTTCCAAAGGTCCTGAGTTCAATTCCCAGTAACCACACGGTGGCTCACAACCGTCTGTAATGATATCTGGTGCCCTCTTCTGGCCTGCAGCCATGCGTACAGGCAGAGCACTGTATATGTAATAAATAAATAAATCTTAAAAAAAAAAAGAATTCTAAAAGGCTAAGGATGTAGCTCAGTGATGGGATACTTGTCACACAGCAAAAGTTGGGAAGAAAAGGAATACTGAAATTGATGTGAGCCACCAAAAATGGTGTTATAATCACTTCTCTTTTTTTCTTCCTTTTTTCTTTTCAAAACAAATTTGTTGTTTGAGTCAGGATTAGAAAATTGTGTGAAGAGTGATTTTGTTTCACCAATCATGTTTTGGTTTTACCTTTTCTTTGTTGCAGGTTAGAACCTTCTGAGAGCCTTGACGAAAACCAGAGGAACCTCCTTCAGATGACAGAGAAGTTCTTCCATGCTATCATCAGTTCCTCCTCAGAATTCCCCTCTCAGCTTCGAAGTGTCTGCCATTGCTTATACCAGGTATGCTGACAGTTTGAGATTGTCACTCTCAGTCCAGAGCAAATCAAGAAGATCCTCGTTCTGTGCACAGTCAGCTGCTGGCCGTCATCTTCATACATAATACATTGTGGGAATGGAGAGATGGTTCAGTGATTACGAGTGCTGACTGCTCTTGCAGTGGACCCAGGTTTAGTTCCTAGCACCCTCATGGTGACTCATGACTCTTTGTGACTCCAGTTGCAGGGGATCCAGTGTTCTCTTTTGATCTCCTTAGACCCCAGGCATGCACATGGTACATATACATATAATTCATACACATAAGATAGAATACACTAAAAAAATAAAATTTTAAAGAACTATTGTTAGTTTGGCTTTGAAAGAAACCTCACATTTTCTTCGAAGACATTTAAAAACTTTAGAGCAAATAAATGTATTTTCCTTGTGTTGAAAGTGTTAATCTCACAGGTTGAGAATAAGACCATAATCACAATTTTGAGCCAAATTTGAAGCAATCTTTATATAATACTGTCCAGGTCCAAGACCATAACCACAATTTTGAGCCAAATTTGAAGCAGTCTTTAATTAAATACTGTCCAGGTCCAAGACTATAACCACAATTTTGAGCCAAATTTGAAGCAATCTTTAATTAAATACTGTCCAGGTCCGTCCCAGGGTTCCCAGGAAATGGCCATGAGTCACATTTTGTCAAAACCTATAAAGGCACACCCGTAAGACCACTGTATTTCCTGTCAGGTCCAATCAGGGGCATGTGTGTATCCTGATATACTCCCTCCCTGTGTACCTCCTTTCTACATCCAATCAGGGGCAAGCATACTTCCTGACATATTTCCTGCTCATGTACCCACATGTGATCAAGCAGATCTGGTTCAGAGGGTCAAACAAACATAGGACAAATGAGAACTTATTCTTAATTGTCTTAACTGCAAACAGAGCCCTTAAAATGCAAGGTAAATATTTTTCCTGCTTTGGTCTCCCATTAATTTGCAAGGTGCATTGTTCTTGTTCTTGTTCTGATTTCACAGAAAGCAGCTTAAGTCAGTGAGTGCACTGAAGTGAGGTTTTGCTTATCTTTTGCCTAAATCACTTAGAGCATCTTTTACACTTGAGGCAAGTTTGTTTTTTTGCATCGCGAATGACTTGATCTGTAATTTTGGTTTCTGCTTTAAGAGATCATTAGTTTTGTGTCCTGTTTTCTCAAGGCAAACTAATTGTGCTGTGTGTTTTATATAAAAGGCTACTTGTAAGATATATTCCACCATCATCCAGCAGCTAACAGATCTTCTAATACTGTCACAACAAGTAGTGCCCTGAGTTTAGATGTTCACAGTGATTACTTCCATGCTAAGAGAAGAAGGCCTATGTTCTTCTGTAGCTTCTGTTTTTGATTTCATATACAAAACTGCATATGAAGTAGTTTAGTTAGTCCAAGGGAGAGCCTATAAATGTATATTAACTTAACAAACAGGAAAAAATACCATAGGGCCAGGGATTCAGAATAAGGGTGCAAATAGGGAAAGAACTTACACATTTACCAAAACCTGGTTTTGCAGTGTCACCCCAGCCTTTTTATTTATTTTTTCCTTTTGGCTTGCGGCCTCAGTTGCTTAGAGACATTAACATCATCAGTGAAATCATCATTTTAAAAAGCTGTGTGAAGCTGCTGTGTGAATTTTTTCTCCATTGCTATTTTAAAAGACGTATCTGCTATGTCTATAAAAAGAAAGCTTTGCATACATAAATATATGATAAAAATACAGTTAGCATTAAGTTTCTGGGTGTGTTATGACTTTACTGCCATTTCAAAAAGCTCTATGAAGCTTAGGGGAGCTCCACACAATTTATCCAGCTCAGAAAGTGTGAGCCTTGCTAGAGAGTGATTAGTTATAATAAGAAGCTTCATTGTGTTGATTGTCCTAACTTTACCCTTATGTTTCTCTTTAAATTCTATTATTTTCTTGTTTGTAAAATGAGGATGACAAGAAACAACGCACATTTGAAAATCTGAATCACATTGATTTTCAGAAAACAAATGGGTTTCTGAAAGGATAGTTGCCTTAGTTGGTTGAAGATGAATGAGGAATGTACCTGATTACATGGTCTGTCTTACTAGAATTTAATAGAAACTCTTCATGTTACTGTCCCCATAATGAAAAATGTATTTATATCATCAGCAAACTTGGACACCAGTTTGAGAGCATGATATTATAATGTAAAAAGAATGCACACAGGAGATAATTTATGAAGAAATAAATTTCTCATTCCTATTACCTAAGTAAGCATGATTCTTGCCATCCTTCCTAATTAGGCACAATGAGAAATGAAGAGAGCAAAGTGCTGCCTGGTGGCTTACTACCACTGTGTGCTGTGCTGAGCTGTGCTGTGCATTGCCTTCACACTTGAATCATCACCTTAAAGCTTCACAGAAAAACAGAGCAAATATTACACTATGCATTATTTTGTAATGGGTAAACTTCATGCAGACTACTGTGAAGCAAAGCTTTTGTTACAAGTTAAGATTTTATTTTTTAATATCCAAAATTTACAGTGACTTAGTAAAGACAAAGATTGAAATAAAAAAGCTTCAGACTCAAAATGTTTTCCATTAAGTCTTCTTCCTAACTTAGCTTTCCTTTTTGTTAGCTTTTGTTTTTATTCATTTTTTCCCTCTTTCGGCTTTTATTTGCCCTTGTAACTTTGGCAGTGACATAATGGTACCCTTGTACTTTTATGCTCTGCTGGGAAGGATGGGAACCCATTTTTCTTTTTCTTAGTAAACATAGCTCCTGCTTTGGGGATCTTCTGGGGAAAATTTGAAAGCTAAGTGAGTATATTGCTAGCTAAATTTTACTAGAGTTCAGATCTGTGTCTTTCAGCCCTTTTGTATTTTGTAATCAGCTCAATTTACATCCCTTCTTTATTTAGAAAAGATGGTTAATACTATATAGGAATAGTAGTTAAGTATAAATGTCTGACAGATTTGTAATTAAACTATTTTTTATCATTGATTAAACTATTTTTTTTACATACTATTTCTTTTCCTTCTGTTAAGTTTGGAACAAAGAGAACATAATCCTTAGAGTGGATATTTAGTTCTGGTAAGAAAATCAGGAAACAGCTACTGTTATTTTAGTAGACATTGTCTTTCGTGGTATAGCTTCTTCTCCAAATGAGTGTGTACATGTGTGTTAAAGCTATAAATGGTAGTTACATCTCTTAGTTGAAAAAATCCTGCATATTTACATGGTTGTACTTTTGAAAATAGCTTTAAAGCCTGCAGCAAAGATCCCTGAAATGAGACTTTCTGTTGCCTTACAAAGCTCTGCCTCCTTGGCCTAGGATGTTGTTGACATCTAGGTATACAGGAGCTATTTGGGTGGGTGGGTGGATGTATGGATGGATAAAACTGACTCTTTGCTCATGTTATTATGGGTTATAGCTTTGTATGCCTTAGAACTGTTAGAATAAGATACCATGTGTCTGGATCAAAGAATTTATGTTTATGGTTAAGTTTTGTTGTTTTGAGAAAGTGTCTTTTGTAGCCTAACCTGGCTTTGAACTCTTGATTCTCCTACTTTCACCTCCCAAAAACTAAGATTATAGTTGTTTCCTACCACCAATGGCTCTTTTTGGATTTTTAAAAATAGTTTTTAAAAATAATAGTTAGTATGCTCCAATCAGAAATTTTAATTTTGGAAGAAATCTTTATTCTAGATTGAGTTCTGAGTGATGAAACTGACATATCTGTGTGAGTTTGCATGAGTAGCTTTTGCTTTCTGGATGGGGGGAGGGCATTCTGTTAAGTCACCTATAATAAGTAAAAATTTTAATCAGATTTAAGTTTGTTTCTATATTATCTATAATTTCTTAACTTTGATATTAACTTTTTATTCTAGTTGATGCTAACATTCTTTTCCCAAATACAGCAGCTTTTAATAAACTGAGTAGCACCATTTCAGGGAGCATTCTACAGATTGGAAGATGTGAGATTATAACAACCCTCCTTTAAAGTGTCTCTAAAGATTGTTTTCTGCATATCTAGACATTTAATTTTTATTTAATAAAATCTTAATTAACTGTTAGTTATTGGAAAAAATAACTCTTAAGTCAATTGAAGGATACACAGAGAAGTATTTTATATATTAATATAATTATGTAGACACAAAATGTTTTCAGTGTGTGGTCTACTTCATACAAACATTTTATGTAAAACTTATGAAAAGCTAGGAATTGACTCAAATGTAAATACTCCTCAGATTTGCTTGAGGACAGTTTTTCCATGACTTATAGCCAGAAATAGTAGACATGATTGGGTCTCAACATTTCTTGCTGTTTATTTCGTGCTTGGCTTAAAAGTGAAATAAAAGTAAAGTTCAGGATTAAACTTCATCCCTCAAAATTCAGTTTATTTCTACTTTTCTGTTGGTTCCATTTGTGTTACATTTTACCATGTAATTTTATGTACAAGCCAACATTGTTTTTGTTGCTGTATGTAGTCGGTGCTGTGACTTGTTTGTGCTCATCTCTGTTCTGTAGGCAACTTGCCACTCCCTACTGAATAAAGCTACAGTTAAAGAAAAAAAGGAAAACAAAAAATCAGTAAGTTTGGAGAACTTTTTATTAGCTGTTTCTTTTGAAGCAAACCCCAAATCTTTGCTATTTGTTAAGAACATCTTCACTTCAGCTATTTGACCTTCACTGTAAAATCATTCTACTAATTCTGGCACAGAATAGCTCTCATTTCAATTAACCCTGGAATTAAGTTACATTGAAACATTCTCTGTGTTCCTTTGGTTTGATTTATTCCAAAGGCATTTCGTGTGCATTAATTACATTGAATACCCTTGATCTAATTTTATTGTTATTTTTAAAATTATAAATCAATGCAAAAGAAACTTAATTTCAAGGCCTTAGGGGATGCTGACTGTCTTCATTCTTGCTTCTTGTTTGCAGGTCATGTGAGTGGTTTCTTTTTCTAGAAACAAAAGCATTTCTTAATACATTGTGGATGGAACTGTGTCTCCTTCCTCTCCCCCACCCCCCCGGAACCAAACATCAAACTTAGGATTTGCACATGCTAGAGCTACCAAATACAGGCATCACTTTCTAAATCTAATATAAAAATTGCTAAATTTTAATTTTTATTCCTTATGTTTTTATATTAATGGTCTTAGCCATCCATGATTTAGACATTTGTGCTTACACTATAGAAATTGTAATGCCGAAGTTTCTTTTACTTCAGAGAAAAATACACATTATTACTTCATTGAAAAGAAAACTTAGTGAGGTCATGATTATATAGAGGCAACTCATTGTGCAAACATGCCTTGAATGTATTGCCTGCTTCTGACCTTGTTTTCCTGTAAAAGGAAAAAATTTAGGATTGACATAATTATTTTCTTCTATGAATATCATTTGTTCACATTATAACTAGTATTCATTTTAAAATGAGATCTGTAGATGTGACTTACCCTTAGCCAGTTTAGTCCTGTTTTTGTTCACTTAATCCAAGTGATTATAGAGAATGTAAGTAAAACTTTCACAAGTTAGAGGTAGTTTTATTTAAAAAAAAAATTAAAATTGTGTTTGTCTGGTTTTGTCTTTCTTACTTTAGCTTTATATATAATAAAACTACATTTTATAGTTACATTTAAAATTCAAAACTAAATTAAACTTTAGAGACACATACTTTTATTATGTCCATTAAGAATTTTCTTTTAGGGCTGGAGAGATGGCTCAGTGGTTAAGAGCATTGCCTGCTCTTCCAAAGGTCCTGAGTTCAATTCCCGGCAACCACATGGTGGCTCACAACCATCTGTAATGAGACCTGGTGCCTTCCTTGCCAACAGTACATTGTATGCTTAATAAATAAATCTTAAAAAAAAAAAAAAAAAAGAATTTTCTTTTAGAGTATATTAAGTACAATTGATCGTCTATGAACAAATGGATTTGATTGGATGGCTCTTCTGCTTAAAACATTTTCCTTTCATGCTTCGACCTTCTAATTCTCAGCATTTGTGGGTTTAACATTATACATTATCACTGTGGACATTAATTTGCTGTTTCTAACATTCTTGTTTAATGTTATACTAATGTCATTGTGTAGCATAACATAATTAAAGTCAGGCTTTCTGTGTTTCTCTAGAGCATGTTTTACAGCTTTCTTAACATTTATTATGGTTTCATATAAAGTTATTCCTTGGAATTTTTTCTAGTAGTTATTTTCATATATGTATATATATCCATACATATATATATATTTCTGGTAACTAAATTTTTGGAATGTGTTTTACAGCACAGGTTATAGTCTTGAAGAAACTAAGGGAGTCTAATTGGCACTACTTCAGAACAGTTTCTATAGTGTTAGTCATGCTAGTCATTGTAAAATTTAGAATGCCGTTTTTTAAGTTGTTTAACAGAATCTAATTTTTTCTCTTTTAAGAACAAGCTGACTTTCTTTGTAATGAAATTAGAGAGAAAGTTTTAGTTTCTTGTGTTTAGCTCTGTTCAACTGACACATTACAGTTGATTCGGTTTGTTACACTCAACATAATATATACTTAGATTACTGGCAAAGTCGCCTGCTTAATGCAGGCTTCACAGGATTTTTATCTGTATAGTTGGTGGTCCTCTGCTGATGTGTAATTGGTTATCTGATTTTTGTAGTTCAACTTTACCAAGGGAAGCAAAGAGGGGGGGTGGCATTTGCTGATCATTGGTTTCAGCATTTGACTCGCCCAGCGTTGAGCTTACATGAAGAATATTATTTGGATCCAAATTAGATTTTTATAGATTTAGAAATAAAGAACAACATGCTGGGTGTGGTGGTACACAAGTGTAATCCTATCACTCTTGAAGCAGATACAGGTGGTTCTCTGAGTTTGAGGTCAGCCTGGTCTACAGAGGGAGTTCCAGGATTACCAGGGCTACACACAGAAACCCTGCCTTGGAAAGCAAAACAAAGGCAAAGGAAAGACAAAAGTGTTGGATAAAATTAAATTGATGTCAAGTAGTTGTGAAATAAAAATTTATAAATTGTTTCTTGAAACTTTTTATACAGTATCTCTATTAGTATTAAATTTGTCAGGTTTTAGTTTTAAAAATATAGATATCACAATCAAAGAGATAGTTTACATTATATGAAACTTTTCCTGAAACATGAAGTATTGACATGAGTTATTTTTAAAGATGTGACAAATGGTTAAAAGTTGAAATTGTTTTTCAGTAATTTTGTAATACTCTTCTTGGGAAATAATTAATTCCTTAAGTTCAGAAACTGAATATTTTCAAATATAAACCAAGAACCACTGTAAGTTACTTTATAAGATTTTTTTCCCTAGAGAAAACCACAAGAAACTACCACTTTTTGTTTTTGTGTTTTTGGAATGGGTCTCACTTCTAGCCCAGGCTGGCCTGAACTCATGGCAACCCTCTTGCCTCAGCCTCCTTCATGCTGGGATCTATGTACCACCACCCAGCCTCTTAACCACTTTCAGACACACATTTTAAAGGCTGTGTGCAGCCATTATTAATATTTAAGACACTTACTCAGACATTTAATAAACCAACTAGCTTTTTAAAGCAAACTATGATGTTGGGCCTCTTAAAACTCTATCAGGCTTTTAATGGGTTAAACTGAAAATATTACTATTTTTTTAAAATACCCTGTTTAAAATTAAATCTAAGTGTTGGGTGCACTGGGAGTATGACTCCTCAAACTTCTTTCTTCAGTGTTTGCTCCCAAAACACTTTATGGTTTTGTTAGCTTATTGATATCTTTGTCTCTTTTAATTAAAATTTGGAAATTCTAAAAGAACTTAGTGTCAGTGTTTGTCTTTTCACATTCTGAAATTATGTGATGAATTTTTCCTTGCTTTCTTTTTATCAGATGTGAGTTTTTAGTTCTTAAAGGTTCAGTTCTATCTGGAAGAGCAAGGACACTTGGATCATCTTCCTAATTCTGTATCTAGATCTATATTTCAACTACAGAAGATATCTATATTTAGCCAACTTCTCATTTTCCCTGATTTCATAAGGTTGTTCTCCTTATGAAATCACCCAAAAGAACTGTAACCAAAAGAGTCTCCTTGAACATCACAGTGTAACGAACAGGGAAAGGACAAGTCACACACAGACCACTTCAAGAAATCATTTTCTGAAATCTTTCCTATTTTTTTTCATCAGAAATGATAGAATATTATTTTGAGATTATAGGCCACGGGTAATGGCACATTTAAGATATAGATCCTAAGACTGGAGAGATAGTACAGTGGTTAAGAACACTGACTGCTCTTCCGGATGATCAGTGTCAATTCCCAGCACCTAAGCAGTAGCTCAGAACTATCTGTAATGCCAGTTCCAGGAAATCAGATGCCTTGTTTTGGCCGCTGCAGGCATCAGGCATGTATGTGGTATACAGACTTACATGCCGGCAAAATGCCCACATGCATATAAAACAGTGAAGTAATAATTTAAATAAGTACAGATCCCATGAAACACAAAATGGGCCAGAATGAAGAGATGAAGTTCAGCCAATGGGCCAGAATGAAGTCGAGTTAATTTGGAGTTGAGTCTGAATTTATGACAGGTACTGGCACCTGGTAAAGAAAAGAAAAGTGACATGTAATTCTGCACATAAACCCAATATTCTCATTTCCTCACCCCAGGAGCCTTTGCGATGAAGAATTGGTAGTGCTCGGCCTCCACCATGACAGCCATGCCAAGCTAGAATAGCTTCTGAGATGAAAGTATCCTATGTGTTCTTGAAGTAAAAACTATGGCCAGGTAGTGGCTGCACACACCTTTAATCCCAGCACTCGAGACAGAGACAGGCTGATTTCTATGAATTTGAGGTAGCCTGGTCTACAGAGCAAGTTCCAGGACAGCCAGGGCGACACAGAAAAATAAAAACAAAGCAGTTTATATCTGGTACAGATAAAAATTAAATTCTAGAACAATTCCATTTCCATGTGTTAGCTTAAAATGGAAAGTATTAGGAAGAGATGAAGTTCAGCCAATCCTATGACATTGTTCCCATTCCGATGTGCCTGCTCCTTTATATTCTGTGCAGAATGTTTTCTGTAGAGGGTAGGCCCGTTTTTCATTGTCTTTGTATGACTTTTCAGTATAGGCAGCTATTTCCTGAGCCTTGAAACTTTTTCTTTTTTACTTTTTTGGCCAAAGAATAAATTGGGGTAGACATGGGGGTTTCTGTCTTCTGGTGGGATCCTTTTTTCTTTTAGGTTCTCAAGAGTTCCTGCTTTTCCAGTGGTTTAAATAATAGGTAGGTCCTTATATTAGGAAGCATGATCATGAAGAAAAGTTTACCGACAGGAACATGACTTGTAAGTAGTGTTTTTCACTCAGTAGAAATCTAGGAAAAAATGTATATGGTAAGCAACTAAAATGTCTATTTTAATGGGTGTGTAAAGTGCAGCTATTTCCTGCTGGGTGTAGGATGTGTAGGAGGTGTGCCGTGAGGAACGAAACTTTCAGGGCCTGCTAAAAGACAGATGCGCTTTCATGTCTGTTGATCTTAGGAAATATGTTCATCTTTGTGTGAAACTGAGTCTACTTTTCTTGCCCATTATGATTATAAAGTAAAATCTTTTTTCAGGTCTCTGCTATGAGGAGGTTTTTTTTTCTCTTTGATAAATTTATTTGTGCCTTAAAAATCACCCATGATTACAGTTAAGGATAAGCCTTATTTTCTGGTGTTTTGGGAGGAAAAAAGTTAAAAACAGGTCATTCTTAAGGTTGACAATTCATGTTTTGTGCAGAGTTTGACCTTCAAGCTTTTGTTTGTTTCCGCTTCTTTATTTCAATGCAAACTGTCCACTCAAGTCTCAACTCCTTTTTCTCAGGTGGTTAGCCAGCGTTTCCCTCAGAACAGCATCGGTGCAGTAGGAAGTGCCATGTTCCTCAGATTTATCAATCCTGCCATTGTCTCGCCATATGAAGCAGGGATTTTAGATAAAAAGCCGCCACCTAGAATCGAAAGAGGCTTGAAGTTAATGTCAAAGGTGAATTATTTTTATACTCTTGCAATGTTTAATTTCCCTTCCAACTAAATTTTTAGTTTTTCATATCCAAAGTACTTTGTCTTCGGTTTGCTTTTGAAAGTTGCATGGTTTTCAGTTATGTACCTTTTGTTTTTATTTGTTTATATTGCAGAGGAATTCTTTTTATATGTACCTGATGGGCCCTGTGATAGGAAAATATATTAGCAGTTTAATGTCTGTTTTCCAGTGAGGTTTTTTGTGTCCCTGCTCTGGAAAATTTGAGGTGGGAACAGAAATAGAGATTGTGGGATTTCTTTCTTGTTGTTATTGTTGTTAACATTTGCGACTTGGAACATGGGTCTTTGCATAAAAGTGCTTGCCACGCAAGCATGAGGACTATAGTTCAGCTCCCCAGCACCTAAGTAAATGTCAGGGGGCATGATATTCAGCCTATTATCCCAGCACTAGAGGCAGGAACAGGATCCCTGCAGCAAGTGGCTAGCTAGACTAACTGAATCCAAATACTCTAGGTTTTGTGGAGGGTGGAGAATGATGGAAGGAAACATTCAGTGTCAAACTCTGGCCTCCACATGCGTGCATACATCTGCCAACTCACACACATGCAGACAAACATTCATACATGTACCTATCACACATATACATATACAATATAGAGATATTTGAAAATATATTTTATAATTTTATATGCATATTTTATATATGTAACATGTATATATACTAATATTTCTATTTGTATTTCAGAGTGCTATCTAGGGTAATTTTTTTACACTAAGGAATAATTGATTTGAACTACCAGTAGAATTATCAATGGAAAATTATAATGACTATTAATATACAGATTTCATATAGCAAATAATCTGATTACTCATAATCCTGTTTGATTATTTAGATACTTCAGAGCATTGCCAATCATGTCCTGTTCACAAAAGAAGAGCATATGAGGCCTTTTAATGATTTTGTGAAAAGCAACTTTGACTTGGCACGAAGGTATGAAACCTTGCTTGCCATGTTTCCATTTCACTCGTCTGTGTATCTGGTCTACATGAAATTCCTGTGTATGATTTTAATCCCCTGTCCTTTCTAGATTAAGAACATATTTTGTCTCATTCCAGTATAAGAGACATTGTAAAATCTGTATATTCTTAATTTCACCGTAGTTTCCGTCTTTGGAAACTGAGAGGAATTGTTGGCATTTCCTAACTTTGGCATTGCTTCAGAATGGGTTCAGATTTCGTTTATTAAAAAGTAAAACCAGGGACCAGAGAAATGGCTCAGAGGTTAAGAGCACTAGCTGCTCTTCCAGAGGTCCTGAGTTTAATTCCCAGCAACCACGTGGTGGCTCACAGCCATCTATAATGGGATCTGGTGTCCTCATCTGGCCTGCAGGCATATATGCAGACAGAATACTGCATTTTAGATACATAATAAATTTACATAATAAAATGTAAAGAAAAACTAAAACCAGGAGGGGGAATGGACTGGGGGGAGGAGAAGAGGAGTGGGGGTGGGGGAGGGAAGTGGGGGGAGGGGGCAATATGTGGGAGGAGGGGGAGGGAAATGGGAAACGGGGAGCAGTTGGAAATTTTAATTAAAAAAGAGTAAAAAAAAAAGGGAAAAAAAAACTAAAACCAAATGATGCAGATAATAGAATGTTTTGGTGGTAATACTGTTTTTTTTTTCCTTAAGCTTAGAAGTTTATCTGAATTTAAAACAATTCTCTTTAAGCCAAACAATGCGTAACCAGAAGATTTTGTGATGAAGAAACAAATAACTGTTGAGGTTTTAAGACTTTAGAATATTTTTCTGCTGGATTTCCATAACTAATTCTTCACTTTCATTTTCTGCATTGTTGGATTATTTGTAACCTCAGGGTAGTACTGTATTTGCCAGAGTTGCTCTTAAAGAAAGATTATCTGGCAAAAGATAATTCATGTGCTTTGTGAAGATGTTGGTGCCCCGAAGTTGCTTTCCACCATGTGAAACCTAGCTGATGTCACTGATATGTACCCTGGCCTTCTGCAGCCGCTCACTCTTTCTAGCCTTTCTGCTAAGAAATTGGAGCTATAGACTGTTGGAGGGAAAAGTGAGTGCTATTTTCAGGTAGAAAATAACTTCGTGACTACTCACAGAAACTTAGGAGAACCAAAGTTCCAGTCCTGTCTCTGACAGGCAGGCAGTGTGACTTTTAAGAGAGGTCTTTACCTAGTCTTTCATTTCTTATCTACGATACTAACCCATTTCCAGATTTTATTCATCTAAATTTGTTGTTCTCCTACTTTTGGAGCCTCCTTTGATGCTGAAGTAGAAAATGAGTATCAGAAATGGAAAGCCAACTTTCTCCTTGTGTTTCTTATTTGGTTTAGGGACAGTTACTGTGGGCATAAGCCCTCCACATTTGCAGTCACTGTCCCTCTGTTACTATACTCTGTATAAGTTTAGTGCATAGATGAGTTTGAGTATACCTAGTGTTAAAAGCTCTAATGGTTTTGCATTTTTGCAGGTTTTTTCTTGATATAGCATCAGATTGTCCCACAAGTGATGCTGTAAATCATAGTCTTTCCTTCATCAGTGATGGTAATGTTCTTGCTTTACATCGGCTGCTTTGGAACAATCAGGAGAAAATTGGCCAATATCTTTCCAGCAACAGGTATGTTTGGGGGAAAAATAAACATTTAGTTTAAATTGAATTAATAAAATTATTGATCTTGAATAAAGGCAGCTTTTTGCCTTAAGAATTGTAATTTGAAAAGAGAAATGCAGATTACATACATACGTTGCAAAAACCAACTCGTGTTAAAAGATCAACAGCACTGCTGTTGTTGTAAAGCTTGTGATGCTATTAAGTGTATGTAAAGAAAGCTTTGTGTAGGAAGTATTGAGTCAGACAGCCATGGTGCTGTGCTCTTTAATCCCAGCACTCGGGAAGCAGAGGCAAGGAATCTGAGGCCAGCCTGGATGGTCTACATAGAGAGTTTCAGACTTGCCAGGGTTACACAGTGAGACCCTGTCTCAAAAGAGAGAAGGGATGCAAAAGAGTGAGATAGAGAATGTGAAAGAGAGAAAACAGAGCCAGTAACTAAAATTATTTTATTGTCTGTTTTAGCCAAAGCCTCTTGTGGTATAAACTACATGCTATCCTTTCTGAGAGTTATTGCTTTTTTAGTTATAGGATTGTAAATGACTCTGATTTCTGTGTCTAGAGGTTCCCTTAGGTGCCAGTAAAAAAATAATGTGCTTGTTTATGAGAAAGGCAGAGACCATAACACTATAAACAATTAGGAGATGGGAGTTTAAAAGGAAAGACTCTTTAATCCTTTACGAATTACAAAGTAGGCATGGACATGACTGACATGTTCCACTAAAATACCAAAAGGAAGTGCTTCATCCTTGTGACAACAGAATAACCTGGAATTTTAAAGATGAACATTCTCTTCTCTTTGATTTGAATACATATTTGCAGTTTGCTGCTAAGATTTTTTAAAATGTGCTGTTTACAAAATGATATTTCAAGTATGAAAATATAGTCAGTTATTTGACAGTTCCATGTCTGCCAGCTAACTTGAACATCATGTAATTTTGATATAACCACAGGTCTTTCTAACATTTTATTTGCTGGTGGAGGGAAAGAAGGAGAGAGCGAGAACTCTTAAGTGTTCAAATATATGAGCCTGTGGGGCCATTCTTATTCACATCACCATGCTGCTCTTCAGAAGACCCAAGTTTGTTCTCAGCACCCATGTCAAGTACCTCACAACTGCCTCTTAATTCCAGCTCCAGAGGATCTGAAACCCACTTCTGGCCTCATACATACATATGCATACATAAAAAATAAATCTTTTAAAACATACTTTTGAGCTGGTATCACAGGTATGATCCCAGAACTAAGATACTGACATCTTTCAGTACTGCTTACAAATCAGCAAGGAATCAGTAGTTAAAAGAACAGCAACAAGTGATGGTCTAAGGAGTGGTAGGCTGCCCAGGTAGTGTGAAGTACCATTTCTTAAGCATTGTCTGTTGTTGCTAGGGATCATAAAGCTGTTGGAAGACGACCTTTTGATAAGATGGCCACACTTCTTGCTTACTTGGGTCCTCCAGAGCACAAGCCTGTGGCAGATACACACTGGTCCAGCCTTAACCTTACCAGTTCAAAGTTTGAAGAATTTATGACCAGGTAAAACACAACATTAAAAGATGATTGTATCCGGGGGGGGGGGGGGGGGGTTGAGAAACAAAATTACTACCAGACCTCTTATTAAATATGCTTGTATTACATTTATATAACCATGTTTTATTTGCTTTTATATATTGATTTTCTTATAAAAAGAATGATGTCTTACCAAATGATAGCTTCTCATCTAGCTTTAATAAGTTTTTGTGGTTTTTTTTTTTTTTTAAAGCTCATTTGTTTGTGTGCGCTAGTGTGCCCTTGCCCACAGCTAGTATGTGAAGTCAGAGAATACCCTATGGGAGTCATTCCTTTCCTTCCATGTGTCTCAAGGGTCAAGCTCAGATTGTCAGGTTTAGTGACAAGTACTTTTAGTTGCTGAGACATCTTGCTGACTCTCTTTGACATGTTTTTCATTTAATGCTTTCAAGAACATATAGATAACATTATTTTCATATTACACTTTAAAATACATACAACTTAATTGACCTAGATTCATACCTGATTCATGTTTTTTTAATCTAAATTATAAATTTTTTCTATCATACAATTAATTTTTGAATCTTGAAGAAGTTAATGGTTTTGCCAGGTGGTAGTAGTTCACACCTTTAATTCCAGAACTTAGGAGACAGAGGCAGTCGGGTCTCAGTAAGTTCGAAGACAGCCTAATCTATAGAATGAGTTCAGGGACAACCAGGACTATTACACAGAGAAACCCTATCTCAAAAAACCAACCCCCTCCCACACACACACAAAAAAAAGTTAATGATTTTAACCATTTTTAGAGTAAGACTCAGAAAACACAGTACATTCTATATTGCAACAAATGTTTCTGTGGACGTTTGTTTTTATACCTCATTTAGAGGGATCTAATCTGTGAACTCAGAGATTCTCACTGTTAGACACACAATTGATGTTTACTAAATATGTATCTTTTTACAAATGCTACATTGCGCCTGTGAGTTGGTTATTTTATTCATAGTATGTGCTGAAAGCAGAAAGGAAACACTCTCATCTGACATTCAGAAGTTAATTTACAAAAGTTAAGTTATACAGTAGTAAGACCTTGTTTTAGAAAGAGAGGAGGCGAGGGAAAGGGAAGATAGACTTAGAGGATCCAATCCAATGTGTATCTAGTAAGTATTACAGAAGCCACATGTAGTAGACTAGGCAGAGATAGTATATCAGTAGAGAATAATGGGTATGAATTTTTCATTCATATCCTAGGGTTTATAAATTATTTAAAACTTATAAAAGAATCACACAGAGTTTCAGCAGAATATATCAAAATTAAGCCATGCTCTTTCAGAAATTTATTTCAGTACATAGAGGAATTTAATGTGAAAAAAGTATTTCTAAAGGGAAACTAAGATGGACTAAAATAAAAGCTGAGTAATCATCAGGAAAAGGATGTTCATACTGTTTGTGAAGATACATTTAATACAAATCAAAGAAGGAAACACAGGGGACAGGAGAACTTGCAGGGGGTGGGGAAAGACCCCCAAAGCCTTTTATCTGGGAAAAAGTAAAGTAAAAGGTAATCCTGGGCTCTCTCCTTACCCAGCAGTATTGTTAGGTAACCCCATGAAAGCCCTCATGACTCAGGACAATACCTTGACATTTTACCCTTCAGAAAACCTGTTGCCTTGCTATTATTTTATTATCCTTTAATGTTACTGTTGAAGGCTGGGCGATGGTGGCGCACGCCTTTAATCCCAGCACTCGGGAGGCAGAGGCAGGCGGATCTTTTCTGTGAGTTCGAGACCAGCCTGGTCTACAGAGCTAGTTCCAGGACAGGCTCCAAAGCCACAGAGAAACCCTGTCTCGAAAAACCAAAAAAAAAAAAAAAAAAAAAAAAAAGTTACTGTTGATTAATCCTGTGTTTTTTAGCTGCTCAGCAATCTGTGTAAAACCTCTGTTTCACTCTGCTCTTTCTTTAGGCATCAGGTACATGAGAAAGAAGAATTCAAGGCTTTGAAAACGCTAAGCATCTTCTACCAAGCTGGTACTTCCAAAGCTGGGAATCCTATTTTTTATTATGTCGCACGGAGGTAAGAGATATGTTGTAGTCTCTTTTAATAGGGTTTTTCAAATGAAGAGAAGTGGTTGGATTTATATTTTTTCCTATTTGAATTAATATCCCTTAAAATACACTTCCTTGGATAGTCAGCCATCTTGTTCTAAAATGCTGCTCACTGTTAGGTTTCAGACTATTCAGTTCACACTGTTGTCTCTCTTGTGCCTCTGAGTTAAATACCACCACGGGAGTTAACACAGTTAACAGAAAGAACCTTACTTTGTTTTCAGGTATATTCTGATTTCATAAAATTTGTAACACAGCAATTGGAACTTCTCTCTTTTAAGAAGAAAAACTTGAGCCTGTTTCTGAGAATTCTTAGCAATACATTGTGTGAGACTGCATTAGGATGACGGCAAAAATAACTCCAGGAGCTGTTGGAAATGGATGTGAAGACAGACTGGAGTGGCTTAGAAAATAGGCTATGGTGTCCTTAGCCATGCTGTGAGCTTCTTTTTCTCCATGGCAATAGACTTGCATTGCCTCTCCTGCCATGTGAAAACTTGTGTGGTGGTACTTGGTTGGTCTCTTCTTCCCATTTGAGTGGCATAACTCAGGAGGCTGCAGTTTGATGGAGTGATGCTACTCAGCAGCTAGAAATGTGGGCATGCCAAGGACAGCCCAGCAGCTATGAGACTTAGTCTACCTGAGTTTCCCAAGCTTTACAGAAATTGAGTAATTGTGTTAATTTGCTTAATGGTTATGGTAGCAAAAACCTGGCAGTAGTTGAGAAATCCTACAAAGTAGGAGAAAAAAGGAGGATGGAAGATATGGAACTTGTTTAATTACTTAGCTGTTCAGAGCACTGGGGAACTAAGGAACAGAAAGTTACAGAAAATCAAATTTATCTTTGCCGTCCTTTTTAAGAAACATTATTCTAGCCAACTGTACTGGTACATTTCTAATTACAGCACTCAGATGACTGAGGCAGGAGCATTGTGTTGAGTTAGAAAGCCACCTGGGCTAAAGGGTGAGACCCTATCTCAAAAAGAGACACCTCCCTTCCCCCCCCCCCAAAATAACGGGAGGGAAAAAAAAACCTTATCATTCCATGAAACTCAGTTTTTGTCTCAGTTGCTCTTTCTCAAATTTTCTTTTTCACTTAAGATAAGCCGTGTTTGTATTTGAACTTTAAGCTTTAGTAACTCTACCCATGGTATCCTGACTTTCACTGTCATAGCTAAGTAGCAAGGACTAGTGAAGAGGGAGGTAGATGTGTGCCTCAGTTCCCAGCCCCTTTGAATTCTTACTGGTTCACAGTAGCAAAAGTTAAAGGTGTGAAGGCTGGATATTTTTTCCTCCTTCAGGATGGAAACTGTGAGTTTGTGTTCCTTCTCTGTGGTCTAGCAAAGGCTAAGAAAAAGCAGATGGATCTGGCTTTCAGTGGGATTGGTCATTGGGGTGTCCCCAGCTGTATATTATGCCTATATAGCCTGAAAGGTTCCCATTCTCTTTCTTTCTTTCTTTCTTTCTTTCTTTCTTTCTTTCTTTCTTTCTTTCTTTCTTTCTTTCTTTCTTTCTCTCTCTCTCTCTCTCTCTCTCTCTCTCTCTCTCTCTCTCTTTTTTTTTTTTTCCCAAGACAGGGTTTCTCTGTGGTTTTGGAGCCTGTCCTGGAATTAGCTCTTGTAGACCAGGCTGGCCTCGAACTCACAAAGATCCTCCTGCCTCTGCCTCCCAAGTGCTGGGATTAAAGGCGTGCGCCACCACCGCCCGGCCCGATTCTTAGCTGTTCTGACCCTTCATCTTTGAGGAGGAAGTGCACTTGTTAAACTGCTGTGTCTCTTGTATGATTTTGTAACAAACTAAGTTATGTTGAAGTTAGAGGTTTTCTTTTTTGATATTACCTTGACAAATCAAATTTTCAACTTTTAGGTTTTTTTGTTTGTTTGTTGTTGTTGTTTTTGCTTTATACTTTGAAATGGGATGTCGGTAAATAGCCTGACTGACCTATGATCATCCTGCCTCAGCTTTCTGGGTGCTGGTCTTTTTTCTTTTTTTAAATGTGTATGGTCACATGGTCATCTGTGCATCACAGGCCTGTGTGGTGCCTTCAGAGGCCAGAGAGGGCATCCGATCCCCTGGAGCTGAAATCAGAGGCAGCTGTGAGCTGCCATGTGGGATCTTGGAATCAAATCTAAATCCTTTAGATAAACAGCTAGTGCTTTTTACTGCGGAGCCATCTCTTCAGCTCCTGAGTGCTGGCCTTAGAGCCCTGTGTCTCCATGCCTAGTGCCTTTTCTTTAGTAGAGCTCCTCCTGGCCTTTGTAGTTTTCCTGGATGTGATGCTTAACTCCAGGATAAATGGGCACAGTAGAAAGAGCAGAGAGAGGTCCTGTTTCTCATGTTCTGGTAGTAAGCCTTACCTGTATAGTCATCTAGTCAAGGAGCTCTGGAGTCTGACTCCTTTCTGGGCATTCCTGTATTTCAGTGGCCTAGACAACGATGCATTAGGAAATATTTTTGAATTGTGGATTCCAATCTCTACAGACATTTCAGGTTGAAATGTCAAATTGGCCTCATCTTCACACAGTTTTCTCTCGGTGTCCCTTCCTCTCCCTGTCATTTTACATATTTCCCTTTCTTTCTTGCTATCTTCTTTGTTAGTCACCAATTCTTGATTTTTACCGGTGAGATCTGATACAACAAGTAAGGTATTTTAGTTTAGGCTTTGGTTACTACCAAGTCTCACTTATTTTCTGAAAAAGATGGGCCCAAAGAAAAGCGTGAATCATTAGAGCCATCCCAGGTATAAACAGAACTAAGCCATTGTTGCTGCAAAAACTGTATACACTCTGTTTTCTTGGCTTTGTGTTTACCTCCATTGCATGTTTTTCTGATTTCTGTATTATTTCAACTTTAACTCACCCAGTGACCACTTTATTACTTCAGTATTGCATACTTGAAGTTCTTGAGAGGAAATACATTGGTCAACTGAAAAGAATCATTGTTAGGAAAACTTTCTGTGCTAGATGCTGACCAGCCAATAGAGATCTGGCTGCTCCAAGCCAAGTGGTGCATGTCATGTAATTCAAAATGTCAGTGTTCATCAGTGACTATCCTTAGATACAAGTTTTAATTAATTTAAATTGGATTGCCATGATCTAGTGTTACCATCTAGTACTTTGGAAATGTCTTTTTTAAAAGTGTATTCATTTTTATTTTATGTAGGTGTGTGAGTGCATATATGTATATGTATTGTTGCGTGCATGTATGTATACCTGTGAGTGCCTGGTGACTGTGAAGACCAGGAATGGGTTGCAAGTAGTAGTGGTTTGTGCTCTCTCAGTCTAACAATCCCAGTAGGAAATGCCTCACCTAGTAGCTTCAGTAAAAGTGCTTAAGCTTTGGTGGTTTGTCTTGAGTCACATATCAGTTTCCAGGTCCATCACTTTAGCAAGGAAGATGGACTCTTTGGCTCTTTAGATCTTGTCATGAGCTTATGCCTAGAGCACACATGCATGGTATGAACTGAAAGGCAAGGCTGAAAGCAGGGTTTATTTCCCAGAAGAAAATTGAGCTTCCGGTACCCAAATGAAGAAAAATGGACAAGTAAGCAGGCAGAAGTAACAGAAATTCTCTACGTGCACCTTTAAAGGACCCAGAAAAGGCTGACTGTGGTGGTGTAGCCTGCAGTTCCAGCACTGGGAAGGAATTTCAAGTTCAAGACCTATATGGGACACATAGGTAGTTTGAGGCCATTCTTGGCTACCATCAGAACTTTTCTTACAAACAAATAAATAGACCCCAAAAAGATGAATCTGATACTTCCTTGCAAGGTGCAAAATAGTGTGTTTGTATGTGTATGTTTACAGAAATGTATATAACAACTATATACATTAAATTGTTTATATTTGATTCTGACACTTCCTTGCAAGGTGCAAAGTAGTGTGGGTGTGTACAGAGAAATATATGTAACTATATACATTAAATTGTTTACATTTGAGCCATGAGTGTAGTTCAACAGTAGAGCATCTGTTCACCTTGCATGAGGTCCAGGGTTCAGCACCCAGACATAACACTGCCAAGCAAAACACTGGGACATTCACACTGCTGATACTACTTCTCTTAGGAGAGTGAACGTGCTTGGAAAGTGTAGGGGACCAACATTATATTTCTGTCATTAACCTCTTTTTAAAAAAGCTTTGTAAGTAATTGAAAATGTAAAATCTAAGTATTTCAGTGGAGAGTTTCCTCTGTGAGATACTCTAGGTCTTCACAACTTTTTTTGTCTCATTAATACAGATTATAGCTTGCATTTATTTAATGCTTTCTTTACATCAGACAAACTGCATATTACATAATTTTTGTTTAAACCTCACAATAATCTTCTGAGGTAGTATTAACAATACTTAACTATCAACGGAAACTCAAACCTAGCTATCTGATAATTAACCTAACTCACTGATAATTAACCACAGGAATTGTTGTTGTTAGCATACTAGGTTTGTTGAGGTAAATAAACCCTTCCATATCTATGAACATAAACATCCAGCCAACATTTCTTTAATCTCAGCACTTAGTTAAAAGGCAGAGGCAGGAAGATCTCTGTGAGTTTGAGTCCACCTTGGTTTACACAGTGAGTTCCAGGACAGCTGGGGCTATGCAGAGAGACCCTGTCTAGGAGAAGAAAAGGAGACGAGAAGAGAGACCGAAGGAAAATGATGGAAGAAGAAAAAGGGAAGACCAGCCTGGTCTACAGAGCTAGTTCCAGGACAGGAACCAAAGCCACAGAGAAACCCTATCTCGAAAAACCAAAAAAAAAAAAAAAAAAAAAAAAAAAAAAAAAAAAAGGAGGAGGAAAGGGAAGAGAGAAAAAAAGGGAAAAAAATCCAATAAGAGTTATGAGACATTTCTCTAGATAAAATGAGTTCTTAGTTCTAAGCATCTGTTTTAAAATACAAGTCAAGATTTATACAGAATGCACTGTTATCATTGAATCAGTAGTATTCTGCTATCATACTCTCATGAAAACAGCATTCCACTGATGAGTATGTTTTGTAAAAGATTATTCTTTATACCTTACCAGTGCTTTCAGTTTATTTAATTAAAAATAGTAAAATGCAATGGGCTGGAGAGATGGCTCAGCAGTTAAGAGCACTTACTGCTCTTCCAGAGGTCCCGAGTTCAATTCCCAGCAACCACATGGTTACTCACCACCACCTGTAATGAGATCTGGCGCCCACTTCTGGCCTGCAGGCATACATGCAGACAGAACACTGTATACATAATAAATAAATATTTAAAAAAATAGTAAAATACAAAACAGCTTCCCCATACCACTCTTTATTTTCTGTCTTCTTTCCCTTTGGTTAAATGTCTCCTACGTAATTTCTTCTCATACCTTTAAAATAAAATTGGAGTTCTGATTCTGTTTTGCCTACATTTAAAACATAAATGTGATATTTTGCTTATTTTGGCATTTAATGGGGTGCTATACTTATAGGAAGGAAACTATAATATTAATGTAAGGTTTAAATTTATACAATCAAAACTTGACCGAAACCCAAATTATACTAGAATAATGATAATTTCTTAAGCAGTAAATTAAAATAAATTTTATTTTCTTAGTGTGCTTATTATTTTGCAAATAATGTGAGGATTGAAATGAGCAGGTGTTCTAGATCATTTCTGCCTGAGTATGCACAAAAGAGTAAGAGCACTATACAAACAGAGTGAGTGAGTGCTGAACACTGGTTTGAGTGCTGTGCCGCAGTCTTTTTCAGTCATACTTATGTAGAGGCTTGAAGATGTGTTTCCTTGCCAAGTGGTTGTGGAGATCAGCTCTGAAGGCGTCTCATGGTTGAGGCTACTTCCAAGGTGAGTTGTAGTTGCAGAACTTAGGTTTGTTGTGTCCTCTGGGCTCATAGTGGAAACTGAGGTCATCCCAAGATTTGAGTCTTCTGTAGAATTTTGGGTTGTTGACATTGAAATTGTTCCCATAATAGGAACACATATGAGGAGCAGGCTGATGGTGAATGAATGCTTGGTCATCATTTTCCTTGGCTTTAAAATGAATATAAAATTTAATATTCAGTTCATAAACAAATGGACAGTCATATATCCTTGATTGTGTTTATTTAGTATATTCACATAATATGAATAAGCTTTTTATTATTTATAAACAAATAGTAAGCTGCTTTCCTATACATTTTCTGATAGAAGAAAGACCTGTTTTCTGTCTAGGTTACTCACTCAGGAAAAAGCATTCTGAGTTTTAGATTAGATGAGGCATTTGAAACAATAGAATGGGGTCAGTGTGAAGAGCAGGGAAGCCGGGAAGGACAAAACAGGTTGGGAGAATAGAGTTGCCAAAGGAGCTAGAAATGAAGCAGTGACTCTTCCCTCTTCACATTTCTGTGACTTCTTGTTTAACACTTTAAGATTTAACCTTATGTCACAAATTAGAATACTACTTTTAAGTGTTTATACCAAAAATGGAAGCGGGATAACCTAAACCAAATGATATTCCCCAGTGCTGAGGGGTGGGGAAGAGCAGCTGTATTAGAATATTTCATAGCTTTTTAAAAAGAAGGAAATCTAAAATTGATTAAAATCAATCTGTCATTTTTCAACTGGGTCTATACAAGGGGCAGAGACTCCCGTCTTAAAGTGAGCAGATCTAGAGCCCAAGTTTGAATCCTAGTCCAGTGTTCTGTAGCAGATGAAGATGGAAGCACAGAACAGATTCCTATAGCAAAGGGTTAACACTGTTTCTAAAGTTAGGCCAGCTCTCTTTTAGCCTGCATTCAAATCTAATTGCTTGGTACATCTCTGATAATTCAACAGACCCCTGTTTACCATGATTAAATATTACATTTTTTAAATTCAAAGCTTAAACTTAAATTTTAGAATATATACAAGAAGTTCTAATTCATTCTAATATATAGTTAGACACTTCCAAGTTACTATTACCTTTTGATTTGGTGAAGTTTTTTTTGAAGATTTTTTAAATCAGCCCTTCTTTAGTATCCTGGAGAATGATTCTAAAAGGGAATAGAATTCTCATTCACTGCGTGCTGTTTAATATAGCAGCACCACAGTCACATGCTCAAAGCCCCGCCTCTTTGAAAATAATCAAATGAGTGTTTTCCAAACATCTAGTGTAAACAGGCTGACTTTGACAGATTAAGGAATTCAAATAAAGTATTTGTAAAATCTCTGTATTTAAAGGATCCTGTGAATACCTCACGGTAGTTATTCTTTCTGTATAAACCCTAATGGATTGCTTCATTGGATTGACTCAACTAAATGAGTATATAATTTTGCTTTGTGAGTATCATGATTTTAAATCAAGTAAGAATGTTAAAGATGAAGATTTAAAAATAATTGAAGAATTTTACATTTTAGGAGGTTAAATGTTGGTAAGTAAAGGTAAAAGCAGCCTCTTAGGTAAGAAGTTAAACTGTGTTCGTGTGGAACTTTAAAAGGATTACACATGGAAGTGGTAGTGTGATCCTCAGTTCACAAAAATTTTGCTTTTTTAAAAAAAAGAATATTAAAACACCTATCTGATGAGATTAAGAAAATTCTTTAAAGGAAACTTGTGTTTTAATCAGTTTTTCCTAGATGAGGGAAGTTGGGCTGTGTTTGCTAATAGAGTCACTGTACTGGCATGCACTGAGTACAGCAAGGATGGACAGTGGTGTTAACACACAAGGAAGTCACTGCATAAGTGGCAGAAGAACAAGTCGATGCATGTTCCTTACTTTACTCTATTGTGAATATTTTTTCTGCTTTTGAATGAATAGGCAAATGCGTCCCTTAACGGAGGGTAGTTGTGGTCATACAAAGGAAATAAACAAAAGAAGCCTCTTGGCAACCAGAGTAAATTTTATAAATCAGATGACTAAGACAATGCCTGTTACCATACCTTACCTACTTGCTTGCTCATTCTGTGGATTAACTCTGGGGAATATACTTGAAATGGTTGTAATGATGTTTTGTCCTGAGCTGACTATGGTCCTATAATTAATTGTTTTTCTAATCCTGACCTTACGGATTTATCCTTTTTCTTTCTTTCTCCCTCTCCTCCTCACTCCCCTTCCCTTCCTCCTCCCCTCCCCCTCTCCCTTCTACTCCCTCACATCCTCCCTTTCCTTTTTTCCCCCTTTGAGACAGAATCTCCCTAAGTATCTTAGATGGCCTTGAGTTCATCAACTTCAGAGTGCTGAGATTACAGTGTGAACAGCCATGCCTGGCTAGTCAACTTATCGTTGTACTTCTAACCACTCAGCTTTACCTTAAGTCAGTATTTTGTCCTTCTTGTTTTTCTCATAATCAATCAATCAATCAATCAATCAGTCAATCAATCTCTCTCTCTCTCCCTCTCTGCTTTTTTTATTTTTTTTTTTTTGAGTTAGGTTCTCACTGTATAGCCCTGGCTCTTCTCAAAATTTATTAATTGCATTTTATCATCTAGCCAAACGGCTAGTTTACTAACCCTGAATTTCTCATCTGCTCTTTTTTTATTAATCTTAATGCTCCTAAACAAGCAAAAATTATTTGCCATTAGCCTTTAAAGTTCTCCATATTGTTACTCCATCTGAACTATTTCCTTCCTTGCTCAGAATTCCTTCTGTGAAGGCCTCTGTTGCCAGTACCCTTTTTTTAAATGTATGAACCTTCCCTGAGTCTATAGAGAAGAATTAGTGATTTTAGGACTTTGCAGTTATCAGAGTCTGGATTTTTTTTCTCCCCATTGTCTTCTGGCTTTGTTGTGATCAGGCATTTTCTCTACCTTCTAGCATAGGAAGTAGTTACTTTAAATAGGAGCCAATAAGCACTGGAATTAATTGAAAACCCATCAATTTCATCAGGTCTATCAACTGATATCATTAGTAATGTCTAAAGTAGCAACTATTTGGTTATTTGACTTTTTTCCATTGTATCATGAATATAAATTAGTCATATGCCTAAATTAAGATCTCACTTTTCCTTTCTAGTTCCTGTTTTATGGATCATATGCATATTTATCTCTGACAATCTAAAGTTAAATCAGTAAAAGTTTGACACCCAAATTATTTGAAACACTTTACATGGGTTGGTATGAGACTCGGACTTAGTCTATTTGTGCTTCTTGCCTCCTTTGAACATATTGTCATACAACCTAGCAGCCTTTACTTAAGTGGTACCATGTAGCTGAGTTCTGGAGACATGAGGGGTGTGACTTTCTGGGGAGCCTATTTCTGTTCACTCTAGACAAAGAGGAAAATGACAGACCAAAGGAGGTATTCTGTCTAAGGTGAGCTTGATAAACTAGTGAGCTTATAGTATTATAGGAATATTAGTGACCCAGTCTTCAGCATCATACACACACACAAAGCCCACTCTAGTATCGGTGATGAATCTAAAACTTTCAACGCTGGATTCTTCTCGCTCCAGCAACTACTTCCTCCTTGTATTTTGTTGAAGTAGGGGAGTGGGGTTCCTGAAATTTCCCGTCCTCCACATGAGAATGTTTAATGGGTCCATTTTCATGAGGGTGATCACCACTGTGCTGATTCAAATTGGCAATAATCACATCCAACCCAGAGGAAACTGCACATATACATCGCTTTCAGGCCTAGTTTTGATTTTTTCACTAGCTCTCCAGAGGTTCAATGGAGGGCATCTCCAAAACCCTAGAAGATAGTAGATTTAGAAGGCGTTAGAGAGATGATAAATAAGCTTTTGTTGTCATCACTGGTGATATTTGAGGCCTATTTATAATAGAAACCCACCTGTGCTAACTGTGTGCTGGATATTGCATTGTTCTACTTTTTCTCCTGCTTTCTACCTGAAAGGCTGATCTGTGTAGAGCTCTATTGGTCTTTTCTCATCTCTGCATTCCAGTTGACCAATAGAGAATACAAGGAGACTGAAGAAAGAAAGGGTAGGTGGAGATGGTGCTCTCTTGGTCACCGGGGTCTAATTACATCCCTCCATGAGATGATGGTTTTGTTGGGCAACCTTCTCTATTATATCTGCTTTCTGGTAACTGCTCTATTTCAACGGGTGTTTGTGAACCTTTTGTATTATCTTAGGACCTCCTTTATCCTTTTTATGGAGTCTCATGAATCCTAGTTTGAGTGTTCTACCTACTAGAATTATTACTTCTCTACAGCTTATGTACTCTATAAAGTCTGAACTGTTCTGAATTCATAAATGCATCTTGCTCCAAGGATTTCAAATCAGGTATTGAGGTTTATATTGGGGTTAAGCCCCACTAAACCTCTCAGGATTCAGAAGAATCACTATAGCAGATGAAAACTGGCCAAGATATCTGAGGGTAAACAAAACAAATTAGCTCACATAAATCCTTTTATCATGTCCCATTTATTCTTTCTGTGCGCTCTCTAATGCTTTTTTGATGTTTCCTCTTCAATATTCCTTGCTGTTTCTCTTTGCTGTTCCTTGCTGTTCTTTCTGCTGTTCTTTGCTGCTCCTTGCTGTTCTACCCATCCCACAAGGTTGCCTGTTCATATACACAAACAGAGATAGTTAGCAATTCCATAGGCGATAACAATAGTATCAAGCTTGTGTTTTACAGAATCACAAAAATAGGTAAATCTGACAAGGAGGTGCATTAAGTCTTAGAGGGGGAGGCATGGCTGGGAAGCTCCCAGGCAGATACCAGGAGGATTAATTAAGAATCAATACAAAATTCTAAGAAGTTGTTTTTGTGTACTAACTACATTTCTTAAGTGTAACTAATTAAAGCTAGAAGTTTGTTTTAATAATTGTAGATAACGTAGCAGTGATTTTGCACTTTTTGAGCACTTCCGCTTCCTTCCCCAGTGGCTGGGAACACAGCATTGTGGTAACCATAGAAACCTGCGGGCCAAGGGAGGAAGGTGAAAGTGCTTGATTTGCATCAGCCTCTTGCTAGCTGAATTAAAGGAAATTTCTTTGGAGGCTTTGCTTACAGCTCCAGCAGGGTGCCTGCCAGCACTCAGAAGAAGTAATTTTTTTTCCTCTGGGGCTGGTTTAGCAACTCAAAAGAAGCCTTTTTCCTGTGTCTCTAGGGTAAAGGCACAAACAGTTAATCTCATGGGCTATGATTTTATGTTAATTGAAAACATAATGAAAGGGTTAGTAGATTCCACCTTCCTGAGTCTGCTGCTAGAGAATTCAGGGCCACCAAGACCTGTTTATCAGTAAGAGCAGACATACTGTCTCTTTGCTCAGTGCCTATTCCTTAGGGTTCCTTTCTTGTCAGAGTCCTGTCAATAAGGGTAATTGTAGGAGATTGGGTTTATGTAGATTTGACTGTGAGAGCAAAGGTTTGGCTGAGTGACTGCTTTCAAACCAAGGCCCCATAATGTGGAGAAAGTCATCCAGTGGCTAATACAGGAAAAGTCAGATTTAAAGAATGATTTATATACTGCTAGGATATTTTGGGATGAATCCCATTATGAAAGGAAGAAATGTCATGATTTCATAAGATTTCTACAGAATTGACAGTGACTATCCGAAAGACAAGTATTCCCAAAGCTCTGCAAATCAGGTTCTCCACCAGATCATACTACTTTAGGTCTGTTGTGGTCTGCCAGCTGTACTTTTACTGTATAGTCTTGTGGATCACATCAATCAGGATTATAGATCTATACTAAATTTTCAGGTTTATTGTATCAATAACAAGATTTCTATAGACCTTATTAGAATGCCCAAGGTATGGCAAGTAGGTCGAGCCACCATTAGTTTAAGAATCTTGTATATCCTTGGGCATTGTGTTGCCTGCCTTTAACCCCCAGCATTCAAGAGGCACTGGGAGATGGACATTCATGAGTTTGAGGCCAGACTTGTCTACATAGTAAATACAAGGCTAACCAGGCCAACATAGTGAGATTCTATCTCAGAAACCAAACAGACTGGAAATGTAACCCAGTAGTTCACACTTGCTCCTCTGGCAAAGCATCTACTTTGGTTACCAATACCCACATGGTGGCTTACAACCACCTGCAACTTCAGTTCCAGGGAATCTGGCCTCTGCAAACTCCTGCATGCACATGACATGTATATATATGTGTGTGTGTGTGTGTGTGTGTGTGTGTACTCTGACAAGCAAACACACATAACAAATAATAAGTACATATTAAACAAAATTTGAAAAAGCAGTCTTGTAATTTAAAAAAAAATTTTGTATTTAGAGCTGGGGTCTGGGGATTAGTAAGCAATTAGTTTCCATACTTGAATTACATTAATTGGCTCATTTCGTAGATATTTCCAGAGCTTTCTATAGGTCTTTAATATTGATTATTCTATAACCCCTACGAAAATGGAGGAATGCAATGAATAAAATCATCTGACTAATCACAAATTTTACATATCAGCTTTTTGAGAATTCTAAATTATAGTTACAGTGCTCTAGAAACCAATCAGAGCCAGGTTTCTCTCTTGTAACTTTTCTTTTTTGGTCTTTGGGGGTTTTGTCTCAGGAAAAAAAAAACTTGGCTCTTACCTCAAGTGGTATTTGTTTGTAACTTTTTGAAATTAAATCAACCTTTCTTTTTAAAAATGTTAGTAACTGCCAGGCGGTGGTGGCGCACGCTTTTAATCCCGCACTCGGGAGGCAGAGGCAGGTGCATCTCTGGGAGTTCGAGGCCAGCCTGGTCTACAAGAGCTAGTTCCAGGACAGGCACCAAAGCTACAGAGAAACCCTGTCTCGAAAAACCAAAAAAAATGTTAGTAACTCTTATACCATGTATATGATCACTATACCAAGGCTTCATGTTTCTTTTAAATAGAATTTTTAATGTTTAGAAACTAATTTACATATACCTGGTTTTTAAATTTTATTCTTGAAAACTACAGCGAAACCCTGTCTTGAGAAACCAAAAAAAGAAAACCAACTCATAAATTTTATTCTTGTTATTTTTTAAGTTTTGTATAGGTGTGTATGTATGTGCATGTGAACTGTCACACATTAGTGCAGGTGCCCTCAGAGGTCAGAGGCATCAGATCTGTTGGAGTTGTACATAGTGTGTGAACCTCCTGACTTGGGTTCTGAGAATCAAATTTGGGTTCTCTGGAAATTTGGGTTCAACTGTTGAACCATCTCTCCAGCTGCCAGGATTATATCATGCCTCAAGTGTTTTTGGTTTGGTTTTGATTTTACTATTAGTTTGTTGGGTTTTTTTGAAATACGTTTTTTTTTCCTTTTTTTTAAAACTTTTTAAATTTATTATGTATACAATATTCTGTCTGCATATATGCCTGCAGGCCAGAAGAGGGCACAAGACCTCATTATAGGTGATTGTGAGTCACCATGTGGTTGTTGGGAATTGAACTCTGGACCTTTGGAAGAGCAGGTCAGTGCTCTTAACCTCTGAGCCATCTCTCCAGCCCCTCCTTTTTTTTTTAATTGATTTTTATTGAGCTCTACATTTTTCTCTGCTCCCCTCTCTGCCTCTTCCCTCCCCCCTTCAACCCTCCCCCAAAGTTCCCATGCTCCCAATTCACTCAGGAGATCTTGTCTTTTTTTACATCCCATGTAGATTAGATCTATGTAAGTCTCTCTTAGTATCCTCATTGTTGTGTAAGTTCTCTGGGATTGTCATTTGTAGGCTGGTTTTCTTTGCTTTATGTTTAAAAACGCGTATGAGTGAGTTTTAAAAATGATGCAAAATCCCCGGGCGGTTCCCGAGCGGCCCGCCCAAGATTCCTGGGCTGTTCCTGGAGCAGCTAGCGGCAGGAAATGCTGGCGGGTCCCAGGTGGCAATAGGTAGCCAGTCCCAAGGCAGAGACCGGCAGGCAGCGGGCTCTGGGAGCAGCTGCCGGTTCCCGGTATTGCTAGCTGTGTTGTGCTGACCTCTAATCTAGGCTGTTGCTTTAGCATCCTTTCACATTTCTTCCAAAGTGATCTCTTTCTTTATGGCCATGGTTATATATGTACTTTAGGTAGAACATTTTATTTTATGTGCTCCTGTGAACTAAGATTTCATATGTAAGGAATTCATTTCCCATTTCTGAGATTTTTGCCACATCTTCATAGCTATCAATACCATTATTTTCTCAGTTTTTATTGACTGTTTTTTTTTTTAAGGTTTATTTATTTATACAGTATCCTGCCTGTAGGCCAGAAGAGGGCACCAGACCCCATTACAGATGGTTGTGAGCCACCATGTGGTTGCTGGGAATTGAACTCAGGTCCTCTGGAAGAGCAGTCAATTCTCTTAACTACTGAGCCATTTCTCCAGCCCTTATTGACTGTTTTTTAAAGAAGAAAATGTGTATTGTACATGAAAAACTAGAAAACAAAAAGTAACAAGGCTTGGAATAGTAGCACACACCTTTAATCACAGCACTCTAGGGGCAGAGATAGATTTCTGTGCCTGGGCTGCATGTATAGTTCCAGGCCACCCAGGGCTACATAGTGATAACGGTCTTCAAAAAAAAATTTTTTTTTGCCGGGCGGTGGTGGCACACGCCTTTAATCCCAGCACTTGGGAGGCAGAGGCAGGCGGATCTCTGTGAGTTCGAGACCAGCCTGGTCTACAAGAGCTAGTTCCAGGACAGGCTCCAAAACCACAGAGAAACCCTGTCTCGAAAAACAAAACAAAACAAAACAAAAATTTTTTTTAAAGTGTTGAACCATTATATACCTATTTTTATACCATCTAACATGTATGTGCCACACTTAAAGCATGTCTAATTGTAAGCCTTTGTTCCTTAGTATCTCATACACATCCTTCCATAGATGTATGCTCACCTTACTCTAAGATTGCTTAGCTAAAGCAGGATGTCAGAAGCTTCTTTGGTAAGAGGCTGTGTGCTGGCCTTAGGCTCTTGAGGTCTGGCTCCTAGTAGGTATGTGTGAGCGTGGATACACATGGAAGGAAGGGATTATCAGGCCAGTTGTCAAGAAGCCTCTAGAGCATCAGTTCTCAACCTTGGGGTCACATATTTGATAGAGCTACCTGTCAGATATTTATGATTCATAGCAACAACAAGCTTATAGTTATGGTGTAGCAATGAAGTAGTTTTATGGTTGGGGTCACCACAACATGAAGAAAGGGTCACAACAATAGGAAGGTTGAGGAACACTGCTCTAGAAGCTGGCAAAGCAGCAGAGTGTGCTCGTAAGGCTTAAAATGTCAAACACACATCTGGTATTACCACTGTGTGATAATAAAGTACCGCTAAAACTGTTTTCCAGCTGGTTGTTAATGTCATGGTAGAGTACTTGTTAATCATCATGGTGCATGGTAACATCTATAAAAGAATGTTCTATACTTGATACCTTGTCCCTCACCTTTGCTCAGTTCCACAGACCACCTCACCAGTGTCCTCTGACGGCCCTGGCAGACTACCATGCCTTCCATTAATAAGGGCAAACTTGAGCTTTTCACTCGGTTTATCTCAGTAACATGAGTCTGAGTCTTGTAAGCAAGATTGCTCTCCCAAAATAAGGTTGTATGTATGCATCACTGATTATAAAATTTACCCTTTTAAAGTACAGTTTCATGGATTTTAGCATATTTTAAAACTGCTAATCAGTTTTAAAGAGTTTGATCACCCCCAAATAAACCTTAAAACCATTAATAAGCACCCTCATTTCCTCCCTCTTCCTAGCACCTGACCACTGCTAATCTGCTTTGTGTCTCTATGGATTGCATACCATAGATATTTCATAAAAGTTAATCATACAGAATATGTTCCTTTGTGGCTTACTTCACACATATTTTCAAGGTTTCTTTGTGTTGTATTGTGAAAATTTCATTTCGTTTTGTATCTGACCAATATTCCATTGTATTACTATAGCACAGTTTATTCTTCTGTTATCTAGTTATAATATTCCATTGTATTACTATAGCACAGTTTATTCTTCTGTCATCTAGTTATAAAACGTTCTCTACTTCTTGGTTATTGTGCATAGCACTGCTGACACTTCAGTGTGTTTGTGTGGGATCTGTGTTTCCAGGTGTGTGTGTGTGTGTGTGTGTGTGTGTGTGTGTGTGTGGAGAGAGAGAGAGAGAGAGAGAGAGAGAGAGAGAGAGAGAGAGAGAGAGAGAGAAAGAAGTGGAGTTGTTGAAACATGGTAATCAATCATTAACCTCTGAGAACCTGACTATCTTTTCCCAAGTGCACATGCTATTCATTTTACTTTTCTACATAGTGCATGAGAGTTCTAGATTCTCCACACCCTGACCACATGCTTGCTGTTAGCTGTTTGTCTAGGCAAATTATGGTAAATCCTTCCTCCTTCTGTTTCTAAATTGTACGTGTTCCTAGGTTTTGCATATCTTTATGTGGATACACAAGAAATCTAGCATAGTAAATGGAATGTCATGGAACAAGTGTAACAGGCAGACCTCTGGTTTGTTCGTTGTATCGTGTTTGAGATGCGGACTTGCTTTATTACCCAGACTGATCTTTTTTTTTAATTTATTTATTATTTATGATGTATACAATATTCTGTCAGTGTGTATGCCTGCAGGCCAGAAGAGGGCACCATACCTCATTACAGGTGGTTGTGAGCCACCATGTGGTTGCCGGGAATTGAACTCAGGACCTTTGGGAGAGCAGGCAATGCTCTTAACCACTGAGCCATCTCTCCAGCCCACCCAGACTGATCTTGAAGTCAGGATCCTGGCTCTGTCTCCTGAGTGCTAGGATTATAGATGTTGCCACCAAGCCTAATCTTACCAATTTTTAATGATACACAATAATATTAATTATTCATTGATAGCATTTAAACTTGCTCATTTAAACTGCAGATGTACATGGTTTTATTTGAGAAAAGAATACTTAATTTAATATTAATGATTAGAATTGGAGTTCTAGCTAGGCGTGGTGTTGCACACTTATAATCCCAGTTTGAAACAGAAAACAAGAGTTCAAGCACAGCCTGGTCAATTTATGTAGATTCCACATCTTTTTTTTTTTAAAGACAGGGTTTCTGTGTCCTGGAACTAGCTCTTATAGACCACACTGCCCTTGAACTCACAGAGATCCACCTGCCTCTGCTTCCCAAGTGCTGGGATTAAAGGCGTATACTACCACCGTCTGGCAATTCTGCATCTTTTAAAAATGGAGGAAAGCAAAGTAGAATTGAAGTTCTAAAGCGAGCCGGGAGAGTTCTTAAGTGGTTATCTTTTCTGTAACCCTTGGTATGTTCTAACTTAAGACTTGTTCTTTAAAGGTGGTTAGTGGTTATAATCCAGCTGCTGCTCTATTAAAAACAGGTGTTCAACTACTTATAGGGTTAAAATCTGCCTTTTACTGGCAGTGGTGGCATACTCCTTTAATCCCAGCAATCAGGGGGATCTCTGTGAGTTTGAGGCCAGCCAGGGAAACACAGAGAAGCCCTATTTCCAAAAGCAAAAAAACAAAACAAAAGCAAAAAAAAAATTTTAACTTAAAAACTGGTTGTTTTGATGAAATAGACAAAAATTTAGGTATATCCCATGGTATACTTAAAATTAAAATCTATTACTAGTCATTTTATTATTTATATGTGAAAATATTTTTTCCTAGTTTCAAATAACTCCTTGATTTTCCAATTAATTTGTTTGAAGGAAACTTTGAGTTTTACAGTGTGTCTGTAAATTCATACTTAATGCCGTATAGCTTCCTGATACAACTTAAAGTCAAGACAAAGGATTTGATATGATGTTTTAGAAAAACCATGCCATGACGAAGCATTAGCCCATGCAGTTAGATGAAATTTATTTTTAAACATTTAATTGTCTTTGGTATGAGGAAATACAGTTGAATATTGGGTGTCTACACAATAGAGCTGGTAATGGCTATGGCCGTGTGCCAGACACTTTTATACTTCATCATATCTCAGATGTGTTAGTGGTCACAGAAGCTTTGGTTGGCAGATGATAGCTTTCCCAGTGGTTATTGTGGTATATGGCTTCTTTGTTTTTCCTTACTGATGATTGGGTGTTTCCCCTTCTCTCTACTTGATGAAAAGCCATTAAATCTGAGCTTATTTTTTGTTGAGCAAGCATTTGGTAGTCATTCAAACTCCTTCTGCCATAGCAGTGTTCATTTTGTTTGAACTGTGACTATGGACAACAAGATAATGCAGAATAAAAAATTGTACTTCCTGATGTGATTAGCCTGATGGCCTGAGTTCAGATCCTCAGAACCCACATAAAAGCAGTGGCGTACATACAGCTGTACTCCCAGCACTCCTGGGAAGATGGAAGGGGGAAACCAGTTAGACTAACATGTGCAGCACAGTAACAGACAACAGGAAAGACCCTAACTCAAACATGGTAGAACCAGGACCAGCAGCTGAGGTTATCTGACCTCTCTACAGCTGTATGTACACACACACACACACACTCACACGTTTTAAATTAGATCATATTTTCTATGAGATAAACAACGAATCAGCTATTTGAAGTATAACTGTGAAAAGAAGATTATGTGCCATTGTGGGTTCAATCATTTCTCTTTGTGAGCTCATTAATGACCTCACATTTCTTCCACAGGTTTAGATCTGGGCAGATGGCTCAGCAGTTACCAACACTGGCTACTCTTACAAAAGATCTAGGTTCAATTCTCAGCACCTACATGGCAGCTCTCTATTGTCTGTAACTCCCATTCCAAGGAATCTAATGCCTTCTTCTGGCTCACTGAGTACCGGGCATACATAGTAAACAAAAATACACACAGGCAAAACATTCATAAATAGCCGGGCGGTGGTGGCGCACGCCTTTAATCCCAGCACTTGGGATGCAGAGGCAGGCGGATCTCTGTGAGTTCGAGACCAGCCTGGTCTACAGAGCTAGTTCCAGGACAGGCTCCAAAACCACAGAGAAACCCTGTCTCGAAAAAACCAAAAAAAAAAATTCATAAATATAAAACAGAATAAAATTACTGAAGGCTTGTGTAGCTTCCCCAAAGTGATTAATGCATTTTATTTAAACCATGCCTTGACCAGAAATTGATGTTGGATGTTGTTTTTTATTACTCTCCATCTTGTTTTCGAAACATGTTTTTTCTCTGGCTCTGGAGCTTACTGGTTTGGCTGAACTGACTGACCAGACAAACCCCCAGGATCCTCCTGTCTCCTTCCTAGGGCTCGTAGTACAGCATACTGCCACACCTAGTTTCTTATGTCCCTGGATCCAAATTCAGGTCTTCGTGCTTGCTCAGAAAACACTTTACTGAGTGAAGAACCATCTCCCCAGACCCTAACCCAGTTCTTAAAACACCCCTGTAGAATTTATATGCTTTAAACTACTTTAAACAGATCACTATCAGTTAACAGGATAGCAGGCTTTAAATGACAAAATTTACTCCTGTTCCTTGATTAAACTACAATGCACAGCTGAACAATTTTGCTGTTTATGTTATGTGTGCATGTTGATTTCTGTGCTTTGTGAGTAGCCTCAACAAATTCAGAATCTCAAGCCAGGGATTCTGATGAAGAAAATCAGCCTTTTTTTAAATCTAGTATTTCCCACCTAGTTCTTCTGTACATTTTAGTGAATGAAAGAGTTGAACCCAAATGGCTTTTCTTAAAAGTTGAGTTTCTTAAAGACCTCACTTTGCTCTACAGTTTTCAGCGAGTGAAACAAATGAATCTGCTTAACACATTAGTACACTGAGGTGGCAGTAGGTTTCACTCCCTGGCTGACTTCATTTGAGCAATTCACTCTACTAAAATGTTCAGGAATTTTCAGAATTAATAATAATTAGCACCTATCTAGAATTGGTTCACATGTAAACTCTACAGTACCTTGAACTAATTTCTTGCATGGCAAGTAGTACCCTAACCAGAGCCGTCATTCTGATTTTATTTCTCTCCTGAGAGGAGTGGTCTTGGTAAGTTGCCCAGGCTGACTTTGAACTTGTAATCCTTTTAAGTAGTAGATACTATAAGTTTATTCTACTACACTTGACTTCCTTCATTCTTAACTTTTCTTTTATCTCCCTCAGGACTTTGCTTTGACCTAAGTAGAAGAACCATAGATTCTAGAGTAGACTTGGCTTGTTGTAAGTAGGCTATCATTAGTGCATTGGTCACATCTTTGATCTGTTCTTCTTGTTAGGCAGGACTTCAGATAAAGATAGTTAATAAAAGAAACTTGAAAGAAATAACATCAAAACTGAAATACAAAGGATGAATAGGGTTGCCAAAATAAGAAGAGGGGCATATGGCATCCAGGAAAGCCTGGTGGCCAAAGAGAGCATGTGAATGTTGAGACATGTTGGTTTACTTGGTTGACATGAGGCTATATGAGGATGCAGAGTTTTGGCTCATAGCTGAGTTACTCTCTAAACGAATCTTGCCATTGTGTGATATGGCTATTATATTGTCTTCCCTAGTACTGATTTTATTCCATAAGCTTTTTAAATTGTTATTTTAAGAATTATAAGATAGCACATATTTTTATTGTCTTTCTTGGTTATATGGCTGGCCATATTCTCATATTTATTATCTTGTTTTCTGTGTTGTAAACATTCTGTTTTTATCATTTACCCAGTACTGGTAATTTTTTTTATACTCACAGTCTCCTTTATAGTATTCTATTTTAATATTTTCATCAGGTTTAATGTTCTAAAATAAGGAATTCAGGTTTATATTGGCAAATTTATTGACAATTTCTTTTTAGTTCACTTTGTGGCATGTATCACATGAATTTAATGTTAAAATGAAGTGTCTACCTATTTCCTTATATTTTTATATTTTATGTCTATGAATGTTTTTTGCCTGTGTTTATGTATGTGTACTACATGTGTGCCTGGTGCTCAAGGAGGTCTTTAGAGGGTGTCAGATCCCTTATAATTCCAATTATGGGTGGTTGTGAGCTACCTTTAGGTGCTAGGAGTCAAATTCGGATTGTTGGTGAGAGCAACAAGAGCTCTTAACCACTGATCCGTCTCTCTAGTGTGTGTCTTCCAATTTCCCTGCACTGTTCATTAAATCTTTCCTTATCCTTTTGAGCTCTCATTCTTTTTTATCCCAAAGTTAACAATGTTTAATTAATGGTGTGTACTAGGCACTATTTTAAGCATTGTGTCACCTTATTTTCTTTTTTTTTTTAAATTTTTTAAATTTTTTTTAAATATTTATTTATTATGTGTACAATATTCTGTCTGTGTGTATGCCTGCAGACCAGAAGAGGGCACCAGACCTCATTACAGGTGGTTGTGAGCCACCATATGGTTGCTGGGAATTGAACTCAGGACCTTTGGAAGAGCAGGCAATGCTCTTAACCTCTGAGCCATCTCTCCAGCCCCAGCCTTATTTTCTTTTTATAACTCTACCATGAGGCATAGAGTTGATTTTCTAATATTGCACAACTAATAAAAGGCTTTGTTGGGTGGGCATGGTGGCGTATGCTTGAAATTCCAGCACTTAGGAAGATTGGGAGTCTAAGACCAGCCTGGACTACGCAGTGAGAACCTATCTTAAAATGCATATACATAGGCCAGCAAGATGGCTTAGTGGGTAAAGGTGCTCACTCCAGTCCTGATAACCGAAACCCACATGATGGAAGGAGAGATCTGGCTTCGAAAAGTAATCCTCTAACCTCCACACATATACACTCTGTGATTCTCTGTCTCTCTGTCTGTCTGCCTTTCTCTCTCTCAATAAATAAATAAATGTTAGAAATATTTTAGGGGCACACATGCCGGAACACACATACAGAAAAAGTTTGTCATGTGTAGAATTCCTTCTTATGTACTCTGTGCAGTAATAGTACTTTATCATTTCTGTATTTTGGCTGCCTTCGTGTGCATCTGTTGGTGAGTTATGTGCCTGTGTACACATGTACTAGTACTGAGACTTAAGCCCAAGGTCTCTTGAGCACATGCCCCACTATAAGATAGACCCCAGGCCCTTCCTTTCAACTGTTACACTCCTGCCCTCCTGTCTTACTATGAGTGGTACAAAGATATGTTTACCATTGCTTCTGGATTTGGGAGTAAGTTTTATACCTGTTTATTTTTCCACGTGACCCAAGTATTTTATGTCCTATTTTAAAAAGATTCTCATTGAAGTGCTTGTCAGAAAATGCTTAATTCTTAAATTATACTGTCAATGACTGCAGCTTTATGGTAACTAGTCAGATGTGTTTTTGTATGTAGCCTTTGGTATGTTGACAATAGCAGCTAAATGAGGTTGAGTGGATGAATGAATTGGCATTCCTGAACTTATTACCCCACGTATTGTTTTCTTCAGTCACCCATTTGGTCCTCCAAATTCTATGTATATGTTATTTTTTTGTCATTATAGTTTGTTCTATAATTTTCTAATTATTTTGACCAATGTGTGAAAAAAGTCATTTGTGTCCATATTTATTTTGTTGTTAAAGTTGTTTCTCAAAATGTTGACAAGGTATGTTTTCAGTAAGCAATTATTTCATCTGTTAAGACTAAGAATTTAGTTTCTTATTTTCTTAGTTACCTGTTTGTGTTTTGTTCTACAGTATCCCAAATGACGGGATTTTTAAAATCTAAATATATTGATTTTTTATCTTCTCCCTTTTTCCCACTTTATTGTTTTAAAGAAAATTTGTTAGATTTTTGTATATGACTGTTTTGCCTACAGGTATGTACCACACATGTGTCTGGTGCCCACATTGTTCAGAAGAGTGTATCAGATCCCCTGGAACTATAGTTATGAATGCTTATGAACCATTATGTTGGTTCTGGAATCTAAACCTAGCCCCTCTGCAAGAACAACAAGTGCTCTTCACCTTTGGGCCATCTCTCCAGCATCTGGTGTATGTGTACATGTGTGCTTGTGTGTGTACATGTGTGCCTCAACACATATGTGGAGGTCAAAGGATAACTGCTTGAAATTGGTTCTCTCCTTCTACCCTTGCGTGGATTCCAAGGATCAAACTTAGGTCTCTAGGCTTGTACACTAAACCTCTTTACCCATTGAATCATTCTCTCTAGCCCCCAAGTATTGTTTTACAAGTTGGCTAATATTGAACATCACTCACTCTTTGTTGTTGTCTTTGTTGTCTGAGATTTGCAGTTGCTTATCCTTTTCAGGAAGCTTTCATGATACTCCAGGCCTGTGTCGTTTTTAACCAAATGGATGTCTGTACAGCCTAGCTAACCTCAAGTAAATATTTTTTTCTCCACTTAAAAATGAAACCAAACAAACAAAAATGTTTTTGCCAACATAATGTGACCTGGTGGTTTACTATTTGTGGATATCATTCCTTAACTAGTTCTGTTTGTTTGTTTAGAGACAGGGTCTCTACATAGCCCTTTCTGTTCTGGAACTCACTGTATAGACCAGGCTGGCCTCGGACTGACTGGGATCCACCTGCTTCCACCTTGCTGGTATTAAAGGCGGGTGCCATCACACCGGGCTTTTAATTTTTTTTAAAACATAATTTCTAAAGTATAAACAATGAATGATTTTAGGTGTCTACTTTTTTTTTTGTATCCTTTAAAGGAATTTGTTGTTGATTTCATGTCATCATTTAATAACACATGAATGATCAAGACTCTGAAAGCTTTGTGTGAATTATGTTATTTAATTCTCAGGAGAAAAAAAGCAACACTATTCTTGCTAACCCATTTCACAAATGAAGAGAATGAGTTACAACAGTAGAAAGTGTTTTGTTGGTTGTACACTACTGACAGAAGTGAGTTACTTACAAAATAGAACAAAGCCTAAGAGGGGTGTGTGTGTGTGTGTATAGAACAGATACTCTTGGACTTGGGAAAGACTTACATCTCGGTAAAAATCTTTGTAAGTTGATGATATCCTAAATTGAAAATGTGTTTAATATACTAAATTTATATATTCCTAGAACCCTTGAATAATTTTATAATTGGCCAAGTCATTTAACAAAAAACTAATGTCTTCATACATACTGACATATACCTACATATATTTATACACTTGAGCTCTAGGAAGAAATACTCAAGGAACACATCCCAAAATATTTGGGGGGTAATAATACAATAGCATTGGGGAATTAGCCCTTTTTGAACCCTCTTTGATTAATAATGATACAAATATAATTTCCTTAGAGGGGAAGTATTATCTAATTACTTTAAGACTAGGTAATACTTCTTCTTAAAACATAGTGTAGTTGACAGATATTGTACTTGTAAATTTACCAAGTTTCTCCTCTGCATTTTGCAGACATATCTGTCAGTCAGGATGGTATTATCTGTGGTTGCTGCTAATGTTATAATCCATAGTTAGTCTTTCTTGTTGTCCCCATAGGAACTCTAAGATGTTAAACTTTATCATCCATAATGTAAAAGTTAGCACCGAAGAATCTGGTCTTGTGAAACTCAGTGGTCTGTCAAACAAACAGATTCAGCAACAACTCAAACCATGTGCATTGTAGAGTAGGCAGTGTCTAAGCAGTCAGCATCTGTCAGGGGTAGTGAAGATACTAGATCGTTTTGGAAGGGAAAATGGACAGCATGCCCATTTGAAGACATAATGCAGTTTAAAATCATTTTAGGGGCTTTTCTTCATGGTGAGATTACTTAATATAGTGAGACAAGTTTATAGAGGCAGAAAAATATTCAGAAGCCACTGTAGAGACAATATAAAGATTTTTTTATTGAACTATACCTGTAATTTACCATAAACTTAATCCTTCTTTAAAAAAAAAGAAAAAAAAGTTTTAGGACAGGCATAATGGTGCTTGCCTTTAATCCCAGCACTTGGAGGCAGAGGCAGGTACATCTCTGGGAATTGGAGGCCAGCCTGGTCTACATAAGGAGTTCCAAGCTGGTCAGTGCTACATAGTGAGACCCTGTCTCAACACTACAATGAAAAAGGGCTTGAAGAAGTGTTCAATACTGTTGTTACTTTCCTTTCTGAATGGAGTTGTTCTTATGTGGCTGAGGAGTTGGCTCATTGGGTAAGAATCCGTGCTCTTCAGTGAAGCATGAGGACTGGGGTTGGAGTCACCAGGACCCATTAAAAAATATCAGACATGGCTGCATGTGCCTGTAACCTCTAGCATTGCGGTTTGGGTGGGAACAGACAATTCACTGATAGCTAACTTGCCACCCAGCCTAGCCAAAGTGGCAAGCTTTTTGTTGTTGTTGTTGTTGTTGTTTTGTTTTTGTTTGTTTTTCGAGACAGGGTTTCTCTGTAGCTTTGGAGCCTGCCCTGGAACTAGCTCTTGTAACCCAGGCTGGCCTCGAACTCACAGAGATCCGCCTGCCTCTGCCTCCCGAGTGCTGGGATTAAAGGCATGCGCCACCACTGGCAAGCTTTTGTTCAGTGAGAAAACCACATCTCAAGCCAGAAAAGCAAAAAGCAATGGAGTGCCGGGCGGTGGTGGTGCACACCTTTAATCCCAGCACTCGGGAGACAGAGGCAGGCGGATCTCTGTGAGTTCGAGGCCAGCCTGGTCTACAAAGGGATTTCCAGGACAGGCTCCAAAGCTACAGAGAAACCCTGTCTCGAAAAACAAAAACAAAAACAAAAAAAAGCAATGGAGGAAGAGGAAGACAGCTTGATTTATCCACTCTCACATGCAGACAGCCTGCACATACACACAGGGCAGGGCAGGGCAGGAGGCGGCTGTGGTCTTAATCCAGAAAAGAAGACTATTTGGATTTTTTAATTTTTTTTTTTTTTAAGGAAAAAGCATGACAAGTTAATTTTGTATTTTCCCCAAATTTAGAAATGCTTTGGGTGTGTTATTTTACATTCTAATTTAGCCTATACTGAGGCCTTTTCTGTTAATTTTCAGCTATTTCTTTTTTTTTTTTTTTTTAGATTTATTTACTTATTTTATATATAGAAGGCTCTATCCACATGTACACCTTTATGCCAGAATAGGGCATCAAATCTGCTGTAGATGATTGTGAACCACACTGTGGTTGCTGGTAATTGAGCTCAGGTCCTCTGGAAGAGCAACCAGTGTTTTTTTTGTTTTTAATATTTATTTACTATGTATACAATATTCTGTCTGTATGCCATTACAGATGGTTGTGAGCCACCATGTGGTTGCTGGGAATTGAACTCAGGACCTTTGGAAGAGCAGGCAGTGCTCTTAACCTCTGAGCCATCTCTCCAGCCCCTCAGCTATTTCTTATGTTGTTACAAATTCATTAAGTACTTACATATTTTGTCGAAAATTCTCACTATTTTATTCTAGTTGGAGTCCAGTGCAGTTGATGTGGAGTATCAAATCTGTCCCCTGCCCAGCCTTGTTAGTCCACTTTATTAGATAATTACCTAATAATTCTTTTGTGGCACCAAAGGAATTCCATTCCTTCTTTTCTTCCTTCCCTCCATCCCACAGGCTCCCTCAGAATGACCCAAGCTGTTGTTAGACTCCATGGTTTGAGCCACAAACTAATCTTACTTTAAATTTGTTAGATCAGATTGTTATAATTTCTGATTTTATAAAAGATAATTTAAAATATTTATAAAAGATAAATTTCTCTTATAGTCATAAAATTTAACTATAAACATATAATTTTGATTAATGAATGATCTATTAAATATCCATGAAAACTCTAACAAATCCTTAAATTAAAACTTTTTATTCTTTTCTTTTTAATTCTTTTTTTACATACAAAACAAAGTTAAATTTTCCTTGTTAAAATGCAAAGCCAAATGTCTCCTAGCCTTTTGAAGAGCATTTGTCCATTATACAACTGTAAAGTAGCCAAGAGTTCCTCAGAAGCAGAACATCGTTTAGATTTAAAACCACTCTAGCTTGTGTAAAATAATGATGTGTGTAACCATTTACAGAGTGGCAGCCTTGGTTTTACTGAAGTACTAAAATCCTTGAGTGCCCCACATTTCATGCACCTTAAAGCTCTATCGGGATTCTCTAAAGCAGAAATTGTTAGTTCATCTCGATTCTACTAAATAGATTATTATAATGTCTAGAAAGTCAAGTGACACAGTTAGAGCATAGACCTTTTATTTTTTTCCCAGACATTAACAGTGTAAACATAAATAAAATACATATTAAAGTTTAGATGCTTTTTGCATTTTGTGCAATAAGTTGAAGCCTTAAAAAGGAAACATTTCATTAAAAAAAAAGTCATTAGTTTTACTTAAGACAGTAAAATAGCAGCAAGTACCAAGACATTGTGCACTTCTTTTAATTAAGACAAGTTACTTCATTTACATCAAATTCAGAAATACAAGACTGGCTTTCTTGAATACATAATATAGCTTGAATCACTGGTTAGATAGGGGCATATTTTCCCAGCTATACATTAGGGAGGAAGGCTTTCCTTAGTTTCAGAAACTACAGACCCTTAACTAACCAGCATGACCACAGCGTTGAGCATAAAAAGAAGTGAAGCATTTACTTTCCAAGCACTAGCCACAGAAGGTAGTTGAGTCTTTACATTTGCAGTGGTTTCTTCCCTCCGGAGGTTGAGGGTTGTGCTTTGTTGAAGCATTTCAGAGAAGTTATTTGGCATGCCACTGGTGATACTCAGGGTCATGGGTGTTGGGGATGATTTTGCTGCACTAGGGAGGCTCGTGTTTGAAATCACTCCATCTTGGAGGTGAATAGTTAGAGTTGCAGCTGCTGCCTCATGTGAATCGGTCATTTCTGTGGATGTGTCTTCTGGATAGGGCACCAAAGCCTTACCAGTGCTAGTAAAAGTGGTACCTCTGCTTAGTGTGACACCAAATGTTGTTTCCTTTCCTCGGTATTGTTTGGGTGTTTTGGTCACTTTGGGTTGAGTTACCACACTCAGAGAGTTAATGGAGTCCACTGTGTGCATCCCACTGATAGTAAATAGGCTTGAGGTAAATCCGGGAGCTGTGGGGGATATGCTCTGTTCCTTCAGAGAAGACACTTGGTCAGAACAAGGAGTCCCTATCACATGGGCTTTTGTTTCCATCACCCACTTCAGTAAGTAAGTGATGTTTTGTTTATGGTCACATGACCACCTGTTATTATGAAGCGTTATCTCTTGCAGTTGCACAAGTTGGTCAAAAGACTGATCTGGAATGAATGTGAACTTATTGTTGTGCAGGTAAAGATGGGTGAGATTTGTCAGGGTCATTAATGTCCCTGGGAGAATTTGTGTCAGTGAGTTATTAGACAGGTCCACGATATGTAGTTTGGAGGGCATGTTGGTTGGAACTGTCCAAAGTTTGTTACTGCTGAGGTTGAGAACCTCAAGACTTATCAAGGTATTTTTAATGAGAACAACTTTTTCCAACATATTCTTAGAAACATCCAGATATTTAAGGTTCCACTGATAAGCAGTATCAGATTTGTCAAGAAGTTTAATATTGTTGTTAGCAGCAGACATGTTCCAGAGAGACCGAGGTAACTGAGCAGGCAGACTTTCAAGCCTGTTGTTTGAAATATCCAGGGTCCTCAGATTGGTATATTTGGTTAACTGGTTATGTAGATCAGTAAAGTGATTATAAGACAAATTTAAATGTATAATGTTCTCTTGGAGTCCAGGTGGTAATGTAGTCAAGTTTCTGCCCGAACAGTCCACATGCCTATGCCTCTCTGTGCATATACATTGGAGAGGACAAATGCATAAAATGCCAGGCGTAAGAAACAGAAGGACAAACAGGCAGGAAGACATTTTCAGTATCTGATATTCCATCAAAGCCTGAAAACAAACAGATACATCCTTCTTTTAATATGCAAATACACTTTCAGCATCTGCATGGGTCAGTTAGCATTCGGCAAAATTTTCAATAAACCTCCTTGTTGTTGAGTCCTTTTATAATTGTTCCAGTGATTAAACTAACAAAGCTGCCCTTCATTTATAGTCCAAATGCCTAATCCTTCAACTGGGGCTATGTGGTAGTTGGGGGTTGGGGGGGATTGAGGGAGAGAGAGAGACAGAGGGAGAGAGAGAGAGAGAGAGAGAGAGAGAGAGAGAGAGAGAGAGAGAGAGAGAGAGAGAGAGAGAGGCTCTTCTGCGTTTTCTTTCTTATTTTTACCCTTTACCGTGTTTGTTCTGATTTATCTTCTCAAAGCCTTAATAGGGACAGAATGGCATTGTCTAGAAATGAGGAGCTTTATAGTCTTAGGCTGTTACTATTTTTGATAATATGTTTTCTTATTCAGAAAAAAATGGCTGTCGTGTCTGTTTTTCTTAAATCTCTGCAGTATTGTAAGACACAATATGTTTGTAGTTCGAGATGTTAAAGCAGTTATATTAAAACAATATTTTGAAATTTTATCTTTTTATAGATAAATGCATCCTGGTAAAATGTTTTAATGAACTCGGAAAAATCAAGACTGAGAACATACCTTTAAACCTCACATTTTGTAAAGTGATGTTTTTTCCAGTATATTTCAGTACCAATTCTAAAGGAAAAACTATATATATATTTACAAAGAGAGAGGACATTAAAAAGAAAACCTCAACTATTACTGCAGCAGATTTTGGTGCATGCACTTGTTATTGAATATATTCAGTCCTAACATTGGCTTAAAGGAAAAAACAAAAACGAAAAGGCAAGGAAAAATCCAAAGTCGGTCTTTTACCAATTTAAGTAGCTGCTTACTTACCATAATGTCGTCTTCAACATCAGCATCTCATTTTCTCCGGGAAACTTGAGGCTTAAAGGTCGTCTTGTTCTGGAGAGTCGGAAGGGTTTCTGTCTGTGGGCTGTGCTTGCCTGCTCAGCTGCATTGTGTTGGTGTGAGCTGAAGCTCTGCAACCACCTGATCAGTACCACATAGGAGGACTGCAGAGCTGTCATTGGTGCTGACTCAAATTTATTGCAAGAGGTGCATACGCAACGAAATGAACATTTTTTTTTTTTAATTTACAGATCTGAGAATCTCTTACATAGCTCTGATTTCCTACTGGATGGAATACTTAATGAAAAAGGGGTTGTCGTTTCAATGTTAAATACAGCATTTACTTCTTTCTGTATATTTCTCTGAGCTTGTGTTGCACATTTAACATTTCCTTGCTGTAATTCTTGTTAAAGCCTCTACATTCTTTTTATGTGTGGAAATACTGAAAATGGACTTAACCTTTTGTTGTGAATTGATTTCTAGGATACTAATTGAACTAATTTTAATCTATGCATTTTTATGTTCTTTTCAAAAATTGTTCATTTGTCATAAAATCTTGATTTTTATGTCTTCCTCCATCATTGTTATTATTATATTTAATTAGCTTTTAAAATTTATCAGCCACGTACATGTTTCATCTTACCTTTTAGGAAGTACAGGAATTCTTCAATATGATTATTTTGTTTTTAAATTCCTTATTCAAAAGATCATTTGACTAATGCTACCTACCCACAGGTCAGTTATATTGTCCCCACACTTCATGCTCTCCCATCCTTTCCTTAGTGCCAGTGATCAAGTCCAAGATAAGCTACATTTAAAATGAGGATGCTAGACTTTAAAAACAAACAAACAGAAAACAAAACAAAATAGGGCGATCTCCCTGTATATCCCTGGCTGGCCTGGAACTCAATTTGTAGACCACGGTGGCCTGAAACTCACAGAAATCTGTCTGACTATGCCTCTGAGTACTAGAATTAAAGATGTGCACCACCTTACCTGGCAGATACTAGATTTTTTTTCCCCTCCCCAATACTTGACTTTTAGTTTTCAATCCAAATGGTTTAATAATTGTTCATATTTTATATATTTGAATAGGATGGAGGTTTATTTGTTGTTTTTTCCATGATACTTACTCTGGATTTTATGGATAGAGTATTAACTTTCTACAGAGGTATTGTTGGGACTGTATAAAAGACCATTAATTTGATTTATTTTTGACTAAAAGTATCAAAGCTGGAAAGGCAGCACAGACCTGTAATATCAGCACTCAGGAAGTAGAGGCAGGCAGATAGGAATTCAAGACCAGCCTAGAGTAGATGAGACCCTGTCTCAAAACATAAAATAAAACTAATACTTTTTAGTTATTTACTTGGTGCTTCATATTTATATTTTATTTTTCCCAGAAAGTTAGTAGGTTTAAAAATATATCCAACAATATTTATAAAAGATAAAACCATAGTCAAATTTTGTAAAATATAATTAGATTTATGGTATTTTAGGTAGACTGATTATATAAATAATCAATTAAAACTTAAATCTGATTTACAAAAATGACCATTTTACTTTATGAAAGAAAACAAGAAAAAATATATTTATTTTTAAATTGTCACCATTTTAAAACCAGCAATTATTAGCATATTACATGTTGAGAAAATGTAGGCACTAATTAGTTTGTGTTCCCTCCCTAAATTTTGTGAACTGTCATTTTATTTGTGTCGAGAAAAAGGAACTGATTGTATTGAAATCTACACAGCTTTTCTTCTTAGACCTATCTTATAGGATTCATCTTTTAGATAAAACCAGTGTTCCTCGAAAAGGAACTACACTCCAGAGACCTGCATCATTAGAGATTGGTATTGATTTGGTATTTCATTGTCACTTTACTTTGAGTCTTCATTTGAACTTGAGATTATTTGTATGAATTTCAGAATCTGCTCATCAGTGATGAGCCTTAAAAATAATATTTGAAATACTACATTCAGTAGTATGTTTTGGAGGTGAGAATGGTTTGCTTTTGACAATTAGCATTCTATTTCGGCTCATGTACCAACCACTACACTTCAAGGGATAAGACTAGGATCAATTTGCCAGACCCTAAATCTCTCTTAGGAAGATCCATTATGCCATTACAGACATGGAATGACCTATTTGTATTACACCAGTACTTTTATTTGAAAGAACATACTATGTCACTAATTAGTTAATGGGTTCAAAGTTAATTTAAGCTTAGTCTTAAAACCAGCAGCAAACCCTGTCCTCCAAGGGTGTTATAACCTCTCCCCTCAGCACTGCCAACAGTAGTCCATATGTTCAAGCACATTAGGATTGGATTCTGCAGTGCTGTTTTTCATTTAGAATTTAGTATTAAAGATGACTGTAGCTTCTCAGAAAGAAAAAGGGGTTGTCGTTTCAATGTTAAATACAGCAATTCCCCCCTCCCCCGACACCCAAACAGGGTTTCTCTGTAGCTTTGGAGCCTGTCCTGGAATTAGCTCTTGTAGATCAGGCTGACCTCGAACTTACAGAGATCCACCTGCCTCTGCCTCCTGAGTGCTAAATACAGCAATCTTTTACACTGTTAAAGATTCTCAGAAAATTAGATAGTATGTTACTCTTTTTTATTTGTTTGTTTGATTTTTTTAAAAAAGATTTATTATGTGTACAGCATTCTTTCCATGTGTGCCCGCAGGCCAGAAGGGGGCGCCGGGTCTCATTATAGACTGTGAGCCACCATGTGGTTGCTGGGAATTGAACTCAGGACCTCTGGAAGAGCAGTCAGTGCTCTTAACCACTGAGCCATTTCTCCAGCCCCTGTTTGTTTGATTTTTGAGACAGGGTCTCTCTATTATGTAGCTCTGACCGTCCCAATCCGGTCCTGTAGACCAGACTGACATGAGACTCACAAAGATCCACCTGCTTCTGCCTCCCAAGTGCTGGGATTAAAGGTGTGCACCACATTACCTGGCAAGAAGATTAATTAAAAAACAAAAAAACAAAAAAACAAACAAACAAGTATTTGTTAAAACTTACCTTATATGCTATGCGGAAGCTTTAATTACACTTCAGATAAATTCACCACAGATTCTATCTATTTAGGCAACTGGTCTAGATTAAGAATTAAATTAGTTACCGTATCTTTGTGTCTAAGGATATACTGTGACAGCATTGTGAGAAGTACAGCATGCCGCCTGCCAGGCAGTAGCCACTTCATGTTAGTCAGCAGCTCCAATTTTCCTTTATTCTTGAATTGGTAACATTGAATGTTCCCCATAATTGTAAACCTAAGTACTGTCATTGATGCAGATTCTGCATCCCATTTCTTTTTTAAAATTTATTATTTTATGTTTATGAATGTTTTACCTGTATGTGTGTCTGTGCATCACATGTGTATGCCTGCTGACTAAGATCAGAAGAGGGCATTAGGTCCCCTGAGACTGCAGTTACAAAAAGATTGTAAGATGGCATATGGTTGCTGGGAGTCAAACCCTGGAAAAGCAACAAATACAAATGTTTGGTTGGTTGGTTTGGGTTGGTTTTTTTTTTTTTTTTTTTTCATTTCTCAAGACAGGGTTTCTTTGTGTATTCTTGACTGTCCTGGAATTTGCTCTGTTCTCAAACTCATAGATTCACCTACTTCTGTCTCCCAAGGTCTGGGATTAGAGACATGTGCCACCATTGCCCTGGTTTACAACAAATGAGAGCCATCTCTGTGTAGCACAAATAATAAAAACCCAGGGATAGATATTGGAGTTCAAATTGAAGATCAGAGAAACAGCAGCCAGCCACTGGAGAGACTTTTTTTTTTTTTTTTTTTTTTTAACCTCTACCAAATCTTCACACTGAAAGGGCAAAATCCTGTGTCCACCTCCCTACTGCTGGGATTAAAGGTATGTGACTCCCAAACACTGGGATTAAGGGTGTGAGCCACTACCACCTCAATCTGTTTCTGGATTGATTTTGTATAGCCCAGGGTAGTCTTGAATTTACAGAGGTTCTTCTGCCTCTGTCTTCCAAATCCTGGGATTAAAGATGTGTGTCACCACTCCCTGACCTGTATAGCTGACTAGTGTGGCTGCTTTGCCCTCTAATTTTCAGGCAAGCCTTATTTATTAAAACACAAATAGTACACCATTGCATTTCTTCACCCTTCAGCATCCTTTTATTAAAATGCTTGAGACCAGAAGTATTTCCAAGCTTGGGATTTTAAAGATATACATACAGATGCATGCATACATGCCTGTTGATACACATACATATGCATACATACATGCCTATTGAGCTTCCTTTGGGTAAAGATCTGAGCTCTCCAAAATTTTTGAGCACTCCAGATAATTTTAAATTTTTTGATTAGGATTGCATAGTCTATAATACAGTTAACTTCTGACTGAATTTCCTGCTGACAACAAATAAGAATATGGAATAAACCATTTTTTAAATTTTTTTTTTCCATTCAAAAATTTACACTTCCTCCCCTCCTCCCATTCCCCTCTTGCTCCCCAACTCACTCTCCTCCCTCCCCCTCCCTCCTTAAGAGAGGGCAGGGAACCCTGCTCTGTGGGAAGTCCAAGGCCCTACCCCCTACATGCAGACCTAGGAAGCTTTGCATCCAAATAGACTAGGGTCCCAAAAAAGCCAGTACATGCAGTAGAAACAAGTTCCAGTGCCTTTATCAATGGCTTCTCAGTCAGCCCCCATTGTCAGCCACATTCTGAGAGTCTGGTTTGATTGCATGCTCATTCAGTCCAGGTCCACCTGGATTTGGTGAGCTCTCATTAGAACAGGCACACTGTCTCAGTGGGTGGACCAAACCCTCACGGTCCAGACTTCCTTGCTCATCTTCTCCCTCCTTCTGCTCTTCAACTGGACCTTGGGAGCTCAGTCCGTTGCTCTGATGAGGGTCTTTGTCTCTATCTCCATCTGTCACCAGATGAAGATTCTATGGTGATATTCGAGATAATCATCAGTGTGATACTGGGGCAAGGCCAGTTCAGGCACCCTCTGCTCTGCTGCCCAAGTATGTACTCACTCATTAGTGGACTCTAGCCATAAACAAAGGACATTATGCCTATAGTTCGCAAGCCTAGAGAAGCCAAATAACAAGGTGAACCCAAAGAAAAACATATATAGATCCTCCTGGAAATTGGAAGCAAACAAGATGGCCAGGCAAAAGTTGGGAGCATGGGGGTGGGGGTGGGGTTGGGGAAAGGGCTGAGGGGGAGAGAGAAGGGAGAAAGGAAAGACTGGAGAGAGCTTGGGGGAGTGGGAGGGTGGAGATGGACAAAGGGCAGATGTAGGAGCAGGGAAAAAGATATCTACATTAAGGGAGCCATTTTAGGGTTGGCAAGAGACTTGGCTCTAGAGGGTATCCCAGGTGTCTACGGGGATGTCCCCAGCTGGAATAAACCATTTTTAAAGCATAGAACTGACAAAACTGAATTATATAAACATTTAAGTAGTTTGCTTTGTTTACCAGCCACCTTCTTAATATCTCCCTCCCTCCCCCTCCCTCCTCCCCCCTCCCTCCCTCCCCTCCCTCTCTCCCCCCCACCACCTCCATGTTTGGTTTTTAGTATTTTTCAGACAGGGTTTCTCTGTGTAACAATCCTGGCTGTCCTGTTATAGACCAGGCTGACCTCAAACCCACTGAGATCCGCCTGCCTCTGCCTCCCAAGTGCTGGGATTAAAGGTGTGCTTTACTACTGTCTGTCTTTTGATTTTTTTTTTAATGCTGAATTATATTTTGGTTTTGATTTTTGAAATTTTTCATATAATTGAGTTTTTCTTTTCCTTTTGTTGCTTCTAGATTTTGAGTCCCAACTTGGAAGATGTTTTCCCACATTGAGTTTATAAAGGAATTTAGCAGCATTTTTTTGTATCATATTGACTTCATGCTTTCTTTTTAGATCTTCTGTCCACTTTATGTTTATTCTAATGTTGTGTAAAATGTGAATCCAATTTTCTTTTTTCAAATATCTATTGAATTGTCCTAGTACTTACTCTTACTGAGTTGGTGTTTGAGTTTATTTCTGAACATTCTGTTGTATTCATTGGTCTGTTCATACATAGCATTTCAATTATAAATTCTCAAATATTTTGCTACTCTACTTTTTGAGCAAAATTAAGTCTGATTTCTGACTGAGTCACTTGCTTTCCCTGGTCCTGTTTTTCTCAGTAGCTAAGAAATCCAGGGTGGTAGGGTGTTACTAAATGGTCTTCCAGGCTGATACTGAAGATCTGATGAGAGCACCACTTGTATATAATATGAAGTTCCATTGACCTATTATTCCCATTGTCTTGTTATTTTTAAGTTCTTTATTGTATGCATGTGTGTGTATCACATGTGCCTAAGATATTTGGCACACATTGTCAGGCGTGGTAGCAAGCACTTTTACTCAGTGAGCTATCTCGCTGTCCCATACCTTGTTCTTTTTTCTCTTTAGCATCTTAACTTGGTAATCATTTGTCTGAAGTTGGTCATTTTACTCCCCACCCCAACATTTTCTTCTCTCTTGCATTTGTTTTATTAGTTTTCATGTCTCCCTACTGAGTAAGCAGGGATTGTCACTGCTGGGCTGCTGGGCTTCTCCAGACTTTAGCAGGGAGGATTTGCATGCAGTAAATGTGAGTTTTCCCTGCGGCCCTCCCCGCAGAGAATTTCTTTAAACAAAATAATAATTTCAGTTACCTCTAGTATCTGCTATAGAGAGAACAGGAGAAAAGCTAAGAATAGCTCCTAATTTGTATAAGATTTATTTATTTGGCTCCCTCTATCAAGATACCTTTTTCATTGCTCTCCTTCTCCGTCCTCCCTCCCCCAACTTGACCATCCTCTTCTCTCGTGTCTTCCTCCCTCCACCTCCATTCCCTTCCTCTACCCCCCATGAATTTACCCAGGAAATCTTAACTATTTCCTCTTCCTAGGGCGATTCCTGTGTCCCTCTTAGGGTCCTCCTTGTTACCTAGCTAATCTAGGACTGCGGATTTTAGTCCGATTATCCTTTGCTTTACATCTAATATCCACTTATGAGTGAGTACATACTGTTTGTCTTTCTGGGCCTGGGTTATCTCACTCAGGATGTTTTTTCTTCCTAATCCCATCTATCTGCCTGTAAATTTCATGATGTAACAACTGAGTGATACTCCATTGTGGAGATGTGCCACGTTTTCTTTATCCGTTTGTTCAGTTGAGGGACATAAGGCCTTACATTTCAGAGGAGTGGATGGTAGGGTGGGATGGGGAGGAGGTGGGAAGGAGGGAAGGAAGAGGAAACTGTGGTTGTGTGTAAAATGAATAAAGAAGTTTAAAATAAAAAAAAGTAAATAGGAAGACAGAAAAAAATTTTCTTTCTTTGCGGCTGGGGAGATGAGTGAGTAATGAAGAGCTCTTGTTCTCACAGAGCCCAGGTCAGTTTCCAGCCCCCACGTAGTGGCTCATTGCATTTATAGCTCCAGTTCCAGGGATCCAGTGCCCTCTTCTGTCTCCACAGGCACCAGGGACACACGAGTGGTAAACAGACATGCATTCGGGCAAAGTCCACACATAGAATTGGAGTCATGAACAGTTGTGGACTGTCATGTTGGTGCTGGGAACTGGACCTGAGTCTCTAGAAGAGCTGCAAGCTCTCTGAACCGCTGAGCCATTTCTCCAGCTCCTCCATTAACTCTTGCTTTATCTAAGAGGTATTCCTAATATCTGTTTTCAGGAGGTCAATAAGGAAAGTGTTGAAAGGAACAAAACTTCGGAAAGAGCCTTTTGGAGGGGTTTTGGTGATTTGTGGCATTTTAGACACAAACTGCAAGACCTCACTACTCTAATCAAATACTTAAAGAACAAGAAATTCGCAAAATTCCTGTATGTTGCTGTGTAAATTAGCCTTAAAATGCTGTTTGAAGACATGAAAGAAATTTTGATGTGGATGACAGAAGAGACCCAGAGTTAAAGGATGAAAAACCACAGTGCTTGAAATAAGTAACTTGACGGGTGTTTCTGCAGATAAAAGTACGAGCTGTCAGTAAGAGGTGGCTTTCAAGAAATAGGATAAGCATTGTGTGTAAACTAACATTTAGGTCAGTGAGACAGCCTCACATTTAATCTCAGCACTCGGAGGCAAAGGCAGGGGGATCTCTGTGAGTTTTAGAAAACCCTAGTTCATATAGAGAGTTCCAGGAAGGCCAGGGCTTCTTAAAGGAACCCTATCTCAGAAAGCAGAAACAATAATAATTATTATTATGATAATTATAATAAATAAAACTCTACTGCCCAAGAGGCTGCTTGTTTTTATACCAGATGGGTTTTTAGTATTTGAACACTAATGTTACAAATGAATACTATATTATATTTTGAAATGTCACAGAATCTGTACTCTCTTCCCTTGGACTTAAGGTCAGAATGAAAAGGAAAAGGATGTGCTTGTCAGACTTCACTGGTGTCTGCACAAAAGTAGGCCACTACCCACTCACCCCTCAACTTTGACCGAGTTTGTGCCTGCACCTATCTAGTGTCTCATACTCATCAATTGTCAGGTAATGGTTTAAAGTTGAACTTGTACATTTAAAAAGGGTGACTGGAGCTATAGAGATGGTTCAACAGTCTGGAGAGTTTACTGCTATATTAGAGGACCCAAGTTCAGTTCCCAGCAACCATGTTAGATAACAGCTCATAATCACCTGTGACAGCAGTTACAGTGTGTCTGAAACCCTCTTATGGCCCCCACAAACACCCTCATACAGGCAGGTAGCGCGCGCACACACACACACACACAGATTTTTCTTTTAACATTTCACATTGGTACACACGTGCACATGTATGGGTTTTTCTTTTTATTTTCTTCTTTTTTTTACCATTTCTAGATTAAAATATGATTTTAAAGTAAGTATAGCTGGGCAATGGTGGTGCACACCTTTAATTCCAGTACTCAGGCGGCAGAGTCAAGTGGATCTGAGTTCAAAGCCAGCCTGTTCTTACAAAATGAGGTCTAGGACAGCCTGTTACACAGAGAAACCATGTCTCAAAATACAAAAATGAAATAACATAAATTTAAAAATAGGTATAAAATATGTAGCAAGAAACATACCCACCACTTCTGTTTTTTCTCTCCTTTCCTCCATAGCACTTGATTTTGTCTAAGTGATTAGTTCATGCTTCCCTAGCATGTTTTTTAAAAAGTCTACATTTTGGGGCCAGTGAGATGGCTCAGTGAATAAAAGGTGCTTAATGCATTCATCTAATTATTCTTTATCAATAAAAAATTGGAGTCAGTTACCAGGGTACGAACCTGAAAAACAGAGAAGCAACAGAGCAACCACCAGTGTCTTCCTACCTCCTCTGTTCCTTCCTCCAAAAAGGCCGAGATCCTCTCTCAGCCCCGCCTTACTACTTCCTCAGTCCCCAAAACCTCTATGGTTAATTTTGGTCAGTTAGTGGCTAGCTCCACCCTTTGATTCAAAGCAAACTGTATTGTCAGAATACAGTCAAACTATCACACATCAGGACTGATGACCTGAGTTCTGAATTCTGTCCTTGGGGTGGAAGGAGAAAATCAGCTTCCACAAATTGTCCTCCAGCCTCCGAAAGCCACTTATCTCCTTGCACCTTCACCCCCACTCCCTAGCATGCAAAATAAGTAAAAACAGTGCCATTGATGAAGACTAGGAGTAGGAAAGAAGAGGAAAGGAGTTGCAGTGGTTAAGAGCACTTACTGCTCTTGCAGAAGGTTCATATTCAGTTCCCAGCACCCACATGGTAGTTGATAAACATCGGTAACACCAGATCAGGGGATCCTGCACCCAGCATTGTCTTCTGATCTCCTCAAGCACCAGGCATATGTATGATGCCTATGTATACGTGCAGGCAAAACACTCATATACAGAAATTTTTAGTTACAAAAAAAGAAAAATGTGTGCATTTTATGGTAGGTCCTTATTTTTTCAGGGTAAATGCTCCCCAGCACAGCCCTCTGATTTCATTTTTGTATGATTTTGTGTCTGTGTGTTTCAGGAAAAACAAAACTGGAAATGAGGGGGCTGGAGTGATGGCTCAGTGGTTAAGAGCACTGACTGCTCTTCCAGAGGACCCGGGTTCAATTCCCAGCACCCACATGGCAGCTCACAACTGTCTGAAAATCCAATTGCAGGGGATCTGACACCTTCACACCAATACATATAAAATAAAGTTAAATAATTAAAAAAAAAACAAAAAAAACCTGGAAATGACTTGTTCTTAGACATATATTTTAATCTCTCATTCCCATAAATCAAAAATATTTATTTAGTATTTGAAGTATTAAAACTTAAGACTATTTAAAATTTCTCATTTCTACTACACCCAAAATTTTGAGATGGAAAAATAAAATTTTATTTAGTCAACACAAGTTTATATACAGCCTTTCAAGGGGAATATCTATTGGGTAGCAGTAAGTATATATAGATTACATGTTTCCAAAATGGTTATGTTATTGACATATGTGTTATTCACATATAAAAGGCACTCTGCTTTAAAAATAAGTTCTATAGCTGGTAATATACCACTCTAATAATCTACCTGTGTACATTGGCTTCACTCAGGTGTCAGGTAGTTTCTAAACAGAAGCCAGTGGGTGACCAGTTGACATGTTTTGTGTGTTGTACCATGAACAGGAACAGAATGGAGTCATCTCAGGATGGAGCACAAGCTCAAAAGCAAGCCGTCACTTTACAGCAGCTCTGGAGGTGGTGGTGGCAGGGAGTCGGTGAGATCCTGATGGAAGTCAGGAGTAGAGAACTCATGGTGCTGAATCTCGTGGTTAGACTCTTGACTGCTTATACAATCTACTGCTGACAGAAACAAGTTAGAGTCAGGGGGTGGTGGAAATGGCTGTTGATCTTGATCTTCACATGCTCGATTTAGACTATCTGGAGATGATTGGAGATTGGTAGAATCATTTGGTAGAGGAGGTACAATTACTACTGTAGGCTTGTCAGATAGGTGCCCGTCCAGATCAAGAAGGGGAGGTGGCAAGGACAGATCTACGTCATCTGAAGAAGATATAGCTGTGCCAATTGTTGACCGATCAGCACTGTCTTCTGATACACAATTTATTTGATCTTCTCCACTCTTAGTTTTGAGGTTATTGGTATCATTGATGTGTTCACTTGATTCAAAGAGCTTAACTTCTAAGTCATCTGCTAACAGTGTGCTTTTGCTTGGCTTCCAAGTCATAAGTGAAACAACTGATGCGCGTTTTGTGGATGCTTCGCTCTCTCTGATGTTATCCATGCACATGTCTGGTGTTTCTCCATCCGCAAATGGAGACCTGCCTGCCCAGTTTTGATCATTTAAAACTGGTTTTCTCAAGTATTTCCACAGTATAACCATGAGTATAGCTACTAACATAGAGACTATTATTGTACCAATTAATATAGCAGCTACTACATTGTATTTGGTTTTTTGTGCAGTTCCTTTGCCGCGCGTTGGTTCTAAAGTGAACGGTGGTGTGTTCCTTGGTGAGTTGCTAGTCTTAGGTGAATAAATAGTTGGTGTTGGTTTTATGGATTGATTATGAACAGTCTGTAGTACGGATTTCCCAGAAGAGGTAGGAGCAGATGACCGTGGTTGTTGTGTAGAAGCATAAACAGGAGGTCTTGGTGATTGTCTAGTGGAATTATGGGTAGAAGATGATGATTGATTGGCCAAAGTGAACCCAGGTAGTGATGTTTGTGGGAAGGAGCTGTTGATTGTTGATATTGCTTGTCTGGTGATGTCATAGGTAAGTGGTCTTGCAGAAGTGTGCAATACTGGTTCTGTAGAAGAGACATAAGCAACTGGTGTTGGTTGTCCAGGAGTGATTTTGTCAGGCAGTATATGTCGTCCGGAAGAAACATTGACTTGTGTTGTTTGACTTAAAGTATTCCCTGCTGTGTTTTGAGAATTAGTTGCATCATATAACATTGATGGTGTAAGTGAAGTGGACTGTGGTTGCTGATTTGTTGTAATTGCTTCTGTCTCTGAGAAAAATGTATTGTTCAGGTATTGACAAAGCAAAATTAAGACAAAATACTTGGAATCCATTTCAGAATGTTCCCTCCTTACCAGTGATTTCACAGTGAAAAAGAGAGAAAAGGGGAGAGAAAAGAAAGATGGTTAGCTATCATCTTAATGTCTAATTACATTTGACTCTTCATTTCCTGAAATAGAGTGGTTAGGCATTTAGTTAGTATTTACTCTGGTTTATACTTGACAGAATGTAATATTCCAGTTCATACTACAGCATTTGGAGTTCCCGGGAAGTAGTCTTAATTCTTTTATAAAATCCCCCACTTAAACTTGCAGCCCCTCTAGCTTCCTTAGATTCCACTCCTTCATTTTCTTCTCAAGTGTGTAAGCTCAACCGCTTGAACCATGTGCTCTCTACTCTGTTCACTCTCTGTTTCTAGAAATAAGTGGTCTGCCTCAGCGGAGAGCACCAGTGACCATGGTGCCTTAAACTGTTGTCTTTCCTTTCTTCTCCCTCTCTGTTCTTCACATTTGACCTTACTGGCTATCCCTTCACCAGCGGTTCAGCAGCTCTGTAGTGGTCTTCTTTCCTGCCACTGTAGTTATCCCTTCCTTTCCGCGGTCTCCTACATACAGATGCTTGACAGTCAGTCTCCCACTCTCTTTCACTTTTCTTTACTCTACTCCTCTAAGTTTCCACTCTCAGCCTTGTTCTATAACTACCAAACCTGCACATCCAGCCTACAACTCCTTTGTGAGTACATTTATATAACTTCTTTAGTGGACATTTCATCTATCTCATGATCAGCAAATTCAGCATATTTTTTTAAAAAGTGACTTTCCAGCTGGGCGCATGTCTTTAATCCTTCCAGCAACAGCAGGCAATCACTGTGAGTTCAAAGCCAGCATGGTGTGTGTGTGTGTGTGTCTTGGAACTCACAGGACTCCAGGATAGCCAGAGCTACATAGAGAGACCCTGTCTCAAAAACATAAAAGTAATTATTGTGATTTGATGTTTCTTCATACTCAGTAGATGAACAGAGGAACTGATTTGGCCTGGGAAGACTTTGGGAAGATTTCCCAGAGATGTTAAAGCAGATCTAAATCTTAGACTACTATAAGTAAGAACCAGTTACACGCACGCACGCGTGCGCGCGCACACACACACACACACACACTTCCCAGCCCAGAAGGCATGCACAGGAGAGGTAGGGCATAATATAGGCTTGTCAGCTGTCTTTTTGTGGTATGTAGTAGATGCTGAACCTTGACAACTTAAGTTCCAAAGTTGTACTCTGTCTGCTTAACTCTGCATGTAAGGTCACTTAATTTAGCTGTTTTCAGTTGCCTCACACTCTAAAGTGAGCCCTGTGCTGACATTGTCAGCGCTGAGTATGATGGGCTTGTTCTGGACATCATCACACACACACCCCATTGTCAGCGGTCTGAAATAGCAGTGCTGTTAGATCCTAGTTGGCGTATATAAGAAACTAGTTTTTCCATGACTCCAAAGGTATAATAAAAGATTTTGACAATTTGAGTAGTATTTATTTCCTTATCCATCTACCACTAGTACGGTAGGTAGATAGTATAGTAGATAATGAGATGTGATATCCTTCTTGGTCTCTCCTTTCCTTCCCCTCTCCTCCCTTCCCCTCCTTTTCCTTCCCCTCCCTCTCCTCCCCTCTCCTCCCCCCCCTTCTTTCTTCTTTCCTTCTTTTGTGTTTTAAGAAACCCCTTCTGTCTCAACTTCCTGAGTGCTAGGATCTCAAGCTTGAGCTAGAAGGACCTGAACTTACAAAAGAAAATGTGTTTTTTTTTTTTGTCTCTTCCTTTGTATTTTCTTTCTAATGCTTGAAACCTAAAATTTAAAACAGATCTCTTTGAATTCCCTTGCCTGGTGCTGATTAATTACTCTTAAAACATGTATGATCTGGTTGCTATTTCATGTAAGGAGTCACTGTTTCTGTCTAGAGAAAAACTTACAAACCAAGCTTTAACTTTCTTACATGCTTCCTAGATGCTTACATGCTTCCTAAAAGATTCCATATTAAATTATGTCATCTTTTAATGTCTTCAACTGTGTTGGGTTTTTTTTTTGTTTTGTTTTTTGTTTTGTTTTGCCTAGTCCTCTTCCCTGCTGACTACATGTCTGAACCTATCTCTTGTTTTGTTTTGTTTTTCAAGACAAGGTGTCTCTGCGTAGCCCTGGAAGTCTTGGAACTTACTCTATAGACCAGACTGATCTGAACCTGTCTTCATCTTGTAGACCTCAATTTAAATTCCCCTTCTTAAACCAAGTTCTCTGTAACTTACCACAGCTACAAATAGCTGTTTCCTGAATTTCCTCTGATCTTACTGACTTGCTTCTTTCTTAGGATACCTCACTCTTGCTTCTCTTTGCCTAAATAATTGTGGGGTTTTTTAAAATTATGTTTCACATTTTCTATTATTATTATTCTCATCACCTCAAACAGGATTTTTTTAAAAAAATATTCATGAAGGTAGAAAGAAACAAAGGAAGAAAATACATATTTAAGTATGCCATAAATTTGTGATTTATATACTTTGCTTCAAGCAAAGTGGAATGAATTGAGCAATTTGTCTGGAGTGTGACTGTTAGTAATAGCCTGAGAATTTGTACCCAGGACCATGTGATTCTGACACCAACATTCTCTCTGGTCTCCTACTGCTCATGTTTTCTTATGTTGATCCCCTATACCTTCTATATTAGTTGTTCAGTAAATATTTAATCTGTACTGGGCCTCTTGGTTCTTTGCCATTTCACTTTTATTTATTTATGTTGGTTTTTTGAAACAGGGTTTCTCCGTTTAGCCCTGGCTGTCCTGGAACTCATTCTGTAGACCAGGATGGCCTCAAACTCACAGAGATCCACCTGTTTTTGCCGCCAAGTGCTGGAATTAAGGTGTGCACCACCGCCACCTGGCTCACTTCTACTTTCTACCGTAATATAAGCATAGAAAATAAAATTTAAGTAAATTCTTATTTTTATTTCTTTTTCAAGGTTCTTAAAAGGAAACATTTGAAATTTTTGGCATGGATATGAAGGTCTGACTCATCTCTAGATGGTCATCATTCATGCTGTTCCACACAGTAATTTTTTTAGGTTACCCAAAAAAGGTTTGGTTAGAAAATGATGTTCAGAGTTTCATTTTGTAAATGTTGTTAGAAAATGCTTTCCAAAGCAGCAGAAGATATAGGCCATGAATTGTCTCTAGCTAAAAATGTTTCCTCTTTTGTGACTTTGCTTAAAATAAAGAAACCATACGGTTCCTCTTTTTAGTGAGCTGAAAAAGGAAATAGAGGAGGAACTAGCCAAAACAGGAACATAATTATAAAACCCAGTTTGGTTTGTAAGATCAAATTTTGATAGGTTCATCACCTTTAATGTCAGTAGGAAGTCAGAAACTTCATTGTTTTGTTTCCACTTATCAGTCGTAGTAAAAGCAAAACTCAGTTTTCAAATACCCTACCACTTTCTCTGGCTCATCGCTTAGCTATGTGCCCTCCTGTGATATGCTGCAGCAGAATACTAGAATCTGTGAAAGTCTTATTAAAGCAGTTCAGAATACTCTAGAAAAGAAGTATCAAGACAAAAAGAAATGTGGGATTTAATAATTTTGGGGGGGAGGAACCTGACTTACTTTCAGAGGTGTTGGAAGCCAGCATTATCTGAAATACACAGAATTATTAAATGTACGTGCAAACTATGTAACGGGTTTGTGCCTAAAGTGCGCACAGTTTCTGCAGAGAAAGATGGTGGTCAGTTGAATTTAGGGCAGCGGATAGAAAAGGGATAAAAATTTAGAATATACTAGAAATGGGAATGAAAATAATTTTAAAAAATAGAACACTAAAGAGAAGTTCTACAGAAGTTTTAGGATACGACAGATATGTGGGAAAGGATAAATCGATTAGAAAAAGTATTGAAAAAATTTGAAGAAGAAAGTTGGAAATGGTAGTTGCTTATTAATTATCAAGAAATTACTAAGTAGGTAAAATGAAGTTAGGGAGAGACTGACCTGGGTAAACGAGGAGTTAGTAACTGTTATTCCCCATCACTGGCCTGTGTGGACCACCCAGGTCATTACAGGATCCCTTGTCTGCTGCAAGGGTTCTTAAGATTTCTTCCACCCTCACTGTCCCTGATATTACCCAAAACTATGCCTGCTAACTACGAAAAATGTATGCATGGTCTGTATAGACTTTTCTTAGAAATTCTTTAATCAGCTCAAGAAAATCCAGATTTCTCTGTTATAAATGTTATAGCAACATTTCTCTCTGTTTTAGACTGGCACCTGAGGTTTAAATCTGTCATTTTGGTCCTTTTTCCCCCCAGAAATTTATTTTTATTTTTAAAAAGGAGAATGTACATTTAGTGAACCAGTGTTTGAAGCACCGCTACAATGAAGAAGAAGCTCCCTGGCGTTAGACATGTACTTGTCACATGCTGCCAGGGCTCAGGGCTCCAGTGATTGCCTACTATACACAAGACCCTGAATTTGATCCCCAGTACCACAAAAATACCTAAGTAAAACTGTTCCTGTTAAATTGGCTATGATAAGAAATACTTCATTTTTATAAGGAATCGAACTTTGAAAAGTATTCCTAAAGGAAAAAGGCAAGTATAGATAGTTGCATCAAAAAGTTTGTCTTTGAACTGTGCATCGTGGCTCAGGTTTTTATTTTCAGCACTGGAGGCAGAGGCTAGTGAATCTCTGAAATGGAGGCTAGACTGGCATACTTTGGGAGATCCAGACCAGCCAAAGCTACACAGTGAGGCCCTGTCTCAAACAAACACACAAAATATCATGTCTTTCAGTTATTTTGGCGTAAGAAAACTAAGTTATAGCTGGGTGTGAAAGCGCATACCTTTTATTCTGGGAGGCTGAGGCAGGCAGATCACTAAATCTGAGGCCAACTAGTTCTGCTTGGGGGTTTCAGGCTAGACAAGAGTGAGACCTGTCCCCCAAAAAACTAAAACAAAACCAACCAACCAAAAACAGCAATAGCCGGGCGGAGGTGGCGCACGCCTTTAATCCCAGCACTCGGGAGGCAGAGGCAGGCGGATCTCTGTGAGTTCGAGACCAGCCTGGTCTACAAGAGCTAGTTCCAGGACAGGCTCCAAAACCACAGAGAAACCCTGTCTCGAAAAACCAAAAAAAAAAAAAAAAAAAAAAAAAAAACAGCAATAAAGCCAGATAGTAGTGGCGCATGCCTTTAATCCCAGCATTTGGGAGGCAGAGGCAGGTGAGTCTCTGTGAGTTCGAGGCCAGTGTGGTCTACAGATCAAGTTCCAGGACATGGTCCAAAGCTACAAAGAAACCCTGTCTTGAACCCCCCCCCCAAAAAAAAAATGCAAGAAAAATAAATTATAGTAAACGTAAGAGATAAATAGTATTAGGGTTATCTCTAACCAGTGAAATTTTGAACGCATAAAAAGAAGAAACCAGAAAAGGAAATTGATTTTGAATTCCAAGTAGTGTTTTTAGGACCATCTTTAATTAATCAGTAATATTAGCACACTATTACTGAACACCGAGAAAATTCCTGGCTAACAGGATCTATTTGCATGACCTAGGTGATTATCTTTTCATCTTCCAGATTAAACAGAGAACAGTTGGTTAACTTGGCAAACTGTCACAGCTCTAAGCAGTGGCACCAATGTGGAACCATGTACCTTTGTCTTCTGTGACATGCTGCAGCCCTTTGTAGAGTTCGGAATGAGAAAGGCTTTGTGCCAGAAAGAGACTCTTGGAAGGTCTTTGGGACAGTGTAGGTAACTTTTGGAGCTAGGCTTACATGAAGAGTAGGAAAACTCACATCAGTCACAGGGGTCTGTGTTTAGGAGTTTTGAATGGCTAGCATATAAACTGTCATAATTAGAGTTTACTGAGTATTTTGTGGTACTTTTTAAAAAGATTGAGCCTTAAAAGGCATCAGATTTATATTTAGCAAGATGACAATTGCTCACATGGTACTTCTAAGTAGAATTATGTAGGAACTTGCTGAAAACATAGAAACTGTTAAACTTGAGACTAGCCCTGTTTCAGACAAATCTGAGCTTAAAAGCATCTTTATTTTTTAGTTTATTTAACATGCATTACTTTTTTATTTATTTATTTTTGGTTTTTCGAGACAGGGTTTCTCTGTAGCTTTGGTGCCCATCCCGGAACTAGCTCTTGTAGACCAGGCTGGCCTCGAGCTCCCAGAGATCCGCCTGCCTCTGCCTCCCGAGTGCTGGGATTAAAGGCGTGTGCCACCACTGCCCGGCTTTTTTATTTATTTATTTTTATTTTTTATTTTTTATTTTATTTTTTTTTTGTTTTTCAAGACAGGGTTTCTCTGTGTAGCCCTAGCTGTCTTGGAACTAGCTCTTATAGACCAGGCTGGCTTTGAACTCACAGATTCACCTGCCTTTGCATCCCAAGTGCTGGGATTAAAGGCGTTTGCCACCACCGCTGGTACAAAATGTTTTTTGTGTGGCTGTTTTTGTCTTTATATTCTTCACTAGATCAGTTTAGAGTATATGGGATAAGCACATGGAGGATGTGAATATTTGCATGCCTGTTTTCTCATATTAGTTTTGCTTTATGGAGCTTTTTAAATGATATATAATGGTTATAGGTCATAATTATTACTTACATATAAAATTCCTTTTATATAAAAAAACACATAGCAAGTATTCATCTAATTTTTTTCCCATAGTGTATAAACTGAAAGGGATAAGCAAATAAAAATAATTTAGGCTAGGCATGGTGGTTCATACTTTTATTCCTAGTACTTGTGATATAAAGACAGAAGAATCTCTTGAGATAGAGGCCAGACTGGCCTACATATTGAAACCCTGACTTCTTTAAAAAAAGGAAAAATAAATTGATATGATAATTTAAATCTATATGAGAAGAAAGCCTTTATAGACAGTAAATTAGACTCTTTTTTTCTCCTTTGTGATACTGCAGCTCAGACCCAGGGCATTACACATGTTGGGAAGCTCTGCCACCGACCTGTCGTCCCAACCCCTAGAATTCTTCAGCAGTATTTTCAAGGCTGTTAATTCAGTCATGGAATTTATTTTATTTTTAACTTTAAGTTTTTTTAAATTATTAAAGTAATGTTAGCAGATATTTTGACTGGGTAAACTTCAAGGGGCTGGTAATAGTAAAACCTTGATAAAAATCTTTCAGATAATATCAACCCTGAACATAAATTTTTAAAATTCTGTATAGCAGAGCCACCAAAAAAAAACCTTCTGTAGTCATCTTTAAACTGTCAAGAGCTGAATTTAACTGTAAAACATTAATGATACTTGATTCTTAAAATAAACTTCAGATAAGCAAAAATGAAATGAAATGGCCTGTGTAGGTCTTCTTACCTGATAGCTTCTCTCGCACGATGCAGACTCTTGGTCCAACAGGACACGTTGGTGACTCAGATTAGAAATGGTCCCTCTAGCACACTGAAATGGTTTCTGTGCAGCAGAGGAAGTTTATCAGTAGCAGTTCCAGGAAGTGCAATAAGCCACAGAATGACTAAGAAATGGACTCCTTCAACAGAGCCACTTTTGAAACACAGTCTATATAACGTAAGTGCTTTTAACTGATGTTTATAAATAAGCATCCATTGCTCTCCGGTCATGTGATTCTAGAATCCAAATACTCAGGATGGAGTCCTGTCGAGAAATTAGTTTTCTAAGGAGAGGTTTATAGCAGGGTTTCCCCAAAGCTAATTTCTTAATTGGAAAAAGTGAGTGGTATTTAATTATATGGAGGAGGCTTTGTGTGTGACCCACAGCACTAAAATACTGAAATAATATCAAAATCAAATTGTTGAAAATTACTTAATTATACTTCAGTTGGTTTGTGCTCTGCCTGTACCTTACTTGAATGATGCTGACGAGGAAATACTATTAAGATACACTGGTCACCATGAGAGGCATCATCTTATCCAGTGCTTGCAAGTAAACACCACTCACTAGGCAGCAGCTCTGCCAAGTGCCCTAGCTTTAGCCCCAATACTACTTTTTTTTCTTCTGGTTTTTCAAGACAGGGTTTCTCTGGAACTTTACAGCTTGTCTGGGAACTGTCTTTTGTAGACCAGGCTGGCCTTGAACTCACAGAGATTTGCCTGCTTCTGCCTCCCAAGTGCTGGGATTAAAGGACTGTGCCACCACTGCCCAGCTCCAGTACTACTTTTTTTTTTTTTTTTTTTTTTTGGTTTTTCGAGACAGGGTTTCTCTGTGGCTTTCGAGCCTGTCCTGGAACTAGCTCTTGTAGACCAGGCTGGTCTCGAACTCACAGAGATCCGCCTGCCTCTGCCTCCCAAGTGCTGGGATTAAAGGCGTGCGTGCGCCACCACCGCCCGGCTCCAGTACTACTTTTTAAAAAATCTATTTTAATTTTTATGTACAGGTATGCGACATGTGTGTGGGTACCCTCAGAGACCAGAAGAGGGTGCTGGAGAAGAAGATGGTGGATCCTCTTAAACTGAGCTGCTCTCGGTTGTGAGCTGTACCTGGACACAGCCGAACTCAGATCCTCTAGAAAAACAGCAAGCTCCCTTTAACTATTTATTAAGCTATCTTTTCAGTCTCCCAAAAACTTTTTTAAATAAGAAATTTTAGATAAGACTAAGCAAAGTAACTGAAGAGTGTGAGTCTATCTGAATGAAAGTTTCCCTAAGTAAGTCTTCTAGCCTCTTCCTGATCTAAAGAGTAGAAATTGTAATCCTAATTTATTATGGGATTTAAATCCTCATGCATGGTAAAGTAGATACAGTAAATATCAACACATGGGACACTTTCAGACTAGTCACTGTCAAAGAACATGGGCTATTAGTATTTAATTCTTAACTTTAAGTGACTTATAACTTGGTACAGAAAGAATAATAGAATGCAGCTAGGCGTTGGTGACGCAAGCCTTTAATCCCAGCATTCGGGAGGCAGAGGCAGGTGGATCTCTGTGAGTTCGAGGCCAGCCTGGTTTTGCAAGAGCTAGTTCCAGGACAGGCTCCAAAGCTACAGAGAAACCCTGTCTCGAAAAAGAAAGGCAGGCAGGCAGGCAGACAGACAGACAGACAGACAATAAAAGAATAGTAGAATGCAATAAAAATGTTATAAAGCAGTCTTTTTTGAGATTTATTTATTTTATTATGTATACAGTGTTCTGTCTGCATGTACACTGCACACCAGAAGAGGTCACCAGATCTCATTACGGACGGTTATGAGCCACTGTGTGATTGCTGGGAATTGAACTCAGGTGCTCTGGAAGAACAGCCAGTACTCTTAACCGTTGAGCCATCTCTCCAGCCCCTATAAAGCAATTTTTTTCATTGGAGGGAGGTTTGTTTAATCATGTGCCCCAGACTGACCTTGAATTTTCACTGTCCTTGTTTCAGCAGCCCAAGTGCTGGGATGACAGGTGCCACCATCACGCCTTCTGTTGCAAAAGTTTTAAATTAGATTTTGTTGGTTAGTTGGTTGGTTGGTTGGTTGGTTTTCAAGACAGAGTTTCTCTGTGCAACTCTGGCTGTCCTGGAACTTGCTCCGTAGACCAGGTTGGCCTGGAATTCACAGAGATCCACCTGCTTCTGCCTCCCGAGTGCTGGGATTAAAGGCGTGTGCCACCACCACTTGGCTATTGGTTGGTTTTCAAGACAGGATTTCTCTTTGTAACCCTGGATGTCTTAGAACTTGCTCTGTAAACCAGGTTGGCCTGGAACTCACAGAGATCTGCCTGTTTCTGTCTCCCATGTGCTAGGGCTAAAGGCATGTGTTCCCACTTCTGACTTAATTCAGTATTTTTAATTTACTTTTAAATCTTTTGATTAAGATGTTAATCATTTTATCTAGGAATGGAAAATAAAAATTGTTTTGTTTGAAATCAACTTAGGAAATTATGAAACTGTAGCCATCTTTAACCCTTCTTTTTATAAACTCCCACAGAAGGCATCATGCTCAGGGTGTGTGCTAACAAACCAAATATGGAGTCATGAATTTTAAATACTCCTCTAGCGCATAAAAGTCTTCAGTTTTATTTAAAATGATTGATCAATATGTTTAATATGAAGGTAGTTTCTTTGTCAGTTCCTTGTCTTTAGGAAAAGGTTGTTTTGTTTTAATTTCCTCTGACAAGTATCTGTTTATAACAGTATCTCAAAGAGGAACGGAGTTATTCTTTCATCCAAACTCAGATATTTAATTTGCATAAAATAACAACTTTGCCCATAGTCATTTTTAAACTGTTTTACTTTTTTTTTCCAGAGTGAAATTGGATATTTATTTAGTTGTGGAGGGGGGAAGGGAGAAGGGAGAAGAAGAGAGAGACAGGGAGAGAGACAGAGAGAGAAACAGACAGACAGAAGTGGGAGGAGTCATGACAGCAGCTACCTCTTTGGGAGAGAGATGGAAAAGGAAGGCCAGTTTTACTCTTGAAAAGACAACCAGAATCTGGCTTGATGATACATGCCTGCCATCTCAGCACTAAGGTGGTAGAGCAGGAGGCTCAAGTGTCTTGGAGATCATTATATGTAGTGAATTTGAGGCCAGCCTGAGTTACAGAACATCCTGTCATAAACAAAAGGCTCACTCCACCCACTTACCCCCTAAAAGCAAAAAAACTAGAACAAAGAAACAAGAGGTAATAGGAGGAAGAAAGACAGTAGTGTACCCTGATCTTTCTGTCTCTCGTGCTTTACTTTTTCATTTTGTTGACATTTTGCTTTACTTGGTGTGATGTTGTTATGATTTACTGTTTAGGGGATGAGTTTTTGTTTGTTTGTTTTAAAACTGGTAGTAAATTGCTTAAAAAGTTGATATTAGCAGTTAAGAGCACTGGCTGCTCTTTCAGAGGATCAAGTTTAATTTCAACACCCACATGGTAGCTCATAACCATCTGTAACTCCAATCCCAGAGATGATCTAATGCCCTCTTTTTGCCTCTGTGGGCACCAGGCACACATGTAGTACATAGACACACATGTAGGCAAAACATCCATACACATTAAGAAAGAAAATAAATTTGATTGCATGTGCCCCTCAACACATAGTTATTTAAAGATGTTTAAAGTCACAGAGCTTGACAGAAGTGAATGTGATTGTCAAGGATCATACCATCTAAATAGTTAGGAAAAAATACCCAGTAATTATCTTGTAACTGTAGTCAGAAGTAGGGGATAGAAATTAAGTATTGGTATTAAATTTTTTAAAAAAAATCAGACCTGTTACACAGAGAAACCCTGTTTCAAAAAAAAATTATTCTGATATATAGCCAGGATGAATCATTAATCAAGAGAGGATTGTTAAGGGGCTGGAGGGATGGCTCAGCAGTTAAGGGCACTGGCTGCTCTTATAGAGGACCCAGGTTTGATTCCCCAAACCATTTTGCAACTCACAACTGTTTGTAACTCCAGTTCCAGGGGGTCCAGCAGTTTTTTTCTGGCCTCCAAGGGTCACGCTGCATGCATGTGGTGCACAAACATATATGCAGGCAAGACACGTAAAATAAAAAATAAGTCTTTAAAGGAGCATACTTCACTTGCATAGGACCTGGGTCCAGTTCCCAGGACTCACCTCAGGTGCTTCATAATCACCTGTAACTCCAGCTCCAGAAGGGCTGTGTGAGGGCTACACTCACACGTATACACACACAGTTAAAAATAAAGGGATGAGCCAGGCGGTGGTGGTGCACGCCTTTAATCCCAGCACTTGGGAGGCAGAGGCAGGCGGATCTCTGTGAGTTCGAGATCAGCCTGGTCTACAAGAGCTAGTTCCAGGACAGGCTCCAAAACCACAGAGAAACCCTGTCTCGAAAAACCAAAAAATAAATAAATAAATAGATAAATAGATAAATAAATAATGAAATAAAGGGATGAGAATATGGTTATGGTAAAATCTTTTCTTTGGTGCTAGCATATTGCACAGAATAAAGCTAGTTAAGGAATGGGATTTAAGTGAAGCCTAGCTATTAGTTGATACATCCTTTTTTAGTTTTACTAGACACTTGGAAAGTTTCTCAAATCAGCCTTTGTGATGTGCTTTATTGAAATAAAGGGCTTGACTTGAATGTCAGTTATTATTTTACTTGAAGGCAGTTTTTTTCAAAGCTTAAGCAATTACCTTTTTACCAGATCTAATCAAATGCATGTACACATGCACACACCTCACTTCCCTTTACTCATGCTGCTTTTGAAATTAAAAGTGAAATTGATCATTTTAAGTTACTTACCATCTTTGCAGTCTAAATATTAACCAACTTTAAGGCATTTGTTATGTTTTGTTGTTGTTAATGCTTGAGATGGCCTCACTATGCATGCCAGTCTAGCCTCAAATTCAGAATTCCCTTAATTGACCTTCCCAAATGTTGGGATTACAGGTGCATGCTACTACACCTGGCCAGTGCTTGTTGTTAATCTTCTAATAAATAGTATGTATGCAAAAGATAAATGTTATGATTTTTTAAAATTATTTTATGTATATTGGTTTTTTATGTATATGCATTTATATCTGTGTACAGTATATACGCCTGTTGTCTAAGGAAGCCAGGATCCCCTGGAACTGGAGTTACAGCCATCTGTGAGCCTTGTGTGAGTCCTGGGAATAGAACCTGGGTCCTTTGGAAAACCAGCCAGTGCTCTCACTTTTGAACCATCTCTTCAAGCCTCTTCAAATATTACTCTTTTTTTTTTCAAAGAATGTATTTCATTTTTACTTATGTGTATTTGCGTGTATAAGAAATATTTTCTTTTTTCTTTAAGATTTATTTTTACGTGTATTGGTATTTTGCCTGCATATATATCTATGTGAAGGCACCATATCCCCTGGAACTGGAGTTACAGACAGTTGTAAGCTGCCATGTGGGTGCTGGGAATTGAACCCAGGTCCTCAAGAAAAACAGCCAATGCTCTTAATCACTGAGCCGTGCTCCCAGCCCTCAAATATTACTCTTAAACACTAAAACATTTTTATGTTTAGCCTTCGGTTGTAAGTGTGAATCTCATCTGTTTTAGTTGTGTTGTTGTTTTCTTTTTTTTTTTTAAGATTTATTTATTATGTATACAACATTCTGCCTCCATGTATGCCCGCACGCCAGAAGAGAGCAACAGATCTCATTACAGATGGTTGTGAGCCACCATGTGGTTGCTGGGAATTGAATTCAGGACCTCTCGAAGAGCAGCCAGTGCTCTTAACCACTGAGCCATCTCTCCAGCCCTGTTTTCTTTCTTTCTTTTTTTTTTTTTTTTTAAAGATTTATTTATTTCTTATGTATACAACATTCTGCCTCCATGTATGCCCGCACGCCAGAAGAGGGCGCCAGATCTCATTACAGATGGTTGTGAGCCACCATGTGGTTGCTGGGAATTGAACTCAGATCCTCTGGAAGAGCAGCCAGTGCTCTTAACCACTGAGCCATCTCTCCAGCCCTCCTGTTTTCTTTTTTATAATGTATTCTAGGATGGTATAAATGCAAGATACATGGCCAACTTTGTTCTAATTTTTTTTCATTTATTGGACAAAATGAAGTTTTAGTTTATTGTGTATAGTAGAAAAGCACTTTGGTATTCTGCCATATGTAAAGGTAAAGAGAAGTAACCTAATGTTAGCTGTGCTACGATACAAACTGGTATGGGTTCTACCTCATCTACTGAGAATGTACCATTGCATTACACAGTTGAATTCTACATTGCCCGCCAAATGGTAACCCCCTCTCCAGAGAAGGTCAAGACCACTCCCACAGGCTATTAAAATTGCCACCTAGAGAATGGAGACACATGGTCTCCAGGTTTCACATGGTCTCCCTTCTCTCTCTTCCCCTCTCCATGTTTTCCCAGGGCTACCTGAGAGCACTCCATGAAACATGGGCGTCTTTTAATTCGGTCTGATTGGAATTATTTGCGTCAGCGGAGAGGTTTGGCGTTTTAAGAAAATACTTAGCAATTAGGAATTTGACTTCTAGGGATTATGGCATCTGCTTGGCTCTAAGGACTTAATAGACCCCTTCCAAGTTCAAGTACATTCAGACAAAGGTCACCTGTTGCTGAACAGGAGTATTTAGTTACCTCTTGTTATTTCTATTAGTTTCTTCTGCTGCTGTTGTTTTATTTACTTTTTTAAAAAATATTCATTGTGGAACAGAAATGAAGTTTTAGGTAACTTCAGCAGACATATATTTTCCTTTCTGGTTTCTTTGATGCTAAACTACACGTCAAATTTTTTCATCAGACATCTGAACAAACAATTGGTGTGAAATACCACCACCAGCCAGCTTTCTTTTCAACCCAGCCTTCCTCATTGCTGCTTTGCATTTCCCTTTCCTAATGCGTGGTCTAGTTGAGTTTTTCAGTTCCTTCTTCATGCTTCCTTTCCCTGGTAGCTGGGAGTACACCAGTAGATTGCATCAGGAGCTTGGAGCCTGTGAGCTCTTTTGCTCTTTTCCAAGTGTCCGATTCAGCAGCCCAGAGCCCACTGCTTGTCAAAAAGTCACCATTGCTCCGAGGCTGGCGCTTGCCTACTTGTTTTGACCTTCTGAGAGATGATACTTTGTTTGCCAGAACAACAGTCGATAGAAATAGAAGAGTACAGATAAGGAAAAGCACAGCAATTACAATTAAGCAAATTAGCATGGCCATGTTGCTGTTGTTTTTCTCACAGACTTCCTTTTTAAAAGTTTCCCCATGACTTTTGCTTGTGCTTTCAATGATCTCTGCTGCTGGAGAACTGTTTCTGAAGACGTGGGACCCGGAGGACTTCGATGTAGATGTCTGGGCTAAAGACACAGTGGGAGATGATGCAAGTATGCCCGTCGAGCTCACTCTGTGATCCACTGTAGGGCTTACAGGGTCTGTGCTCCTCTCACCTTGATGTCTGTTCGTGCTGTTTTCATTACCAGAGCCCCAAGCAGTGACATTGTCAGCCAACAGATGTGTATAGTTTGCTTTTGTTCCTGGAGGCAAGGTACACACTGTTGTCATCAGGAAAAGGAGATGCAGGTACTGTCCTGTATGCTCCATGCCCACAGGTATACTGGTATCTGTTAAGACAGCAATATCAATCAGTAGTTTGTGGAAGAATAGCACAAAGTAATTTTAGTTATGGGACTGCATTTGAGACAGCGCAAGGAAATTAGAAATCCATGCCTACCATTTGCTATTGGACCCTTCCCAACTGAAGTTTTTTTTATTTTTAACTGAATTTCTATCCCTGTTCTTAGATTATATATAAACATTTTAATTTTGTTATACATTTTGATGCTGTAATTTAGGATTTACAAATATCTCTTAGCCATTTTTAACTGTGTATCTTTAGCTTTACATATCTTCCTATTAAGGACGCGTCATAGACCTCAGCTTGGAGTGAGCTGCTTCTGCTTCTGTGCTTGTGATTCCTCATTTAAGGCTCTTTTTTACTGAAGCATCCACCCTTTGAGTTGCACGTCCTCATCTTGATGTGAAGGAGAACTTAGCCTTGAAAGTTTTGTTTCAAGTATAAAAAGAAATTACAAGTGACTTTTTTGTGGGAGAGGAGGGTGGATATTTGGTAGAGATTGAAAGCAAGATTGTACATCAAGCAGGAATTTAAAGTGTTGGTTGGTCTTTCCAGTTGTGACATTAAAACAGCCCTAGAATCTAGTCCTGGCTTTTGTGACTGCAGCTTTGTGTGCTTATTCCACCTCTGTTGCCTTAGTTGACAGTGACTTTCCGAATAGCTGAGGCAGGATTGTTCTCTCAATCTAGAAATCAGGAAGAACAAAACATTTTTTTTCAGGCTGGGCGGTGGTGGCACACACCTTTAATCCCAGCACTTGGGAGGCAGAGACAGGCAGATCTCTGTGAGTTCGAGGCCAGCCTGGTCTACAAGAGCTAGTGCCAGGACAGGCTCCAAAACCACAGTGAAAAACCAAAAAAAAAGAAAAAAAGAAAAAAGGTTTCTTCTGTACTTAAAAGTTCTACAAATGACAGCCACCTTTGTTGTCATTTTAGAGCCTGTCCTGGAACTAGCTCTTGTAGACCAGGTTGGTCTCGAACTCACAGAGATCCGCCTGTCTCTGCATCCCAAGTGCTGGGATTAAAGGCGTGCGCCACCACCGCCCGGCTGTTGTCATTTTATAACTTGCATTCTTCCCCCACCTCATTTTAACACAAATCTACAAAAAAAATTATAAAGAAAAATTTTTAAAAATTGGTTATCAGACTTTTGGGTTCTTAGAACACAGTGGCTGTGGCTGTAAGCAGCTCTTAACATTAGAAGGCTGAGATTCAACAGTGAAAATGCATCCGTGTAGTAGTTCATGTCCAGCACTCACCTCAACCCTCCACCCCCAAAAAATTGAAATTTAGTTTTGGACTCAGGTTTCTAGAAACCAGTACATAAAAAGACAGAGTCTGTTCTTAGTTCCCGTTATTGGCCTTCTGCTTAGAGATCTTGCTAGGGCTGTCATTGTCTGCCTTAGGTAGAGCTAACCTAGCAAGAGACATTTAGCACCTTTAGTGAACTGAATTGTTTTTCTGCTTTAAGAGATTAGCCTGCCTCTGTCTCCTGGGTCCTTAGATCACATGTGCATGTGTGACCAGGCCTGAAGGCATTCGTGTGTGCATGTGTGACCAGGTTCGGCTGAGGTGCTTCCTGTGCTATGAGAGTTCTCCAGAGCAACTCTTGAGATAGTATTTTATTCAGAGCATAAATGAGGAGACTTAGAGCAAACACTAGACTGTTCTAAGAATGAATGGGTTGTCTTGTTAAGGACCCTGTGTGTTTTATAGATGTTGTTTTCAAAGTGGAATATATGAAGGAGTCTTCTTTTCAGGTCTAGGGTAGGGTGTGAGATTCTGTCTCTAAACCACTCCAAGTGGCACTCTGGCAGTTATACTGGAGCAGGGTGGTTTTCTATGGGACACTATATGCCACTAGACAATATCTGAATGCTAGTGAACAGAAATTGAGACTAACAGGTGTGTTAAATTGCACAGACAATAATAACATATTGTAAATGATGCTAACTGTAAACTACGAGTGGAGAGGGAGAAAAAACAAAACCAGCAAAATTTTTACCTAATGTTCTGGGATCCAGATCATTGTCAGGATTATGACTATTGATAGACACTTCAAGATACAGTGCTCTGACTTGTGTAATAGTATTCAGCTTCAGTCTTCAAGTTGAATGATAGGATTCTCTTGATACTTTATGAGTTGTTCACAAAAAGAAGCACTTTTAATTGGGTTATGAAGAAATCCCATCATTTTCTACCAGAGTAGATTCATGTATTCAATGTTAAAATGACTTACAGTATGTTATTCAAATCACATTAGTTCATTCACAGTGCAGTATACATCACTGTATCTACATGCTAGCAGTGTACCACGGGACACATAATAGGCCTGCTGTTGATTGTCTTCAGCCAGATGTGCTGCCATGCCCCAGTAAACAAGCTGCTGACAAAATGAGACTTTCTCTTATGCTCACAAATGCCTGAGAACTGAGGACTATTCCTACACCTGTTTTATGCCCTAGAGCCCAGGTTGGGTTAGCAAGGTTTTGGCTTTCTGGTTATGTTTTTTGTCTCATCATTTTTTAGTCACATTTATAATGCTTAAGCTCTAGTAATGAGAAATATATTTCCCTAATTAAAAGACAAATGAAACTTTTCAACTCATTTGAGTCCATACTCAGGTCCTTCCTCATTCTGGTTTAAAACTTCACATTAATAATTATAAATTCTCCTAGCTCTAATTGCTTATGCTATTTACATAATTTTCCATAATAGGATAGAAAAACAACAATTCTGCTTTGTTAGATCTATGCATCTTAAAAAAAAACACTTCCTCAACGCTAATCTGAACAGAGTTATGAGTGAAAAGGAATGAGAAAAGCCACGTGTATGACCTACCTTACAAATGCTCTGCCACACTCTTTATTTAATCAACCACTTCTTTTCTTCTTTTCTTACTTAAAGTAGAACAGTTTGAAGACTACAAAACTGAAATCTGCAGTTTTTTTAAGAGGATGTGTACAGCAAGTTTTCCACTTTTCAAACCAAACCACAGATGACACATTTCCTTTCCGCTGCGACTCAAACACATGTCACGTGGAAGGCAGAAGCTCCAACTGCTCTAGCTGGCTCTGGGGTGACAAGAAGCTTTGTAGAGCAAATCTCCACCCCCAGAATGGGGGGGGGGGCTTTCCACTTTGTTTCTTTTGACCTCCTTTGGCTGATTGCTTTTGCCTGCTATTTGCTTTTGAAATTAGTATTATTCAGTGGAAATTATGTGAAGACATCAAGGCATTGAAATCATTTTTAGACTTTTATTTTGTACCACAGACAGATTTTAAAACGTAAGTGTGGAGTCCTTGTAGGTATTTGTCAGATAGGAGAACCAGTCACACACATAACTGACATTTCAAACTGGAAACTGCAACAGTGATTTGAACTCGAGGATGCTTGCAGGGTGTGGTATGTGCACGGGTCCTGGCATCACCTTCGATTAGAAATGTCTAGAATAGATTTACACTGTCTTCTGTGGTAACAACTCTGTGGCTCTGTAGATGTTAGCAGAGACCTGGATTATACCAGATCCTCTCTATTCATATCACACTTTGGATCCTTTCATAGTCTTGGATTTACTTCTAATTTTACTTCCACCATAGTGATGTACCTAGACTACTAAACATCTGTACTAGCCCTAGGTATTTCATGTATCTTGGATAGAACTCTATAATCATATCCCTCTTTTTTTAATGAGCACCACACTAATGAACTGAGCTAATTGTCCACATCCTCATTTTTTAAAAAACAAACAAAAAACTTTGAATTTACATAATTTAAAATTTTAATTATATTTATGAATGTTGCTGGGGACTGATCTCAGTATCTTTTGCCTGCCAGACAGGCATTTTTTTAAAAATATTTATTTATTTATTATGTATACAATATTCTGTCTGTGTGTATGTCTGCAGGCCAGAAGAGGGCACCAGACCTCATTCCAGATGGTTGTGAGCCACCGTGTGGTTGCAGGGAATTGAACTCAGGAACTTTGTAAGAGCAGGCAATGCTCTTAGCCACTGAGCCATCTCTCCAGCCCCCAGACAGACATTTATAGCAAAGTTCTATCCCTAACCCTCTTTGTTTATTTTACATTTTTTATTTATTGTTACTATGTATATATGTACTTGACATTGAGTCTGGACAGGGGAGAGACTGCATGTGTGTGCTATGGCATGACTGTGGAGATCAGGGGACAAGTACATGGAATCACCTCCCTCCTTCTACCTTTATTTGGTTCTGAGGTCACCAGGTTTGCATGGTAAGCATCTTTACCTACTGGGCCAGCCCTCTGACCTCCTCTCCTTTTTATTTTGAGTTAGAGTTTCATTAAGTTGCCTGTAGCACGACTATTGAAAACCAAGAGTCAGATATAGGGGTTAAAGCTGAAGATCAGAGAAGCAGAGCAGTCAGCTACTAGAGAGACCTTTACGTCTACCACTGCTCAGACAAATCTGAAGGGGCGATCCTCAGACTGCCTAGACTGCACTGTGTCTCCACCAAACCTCAGACTCCACACTCTAGTTAGTTCCTGTCTCTTCCCCTTTATAGTCCTCTTTCTGCCCAGCCATATCACTCCTGTCTCTACCACTCCCTGGCCTCTAGTGGCTTAGCTTTGCATTCTGATCCTCAGGCAAGCTTTATTTATTAAAATAATTATCACTACAGTTGCCCGTGATGACTTTGAAGATTTTTTGTTGGTTTGTTTTCTGAAACAGGTTCTCATGTAATCATGAGAGCTGGTCTAGAGTTCACTATGTAGCTGAGGATGTCCTTGCCTTTATGATCATCCTCCCTTCCTCCCAATATGCTAGGGTTGCAGGCTTGTAGCATACATGCAAATGCCAACGATTGAACCCAAGCCTTCATATATTCACTAGGCAAGTACTCTACCAACTGAGCAAAACCCCAGCCTCCTTGTTTCTTACTAAAAGTTGAAAAAGTTGCCCATAAGTGATTCCACAGTACTTATGTAAGATGGGAAAGTTGTTTGAAACAACAAAATGCCACGCTCCCTATGTATATTCATGTTTAGTAGGCCTATGCTGGGATCAGCCATTTTATTTTTATTTAGCAAGCTGGACAGCTGGCTCTGACACTGAACATCCACAAAACATAACTTGAGAAATGCACAATGCCCAGAGAAAGACTGAGCCTTTGATGGCCTTCATAGTTTTAGCATCACTTATTACCCACCTGCATCTCTCAGAACTTAGCTGTGTAGACCTAATGCTGTAGTACAACGTAGCTACCTCTCATCAATCCCTGGCTTTTCTTGTTGAATTCAGACTTCCTTCTCCCAGATTCCACCACTGAATCTTCAGTGTGTCTACATAGCTTTCACTCAGCTCGCCAATTCATGTTGGTCTCTCCTCCTTTTAAACTTCTTGCTTTCTTTCCTCTCTGTTGTCCCTCTAGTGAGTAATGTAGGACATACATGCAGGCTGAACACCCCTTGTCCAAACTGCTTATGTCCAGACAGGTGTGCAGTTTTAGTTTTCCTTTGCATTTTGCAACATTTATGTTTACATATACATACAATGAAATTTTGAATGGATGGTGGTGAATACAAAACACAGAACTCATTTGTTTCCTAGATACCTCCTGCATATGTAACTGAAGCAGACTTACACTGTTATTGTATCTAAGAGTATCAGGTTTGCGTTTCCTATCCTGGCAGCCTGAGCCACTCAAAGTTTTTTTCAGAGTAGGAATGCCCAACCTGTGTATTTTCTTTTTCTTTTATTATCGTAAAATATTCCTTTCATCTTAAAAATATTTCAACTTGTCATTTTATTCTTTCACAACAATATTAAAATTTCTTACACGAAGATATGTCTCAGAGAAAATCAAGAGATGAGAACAATGGCCCTGAGTTAATACAGGTGTTTGGATCAGAGTCAAGCACCACATTCTTCGGAGCTTCCTTTCTGTGCCTACTTGTGTCGATTAATGTTCTTTCAGTCCTAAGCAGTGTATGACTGTGGGACGCCAAGGAAGCCCTGAGTGAATATGTAATGACCAAATGAAGTCCTAAGTGATATGAGTAATGTTGTTTGAATCCATGGGAATGGCAAAGCCTCTCTTCTCCCCCGCTCCCCTCCCTACACACATAGAGCCGTGTTGAAGCTCAGAAGGATGTAAAGCCTTCCTCTGGTCCCTGAGGATGTTGGCAATGTATGCAGAAATGAGTATTTACCAATAATTGGCCAATGTGTGCCAAAACTAGCAACTGCCTCTCCCTTCTGCCTGATCTGTAAAGCCCAAGACTGCTCACCTACAGAGGCCTCCTACCAAGACTGGTTAACCTAGGCTGTACCTGATAAACTTCCTGAGAGTTCTGGGTTGTTTCTGTCGTTGTAACTCCATCAGAGCATGCACAGCCCACCTGATCCCAGCTTTTCTGTATGTGCATTTGTGTCCGTCCTTTATTCATTCCCTCGCTGCACCAGCCAGTTTTTCATAACCCAAGCCAAGTGGACGTGGTATGTGACCTAATGTGGTTTAATCAAACCATGGAACTTACTAGCTTACACAGTCTGAGGGAAAACCTAACCATAGGAGAGATTTTTATCTATGACTCAGATTATGGCCAAGACCCCAGACCGTCTTTTCATTTCTCAACTCCTCTCAGGTTTTGAGGCATGCTTTTCCATCATATCCTAAGATAAGTTAACAATTCCCAGGACTATATATTTTCTTAATTACAAACATGGGGAGAAGGCTTTCCAACCCCGACAATCTAAACTAACCTGTGAAGCCCGGCGGTGGTGGCGCACACCTTTAATCCCAGCACTCAGGAGGCAGAGGCAGGCGGATCTCTGGGAGTTCGAGGCCAGCCTGGTTTACAAGAGCTAGTTCCGGGACAGGCACCAAAGCTACAGAGAAACCCTGTCTCGAAAAACCAAAAAAAAAAAAAAATAATAATAATAATAAACTAACCTGTGAATTGGGCCTCTTGACTTTACTGTCCTGACTTGAGTCTTGGTGTTCAAGGTCAGATAAATGGGCTGACTAAAACTTCTGAGCACCTTTTTCAGCCTGCGGCTTCTCTGAGAAATACGATGCACCCAGGTGCCTTCTCCCTATCCGCTGTCTTATTTCTTGGTGGGCAAATTTGTTGTTATTTTCAAAATTCTTAAGGCAGTTTGTTACTTCTCTCTTTAGCCTTATTGACCACACTATCTAAGAAATATAAGCATAAATCTACACTTCGAATAATTGTTTTATATCATTGTCCTCTTTAAAAAATTAATCAGGGGCTGGAGAGATGGCTCAGTGGTTAAGAGCATTGCCTGCTCTTCCAAAGGTCATGAGTTCAATTCCCAGCAACCACATGGTGGCTCACAACCATCTGTAATGAGGTTTGGTGCCCTCTTCTGGTCTGCAGACACACACACAGACAGAATATTGTATACATAATAAATAAATATTTTTAAAAAACTAGTCTGGCTAAGGGTTTGTCAATCATACTTTAAAAAAAAATTAATCAGGCCAGAGAGATGGCTCAGCTGTGAAAGGCTAGCCTCACAACCAAAAATACAAGAAAATTAATCATAAAATTTTTAAAAGGGGCCTGCGAGATGGCTCAGCAGGTAAAGATGTTTTCATTGCAAGCCTGACAACCAGAGTGCAATTTCCAGAACATACATGGTAGAGAGAGGGGAACCGACTCTGACCTCCACAGGTGTCTGATTGTTCTTAAGAATAAAAACTCGGAGTCAGCTATCAGGAGTGAAAACTGAAGGATCAGAGAAGCAAAGCAACCAGCTAGCCACTAGAGAGTTCTTACCTTTACCAATGCTCAGACCAAAGGGATTATCCTGTCTCTACAAAACCTCAGACTGCATCTGCCTCCACAAATCCTCAGACTGCATCAGACTGCATCTCAAACTGAATCTCAGACTGCATCTGAGCTCCTGTTTCCTCCCATTTTGTATTCCTATTTCTGCCAACCCATATCCCTTCTATCTCCACATCCCTAGTGCTGGGATTAAAGGCCTATGATCCCAGGTGCTGGGATCACCTTTGAGCTCTGTTTCTCTTTTAGACACATTCAATCTCACATAGCCCCGAGTGGCCTTCAACTCACAGAAATCCGTCTATCTCTGTCTATTGAGAACTAGGATTAAAGGTGTGTGCCACAACTGCCTAGCTTCTCTGGCTAACTCTTAGCTCTGCACTCTGATCTTCAGGCAAGCTTTACTTGTTAGATTACAAATAAAATATCACTACAGTCTTCTGGCCTTCACATGCATGCATGTTCTCATACATGCATGCATGCATAATTAATAAAAGTGAAACAAAAGAAAAGAGATTTATATTCCATATATTCAGAAATCTTAACAATGTTTATCCTTTTTGTTGCCTTCCTTAGGTTCAAAACTGGCCAAATCAATGGTGATTTGCTGATATACCATGTCTTGCTGACTTTAAAGCCATATTATGCAAAGCCATATGAAATTGTAGTGGACCTTACCCACACTGGACCTAGCAATCGCTTTAAAACAGACTTCCTCTCTAAGTGGTTTGTTGTTTTTCCTGGCTTCGCTTACGACAATGTGTCTGCAGTCTATATCTATAACTGTAACTCCTGGGTCAGGGAGTACACCAAGTACCACGAGCGGCTGCTGACTGGCCTGAAGGGCAGCAAACGGCTTATATTTATAGACTGCCCCGGGAAGCTGGCTGAGCACATAGAGCATGAGCAACAGAAACTCCCTGCTGCCACCTTGGCTCTGGAAGAGGACCTAAAGGTGTTCCACAATGCTCTCAAGCTAGCTCACAAAGACACCAAAGTCTCTATTAAGGTAACTTCCCATCTGTTTTTGAATGATTTGGTGCCTTTCTTGACCAACCAATTTATAGTCTGACTTCTACAAGTATTACTGTAGTTGCATATCCAATATCAGTTATATCCAGATGTGGAAAGACCAAGATTTCTGTCTTTCTTGTGGTCCTGCAAAAGGTGTGAAAAGTATGCACTTAAAAGACACTCATGGGGGCTGGTTCCAGAGGTCTAGGGTTCAATTCCCAGCACCCACATAGTGGCTCATAACCGTCTGTAGCTTCAGTTCCTGAGGGCGCCAGACACACGTGATGCACAGATACGTATGCAGTTAAACACTCATACAAATAAAATAGATTAACTTTTAAGGCACTGAAGGTCAGGCTAGGAGCAGAAGAATGCTGTAGTTCCTCACTGTGACTCTGCCTAGCAGTCGAGTGTGCAAAGTAGAAAGGACCTACATGGTTCTCTTAATCAGTTCATGATTTTTCAGAGTAGTGAGTTTGACCCATTCTATCACCTGTTTATGAAATTCATGGCCTTTTTTTTTTTTTTTTTTTTTTTTTTTTGGTTTTTCGAGACAGGGTTTCTCTGTGGTTTTGGAGCCTGTCCTGGAACTAGCTCTTGTAGACCAGGGTGGTCTCGAACTCACAGAGATCCGCCTGCCTCTGCCTCCCAAGTGCTGGGATTAAAGGCGTGCACCACCACCACTCGGCTTTCATGGCCTTTTTTATAGAATAATTTTTTTGTGATGGTGTCAGTTTCTTTTGAGTATGTTTATAAGTAATTGTTAAGTAATTTAAATATCTAATGGTACTATCTTGAATATATAATAGTAACATTTAAATGGCAAACATCATGTGGGGGTGCTTGGGTGAGTTGGTTTTGAGCCTTCTGAGAATTTTATATAATGGAATTTAATTCTCCTCTTCCTCACCACCATTTTTCAGGTTGGTTCTACTGCTGTTCAAGTAACCTCAGCAGAGAGAACAAAAGTATTGGGGCAATCCGTCTTTTTAAATGACATCTACTATGCTTCTGAAATCGAAGAGATCTGCCTAGTGGATGAGAACCAGTTCACCTTAACCATTGCAAACCAAGGCACACCACTTACCTTCATGCATCAGGAGTGTGAAGCCATTGTCCAGTCTATCATTCATATCAGGACCCGCTGGGAGCTGTCACAGCCTGACTCCATCCCCCAGCATACCAAGATTCGACCAAAAGATGTTCCTGGGACACTGCTTAATATTGCATTACTTAATTTAGGCAGTTCAGACCCTAGTCTACGGTAGGTATTTCTCTCCCGCACTTCCCCCCTTTTCTTTTTTAATTGTCTTTTAAGTTCACTTCAGGTTAAATAGTGTATCACTATTCACTGAGAGTATCATTGTTTAGAGGAGGAAGGCCTAAAGTTCAGTAACCCAAATGCATTACTACTGTCTACCTATTTCACTTTAGTAAGATTCTCTAAAGAAATCGTATGTTGGTCTCCTTGCCTCAGTGGCAGAAGCAACATGACAAAAAGGATGTCATCCACTGGAAAGCATCCCAGTAAAATACACACACACAGTATGTCACTGCTGTGGCCCTAAATTGTCCTCCAGATGACCTGTGGCCAAGTAGAAGACAATGTATAACTGAGGGGCTGAAGCAAACACTGCTGGGACTTGGTGAATGAGGCACCTAAACATTGTCTTAGAGATTCAGATGTAGATCCCATGAAGGAACAACAACTGAACCCAGGAGAGCAGCTGTGGTAGAACCCGGTGCAGCTCAAGGTTTCAACCATCAGCCCTAAGATAACAGTTTCAGAACTGTTTTTAAAAAGATTCTTCCTTCCCTCCCCATCTTCCCCTTCCTCCCTCATTTCCCTTCCTCTGAGCACAGTCTAATTGGCTCTGTTTGGGCATTGTGACAGTCTGCTGTGTCGGCCTGTGGAGCCAGCAGATTTGGCTTTGGTGTGGGGCTTCTATTTTCACTTCTTAGGCCTGAGCTCTCCTTTTTGGTAACAGTAACGTGCCTTCCGACTGCACCTCTAAAGATGTGATATATAGCGTTTGTGGTCGGATAGTACAACACTAATGAGCAGTTTGTGTTTAGAGAATAGTATTTTTCCCCATCCCTTCTTGTCTCTCCTTGGTTCCCCATTTCCTTTTTCTTCCATCTCCTTTTCTTGTTTAGCTGGTTCTTTATCTTAGATATCTTGGGAATGTCAAGATTTTTACTAATGGAGATGGAACATTCCTAATCTAAAATCCAAAATCTGAAGCGTCTTGTGTATTTTGTCCAGATTTATAACATGACATTTTTTATTAAGATGGGCTCTCATTGTATAACTCTGGCTGGTCTAGAATATGCTGGGATTAAAGTTACTTGCTACCACACCCAGCCTATTTCAGAGTTTTTAATTATAGGTGTTCATTTTGCAAAATCTATGTAAATATTTCAAACCCAGAAAACACATCTGATCATGATCATTTGAGGTAAGAGATACTAGACTTAGGAACTCTTTCTTAGGAGATATAGATATAGATATATAGATAGATAGATATAGATAGATAGATAGATATAGATAGATAGATATAGATAGATATATGTCATAGCTTAGGTTTCATAATGGGCCTTTTAGGCTTTCAATTTTTTGTTTATTTAAAAGAAAAGATATATGTCCAGCATGATGACTCCATGGTAAAGAAGTGTTTGACTAACATTGTGGAAGACTGACTTTTGACATTCTTGTATGTGTTTTGGCTTGTTTCTGTCTGCATATATGCAGACACACACAAATAAATAAGTGTAATTAAAAACTTTAAGTCAGATGTATAGCATATACTTTTCACACTTGCATGCAGGAAGCACACACAGATACATCTCTGTGAGTTCTAGGCCAGACTAGTCTACATAGCAAACTCTGGTTCAGCCAGGACTACATTGTGAGACCCTGTCTTGGGGTAGGGGAGACATCTCAAGATCAATAATCAACAGAATTTTTTTTTAAATATTTATTTATTTATTTATTATGTATACAATATTCTGTCTGTGTGTATGTCTGCAGGCCAGAAGAGGGCACCAGATCTCATTACAGATGGTTGTGAGCCACCATGTGGTTGCTGGGAATTGAACTCAGGACCTTTGGAAGAGCAGGCAATGCTCTTAACCGCTGAGCCATCTCTCCAGCCCCTCAACAGAATTTTTTTATATAGGCTTCATGGAATCCCAAAAAAGGCTCACTAAATTTTATGTGTGCTTGACTTCCCTTTTCCCGGAAGGCTCTCTGACACATAGTCCAAGTTACAGGAGCCCACATGTTTTTTTGTTTTTTGTTTTTTTTGGTTTTTTTTAATGATTGATTTTATTTTTATATGCATTGATGTTTTGCCTGCATGTGTGTCTGTATGAGGGTGTCAGATCCCCTGGAACTGGAGTTACAGAAAGTTGTGAGCTGCCGTGTAGGTGCTGGGAATTGATCCTAGGTCCTCTGGAAGAACAGCTGACCCATATCTCCAGCCCCAGGAGCCACTTTTTTATAGCTCTTAAATAATGTAAAATAACATTGACATAGTGTGACTTTAAGTTTCTACTAGTTAGTGGAAGATAAATTCATGAGTATTGACATTAGTGTTCTCATTTTAGGAAAATTGAGCTATGAAACTGTCTTTGTTCTTAATTCCAAGGAGGTTTTTTATTATTATTATTATTATTATTATTTATAGATCAGGTTTTCTGGTTTTAGGGACAGAGTCTTTCTAGCCTGGAATTTACAGTCCTCCCACCTTGGACTGCTAAATTCTAGGATTACAGACCTGTGCCGTATGCCTTGCCCTATGACACCTTTGTTAAATAATGCTAATGGCTATCTCACTATTATTAGTTTGAGTGAAATTGTGCCATTTTCTAGTGACAAAGCAAGCAGACAGCTTTCAGTTGTTGGTAAAGCATATCATACCAGAAGAAAAAACACTTAGACAAACAAATTTCCATGGCTTTTTCCTCTGTTTCAACATGGCAAAAATTCAGAGGTAATGAAAACCTGAAATTTACTGAATAACCCAACAGGTTTTTGTTTTGTTTTGGTGTGTGTGTGTGTTTTAAACTTGAGCTTGTTATTTGATATGGGATAAGGCGGTGTGGGATGGAGTGGAATGGGATGGAATTGGGAGTGGGGGCATTATTTTGGGATGTTAGAGATCAAACCAGGGCCTCCCACATGTAAGGAAAGCACTGTACCACTGAAGTTCTTTAAACTTCTGATTTCCTTAAATATGTTTGTATATATTTGTAACTTATTTTTTGGTTCTAATAGACCATAGATAACGTATGATTGGTTTCATTGGTTTTATATAATAGAGTGAGGTCACAGAGCAGAAGATGTAACTACATCTTTTTTAACTTTGATTTTAACCACTAGTTTGCAGTGAAAATTGTAGGACACCCAGACATTTTGGGGATATCCTTACTTGAACACTCCTAACATTATAATCTGATTAAATGCCTCCTCTTAAAAAATGAAGGGATCTCATTATGTAGCCCTAACTGGCCTGGAACTTCCTCTGTAGATCAGGCTGGCCTCAAACTCGTAAGAGATCTACCTCCTTTGCCTTCTGAGTGCCAGGATGAAAGGCATGCGCCACCAGGCCTCTTTCTCTCTTAGTCTCTATTTCACTGGGTCTACCAGAGAATAACCACCAGCAGAGTTTTGACCTCACTGAAAACACGGCATGCCTTTATTTTGTCATTTGTTCCTGTTGATTCACCTAGTCTCTAAATCTTTGCTGGTTTATGCTCCTGTGAAAATTTCTAGAAAGGCCTACAACACCTGCCTGTCTTAGGAGCCTTGTGGGCTCTTGTGGTATCAATTTCATAAATCTCTTGTTTGGGGCTTACTCTATATTCTGTCTCTAGTCAATCGTAACACTGAAAAAGAATTAACTGTGCTTTGTAATACAATCTTGAGTTGTATGTTGTGGGAAAAATAAAATTACAAAAGAAATTTAAAACAATCTCCTTTGCATTTTCTCTTAGGTCTGCTGCCTATAATCTTCTGTGTGCCTTAACTTGTACCTTTAATTTAAAAATTGAGGGCCAGTTACTAGAGACATCAGGGTTATGCATCCCTGCCAACAACACCCTCTTTATTGTCTCAATCAGTAAGACGCTTGCAGCCAATGAGCCACACCTCACCTTAGAGTTTTTGGAAGAGTGTATTTCTGGATTTAGCAAATCTAGTAAGTAATGATTTTCTTTAATGCTCAAAATGATTCTAAGAAATTCAAAGAACTTTTTTTGTTTGGAAATTAACCAGTGGGCTTTCACTTACTTTATTTGTACTTTTTAAAAACTTTCCTCCTCCCCCCCTTTGGCCTGGGTACCCTGTAACTAAAGGAATTCTGAAAGAAAATCTTAGTGTGATGTACAGAGAAGCCTATCAGAACTCTGTCAGGAAGTTCAGGGAGCTGGGGGGTCCTCTTCCCTGCGCTTCAAGGATTTTCTTCTTTATTTCCACTACATGAACTTTAGTGTTTCTTCTCATAGACAGAAATTGAACACATCTCCTTGATTATTAAGGAAATAGTTACTTTTCTTTTCTATAGCTGATTTTGAACTATGGTTTTTATTGGACATTTGTGTTTCATAAAGAATGTCATGGTAGGTGATGCTAGATCCGGCATCAGTCCCATTAATTTGCTACCTTTTCTTTTTATCTGTCCACCTCCACACCCTGTAGTAGCATAGACGATGTTCTTCTCCTGGCTCCATTCCCGACATTTCCTTCTCTGTTTCGCCCTATAACACAAAAAGCTTTTTTCCCTGCATTCTTCATTCAAACACATTTCTTAATATTTTAGTATTAGGTTTTTAAATGCTTTTCACAAATCATTAAGATTATGTCAGATATGTTTTGTTCTGGTTTTTTTGTTTTTGGGGTTTTTTTAAATCAAGCAAAAGATGTAGGAGTGTAACTCTGATAAGAACTTGTATACGTTTGGCAAAAGAAGAAAAGTGCAAAGCTTTATTAATAACTAAATGTCTGAAGATATTTGAGTGTGTGAGCAGGCATGCTGTGTTCCTGTATAAACAGCTCTTGTGAAATCATTTCAGATTTAATCTAACCCCATCAAAGTAGCTATGGAATTTCAAATTTTCAAATGATTTTAAATTCTTGTGAAAATGAATAGCTGAGAAAATATTGAAAAGAAAGGAAATACAAATATTACAGATATCTTTACATCTGTACACATTATAATGACACAGTATCAAAACATGGATGTTCACAAATCAGCAGACAGATCGATCCACTTAAGAGAAGCAGACAGCTGAAACTTCACAAACTGCTTGGGAAGATGAAACCATCTAAAAGAGTTTAGGAAATGAGCTAAGTTAGGCCATTTACACAAAAGATACCAGAGTAAGTTCTGGTTATATTTAAGAGTTGAATATAAATCTAGAAGCGTTAATAAAAGAAGTGGGTACTTAGTTGCTTTTATGAAAGTAGAATAGGTAAAACAAACACACAAGATAGAAGCAGAGTAAATAATGAACAAATGTGCTTCATGAGACTTTCGAATACACAGAGTACAAATACAAAAAAAGAAAACAGTGAATGCCCAAACTAGAGCTGGAGATGACTTTGGAGAGACTGTGGAAAGCTGAGTGTCCTTAGTTGAGAAGAGCTCTGTCGGTTTGTGAGTCACAGAACCATGTCCATCATACTAAGAAAAGAATTTTTAAGTTTGTTACTTAAAAAATACATATTAAAAGTATTGTGAAATGACTGATTAGGTATCAGATTGAAAAATACTTTTAAGCCGGGCGGTGGTGGCGCACGCCTTTAATCCCAGCACTCGGGAGGCAGAGGCAGGCGGATCTCTGTGAGTTCGAGACCAGCCTGGTCTACAAGAGCTAGTTCCAGGACAGACTCCAAAACCACAGAGAAACCCTGTCTCGAAAAACCAAAAAAAAAAAAAAAAAAAAAAATACTTTTAAAGATTAAATCCTGATGGTCAATAGCATTGAAACAAGGATGATTTTTCTAGAAAGACTTTTAAGTAGATTAGACCCTTAAGAATATTCACATCTTCAGGAGCCAGCAAGGTGACTCAGTGGGTAAAGGTACTTGCCACAAAGCCTGGCAATCTGAGTTCAATCCCCAGAGCCCATGTTAAGGTGAAAAGGGGAAACCAACCCCACAAAGTTATCCTCTGACCTCCCCAGGGCTCTGCCCTCCCCCCACTTTTAAAAAGAATTAATGGTGAGATGTGTGTAGCATACTGTTTTTATGTTGATGTTTTAAAACTAAGGTCTATCTTGTTATAGTAAAGTGTGCGGGTATTAAGTGAGTAGGTGTTAATTGGTGAGCTTTGACAGTGGGTGCATCATGAAAGTGTCTTCTAAATCACAGCCCACAATATTTCTAGTGTCCAGAAACCTCTCTCAATACTACCCCTCACCAAAGTGACATTTTATGACCTCCATTGTCATGTATTCATTTTGCCTACTTTCCAATTTATTAAAGCTACTTAGTAGAAAAAAAGAGTTGGAAAATCAAACGAGCAAACAAATTAAGGTGCTGGTTCTCTTTAATAGAAAATATGATGCCATTAAAAGTGATTGGATCCAAAGTTTCAGTTTGGAAAAGTGAAGGTGGTGGCGCACACCTTTAATCCCAGCACTCAGGAGGCAGAGGCAGGCGGATCTCTGTGAGTTTGAGGCCAGCCTGGTCTGCAGAACAAGTTCCAGAAATGGCTCCATAGCTACTGAGAAACCCTGTCTCAAATAAATAAATAAATAAATAAATAAATAAAAAGTTTAAAGAATGGGTGGTAGTGGTAGTCACGTAACAATTTGAATGTACTTTATGCCACCAAACTATATACTTTAAAATGTTAGAATGGAATGGCCATGCATGGCAGTGTATACTTTTAATTCCAGCACTAGGGAGGCAAAGGCATGTGGAACTCTATGAGTTTGAGGACAGCCAGGGCTATGTAGAGAGACCCTATCTAAAATAAAACAACAACAACAAAATTTAAAGATTAGAATATGTTTCAGTACAGTTTTTTGTTTGTTTTTTCTGTTTTGAGACAAGTTTCTCTGTTGCCTTGGCTATCATAGAACTCACTCTGTAAATCAGGCTTGGTGTGGACCACTACTCCTGGTTTGGTTTACTGACTTTTAAAATTATTTCTTCAGCTGGGTGGTGTTGACACACACCCTTAATCCCAGCACTCCAAAAGCAGACAGCAAGCAGAGCTTTTGAGTTCAAGGCTATCCTGGTCTACAGAGTGAGTTTCAGGACAACCAAGGCTATATAGGCCTTGTCTCGAAAAAACCAAACAAGGAAAAAAATATTTTTTCAAAGCTTAGTATCTTTACCTCCTATCTAAATGTTTGTCCATTCTTTGCTTTCAGCCTCCCCTCCATTTCTTCATGGTAAAATCATTGCTGCGACTGGAGAGGTGGGCAGCAGTTATAAATACTAGCTGCTCTTCCAGAGGTCCTGGGTCTGTATAAATAAATACAAATAAAGCTTGCCTGAAGAACAGAGTGCAGAGCTAAGCCACAAGAGGCCAGGGAGTGGTGGCACACATTTTTAATCCCAGGACTTGGAAGACAGAGGCAGATGGATCTCTGTTAGTTCAAGGCCACCCTGAGCTACACAAAATTGATCCAGTCTAAAAGAAATTGTTGGAGGAAGGGCCACTTGTTGGTTCCTGGCCACTTAGCCCCAAAATAATTGAACAGAAACTATTCATTAAATCACTGCTTGGCCCATTATTTCTAGCTTTTTATTGGCTAACTCTTCCATATTAATTTAACCCATTTTTCTTAATCTGTGTATCACCACAAGGTTGTGGTCTACCAGCAAAGTTTCAGCACGTCTGTCCCTGGCAGTGGATCATGGCCTCTCCCTAACTCTGCCTTCCTTTTACCGTGCGATAGGCCAAGCCAGTTTCTTTATTTGTTAACCAATAAAAGCAACACATAAACAGAAGGACCTCCTACACCATTTCCCCTTTTCTGTTTAAACAAAAAGGAAGGCTTTAGCTTTAACATAGTAAAATTACATATAACAGAACAGGTATTAAGCAAGAAATATAGTTATAATATTTATATCTACTTTATCTTTTATCATAACTATGGAAAATTATAATTATTACTATCAATTCTTTAACTCTATCAAAGACTCCAGAAGGATATAATATTACCTAAGTAAACAGGAAGAGCATTTTAAGCAACTTCCAAAACTCTAGAATAGACAGAGATATCTTGCTACCTGGACAGTCACCCAAAGTTCTTTTGTGTACCGTTGGAGCATCCATATTTAGCCTACAGGCCCATAGTATCCAGCAGACTTTTCTATGAAGCAGGAAATTTTAAAGACAGTTCCACCTATATTGGCAGTTTGTCAGTCACTTTCTTCTGTGTCCTGCAGAATGTCTATTGAGTCTTTCATGAAGCAGGAACCCTGAAGTATCGTCTAACCTTTAGGCAAGTTTAGCAGTCATCTCTCTGTGGGTCCTGTATGTTCAGTTTATCAAGCAGTACAGGCAAGAACAGTTTCTTGCCCAAATGTCTAGCAAACTCCATAAGGAGCCTTTTTGATGCCCATCTTCCTCTTGAAGTAATTGGTGTTGCCAGGAGCAGATGTGTCTCATTGTCCATAAAAAGTCCTAAGTTATTAAAACATTTAAATGTCATATTTTGAAGGTCTCTGAAAGATTTGAAGAATACCTATATAACTGAAATATTTTTTTTAATTTATTTATTTTTATTTATTATTTGTTTATTATGTATAGTGTTCTGTCTGCATGTGTCCCTGCAGGCCAGAAGAGGGCACCAGATCAGATGGTTGTGAGCCACCATGTGGTTGCTGGGAATTGAACTCAGGACCTCTGGAAGAACATCCAGTGCTCTTAACCTCTGAGCCATCTCTCCAGCCCTGAAATATATTTTTATATATCTAGAAAACCTAACATAAGTACAAACTTGACTATTACAGATAAAAAGTACCTCATTTGACTGGGTTTTTTTAGTCAAATTGTTTGTATTCTTTTTCAGAGTTTTGAATTTTTCTTTTAATTGATCAGTGTCAGTCTGTAAAGACTTTATTATTTCTAAAAGTGCCTCATTTTGGGCCCTATTATCAAACCATGTTTTTAAGGAGAAAATATGGAGGACAAAACTAATCCCCAGAATCAAATATGATAGGAGGGAAATCATATAAACCTTACATGACATGTACATAGTATAAGTAAAAAAGCTAGTGAATTTTTGGATTCTTAGATTGTCATTTTTACTTTTAAATTATAAATTTATAATTTATATTTTTTTATTTTAAATCTTACCTGTGGTTGAGTTAGCTGGAGTAGGTGCAATAACCGTTACCTGCCAGTAGGTGTCACTGTGCACTTGTAGTCGTGTGGCTGATTTGAATCTGATTTTGGTGTCAAATACTGAAAGATGTTTAAATTAAAACAGTCATTTAGTGTAAATTACAGATTCTGTGCTCCCCAGGGGAGCTATTTGGCAGCCACATGGGACAGTCGGTGGAGGGAGGCGAGCACCTCCTGTTGGGGGCAGAGGGTATGTTGCCTGTGGTGGCAGTGGCAGCACTGGGCACGAATTCCTCAGCCTTTTTCTGCCTTGGCCTCCTGCATCTCTCCACCCACCTCAGACCCCGAAGTCAGCCAGTAGTGATTACTCAGGGCTGGGAATTTTATACCCAAAATGAACAGCATGGAGCCTGACCACGGCTTGCCCCATGTTGGGCGCCAACTGTAGAAATTAGTTCAATTCAGGAAATAACCAGGCTAGCTAAAGGATAAAACAATTATATTTTTGTTTATTATAAGGGGAAAACTCACAAAACAGAAACAAGAAGTCCAAGCTCAGCTGTGCCCCAGCAAGAATCACACAGACAGCGAGCACCTGGTTCATGCCCCAGTTTTCTCTCAGGCTCCAGAAAGACACACCTTAACTGGGATCCACCTCTTAAAGATAATTGGCTAACAAGGTTTCTCCATCAAGAAATAGCTCACACAAAGGTGATCCCAGCACTTGGGATCATAGGCCTTTAATCCTAGCACTAGGGTGGTGGAGACAGAAGTGATATGGCTGAAGGGAGAGAGGAATATAAGGCTCAGTGCAGTCTTAGGTTTGGTGGATACAGATGCAGTCTGAAGATATAGTCTGAGGTGCAGTCTGAGGACAGGATTACCCCTTTGGTCTGAAAATTCGGTAGAGGTAAAAGGTCTTTCCTGGTACTTGCTACACTGCTTCTTTGATCTCTCAGCTTTCACCTCCTGGCTCTGGGTTTTTATTATTAAGAACAATTAGAATTCATGCTACATGGATCTGATTCCCAACACCCATGTAATTGGCTTACAGTCATCTGTAACTCTTTTTTTTTTTTAATAAAAAATATTTATTTATTATGTGTACAGCATTCCTTCCATGTGTGCCCACAACCCAGAAGGGGGCGCCTGGTCTCATTATAGATGGCTGTGAGCCACCATGTGGTTGCTGGGAATTGAACTCAGGACCTCTGGAAGAGCAGTCAGTGCTCTTAACCACTGAGCCATTTCTCCAGCCCCTCATCTGTAACTCTTCTCCCAGGGGATCAGACACCCTCTTCCAGCCTCCTTGGGTACCAGTCAAGCATGTGGTGCACAGATATACATGTACACAAAATACTCATACACATAAAAATTAAAATTTTGTAATTTTCATTGACTATCTGTATTAATTCAGTATTTTTTCCACAGGTATTGAATTGAAGCACCTTTGTTTGGAATATATGACTCCATGGCTGTTAAATCTAGTTCGTTTTTGTAAACATAATGATGATGCTAAACGACAAAGGGTTACTGCCATCCTTGATAAGCTAATAACAATGACTATAAATGAGAAGCAGATGTACCCTTCTATTCAAGCGAAAATATGGGGAAGCCTTGGGCAGGTACTGAATTTGCACTGATACTCACCTAGTACCTCCTTGTGCTACTAACTCTTAGTGCCCACATTATACAGAGCATACCATTCTCTCCTTCAGAAGCATGCAGATACATTCCCAACCCTGCAAATAGTTAATGTATTTCAGAGCTCTCCTTGTTGTATAATTGTATAGAGTTTAACTGTAGAAACCTATTGTCATTTGTCATAAATAGTGTTTAAATATGTACCCCATTCCCTATACACCAGAGATCTCAGTAAATGCTTCTTAATGCTGTTGTTCAGAACATTTGGTTTCATTTACAATTGGAGCATAAGCTATGATACAACTTTCCTTAATCTGACAAAGGAAGTGCATATTATTCCTTAGAATAATCACTTAAGGAAGCAGTCCTTACTAGACAATGCTGTGAATGTCTAAATGACTATGGAGCCAATTTCCTGATTGTGTGATGTGGTTAAAGTCATTAGATTGGTCGTGTATTACTGTCTTAGATGAGCAGAGAGGCACTTTCTGAGTGACTGAAGATAGGCATGCACAGATATTTAAACTCTGAACACTGGTCTTAGTCTAAAGGAATCAGGGAGCAGCCTCCTACTGTCCTGGATAGTTTACAGGTCTCTAAGAATATAACTTTGAAAATCTGGAGGAAAACAGGGTGTCTCTACTTCTTGGACTCTTTTGAGTGTTTCTTCATTGAAAATTAAGCCATCAGTATGCTTGAAAACAGCAAGACTTTCCCTTGTTTCGCCAGATCACAGATCTGCTGGATGTTGTGCTTGACAGTTTCATCAAAACCAGTGCTACAGGAGGGTTAGGGTCTATCAAGGCTGAGGTGATGGCAGATACAGCTGTGGCTTTGGCTTCTGGAAATGTGAAATTGGTGTCAAGTAAGGTAACCACTTTTTCTGTACCTCTTGGATTATGCCATAGTACTTCTGTTTATCATCCTGAGAGTTTTTGTCTTGTAACTAGCTAAGGTTAAACTTACTTAAGTGGGGGGTATGGGTGTGTGTTCTGTGGCTTCTTATATGTAGAAGTCAAAGGATAACTTGTAGGAGTTAGTTCTCTCCTTCCGCCTGATGGGTCCCAAGGATCAAACCCAAGGTTTGGCTATCTGTTTTTTATAACAAATATCACTTAATGGCATGATGAACATTAACTATTTCTAGAAAATTTATCTACATATGTGTGTGCATGTAAACATACAGAGTATCCTGTTTTTCAGGAGTGTATGAGAGATATTCCAACATGCAACTTAGCCTGCTGAGCCATCTTATCAACCCTGAATTTATTTTTTTAAGATTTATTTTTCTTTTATGTGTGTGAGTGGACGTGTGTGTGTCCCACATGTGCTCATTTTCTGCAGAGGCCAGAAAATGGTGTTAGATCCCCTGCAACTGAAAATGCAGATGGTTGTTAGTTGCTATTTGGGTCCTGGAGACCAAAGTCCTCAGCAAGATCAGCCAATGCTTTTAACCTGAGCTCTCTCCAACCCCCTGAACTTTTTTTATGAAGAAACTTTTAGTCTCGTGTTTTTAAAACATGTTCTTCTTTACAGGTTATTGGACGGATGTGTAAAATAATAGACAAGACTTGCTTATCTCCAACTCCAACTTTAGAACAGCATTTAATGTGGGATGATATTGCTATTTTAGCCCGCTACATGCTGATGCTGTCCTTCAACAATTCCCTCGATGTGGCAGCTCATCTGCCCTATCTCTTCCATGTTGTCACGTTCTTAGTAGCCACGGGCCCCTTGTCCCTTCGAGCGTCCACACATGGATTGGTCATTAATATCATTCACTCTCTGTGTACTTGTTCACAACTTCATTTTAGTGGTAAGTTTCTAGAAGGTAATCTGGTTTTGTTGTTGTTAATGTTGTTTTCGTTTTTAAAGACAGGAGAAGGTAATCTTTTTTTTTTTTTTTTAACTAGGTCTTTTCTCAGTTTTACCTTACCTGACTGTTGTAGGTTTATTACTGTGATTGTATCATCTCACCAGGCATAGAAGCAGTAATTTGAAATTCTATCAAAGAAGAAAATAATAAAAATTATTTCCATGCCATGGAAAGCTATAATAAAAGTTTTCTATGTTTCATGCAGATAGTCATAATTATCATCTAGTCTGAAAGCTTGTTGTAAGGTGATAGTGCTGCATTACTGGTGCCAGGATGTTATTTAACTGCTAATATAATAACATCTAGAGATTTGACTCAGGCAGCACAGCTGTGTGATGTCTGCATGATATTTAAATTTTCTTGAATTCAAGATGAAACGTAACACTTTAGAATTAAAATTTTGATTATTTTCTTTTTCTTTTACAGAAGAGACCAAGCAAGTTTTAAGGCTCAGTCTAACAGAATTCTCATTACCCAAATTTTACTTACTGTTTGGCATTAGCAAAGTTAAGTCAGCTGCTGTCATCGCCTTCCGTTCCAGTTACCGGGACCGATCTTTCTCCCCAGGCTCCTATGAGAGGGAGACTTTTGCTTTGACATCCCTGGAAACAGTCACCGAGGCTTTATTGGAGATCATGGAGGTACAGAAGGGAAAATGACAAGAAACTAAACTAAAATCATATTTAAAATATGTAATATGTAGGGTGTAGTGGCATAAACCTTTAATCTTAGCATTCAGGAGACAGAGGCAGGTGGATTTCTGTGAGTTTCAAGCCAACTGAGTGTATTAGGGAATTCTGGGCCAGGCAGGGTACATAGTAATACTTTGTCTGAAAAATAATTTTCTGATATATAGAGGAAATGCTGGTTCGTTCTGCTATATTAAACATAGAACTTAAGGTATTTCTTTAAAATGTGTTCATTTTTTAGAGTAATTTTACTTTGTGTGTATAAATGCTTTGCCTACATGTTTGTTTGTGCGCCACATGTCGTGCCCAAGGGTCAGAAGAGGAGGACATCAGATTCCCTAGACCTGGAGTTATGGTTATGAACCACTTTGTGGATTCTGGGAACAGAACCTATATTCTCTTCAAGAACATCAAGTGCTCTTAGCTGCTGAGCCATCTCGCCAATCCCTGGAATGTGTTTTTTATAATAAATATCACTTAATGACATGATGAACATAAATATTTCTAGAAACATTCATGTACATATATATATGTATATGTGTATATATATAAACATACAGAGTATCCTGTTTTTCAGGCATGTATGAGAGATATTCCAACATGCAAGTGGCTGGATCAGTGGACAGAACTAGCACAAAGGTGTGTCCTAAGTTAAACAAACTGTAAAAGTATGTGTATTGTTGAAAATAGCTCTTGCAGCATAATTTAATTAGTCTTGTATTTATTGTGTACATAAACAAAGATTTTTATAAGTTCTTTGACTTTTTAATTTCAGATTTGCATTTCAGTACAACCCATCCCTGCAGCCAAGAGCTCTTGTGGTGTTTGGCTGTATTAGCAAACGTGTGTCTCACGGGCAGATAAAGCAGATTATCCGAATTCTTAGCAAGGTACTTACTCTATTTTACATAAAGATTTGTCCCAAATTATAAACTATAACTTCCAGTTTTTAAAAACAATCAAAATTTAAGTAATATATCTTGAAACAATTTTTTCCTTACTGTAATTCTTTGAAGTGATGAAATATTATCAGGAGAAAATACCTTTAAGTTCAATGTGGTGACGAAGGCCTTTAACCCCAGCACTCTGGATACAGAGGCAGATGGATCTCTGTGAGTTTGAGGCCAACCTGGTCTATACAGTGAGTTCCAGAGTAGCCAGCACTACATAATAGAGAGAACTTGTCTCAAAAATAACAAAAAAAGAAAAATACCTTTTAAAAAGAATGTTTGGCTTTTTTTTTCTAATCAAGTATACTTAATAGTCTATCAGTTCTCAAAGCCTTATAGCCTTATATAAAGCTACATAGCTCATAATTAATATAATAATGCTCTTCTTACTAGAATGTAATATAGAAATATTTTCAAAATAAGAAACCAATTATACAGTGTTCACCATTTTTAGAAATAGTTTGTCAAATAAACTACTTGTCAAATACCTAAATGTGTCTCAGCTAAATCTGAGAGTCATTGTAGGAGCTGATGTTTTATTTCCATGAAAAGTCAAATAAAGATTTCTGTTTTCCTGAAAGGCGCTTGAAAGCTGCTTAAAAGGTCCTGACACGTACAACAGTCAAGTTCTAATAGAAGCCACAGTGATAGCCCTGACCAAACTACAGCCGCTTCTCAATAAGGTGATGATCGTATCGAGCATGAGTTTATTCATTTTGGGTATTGTTACCATGTGTCTTTTCTTGTACAGAGTTTAGAAAATATGGTGAATTGAAAAGAGTTTATAAAGAAGAAATTATAGTCAAAGTGGAGTGATGTTGCTGGGCCCTAACGTCTTTCTTGTTGGAGGGGAGGTTATGGTGAGAAGGGGTAGTGTCAGCGTCTCAGACACTGACAGTCAGAAGGCAGACAGCCGACTTGTTTATTTAACAAGGAGGGGAAGCTCATACACCCTCCCAGCACCCAAGCGTTCCCAGCAGTTGACATTGCATGGTCACTCCTCATCGACTGTGCAGGAACAGAACCTCTGACAGTACCAGGTAGACTCTAGGTTGGCTCCTGTCAGTCTAGTAGACCTTAACTTCCTATAGTTTCTTGTCATAAGAGTTAGAAAACAGGGTGGATTAGTATAGCATGGTGGCCACACCTTTAGTCCCCAACATTCATGAAGTAGAGGCAGGTCAGTCTCCATGTGCGTGAGGCCAGCCTGGTCTACATAGCAAATCCCAGGACAGCCAGGACTACATAGAGAATACCTGTCTCAACGAGAAAGGAAGAGGGCGGGAAGAAGAGTGGGGGAGAGGAAAGGAAAAATAAAAAGGAGGGTAGATTGAAAAGAGGTTGTGAAGAAGAAACTGTCACAAGAGTTGGTGGTTTGTGGTAGAGGAAGTATAGCACATCTTTTCTCCTAGGCTTATGTGTTTGTAGTATTTTTTTCTCTTTGCTACTAAAAAAGATAAGTATAAATTCTTGATTCTTTCATCTAATAATTTGTTGAACATCTTCTGTGTATCTGGTAGAGAGATATATTAAACATAGTTAATAAAGTGTCCTGTATCTTAGATGGTTGTGGATATTGAGAGTGAACAAATAAAGTCAGTAGACCACTACTTAATGTGTTAGTGATCCCTGATTACCACAGAGAAATGTGAAGCCAGAAGTATGCCTATGCCTGGTCATCAAAAGAGTTTGTATGCTGGACTAGTGTGTAGTGCGAAGAGATAGCACTTGCTTAGCATGTACGAGACCCTGGGTTCATCTCCACCAAGAGAGGGGGAAGGGGAGTGAGGGAGAGAGGGAGTTAAGAGTTTATACTAGTAAGAATGAGAAGTTAAAAGGGTAGAATCTAACTAGATTTAGAAATAAGCAGGACAGTGGAGTGGTGGATAGACCATTCTAGTAGAGAGGTGATGGAGAAAATTGTAAAGGTTGTGAATAGAATTAATCTAATATTCAATAGTCTTCAGAAAGGAGTTTGGAAATGATCATTTCCTGGTAGCCAATATGATAACAACAGGACACAGTTAGCCTAGAGTGCACAGTGGATCAGAGAAGGGAGGAACTGCACACTGAAGGAAAGTTAGCTTGGGTCTGCAGTGGTGACAAAGAAATGGCAGGTGTCAGCGACTACTGTAAAAGAGTCAGCAAACTCTGGGGACTAGATTTGGCATCCAGAATTGGGAGAAATCCCAGAGGAAGCTCAGGCTCTTAGCCTAGCTGATATTTTTAATTAGACACATGGATGGGTCCAAGTGCTTATCTGTCTACTCATGTTTCCCAAAGGAATAAAAACACAGAAATTTGGTGAGGTATCCTGCTTTGTTTTATGCTGCAAAATGCATGGTTTGCCACCCTAACCTGGAGTGTATCTCCTTTACCAGGACTCCCCACTGCACAAAGCCCTCTTTTGGGTTGCCGTAGCTGTGCTGCAGTTAGATGAAGTCAACTTGTATTCAGCAGGTACTGCACTTCTGGAACAGAACCTGCACACCTTAGATAGTCTTCGGATATTCAATGACAAGGTGAGTAGACTTTCCTATGAGCTCCATATTGCTCATGGTGAGTCTTTTTTTCCTGCTTGTCCATAATCTAAGTATGAGTTTAATGCATTTTATTGTAAGTATAGTTTCTTAGTAGGTCAGTAAAAACTATTTAATCCTTAGTTCCTATATAGAAATAGCCAAGAACAATATGTCCTGCTCTTAGTGATTGAAATAGTAATAAGTAGGGCTGGAAAGATGACTCAGCAGTTGGGAACACTGGTTGCTCTTCCCAGCACCCATATGGCAACATATCACAATCATCTCTTAACTCCAGTCCCAGGAATCCAGTGCCCTCTGTGACTTCCTTGGACACTGCACACACGTGATACACAAACACACATGGAAGCAAAACACCCATAAACATGAAATAAATAAATATATTTTTTCTTAATTTTAAAGTAGTATTGAGGAATAATAATAGCTACCACACTAAGCTCTGTGTATTCATTATTGCTGATTTTCATTCTCTATCCCTATTTATTTTTATTTGTAATATATGTTAGACTTTTTATTTATTCAATAATAAAACTTATTTTTATTGAAAAATTATCCTTAGTGAAAAATCTGTATAATTAGTAACAGATAATGGAAGTTGGAGAACCTAAAGAAGTTTTGTATACTTAATTTTACTAGTTTGTCCCCCTTCCCCTCCTGCTTTCCCTACAATCTCACTTTAAAGAATACCATTAGCAGCCATCTTCACATTTATTAACCTAGATAGGGGCTGGATTTTGGCTCAAAGTATAGAGGATAAAATTAAACAGTAGAAAATTGGGCTAGTGGTGTGACTTCGTAAGTACTTACGACCGAGCCTGAAAACCTGAATTCAAGTCCCAAGACTTACATAATGACATAGTAGAAGCATATGTGCACTAAATATTGTTTCAAAACCAATACAAAATTATATTCCTTTTGTTTTGGAGAAAAATAGAAACAGCCTAAGAGAAAAGAGAAGATTCTTTTGAAAAGAGGATGTGTGTGTACATGTGCTTACATTATATTTGAAATTTCCTTGAAATGAACTGAACTAAACTATGGGGAAACAGAGCGTGACCTAAGTATGAAGGTACCTGGTCTACAGTACTTGTTCAGTGTATATAATGTGGTGCAGACACAAAACAACTGGAGGTCTAGGAAGTGTGGAAACAAAGTGATAGGTAGAAGACATCTTGAAGTTTATCAGTCAGACCTGTTCATAAAAAGAGAAAAGAGTGAAATGGTAGCATCTAGAATATGTCTGGTTCTGAGCCAGCCCCATTGTTCTCCAGCTTCATTGTTCTGCTCTGGAGTTGTCTTGAGACAGTGGTGCTTCCAGTAGTGACTAACTGTTGGCTGTTTGTATTTTAAGAATATTTACAAATAAAATAGATGTCTTTAAAGCAACTGCCTTGCTATTTTCTTTCTTTCACATGGTTTTTTTTTTTTTTTTTTTTTTTTTTGATTTTTCGAGACAGGGTTTCTCTGTGGCTTTGGAGCCTGTCCTGGAACTAGCTCTTGTAGACCAGGCTGGTCTTGAACTCACAGAGATCCGCCTGCCTCTGCCTCCCGAGTGCTGGGATTAAAGGCGTGCGCCACCATCGCCCGGCTTTTCACATGTATTTTTGTGTTTGTTGGGGTGAGTCACGTCACAGTATGTATGGGGGTAAGAGGACAACTTGTGGGGGTCATCTCTCTTACCATGTGGATTCCAAGACTAGATTTCAGGTGATCCGACTTGACCGCAAGCACCCTTCACCACTGAGCCCTCTCATCAGCCCCTGCCTTGCCATTTTTACTTTTGGAACATCGTAAAAAGAGGGGCTAATCTTGACACCAAGGCCCCAAAGTACTAGGAATCAGAGTTAATAAAGATTTATTGATATCACTAGGATGTTCTCCGGGATGGTAGAGTCAGGGTAATAGTGCACACCTCTGGGTCCTGATACTTGAGAGGCTAAAACAGACGTTTTAAACCTACATGGGCAACATAGTGAGTCTCTGTGTGAGTTTGATAGCAATTAGCAGGCAAAAGTAGCTGGGCATTGCGGCTGGTGGCTATAATGTTAGCACTTGAAAGGTTATAGACAGAAGGTGCTGGCTTTTATGTAACCTTTCCTATGCCGCAGGTTCAAGGTCAGCCTGGGATAGATGGGATTTCATTTACCAAAGACCAAAAACAAACAATAGAACAATAGCTCAAAACTGTGTATCATGGGACTGCAGATGCAGCTCAGTGGTAGAGTGTTTGCCTAGCATGCATGCATGAGGCCCTGGGTTCAGTTCCTAGCACACTCAACACACACACAAATTGTGTTGTAAATCAAAGCAATTTGAGTTTTCCACTATCTTATTACTTATCTTTTTGACTATCTTACATTTATAGTACCCTAAATGTTCTTATGGGATTTTCTGTTAACTAAAAATTTCTCCGAAAAAGTAAGTTTTTAAATAAAGTGTCTGAGCCGGGAGTATATATAGCTTAGTTGATTTGGGGTTCCAGTACTGGGAAATGAAAAAGGAAACTTTTGTATAAAGTCCATCAGCTGCCTATCTCCTAATTGTTTTTAATAGAGTCCGGAAGAAGTATTTATGGCAATCCGGAATCCTCTGGAATGGCACTGCAAGCAAATGGATCACTTTGTTGGACTCAATTTCAACTCTAACTTTAATTTTGCACTAGTTGGACACCTCTTAAAAGGTAAAGAAAGACTCTTTTTGTCGGAACATTTCATGAAATAGTATTGAAGAGCCAGAAATTACTAAAAGGAATTGATTACTTGAGATAAATTAACATAATCTAGCCCATATGCTTTACTTTAATCGAAAGCCATATCTATGAGTTGTTTCAATTAGTATTTAACTAGAACCTAATTTCCATAACAGATCTTAAAAGAGCAAAATAGGTGATAGTAAAATTCATAAGTGCTGAGCACTTAATTGCTGTTATTGTTAGTAAAACACTGCATATTCATGTTATTTCATATATGTATGTTACAGAATGTTGTACAGATTTAATCACAAAAGGCTGAGGGATTAGCTCAATTGTAGAACCTTGTTCAGTCTCCGGCATTGCCAGGGAGTAAAAGGGATTTCCAGTTAGTGTGCATTAATGTTCAGATATGATCCTAGTTACTCTTCAACTTGTTTCTAGCACGTTCTCTATCAGCACTCTTGTACTATGTACAAATGCTCCCACTGCTGTGTACTGTGTACCTTAGAGCATCACCTTTCTGGTACTGCTCTTCCGTATTTCATTGTTTTTATAGTCAACCATCTCCACTAGACTAGAGCTAACTCACTGTCTTACCTAGCTTTAGCTTCTCATTACTGACTTCAGAGCTTCATAACCATATTCTATTAAGGTGGGCAGGTTTTCTTGTTTTGTTTTTTAATTCATTTTTTACATACCAATCCCAGTTCTCCCTCCGTCTGTGCTTTCCACTCCCTCCCCATTTCCTCCTACCCCACCTCTGATCCTTCGAGAAGTTAAGAAGTTAAGGCCTCTCCTGGGAAGTCCACTAGGATTGTCCTGTCCCCTTGTTGAGACAGGACCAAGGCCCCCCCACACACACACTCCCAGCCCGAACCATGCCTAGACTGAGCAAGGTATCTCTACATAGAGAATGGGCTTTACAAAGTCAGTTCATGCATTAGAGTTAGATTCTGGTCCCACTGCCCATGGCCCCAAATGCTGCCCAAGCCACACCATTGTCAAGGTGGGCAGGTTTTTTTTTGTTTTTTTTTTAAGATTTATTTATTTATTTATTTATTTATTCATTCATTTATTTATTTATTTATTATATACAATATTCTGCCTGCATGTATCCCTGTGGGCCAGAAGAGGGTACCAGATCTCATTACAGATGGCTGTGAGCCACCATGTGGTTGCTGGGAATTGAACTCAGGACCTCTGGAAGAGCAGCCAGTGCTCTTATCCTCTGAGCCATCTCTCCAGCCCCAAGGTGGGCAGTTTTTAATTTTTTATATATATATATATCTCAGTGTGGTGGTACACACATTTAATCCTAGCACTTGGGAATCAAAAGCCGGTAGATCTCTGTGAGTTCAAGGCCAGCCTAGTCCAGAGCTACATAGTGAGACCTTGTTTCAAAAATCAATCAAAGAGCAAAAGCCCAAACCAAACAAGGAAGAAAATAGAAAAAGAAGAAATAATTTTTAAAGACCTGCCTGTTTTTATTTTATGTGCATGAATGTTTAGAGTATTTTGCCTGTGTGCGTGTATATGTAACACCTGTGAACTTGTTACCTGAGGTGGCTATAAGACACACTGGATCCCCTGGAACTGGAAGTATAGGTGGCTGTGAGCCACTTTGTGGGGTGCCGGAACCATGCTCTGGTGCTCTGTAAGAGCAACCAGTGCTCTTAACTGCTGAGCCATTGCTCCAGACCCAAAGAAGAAATACTTTTTAAGTAGTAAAGCCCTAATTTCAAATGAAATCTCAAGGGGACCTCTGATGCTTAGTTTTTGTTTGTACTTATTCCTAACCTCTGTGCTTGTTTAGGAAATGAAAATTCAACAATGCCAGCATCTTTCCTAATGCCCTCTCCTTTAGGGTTTCGGGGAGTATCCTCTTGTACACATGTGGGGTACTTACTCTTACATATAATTAACACCACATTTTTATGTTCACATTCACAAAGGGCTATTCTTGGATAGCAGGAATTTTCCTTTTCTTATAGTTACTTGTCACAGAAGAAAAGCTCAAACATCTGTTCATGAACTAAGTTAACTTGTTATTTGTTTCTTCTTTTTATAGGGTACAGGCATCCTTCACCTGCCATTGTTGCAAGAACAGTCAGAATTTTGCATACACTGCTAACTCTTGTTAACAAACATAGAAATTGTGACAAATTTGAGGTGAACACACAGAGTGTGGCTTACTTAGCAGGTAATAGCTCAAAACTGACAAAATTAGTCTACCTTTATTGTTGGCTTAGTATCACCAAGATACCTATGCCTAGCTTCAGGTCTTTGCACTAGTCCGTGCTAAATAGAGCATTCACAGTTCAGTTCTTTGATATTTAAAATTGTAATGATTTTGCCAAAATGTTTTTGATCATAAAAGAATTTGCATTGGGATCTGAAATATCCTAAAATTGGATTGCTTCAGCCTATCATCTCAGGCCTTCATAGTCTTCTATTCTGTCCTCTATCTAAATTTCATGAACATCTCCTTTTATAGCCTCTCCAAAAGGACAGGCTATTTCAAACCAATCTACTTACTGTCTCCTACAGGGCTTTCTGCCTCTTTAATACTCATTCTTTGTGCTCTTTTACCTGGGATGCCTGTCCCATCCCCACTATTTACTAAACTAAATCTATCTTATCTGCTATTTACTGTATTCTACTCAGACAATGTAGTTTGATGGAAGATGCCTATTTTCACTTTAACAAATTTTCATTGTTTCCAGTTTTTTGTTTGTTTCAAGCATGTAACCTTGAGGAAACCATTTTACATCCCAGAATATTTTTTATTATTATTATTTTTATTCTTTTTTACCCAGAATATTTTTTATCAGTGCATTTCAGATACATGCCCTGCCTGGTTTTTGTGATTATTGAAACCAAATAGGCAATCAAGTGCCTGAGAAAGTAAGGTGTTTATCAAATTTCTTTGTGTGTTTCATGTTTATGTAGAATATAAACTCTAAAGGATAAGTCTGTTCTGCAGGTATATAGACTTCAATCTCACACTGTCCAAGTCTTTTATGTGTACATGTAATAGTAATATCCTTTTAAGTTTGGAAGAAATGAATCCTGTTTTAAGTCACACTTGTGTTTTTTACAATTTTTTTTTATCTGCTTTTCCTTTTCCTGTCAGCTCTACTCACAGTGTCTGAAGAGGTTCGAAGTCGGTGTAGCCTCAAGCATAGGAAATCCCTTCTTCTTACTGATATTTCAATGGAAAATGTTCCTATGGATACATATCCCATTCATCATGGTGACCCTAGCTATAGGTAAGTGGACGTGGTATCATAATTATAGTCAGGCTTCAATTTCCCTGTGATAGAAGCTAGCAGCAAAGTAATCTAGCAGCTCAAGATGGTCTAGCAAGTGTAGAAATCAAAGCTTCCTCCTAGATGAACACTATTTTATATGGGTTGTATTAAAGTCATTCTAGTCTGTTCTGATATTATCATTAGTTCACCTCTTTAAACGCAGAACACTTGAATAATGGAAGAAAGACCATCCTGAAAGGTTTGGTTGCAGAAAAGGACCTGGGAGAAAACTAACATGAAATAGAAGTATCATTGCATGCCTAAAGACTAAGTGATATGGGGCAGAAGAGCTGACTCAACGTTTTAAAGCATTTATTTTTGTTTTTGTTTTTTAAGATTTATTTGCTATGCATGCAGTGTTCTGACCCTGCAGGTGAAAAGAGGGCACCAGATCTCATTATAGATGGCTGTGAGCACCCTGTGATTGAGCCATTGATCTTAACCTTTGAGCCTTCTCTCCAGCCCACTACTTGTATTCTTGCAAAGGACCTGGGTTCAGTTCCCATCACTCATGTGGTTGCTCACAGCCATCTGTACCTGAAGTTCCAGAGACTCTGACACCCTCTTTTGACCACCGTGGAGCACACACATGGCAAATATACATGCATGTAGGCAAAACACTCATACACGTGAAGTAAATAAAATCTTTAAAAAAAAAAAAAAAAAAAAAAAGTGGCCGGGAGGTGGTGGCACACGCCTTTAATCCCAGCACTTGGGAGGCAGAGGCAGGCGGATCTCTGTGAGTTCGAGACCAGCCTGGTCTACAAGAGCTAGTTCCAGGACAGGCTCCAAAACCACAGAGAAACCCTGTCTCAAAAAACCAAAAAAAAAAGAGAAAAAAAAAGAAAAAAAAAAGTGATATAAATTGTTAAAAACATTTGCATGCACTGTTTACTAATGTCATTACATTAGAACCTTTCTATGGTGTAGTTTTGTTGTTGTTGCTTTGATACAAGGTCTGACTTTATGTCCCTGGATGGTCTGGAACTCAGTATGTAGAGTAGACTGACCTTAAACTCACAGAGATCTGCCTCCACCAAGTTCTGGGATTAAAGGTCTTTACCACCATACCCAGCTTCTATAACGTAGGTCTATATGAGAGAATCATAAAACTCTGTCTACTATTACGTGTGGCTTCATCTAGGGTTTGTTTTTTTTTTTCTCAATGTAACTGCTATCTTTGGGGGATTGTTCTATAATATGAATTAAACAAAAATATACTTGTGGTTTGGATACACAGTGTTGAATATAAGAAAATGATCTTTGAGAGATCATTTCATTAAACTTACTAATATCTTTCTTTTTGATTGTAAGAAGACCTCACCAACACTTGACAGCAACAGTGTATGCAAGTTTTCCCCATAGACACAGTGTGTTCTATGTGTCTATTTCTTCAGTTATTCACATGAGTTTATTTTCTTGCTTTAGTTATTGAAAGGAAAAAGTAACTTAGTTGCCTGTATTTAGGAAAACTTAATTCTCAATCTTAATTTTATTGGTTTTTAAATGATGTAATAATACAAATGCTTACTTAGACTTTATTTTTTCTGATTATAAAATTCAGTGCACAGGCGGATCTCTGTGAGTTCGAGACCAGCCTGGTCTACAGAGCTAGTTCCAGGACAGGCTCCAAAGCCACAGAGAAACCCTGTCTTGAAAAACCAAAAAAAATAAATAAATAAATAAATAAAATAAAAAATAAAATTCAGTGCAAATGGGCAGTGGTGGTACACACCTTTAATCCCAGAAGCAGAAGTAGGTGATGGATATCTGTGAATTCGAGGCCAACTTGGTCTACAATGCAAGTTTCAGGAAAACCAGGACTGTTACACAGAGAAACCCTGTCTTGAAAAGTAGTTCGGGGTTTAGAACACTTGCCATGCATTTGTGATGTTCTGGATCCAATCCCTGTACTGCAGGAAAGAAAAAGGTAGCAAAATTATGCAGTATAGATCTTCCTATATAACATTGATACTTCCGGGAATACATTAGGAGTTGTACCCTAAGAGCCAACTGTAGTGTAGTGGTACATATCTGTAACGCTAGCATTCTGGAAACTAAGGCAGAAGGATTAGAAGTTCAAGACCATCCAACTTGGAATGCATAACAAGTTCGAGCCAGCCTGGGCAACTTAACGGGAACTTAGCAAGTTTGTGTCCTATAGCCCTTTAAAGTGCAGTTTTCAGACTAATTTGTTGCCATCATTAGGAAATAGGATAGCTATTAGGAATGAGTAAACAGTAGTTATATTTGTCATCTTCTTGTTAATTAATTCTTCTAAATTGTTTAAATCTCCCAGGACACTAAAGGAGAACCAGCCATGGTCTTCTCCCAAAGGTTCAGAAGGATACCTTGCAGCAACCTACCAATCTGTAGGCCAGACCAGTCCCCGGGCCAGGAAATCCATGAGCTTGGACATGGGGCAGCCTTCTCAAGCCAACACAAAGAAATTGCTTGGTTAGTTTATCTTGATTTCATGTCAAGTTTTACATTATTATTGCTGTGATAAATGGTTAACTACTTTCTCTCTTGGAATTATTTGAAACTATATCACCAATGTTTACTATTTTGATGTAACAAAAGCTTTTGTGATTTTTTAATTTATTTATTTACTTTATGTGTATGAGTGTTTTGCCTGTATTTGTATAGATGTATACCACATGTGTGCCTGGTGCCTGTGGTTGCCAGAAGGGCATCATATTCCTTGGAACTGAAGTTCCAGACATTTGTGAGCTTCCTGTTCTTGCTGGGAACAGAACCTGGATCCCTGGAAGAGTGACATGTGTTTTAATCACCAAGCCATCTCTTCAGCCCTTGTGTGGCTTTTATAAGGGAGTTTGATTTTGATACATCAGTTCAGCTATATCTTTGAGAATGAAACTTTGGAATGGCTTTGAATTTAATTTGATTTTTAGTTCTATGTTTTTAATTTTCTATTTTTAAGTATTGTGGCCTTTGAGTTTTTGGGCAACAGACCGTATAAGAGTCATTACAGATACCTAGAAGAAAGGAAGCATTGCTGTACTAGGGGTCTATAATGGTAACTTTCCCTAAATTATCATTTTGAAAACAGAATGTATCAACTGAGATCTGAAACCAGTCACCATATTTTCTTTGAAACAAAAAAGATATTTTTCAATTAATAAGGATATTCCTCTTAGAGATACATGTTTGTGGGTACATACACACACATTAGAGGAGAACCTTGTGTTGTCAGCTCACTCCTTCAAACCTTTATATTCTGAGCATTGAACTCAGATTGTCAGGCCCTAAGGCAAGCGCCTTTCCACACTGAGCCATCTTGCCAGCCCAAGATGCAATTTTTGACAGCTAATGTTGCTCAATTCATGAATATTCCTCTGAGAAATAAACCTACAATACTGAGTCCTCTCCTTTCTGGTAACTGATAAGTGAATTACTAAAAGAGACCATCCACTGACCCACAGAGCAAGTGTGAGGCACTGCTTGCCTTTCATTGGCTGCCATTTTCATTGTTACTCAGATATATTGGAATGTATAATCTGTGATCATTAATGTGAATGTGGATTTCGGTTGCCCATGCAAGCGTACTTAGTAACTTCAGGTAGTATTGTGAAAATGTTTGTGTTCATAAGGAAATTGGTGAGCAGACAACAAAGTATAACACGAATAACCTTTCAGTAGATGTTGAAAGAAGAAATAACAAATGCCAGTCATTGTTACACAGGTCTATCATCTTCTGTTGAGTTCCTTTCTGCTAACCCTTTGTCATCAGTAATGCTGGGACTTTCCTGGCTACTTTGTGTTTTGTAATTATGGACTTTCATATCAAGGAAGTTGTAAGTGAAAATTTAACCTCAGAGAAAATATGGTATTAAATTCCTTCAAACTGTATTCTAGGTAGAAAAAATAGGGTCTCTGTTCAACAAAGGGGTTATCCTTTGTTGGCTATGACTTAAAATCAGCTGATGACAACAGTATATGCCAGATAGCATTAAAATGATAGTGTTTTTATGAAGAAACTGAAGATCTTACGAAATTAAGAGGTAATATTTGAGCCGGATCTTAAGATATAGTACATAGAGCCAGATAGACATGATAAGGAAGGGTGTGCATTCAAGAGAAGAAGTGCGATGGTTGAGGAGAGCGGGAGAGCAGTTGTGGTAGACCAGATGGAGTGTTACAGGAAAGTCACATGGGAAATGAGGCTGGAGAAGTCATTGTGGCCATGAAGACTGCCGTGGCTGGGCATGGTGGCTCCATTTTAATCCCAGCACTTGGAGGCAGAGGTGCATCTCTCTTAGGCCAGCTTAGTCCATACTGTGAGTTCCAGAACAGCCAAGGCTTTGTAGAGAGATTCTGTCTCAACACAACAGCAAAGACTCTGCCAGGATGAGAGATGTATCATATCATACATCCAACAGAGATCTTGAATTAAGGAAGGAACAAAATGTGATTTTTATTTTTTGGAATGTTTTCCCAATAACAGTGTGGAGTAAGGGGACCATTTATAAGATTGACTTAGCAATCTAAGAGAAAAAATAAACAGTGCCAGCTCACACTAAGGCAGAACCTCTGGGAAAATAGAGTCCAGTGTGAGGTATTTTCACAGGAGAGTGGACAGAAAAGAGTTGATGCCTCACTAATGAATCAGGTGGGAAGAGAGGACTGTAAAGATGCCATAGGTTTCTGGCTTCAGAAGCTGGCAATCAGATATGATCGTGCTGCCTATGATTCTCATGAGGTAGAAGCGGGTGGAGCACAAGAAGAGGCCAACCTAGATCACATAGCATGTTTCAGGCTAGTCTAGGCTACGTAGTGACCCTATTGATAAATAAGATAAAAGTTGAATAGCACTTACATACTAGGCTGGAACTATCGTTTTTCACTACAAGGTATATATATTCAAAGGAGATCAGATCAGTGTGTTGAAACAGCTGCATTCTGTGTGGTTGCAGGACTCACAAAGAGCAAAAAAAACAAAGCAACCTCAGTGTCCATCTGTTAATGAATAGATAAAGCATATTTTTAATTCAGATTTATAAATAATAGCTGTAAAATGGGTAGAATTAGAGATTACTGTGTTAAATAACTCAGGCACAAAACCAAACACTACATGATGTCACTCAAATGTGAAAGATAAAATGTGGCTGTCGTGTTAAGGATAGATTGATGGTCCCCGGAGACTGGTGGGCACTGAGGAGCAGGAGCCCTGCTTTGCTGTTGCACATTGGACAGCCGTGGAGAGCAGCAGTTCGCCATAATACATTTCAAAGCTGGAAGAAAGGTTTTGTGTGTGTTCTCCTTAAAGAACTGATAGCTGGAAGTGGCAGGGCACACAATTAATTCCAGCAATTGGGAAGCAGTGGCAGAAGGATCTCTGTGAGTTTGAAGCCAGCCTGATCTACATAGCATGTTCAAAGACAGCCAGAGCTACATAATAGAGAGATGCTGTCTCAAAAAACAAAAACAAACTGATAACTATTTGAAGAGTTAGATAATTGAATTATAGGAAGAGGAGAAGATCACCCAGGAACTAGTACAATTAAAGTAAAAGAAAAGAGAAGGACAAATCAATGGAATGACCACCTTCCTCCAAACACTATAGAGAGCACTAATGGGATAAAGGGTCTTTGCTAGGCACTGTCCCATGGCCTAAAACCAGCTGCTGCACTTGCTCTCAAACCTCCAGACTTCACCATGTCCATAAGGGTGACCCAGAAGTCCTACAATGTGTCCACCTCGTCTCCAGACCTTCAGCACTCATACATGTGTGCACCCGGTGTGCACATCAGCTTTTCCAGCCTTCCCGGGCTGGACAGCAGCAGCTTTTAGGGAAGCCTGGGACCAGCATGGGTCTGGGTGGCTTCAGTAGGGCTAGTGTAGGGGACATCACAGAAGTCATGGTGAATCAGAGCCTGCTAAACCCCTTGAAGCTGGAAGTGGATCCCAACATCCAGGCTGTGCACACTCAGAAGAAGGAGCAGATTAAATCCCTTAACAACGAGTTTGCCTCCTTCATTGACAAGGTGCACTTCTTGAAGCAACTAAACAAGATGCTAGAGACCAAGTGGATGGAGCCTATTGCAGCAGCCGAAGACACTGAGGGGCAACATGAACATGTTTGAGAGCTATATCAATAACCTTCAACGGCAACTGGAAACCCTGCTGGAAGCCCTGGGCCAGGAGAAGCTGAAGTTGGAGGCAGAGCTTAGCAACATGCAAGACCTGGTGGAGGACTTAAAGAATAAATATAAGGATGAGATCAACAAGCATACAGAGATGGAGAACAAATTTGTCCTCATCAAGAAGGATGTGGATGAAGCATACATGAACCAAGTGAAACAGGAGCCCCACCTGGAAGAGCTGACTGATGAAACAACTTCCTTCAGCAGATCCATGAAGAGGAGATCTGCAAGCTACAGTCTCAGATCTCAGACACATATGTGGTGCTGTCTATGGCCAACACCTTCTTCCTGATCGTGGACAGCATCATTGCTGAAGTCCGTGCTCAGTGTGAGGACATCACCAACCACAGCCAGGCTGAGGCTGAAAGCATGTATCAGATTAAGTACAAGCAATTACAGACTCTGGCTGGGAAGCATGGGGATGACTTGCGCCACACAAAGACCGAGATCTCTGTGATGAACCACAGCATCAACTGCCTCCAGGTGGAGATTGAAGATCTCAAAGGCCGGAAAGAACCCTGGAGGCTGCTATCACTGATGCTGAGCTACTTGAGATAGCCATTAAGGACGCCAATGGTCCAGATGGAGGCTGCCCTGAAGCAGGCCAAGCAGGCCATGACCCAGCAGCTGCACGAGTACCAGGAGCTGATGAACATCAAGCTGGCACTTGACATTGAGATCGCCACCTACCACAAGCTACCTGGAGGACGAGGAGAGCAGGCTGGAATCTGGAATGCAGAGCTTTGAGTATCCATACAAAGACCACCAGTGTCTACTCAGGAGGACTCAGCCTATGGAGGACTTACCAGCCCTGGCTTCAGCTATGGCATGAGTTCCTTCCAGCCCAACTTCAGCTCTGTTGGGGGCTCCAGCTCTTTTAGTCACACCAAGGCTATGGTTGTGAAGATTGACACCCACGAGGCGAAGCTGGTATCAGAGTCCTCTGATATCCTGTCCAAGTGAAGGGCTACTGGAATTATTGCCAGCCTGTGCTCCTGCAGCTGCCCAGGGCTCTCAGAGGAGACAGCTGTATGGCAGAGTGCAGGGAATGAGGGACCCACCAGAGGAACAGCCCTAGCCCTCTGACCAACCTTGGGAGAAATCTTCCATCTGGCATACCCCTCTGGCCCCCGCCTCCTCCCAAACCCAATGCAATTGTATTTTCCAGAATAAGGCCTCAGCTGGACCCATCCAAAAAAAAAAAAAAAAAGTGTTTCAAAAAAGCAGTTTTCATCCTGGTCAGTAGAGGATCCTTAGCAGTGTGATCTCAGGCTGACCTCTTAACCACTCATGGCTTCTTCCATTCACACGAAAGGTAGAGGCTGGACTAGATTCTTCTAGATGCTTTTGGCCTTGTGATTTGTGATTATTTGTCTGATTTTGTAATACTGGCTTCATTTCTGGCTTTTAAAATGAGTTCATTTAAGGTATGCATTACAAACTTTTTTTTTTTTTACTGTGTGTGTATTTCTGAGCATTAAACCCCTATGCTCGCTAGACAAGTACACTGTCGCGGTCCCCCTCGGCCAGCAAGAAGGACGCACAACACCGGAGCTCTTCTTGCGAAGCAGTTTATTCAGGACCTTTTTACAGTTATCTCTCTCTCTCTCTGTCTCTCTCTCTCTGTCTCTCTCTCACTCACTCCCTCCCTCCCTCCCTCCCTCCCTCTCTCTCCTCCTCTCTCTCTGGGCAAACCTCTCCCAGCCCTTAAGTAGGCATGGGCTACCAACCCCGAATTGCTAGGTGGGCACTGCCCATAGGTCCACGCATATGCAAGCAGCTGACGCATATGTGATCATTGCGTGATCACAGCATAAGTCAGGTCTTAGCCATAATTAGGAGCTGATTATCAGATGTGGCTTCACGCAGCTCGCTACAGTACACCACCACTGAGCTACATACCTCCACATTGTTATTTAGAACTGCACCAAACAAAAAGAGACATTCTCTGAATCTAAAGAGCAGAGATAGATCATAATGTGATATAAATACTTCTCCTTTAAATAAGAGAAGGACATTTAAATACCACTATATGTGATTGGGGAACTCAAGGCCAAGTGTGAGACAGGACAGCTTGCTGCACTTTTGAAATGTCTCCTTATATATCTAATTTTTAGTACTTCTGGGCATACATATCTTGAACGATTAAAGTCAGATTTTAATTTTTACCTGTTATGAAGATTGTTGATCTGTTTTGACTTCTTCTTGACACCAACTTAATCTCCTTACTTGAACAGGCTGTTCAGGTTTTTCTACAGTTCCCACAGACCAAAATCTCCTCCTTGTCTTTGTTACCAATACTTACCCTTCTTGATGGAGTCTAGTTTATCCTCAAGATAGTAAATATAATCTCAAGCTTTTTAGACCAGTAAAGACTCTACTCTCCTGGAAAGCTGTGGGCCAGACCCCTTGAAGAGGAAATGGAGAGTACCATCTAGACTCCACTCCAGGGATGTTCCACTTGCTTCAGGCCCTTCCCTGCAAGCTTACATTATTAGGATATTATTATTTGTAGACACTGCTGTTAATGAACTTTCATCTGTTATAACTTTTATTTATAGGAACAAGAAAAAGTTTTGATCACTTGATATCAGACACAAAGGCTCCTAAAAGACAAGAAATGGAATCAGGGATCACAACACCCCCCAAAATGAGAAGAGTGGCAGAAACTGATTATGAAATGGGTGAGATACAAAGCTGATAAATAATCTAGATCACTGCAGACAGAAAAGACACATTTATTTCCAGCAGTCCTTATGATCTTTATTGTACAGTATAGAAATGCATGCTCTTGTTCCAAAGATAAGTTCTCTATAGCCCTTAAACTGGCAGTAAAAGTAATTGACCAGAGGACTATGTTGAAGGGGCAAAGACAGGGGGATCACAAATTTGAGATCTGAGCCAGGTGGCGGTGGCACATGCCTTTAATCCCAACACTCAGGAGGCAGAGGCAGGTGAGTCTCCAGGTTTGAGACAAATCTGATCTAACTGTGAAACCATGCCTCAAAAAAAGGTTACTAGATAAATAGACAGACAGACAGACAGATAGATAATACAGCACTGTCAATCACTAGCTGATAGTTATATTAGTGCATACTAACTCTGTATGATAGTTATATTGATAATTAAGATATCTATTTAAAGAACTGTTGAATTTAAGATGTAACATTAAAATATGTTGAGTAAAGTGACTGTAGGTACTCTACTCCATGTCCTACTGCAGAAACCCAAAGGATTTCCTCACAGCAGCACCCACATTTACGGAAAGTCTCAGTGTCTGAATCAAATGTTCTATTGGATGAAGAAGTACTGACTGACCCAAAGATTCAAGCACTGCTTCTTACTGTTCTGGTAAGGAACCCCCCACCTTTACCTATCTGTTTGTTTACTTATTTATTTTTATGGCAGGGTCTCACTGTGTAGCCCTGGTTATCCTAGAACTCACTGTGCAGACCAATCTGGCCTTGAACTCACAGAGATCCATCTACTTCTTTCTCCTGAGTACTGGGATTAAAGACATGTGCCACCTCTACTCCTAGCAGAACTTTCTCTTTTTGAGGATTTCCCTGCTCAAATTCTTAGCAGCCCCTTAAATATTACAAATATGAAAGAAAGATGTTTTTACTTCACCAAAATATAAAGGTTCAGTCATAACATGTTTACTCTTTTTGCATCTTGGCAGGCTACACTGGTAAAATATACTACAGATGAATTTGATCAACGAATTCTTTATGAATACCTAGCAGAAGCCAGTGTTGTGTTTCCCAAAGTGTTTCCTGTTGTGTAAGTATCTCCTCGTTTGTAGTTAGCCTCTGTGTCTGTCTTTATGTCAGGTGCTCTACAAAGGTACAGGAAGTGTATTTCAGTGATATCTACTACCTGAGTGGGGAATGGAGCTAGCGTTTTTAACCAGATAGAGAAATGGTTAGTGATTTTAAGGCTTGGGACTACAGCTCTGTAGAACACATGCTTAGCATGCACAAGGGCCCAAGGTTGATCCCCAGCCCCCAAAACAAAAACCGTAGCTGTGGGGCTGAAGAGATAGCTCAGCAGTTAGGAGCATGTACTGGTTTTGCAAAGGACCTGAGTTCCATTCCCAGCATCCTTTTCTGGCCTCGGAGGACACTGAACACATATTCACATTTACCCACACACAAACAGACATGCAAACACATGATTGAAAAGAAAAATAAATCTGAAAACCTTTAATTTAATAGTGACTACAGCTATGTTCCCCCCATCTTACTGATTACTTTAGTGTATTATCTTAATGAGTACTGTACAGTTTTCACAGGGGCAAACTGATAGATTGCTATGTTTAAACCAGCCTGCTTAGCTTTCTTTGTGTGATGGTGGTGGGGGGCGCCCAAATCTTTTCTTTTAAATATTGCACTTATTTTAGTGCACACATGCATATGTACTATGGCACACAAGTGGAGGCGAGTCAGTACTCTTCTTCCACATGTTTGCTCCTGGAGATGAAACTCGGGTCATCAGACTTGACAGCTGTCACCTTACCCACTGAGCCATCTTGCTAGCCCTTTGTTTTCTTTTTCGTAGGATTTCTGTATTTATTCACAGCTGAGTGAAAACAGAATTGACCTCTTATCTAGGAGGTTGGTTTTACTCTCAACACTTGAACTTCAAAGTATTTGCTCTCATTTGATTTCTGTTGCTGTGATAAAACACTGACCAAAATAGCTTGGGGAAAGGACTAGAGAGCTAGCTCCGCAGTTGAAAGCATGTCTGCTTTTCCAGAGAATGACTCCCAACACCCATATGGTATTTCACAACTGTCTGTAACTCCAGGTACAGGGAATTTGATACCCACTTCTGGCCTCTGTGTTCACCAGGCTCTCATGTGGTACACAGACATACATGCAGACAAAATTCTCATGCACATAAAACAAATTTTAAATAAAGAAAAGAATAGCAACTTGGTAAGGGAAGGTATTATTTCATCTTACGAGTTAGAATCCAATCATTGAGGGAAGCCAGGGCAGAAACTAGAGCAGAGACCATGGAAGAATGCTGCCTACTGGCTTGTTCAGTTACCTTTCTCATACATCCTAGGCCCACCAGCCCAGGGCTGGCACAGTCCACAGTGGACCGGGCCCTCTACATCAGTTAGAAATCAAGGAAACGTTACACAGACCATTCTGATGGGAACAATTCTTCAGTTGAGAGTCCTTCTTCCTGGGTATGTCAGCTGACAACTCTTACAGAAAGTTGTTGGCGAATTTAAAAAACTGTAAAAGGGCCTTGGTGTGGAATGCAGAGCAGTAGAGTTCAAGGTGAAGGATGGACTTAGGGCATAGGTCTGGCTGAAGCCTTTGTGTGTGCCATTGTTAAATACTGAGTTTATATCCCTTTGTACAGTGCAAAGCTGTTGGGAAATTTTTAATTGGTAATGAGGTTACTATGGAAATATAGTCTGGCTATTATGTTGAGAATGAGTTGGAAGAAACAATATGTTGATTCAGAAAGATTGTAATAAGGACACTATTCCAAGAGGCCAGTATCTGGAGTATAAGGAGAGGTAGAATTGAAAGCACATTTAGGAGGAAAGAATTCTAGAGGTTGTCCATGCAGGTCCCTAAGGAGTACTGCTAGATGGATGGTTTGCATGTTAAAATAAGATGGTAGTGGTTTCATTGCTGAGATAAAAATCTTGGGAGAATCTGATACCTATGAAGGGGAAGTAGAATGAACCTGGTGTTGGACATTTTTAAACAGTTATGTCAAACAACTGAAGATACTGTAAGCACACTTCATTTTATAAACCTGAGTGCATCAGTGTAGCTTATTGAACATCCAGCATTTGTTGTTTAATCTCATTTTAAAGTTTCTGAATTTCACATATCTAGATGTTACTTTTTAAATAGATTTTTATTAGTAGATTGCAGGTGATTTGGAAATGATTTCTTTGTAAGGTTCCACATTCTACCCCTTCCAAACTAATTGTGCTTTCCTTAGCAAAATTTAGTCTGATTTGGCACTAGTTAGTATTAAAATTTGATTTTCCCCCTCGAAGTGTATACAAGCAGACAGCAGAGGACATAGAGGGCACAGAGTGTGTTAAAACGGAAGGCAGTCCACTCACACACACTCACTCACTAGATGGCTTAGAAAAGCACCAGAAAGTTAACAGCGCCTGTCTTCAATTTTGCCACATTGTTCTAAGGAATATATATATTATGCTTTCCAGTAAATCTTTTTATTTAATGTTCCTCTGTTTACTTTTTTTTTTAGGCACAATTTGTTGGACTCTAAGATCAATACCCTCTTGTCATTGTGCCAAGATCCAAATTTGTTAAATCCAATCCATGGAATTGTGCAGAGTGTGGTGTATCATGAGGAATCCCCTCCACAGTACCAAACATCTTACCTGCAAAGTAACTAAGTATACCAGGAGAGGACCTGATAGCCTGCAGCTGTGGCACTGTTGTACAAGCACTGATGTAGAATTCTCTAGAAGGGATAGGCTCCTTCCTACTTCTCTCCCTCCCTTCATGTCATTTTCTGACTCTAAGTTATATGTTCAGTAAGATAACTGCTTGACCACTTTATTAAAATGCTAAGCCTATTTTAAGAACATTTTAGTCATCTTTGACACTCATTTTAAAATGTCTTAAATATATGCATAGATTCTGTCAGCTATACAAGCTTAATTTCCATTACTATCTAAAGCTGCCTTGCTTGTTGTAAGAGTAGCATTTGATGTTTTACAGGTTTTGGTTTCAATGGCTTATGGCGGTTTGCAGGACCCTTTTCAAAGGTAAGAAAAAATACTTTTCTCTAATTTTTGATAAGCCAGAGTCTTTAGCTATATTTGTGAGCCTGTTTCAGAGCACACACTATCCTCAAACCAAAGTACCATCTCAAACACATTGTTTTAGAAAGACTTTTCCAAAAGAGGCAATACCTTTAATATGTTTATCTATTCTTATTTTAAAATATTGAATTCAGGCTTGACTTCTCAGAAGGGTGTGCTAAAGCCTCTATGAAACTTTCTGCTTGTAGACCAGTGGTTCTTAGCCTGTGGGTCATGACCCCTTTGGGGCGACATAATCAGATATTCACATTACGATTCATAACAGTAACAAAATTACAGTTATGAAGTAGCAACGAAATAAGTTTATGTTTAGGGATGACCACAACATGAGGAACTGTATTAAAGGGTTGCAGCATCAGATTGAGAACCACTGCTAGACCTCTCCATGTGCCAGTAACACACACCTGTCTGGTGACTAGCAAAGAGCATGATGCCTGTTAAAATCTACCTCAGGGGCACATTTTTATATCCAACTATTATATTGAGTTTGTTCTTCACTGTTCATTTTCTTTGACTAGCATTTGTTGGTGTACTGCATAAATTTGTGTTTATTATTTTTTTGTAGGTGATCTCTTTTAAAATAATGAAGTTCCTTGAAGGCAGGGCTTCTGCCCCCCCCTCCCCCTCCCCCACAGTATCCTAGATACTGGGGTGTTAAATCTTGATGAGCTATCTATATCTCATTCCAGTTTTAAGGGTTAGATTTAGTTTATTTGTAATAACTGTTGATATGCATAGGTTGTCATTAAAAAGATGGGCCTGAAGTCACAGAAGTGTGTTACGCAGAAGTTTTTAACAGGTGGATGGTTGTTATCTGCTGAGCCCCTCTGTGTCTCTCTGGGGACATCTGAGTAGCAGCTGGCCTGATGGTGCTCTGCCCACTTTCTCTTCTTTGGGAAACTGGCTAGACATCATTGCTGAGGACTACATTGTCTGTGGATTCAAACCTCTGTCTGGGCATGGCTTTCAGAAATTGCAGGTTCATCTGGAAGCTTTTAGGGGAAACTAAATAAAATTTCAAGCTTTAAATTCCGTAGTTGTCTCTAAATACTACTCCAGTTCCCCTTTTTAATGGTCTAGAATATAAACAAAGGAAGAAAGCAAAGCAGTCAACCAAGCCCCAGATATCAGTTAACCTTTCTTGGCTTCAGAGGGAATTTTTTTAAAATGGAGCTAAAATAATGTCCTATTTTCCATTACAGCAAACACAAATCCCAGACTATGCTGAGCTTATTGTTAAGTTTCTTGATGCCTTGATTGACACGTACTTGCCTGGAATTGATGAAGAAGCCAGTGAGGAGTCCCTCCTGACACCCACATCTCCTTACCCTCCTGCACTGCAGAGCCAGCTTAGTATCACTGCCAACCTTAACCTCTCTAATTCCATGACCTCACTTGCAACTTCCCAGCATTCCCCAGGTCAGTAAATGTGATCTTTCTGTGACTTTGAGCAATGATGCTACGATACCAACATTAGGAACTCCCTTGTGGTCAGATTATAGCAGATTTCGCTCATTCTCCTCATGAGGTTCACTTTACATTTCTTTACTATGTAACTGACCGTTGTTACTCTTCAGAGCTGTCTGCTTGCCAACAAGTTGGATAAAAGAGAGGGAAATACGGAGTGATATTTAGTGTCCACATAGGTTTGGACCAAAAGGACAAACTAAGCTACATTACCTATAAATGAACAGCTATACTAACACAACCCTAAGTACTTACATGTCTCTGATGCAGCATACTATAAACATACACACACACACATACAAAGTCTAGTCATCACCCCACTTTATTGATGGTAGCAACAAGTCAGCCATCCATAAACCATAGGCTAGCCTGAAGATCTGGGATTATGTAAACAACCAGACCCTTAAAAAAAAAATCCTTACAAAAAAAATTACATCTTGGAGCTGCAGAGATAACTATGTTGGTAGAATACTTCCCTTGAAAGCTTAAGGACTTGAGTTAAATCCCAAAAACCAACATTTAAGAAAAAAAAAAAAAAAAAAAAAAACACTTGTGTTGGTACATGTTTGTAATCCTAGCACCCAGGAGATAGAAGCAAAACACCTGGGGCTAAGTAGCCAACTAGTCTAGCCTCCTTGGTAATTTCCAGGTCAGTGAGACTCTCTGTTTCACAGAAAGGTAGACTTGAGGAACAACACACACACAGAGGAAAAAGAAATCTTAAAACCCACCACTATAATCCTTCTGTGTAGTCACTCTTGGATTGATCAAATGGGGAAAGTGGACCAGTAAAATTTTATTTTTATTTATTTATTTTTATTTTGAGACAGGGTCTCACTTTCTAATTCTAGCTGACCTAGAACTCTGTGTAGACTGGGCTGGCCTAAACTCACAGAGATCCACCTGCTTTACTTTCCAGTGCCAGGATTGAAGATGTATGCACTCATGGATGATGAAATTTAGAAGTCAGTACACTGAGTAGCAATAGCTAAGAGCCCCTGAGGTACTGAAAGAAAACAGATGGCAGAAATGGCCCCTGCCCAGCTCCAAGCTCAGTTACTGTCTTAACAGTTCTGGTTGACCTAGAGTGCTTACTATAGAACATTAACTCTGTTGCGCGAGTTGTGAAGACAGTGAGTAACACTGAAAAGCTCATGCCTGGGTCGTGTGCTCTATTGAAAAGATTTTCTTCTAAGTTTGTAAAAATGTTTAAAAAGGATTCATTACTTAAGTTACCTAAGTTTCATTATTTGAAAAGGTCGTGTGTGGTGATCTCAGTCTATAGGGAAAGTCTTTGAAGTGGTGTGCATAGTCCGTGTCAGTGCTAGCTGTTAGCGCACGTTTTCCCTACATGAATCGGGATCTATAAATAGACTCTGTGAATAGTTGTCACAGTGTTCCATGAACATTTCCATGACGTGGTAGTTTGAAGATGCTAAAGAATAAGGCAAGGTAGAATACCCAACTTATACACTATTTTGTAAAACAATTATATTCAATTATTTTTTCTTTTTAAATATTTATTTATTTATTATGTATACAGCATTCCTTCCATGTATGTCTGCAGGCCAGAAGAGGGCACCAGACCCCATTACAGATGGTTGTGAGCCACCATATGGTTGCTAGGAATTGAACTCAGGACCTTTGGAAGAACAGTCAGTGCTCTTAACCTTTGAACCATCTCTCCAGCCCCTATATTCAATTCTTGTTTTGTTTTTCAAGACAGATTTTCTCTATTTAGCCCTGGCTTCCCTGAAACTCAACTCTCTAGACCAGGCTGGCCTCAGACTCACAGAACTCTTCCTGCCTCTGCCTCCCAAAGTACTGAGATTAAAATTGTGCGCCACCACCACCCAGCTATATTCAGTTCTTAAACTTTCTTTCTGAATTATCAATCGGGTGATTGTTTTATCTCTCAGTAGTCTGCCCATTTTTTCCCCTTATCACCAGTGTGTTTGCTGCATCCCTTGTTCTCTAGGACAGGTGTGATCCTACACCAGCATCAGCATCATTTGAGATTAGGTGCATGAGCCTCCCGTGCCTCCCATGTAAAACCCCAAGCATGGAGCTCATTCAGCCTCATGATGAACGTGGGTGATTCTTGTGCACGCTGGGCTTTAAGAAGCTACCATAGTGGGCTGGAGAGGTGGCTCAGAGGTTAATAGCACTGACTGCTCTTCCAAAGGTCCTGAGTTCAATTCCCAGCAACCACATGATGGCTCACAACTATCTTTAATGAGATCTGATGCCCTCTACTGGCCTATAGGATATATGTAGGCAGAATACTGTATACATAATAAATAAATAAATAAACCTTAAAAAAAAATAAGCTATCATAGTTTCTGTCTGTGCTCCTAATGTGTGACTTGTGTTGCAGCCCTCAGACTCCCTTGCTTTAGCCTAATGATGAGCAAAGAAGCTTGCATGAAAGTAATGTTGAATCTTTTTTTCAGGAGTGGGAGGAGGGAGGTTGAGCATGGGCTCACTCAGTATGTAACCCCGACTGTCCTGGAACTCACTATGTGGACCAGGCCAGCTTCAGACTTAAAGAGTTACACATGCCTCTACCTTCTGAGTACTGGGATTAAAGATGTGTGCTTAGCTAGCTATATGTTGAATCTTCATAACTATTTTATTCCAAGTCCTCTCCCTAGATCCTCTTCAGATATCAGAGAATGAACATATTAGAAAGATCCAGAAAAAGGTTGGGAATGGAGCTCAGTGGTGTAAGGTCATAGGTTTAATCCTCACCATAAAAAGAAGGGTATGGTGGCTCATATATCTGGAATCCCAGGCAAGAGAACCACTTTTTTTAAATTCTTTTTTTAAATTGATATTTATTGAGCTCTACATATTTCTCTGCTTCCCTCCCTACCACCACCACCCCCGCACGCCTTTAATCCTCCCCCAAGGTCCCTATGCTCCCAATTTACTCAGATCTTGTCTTTTTCTACTTTCTACTTCCCATGTAGATTAGATCTTTGTAAGTTTCTCTTAGTGTCTGCATTGTTGTCTAAGTTCTCTGGGATTGTGATTTGTAGGCTCGTTTTCTTTGCTTTATGTTTAAATACCACCTATGAGTGAGTATATACAATAATTTTCTTTCTGTGTCTGGGTTACCTCACTCAAAATAATGTTTTCTAGCTCCATCCATTTGCCTGCAAAATTCAAGCTATTGTTTTTTTTCTGCTGTGTAGTACTCCATTGTGTAAATATAACACATTTTCCTTATCTATTCTTCGGTTGAGGGGCATCTAGGTTGTCTCCAGGTCCTGGCTATGACAAACAAAGCTGCTATGAACATAGTTGAGCACATGTCTGTAGAAGGAGCTGCAGGCAGCTTCCTGCCGCCCAGCTACCGGCTAGCTTTACCCAAAATAGTTATACAGAAACTGTATTCATTTAAACATTGCCTGGCCCATTAGTTCTAGCCTCTTATTGGCTAATTCTCACATCTTGATTAACCCATTTCTAATAATCTGTGTAGCATCATAAGGTGGTGGCTTACTGGGAAAGATTCAGCATGTCTGACCTGGCAGCTGGCTCCATGGCATCTGCATGACTCTGCTTTCTTTCTCCCAGCATTCTGTTCGGTCTACTCCACCTATCTAAATTCTGTCCTATCAAAAGGCCAAGTAAATTTCTTTATTAACCAGTAAAACGACAGATAGATAGAAGACCCTCCTACATCACATGTCCTTGTGGGACGATTGAGCGTCCTTTGGATATATAACCAAAAGTGGCATTACTGTGTCTTGAGGAAGGCTGTTTCCTAATTTTCTGAGAAATCACCACACTGACATCTAAAGGGGTTGTACCGGCTTGCATTCCCACCAGCAATTCAGGAGTGTTCCCTTTTCCCCACAACCTCTCCAGCATAAGTTGTTGTCAGTGTTTTTGATTTTGGCCATTCTTGCAGGTGTAAGATGGAATTTCAGAGTTGTTTTGATTTGCATTTCTCTGATGACTAAGGATGTTGAACATTTCCTTAAGTGTCTTTTAGCCATTTTAGATTCCTTTGTTGAGAGTTCTCTGTTTAGGTCTGTACTCCATTTTTTTATTGGATTATGTGATCTTTTGGTGTCCAATTTCTTGAGTTCTTTATATATTTTAGAGATCAGACCTCTGTCTGATGTGGGGTTAGTGAAGATCTTTTCCCATTCTGTAGGCTGTCATTTTTTCTTGTTGACCATGTCCTTTTCTTTACAGAAGCTTTTCAGTTTCAGGAGGTCCCATTTATTAATTGTTTCTCTCAGTGTCTGTGCTGCTGGGGTTCTATTTAGGAAGTGGTTCCCTGTGCCAATGCATTCAAGTGTACTTCCCAATTTCTCTTCTATAAAGTTCAGTGTGGCTGGCTTTATATTGAGGTCTTTGATCCATTTGGACTTGAGTTTTGTGCATGGTGATAGATATGGGTCTATTTTCATTCTTCTACATGTTGATATCCAGTTATGCCAGGACCACTTGTTAAATATGCTTTCTTTTTTCCATTTGATATTTTTTGCTTCTTTATCAAAGATCAGGTGTTCAAAGATGTGTGGATTGATATCCGGGTCTTCTATTCGGTTCCATTGGTGGTCCTCCTGTCTGTTTTTATGCCAATACCAGGCTGTTTTCAGTACTGTAGCTCTGTAGTAGAGTTTGAAGTCAGGGATTCTGATGCCTCCAGACGTTGTTTTATTGTACAGGATTGTTTTGGCTATCCTGGGTATTTTGCTTTTCCATATGAAGTTGAGTACCATTCTTTTGAGGTCTTTGAAGAATTTTGCTGGGCATTGTATTGATCACCATTTTTACTATGTTAATTCTGCCTACCCAAGAGCATGGGAGATCTTTCCACTTTCTGGTGTCTTCGTCAATTATTTTTTTTCAAAGATTTAAAGTTCTTGTCATACAAGTCTTCCACTTGTTTGGTTAGAGTTACTCCGAGATATTTTATGTTATTTGTGGCTATTGTGAAGGCTGTTGATTCTCTGATTTCTTTCCCAGCCCTTTTACCTTCTGTGTACAGGAGGGCTACTGATTTTTTTGAGTTAATCTTGTATCCTGCTACATTGCTGAAAGTGTTTATGAGTTGTAGAAGTTCCTTGGTAGAATTTTTGGGATTGCTTATTTAAACTAACATATCATCAGCAGTGAGAGTTTGACTTCTTTTCCAATTTGTATCCCCTTGATCTCCCTTTGGTGTCTTATTGTTCTAGCTAGGACCTCAAGAACTATATTGAATAGATATGGAGAGAGTGGACAACCTTGTCTTGTTCCTAATTTCAGTGGAATCGCTGGGAGTTTCTCTCCATTTAGTTTGATGTTGGCTGTCAGCTTGCTATATATTGCCTTAATTATGTTTAGGTATGTTCCATGTATCCCTGCTCTCTCCAAGACCTTTATCATGAAGGGATGTTGTATTTTGTCAAAAGCTTTTTCGGCATCTAATGAGATGATCATGTGGTTTTTATTTTTCAGCTTGTTTATATGGTGGATTACGTTGACAGATTTTCGTATGTTGAACCATCCCTGCATCTGTGAGATGAAGCTGACTTGATCATGGTGGATGATGGTTCTAATGTGTTCTTGGATTCGATTTGCCAGTATTTCATTTAGTATTTTTGCATCAGTGTTTATGAGTGAGATTAGTCTGTAATTCTCTTTCTTAGTAATGTCTTTCTGTGGTTTGGGTATCAGGGTAATTATAACCTCATAAAAAGAGTTTGGCAATGTTCCTTCTGTTCGTATTGTGTGGAACAATTTGAGGAGTATTGATATTAGTTCTTCTTTGAAAGTCTTGTAGAATTGTGAGCTGAAACCATCTGGTCCTGGGCTTTTTTTCGTTGGGAGACTTTTGATGACTGTTTCTATTTCTTCAGCAGTTATAGGTCTGTTTAATTTGCTTATCTGCTCTTGATTTAATTTTGGTAAGTGATATTATCCAGAAAGTTGATTTCAGCTCTCAAATTGATTATTTCCTGCTGTCTAGTTCTCTTAGATGAGTTTGCTTTTTTTTGTTCTAATGTTTTCAAATGTTCTGTTAATTCACTAGTGTAGGATTTTTCCAGCTACTTTGTGTAGGCGTTTAGTGCTATGTACTTGCCTCTTAAGACTGCTTTCATTGTGTCCCATAAATTTGGGTATGTTGTGTGGTCATTTTCATTGAATTTTAGGAAGTCTTTCCTTTTCCCCTTTATTTCTTCCTTCACCCATTGATAGTTCAGGTGAGCATTGTTTAATTTCCATGTGTTTGGGGTTTTCTGGAATTAGTATTGCTGCTGAATTCTAGTTTTAAGGCATGGTGATCTGATAAGGTACATTGGGTTAGTCCAATTTTTTTGTATTTGTTGAGGTTTGTTTTGTTACCGAGTATGTGGTCAATTTTTGAGAAGGTTCCATGAGGTACTGAGAAGAAGGTATATTCTTTTCTGTTTGGATGGAATATTCTATAGATGTCTGTTAAGTCCATTTGAGTCATAACATCTGTTAGTTCTCTTATTTCTCTGTTCATTTTTTGTCTGATTGACTTGTCCAGTGGTAAGGGGGGAGTGTTGAAGTCTCCTACTCCCCTCTGACCAGTGTGTGGGGTTTAATATATGATTTAAGCTTTAGAAATGTTTCTTTGACATATGAGGGTGCCCTTGTATTTGGGGTATAGATGTTCAGTATTGAAATTTTCTCTTGATGGATTTTTCCTGTGACTAATATGAAATGACCCTCTTTGTCTCTTTTGACTGATTTTAGCTTGCAGTCAATTTTGTTAGATATTAGGATAGCTACATCAGCTTGTTTCTTAGGTCCATTTGATTGGTATATTCTTTTCCCAACCCTTTACTCTGAGACGATGTCTGTCTTTGAGTTTGAGATGCGTTTCTTGTATGCAGAAGAAGGATGGATTCTGTTTTCTTATCCAATCTGTTAGCTTGTGAGTTGAGTCCATTTACATTAAGGGATATTAATGACCAGTGATTGCTACCTCCTGTTAATTTAGTTTTCATCGTTGGTGATGTTAATTTGTGTATTTTTTTTCTTCTTCGGGATTTGCTGTTATGAGATCATCAATTGTCTGTTTTTGTTGGTGTAGCCATCTTCCTTGGGTTAGAGTTTTCCTTTTAGTATTTTGTGTAGGACTGGGTTTGTGGCTAGGTATTGGTGAAATCTAGATTTGTCATGGAATATCTTGTTTTGTCCTTCTATGGTGATTGACAGTTTTGCTGGGTATAGTAGTCTGGGCTGGTGTTTGTGGTCTCTTAATGTCTGCAAAAATGGTTCACCATGACCTTCTGGCTTTGATCGTCTCCCATGAGAAGTCAGGTGTAATTCTGATAGGTCTGCCTTTATATGTTACTTGACCTTTTTCCTTTGCAGCTCTTAATATTCTTTCTTTACTCTATATGTTTAGTTTTGATTATTATGTGGTGAGAAGACATTTTTTTGTATTCAATCTATTTGGTGTTCTGTAAGCTTCTTGCATCTTCATAGTCATATCTTTCTTTAGGTAGGGAAAGTTTTCTTCTATGATTTTTTTAAATATATTTTCTTTGCCTTTGAGTTGAACAACTTCTCCTACTTCTATACCTATTATTCTAAGATTTGGCCTTTTCATGGTGTCCCATATTTCATGGATATTTTGGGTTAAGCTTTAGTTAGATTTAATGTTTTCTTTAACTGATGTGTCTATTTCCTTTATTGTATCTTCAGCGCTTGAGATTCTCTTTTCCATTTCTTGTGTTCTGCTCTTCATGCTTGTGTTTGTAGTTCCTGATCTTTTTCTCATGATTTCTGTTTCTGTAATTTCTTCAGCTTGTGTTTTCTTTATTCTTTCTGTTTCAGTTTTCAAGTCCTGGATAGTTTCTTTTATATGTTTGATTTCTTTTTCTTGGTTTTCTTTAAGTGATTTGCTGATATCTTCCAATTTTTTGTTTGTCTTTTCCTCAATTTCTTTAAGGGAATTTCTCATTTTATCTTTAAGAATTTCAAACATTCTCTTGAAGTTAATTTTTAGGCCATTTTCTTCACTTCATCCATATTTGGTTGCTCAGGTCTTGCTGTTGTAGGGTCTTTTGGTTTTACTGGTGTTGTGTTCCTCTTTGTGGTGTTGTGTGTGTTCTTACCTTTTCTACTCATCTTTTCCTCTAATAGGTGTGATTGGGGCTGTCTGAGATTCTGATGAACAATCTTCTAGGTGCCAGTGAATCCAAAGCTCAGGTGGTTGTTCCTCATGGTACAGTCAGTGCCACAGTTCTAGTTAACCTGTTGGTTACTCCTGTTCTTTGCTCTGCTCCCTTGGAGTTTGCTGTCTCAGGCCTTCTTTGGCCTAGGTTGCTGGCTTTGATCTGTTTCTGTAAATCCTTGTCTGGATTCCCTCCTGCAGAAGGCCCTGGCTTGGAGTTGGACCTGTTCTGGTGGAGATCGCTGACTCTGGATCTGGTCGCTGGCTCAGTTCTGATCGGCCAGGCCAGTGTTCCGGGACTGGGTTGGCTCCCAGGACTGGATTTGGTCCTGGCTTCTGCTCCCAGTGGAGCTTGTTTCCTCAGGCCTCTCTGTCCTCCCTGTCTCATTCAGTCCCACTCCTGTGGAATTTGTTGTCCAAGGTGGAGTTCCTTGCCTCAGGGCAACTTTGGCCTAGGTTACTGGCTTTGACCTGTATCTGTAAATCCTGATCTGGATTCCCTCCTGCAGAAGTCCCTGGGTTGGAGTTGGACCTGGAAAGGTTTCTGGTTCCTGTCTACTGCCTAGGAGGTTCCAGGCTCGGGTGCGCCGAGACTGTAAAGGACCTGCTTACTTTCTCAGACGTCTTAGACTCACGCTTGGACCCTCAGAGGTTCCAGGTTCCTGCCTATTCCCTTTGATGTCCCAGACCAAAGCCTGAACCCACAGAGGTCCTGGCTCAGGCCTACTCTCTCTGAGGTCCAAGACTACCTCCTGGCCCCGCCCAGATCTCTGGTTCCTGCCTATTACCTCGGAGGACCCAGGTTCATTCCTGCCCAGACTGACAGAGGTCGTGGCTCTGGCCTAGTTCCTAGGAGGTCCTAGACTCTTGCCCAGACCCACCGGGGTGTTAGCTTAGGTCTACTCCCTTGAAGGTCCCAGATTTACGTCCGACCCCTCAGCAGTCCCTGGCTCTGGCTCTGGCTCACTTATTCAGCGATTATTCCCCTGTACCTGTTCCAATGGAGATTGTTGACTCTGGATCTGGTCGCTGGCTCAATCCTGTTCCGCTCGTGTCCCAGGACTGGGTTTGCTCCTGACTTCTGCTCCTGGTGGAGCTTGTTCTCTGTGTCCTAGGTAGCTGGTTCAGTGCCTCTCTGGTTCCAGTGGAGATTGCAGACTCTGAGTCAGGTCGTTGGCTCAATCCTGGTCTGCCAGTAAGCACAATTTTGTTTTGTTTTGTTTTTCGAGATAGGGTTTCTCTGTAGCTTTGGAGCCTATCCTGGAACTAGCTCCTGTAGACCAGGCTGGCCTTGAACTCGGAGAACCGCTTTAAATTTGAGCCCAACGTGGACTACAGAGTGAGACCCTATCTTTAAATTTAAAAAAAAAAGCTAAACAGAACTATATATACTTAATACTTCCTGAGTAGTTTAATATATCCATTTCCAAAGTATTAAAATCAGCTGTATTCTCTTATTATAGTATCTTCAATTTCTACATTATTTAGGAAGCATTTGAACACCCTTTTCCCCTTGGCATCCTTTCTAGCTCTCTGGCTAGCCTTAATCTCGTAGCAGTCCTCTTTTTTTAAAAAAAAATATTTATTTATTATGTATACAATATTCTGTCTGTGTGTATGCTCGAAGGCCAGAAGAGGGCACCAGACCCCATTACAGATGGTTGTGAGCCACCATGTGGTTGCTGGGAATTGAACTCAGGACCTTTGTAAGAGCAGGCAATGCTTAACCTCTGAGCCATCTCTCCAGCCCCCTTGTAGCAGTCCTCTTGCTTCAGCCTCTGAAGGTGTGTGCCACACAAAACTGTGAACAATTATTGTGTAAGTATGGATTGCACATGCTCACATATTTAAAGTCTTCCTTTACAAGTTTTTAAAATGTATATGAATATTTTGTGTGTGTGTGTGTGTGTATGCATCATGTGCATGCATTTTCGGAAGAGACCAAAAGAAGGCATGAGATCCTCTGGAACTGAAGTTATAAAGGGTTGTGAGCTGCCGTGTGGGTGCTGGGAATTGAACTCAGGTCCTCTGAGAGAGCAGCCAGTGCTCTTAACCTCTGAGCGATGTCTCCAGCCCTTACTTCCATACATTTAAAGATGAAAGAGATTCCCTAATTACAAGGACTTGAGAGTTTTTGCCTGTGAATGTCAATATTGAGTCTTAAGTGAAAATTATTTCTTTCCAGTCTGTGGTATTCTAAGACCAGTTCTAAGACACAGATTCTAAGACACAGTTGAGTTGTCTTTTGTTTTCCTTAAACACAAGATTAATACTGTACTACTCTGTAGTAAATATCTAAAATTGGAGCCAGTAAAAAGGCTCAATGTAAACTGGGCGGTGGTGGCACATGCCTTTAATCCCAGCACGCAGGAAGCAGAGACAGAAAAGTCTCTGTGAGTGCCAGAACAGACAGCACCACACAGAGAAATAATGTCTTGAAAAGCAAACAAACAAGTTTCAGCAGCTATAGGCGCTTGCCAGCAGTTCAGTTCCCACAGTGTGAACTGACCCCAAGAGTTGTCTTCTGACAGCCATTCTTTAACTTCGGTGAGTTCCAGGCCAGTCTGGGCTATATTATGGGAAGCTCTATGTGTCTGTCCGACATATATTCACAGCAACAGAGTCGCCTGCCTCTCAGGGCTCTGCGAGTGCAAGGATGACACAGTATGACTATTTTGATGCTTTGTGATACCTCTCATGCTGTGTTAGGGACATTTGCTTGGGAGAATAAATATTGTTCTTAGGAAATTAATGGTTAGAGTTCCATAAATAAAGCCAGCTTCCTTGTGAATACCAGGGATGGTAGTCAGTATCCAGTGTGCAGCAGCTTTCTCCCTGCTTCCAGCTCTTCCCTCCCTCCCTCCCTCCCTCCCTCCCTCCCTCCCTCCCTCCCTCCCTCCCTCCCTCCCTTTCCTCACTTCCCCCCAGCTCCTCTGTGTGCACTAAGCCAGCAGTTTTCAAGCAGCTCCTCTCTCATCAAGCCCTCGCCTCCCCATCTTTGTACAAAACATTGCTTCTTTTACACTCAAGCTGGGCCCTTAGCATGAGGCTCCCCCAGCACCAGTCCTGGAAACTCAGTGTTGCTTAGACACCGCAGGAGCTTGGGAAGTTGTTGCTTGGTCAGGTCTCGGGGCTCACAGAACTACCTGGCCAGTGTGTCCTACTTTAGTTAAGTTACCACGTCTCCCTGCCTTGGTTTGCTGTCCTGACCTTAGACTAACACAGCAGGTTAACAGAAACTCAGGGAATATCAACGTAGACACAGGCTATGGGCTTTGAGGAAGTTTTTTTTAGCTTAGAAAATAATTGTGTGCCCACCCCCAATAAAGCCAACCCCATCCTAAGACTGATTGTACATTCTGTCACTCGTGATTTAAAGATGAATGTCATTAATGAACTAGTACTAGGAAGGACTAGGAAGAAATGTAGCACATCACTGCCTGATTTTGAGATGGCCTGCTTCTCCCATTGTCACCTAGAGAGGTGAGGCCTCAAATGAAAAAGAAATGCCAGCATTAGGGAAAGCCCATACATTCTGAAAACTCCTACAGTTCTAAATTTGTTTTTTTTTTTCTTTCTTTTTTTTTTTTTGTTTGTTTTTCGAGACAGGGTTTCTCTGTGGTTTTGGAGCCTGTCCTGGAACTAGCTCTTGTAGAACAGACTGGCCTCGAACTCACAGAGATCCTCCTGCCTCTGCCTCCCGAGTGCTGGGATTAAAGGCGTGCGCCACCACCGCCCGGCCAGTTCTAAATTTGTATATCCAGCTCAAAACATAAATATTTCTTTTTTTTAAAATATTTATTTATTATGTATACAATATATGCCTACAGGCCAGAAGAGGGCACCAGACCTCATTACAGATGGCTGTGAGCCACCATGTGGTTGCTGGGAATTGAACTCAAGACCTTTGGAATAGCAAGCAATGCTCTTAACCGCTGAGCCATCTTTCCAGCCCCAAATATTTCTAAATATATACTTGGAATAGCTTCATGACTATAGTCACTGTAGCTTATGTAACTATCATACTTAGCTTTTCTTTAGGGTGTTTTGTGTTTCCTTACGTTAGCTTTAGTCATCTTACAAATCGCAGTATTACATTTGAGTCCTGTACATGTCTCCTAAAACTTCATTTGCTAGCTACTTAATCTCTTTCATTCCAGGTATCAGAAACACTTAATTTATTTTTAAAAAAGTAATGATTTTATCTGTGCAATTCAGAAATATCCTTCACATAGATTGCTGCCCAGCTTTTCCCCAGCCCTGTAAAATAGACAGTGTGTTGCACTAACCCTCAGAATGAAAGCAGAAGCCAAGGGGATGGCAGGTAGCTTAGAATCTAGTACAAGCAGCTTCTTTTGGTTCCATTTTCAGCATCCAAAAAGTTCATCTGAATAATTAATCCTTACTATGGAGGCAGCAAGAGTTCTGCTCCAGTTAAGACTGGGGCTTTAGGGCTGATACCGTAGCCTGGTGGAGCGCTGTGTAGCATACAGAAGGCCCTCAGCTCACTCTTGGCACTACATAGAAGACATCAGCTTTGTCCTTCAGCATGGTTGCCCGCTCGTGGAGAAAAGAGTTTTCTGACAGGTTTGCCCTATTGTATGTAGGAACTGATGGAGGCAGGTAGGAACCCAGAGTCAGATACCAGGGTAAAATGCTGAAAGATCAGAGAGACAAAAGAAGCAAGCCATAGCCACCTCGCCAACTTCCCATCCAAAAAGGGGCCAAGCTCCTGTCTCTGTCCTGCTTTATCACTTCCTCTCTCCACTCAGCCATACCATTTCCTATTTCCTCCTTCCATTGTTGGAATTAAAGGTGTGTGCCACCACTGCCTGACCTCTGTGGTTAACTGGTGGCTAGCTCCACCCTCCGATGGTCAGGCAGGCTTCCTCTGTCAGAGCACAAACAAAATATCAGCACACCCAGTGGGCAGCCGCAAAAGTGCTGGAGTTGGGGTTACCATTGGTCTCGCCTTTAGCACGCCTTTGGGCAGATGACTCAGTATGTTTCCTTGAAGTGTCTTAGTATTGATTTGTTATTTGCCACAGTAGTAGCTTTAAGTCAGTAGTGTCAAAATAGAGAAGTTCTGATACCTGCCTTCAAGGAACTCAGGCTCTAGTAGGGAGGCAGGCAAGCATCTAGAGTATAATTGGGCAGATCTTATCCCAGCTCATTCAGTACAGTGTTGACCCAAAGGCCTGTTAGTGTCTTTCTTCATCTGGAGCCAGCTCAGCACAGTGCTGTTAATGCTAGGCCACAGTGTCCGTCTTCTGCCCTGCGTCCTTGTAACTGGCTGCCTGCTGAGTATAGCCTGCTGCTGGGAGTTGAGACCATCCCGACACAGAAGCTTAAGCTTTGTTTCCTTTGGTGGCGACTCGGAGTTTTGCTTTTGTACCCATGAAGGGAAGAGGAGTTATTGCCTTAGGGATAGGAGAGTACAGATGTAGAGCTTCCGAGAGGCCAGTCTGAAGTAAGACCTGTGCCAGCACAGAGATTCTGTCTATGTGAGCAATCTGCTGTCCTCCGGCAGCATATGGAGGTGTTCCTAAATTCCATCTTAGAGGTAGAAAAGAACACTGCCAAAAGTTCAGAAGAAAATTAATATGAGCACTAGGTTCATTCTGTTACCCTACCTCTGCTTTCGCAGTACTTTGTATGTTGGTATAAATATAATTCATTTTTCTGCTTTTTAAAAAATAACTCTCCCCAAACTTGTTTTAAATATCTCCTTTTATTTATTCTTTGACAATTTTATACACATATACAGTGTTCTCTAAAATGTTTATGCAGCCTCTTCCTGGATCTTTCACAGTAAGATCTTCACAGTTAGACTTAGGAAGCCTGGCATACTGTTTTGCCTTCCCACTTCTTCATTAGGAAATAAGATGTAACAGCTTCCTATTAAGGAAGTAACCTCTATTGAAGAAGTGCTGAACTTGAACATACAGCTCATGTGCAGATATCAGGGAATGGATGGGTACACTAATGTCAGGTACACTGACAGCCTGTGGTCATTTCACAGGGAAGAAGCTGGCTGAGAAACATTTCTCTTTCTAATAAGGCATGTGGTGTTATCCCGCGTTGCCAAGTAAGGACTGCATGCTTCGGGGCTGTGCACTAGCTATCGCATTTTGAACTGGAAGGAAACATTTAGCCGACAATTATTGCAAGTGATTAGCCAGATTTTATAAGAAAACAAAAATGAATGGTGACCGGTCCCTTTCTGGGTGTTTTCACTCCAACCGAAGAGATAAGATGCTTGCTTATATATGTGTGGTTGTGGGCAAGAGCTAGCACCCATATAGGAGACAGAGATTGGCTCTGGTGGGATCGAAGGAAACAGGAGAGATGACAGAAGACGGGAGTGGAACTGTATTGGAATTGGAGGGTCGACTTCGAATGCAATATGTGGCTTCTGGAGAACAGTAATCCCAGCTTCGGTTCTCTTCATGAGCCCACAGATTGCCGCATGGACCTATTCTATTTCCTCTAACATAATAAATACCTCTTGTCTTGAAATAATACTTTCTTGCCCCCAAATGAAAATGTTTCCATTCCCAAATGTAGTGATTCTTTTAAAATTCAAGCAGTCCACACAAAAAGAAAGTTAAAGCTACCCCTGGAACAAGTACGCTGTCAGAGTGTACCACGTGGACAGGTGCTTCCCTGTCCTTCTTTTCTGTACTTGGATTGCCTCTCCTCTTGCTCGTCTCCCTTCTGTGGCTGAACATTTGTAGCCGCTGCTGGAGTGTTTCCCATCAGTAGTTCTGCTAGAAATGAGTCTGATGTCTGTTTGGGAAGCAAATTTTATTGAGGGGTAATGGGCAGAAAAGTACACAGATCCTAAGTTTACAGTGTAATAAACTTTTTAGAAGAAAATCCATTCAAAATCAAGATCCAGGGCCAGGCATAGTAGTGCACGCCTTTAAGTCCAGTACTCTGAAGGCAGAGGCAGGCAGCCCTCTATGAGTTCCAGGACAGCCTAGTCTACATACCAAGGTCCAGGACAGCCAGGTCTACACAGAGAGACCCTGCTCAATCGGCCAATAAGTGGTCAATAAATCAGTCAATAAATGATCAAGATCCATATGAAGGATCATGCTAACTACTGCCCACACCTCCTCAGGCACTGCTTTCCTATAAGCTTTACCAGTATGATGAAATCTTTTTGTTTTGTTTTTCGAGACAAGAGTTTCTCTGGAACTTTGGAGACTGTCATGGAACTTTGTAGACCAGGCTGGCCTCGCACTCACAGAGATCTACCTGCCTCTGCCTCCCAAGTACTGGGATTAAAGGCATGAGCCACCACTGCCTGGCTGAGATTTTTTTTTTTTAAATCTCCCATTTTGTTCTAATTACCTTTCCGAAAATATCACTTACATTATTTATAAATTCATTATAGGACCCTGAGAGAGAGATATTACCTGCTTGGTTAAGGTTAAGAATTGTGTGGTGGCTTGTCATGGTTGAAAAGGAGCAAAGGTCCCAGAGTATAGCCCGGTGGTAGAGGACCTTTCCAGAAAATGCTTTCATTCCTCCAGCACAAGCACTGAGGGCAATAAAGTGAAAAGCACCCACCTTTTTCTGAAATGGCAGATAAACAGAAAGATGGAGGCTGTTTGTGACATACAGATGTGTAGCTGGAAGCTGCCCTCTGCTGGACACTTCTGGTGTGGCTGGAAGAGTGCTCTCCAGGCTTCCCTGGTGGCCTCCATTCAGCTGTTCTTGCAACCTCTTTTTTCTCTTATGCTATTTTACTGCAATGATAACAAATACAGTTTAGCACAGTATGAGGTCCTATACATGACGAGGCCTTTATAAACATCCTAGCAGTTTACTATAAGATGGAGTGTTCTGGAACCATTCACCAGGTTATATCGCACACACAAGTAATAAGAGGAGTAACCAGCTGCTCTTTCTCTCCAGGAATCGACAAGGAGAACGTTGAACTCTCCCCCACCACTGGCCACTGTAACAGTGGACGAACTCGCCATGGATCCGCAAGCCAAGTGCAGAAGCAGAGAAGCGCTGGCAGTTTCAAACGTAATAGCATTAAGAAGATCGTGTGAAGCTTTCTTTCTTTCACTTTTTAAACCAACCTAATATGGGCTTCTTACTAGTGACCCTTCCCTAACCTGGTCCTGTCCCACACTGCACTGCTGCACTTCGTGTCTTATGAACCCATCCAGTCTGCCACGTTGCCAGACGATCAACTCTTGGAAGCATTGCCTAAATTTAATGCTGCTTTTCTTAAATGTTTTTCCTTCTACTTTGGCATGTGTCTGGTGTGAGCACCTGTTCTGACAACTGCAAAGAAAGCAGGGGGTCAGTAACCCTGAACTGAGAGCGTGGATTGTGGGAGCGGATGAGCCCTCCGGTGCCGCTGCTGCCGGCTGCAGGCCATGCATGGAGGCTGGCCTTCTTTGTGTCCTTGTCTTAGAGAGTGAAGTGCTTGTCTTAGTTACACACTTTCCAAGTTTGGGGGAGAAAGAATATTTTAACCCCAGTGTATTGAATCTTCTAGCTGTGGACTTTTTTTTACTTTATGAAGTTGAAGGAACCATAGAGGTCAAGCCTCAATGAATTTACACCATAAAGCCACAAGCCAGGTACTTGGGGGAGGGGGATAAACTAGTATTTTGTAATGGGTTCTTAAGAAATACTAACATTTGAGTATTAGCAATAATTACAGGAAAATAAGCATGACCGCATACATCTTAACATTGCTGAATTAAAGCTATCGGTTCTGAGGCCTTATTCATACTTGGTCATCCAAACTAGGTAATCTTTTTTCCTGTTGATTATCTTTTAATCTTTACATATGAAGGCGTTCTGTTCTTTTTTGTAAGCAAAGACTATACTAAGTATAGTAACTACACTTGTTTTTGCACTTGCTTTCTCCTCCTCTTTCCTGAGTGATTCTGAGCAGGGTAATTAGCAGCCAGCGTGTGGAAACTTGTTTCCGGAAGCTAATTTTCATAGCTGTTTCCATTGGCTCCAAAGCAAAATGGAATGGTACGTGACTTAGGGTAGCTGATATTTTTATTTTGTTAAATAATTTTCCAAGAAACAGAATATGCTGTATATTATCATAAATTTCTTTGCTAAGATGTATTTTTTAAATCTTTTCATCTTCCTCCTCTCCTCCAAATAAAATCAGGAATCTCTAGCAGAACATTTGGATTCTATCTGATAGGGTTACATTTAATCACTGTGAAGTCTGGTCAGCTGCGTGGTGTGCCAGTAAAGGGCCTCTAGCGTTGCTGCTGTGTAGAAGGGCATGGATGAGCGTGCCACAGGCCCTCCCAGGAGATGTGCATCCAGCTGCTTCATGGTACCTGCAGTATGCAAAACAGTTGACTTGAGTGAGCGCAGTAGTATGTGGATGCTCTCATTTAAGATTGACTATATTTATTTTTAAAAGGTATTATCCCTCTACTCCCAGGTTCCCTTCATATATTAAGATATGGCTTTGGGAGGAACAAAAAGAAACCCAGGGGGGAGGGGGCTATAGTGCTAGCTCACTAGTGGATTTCAGTAAATTAAACTCCACAGCTAAGTCAGTAAATAATGGTACATTTAAGTGTTCTGACTTTAATAATATAACACATTTCACATTTATCCATACAGTAACATTGTAATATGTTAATGTAAATAAAATTGCTTTTGATATTCAGAAATAACAAGAATTTAATTTTTTTAATTTGTTTACAGTCCTGGGAAAAGTAAGAACCATTTGCCAAAATAAAAGGAAAAACCCTTAGTATTAGTAGTGATTTTAATACAGACTCATTGGAAAAATACTGAAAACAGAGGCAGAGAAGTAAGCTTTTGTTTCCAGCTGTTGTGAGGAGTCCATCAGAATAACATGTCAGAGACAGCAAGGCTGTAATGGCTAAGAGTCTAGGCTGCTGGGGCACACCACCACAGCTCTGGTTCCTGCAAGCAGCCGTGGGCAGGGTGAGGCTTTTCCATAGCCTTGGTTGCTCATTTTTCCTCTTAGGAGACTGGTGCATCTGATGGTGGCCATTACCACTCCTTCGCCTCTTCCATCAAAACAGGGAAACTTGTAAATGTAGCGTGTTTTCTGTAAGGGGTTCCCCCACGGTACTACAGTTCTTAAACATCCCCCATTTGAGCATTTGGAATGACCAAACGGAGCCACCTCCAAATTCGAAAATACGTCTGGCCAACACATTCAAGCAACTCCTGAAGAGTTCAGTTGTAACTAGTGTACAGAACTTCCAACTTTTCTTTTTTTTTTTTTTTTCTATGTGTGTATTTTCGAGACAGGGTTTCTCTGTGTAGCCCTGGCTGTCCCAGAACACTGTAAACCAGGCTGGCCTTGAACTCACAGAGATCCGCCTGCCTCTGCCTGGGATCAAAGGTGTGCGCCACCATCGCCTGGCAGAACTTGCACCTTTTAAGGAAAGTAACTTTCTAAGCAGCTGAAGCTAAGGAGCCTAAGCTGCCCACTTAGGCTTGTCACCAGCTGCCCACTCCCCCAGAAGGAGGCGCCTGTCAGTCCCACTTCTCCCAATCCCAAGAGCAGCCGGAGTTCTGAGTGATGCCCATTTTACATCATTCAGTGGGAGTTCTGCAAGTTGTTCTCAATTTGTGTTTCCCTGACTTAAAAGAACAGGAACTGCCATGTTTGTGTTGTGATGACCCATCTGTTGGCCAGTGCTCCTGTCCCGGGCTTCCCTGCCCTCCACTGTGGGAACGTAGCACTCTGCTGACTAGTTAGTTACTCTTGCCTATGCATTGCTGAGCTGGGGAACAAGGACACCACAGTACAGTCGGTGCCCCCACCTCTGGGATGAACGAACTAGTCGGGGACGGGAGCCAGCAGCCCTTTCCTCCAGTGTTAGGGTTGCAAGTTCCTGTGGGAAATTCGAGTTTTGTCTGGGGGGTTTGGGTTTTGTTTTTGTTTTTTTTTTCTTTTCCTACATTTACCCCCAAGCATATTGAAGCATGTCTTACTCAATATTATGCAATGGACTTATACAAAAATCCACTTAGTGTCAGCCACACAATTTTTTTAATGCAGTGTATTCACCTGTAAATAGTTTGTGTAAAATTTGACAGAAAAGTCTATTTACTACATTGTAAATACATGTGATGATATATTGTATTATTTTGCTTTTTTGTAAAGCAGTTAGTTGCTGTACATGGATAACAAACAAAAATTTGATTATTCTGGTGTTCGTATTGCTAACTTCTTCCTGCGACTGCGTTACTTCATTTAAAGAAAATGCTGTGTGTTGTAAACTGACCTTGTATATGATAACTTTCCTTCCCATTGGGCAGTTCCCTGCCTCCAGCCTTGTTGATATTGTAACCAGCAGGAGAAATTCTGCCCGACACACAGACTCCGTCACTCTGGGGAAATCTGTAGAAATCTGTTTCAGATCGTCGTCCCCACCCCCTGTGTATGTCCTCCCACCCCCTTTTTTAAGTAAAATGTAAATTCAATCTGCTTTAAACTATCTCCATATGCATCAGACTGTTTTCTTACTTCCTCTGGGTCTTTTTAAACTTTGGGCCATTTCAGCCCTTTCAGGTGTATTGTGGATTACCTCCCCTAAGGGAAAGAAAGATCTTTCTCTGGAAGTAAAATCATTTGGGTGGAATAAATGGGGGCCTGTCAAACACGGAGGTGACTGTCACTCTGGGATAGGTAGGCTTACTTCCCGGAGAGTAGCCTGCCATCAACGCCAGGGCTGCCTGATGTCAGTTGTATTCTGCATGAGTGAGCACTGCAAACCACCTCCCTTGAGTGCTTTGTGTCAACTCACCCATCAGGGGCTGCTGCCCTGCTCCTAAAGGAGCAGGAAGCCTCCTGGCCTGGGAGAAACTGTCCTCAGAAGAGTTCCTTCTCACTGAGCAAATGATCAGATGTGCTGTCTGCTTGTGGGGAGGTGACTTAGTGCCTACAGAGCTAGAATGGGTAGAGCCGAGACGTCCATTCCTTACCTACACAGGCAGGCTTTTCCAGAGCCGTGGCCCTGAGATGGAAGGAACCCTGGAGGTCGGTGCAGGAGCCACTCTACCCTCAAGCGGTGTTTGGCCCGTTTTTAAATCTGCTCAGTTAGGAGTGCATGTGTGTACTCGGGGGTGCTCAGTGTATGGTCATTAGGCACATGTGTAAAGGATTAACAACAAAAGCCTGACAGAGGGCCTCTTCAAAAGCGCAGTGATGCCGCTGTCTGCCCCCGAAGGCTCAGTGGCCGGCACCAGCAGGCTGGGGACTCGGCTCAGTGGCGCTTGCCTAGCGTAGACAAGGTCCTGAGTGGATGCTCAGTACCACACAAGAAAAGGCTCCTCCTACCTGTAGTCCAAGTCCTCGGTCACAGGTTCAAGTTGGCCAGAGCTACATTACAAGACCTTGCCTCAAAACAAAAATAAATTTTCTAAAAGTCCCCTTTTCTGGGGGGGGGAAAGGGTCTGTATTTCACATATACGCATATATCTATTTAAGCTCCAAAGCAATATCATACGTTTTACCTAAATAGAACCAACTTTCTGCTTTGGTTAGTTTGTATTCTAAACTGAAGCATCCTGGAAATTTTCTAGGTCTTTTACCACGTGCGGGTGCTGGAAGCTGCCAGGTAGTGAATTAGGCTCCAAGGTTATGGCCTTCAGAACACCACCACCACCACCACCACCACCACCACCACCACCACCACCACCACCACCACCACCACCACCACCACCAGAGGGCCAGTTCCTCCAGTTAAGATAGGAAGGTCACAATGGAGTTTTAACCTAAGTCCTTTCTGCTCACAAATCAGAGTGTAGCTAAGCATAAATCCTTTCAAGGAGGAAAAAATGTCAGCATCTGTAATCTCTACTGCCTGGATTTCTCTGTTCAAAGACACACCTTCAATAATTGGGCCTAACCCTGAACCAGGCATTGAAAGAAATGTGGCCTCACCCACAAGGGACTTGCGATTCAGTGGGGAAAACAGCCACATAACTGATGGGCATGTGTCCTAAGATATGGATGGGGGTTGAGAGGTACAGTGGCAAACAGAATTAGTAACTGAGAATTTGGGGTTTGGAAATAATCAGGAAGTGTTTGTGTGCAGGGACTAAAGATGAGAAAGGTTCCTCTGTCTTTAGTGCCTGGGAGGAACCTATCTAGGCAGTAAAGGAACTGGTCCCAGCAGGAAGCAGCCACAGGCCTGGCTTTCTGGGTTCCCACAGTCCTCCAGTATCTCAGTTAAGGACAGAGCTCAACCTCACTTCCCACAAGAAACTTAAAGATACAACTTAGCCCAAGGTCACAGATACGGGCCTCTTTCCAGATCCTTGATTCTAGACGCTTCAGTCTGGCCCAGAGTTGAGATAGAATTAGCCTTACTGGCTTGTTCATCTGGGGAACAAAGGCAGAAGGGAGTGTAGGGGGATCTCAGCCTCCACCCAAACTCCAGCACCACTATCCATACACACGGGTTCTGCAGGAGACAAGAATCATAGCTAAAAGAGCTGGAGAGAGAGCTCAATGGTTAAGAACACGGGCTGCTTTTGCAAAGGACTCAGATTTGATTTCTGGCACCCACACAGTGGCTCACAGTCGGCTGTAACTCCAGTTCCGGGGATCTGATGCCCTCTCCTGACCTTCTTGGGTACTGCATGCATATGGTGCACTTATGCAGGCAAAACACCCTTGTACATAAAAATAAGTCTTTTTTTTTAATCGTCACCAAAACATGAAGACCTTTGAGTTTGTAGTAATCAGTCATTTGGTGACTCCTATGCTCCTGGTTTTCCAAGATACACTGGAGCCTCGTATCTTGTGGAAGTGTTCTGACTCCTGCCAGCCATGGTGAAACCATGTCTGCCCGATCCTCCTAGCTCCCTGGTTAGACTGTGGGCCCAGACAAGGGAAGGCCTTGGTCAGAAAAGCTCAGTAACACTTACGAAATAACATTTAAAGTTCTGTGTTACAGGGGAGAATCAGGAAAGAAGCCCTCATTCACAACAGGATTTCCAGTGCAAAATCCCAGACAAAATAGAGGTGACCTGTGTAAAAGACCTATGGGAAACCTCTGAGCCTAGGGCTGGGGTGTAGCGCCATGGGAGACTGCGCGCTAGAGATGGTGTGGGGGTGGGAGAGAAGTGAAAAACCAAAGCCCAACTCCAGTGCACACAGAAGTTTCACTAACAGTAGTTTCCAGATTTCTCCAGCAACTTTCACAAACAACCACACACATGCAAAAAGAAATAGGTCATTTCACCCACAAAAAGCAAAAAAGGAAGGCATAGCGAAACAGCCTTTGTGCTTTAAGAAAGGCGCAGTTTTCCTCGTTTGTTAACCTATTGCTCCTGCCCAGTGCGTGCATGCCCACCCGTTGGGAGTGTGCCACCCAGAGGGAAAGGGGCTGAACAAACACTGACCGCTGAGCTGGGTGGCACACACTGTTAATCCCCAATACTCAGCAGGCCAAGGCAGGAGGACTACGGTGGCCTGCAGGGTCAGACTCGCTCTCAAGAAAAATGAAAAGATCCCTCAAGAGATTGGCTCCTTCCTGTCCTCCATCATGTCTCATATTGCAAACAGAGCCTGGCTCCCCACCTCTAAAATATCCCTTAGCCCCAGACCCCAAAAACCTTAGGAATAAGCAAGAAAGCACAGCTGAGGGAAAGACACTACAAGAATATTTCCAAGAAAACTCTAGAAATAAGACAGCTTCGAGAATATCTAGAACTGGTAGAATAGGAGCAAGACCGGAAATGGTGATGCTCGGTAGATGTGGTCGGGATGCACTGTACACTTGGATGAAATTGTACACTGAGGGGTACTTTGAAAACCGATAGTAGTTGGTAAGTCCTCGGCGGCAGGCAGAGCACTCGGCAGACGTGTGCAAAATCCTAGGGTCAAACCCTAGCACTGGAAAGAGTCAAAACTTACTGTTGTGGTTGAATTGGAACAGGTCCACTTTATACTATGCTTCGTATGTGATTGCACACACACACACACACACACACAATTTTATCCACTTCAAAGTTCATTTTCTACCTTGCTGTTTATCTGTCACCAGCCAGCAGGGGGCTCTGCTCAGCCACTTTCGCTGAGGCCCTTGTGCAAAGGCTGGGACTGCACTGCCCCATGTACCCCGCAGAAAAGGGAGTGCACGACTCGTGTGCTGGGCAATACAGTGTCCACTAGCCACAAGCAGCTGCTGAACATGTAAGGGGTGATTATGAGGATTAGAAGCTCATCTTAAAAACAAACAGCAACAACAACAAAGTAATGCTATCTATCTCTGTGTCCCCCTGACTGACTGGAACTCACCATGGAGACCAGGCTGGCCTCAAACTCACAGAGATCCACCTGCCTCTGCTTTCTGGGATTAAAGGTGTGCGCCGCCACATCCAGCTCGATGAGTGCAGTTTTTGTTCCTGGGAGATGGCAGCGGGCCAGAGTGCTTCTCTTCAAGCGTGAGGACCTGAGTTTGAATCCTCAGTCCCCACATAAAAAGCTGAATGTGGCTGCCACATGCCTGTGATCCCAGCACGAGGAACGGATGGATCCCCCAAGCCTTGCTGGCCAGCCAGCCTAGCAGGAGCCACAAAAATTTCAGGGCAGCAAGATGAAGAGGGCACCTGAAGCCCTCCTGGGGCTGTCCTCCTCCTGGCCTTAGCATGCACACGCGTGTACGCAGGCACTTCCACGCCTGCAAAGGAAGGAAACGGGGGAGGTGCATTTTCCACTTGGATGGCATGTGAATGGTGAGGTGCGATTCACAGCCGCCAGGCTGCACAGACCACACACCTGCTCACAGTTCCCTGCCCTTCCACATGCTTTCCCCAAGTCATGCAGGTCACAAGGAACTGTCCTCTGTCCATAATGAGGTGTGCTGGCACAGACGGCAACAGCACCCCAATAGAGGACCTTGCGTCTTCTCAGCGGAAGACATCCTCTCGTGCCTGCTTGGACGGCCTCACAGGTTCCGTGGTCTCAGGCCCAGAAAACAAAACCCCATGCCAAATTAAAAGGCTCTTTCTCAGCCTCAATAAATAACTCATACAAAATTAATTTTTTTTTTTTTTTTTTTTTTTTTTTGGTTTTTCGAGACAGGGTTTCTCTGTGGCTTTGGAGCCTGTCCTGGAACTAGCTCTGTAGACCAGGCTGGTCTCGAACTCACAGAGATCAGCCTGCCTCTGCCTCCCGAAAAATTAATTTTAAGAAAAGACAAAACTAGAAAAAAATGGTCAAGGAATATGAATGAGTAAGCCATAAGTGCCACACATTCTGAGGACTGTATGACAAAATCCACCCGCCTCTTAGTAAACAGGAAGCGCGGACTGGCTAGTTTTATGTCTACTTGACACAGCTAGGATTAACTGAAAGGAAGGGATGGCTATGGAGGCATTGCCCCCTTTAGATCCTGCTGGGGGGCATTTTCTTAATTAGTGATTGACAGGAAAGGGCCCAGCCCATTGTGGGTGGGGCCACCCCTGGGCTAGTGGTCCTGGGTCCTGTAAGAAAGCAGGCTGATCTCTGAGTTCGAGGCCAGCCTGGTCTACAGAGCAAGTTCCAGGACAGCCAGGACTACAAAGAGAAACCCTGTTTCCAAAAACCAAAAGGGGAAAAAGGAAGGAAGGAAGGAAGGAAGGAAGGAAGGAAGGAAGGAAGGAAGGAAGGAAGGAAGGAAGAAAGGAAGGAAGGAAAAGAAGAAAACAGGCTGAGCAAGGCAGTATGCGGCACCCTCCAGGGCCTCTACATTCGCTCCTGCCTCCAGGTTCCTGCCCTACTTGAGTTCTGTCCCTGACTTCTTTCAGTGATGAACTGGTACAGTGTGAAGGTGTAGCCCAAATAAACCCTTTCCTCCCCAAGCTGCTTTTGGTTATTGTGTTTCATCGCAGCGGTAGATACCCCAACTAAGACCAAGAGCAAGCTCAAATAAAAATGGGATACGTTTTTATTTTCTTGAGATGGGTCTTGCTTGCTGTGTTGGATTCCTGGGCTGGGACTACACGTGTGAGCTGAAGCACCTGCCTTGAATGCCGTCCCACTTGTCAAATTAGCAGAAACAGGAATAACCCCACTGTGGTGCTGCGGGCTCGCATGTGACCGGGTACCGTTTTTCTCTGTCACCAACCTTAAAGATGTCTACCATTGCTCTAGGAATAGAACGTAGAGAAATAAGTCATGAGGAGGCTGTGACTTTGATTGATGTTAGAACCCCTGAAGATAACCAAAACGCTAGGGTTTTCTACACTCATCTAACACGGTGGTTCTCAACTTCATAACGCTGTGACCCTTTAATATATGCCATAGTGACCCCAACCATAAACTTATTTTGGTTGCTGCTCCATAACTGCAATTTTGCTACTGTTACGGATTAAAACGTGGATACTGTGTTTCCCCATGACCAAGAACTGCTGATCTGTTTCCAGAGCTGACCATTTCCATTACATAGCCTCTGAAAATGGACACAGCCTGAGGTCTAGCGCAGTGGTAGAGCATTTTCCTGTAGGGCTGGGTTTGATCTGCAGGACTGAAGAAAGGGAGTTCCAGGACTGCAGCTTCAGGAGCTCTGGCTGTCCTGGAACTTGCTCTGTAGACCAGGCTGGCCTCGAACTCAGAAATCAGCCTGCTTTCTTACAGGACCCAAGACCACTAGCCCAGGGGTGGCCCCACCCACAATGGGCTGGGCCCTTTCCTGTCAATCACTAATTAAGAAAATGCCCCCCAGCAGGATCTAAAGGAGGCAATGCCTCCATAGCCGTCCCCTCCTTTCAGTTAATCCTAGCTGTGTCGAGTAGACATAAAACTAGTCAGTCTGCACTTCCTGTTTACTAACAGGCGTGTGAAGGACTTTATCATACAGTCCTTAGCATCAATAACATTTCGGTTGAGAGGGAATACCTCTAAAATAATCCAGAGTATTTACGTTGCATATGAGGATTGGCCCCCATTATGTGAATAAAAAAATGTGTCTACATATAGTTAGATAATTTCAGTGAAGACTAGGATGATGGGTAATGCAGCCAACGGTAATAATGATGAGTAAGTTATGTTGCTTTTTTTAAAAAAAATGTTTTTATTTTATGTATATGGTGCTCTATCTGCATGTATACCTTCAGGCCAGAAGAGGGCATCAGATCCCATTACAGATGCCGTAAGCCACCATGTGGTTGCTGGAACTTGAACTCAGGACCTCTGGAAGAACAACTAATGCTCTTAACCCCTGAGCCATCTCTCCAGCCCAGGTCTTGTTTCTTTTAAGTATTTGCCTATGTTTTTACAGAAAAATGTTACAACTTTAAAACTTAAAGTCAGAGACACATAGGTATGAAACGAAACCCATTACTTTATATGCTAGCCTTAGGTTTCTTAAAATAAAAAATTAAAAACAAAAATAATTAGGTTGTTCTTAATTACACTGGTGGTAAGACAGTTATGATAATGGAGTTGAGTCAGATGGTGGGTTTCTTTTTTCTTTTTTCAAAAAGTAGGGTTTTTTTATTGAGCATAGTCGTACATATTTTTAATCCCAGAGCTGAGGAGACAGAGACAGGAGGGTTCCTGGAGTTCACCTGGCATCTACCATAGCCTATTGTGCAAGTCCTGGTGAGAGACCCTGTCTCAAACACCAGGTTGGAGGAGCTGGAGTGATGCGATGGCTCAATGATTGAGACACGTGCTACTCTTCCAGGGGACCTCACTTCCGTTCCTTGCACCCACACTGGCAGCTCACATGGCCTGTATGTAACAGAAGATGTCCTCTTCTGACATCCTTACTAGCATGTGGCATACTCTTGCCCACGCATACACAAATACACATAAGGAAAAATAAATGTAACAAAAAAAACACAAGGTGGCTCCTCAGGAATGAATCATGCATGCACCGTACACATAGGTGCACGTGCTCACACAACAACACTCACATGGGAGGTTTTTAGCTAAGTTAGATTCCAAGGAACTGGGTTTGTTCCTCCTTCTTTGGAGGAATATTTGCAAGATTGACATTAAGCGGCCCGAGGCCTGGCAAATGGAGCCAGAGAGGCCAGCGGTCATTACAGCCCTTCCCTCCACTCTCAGGACCTCTGCTCACGGGCTCTCCACACTGTCAGCCTGGTGAGGCGGCTCTCAGGCTGCTGAGGGGCCTGAAAACACACCTGTGTGCATGAAGCGGTAATTTAATTAATCTTAATCAATAAAAAACAGGAGTCAAATATTGGGGTAAAGACCTGGAAGACCAGAGAACCCGGAACAGCCGCCAGTTGCTTCTTTCCTCTCTTGTTTCTCAGTCCAAAAGGGCTGAGATCCTGCCTAGACCCCACCCAATCACTTCCTGTCCCCACCTCCCAAGTGCTAGGATTAAAGTGCTTCTACAGTTAACTAGTGGCTAGCTCCGCCCTCTGATCTCCGGGCAAGATTTGCCAGAACACAAACACAATATACCACGACGTATCCACAAGAACACAGGGCAGGGTGCACACTGCTCAGGGTACGCACTCCTGAGCCCAGGCACTGGCCTCAGTTCTTTGGACTTGAAGCCACTGCTGCCTTCCTGTTCTCCCTCGCCTCTCTGAGGGCACTCACTGCCTGTGAACAAGGTCTTCAGCCCTGAGAAGGGGTGTCCCCGCCAGAACAAGGGGGATGGATGGGCAGGCCTTACCTAGTCATGAGAACACTTGTGAAGGAAGGGCCAGCAGAGCAAGGGGGACAGCTGACTCAGGAGGGCTTCTTGGATGAGGTGACCAAGGACGGAGAAGGGAGGATCATCCAGAGGGGGAATAGCCTGTGGCAGCTGTGAGTGTCCACTGATGAGCTCCTGTGGGAGGTAATTGCTCAGCAAAGCAGACTCTGTGTGTGCACAGCAGGGGCACCGCACCCACAGGGGCTTCTGGCTGCAGCCCAGGCTGAGGATGTGGGTTTTTTTTTTTTTCTCTTAGGCAGAAGGAGCAACAGAGAAGGAGAAACTAGAGAATACAGACCTGTGCAATCTGCGGGTGTGTGGGGCGGGGGGGTCTACTTTGGAAACCTTGAAGACTCTAGACATAAATGCTAGAGCCCTGCCCACAGGCCACCTTCAGGGGCCCTTTCTGAATCTTTAAAGAGTCTGTGTGGGAGCTCGTGCCTTTAATCCCAGTACTTCGGGAGATGCAGTTCTGGGCCAGCCAGGGCTACATAATGAGAACTTGTCTCAAATAAATAATAATAATAATATTAATGGTGATGATAATCATAATAATTAATGGGGGGCTGGAAATATGGTTCAGAGCACCAGCTGCCCTTCCAGAGGACCAAGGTTGGTCCCCGGCACCCACAAGGCAGCTCCCAACTATCTGTAACTCCAGTCCCAGGGCATCTGACGCTCTCTTGTAGCTTTCTGGAGCGCTGTGTGCCCATCAGGCTGAGACATACACACGGGCCAATCACACACACACACAAAATACATTAAAAATTTTAAAATATTAAAATGGAAGAATCCTGGAGGGAACTTCAGCTTCCTGCTTCTGCGAGTTGGAGGGGTTCTGGGTAGGCACCCTTCCTCACCCAAGCTCCTGCAGGCAAGGGAGGATGAGGTCTTAGATACAGTGCGACACCAGTGTAGCCCAGGCCTGCCAGGGGCCCATCACCCCCAGGACCTACTGTGTAAGTGTGCTCGCTACACTCTGCAGCCAAGACAGGTGACAGGGAAAGAATTTCACCACCTTCTCCAAGGTGATAATTATTCACGGGCAGAGAAATAGCTGCAGAGTGTGAGGAGGGCGAACCTGTGAATCCTGTTCCACTTCTGGGCAGCCTGGATGGTACGGTTAAGACTCGTGACTCATGAACGGACTGCAAAGGAAATGCGCCCCTTTGGGGCTGGGATGCAGCTCAGTCAGCCTGGATGGTATGGTTAGGATCGTGAATGGACCGCAGAAGAAATGCGCCCCTTTGGGGCTGGGATGCAGCTCAGTTGGTGGAGAATATGCAAGAGTCCCCGAGCTGCATCATCAGCATCACGACATTGGGAGGTGGAGGAAAGAGGATCCAAACTTCAGGATCATCATTGACCACACGGCAAATGGGAGACCCTACCTCAGCAGGACATTCCCTGCAGACTGGCTATGAGCCTGTATCCAGGACACATGGATAGGACACTGGGTGCCAGACCCTGGGAGAGATGCAATACACACAAGCTCTCATTAAACACCTACCAGATCTCTGCAAAGTAGAAAATGCAAACCTGCTTTCCAGACGGGAAAACTGATGTGAGCATCATGGAGCTGAAAGAGCATCAGGCCTCTGCTGGGCTCAGCGGTTGATATGACTCAGTATCAACAATTCACACTACGTGCTATTATTACTCACTGTGGGCTCCCACAAATTACCCAAAGCTTGGAGGCGTAAAAAAAACAGAAAGGTTTTCTCCTTTCTGGAAGCCAGGAGGTCAAATACATGTGTTGACTTGACTGCACCCTCGCGGAGGCTCTCAGGAGATTCCCTGAGCTCTCCAACTTTTGGCACCTGCTGGCTTCCTGAGCTATGACCGAAGACCTCTTGGTTCTGCCCATGGTCACGGTTGTCACGGCACCCTCTTGTGTTGCTGAGCTTGCCTCTGATTCTTCCTAAGGGTTCACGAGGTTGCAGTTAGGATCCTCACAAAGGCGCGCGGAGAGGGCGGAGACCCAAACAAGGACAAGGCTTCCTATAGGAACTGCCACCTCCACAGAACCTGGAAGGGGCGGTGGGAAGTGTGAGTGACCCCCAGGGCCTGGGAGTCGCTGGAGCGAGGGAGCAAACAGTGGTTAAGGAGAGGCCGGAGTCAGGTGTGGTGGCCTTTAGTCTCTGCACGAGCCAGCCAGGGCTACAGAGCCGGCATCATGATGGCTGGCATCACAAACACACTACGCGCTGACCCTCAAACCCTCACAGCTTTCTTCCTAGGGAGATCTAACCTCTGGAAGAATAAGAGCACCAGCTGGGAACAGCCTGGTTCACCGGGGAGTCAGGATTCCAGGGGAGACCCAGCAATCCCTGCACAGGTCATGCATATTCGAGAGTTGCCCTGAAGATCAGAGTGCATACAGGCTCAGAGAGAGGAGACCCTGCCGTCCTTGTGCAGAACAGGGCCCTGAAGATCAGAGTGCATACAGGCTCACAGAGAGGAGACCCTGCCGTCCTTGTGCAGAACAGGGTCCTGGTCCCCTACTCTCCCCTGTCCAGGACACTGAATTGCTCTGGGCTCCTGTAAGAATGTGGCTGACCATTTGCTCTAGGCTCACACTTGACGGGAGATCAGGGACATGAGGGCACTAAGACCTATCATACATAACCTTTAGAGTTTCCTACTATGGCCCGAAGGTCATGCTAACTCTAGCGGAGTTTCAGAAATAGTGGGGTTTGGAAGACGGGCTCAGAGCTTAGGTGAACCAAAAAGACGAGGCTTCCCTGAGGGAGACAGCTGCGCTGATCTGGAGGTGTGCTCAGGCAAGGTCTGTGCTTGAGCAGGGGACAATCACTCCTTATGGTTTGTTGGCGCTGAACGAGGTGGTAGGTGGACAGGGACTGCACCTGGGTTCTGCAGGGCCCGATGGCGCTCAGCTGAACTTCGCCGAGGAGGCACGACACAGGTTGGGTCACCACACTCAGGATGGAGTCCTGGGCTCTGAGGAGCTGCCAGAGAAGTGCAAGAGGACAGGAGCTCCGGGTTCCCAAGCCATAGGTATTCCTGAGTCCTGATGACACCAAGCCTAATGGAAGGCCTCATTCTTTCTTCTTCCCGCCTACTTTTAGTCCCCTCCACCGGCCACCCTTCCGGGGTCCCCGCACCTCCTCACTGCGCTGCTCCCTTCCCCTCAACAAGCTGCGTTGCCCCTCCGCAGCATCTCAGCTTCCCGGGAGGTGAATGTAGCAATCAAACGCACTAAGGTAGAGACACCTGCAACACCCAGAACTAACAAAGGACGGACGTGTCCCCTGGCTAGGCGCGGGGTGTTCGAGCGGCGCGGGAACCGGGACCCCCAATCCCTCTGCGTTGAGGTCTAGGAGGGGCGGGGCCTGGGGCGGCTCGGGTCCTTTTGTCTGCAGCCCCGCCCCGCCCCGCCCCCACGCGGGCCCGCGGCGCGCGGCAGACACGAGCGGCTGACACGAGCGGCCGCCGCTGGCGGAGGCTGCGCGCCGCAGACCCGGGCGGTGCGAGCGCGATGGCGGCGGCGGCGCGGGGCTCGGGCTAGCTGCGGGCGGCGCGGATGGCGGGCGGCGCGGGCTGGGCGGGCGCCCCCGCGGCTCTGCTGCGCTCCGTGCGCCGCCTGCGCGAAGTCTTCGAGGTGTGCGGCCGCGACCCCGACGGCTTTCTGCGCGTGGAGCGCGTCGCGGCGCTCGGCCTGCGCTTCGGCCAAGGCGAGGAGGTAAGGAGCTCGCGCGCGCGTCCCTATGCTGGGGGAACCGCAGGGACCCCGTGCTGTCGTACACCGGGCCTGTGCGTCACATGGCACGCTCGCGGTGACCGGCCTGTGCACCTGCCCTTCCCTCCGGGCCATCCCCAATCAGAGGAGCTCTTAAATCTAGCCTCTGGACACCCCCTCCCACACAAATCAAGTCGCAGGGGTATGTGTGCACTGCACCAGGCCTCGGGGTGACAGGGACAAGCAAGGGTGATCTGCAGCCTCTGGTCCTTAGCCGCACCTACCCAACCTAGAACAGAAGGAGATATCTGCTTGGGGCCACCCTGGATTCTGGCCCAGTTCCTAGTGACCTCCCACTCAAGCTAGATGGGCAGGCCCGACTGGCAGCGGGCTGTGCTGCCTGCAGTGGGCCAGCCAGGACCAAGCTGGGGAGTGGTTAGCTGAGCCTCTGGTGTTGGTGTAAGGTCGCATGGGTGGCCCAGAGCAGAACTGTGGGCGCTGTTAGTCTGTCTGGAATGGCAGGATTTGAACTGCCAGTGTGTGATGAATAACTGCCCATTGGTCTAGTGTCCTCTTACCATCTGCATGGGGGCTAGTGTCCGTGTCTGAGGGAAAGACAGGGCACTGTGTTCATGCAACCCTGCCATGGTCAGCATCTCCTGGATTCAGAAGCCCCTGCTGAGCTGTGGGTTTCCAAGACCATCTGAGACCTCAGGCCCTATGTGGGGAGCTTGGGACCTTGGTCTCCAGTGGGTACTAGGTGGCTCTGTTTTCAGGACAGGTCAGAATGGCATTTTAGAACATGGGAGGGGCTGGGCTGGTGCCTTTTTGTCACCTGACAAGTGTAAGGTGACAACAAACCCTTTCTAGGTAGCTGGGCACTGGCTAGAGCCTGGGAATCCCCAAGAGCAGAAGGTGTGGGTCCCCCATCCCAGGAAGCTTACTGCTGTTGTTCCCTCTTGAAGCCCATTCTCTACCCTTCCCTGCTTTCCTCGGGGGGCATTTGCCGCTGCTACCTCCGCTTTTCTTGTACAGAGGTTAGCAGAATCTCTCTTCTTGGCCATCCTTTCCGACCCGAGCAGGCTGAGCATCTCCTAACCCAGGAGGCCGCAGGCTGAGCATCCCCTAACCCAGGAGGCCGCAGGCTGAGCATCCCCTAACCCAGGAGACCGCAGGCTGAGCATCTCCTAACACAGGAGGCCGCAGGCTGAGCATCCCCTAGCACAGGAGGCCGCAGGCTGTGCAGTCCCTAGCACAGGAGGCCGCAGGCTGAGCATCTCCCTAGCAAAGGAGGCTGCAGGCTGAGCATCTCCCTAGCACAGGAGGCCGCAGACTGTGCAGTCCCTAGCACAGGAGGCTTCAGGTTGCTGGTGTGGAACCTCCTCCTTGCTTTGGCTGGAATCTGGAATTCCAGAATCAGAGACCCTCAGATATAGGAATGGCCTCACTCCAATCTCTGGCAGTCGGCCAAAGCCCTGTAACCCTATCCCCAGGCTGGACAGACCCCTCCTGTCCTTAGATCCTCCTCCCTCTATACTTCAGAAAGAAACCTGCTTGTCATTTACTCATCGTGTTTCTGCATGGGGACTCACCTGGGTTTCCCTTCTGCACTGTAGCCTTTAACTATCTGCCCTGTGCCTTCTTACCCTGAAGCCATTTCCAGCTCCAGCCCATGCGGCGGAGGCCAGGTTTCCGCCGATGTCATTGATGCGTTGTCTGGCTGTTTTCCTAGCACTGGCAGGGCTGGACCTGGTCAGTCCACACACTGGGGAGGGGCTGCCTTTTCGGCGTTTCTGCACACCCTACTCACACCAGGTTTCTTGCGACTAAAACCTCGGATCTGTTTGAAAACTTCAGCCTAGGCAGAGCTCCTCCACCCTGGGGCTGGCCAGTGATTCCCTTTCTTACTAAGTTATATGGACAGTTGAAAATAGATCGGTTATAGTCCTGTCCCCCAGGGAGGTGACACTCTGGTCGCCTCCTTCACGAGCTACTCCTGTGCTTAGCTGTAGCTTTCGCCATGAAATGAAGTCATACTGCACCATGTATTCTAAGCTAGCCCCTCCCTCAAGTGATCCTCACATAAACTATCATATTTATTATGCAGACCCTTTCCACGTTTCTCTATTTAGCCCCCAAATGTCCACTTCTGACTTTTTTTAAAGCTCATTCTCTCTCTCCAGGACTGTGTAGTGCACCTGATCCACGTGACTCTGGCCCAGTCCCCTCCTGGGTCCAAACTTTAAAAGCGTCAGGTCTATTGTCTCTCATTTAGTTCCTTAAATCTAAGTCTGTGGTTCTTCCCTCTTTCCTGCTCAGCTTCATCTTGCTTGCTCCTAAGCTCCTCCATCCTCACTGCTGCCAGAGGCAGCTCTAGCTGTCTGTGCGTGAATCCTCCCGCAAGGGGCAAGGGAGAATGCGGGGATGCAGGGCAGGACCACGGACAGGGCCTGGGCTCCGTGGGGCTGTTCTGCTATCTCCATAAGGAGGACGGTGGAAAACACACTGTTTACCACACATCAAATTCTCAAATACACCAAAGCACAGCTCCTCATAGATAGGGTTCTTTCCAAAGTGCTGTGGGCTCAGACTGTTTCGATCGTGTTTGCTTACACATCTGCCTGTGACATTGATTCCCAATCCATTGGTGCGCGAGAGACAATGATTGATCATTTGTTAGACATGAAGGTCACTGTCTACATTTTACTAACTGCGCTGGCTACCAGGGAGATCGGGATCACAGTAGGTTTGAGAGTATGAAACAAATACCCATGAGAGCATCCGTAAGTAGATGAATTAATAATGCAGAAGTCCCCCATACAGGAGAACCGGAGGAGCTGATGTCCTCAGGTGGTAGAGTGCTTTCCTGTCATGTGTGAACCCTGAATTTGATTCTCAGAGCTACATTCAAAATCAAAACAAAAACAAAAGAATGGATATGGCTGCATAAGATTGGACCAGTCCAAATCCCGCCATGGGGTGAGGGGGAACTCCCAAGGCCCCAGCCCTCCATAAACGTTTATAGGCAGTTAATAGTACCTATGGGGGAGGGCTCATGAGGACTCTCTCTCTCTCTAAAGATCTGTAGGCAGTTGATGGCTGCTGAGGGAAGAGGAGCTGTTTTCTTTAAAGATGTAGCCACTGGTAAGGAGGCCTCTCACCCGTGTTCCTGTAAGCAACCCCGTGGAATTCATTGCATAACCGAGACAAGAAACGGGGGTGAGGAGGACATGCAGGGGTGAAGTGGTTCATTGGGAAGAGGATGGTTAGTAGGAGGAGGGCAAGAGGTTCATGGAGGATGAAGTGTTGGAAATACATCCCATACATGTACCAGAATATCATAACCAATTTCATCATGATGTATATCAGTACAGGTTAATATAACAAAAATATAGAGGCAGACATGGCATCACACACCTGTAACCCTAGCACTTGGGAGGTAGAGGCAGGAGGATCAGACATTCAAGGTTGGGGCTGGGAAGTTGGCTCAGCAGGTACAAGCTTGCTACAGAAGCCTGGTGGCCTGAGTTCAGTCCCCCGGATCCCACGGTGGAAGGAAAGAGATGTGATTCCTGAAAGTTGTCCTCTGAGTGCCACGTGTGTGTCCACACACACACATGAGAAGAAGAAACTCAAGGCCATCCTTGGTTACATAGGCAATTTGTGGCCAGCCTGGGATAATGAGACCCTGTCTCCAAAGGGGATAAAAGCGCTCGCTCTGGCAGCACATATACTAAAATCGGAACGATCCAAAGATTAGCACGGCCCTGCGCAAGGATGGCACGCAGATTCATGAAGTGTTCCATATTTAAAGTAAATAAACATATAATTTGTGTGCGATAATTCCTCATCGCGGAGGGGAAGCTTGACTCCCCACCCTGGGTATGAGCTATGCCTTGACTTCGTAGGAGTCCAGCAGGATAAGAGGGGAAAGGGCAACTTGATAGGGAGAAGCCTGGCAAATACCAACCCAGAAGGTCACCAAGGTCAATGCCGACCCTCACTGTGAAGGGACAAGAGAACTCCACTCAGCTCACAACTGTGGTGGTGTGATCGTTCTAAGAGAAGCAGCAGACAACCCCCACCCCAACACCACCCGAGGACATTCCACCAGGCTCTCACCAGAGCTCCTAAACATGGCCAAGGGGAGTGAAGGGTGTCTAATTGTGTCATCCTGCGTGAGTCCTGGACAAGAAGAGGGCACTATTTAGACACTCAGGAGGTCTGAAGTATGGGCTTCATTGATCATGTCGTGTGTCGACCAGATGGGCCTCCTGTGGTCCCCTGATTTGATAACCTAAGATCTTGGTGCCACCCTGAGGTCTCCGTCAATGATACGATTGTTCCCAAGACACAGGCTGTAGATCAGGAGGAAGCACTCAGCCTTCCTGCCCCTGTCTCGCTTGCTGGGATCTCTGCAGGATGTGTGAAGCTGCAATGAAGGAGAATTTGATTTTCCAGACTTCCTAAGCAGCAAGAGGTACCCTCGGAGGGTGTAGTGGGTAGGGGGCCCTGAAGCGAGCAGGCTTCCATGCAGTCCCCTGGATCTCTGGCCTGTGGGATGGAACTTTACCACATACTGCAGGGGTGCAGAGCAGTCTTCAGGCCCAGCCCAGCCCAGCAATTAGGCCCAGGAGCTCTCCCCAGCACAGAAGCAGAGGAGGAGAAAGGAGATGGGGCTGTGGAAAGAAATGGAAAGAGGGCTCTTCGCCTGGGAAGGCGCACTGAAATCCAGCTGGGCCAGGTTAATCCTGTGGCCTGCCCAGGTCTGGTGGCTCCACAGGAACACCCCAGCTGTCCCTTCCGTCTTCTACCCATTCATCGTTTCCTGTACCTGCGTGTCTGCTTTGCGAGTTCATCCATCCACCTAGCCACCTGCCAGCAATTCCTCCATTCCTTCTTCATTGTGTGCTCACCCGCTGTCTCAGGCAGGGTTTCTGTTGCTCTGATGAAACACCACGACCAAAGTGTCTTGGGGAGGAAAGGAGTTATTGGGCTTGCACTTCCTTATCACTGTTCATCACTGAAGGAAGTCCGGACAGGAACTCAAACAGGGCAGGAACCTGGAGGCAGGAGCTGATACAGAGCCTGTGGAGGGGTGTTGCTTACTGACTTGCTCTCCATGGCTTGCTCAGCCTTTTTTCTTATAAAACCCAGGACCACCAGCCCAGGGATGGCACCATCCACAATGGACTGGGCACTCATCCATCAATCATTAATTAAGAAAATGCCTTATACGTTTCTGTAAAGCCTGATCTTTACATTGTATTTTCTTATTCAAAAAATTTTATCTTATGTGCATTGGTGTTCTGCCCACATGTGTGTCTATGTGAGGGTGTCAGATCCCCTGAAACTGGAGTTACAGACAGTTGTGAGCTACCATGTGAGTGTTGGGACTTGAACCCCGGGTCCTCTGAAAGAACAGCTGTGGCTCTTAACTGCTGAGCCATCTCTCCAGCCTGGAGGGATTTTCTTAACTGAGATTCCTTCCTCTCAGATGGCTTTAGCTATGTTAAGTTGGCATGAAACTGTCCGGCCACCCACTCTTCTCTAGCCATCTGCCTGTCCATTCGTCCCCCCACTGAACTCCAATCCAGTCTTTGCTGCTGGAGTACATCAGGACAAGTACAGACTTGGGGCGGGACTGGCATTTCCAGGGGTGCCGAGTGGTTGGTTGTGTGTAGGAGAGTCACAGGAAGGGCAAGGAAAGTGAGAACTCAGACCCCAACAGGGGCAGATGGTGACCAGAGGGACAAAACAGGACTGCCTGGTTCTTACGTTTAGAAGGACAGCAACATCCCAGCACATGCTGTCCTGGCCAGCACGAACTATTTTTGTAATTCCTCACGTCTACAAGATATTAGTGGTGGTAGGACTGGAGTCGTCCTGACAGGAGCTGCAGCCTGGATTAAAGAATCCAGATTAAAAGAATCTTGGATTAAAGAATCCAAGGGTGCTTGTTAGGACAGTCAGACCCGTCTGCCTCTCTGTAAAGTAGAGTTCACGGAGCTGAAGAGATGGCTTAGTGATCACTGCTCTTGAAGAAGACTTGGTTTGGTTCCCAGGACTCCATGGCAGCTCACAGCCAGCCTGTAACTCCAGTTCCTGGGGATCCAACGCCCTTTTCTGGCCTTCCTGAGCACTAAACATCCACTAGCCATGCAGGCAAACATTCATACGTGTAAAATTCTTTTGTTGCTTTTCATGTGTATAGGTGTTTTGCCTGTGTTCATATCTGCATACCACATATGTGCCTGGTGCCCAAGAAGAGCAGAAGAGGGTATGAGATTCCTAGAACTGGAGTTATAGATAGTTATAAGCTGCCATTTGGGGCAGGGAATTGAACTCAGGTCCTTTGGAAGAGCAACCAGTGCTCGTAACTGCTGAGCCATCTCTCCAGCCCAAATTTTTGTTTGTTTGAGACAAGGTTTCTCTGTGAAACCCTGGCTGTCCTGGAACTCATACTGTAGACTAAGCTAGCCTCAGACTCAGAGATCCACCTGCCTCTGTCTCCTAAATGCTGGAATTAAAGGAGTATGCCTCCACCGCCCAGCTTAAAATTTTTAAATCATCTTTCAAAACGGATTCATAAACTGGAGGTCAAGGCCATTCTTTGAGGGGTTGTTTGGAAGGCTAGAGATAAGAAACACACATTCAACCTACTGTAGGCTTACTGCACTCTTGTGTGAGTACCCTGGACTACCCGGGTGTCTATGCTGCCCTGGGTCCCAGGATGCCCCCATCCCTTTCTTTCTTTTTTTAATTAATTATTTTTTATTTTATATGCATTGGTGTTTTGTCTGCACATATGTCTGTATGAGAGTGTCGGATCTTGGAGTTACAGACAGTTGTTAGCTGCCATGTGGGAGCTGAAATTGAACCCCGGTCCTCTAGAAAAGCAATCAGTGCTCCTAACTGCTGAGCTATCTCTCTGGTTCTCCTGTTCCTTTCTGCATGGTACTTTCTACTGCAGGCTCCCTTGTGCAAGAGCAGAGTTCTTCCAGCCTCCACTGGTGGTTTCTATGGACAGAAAGACTAAGGAACGGGCACATTCATCCTTCAGCAGCCAGAAGATCTGGGAGCTGAAGTGACTTGGGCAGGACCCCACGGTGAACACAGGTCCTTCTGGTTCCAAAGCTGCCTTCTTACTGGTGCAAGAGCTGATGTCGTAGGAGGTGGGGGATGGGGGAAACCGCAGCAGAGGGTTCATTGGCTTTCTGAGGCTAGAGTGGCCAAGTAGAAGGCAGCACTGAGCGAAAATAGCGTGGGATCTGTGATCCCTTTTGGAGTGCTGCAGTCAAAAGGGGAGACAAGAGGCTGGCCCAGGGGTCCACAGGATTTGAGGCTTGGGTTGGGGAGGCTGCCAGTAGCCACTGTTATGTTTCCGACCGTGGTTAAGCAGGCCAGAGGTTTTCTCAAGGTTCTCAGCATTCTACCTTCCCACGAGCTCACTCCTCAGTAGGCAGCCTGTTCCATGTATCCCACCTGCATCCTAGCGCTAACCAATTGGCTCTGCCTTGGGCTGGGGAGGCCGCTGGCTGCAGGCATCTCCCCGACTGTGGTACTCCAAGAAGTTACTCTGCTGTCTGCCCCCTTGTGCAGTGGGACTGCTGGCCGCAATGCTTGCCGGGTCCTTACCACTGCGCTGGCACACGGTGAGAGCACAAGTGACTGATGGGCAGAGTGTCCATTTCCCTTCCCACATGTCGTTTCTAGAGCCTCCTCTGTGTCACACTGGTGCCTACAGGATCCACAGATGAACAGGACATTCTTGACCTTAGAGAGCTCCCTAACGGGGCAGGAAGGCCAGGGGAGAAACCTGGGTGGTGTTTGTTTGTTTTTGGGGGGTGAGTTGGTGGCTTTTTTAACTTTTGTGTGTGAGTGTGATTTTTGTTGACAGTTTGTACTTGGAAATGTTGATGGAGAACAGTGTGATGTTTCTGTACATACATGTATTGTGGAATAAACAAATCAAGCCATTAATCTACCTCATCCAGTTCTCAGCATTTCGCTTTGGTGAGAACATTGAAAACCCACTCTTGGCGTATGAAATTAGCGCAGCCACCTGACAAGCAGTAGATGGTCAAGGCCTAGTCCTCCTGTCTAACTGATGGAGGAGTTTTATTTAATAAAGAAACTGCCTTGGCCCATTTATAGGCCAGCCCTTAGGTGGGTGTAGTAAACAGACAAAATGCTAAAAAAAAAAAAAAAAGCCGAGTCAGGGAGTCGCCATGATTCTCCTACTCCAGACAGACACAGGTTAAGATCTTTCCTGGTAAGCCAGCTCATGGTGCTACACAAAATATTAAAAATGGGTTAGATCAATATGTAAGAGCTAGCCAATAAGAGGCTGGAACGAATGGGCTAGACAGTGTTCAAAAAAATACAGTTTCCGTGTAATTATTTCCGGGCATAAGCTAGCCATGCGGGCGGCCGGGTGCCGGGGACGCAGCCCCGCCGCTCGTATTACAACAGAGTGGCACCCAACGTGCTAATGAACTCCACGTAAAACCTGAGAGGGCTTAAAAAGGACACAGAGGTCAAGGCCATTCTTTGAGGGGTTGTTTGGAAGACTAGAGATAAGAAACACACATTCAACCTACTGTAGGCTTACTGCACTCTTGTGTGAGTACCCTGGACTACCCGGGTGTCTATGCTGCCCTGGGTCCCAGGATGCCCCCATCCCTTTCTTTCTTTTTTTAATTAATTATTTTTTATTATATATGCATTGGTGTTTTGTCTGAACATATGTCTGTATGAGAGTATCAGATCTTGGAGTTACAGACAGTTGTTAGCTGCCATGTGGGAGCTGAAATTGAACCCCGGTCCTCTAGAAAAGCAATCAGTGCTCCTAACTGCTGACCCCAGCTGCACACTGTCAACCATTCCCCCCCCCCCGTCCACTATCAGGATTGAACCCAGGGCCTTCAGTGTGCCAGGCAAAAGCAGTGACACTGAACTACACCCTCAGCCCGAAATTTTCATTTTTAACTGCTGCTGTGGCTGTTGTTACTGTATGCGTGCGTGCGTGCGTGTGTGTGTGTGTGTGTGTGTGTGTGTGTGTGTACATGCCCGTGTATGCATTCGTGCACTGCTGAGAACTTGGTCTACTACTGAGCTGTCCCCACCCTGTCTTCGGAGGTTTGCCCCTTACCCCGCCCCTACCCCAAGCTCATGGATCTCCCCTTTTTGACAGGCTGTAATGCAGGTCACTGTTCTTGATGCTCAAGGGTTTCCTTTGCTTTGTTTTAGTGTAGAATCATAACATTTTGATATTTTTATTTGATATAATCTTTTCTAATTTTTGGCGCTAAGACTGGAACCCCTGGCATTTACCACAGACCCACATCCTAGCCCATCACTGCCTTGCTTTTGTTGTTGTTTTGTTTGAGACAGGGTCTCATGTGACCCAACTGGCCTCAAACTGCAGCCAAGGATGACTTTGTCCTTCCAGTCTTCCTTTCTGCACCTCCCAAGTGCTAGGATTGCTGTCATGTGCCACAGATTCTGTTTAGGGGCTGTGAGCTGAACCCAGGGCTTTTGTATGCTAGGTGACGATCTACCAAATGAATCACACAGTTAGCCCCTCTTTCCCCCTCCCCCCCTTTTTGGAGGGGTTTGAGACAGGGTTTCTCTATGTAGTCCTGGCTGTTCTGGAACCACTCTGTAGACCATGCTGGCCTCGAACTCATAGAGATCCACCTGGTGGAGTTAAAGGCGTGCACCACCACTACCCGCCTCTCATCAGTCTCTTTAAAAGAACTCCCTGAGGCTGGAATTATATCTCAGTAGTGTGTTTACTAGCCTGTATGATACCTGGGCTGTGACCCCCAGCACCACAAAGATGATAGTGGATGGAGAGAGAGAGAGAGAGAGAGAGAGAGAGAGAGAGAGAGAAGAGAGAGAGCTCTGACATTCTCTAACATTTATGGGATTTATGTTTATTTATAGACAAAGTCATGCTGTGTCGTTCAGGCTGACCATGAACTCACAATTCTCCTTCCTCAGCCTTCTGAGTGCTGAGATTATTGGTATGCACCACACTCCTGTCTCCATTAATAGGTTTTAAAGTACATAGCTCTGTTCCAGGGTCTTTAATAAATATTAATTTTAACCCACTAACTTAGACAGAAAAATATTAAAAATTAGAATCTAGGAATTATACTAAAGTAACGTTAAATATTTAATGTGCTGTTACCACTAAGGATAAAGTACTTTTTTTATTATTTATTTATTTATTTGGTTTTTCGAGACAAGGTTTCTCTGTAGCTTTGGAGCCTGTCCTGGAACTAGCTCTTGTAGACCAGGCTGGCCTCGAACTCACAGAGATCCGCCTGCCTCTGCCTCCCAAGTGCTGGGATTAAAGGCATGCGCCACCACCGCCCGGCTGTGTTTATTTGTTTTTAAATTAATTTATTCTTCCTTTTTATGTGTATGGGTGTTTTACAGGATGTCTGTCCACCATGCACACATAGTGCCTATAGAGTCCAGAAGAGGGCATCAGATCACCTGGGAGTTGCAGGTGGTTGTGAGCCACCATGTGGGTGCTGGGAATTGAACCCAGGACCTCTGGAAGAACAGCCAGTGCTTTTAACTGCTGAGCCATCTCTCCAGCCCCCATTGTTTGTTTACTTGTTTGTTTGTTGTTTTTTGAGAGAGGGTCTTGCTATGTATTCTGATGGCCTCAAACTCACAGAGATCTGCCTACCTGTCAAATAAGTGCTGGAATTAAAGACGTGCGCCACCACATCTGGCCCCATTATTGTAGCAGGCTTTCTTTGGGGCCGCCAACCAGCTCCCAAATCATGACACGGAAACCTATTATTAGTTATGAATGCTTGACTTTAGCTTAGGCCCATCCTACCAGCTCTTGTTACTTATTTTAGCCTGTTTCTTTTCATCTATGCTTTGCCTCGGGGCTTTTTACCTTTCTTTCATTCTGTGTGTCCTACTCCTTGTCTGGCTGGATGCTGAATGCCTGCCTAGCTGTCTGTCTATCTGGCTGGCTGTCTGGCTGTCTGGCTGACTGTCTGGCTGGCTGTCTGGCTGGCTGGTTGTCTGGCTGACTGTCTGTCTATCTGGCTGGCTGCCTGCCTGCCTAGCTGTCTGTCTGTCTGTCTATCTGGCTGTCTGGCTGGCTGTCTAGCTGTCTGGCTGTCTGGCTGTCTGTCTAGCTGGCTGGCTGACTGGCTGTCTAGCTGTCTGTCTGGCTGGCTGACTGGCTGACTGGCTGACTGGATGGCTGGATGGCTGTCTGTCTATCTGGCTGTCTGGCTGGCTGGCTGGCTGACTGGCTGTCTAGCTGTCTGTCTGTCTGGCTGGCTGACTGTCTGGCTGTCTGTCTGGCTGTCTATCTGGCTGGCTGGCTGGCTGCCTGCCTAGCTGTCTGTCTGTCTGTCTAGATGACTGTCTGGCTGGCTGGCTGGCTGTCTAGCTGGCTGGCTGTCTGGCTGTCTAGCTGGCTGACTGGCTGGCCCTGGGCATCTCTCTCTTTTTCTCTCTCATTCTCCCTCTCTCTCTTCTCTCTTCTACTTATTCTCTCTGCCTGCCAGCCCTGCCTAGCCCTCTATTGCCTACCTATTGACTGTTTAACTTTTTATTAGACCAATCAGGTGCCTTAGGCAGGCAAAGCAACACATCTTTACATGGTTAAACAAATGCAGCACAGAAAAATGCAACACATCTTTGCCTACTTAAATATTCCGCAACACACCTATTATTACTATTATTATTATTTAGTTATATGTTACTGGCATTTAGGAATATAGTTTATTTTTGCCAGTTTGTCTTCTATTTCATCACTAGTATAAATTCATTTATTCTAGTCATTCTCTAGTTGATTTATTTGGATTTTCTAGGTAAACGAGTCCTCTCCAAAGGTAGTTAATGCCTTTCTTCTGATAAGCAAGACAGGATGAGCATGGGAGACATGTCCTTTGTGGCACGAGGAAGGGAGGCATGTTGGGACATTGGCCACACGGCCCCAGCCAGAGTCAGGAGAGCAGGCTAGGCCAGGGTAGGGGACGGGGTGCTGCTGCCACAATGGCAGGCAGCGTTGGGCGGGAGGTGACAGTTACGGCTGAGGTTGGGGCTGATGTAGAGGGAAGGGGGTGGCAATAAGCAGTCAGGTGTCTTAGCTGCAGATCTGTTGAGACTTCAGCACACCAAACAAGATAAAGGACAGAAGTGCATGGGAGAATCGATAGGTTGATGCTAGGCTTGGGTGACAGGCTCTAGCCTTGGGTACAGAGTTGGCTGGCATCCAGAGCAGCTGTGGAGCCCAGATAGCTCCTTGCCCTCTGCCGTGGTCTAGACTGTTGGTCGAGCCAGTAGGTGTGAGGGCTGGTGGGAGCCGGCGGAGTCAGGGCTTCGTCATTCTTTTCTTATCACGTGAAAAGCGGGGTGAGCCTGAGAGATGGCTCAGCAGGTAGACATTGCATGCGGGCCCCACAGCCCAAGTTTGATCCCTGGATTGTACAAGGTGGCAGGAGAGAGTTGACCTCTGACCTCCGCATCTATATTCACACACGTACACTTTTTTACTGAGGTCGCTATAACTTATCACCATTAAATGTCATGTTGGTAGGTTGGCTTCTCTGGCCCTGGCCTCCTTTGGTTTTATGGAAGAGCAGAAAGCTCATTGTGGTAAATGACTTCTCAACAGCTACTAAATGTTTTTTTTTGCCACAATTGCCGTTTTTCAGTTGACGCAAAGAGTTGGTGAGTCTGGAGTGGGGACATGTGTTTGTGTTTTCAGTACCTGACTGGTGAAGGCAGTGGGATCTGCAGTTCAGGGCGACCTTTGAATGTGTGTCCAATCCCAGACCAGGATGAGTACCGTAAGACCTTATCTCAAACAAAACAAAACAAAACCAACCAAACTAAAACAAACAAGAAAGCAAAGAGGAAAGAGTTCTCTGAAAGCGCTCGCCTCTGCTCCCGCACCTGAAGTGGGAGTTTGCAGGCCAGATGTGAGGCCCTGGCCTGGGAGCCCACAGGGCTCTATGGCCCACACTCCCTAAGCAGGAAATTACTTTCCTTTGGTCACTCTCTGTGAGACCGAGCACTGTGTGTACCAAGGGCATGGCCAGCGTTAGTGAACACCTGAGTAAGTGATTAGACAAAGTGCCGGGGCCAGCCCAGAGGCGGCCTGCTCGGTTTGGTCCTGAAAACGTCGGGTTTGCAAACCGTCTCCTCTGCTTCCCCAGACACCAGTGAAGCTTTTGGGAAGCTTGGTGGGTGTTGGGGTCCACGACTTGAGGTCTGGGATTGGAGAGATCACAGTGGACTCTGAGTTTTCCAACCTACTGGATGGGTCCTCCAATCCTTTAGCCTTGTCTGTGAGGTGGGGCTCCCCTCTGCGGATGTGGGGTGGCCACTGTGCACGTGAGCGAAAGAATGAGGACCACGCGCTTGGCACAGGACAGGAGTGACATGTCCTGAGCCCCTTGTTCTGGGAGTGTAACTGTGGACACCATGGCCTTAGGCACTTTTAGAAGGGGCAGTATCACAGGATGGACTCAGACCCTTGGGGATGGGCCACGGTGGCATTGCTTCTACAGATGCCTGCCATGTGACCCAAGGTGGTGGTGGTGGCGGCAGCCGTGGCGGCGGTGTTGGTGGCGGTGGTGGTGGCGGCAGCGGCGGTGGTGGTGGCGGCGGCGGCGATGGTGGCGGTCGCGGCGGCGGCGGCGGTGGTGGTGGTGGCAGTGGCGTGGCAGGTACAGGGTAGGGTGAATTGGTGGTATCTCATAGAATGGTGGTGCCACCACTCAGCATGGCAGGTGCACAGTAAATTGAATGGGTGGTGTCACATAGATGATACAGAGCTCTTATGAGTTCTGGCCTCACTTTCTAACAGGTTAGTGTCAATTTGCCCTTGGTGTTCTCATCAGTGGAAATGGGCCTAATAATAGAAACTGCTCCATAGACTTGTGTAGTGTATCTGGATTGACTCAGGTCACGCTCTTAGGAGCACCAGGCTCAGAGTAACTGTTTCTGTTGCTGGCTATTATTATGTCATTATTATCATTACTATGACTCTGGGGACCCCACTCTGGGGAGGTTGGTGTGGTGGGAGGGGCTGGTGGCAGGTGAGTTATTGCATATCCCAGAGGATGCCAGTCTGCCCTGGGGGAAGAGGATAGGTAGGGGTGATGGCACAGCCTTCTGTTGCTGCTGGGACTGTTCCCCTCCCCACACCTAACTGCTCTGAAATCAGCTCAGAAAACCTGAGTATGCTCAAAGACAGGGCCCTCAGAGGAGGCCAACCCTGCCACTCCCTGCCTGGCAGAGTCTAGCAGCTGCTCAGCCCCGTTTGCTCCCTGTTTCCTCAGGATTTACAGAGGACCTTTGAACGCATAGATTGCTGGGTTTCCCTGCTGGCTGCCAGGCTGAGCAGATCTGAGTTGGGGTTTGTAGCATAGGGCTGTGCCTTCAGAGGGCCTGGACCTCAGTCTGTACCTCTCTTCCGGCCTGGAAGGCCTAAGGCTGTGCCCCAATGTGTTAGAGGTGCTCCGTGGCTTTGTGTTTCCTGGTCCCTGGGACCTTGCTCTGGCCCTCCCTGCTCTGCCCTGCCTCCAGTCTTCATGCCCGCTTTGGGAGAGGAGATCTGAATTATGAATCAAGGTCTGAATCTTGTATGGGCCTCTCGCCCCATCTGGTGCTGCAGTATCTGCTAGAGAAGGGTGTGCATCTGCAGAGAGCCCTCGCTTGAACAGACCTGAGCTTTTCCTGCTCCCTAAGGATCCTCCCCAGCTGACTTCAGGGCTTCCCGCTATGGAGAAAAGATGGCAGCAATCAAGAGGCAGCTCTGGGTCCTGGCCCTGGTCCCTGCAGCCATGCTGGGGAGTCCAGAACCACCAGCTTCTTCACTTAGGAAATTGCTCGATCATGGAGACCATCCAAAATCTGCCCTCCTGAGATGTGTGTGGTCTGGGTGGAGCTGCCCTAGGAGTTGCTGGCAGTGGGTGATGGGCAAGTAGATTATATGTGTTCACTAAGGACTGGCAACCCCTCACCTAGATTCTGTCTCTGCTGCCACAATGGCCTACTTAGTGTCATGTGCAAAGGAGAACAGCTGTAAGGGACAGTGCCCAGGACATGGAAGGGAGAGGAAGCCCCATGAGCAGGGGCCGGAAGGAGCCAGTGTAAGGCTCTGACTGGCCTTGACGTGTGCATGTGTGTGTGCGTGTGTGTGTTGTAGTTGTTTATGTGGATGTGTGCATACGTGTGAATTCATGTGCACGCGTGGGCCACTGCATGCTGAAGCCAGAGGTCATGTTCAGTATCTTTTCTCTGTCCCTCTTCACGTCTGTGTGTGTGTGTGTGTATTATATTTCTTTTTCTAAGATGATTACCAGAGTGTTGTTGTTACGGAAAGAGGAGCAATAAAAGGACTGAGGGTGCGTTTCAGTTTACAGCTGGATTCTGGGCAGATTGAGTCTGCCGCGCTTCTCCGGCCCCGCTGTTCCTCCTGTCAGTGTATAGTTATGGTTAGGGCTTATGTAAAAGTGGAAGATAATTAAAAATTATCGAAGGGTATTCACACACACTGTCAGCAGAATACAGCCACATCTTAAGTCTCTTTACTCCTTTCCTAAAAATATCTTTTATTATTTGTGAATTTTGTGTGATGTATTTTGATATTTACCTCCCCTTCCCCAATCCCTCCCAGACCCATTCAACTATCTGCCCTCCTTTAAATATTTTATTATTATTATTATTATTTTAATGCACGGAGTCCAACTTATGCCGTCCAAACACTCTCGTGTGGGGCCAGCTTCTGGAGTATTATTTACTTACGGGGTCCGCACCTTTACGGAAAGCTCCCGCTCCAGGGTCCCATCTGGTGTCTCTTGCTGGTGGCTCCTCAGCTAAGGGTGGGGCTTGTCTCCCCTCCATGTTGGGTTTCTGTCTGACTTGCGCTCACACAGGTCTTGGGCATGCTGTCACGGCCTCCGTGAGATCATACCTGCAGCTTCCCTGTTGTGTGCAGAAAATGCTGCTTCCTTCTGGTCACCACTGCCTCTGGCTCTTACACTCTTTCCATTCCCACTTCCAAAATGACCCCTGAGCCTCAGGAGGAAGGGGTGTGACACTAATGTCCCATTTAGGGCTCAGCACTCCCACTCTTTTAGTCTGTGCACCTTGACTGGTCCTGGGTCTCTGTGTTAATTGCTATTTGCTACAAAAGCTACTTCTCAGACGAGGGAGAAAGATGCGCTGACCTATGGGTGTATCAGTGAGCTGTTAGGAGTGGGTTCAGTATCTTCCTTAGACCTGAAACTCATTGATTAGGCCAGGCTGTCTGGCCTGTCTCCCCCAGCACTGGGGTCACAGGCACAGAGAGAAGGCTTTTAGCTGTGGTCAGGCTGGGGATGGAGTCCAGGCCCTTGTGCTTGCTAAACACGTGCCCTACCACTGAGCTATGGCTCCAGCCTCTTGAGAACCCTTCATTCTGTGCTACCTGACATTCTCGAAGAAATAGCCTCCTGGAGACGGTGGCAAGGGCTCACCTCTCTGGGCACGGCTTCCTTCATGAGTGAACCTGGGCCCACTGAGTCCCCTTGCTCCAACGAGATGACAGATGGGAAGTGGCTAGGTCAGCTTAGTCTCTGCTCGCCTCATTGGTCAGACCCTGAGCAGCAGGGTCTGAGTTGTGAGCCCATCATAAGGCAGACAGGTTCTTGGAAATGGGCGCTGTGGTGGTGTGAATGAGAACGGCCCCCACATGTGTTTGGATGCTTGGTCCCCACTTGGCAGCACCGTTTGGAAAAGATTAGGAGGTGTGACTTTTGTTGATACTGGGGGCAGGCTTTGAGATTTCAAAAGCCCACATCATTCCTAGTTAACTTCCTCTGTCTCGTGCTTGTGGATCAAGATGTGAGCTCTTGGCTATCGCTCCAGTGCCCTGCCGGCTGCCGTACTCCCACCATGACGGTCATGACTCACCCTCCAAAACTCTAAGCCCCAAGTAAACTCTTTCTTCTATAACTTGCCTTGGTCATGGTAGGTTTTTTTGTTTGTTTGTTTGTTTTTGTTTTATTTTTTAGAAACTAGGTTTCTCTGTGTAGCTTTGGAGCTGTCCTAGAATGCTCTCTGTAGACCAGGCTGGCCTCAAACTCACTGAGATGTGCCTGCCTCTGCCTCCCGAGTGCTGGTCATGGTGTTTTATCACAGCAATACAAAAAGTAACTAAGACAGGCCCCTTTGGTTCTTGGACTGGTGGCCTACAGGCAGTGAGGGCCTACTTAGAACCTTCTGGAGGGCAGAACTCATTCTCCCTCCAACAGCCTTCCCAGGGGCCTGCCTGATTCCCGTGGGACCCTTAATAAGCAATAGTTTTCAAGTCATTCCCTTGGTCTCCATGGTAACAGTATGAGGTGGCCTTTACAACCTGCCCATTTCACAGAAGAAAACCCCGGGCTCAAGGAGGCTGCTGTGTGTTTGTGCCTGGGTGGGTGGTGAGGCTGTGTTTCTGCCCACAACTTAGAAACCCTGCTGTGGACTCCCAGCACCCGTAGTTTTTCATTTAGCACATGGAAGGAATAGCACCAGAGCCTCTGGCTGGAGCTGCCATAATTCCCCGAAGGCTGCAAGGTCTTCCACCCAACTGCAGCTTCTGAGGAAGAAAGGGCGGTATGGGGAAGGCATGTCACTTCAGTTTGGGAGAAACTCCAGCAGAGCCCAGGAAAAAGCAGCTGCTCCAAGAATTAGCAGTGTCCATAACGCCCTGACACTGGCCCGGAGGACACTAGAAACCACCGCCCATGTCATGGCCTCTGGTGTGCCTCTCCTTTGCAGAAGCCCTGTCCATGCACAGGTGTTCCTCCCATGCAGGGTGAGCTCCCTTACTCATGGACAGATCTTTTCCAGAGGGCACAGCCTTGCCCTCGTCACCTCTAACCTCCCTAGTACCGAAAACCCAAGTAGCAGGCACGGATTGTACTCTCTTCTGGACTCAGCTTCAGAATTCAGGACAGGTCCATGGGTGCCAACTAGAGCTTTGTCAGTCCAAGGATGGCTGGGATTGGCATCTGCTAGGAGAAATTAAAAAGGCAGGTTTGGCCGGGTGGTGGTGGTGCACACCTTTAATCCCAGCACTTGGGAGGCAGAGACAGGCAGATCTCTGGGTGTTTGTGGCCATCCTGGTCTATAAGAGCTAGTTCCAGGACAGGCTTTAAAGCTACAGAGAAACGCTGTCTCAAAAAAAAAAAAAAAAGAAAAGAAAAGAAAGAAAGAAAGAAAGAAAGACAGACAGGCAGACTCAAGAGGGCTGGGAATGTGGCTCAGCTGGTAGATGGCCAGACTAGCGTACACCAAGCCCTGTCTTTGATCCCCAGCACGGCATGAAGCCAGGCATGAGTGGGGCATGGTGGCATTACCCAGCACTCCACAGGTAGACAAAAGATAAGGAGTTCAAGGCCAACCTTTGGCTACCTGAGACCCTTCCTCAAAAAGGGGGTGGGGGGCGCAGAAATGTAGTCTCAGGCCACGGCCTTACGGAGTGGGAGCCTCCACCCAGCCGAGAGGCCCAGCGTCTCCCAATCTCTGTTCTGTTGGCAGCTCAGAATGGAGGTTTCCATGTCTTCCCTGCCCACAGACAGACGAGGATTGGTGCTTGTGCCTTTGAGCTGTCACCCATCCCTGTGCCTTGTACCCAGCTGCCCGCACCCTGTGGCCCTCATAGCACACCTGGAGCCTGGTGGTGACTGGGTGACTGGGAGAAGAGGCTGTGTTTGTGGCCATGAGGACAGACAGACCTTCTCCTTCACATTCCACCAGAGCACCCTGTCCTCCCGCTTCCTCTCCTGCTGCCCTTGGGACAGGTCAGGGTCATTAGTGAGACTCACGGAAGTGGAGCCTTTCTGGTAGAGTGGCCAGGAGCGCCTCATGTCTGAGAGTCCACGGGGACCTGGATTTGTGGTCAGGCAGACGTGCCATCCTAGGCTGACCAAAACCTACCCAGTGCCCCCAGGCACACTGGTCACCATCTCCTTGTCTACTCAGACCCCTGAAATGGCCTCTGGGAGTAAACCTGGCCTCCCTGTGTGTCTCCCTGTGTGCCCACACTAAGCGGAGCAAATGCCCTCTCCTTTCTATCCCCACATGGCCCTGGCAGCTCCTCTGGACTGTGGTAGTTCCATCGTGGTCTCTCTACCTCCTCCCCTCTAGCATGAGCTTCCAGCACTTTCCTAGGTACAAGCCTGGGTCTCCGGGCCCCTGCTAATCCCTACCCTTACCCCCACCAGAGGGGATAAGGATTTTCTGGCCCTTTTCCATGGCCGGCCTTCCCTGTCCTCCAGGTCCTCCAGCTACCAAAGTGACTGCTGGATCCCCAGCTAACGGGTACCACTAGAACCTGCTTAAGCTACTGTCCACCCTCCCATGTCTTCTTGTTCTACCCACCTTTTCTCTGATCCCCTGGCATTTCTCATAGCTGCATCTTTGTGTCTATCCTTTAGGTCCAGCACAGACACCTCAACTGGTTGTCCCTATGTGAAATCCCCAGCCCTCTGGGCTCTGCTTCGAGTTCCTGCTGTCAGGATTCAGGAACCATCTCTTCTTAAGGGTTACATTATGGTGACTTCTGTCTTATTTACCCCTGAAATACTGTGAGTCTTCCCTTTTAAAAGAACTGCTTTGCCACCGCCACCCTGCTTGAGTTTTAAGATGATCCACTTCCGTTTTTAAATTCAGCCGGTTGAAAAGGCTTGTGTAGAAGCGGGGGATTAGCCACCAGCACGTGGAGACAGCTCTGCTGAGAGCGGCACCATGGCCTGGGCAGTTCTGCTTCTCTGGAGCCCGCATAGTTCTAAATCCCAGCCTAGAATGAGGTGGAATCTGTCGTTCAGAGGGTGAGTCATTTGTCTTTGCTCACACAGCTGGTGAACAGAAGAGGTGGGGGGGGATTCCAGCCCGGCTCTGTCTACCACAGAGACCAGGAGTGACATATGGCCCAGACATGTGGGAGTGTGATCAGTCACCTAGACGCTTTTATGCTCTCCCAGAGACTGTTTTTATTTTACTCATAATGTACAGCAGGATATCCGGCCTTTCCCTGGGAGCTTCCTGGGAGCTTGTCATTCTCCCCATGAGGCTGAAGAAATGTTTGCTGAAGGCAGGGACGGAGGACAGATACATGGAGAGGCAGTCCACTTCAGGGGCCGCCCACATTCCTGTCGTGGTCATACTATTCAGACATTAAACAAAGCCCTCGTGGGTGGCCAGAGGGACGTCCATGGTAGCAATTTCAGATAGATTGAGGGGCTGCTGGTGACACCTGGACATTGCAGAGTCTTGAAAAGGCTGTAGCTGTGGCTTAGATGAGGCTGCACTGCCCAGGACAGGATAGCCATGGTGCCGGGTTTGGGCCATCGTACCAGGTCTCCTTTTTTGATATCTGATCCAACCAGAGATGTCTAAGTACTCCATGGTCCCTCTTTACCGTGCTCTAAATACCTTAACTCATGAAATTTCCTTCCATCCCCATCTTCTTATCCAGCAGGTCCTTGGTGTGTTTGTGTGTGTGTGTGTGTGTGTATGTATGTGTGTTTGTGGGAATGGGGTTGTGCACACACGAATGTGCAGGCACCAGATCCTGTGCCTATGCAAGAGGCCAGAATAGGATGACAGACGGATATCTGTCTGTCACTCTTCCTTATTCCTTCGAGACAGGGTCTCTCACTGAACCTAGCGCTAGGCTGGTTGCCAGCAAGCCCCAGTGATCTCCCAGCTTCATCCCCACAGCACTGAGGGTCACATGCAAGCCATGCCCAGCTTTTTACAGCACAGTTGTTAGGTCCAAGCTCGGGTCCTCATGCGTATCCAGCAGGTGCTCTTACCCACTGAGCCATCTCTCCAGCTCAAAGAGAGTTCTTCATCAGGGACCCTCAGCTTTAGGAACCGAAAACCCCATACATGGTTCAAATGCTGAGAAAAGGGCCTGCGTGCCTGCATGTATGTATCCATGTATATGCATATGTATGTTTGTATGTATGTGTGCATTATATATTGAGAAGGCAAGGGCCAAACGTAGGGCAGCTCAAGGGTTGCTTCCTTCATTGGCTCAGAGGCGTCATCCAGGACGAAGCCTCCTTCTGTTGCCTTCCCGCATGCAGCCAGAGACGCAGCCTCTCTGTATGACTGGTTCTCGGTTCTCCATTAGAAGCCCCTGCAGATTTCCCCTCCTCTCACTGACTAGAGGTTTAGCATACATTTGCCTAAACCGAACACTGGCCAGAGATATGGGTCCACCTGACAGGTTTGGCCCAATTAGAACTCCCGGTCCTGATCACGGCTGCCCTGGCCAGGAGGAGCAGAAGGTGGTCAGCAGGCTCTTCAGTTTTTGCCGTGATTTGGGGGCCTTGGTCGAGTAGTCACTCTGCGGGGCCCAGTGCAGCTGCCTTGAGAAGTTTGTTTCTCTGCATTACTTCCATTGGCTGTTTCTGTAGTTTCCATCTTTTTGCTACCCTCATGTGCACCCCAAACAGCCCTGGGGAGACGTTCCAACAATATAGACTCCCAAGGCTGGATTTAGTGTTATTCAGCGCTCTCATTTCCCAAAGGGGAAACGGAGGCACAGAGTGAGAAGGAGCTCTCCAAGACCCCTATTCAAGGAAATGGCTAGCGGCACTACAAATAGTGTACCTCTCCATCTCTCTTAAGTACCCTTTGCTCCTGACATCCTCCGCTAGCATGTCGACGACGCTCATTATACTTTGCCGAGCTATTGTCTTAGTTCATCCTCACCATGGCCCTGGGAGTCAGCATTGTAGCTGTGTACAGAATATAATGCTCTTGGTGTTCCGTGGTGTGCAGGCTTTGGGATCGGTGATTAACAGGACGACTGGACTCTTCAGCCTGCCTTGGGGTGTAGGGACTGGCAGGGTCCTCTTTGGAAGCCCTTCCCTTGCCCTGTCTGTACCTGGCTTTGCTGATACTCTTGCCCGGCTCCCCTGCCCTCCCTTCCTCCCTGAGAATTAATGGGGAGAGGTCAGTAGCTGCCTGCACCCTTTGTCTCCTAGGCTCTAGAACACTGGCCTCTTTGTGCGCTGACACCGGGCAGTTGGGCTGCTTGGGAAAGTGGATAAACAAGCAGCTGGGGCCTTTGGCCCTGAGGCCCCTGAGGAGGGCCAGAGCCTTCTGGGTGGGTGGCAGGAGGAGAGACTGGCCTACAAGCCAGGGGTAGGAGGCCAGGGTGGAAGAGGGGAAGGACCAGCTGTTTCTCAGTGGTTCTTACCCTTCCTCACACTGCAACTCTTTGATATACAGTTCCTCATGTTGTGGTGACCCCCCCAACCACAATTTTATTCTGTTTTGTTTTTGATTTTCGAGACAGGGTTTCTCTGTAGCTTTGGAGCCTGTCCCGGAACTCACTTTGTAGACCAGGCTGGTCTCCATCTCACAAAGATCTGCCTGCCTCTGCCTCCTGAGTGCTGGGATTAAAGGTGTGTGCCACCACCATCCAGCCTAAAATTGTTTTTGTTGATACTTCATAACTGTAATTTTGCTACTGTTATGAATCGTAATGTAAATATTTTTAAAGATAGAGGTTTGTCAGAGGGGTCGCCATCCGCAGGTTGAGAACCACTGCTCTAGGCTGCGGAGAGGGCTCAGAGGAAGAGGAGTTGCCAACAGCTAGACTGTCACGCTGTTGGGATAAAACATTGCAGCCAGCCTGAAGCCAGACCCTCAGATAACCTTCCTCTTCCTCAGTGCTGAAGTAACAAGGGGCCACCAAACCCACTTCATGCAGGGGATCTAAGAGTCTCTCATCTTAGCTCCATGTCCAGCCTCAGGCCTCAGATCTCAGGGACAGCCATGGTTTGCGTTAGCCATCCCAGGCCTCCTGCCTTTGCTGGATTTCCTCTCCGCTCCCTTTGCTGTTTGCTATGCCTACTTCCCCTCGGCTAGCTAGCTCCCAGCACCCCGTACCGCTGGTCCAGGGACCTCAGCTGCCCCCGTTCTATGTTCTGTACCTGAGTTCTCACAGCATGTCTTCAGACCTCCATTCTGGCCGCTTCCCTCGTCCTAAAGTGCTTCTGAGGACAGAATCATTGGGATCAGCAGCTGGATGAGCCATCTCTTAATTTCTTTAAAAAATTATATGTATACGTGTATTACCTGCATGTACATCTGTATACCACTTACCTGGTGTCTGTGGGGGTCAGAAGACAGATCCCCTGGAACTAGAGTTATAGATGGGTGCACCACCGTATGGTTGCCGGGATTGAACCCAGGTCGTCTGGTAAGGCAAGTGCTCTTAACCATGGAGCCATCTCTCTAGCCCTATTTATTTGTATTGTCCGTGTATGGGTGTTTAACCTGTGTGTATGTGTGTACACCATTTGTATTCAGTACCTGTGGGAGCCAGAAGAGGGTCAGATCCCTTGGAACTGGAGTTACGGATGTTTGCAAGCTACCGTATGTGTTGGGGAATGTTATTTTAAGATGTGTTGTTTTGTTTATGCTGTATTTGTTTAACTCTGTGAAGCTGTGATTCTTTGTCTAAAACACCTCATGGTCCTAATAAAGAGCTGGACAGCCAATAGCGAGGCAGGAGCAAGGATAGGCAAGGCTGGCAGTCAGAATATAAATAGAAGGAGAAACAAGGAAAAGAAGGAGCAGAAAGAAACCAGGAGAGAAGGAAGTCAGAAGCCACCCAAGCTAAAGCCAGGCATTCATAACTGAGAATAACCCTCCGTGTTCCGTGTGTGTTTACTTGGGAGCTAGGTGGTGGGTCCCCCAAAAAGACAAAAGAGTAAAACATCACACTGCACATATGGGCACTGGGAATTGAACCCTGTTCCTCTGGATGAGCCATCAGCACTCTTACTCAGGAGCCACCTCTCCAGCCTCCTCTTTTAAAAAATAACATGTGTGTGTGTTGCTCACACATGAGCATGGGTGCATGTGCCCATGCAAGAGCAGTGTGTACTCTCAACTGTCGAGCCCTCTCTATAGCTCCTTTGCTAAAAGATTTTAATCATGGGCTTGTGAGACGGCTCATTGTTAAAGATGCTTGTCGTAAAGCCTGATGGCCCGAGTTCGATTCTGGGATCCACACAGTGGAAGGCTAGAACTGATGCTCTCTCTGGCACTGTAGGAACCTGCGTTCTTGTGTGCACTCCACCTCCCCTACCCCCGCCACACACAAGTAATTAAACAATAAAATAAAATCATTGTAAAACAACTTCACCAGCGCTTCATGGAGGACGGTTGTCAACTGCCTTAAAAAACTTTTGATACCCTGATTTTAATATCCAGTCCCCAAATCAAAATAACACAACAAGCCTTTGCTGAAAAGTGCTAACAGTTGGATCATCTTGGGCTGGTAGCTATTTGTTAGTCTTTTCCAGTACACGTTATTACTATCTTTTCCTCTTTGTGTTTTGAATAATTTTGATTATTTAACTAGGTCCTCTTAGCATGGTGTGGGGTTGTTTTTAATTAGGAAATTAGTCCAGTTAGGTTGAAACCTGGCATCCCCGCTTGTCCTCTGTAAACAGCTATTCTAACTTAGCCAGTCCACCCCCAAAGCCTTTGCCATGCTTTTCCGTGCCTCCCCAAGGATACACACCCGGGGCTGGGCCACTCCACTCCTCAGTCAGCAGCACAGTTCTGGGCTGACCTGCGGCTAGCTCCGCAGCTCACACAGGCAGCTCATGGCAGGGCTCAGGACTTCAGCTGCACTCTAAGGGTCCTCATCCACCCCCGAGCTCCGTCTTCTCCGTATCCTGCCCTGTCCAGTTCCTAGGGGCTCCTTTTCCTACCTCACCCCTACCCAACATCTGTCTCCCACTACTCCAGAGACTGTGTGACTGCGGCCACCACTCAGCTTTGGGACCTGAGTTTGCCTTGTGGGAAAGACAAAACAGCAAAACAAACAGACAGACAGACATCAGACACGCAGGAAAAAAGGGAGAGAAAGGAACAAGTGGGCATTTTCCTCATTTCGTGTCTCGGATGAGCTGTTTCCCAGCTTTGCGTCAGAAAGAGGGCTTCTTTCGGAGTCCCCTCTCTTCTCATCTGCAGTTCAGGAAAGGAAAAGCTAAGATAACCCCCCAGATTCGAGTTCTTGTTTTCCCTCAGTCCGCCTTGTAGAGTCTCAGCTCCTTAAGTCCTCCTGTGGTGCTCAGCATTGTGAATGGGAGAGATGGAATTGGGGTGCTTATTGTAGCTCCCCCAGAATCCGGCGTCTTCCTTGGTTGGTTTTACTTGTGTTTCGGGGTTTGTTTGGGGACAGGTTTCCCTGTGTGGACTAGGCAGAGCCGTTCTGCTGGAGGTCACCCCACATGCCACCACACCCTTCTTCCTCGGATGTTAATGCGGGCATTTCTTAACAGATTTGAAGTCTGCAGCTTATCTGGGATGTCAGACCGCAACCTTTCTTTTAGCAGTAATTTTTCTTTAATATTCAAATTGTTAAGCCAAGGTTCTCTAGACTTTGCCAGTTTTTCTAGTGAAAAATTCTTATTTTTGTTCTTTCTGTGGTTGGACCCTGACCAACCACAGTCGTTGACCACAGTCGTTTCAGTAGCAGTAATTACTGGAGGTCGCCTGGGCTGAGCTGCCTCCTGGTGGTTGTATGACCTTGACCCCAGACGCCAGAGACTTGTGTATTTCCTCATCTGTAAAATGGGAATAAGAATTCTGTCCGGGATCCAGAGGCCGGTGAGGCTGAACTGCTCTGCAGAGTGAGCGACAGGGCCTGGAACAAAGGCGGTTGCTCTGCGCTTGCCCGAGTAGAAGTGGCTGATATTTAGTCAGCACCTTGAGGTGCTGAGAGCCTGCTTCTCTCCGTGTCCAGAGAGGCAGCTGAGACCTCCAGGAGCAAAGGGCTGCTTAGCCTTCCCTGGCTTGCCAGGCCTGCATGGCGGAGGTGTGGGAGGCCAGCCGGGGTCAGGGGGAGATCTTGCTGGTGAGCAGACCACAGCCTGGCTCACAGCGTCCTCCCATCAGAGAGATGTGCCTCTGGGGAATGAATGGACAAGACCAGCCTGGAGAGAAGAGCACCAGAAATAGAAGGGGAAGCCTGGGATTGAATGGTTCCCAATACGAAAGATCAGTATTTCTCTGCCAGTCCCCCTGGCAGCAAGCTGCTGGTCCGGCTGTGTGCACTTCAGCTGTTCCCACCATCCCTGCCAGGCCTGGAGCTGGCTCTCTCCTCTCATGGGAGCCAGAGGAGCCGAGGACTGCCTGGCATCCACACATGCTGGCTCAGTGCCATCTGCTGTACTCCCCGCTATGAGGGAGCCCCTTGGCTTCCTTGCCCCATCAGCAGGCACAGCCCCAGATGCACTGTAGATTGCCAGTGTCAAAGTCGGGCATCTCCCGGCTCCTCTTTCTGTGTGTTTTGGGTTTACTGGTTTTGCTTGTTTTCTGAGACAGGGTCCCTTTTGTAGCCTAGGCTGACTTCAAATACCATCCTCCAGCACCTGTATATTTCTTGGACCATGAGAGGGATAGAGGCCAGGGCTTGCACACACAGGCCCACAGAGTGACATCCCCAGCCCAGAGCTGTCTCCACACAGGGGGTAGGGGAGTTGAATCAGTACCGTGTGTGCACACAGGCTGATGAGAGCCTGACTCTGGCCTCTGCTCCCGAGGGCGGGTGTGTGTGTGTGTGTGTGTGTGTGTGTGTGTGTGTGTGTGTGTGTGTGGCAGTGGGTTTGTAGCTGCTGGTACTCTAGGGTCAGGGAGACCTGGTTCAGTAGCTCCCACTGCTGGTGACTGCCGAAGTGGCCTAATTTCCCTGAGCCTCGGTTTCCTCAACTGCAGCATGGGGACTGTCATAGCGGCTACACAGTTTAGATGTTTAGATGGCTCACAGTGCAGGGTTTTCACCCTTTTCCACGTGACACTGCTGGAGTCTCATTTAAAAAGCCATTGCGAACAGTTGTGGTCTTTATGAATGCGAACTGCATGCGATACGGAAATTTACTAAGTACAGTGTCTCCACAGAGCTGTCTTATAGTTTTCGTGGCTGTTACCCAGGACTGCCATCCTTGAGAGCTTCGTGGAAGGGCATCACCAATACTGTGAACCCCTAACTGCAGCCTGGAACACACCTTTAGGTTCTCAACCTGTGATCGCCTCCCCTTTGGGGGTCAAACGACCCTTTCATAGGGATCTATGTCAGATCTCCTACATATCCGATATTTAATTATGACTCATAACAGTAGCAAAATTACAGTTATGAAGTAGCAACAAAATAATTTTACGGTTGGGGTCACCACAGCATGAGGAACTGTAGTAAAGGGTCTCAGCCTTTGGAAGGTTGGAAACCCCTGCTGTGGACTACAAACCCTGCTGTCCCTCCTAGCATGTGGGGCTGGAGCTCAGTCACTGAGCACTCTGGAGTAAGATCCTAGAGCAGGAGTGGGGGTCAGGGTGTTCCAGGCCCTCCTTGCATTCACAGGCTCTCTGTACGGTGGGGAGGGGGTAGCAGGAGGAGAGGAGGAGGGTGGCCAGCTGGAGCTTTGGGGGAGCTCCCGCACAGCCTGCAGGTGGCACCTGGGAAGTACTATTCTCAAAAGCCGCGTCATTGCCTGGCAATGCCAGTGGCTTCCATGGTAGTGGGGGTGGAGTAGGGCCAACAGCTGCAGAGCCGAGTGTGCTCTGGCCCTGCCCGAGCTGGCTTCCTCTTCCCTCTTACCTGAACTTCTGCAGCCCCATGGAGACTGAGGGGAAGGGACTGGGACGTCCTCTGTCTCTGGGCCTCTGCTCTAGCATCCTAACCTTATAGTTAGGGATGCCTGGATCCAATGGATAGTCCACTAGGTACCAGGTTCAGAGACTTCTTAGGACCTTGTGCAGCCCCTGGGTTATCCCTCAGCCTTAGACCTGGCAGAGTGGAGAAGCAGGCTAACTGGAATAGAGGTACACACAGCCACCGTGCACAGCAGTGGAGAGGTGGCTGCGTAGGGGCTGTGCTCACTGAAGCCTGCTGGGTGACTACTGCCGTGGCCAGGGCTTCGGATGCCTGTTGCAGCTGCCATGCTGGACAAGCATCCTGTGCAGGAAAAGTCTGGAAGCAGATGCGTCTTCCCACTTGCCTGTGCTTTGGCACAAGCAACTAGCAGAGTGGGGAGGGACGGCAGACCTGCCTGTGATGGCGCTGGTACCACAGCAGTGACAGATCCCTGGGCTGCATGTGCATGCTGGGATTGTGTTCCCAGCATGCTCTAGTACCAACGCCTGCAGCATAGCCAGAGGGAATTCCAGAAAGAGCGCGTCCTTGTTTTGTGAACCCTTTCCAGAGAAACATAGACGCAAACACCTGCTCTGCATCCTGCAGGGCACCAGCGACAAACCAAAGTACAGCTTGGGGAGCCACTGAGTTTATCGGGCTTACTTACTAAGCAAGGGTAACCCCAGAGCAACTGCGTCACCAGAAAGTCTAGCCCTACCATGGATGATGGTTTCGGAAGATGGCGGTGACTGGGGGGAAGCTACCTAATGAGGTGCATGAGTGTAGGTGTGTGTCCATGTGACCATGTGTAACTAGCTAGCTACCACCATCACCAGTCAAGTGTCGGGCAAGTGGGAGGCACTCAGTGCTCAGTTATTCATTGAATGAGTGAATGTGTGAGTGAGTGAATGTATGAATGAATATTTTAGAAAGCTGCTACTAAGGTACAAGCTAATTTGGAAAAAAAAGTCAAGAAGCTGAACTTCATAGGCTGGGGACGTAACTCCAGGAGAATTCAGTTCTAAGCCAGTGTGGGCTACACAGCTGGACTCTGTCTACAAAACAGACAGTGAACCTGGTAGCAGACTGTTGGCTTTCAGTGTGCAGTCTTTGGAGCAGGGTTTGGAGAAGCCTGTGGGGCAACACCCTGCACGGATGAGGCCCTCTTGACTTTTTCTTACTTGAGTCTTTAAAAAAAAAAAAAACACCAAAAAAAAAAAACCGCTATCTTTTCTGATTTTACCTACCAATCCCAGTTTCCACTACCTTCCCTCCCTCCCTCTCCCTTCCTCTCTCCCTTCCTCCCTCCGCCTCTCCTCTCCCATCCCATGCTCTATCCTCTCCCTCCCTCTGCCTCTCCTCTACCATCCCCATCCTCTATCCCCTCTCCCATCCCATCCTCTATCCAATTTGAGTCCTAAACAGAGGGGAATAACATGACCCCAGGTGAAAAGACTAAGTTGGTCCTTTTGGCTTAATTAGTGAGAGTCACCTCCCCATTCCACCTGGGCCCTTGGGGTGTCCATGGTGCCTCACAGGTGTCTTTTCCTTCCCAAAGGTGGAAAAACTTGTGAAGTGTTTGGATCCCAATGACCTGGGCAGAATCAACTTCAAGGACTTTTGCCGAGGAGTGTTCGCCATGAAAGGTAAGGTCCTCTTTGGGGTCCTATCTGCCTAGGAGGCTAGGACACAGGGGTCCCAGAGCCTTGGGTGTGTCCCAAAATGGGCTCTGTTCAAGGTCTTGGACAAGTGTTGTGCTTGGAGCTATGGCTCTCTCTGAGCCTCTGCCTCAGGGCCCCACTACCAGGGCAGGATGGCCTTTCTGTCACCATGGAAAACAGCTCTTCTCAGCTTCTCTTTTCCCCTCTCTGCTGCTAGGCCGGCTGTGCTCCATCCACAGGAGTTCCCCTAGACTTCCTACTTCAGCTCCAGCGTGGGGGTAGACGGGTAAGGGAGGTTAAGGGATTGGGGTTTGCTCAATCAGTGGTGGAGCCCTTGCCTAACCAGTGCAAAGCTCTGGGCTCCGTTGCCAACAATGGGAGGGGAAAAATAGTGAAATGAATCCAGTTCTGGTAACAGCTGGATGGAGTGGCTGCCATGTCTCTTTTCTCTTAGGGGTCCCTTCTTTATTAACTGCCCTCTCTCCTTTTAGCCCTTCCTAATTCTTCCTTCCTTCCCCCATTTCTTTTTCTTTTTCTTTTCTTTTCAAAATTCCAAGTTCAGTTTTGAGAAAGTCCTAGAAATCAGAATTTTGGTACCCAACCTCCCATCACCACCCCTCCAGCCCCTGAGCAGTCAGGATGCCTTCTGGGCATCCCCTGGGCTCCCCTGGCGCCGGGAGAACATGCAGCTACTTCCAGAGGCTTCTTGTCAGCAGTGAAGGAGGCCAGGCTCTCCCTTCTGTGCTGAGGTCTGGGCAAGCACATCTCTGCAGCATCCTCTGGAAATAGGGAAGAGCAAGAATTCCCAAGCAGAAGTGACAGGGAAGCAGAAGTTCACTGGGGGAACTGAGGCATCACAGAAACCCCCTGCTAAGATTTTCTACAGGGATTTGTTTGATTCTGTGGACCAGCTCAGACCACTCCTGCCCTGTGCCTGTGCTGAGTCCCTGGTCCAGTATAACCAGCAGAGAGGCCGCTTGTGTAGCTGGGTCAGGAGGGTGGGAGAGCCTGCTGACCTCCTAAGAGTGGCCCTAGCTAGGGTTTGGGGGGCTGGTAGGGAACATGCAGGTAGCCCCTGTACTCAGCCTGCTTCTGCATTTGTGAGTGCACCTCTCTGTGTCCCCACTGGGGTTAGTTCTATGGGAGTTCTCATGCCTTTCAGACACCTTATACAGTGCCCTGAACCAGCCCCATACAACCGGGCATCTCATTCCTGCCACTGTGCTGGAGACATGAGCCACCTGCTTCCTCCATCCATTCCCTCCACAGCCCCTTAGTAAGAAAGGACAGCCATGTAGGCTGAGGCTCATACTGCTCACTGTTTGTCTGTCTGTCCACAGGGTGCGAGGAGCTGCTGAAGGATGTGCTGTCAGTGGAGAGCGCGGGGACCCTGCCGTGTTCCCCCGAGATCCCAGACTGTGTGGAGCAGGTAAGGGCTGTGGCTCAGTGCCTCCTGCCCTTGGTTGTCCTTCTTGCTATTGGCATCTGGGCTTGACTTTGCAGGCTCTAGAAGGGCTGGGACTTCCTCTGATGGCCTCTGGCATCAAAGTCAAGAAGGCTCTTTGGGAGATGGTGGTACATGCCACTAATCCTAGTCCTCTGGAGGCTGAAGCAGGGAGATTGCCACAGGTTTGAGGCTAGCCTGGGCCACATAGCAATCCCTTAGGAAGGCACGGTGGGATTGGACCCGGGGCCACTTCCTCCACTTTACTGGTGGTGCTGAGGAGAAGCTGAGGAGAAACCATGGACTTGAGGTCAGATGGGCAGGGTGAGAAGTTTTTTCCTTTCTCCTGATCCACTGTGTCTGTGCATGTGTGTGTGTGCGTGCACACATACACACAAAATAAATCTATAATTAAAAATTTAAATTTTTAAAATTATTTTTCATAGCCCAGTCTCTAGTCCCCTCTTTCACCTAGAGGTGGAGAGTTGGAGGGGCTGAAAGTCCCAAGCATGGTCTTTCTGTGACCAACCCCAGCCTGCGGCATTGAGAGGTACCACCTTCAGTCACCTTACTGGCCTAAGCTCAGGTGTGGACAACAGGAAGTGGTTAGACATAATAGCACTCCTATCAGGAATGGCAGGGGCTCCAGAAGCTCTGTGCCTCCTTGCTTTCTGCTGCTGTGATAAACACCATGACAGAAAGCAAGTTAGGGAGATCACGCTCCATCACAGGGGACTTGCCAAGGAGTTGCTCAAGTGGGAACCGAGGCCGTGGAGGGACCCGGTTTACTGGTGTGCTATCTACTTCTCTTAAGATATCTTCCTCGCCGGGCGGTGGTGGAGCACGCCTTTAATCCCAGCACTTGGGAGGCAGAGGTAGGTGGATCTCTGTGAGTTCGAGACCAGCCTGGTCTACAAGAGCTAGTTCCAGGACAGGCTCCAAAACCACAGAGAAACCCTGTCTCGAAAAACCAAAAAAAAAAAAAAAAAAAAAGATATCTTCCTCATAGAACTTGGGACCACCTACCCTGAGCTGGATTCTCCTCCACCAATGAAGAATCAATAGAATGCCCCACAGACATGCCCATAGTTCAGTCTGACAGGGGCAGATCAGGTGAGGATGGCCCTTCTCAGGTGTGTCCAGATGACAACCAAGAACAGCCATCACAGAGACCAAATACTATGACTTCTAATTTTATTTTGTATTTTCGTATATCCTTGTTTATAGTTGACCTTCATCCTCTTCTCCCCACTCTGCTCCCCCATACCCACATAAACCTTCTGTGTAGCACGAAAAATAAAAACCCAGAGACAGATACTGGGGTTCAACCTGCAGATCAGAAGAACAAAGCAGCCAACCACTAGACAGACCTCTGCCAATGCTCAGACCAAAAGGGGCAATCCTCAGACTCCACACTCCACTGGGTACCTGTCCTTCCCTTTTATGTTCCTCTCTCCACCCAGCCACCTCGCTCCTGTCTCCACCTCTCTGCTGGGATTAAAGGTGTGTCATCCCAAGTGCTGGGATCGCCTCTCTTTTAGACAGATTCAATCTTGTGTAGTCCAGGGTGGCCTTGAACTCACAGAGGTGTCCCCCAAGTCCTGGGATTGAAGGTGTGTGTCACCACTCCCTGGCCTGACTGACTGACTAGTGTGGCTGCTTTGCCGTCTGATCTCCAGGCAAGCCTTACTTATTAAAACACAAATAGTACACCTCTGTGTACTTCTGTCCCTAGTGCCCCCCTTTTTACTTTCCCATTACTTATGTTCTGTTACTCTCCCTGTCCCTTTCCCTTAAAGCCCCTGTTGCCCCCTCTTGTGGGCCCTTTTCTAGTCTCCTGGCTTCTGTACACACTTACTCCACATAAATACAGTGTGTGTGTGTGCGTGTGTATGCACATGTAAATACACACACACACACATATATCTCACATTCTCTTTCAATTCATTCTGCTGTTATTACTAAATGATGTGTTTATAAAACATTGAACTATTTTTGCAAACAGCTTCGTACTGTGGGGACAGTTTTTAATGCACTATCTATAGTCTCTAGGGAACCTTCTGGCTAGAGGAGGACTATTTTGGCTTCTCACCCAAGTTAGCTCCAAAACCTCTCTGGCTCTCTGGGTTAGTATTTCATCCAGAGACTGCTTCCCCCTGGAAAATGAAAGAAGCCTAGGGCCTCATCAGCTGATGATGACTAGGTTCACTGGACACTTCTGGGTGGTGGAGTCCAAGTGAGCTTCTTTGGGGCAGGACTTGGGGGGGGGTCCCATAATGCTGAGGGTGACCAAGCAGACTGTTGGAGAAGACCAAGGCCCTGTCAAGAGACAAATTGGCCGAGCAGTGGTGGCGCACGCCTTTAATCCCAGAACTCAGGAGGCAGAGGCAGGCAGATCTCTGTGAGTTGGAGGCCAACCTGGTCTACAAGAGCTAGTTCCAGGACAGCTAGGGCTACATAGAGAAACCCTGTCTCGAAAAACCAAATTAAAAAAAAAATAATAAACTGAATAATCTAGTGATCGTGATGATCAGGACTGGGGTGTAGCCTGGTGGCGATTGTTTACCTAGATTATCATGATTGATCCTGTCAGCCTGTCCAGAAGCACCTAGATTAGAAGGAGCCATCTAGGGTCTGTGGGAGGGTGTTTCCAGATAGAGTTAGCTGAAAGATCTTCCTGGCTATATGGCAACACCGTCCCGCCGGCTGGAATAAAAGGACAAGGGGAAAGCCGATAGACCAGGTTTCCCATGTGCACACACAGACACACACACACACACCTTTCTTCCACACACATACACCTTTCTCCCCTCCACACACTTTCCCCTCCAATACACACACCTCCCCTCCCACACGTCCCCTCACACCTTTCCCCTCCAAACACACACACCTCCCCTGCCCCTCCCCCATCACCTCCTCCCCATCCCTGACAGCTCCTTAGCCACTCTGAGGTTGCAGCCTCTGCCACAAATTCCTGTTACCATGTTGCTCTGTCTTATCTCAGGCTCCAAGTTATGAATCCCAGAGAGACTCTGAAACCATGAGCCAAAATAAATCAGTCCTTCCTTCCTTTTTCCCATCCTTCTGTCTGTCTGTTCTCCCTCCCTCCCTCCCTGCTTCCCTTCCTCCCTTCCTCCCTTCCATCTATCCATCCTTCCTTCCTCCACCCTTCCTTCCTTCCTTCCTTCCTTCCTTCCTTCCTTCCTTCCTTCCTTCCTTCCTTCCTTCCTCCCTTCCTCCCTTCCTCCCTTCCTCCCTTCCTCCCTTCCTCCCTTGTTTTTCTCAGGCCTCTGTCACCAAGACAGCAGATCTGATACGTAGGTCTAGCACAGGAAAAGAACAGTGGGTTTTGTAAGATGGGAACTATTATGGGTCTGGGGTCATTCGGAGATTCACTGTCTAACCATGAATAAAATTTAATAAATAAGAGGCTTTACTAAATACTGATCAGGACCATGGATACTGGCCAGGTCCATACCTGAGACTCGTGCTCAGAGTATGGCCCTGATTCATTCATTAGTCAGGGGCTTATAAAAGCAAAAGTTTGTCCAATCACGGGAAAGTATGCGTCCTGACATATTTCCTGCCTATGTACCTCCCTCCTATGTGTGATCAAACACACATCCTCTGTTGTTGGGGCGTCCAAGCTTACGCATAGAAGTGAAAACACGTGGCTTGTTAGGCGCAGCCCAAGCATTCCAGGAAGGTATCTGTTCCTGGGTAAATAGGGCTTACACATTAGAGGCATTTTCATTTTATAGACCTCTTAAGTGCAGTAATTAGAACCTAAAACATAGCTTAGCCATCACAGGAACAAGGAAGCTGAATAATAGGGACACAAAGCTGATTGGCCCCCATCAAACTATTTTTTTTAAAAAAAAAACGGTTAAGGGAGCAAAGGACTTCCTTATCGTGCCAGCTAAAACTCTCCTGATTTCTGGGAAGGGCACACAACAGCTTAGTTTCTGGCTTGGTGGCGTGAACATCATCACGAAGCAGGCTCTTTTGGTCCGATTTGCTTTGTGCATAGACCTGGCCACACCAAGGGCTACCTGTGAATTTCACTTAACAGTGTGAAGGTGACAGAGACTAAAGTCACAGCCTGTGTGGGGCCAGGTGTCCAGACTGTGCTCAACATGAGGCCTCTTAGAGGTGGGCCAGGGTAACTGGGGCTTGTGAGCAAGGACTCCAGATCTGCCTTACTGGGCCCAGTGCATGGAGGGGGGTGTATTTGGGGCCAGCGGAACCAGATCTAGGACAGAGAACTCCCAACATGGGGCAGACACTAAGTGACCCAGGTGTCTTTTGGGGTGCAGCCTTCATGGAGGATGCAGTGAGGAGGCTATAACCTGTACCATCATTTAAAATGGGGTCCGTACCTGACTTTGGCCATTGGCCAGCCATACAACCTCAGCAAGCTTCCTGCAACATCTCAGAACCTCTGTTTCCTTGGCTAGAAAGCAAGACTTGCTCAACCAGTCTAGGTCTGATTTAGTGAGAGCACAGAGCACTGATCCTCACCCCTACCCCCACACTTCCCCCCATCGCCACCTCCACCCCACCCCTACCCTGTAAGCCTCTTCATCCATTTTACTTTTGGGTTCCAGTGTTTCAAAAGCTCGTGCTGAGACGTTGGAAAACAGAAGCCCTGAGGACAGGGTTACCTCAGGGGTACTCAGGAGCAGAGATATGCCCCCACGGCTCCCGCTGGTTTTGTGGCAACCAAGCGCTCTCGAGCACAGCCAGAAAAGATGGTGCATTCAGTAAAGAGGGGAAATACCTTCCAGGAAGGATTTTTTTTTTGTAAAGTGATATATTTTTGTTGTTATTGTTTTCCAAAATTCAGAAGTTCCAGGGAGGCAAAAGATGGGGGTCAGTCATCATGGCAACCCTGACTCTTTCCTGTGGGACTATATAATGTGAATGTGTTTGTGGCTTTGGGGGTTAAACCTCTTCCAGGCAAATCTCTTTCCGTCGTCGCCCACACAGCTCTGGGCCCTACAAGTGGCTCAACTGGCCAGAGCACCCAGCCGAGGTGGTAGACATGGTAGGTGACCTGGTTTGTTTGCCTTAGTCAGACAGCTTGGTGGACCTGGGCTAGCTCCTTCCTATGGGCTCCTGAGTGTCACCAAACCAGCCAGGCAGAGTGAGTCCTCAGAATGCACTGGAATTCTGACTCCTGGAACAGATTGGGCAGAACCATAGCTCTTCAGAGGCAGCATCTTCAAAGGGAGATCCTAATGCTACGGGCCAGGAACCCCACACCTTGCTGTGCTCCGGCTGTCCCCTAGGGGTCAGCCTGAGACCGAAACCAAGAAGCCAGCCAGCTTCTGGTTCCTCTGTTTCTGGTGTCTGTGGGGAATATGGATCTGAACAGTGTGGCTTCGGGAGGTAAAAGATGGTATGTGGCTGGACGTCAGGACTGCAGCCGAGCCCTCTGGGTGGAGGAAGGTGAACCCTTCAGGGTGTGGGCATCGCTTCCAGCCTCATGACTTGGTGGGAGTCACCTTGAGTCAGTAAAATGCTTTCCTGTTGGCTGTAGGGCGGGCCTCTGCTGTCTGCCTTTCTTCCCGGTCCCATGGAGCCCCTGATGCTGGGCACCACCCTGGGTCTTTGACCTGGGTGAATCCATTCTGGATGTTTCTGTAATGTTTCTGGATGTTCCTGTGCAGTATACTGGCATCTGACTGCCGCGGATGCCTGTGTCCTCAGAGCCTGTCACACCTGCCAGGGAGAGCTTCCCTGAGCGCTACTGAACACCTGTTGAGGGTGTTTCTCAATTCAGGAAATGTTGGTCTGGCAAGAGGATGCCCAGGTGTCCAGGGATGGTGTCTCCGGCACAAGTCTCTCCCGAACCCATTCTGTTCTAAAGGTCTGTCTTGTGTAGTCCCCAGTCCATGTGGTGAGGAGGGCTGGGGAGATATGGGCCCATGGGTATTAAAACAAGGGGATGCTGGTCAGGGGCTGTAGTCACCCGTTGGCAGGCAGTTAAGCAAAAACTTAACTCAGAGCTGAGATTCTGGGTGTTTGGTCATCCGTCCACATAGGCAGATTAATAGGGAACCCATTAAACCAAAGGGTGCAGGCCACCTGCTCCTCCTGTGCCAATGTCAGAATCTAGTGTTATCAGTCACCTAAGCCCAGGCCAGAAGGTCACCCATGGTGTCCTCACACGCTGCAGCCTCCAGTGCCCTGCTCCCCAGGACCCCCTCTTCTGTCCCAGCCACCTGCTAGCTCGCTGCTCTTCGCTTTCCAGAGTCACCGTGTGTGACCTCCTAACAAGGGAGGAAACGTAATCTCAGGTCCTACCTGCTTCTCACTGTAGTGTATCTCCCTCCCCAAAACTGTGGTGCCAACCTTCTCTTTACTTTTGTCCTGTGAACCTGTGTGCGCACGGTGGAGGTCAAAGGAGGACACACAGTGCCCGCTTCTGTCACTGCTCTTCCTTTGAGACACAGTCACTCCCTGAATCTAGAGCCCAAGTTTCCTTGTCTCTGTTCCCCTCAGTGCTGGGTTCACAGGTGTGGTGGGATTATGTCTATTTATTACATGGGTGCTGGGTTCACAGGTGTGGTGGGATTATGTCTGTTTGTTACATGGGTGCTGGGGTCACGTGTGGCTGAGATTATGTCTGTTACATGGGTGCTGGGCTCACAGGTGTGGTGGGATTATGTTTGTTTGTTACATGGGTGCTGGGGTCACGTGTATCTGAGATTATGCCCATTTGTTACATGGTTAGCGGGGTCTGAGAGTCGATCTTCAGGCCTCATGCTTGCATACCTAGCACCCCAACTACTGACCCATCTCTCCAGCCTCCATCTGCTTACTTCCTGGGAAGGCTGTGTCCTATTTCACCTCCAGGCCTTTGTGAGGTTTGCATTTCTTCTGGGCCATCTGTTCTGCCCCCTGACTGTCACAGGCTGCCTGGTATTTGTGTTTTAAAACTTCCTCAGGCACCCTGTTTTCCCAGCACCCTTGGCTCCGGCCTGAGGATCTTCACTGGGCTTTCTGGGGGCCTGAGCGGGTGGCAGTCACTGCCTCAATCTTACTCTGCAGACGGTTCCGTGTGTGCGTGGGGTTATAATGATGGCAGAGTGCTAACAATGACATCAGGGCCCTGTCGTCGCCTCTCCTCCTCTGTATCCGAGAGCGTTTATCTAAGCATCTAGAAGATTAGATATCTAGAAATGGAATCAGAGCAAAGACTGTGCAGATTTTCATTTTTGAAATAGAATTTTGTTGCTGTTGTTACTTCGAGACAGGGTCTCACTCTGTGGTTCTAACTATTTTTGAACTCGGTATAAAGCCCAGGCTGGCCTGGCATTCACTGTGTAGCCCAGGTTGACCTTGAAATAACAGTAAGTAATCCTTCTGCCTCATCCTCCCAACCCTGGGATTATAGACATGAGCCATCTTAAAATAAACATTTAGGGCTGGAAAGGTGGCTCAGTGGTTCAGTGGTTAAGAGCGCTGGATGATTTTAGGGCTGGAGAGGTGGCTCAGGGCTTAAGAGGGCTGGGTGATTTTCCATGGGACCCAGATTTGGTTCACATGACAGCTCACAGCTGTCTATAACTCCAGTCCCAGGCGATCCAGGTACCCTCTTCTGACCTCTGTGGCCACTACATGCATGTGGTGCACATGCATACATACAAGCAAAACACATAAAATTAAAAGAAATAAATCTTTTAAAAATAGATTTGTAATAGTTTTATAATTTTTTTGTTTTTTAACGGGTGTAGCCGTGAAGACTGTATCAATTCTGTTTTCCAATTGTACAATGCAAAGACCGTATAATATACAAGTGCTGTTCGCTCCCCATCACCAAATCTTCCCATCACCAAACCACTGCTGTCTCCCCCATCCTGTCTTCCTTCCTCAACAGAACCACCAAGGACAACTCACTATTGCTTATTATTCCCTATGGCTGACACATACATTTTAAGGTGACTTTGAGAATTAGCAGAAGCAATGTAATAATCGTGTTTGTCCCTAAGTCTCTCTCCCCGTCGTCATTAAATACTCTGCAGAGCTACAGGGTCCTGACATGAAAGCCCACATACAGAGCAAAAGGACAGAACAGGGCGCCCGGAACAAGTCCGCACTGGCAGCCGACCTTGATTCTGACAAAGGTGGAGTGAGAACAGTCCCTTCGCTTTGTGATGCTGAGAAAACTGGATGGTACATACAGGAGAAGGAAGAACAGACTTCTGTCCTCCTCTAGGATGGGTTAAAGGCTGACTGTATAAAGTTTTATTAGACTATAACCACCTCCACTTGCTCCTTTTTTCTTTTTTTCTTGTTTGTTTGGTTTTTTGTTTTATTTTGGGAGATAGATAGGCTCTCTGTGTAGCCTTGGTTAGCCTGGCTATATAGACCAGGTTGACCAGGGATCAACCTGCTCTGCCTCCACAGTGCGAAAACTAAAGGTGTGCACCGCACACCCAGTCCTATGACTGTTTTCAAACATGACAACAGGTTTGAGTTAGAGCCAACCCTTGGTATCTGCAGGGGATAGGTTCCAGGATCGATAAGGACACCTAAACTTATGGATGCTCAAGCATCGTATATAAACTTGCATAGCATCTGCATATAGCCCAAGCACACCTCTGGTGTCTCTGCTGTCCTCTCTAAGTTCCTTGTAATAACAAAAGCAATGCAGATGCTATGCAAATACCTACTACAGCTCACATGCTAGGAGAAAGGAGATGGAAACAAGCCCAGAAATGTCCAGTACTTCCTCCTTCTCAGTGGTCTGTTTGCTGGTGTGACTTAGTGCTGGGCGCCATCTTGAACCTAGGACCTAGAATATGCTAAGCATATGCTTTCCCTCTGAGCTACACCTCCAGCCTTTCTGATTCATGGTTGGTTGAGGGCAATGCACGATGCTGACTGTGGCTGCCTCAGTGTCTGTCCATTCGTCCGTGTGAAATGCGCACTGCTGCTTTTCAGGAAAGAGTTCCCTGCTACCCGCAAGTGCAAACTCTTCATTGAAAGGAAACAGACAATAAGGCTGCTCAAACACCCACCAGTTAGTTCCTCTCTGAGAAGCTCAAGATTTCCTTAGATCCTTTTTAAAAAATATTTTGCTTTTATTTTATTTATGTGTATATATGTGTGGGTTTGGGCCTGAAGAGGGCATTTGATCTCCTGGGGCTGGAGTTACAAACGGTTATAAGCTACCCAGCATGGATGCTGAGAACCAAACTCATGTTCCCTAAAAGAGCAGGAAGAGACCTTAACCACTGAGCCATCTCTCCAGCTCCCTGGTTTTACTGTTTTTGCATTTATTTATTTGTGTGTGTGTGTGTGTGTGTGTGTGTGCAGGCACACTATGCCACAGTGGGCCTGTGCAAGTCAGAGGACAATATGAGAGTCAGTTCTGTCCCTCCGCCATGTGGGTCCTGAGAATCTAACTCAGGTGTCAGGCTTGAGGCAGGTGCCTTTACCTGCTGAGCCAGCACTCCAGCTCCTGAACCTCCCAGCTCCCCACCTGTTGGCACTGGCATTGCTGGTTTCGCAAAATCAAACCTGAGAGGTTGGAGCTAGTAAGAACCCCTCTTTTGGACTGTAATTATACGGGACTTTGGCAGGTTGTGGTGGCACGTGCCTTTAATCCCAGTATCTGGAGGTGGAAGCAGGCGAATCTCTGTGGCTTCCAAGCCAGCCTGGTCTGCATATCAAGTTCCAGGCCGGCCAAGGCTATATAGTGAGACCCTGCCTCAAAACAAACAAACAAACAAACAAACAAATAAATAAATAGACTTCTTCTTGGTGTGAATTTTTGGTCACTAAGAGGTTTTTTTCTTGGGACTGGAGAAATGACTCAGTGGTTCAGAGCCCTTACGGCTCTTGTATAGGATCCAGGCTCAGTTCCTAGCACCTACATGCAGCTCACGGCTGTGTGTAACTCCAGATCTGACACCATCCTCTGGCCTCTGCCAGTACAGGCACGTATGTTGTGCTCATGCACACACACAGGCAAACATGTATGCATAAGTAAATCCTTCTCTCTTGGGCTACTGAGGTAGCTCAGTGGATACTGCCTGCCGCAAAGCCTGAGTTCCACCCCCAGGACCCACAAGGTGGAAGAAAAGGGACATTCCTACGGGTTGTCCTGAAATCCTTGCAAGGCTGTGCTGACACAGCCTCCCTCCCCTAACATACACAGTAGCAAAGCTAGTGGGGTTTGGGGGAACCAGGGCTTTATCTTGGATACCACATGGCTTCCGCTCACATTCAGAGGACACTGCCAAAGCCCATCTTGTCAGAACAGGCCTGTCTGCCTGGTACCCAGCCTAAGAGCGCTACAGATCCCTCAGCATAGACCCTGAACATCCCAGACCACCACCCCTTTATCCTCCACCCAGAAGCATATTCCTAAGGCCACTCATGACAAGCTGCACCTTTTTTTGGGGGGGGGGGTTCAAGACAGGCCCCTTCACAGTTTCTCTTTGTAGCTTTTGAAGTCTGTCCTGGAACTCACAATGTAGACCAGGCTGGCCTCAAACTCACAGAAATCCGCCTCTTTCTGCTTGCCAAGTGCTGGGATTACAGGCGTGTGCCATCACCGCCCGGCTGACAAGCTGCACTTTTAAGTTCTAAGAACACTTTTTTCGGAAAGACAGTATTGCGACTCTGCAGAGTGTGGCGGTTTGGGGGTGGCATCCCATGTGTGGGGGGTTCTACCTTTTCTGAGCCCAGTGGAGGGAAATATTTTGGTTTTGTTAACAATTTATGTGCCCAACTGTGCTGTCTCTCTTCAGCAAACATTCTTTCACAGATTACACATACTCTGGTCCCTTTAGTCCTGTGAACCTTTCCTCATCAGTGCGCTAAATCTCTGACATGTAGGAAAACATGTCACACATACATGTACACATGCATGTGCTCATGTAAGAGGTTAGCTTTCAGAAACAACACAGCCTGCACCAGTGTTCTCAGGGCTGGCTGCACACTGGAATCAGGAAGGAACTGTCAAAAACAACAACAACAACAACAAAACCGTAAGTCCTACTGCACAGAGATTCTCATTTCATTAGTTCTCTCTCTCTCTCTCTCTCTCTCTCTCTCTCTCTCTCTCTCTCTGTCTCTCTGTCTCTCTGTCTCTCTGTCTCTCTCTCTCTCTCTCTCTCTCTCTCTCTCTCTCTCTCTCTCTCTCTCTTTTCCCCAGATAATTCTAACACAAATTCACTGTCTAAACCAGTGTCCTCAAGCTTTGGGGCCTGTTAGGATGACCTGGGAGCTTGTAAGAGTCTCCATAATCAGGCAGGGCCTCTGACCCAGGAGGTGACCTCTGTGTTTTGAAGTCCCCAGGGTAATTCCATGAAACCACAGAGCATTGGACTCTGCCCTCTGGCCAGTGCCTGTCAGTGCTTTCTCTGAGTACGAAGTGGAGGCCCGGTAAGAAGAATCTTGTCCCTTGCAAATGCAAATGGCCCTTGCTTGGCCTGCTGTGTGTTCACGTGTTCCTGGCATTTTTATGTTTTTCTGTGGTTTTGTAGATATCCTCTGGCACAGTTTGGGATTGTACCCTGGCCCAAAGCATTTGTAGTCCTATAGAACAAACCAGCTTGACGGATTGATTCTCAGCTGAGGAAGGAAGCATTCCTGGTATGCAGTGAGCATGCCTTTGCTCTCCAGACAGAGGACTTTAGAGTCACTGGGATATTGTGTTCTGACTTTATAATTTAAAAAGCTTTCAACTTTTATAACATATACCGTGCCTTTTTGTATAGATAATCTTTTTGTCAATCTGTTATAAGCTTTAGACAAAATTTGATTGTCATATTTAGCAGTTTTGATTTTCTCAGTTAATGTTTTTGTTTTTATTGAAAGGGACTGAAGCTTACGATCCAAATCAGTTGTTTCTTCTTTTACAGTAATGAATTTTTCCTTAATATCAGCCTGTACTTCTTTTAAATTTTTTTTAGTTTGTCGAGTTGTGTTAAACAAAGATCTGTTCTCTGCCTGGAGAACTTTAAACTGATTTTTGAGAAGATTGTTGTCATTTTCAATTGTTTTTAAGCGTTTAACCTTGTCTTGTAAAGACTTTATCATATTTTTATTATCAAACCATACAGTACCAAGGAAAACTACGAATCCCAGAAAGATCCATATCTGTGGGCTGACAGACATTTTTTGTAAAATCTCCCACATGGTATAATTGAAAAGGCTGTTAAAGTCTTGAATGGTAATGTTTTTAGACATTTTTTTTATTTATAAAAGAAAATTATGTACCTGTAATGAAGTTTTTTTGCCAGTGGTGGCTAAAGAAATGTACCTGAGTCCACGTGGTCTAAGCTAGAGCCGGTCTTAAACAATTAATTCAAAACAAAAATTATTGTACTGCCTGTTAAGGGAAGGGGTTGGTGGCTTTTATTTTAAAACCGTAGGTGCTTCCCTTAAATCAGGCAGTGAGGGTTTGGAAGAAGCAGGGAGCTATTAACTGCTCTGTGGGGGGTCGCTGCTCTGCGACTGTAGTGGCCTGGAGTGGGGGAAGGGAAAGCGAGCAGGGAGCGCGCTGTAAATCGCCTTCCTGAGCTCAGGCAACTAGCCGGGAAAGGTGGAGCTTGCGCCCCCCCTGTGCCGGGTCGGGGGCAAAATAGCCCCACGTTGGGCGCCAAATGTGGCGGCGCAAATGAATGCAGACAGATTATATAGATATATACAGCTTTAATAAGGAAATAAACTTACAGGACCACAGGTTCCCACGGTGTACCGGAAAAGCGGAGCAAAAGAAAAGGGCTGCTGGGCTCACGCCTGGCAGATTTATCCGTAAACATTAGCCCAAGGCGAACACGCCCCCAATGGGTGGGGCTATGTCCCTACACATTTATTTAAACTCAGCAATTTTTGTGTGTCTGTGTGTGTGTGTTTATTGCTGGGGAATTTGTTTGTCTGTTTTGGTGAGCCATATAAAAGTTGCAAACATAATGACATTTGATTCTAAAACTTGTTATTTGTTTGAGACCGGGTCTCATATAGGCCAGACTAGCCTCAATTTTGCTGTGTAGAGGAGGTTGACCTTGAAATACTGTGACCCTCCTGCCTTCCCGAGTGTTGTTCACCGCCTCACCTGGCCTTAATTTTTAAATTCTGGATGCTCCTAAGCCCAAGGGCCTTCTCCCACAACAGTCTTGTCACTTGCAGGGAATTTAGGATGGATGCAACGTAACATCTAATATAAACTACATTCACATTTCCCCAGTCTCTAGCTTCTTGTTCTGACCTCATATCTAAGCCAGAATCACACAGTATTTTCAGCTGTCAAATCTCTTTAGTGACCTCAGCCTGGAATAGTGAGTTGTTCCGCAGCCTCCTTTGGGCCAAGGCTTCTGAATCAAGTCCTTCTTGCGGGCCATTTCTCCTCCTTCTTGGAGCTGAGCTGAGAATATCGTAGCAGGTTATAGAAAAGTAAGACGGGGCTTGTACCGGGGACCTCCCTGTGTCTGGTGCCTTACCTGAGGGACCGTAGGATGTGATGGAAGTGCTGGTGACATGGCGGATGGTGCCTTTGCAGACGTGTGCGTGAGGGAGGTCCCAGCCTGGTCCTACACTCTTCAGTCTACTCCTGCACCCCAGGAATGTACCTCTTAGGCTCCCCATCTAGTTGCTCAGCTCAAAGGTCAATTGTCATTAATTAATCCATCCTTGCTCCCTCTTCTTCCTCCTCCCTCATCTGGAGCACTATAAAGTTCTATGGATTTGATCTAGAATATGTCTTGAGCCACCAGTGCCCTTCTTCCGACCCTTGCCGAGCCTGTAGCTGCCTTCCAACCCACATCTTACACTCTCTTGTTTTTCTGTGACAAATTTTCCATCCAACTGTCAGAATTGTCCTCTAAACCTTTAACTTGGAACTTGTCAAGGGGCACAGAAGCAGGAGATGCAGTTCCGCTCTGCCCACAGCAGCCTGATGAGTTCCCTAATCTTTTAAGGGCCTCAGTTCAGGCCAAACTAGGATTTGCGGCTTTGACACAGAAATGAATTTTAGGGTAAGCCGTATGAAGCAGAGTTTACCCTTTTGTTATAAGATGTTTTTAATATAGATTTTAACCATGAGGGGAGTACTTAGAAATAAAGCCAGATGCGCTGGATAGCATGGGTGTGGGTTCTCTGAGAAAGAGACGCTTACTTTGTAGTCTTTAGATAGTTGTAGGTAGGACTTTGGTGGGGTTTGAGACTATTATCTTCAAAGGGTTGCTAAGAAACCCAAATGAGACCACAGGATGGCTCCTATAGACTCCCGACGGGATTATGGCCCATGAGGTCACAGAGATACAAGGAGGCAGCAAAGTTAACAGCCTTGAGATCCCCAGAAAACACCTGAGGAAAGGCAGGAGAGCCTGCCCAAGCTCATAACTCATCCAGGCCTTGCTGTTAATCCAAGAGCCATTGATGTCAGCATCAAAGGTCCATATGAAAGGAATAGTGACATCATGCTAGCAACTACAAAGCTAATGTTAGTTGCCGTGGGATTCTGGCCTCTCGACAGAGAGGCTTTAGCCAGGCTGCAGAGTGAGGGCTCCTTCAGGATAGTCACACTCCGTCACTGGGCAGGAGCAGGGCAGAAGCCATGGAGGAATACTGCTTACTGCCTTGCTCTGCCTGCTTCTTTTATACCCCAGCACCACCTGCCCAAAGATGGCACAGGTCCACAGACTGGGTCTTCCCACATCAATTATTGATCAAAACAATGCCCCACAGCCAATCTGATAGAATTTTTCTCAGTTAAGATCCCTCGTCCCAGATATATCTAGGTTTGTATCAGGTTGATAAACCAATCTGTGCATTCAGACGATTCTCCTACCCCCGACCCTGTCTGCCCTTTGTGATCAGGTACTACCACCAGTGCCCTCTTCCTGTCCGTCCACCCCGGTCACATCCCTCACACCGGACACTTGTTTCTCTAGTCTCTCTCATCCACGTCCAGAACCTCCCCTGGGTCCCCGAGTGTGTGCCTCCAACACTCCACACCGCGCCTGATGCACAGCTGGGACTCGCTGGTTGAGTGGATGCATCCCAGATGGGAAGCTCGCCCCTGTACCAGGGAGGGACTCGTTCCAACCTAGAAACCCAGGAGTACTTAAGAGACCAGGTCAGAGGCCTCAAAATGCACACCATGCATGGGTGCTTGGGAAAGACATCGTAAAGAGAGCTAGCAGGAGGCCCAGAACCCCTCCCAGCTACACTGGGACTTTGTTCTCAGACTTTGTCCCCTCCTTTCTCGGAATCTCTAGTGATAGTGTCCACACTGCTGACCAAGCTTCACCCGTGCCCTCTGCCTGGCCTCACCCTTAGATGCCGTAGACATCGCTGGGGCCACGCCTCCTCACCGCATCTCCGCCATCCACCAGTGTGCCATTTCCAGCCTGGCTGCCTCTCTCACATGGAGCGAGGCTCTCCGGGTTCCTGTCTCCACTTCTCTGCTGCAGTGACAGCAGGACAGACTGCCAGGATCGGTACTCAGCTTCCTGCTTCTCTGATCCGCGATCTCTGTACCTCTCTCTCAGCAGTCTCCTGGCCAGAAACCAGGCCCTGTCTCTGCTGGGGTTAGAAGGCAGTGCCTACCAACCGACTGACCGTCACTGGTTTTGGGGAGTAGACAAAAGTAAGCCTACTTGACCAGCCTTGGCGGCAGAGTTAATTCATGTTTGTTTGTTTGTTTTATATATGGAGCCCTTCACGAATTTGCATGCTAATCTTCTCTGTATTTTTCTAGTTTTAGTATATGTGCTGTTGAAGTGAGCAGTTGTGTTTGTTTATTTGAGAAGGAAGTCTCCACATGCTCCAGTCTGGCTTCAGACTGCTGCCTTGGGCAATCTTCCTGCCTCAGCTTCCAAAGTAGCTGTATTAGTAGCAGGCGCATGCCACCGTGCTGGGTTCCAAATTGTGATTTTCTTTAGTAAACATTATTTTTTTTTTAAAAAGATAATTATTTATTTATTCAGTTAGTTTTTTTGAGGTAGGATCTCTCTGTTATGTAGCTCTGGCTGTCCTGGAATTCACTATGTAAACCAGGCTGGCCTTGAACTCACAGAGAGTTCCTCTGGGGTGCTGGGATTAGAGATATGTACCACTCTGTCCAGCCTATTTTTATTTTATGTGTATGAGTATTTTACCTGCTTTAAAGTGTGTCACATGTGTGCCGTACCCACTGAGGGCGGAAGAGCGCATTGGATCCCCTGGAACCATAATCTCAGTTGTAAACTGTCATATGGGTGCTGGGAATTGAACCCATGTCCTCTGGGAGAGCAGCCAATGCTCTTAACCACTGGAGCTATCTCTCTACCCACCCCAAATTGTGAAATTAAACTTGGGAGCAAGGCTTTGGGGCCTGAGTATCCTGGGTTTACCTCTCGATCCTGTCTACTCCTAGTTGGGCCGACAGCAAAAATCCCTTTCTTTACCACTATTTTCCCTTGCTGCCTTGGAGTGGTTATCGGTGTTTCTCCAGGAATACCTGCAGAGCACAGCCTAGAAAATGCTGGAATTTCAGATTATAAAACAGATTTTAGTTGGCTGATATCTTTTGCCGCAGGGGTGCCGGGCTCCCGCAGTGGTCAGTCCTACACCCCTGACTGCCACCCACCCTTGTCCCCACCTCTTTGTCATCAGCTGCTCCTGCTGAACTGGGAAACTCAACCTTAGGCCTTCCTGCAGGGTGGGGACCATCTGATCCCAGGGGAGAAATGCTTAGAGGGCTCCTTAGAGGTAAACAGCTGAGCTCATTTGGTTCCTGCTACATTCTTGTGACCAGGAAAACAAAAATGGCTAAAATACTATAATATAGCATAACCCTTTGGATTTGTGCGGGCAGCATGCTAGGGCCTGACTTCAGGGCCTCTGGTATGGAGGTGCAAGCCCTCCATCGCCAGGTTAGCCCTTTGCACCGTGGGAGGAGGAATGGTCTCTGCAGGAGAGTAAGAGGGTTTTCTCTACTCTCCCAGACCCTCTGTCTAGAGCCCTCAAATTAAACTGACCAAAGAAATCTCAATATCGCTCAGTCTTTCTCCCTCTCTCCTCCTCTCTCTGCCCTCCGCTCTCCTCTCTCTTTCTTTCCTCTCTGCCCTCCCTCTCGTCTCTCTGTATATGTGTGTCTCAGTCTCTGCCTGACCCCCCCACAACACACACTATGTAGTTAACCTTCAGCCTGAAACTTGCTTTGTATCCAAGGCTGGGTATCCGCATCCTTGCTGTTCTCATCTTGGCATAAATTTACAAATTCATGTCGTCACTCCCCTCCTCCTCTTTTTAAAATTTTTTTAACTTCTTATTTTTCTCTGTTTAGTTTATAGATGAAGTCTTACTGTAGCCTAAACTAGGCTTGATCTCATAGCAACCCTCCTACCTCAGCCTCCTAAGGGCTGGGATTGCAGGCATGAAGCGCCATGCCTGGCTCAAGTCTTCTTCATGAAGGGTGATGTCTGGCCTGCTTCTCCACATGTGATGTCTGCTATTTTTCTATTGGCTTTAATTCAGAAGAATCTTACATCAGCCAGGCATGGTAGTGCACACCTTTAATCCCAGCCCTTAAGAGGCAGAGGCAGGAGGTTCTCTGAGTTCGAGACCAGCCTAGTCTACAGAGACACTTCCAGGATGGCCAGGGGTAGACAGGGAAGCCCTGTCTCAAAACAAAACAAAACAGAAAAACCCGCAAAACAATCCTATGTTAAAGTAGCATATTTGGAGCCAGGCGGTGGTGGCGCACGCCTTTAATCCCAGCACGTGGGAGGCAGAGGTAGGTGGGTCTCTGTGAGTTCAAGGCCAGCCTGGTCTACAAGAGCTAGTTCCAGGACAGGCTCCAAAGCTACAGAGAAACTGCGTCTCAAAAAACAAAAAACAAACAAAACAAAACAAAAGTAGCATATTTGGGGGTGTGTTTAGTTCCTCCCAGGTCCTTGCCTGGGTTTTTCTCAAAGGCCCTTCATAGAGAGACCTCCATGTCTACCTGAACTAAGTCTCTTGGCCCAACAATGTAGGAAGCTGAGTATCTACCCTGCCCAAGGACGTGTCTTCACACTGCTGCCTGCTCACCCCAGGCGTGCCTTGCCCCAGCACTGTAGTTACAGGCTTCCTGCCAAAGGGCTCTCCTGAAGCAGTTGTTTGCTTGAGGTTTACTTACTTTTGTTTTATATGTATGGGTATTTCATCCGCATGCATGTCCCCGCACCTTACATGTGCAGTGCCCAAGGAGGACAGAAAAGGACATCGCATTCCCTGGAAAGGGAGTTATGAATTTGAGCCACCGTGCAGGGGTATACTGGGAACCGAACCCTGATCCTCTGCAAGAGCAACAACTGCTCTTACCCATTGCTCCATCTCTCCGGCTCCCAGAAAGAAGTTTTTGATTTAAGCTAAGGTGTTGTGAAGACGGGTGGCGGGTTAGAGACATGTTGTCAGTGTTGGGGCTGATGGCAGGTGGCTGCCCTTCCACCTGCAGGGCCTCTGTCCTGACTGTAGGCAGGAGCTCAGCTCCTGGTGACATGGGACACCTCAGGAAGGAAGTAGAGCCTCCTCCTTTAGAGCTCCCATCTCTCTCCCGAGTCCTGCTCCAGGCTTGGCTATCTGGGCTTTTCCTTCTCCATCCCATTCCCCCCACTCTACGTGAAGCACCCTATGTGGGGGTGTGAGTGGTCGCTCCCTGGTAACTCGCCCCTGGAACCTTCTGTACGAGCTGGATCTGTTCTCTGCTCAGTCATTCTGCGCTGGGCTTGGCACCGATCTTAACTAATGGACCCTCGTCAGATGGTGAGAATCACTCCAGTTAGCACGAGTTCCCCGGTGAGGTCTGCGAATCCACATGCTGTCTGTCTGTCTGTCTGTCTGTCTGTCTGTCTGTCTGTCAGTCTGTCAGTGTGACTGCTGCCCTCCTTTTTCTCAATGGCTTATTTTTATCTTGTTGGTCCCACTCTGAGTGTGTCTTTTATCGTAAATAATTTTACAAATGTCAAGGGAAAAAATCCACAATGAATTCTAATTAAGGAAGGAGAGGCTGTATTGGAAAAGGAGTAGGGAAGTCTTCAGCAGGGAAGAAGCTGTTGCCATAGGGATGAGACTGGACCTGAATGGCCAGCATTACCAGGGGCAGCTGGGTTTGGGTTTCCTTTTGTTTTTGAAGCTAGGTCTCAAGTGGGCCAGGTTGGCCTGGAGCTCACTGTGTAGCCAAGGATGGTCTTTTAAAACTTTTTTTTTTTTTTGTAAAGTACATACTTTTATTAAAAATATGGGACTCTTGCCAGGCAGTGGTGGTACACATCTTTAATCCCAGGACTCAGGAGGCAGAGGCAGGTGGATCTTGGTGAGTTTGAAGTCAGCGTGGAGTGAGTTCCAGGACAGCCAGGGCTGTAGTTACACAGTGAAACCCTGTCTCAAGGAAAATTTTAAATGGGACACTTAACGAGTTTGTGTGTCACCCTTTGCACAGGGGCCGTGCCAATCCACTCTGTATTGCTCCAATTTGCTGTGTGCTGCTGAAGCGAGCACCCCAGGATGGTCTTAAGCTGGTCCTCTCCTCCCTGCCCCGAATACTGGGAGTCCAGAAATATACCACCACACCAGAGCTTCATACATGCGAAGCAAACACGCTATCCACTGAGCTACATTCCCAGCCAGCGATTATAGGGTAGAAGAGGCCCTGGGTAGGGTAGGTGGCAGGGTCACAGAACACTGTATCTCTGAGGCTGACTTCTTAGGATAGTGGGGGTGTTTTTGTCCTGCTCAAGTACAATTTAGGGACAAGTGCTTTGCTCAGGTAAAGAATGAGAGCTTGAAGCTGGGCGGTGGTGGCGCACGCCTTTAATCCCAGCACTTGGGAGGCAGAGGCAGGTGGATCTCTGTGAGTTCGAGACCAGCCTAGTCTACAAGAGCTTGTTCCAGGACAGGCTCCAAAACCACAGAGAAACCCTGTATCGAAAAACCAAAAAAAAAAAAAAAAAAATGAGAGCTTGAAGCTTGAAAGTGTGGTGCTTCCTGTCCCTGGGACAAGCTTGCACCCTCTGCAGGGCAGAACCAGCCTCACTGGACCTCTGTCCTGCCCAGCTGTCCCATGTTCATGAACTGAATGGAGAGCATTGCTAGAGAAAGGGGCTAGCCCATCCCTAACCTACAAGAACAGGAGGGTCCTTATCGTAGGGCCTCACCCTGCATCCTCCCCAGGTGCTATGGTCTGGCTTCTTGCAATCTCCCCTGACTACTGACTCCAATTTCCCCCGTGGGAAGTTCACAGCCCCCCAGGAGACCCAGAGGGATTGCTCAGGGCTGTCCCCTGGAAGAAGCAAGTCAGAGGCTTAATGTCTCCTTTCTGGCCAAGCCTCACTAGGTCACCACAAACTTTGTGCGGTTGCTGTCTCCTTCCTTACCCACTCTCCCATCCCTCTCCATCCTGTCTTCCTCCTGTTTCCATCTCAGCACGGGGCACCTTCCCTGTGAAGCCAGGTCTCAGCAAGAGGCAGACACAGGACGGGGTGCGCTGTTGGCATATTTGCAGCATAAACTAGGTGCCCACACTGCCCATGGCTGACCTCTGACTGCCAACCATCCTTTCTGCTTAGACTACACTCAGTTGTATCCACTGTGAGGAAGCTGAGACACTGACAACTAAGGCGCTTGTCTAAGGGAAGGGCTTAGAGATGCCTGGGCTGCCACAGTTGTCTGCACCCAGGACTCCTGCTAGCCTGTTCCCTTCCACTTATCCTGTGGCTTCTCTGCATCCCAGACCCCTCCTCTCCCCTTTGCCCCCGCCTGGGTGAAAGGAGCTATACTAAGAAGGACTTGCAGAGCTTGTTCTGGTCCCTCATCAGGAGCACGCTGTTGCTAGGAGACAACCTGAGCATCACAGGAGCCCCCAGGTTGAGCGACAAGGCAGAAGAGTGTTCCCCCAAACCCGCTTTGCTGGCATCACCTGAACACTGAGGTCCTGACCTGGAGACCTTTGTCTGGGTATATATCAGGGAACTGTGAGGTGAATATAAAAAGAGACACCTCAGAGGGTTGGAGAGATAGCTCAGGGGTTGAGAGACACCCCAGAAAGGGCCTCCTCTACAGGGAGCCTGGAGATGACCCGGGCTTCTTAGCCTTTGAACTTCATTATATTTATGTGAGTGTGTGATTGTGTGTGTGTGTGTGTGTGTGTGTGTGTACAAATGGAGGTCAGAAGACAAACTGTGGGAGTTAGTTAGTTCTCTCCTTCCACCATGTGGATCCTGAGGTCAAACTCAGGTCATTGTTCTTGGTGGCACTGAACTTTGAATGACCCTAGGCACCCTAGGAACCTCCCATCTGGAGAAGGTTCTTTACCAACCTTCTAGGCTCTTGGAACCCTTTAAGCCCCAGAATCTTTGCTGTAGAAATACAAATCCAACTGACTCAGGGCGTGGTGTGCAATGCATTTGGGGCTTAGCTGCCACTTCCTCCTCTGGGGAAGACTAAACTTGTGATGACATTGTGGGTTTGGTTGACAGCTTTTACTCAGAGATCAAAAATACTTGGCCCCACACTCCAATCAGTCATGTGTGCCTGTTCCCTCCATCTATCCATCCTCTAGAGTGCCTGGACTACACAGCCGCAAGGAAGAACTAGTCTAGCAGACTGTGGGCATGCCACCCCTGGAAGTTAATGCAACACATGACCCGCGCAGCTCCCAGGCCCAGCCTTTTTCATGCTCATTGTCTGGTTATTGTGACAGCCTCTATGCTGACTTCCTGTCCCCTCTAGTCTTGCCTAAGCCTCTCCTCTGTGTCATTACCCCGGTCCTTTCCTTAAGTCCTTCTCCTTCAGCTGACTGTGAACATAGTCTACACATACAGGGATGCTGTCTGTGAGATGGTAGGCTCTGTAGTACTGAGCAAACTATTTTTCAAACAGGATCCTTATTTGAAAAATAGCGATAAAATATTTATCAAATTATAATTGTTTTTATTGCTGTTAATCACTAGATTCAGGCGGTCAGGGCTATCTCTGGTTCACTTCTGTGCCTTGAGGAATGACACACTAGGACTGGGTGACTTTGTTGAAACAGTGAAGGACCCTCTGACCAGAGCTCATCGATAGCTTGTATACAGAGCCCAGTACCTGCTCCTACCTGATAGTTAGTGTCTCTGGCAACAAGATCCTCCCACTTGCAAACTGGTGCTCCCTCCCTCTCCTAGGTAGCTCTCCTTCTACCACTGTTGTGTTCCCTGGGAGCAGGTTCCCGCAGCCCTCCCCTGCACCAGGACACACCTGTCTAGGGCATCCTCTCTGGAGCACAGGAACACTTGGACCATTGTTCTTGTGATTCCTGAGATCAGTGACTACTAAGACTCACTCCTGCATTCTGGCCACTGCCACATTCCCGGAGGAAAACGAAACAGGTGCCATAGTGCCAGGTAGGACGGGATAAGTGGTTGCCGCCTCCCCAGGCCCTGACCAGTGTCTAAAGCCTGACAAGGTTTGGGGTAAGGTACTTCAAGTTCTTGTGTAAGGCACCCATTGGAAAAAAAAAAATCTGTCTTTAAAGCCAGGCGGTGGTGGTGCATGTCTTCAATCCTAGCACTTGGGAGTCAGAGACAGGTGAATCTCTGTAAGTTTGGGTGTGTGGTACAGATAATTCCAGTGCTGAGGCCCAGGCCAGGAGGTGGAGAGTTCCAGGCCAGCCCATGTTAGGAACCAGGGACTTCGTCTCCAAACAACAGCCAAATGATTAAGTAAATAAGTAAGTAAAGCCGGGCGGTGGTGGCGCACGCCTTTAATCCCAGTACTCAGGAGGCAGAGGCAGGCGGATCTCTGTGAGTTCGAGACCAGCCCAGTCTACAAGAGCTAGTTCTAGGACAGGCTCCAAAGCCACAGAGAAACCCTTTCTCGGAAAAAAAAAAAAGTAAGTAGTCTTTGGGTCAGATGGAGTAGCAACTCAGACCCATGTGGACACCTTGGCTTTTGAAAATTGGCTCTGAACTTAAAGTCCCCACCCCAGAGTTAGAGGTTAGGCAGTAAGTAAAACCCCTCCCCAGCCTGGCCTGGCTTCTCCTCACTGTCTATACCTCCAGCCCCCATGGACCCTTCAGATTTAGCCCCTAAAGCACACAGCTAAAAAGCACTATGAGACACAGGATACTTCCGGGAACTTGGCTATACAAGGCATTCTGGGAATCCTTAAGAGACTGGTTTCCTCAGCACAGAGCCCCTCAGAGCTGTGACAAACCAAGCCCCTCTGAACTGTCAAACGGAATGGGGAGGTGTTTGCACTCACACTTGACCGGGGAGGCCATTCCTCTCCACCGGAACACACATGGGACATGTAAAGAGGCCTTGCTGCTCCCCTCGTGACTTGTACCCATCCATATGTGTGTCCTGGTAGCTGATTAGACCACCCAGCCTGGCTGCACAGATTCCTACATTCTGACCTTCAGGCGATTTATGCATGTGCCCTGTCTACTGGACGCGCTGGTAGGTCACACATGGGCTCACCGGGGGAGCCTTAAAGCCTCTCAGATTTAATTGGTCTGCAGTTTGACCAGTTATTGGGAGTTTGCCAAGCTGCCCTGGTGGTTTTAAGGTGCAGCCAGCTGTATGGTTGCATGCACAGTTCTCAACTGTGTGTGCATCATGTGGGGGGCGGGGCACACGTGCCACAGTACACGTGTGAAAGTCAGAGGACAACCTTGGGGAGTACGTTCTCTCCGCCTTTATTTGGGTACCAGGGATCAAATGCAGGTCTCCAGGCTTACACTGCAAGCACTTTTACCAGCTGTCTTGTTGGCCCCTTAGGCCCCCTCCCCCAAAAGCCTTGGTTGAGCCTGACCATGAAGTCAGCTCTGTACTTTGCCGCTGCCATCTTGGGGTTCCAGTAAACTGTCCCCAGAACAGTAAAGCTCAAGTCATCAGGGCAGGGAAACCGTCGGGGCATGGGCCTTTTACAAAACAAGCACCTTTCAGAGGGAAACCCCAAGGTTCCAGGACTTGGTTGGAGTCTTGGAGTTGCTGGGGCTCATGTGTTCTCAGCTGGCCCAAGAGCCACAGTCCCTGAACCTCCTCCATCCTGCAGAGCAAACTGCACTTACCTTTCTCCCAGTCCATCTGTTTCTCCTTGCTAGACCCCAAGCCTGACAGCCGTCCCATTGTGCCTTCACATGTGTGAATGTGGTCAGGAGAAGCCATGCCGTGTCCTGTGCTGTCAGGGTAAGGGGCTCCGGGCCTCCTATGGCCTGTCAAGCAGACCTCACGAGCACAGCTGGCGGCAACCTTGCCATCGCGTGGGCCCACACTGCCAGGGCTATTTTATTTTTATTCCTCCTTCTGGGAGCTTGTAATCAAAGGGCAGTATCAGCGCCGCTGCTTGTCACAGGGAGCAGAGATGATGGGCCGCTATTCTCAGCCAGACTCTGGGAGGGAGTCAGGGACTGGCACCATTTGGACAACGGTTAAGACTTTCATCTCTTAGAAGGGGACACGGGTTGTAGAGGACCTGTGCCTTCTTCAGGGTTGCTCCCTTAAACTCTGCTCTATTTCAGGGTCTTTCCCTGGCCCTGTGACAGCACTGTCCTCACACCTTGACTGGCTGAGTGCAGGTTGCAAGCTCCATTCACTGTCCCACAATCCTAGGGGTCTTGAGAATCAGAATGCTGAGAAGCTCCCGTGACTGACCACAGGTTTAGAGTCACAGCTGCTCCCACCCCTGTCCCCAGGTCTACGCCCCCCCCAGTCCTGCAGCACAGTCAGCCCCCAGGCTTCCCAGCCCCACCAGTCAGCTTCCACTCTCCACTCCCAGAGTCACCCAGCAGCACAGCTGACAGTCCTGGGGAGAGGACAGTTAGACACCCAGTACATGGTTCGCCTCTTTGCTGCCTCTAGTTTCCTGAAGTCTGTTTTCTCACCTGCAGGAGGGTGGGACCCCCTCCCTGTGTGCTGTTAGTGAAAGCGTTATTGCAAAGGTTAGCTTTGTTAAAATAAATTCTAGCAGCCAGAATGTAGCTTATTGGTAGAGAGCTCACTTAGCGTTCACGAATCCCCGAGTTTGATTCCCAGTGTGACATAAACTAGGCCTGGCGTGTTCTCAGCACTAGAGGAGAGGCAAGAGGACCAGAAGTTCAAGGCTACACATACATAGAATAATTCAAGGCTAACCTGTGCTGTGTTAGATACCAACTTTAAATTTTTAATTTAAAGAAAGGATTTATTTTTATTTTATGTGTTTGGGTGTTTTGCCTGCATGTGTGTATGTGTGTATACCATGTGTGTGCCTGGTGCTTGTGGAGGCCAGAAGAGGGTATCAGATTCCCCTGGAACTGGAGTTACAGATGTTTGTGAGCTACCGTATGGGTTCTGGGAACCAAATGTAAGACCTCGAAAAGTATTCTTAACCTGCTGAGTCATCTCCTAAGCACTAAAATGTTAATCTTAAAGAATTATTTTATTTATTTATTTTGAACTGATTTTCTTTGTATAGCCTTGGCTGTCTTGGAACTAGCTCTGTAGACCAGGCTGGCCTCGTACTCACAAAGATCTGCTGTTCTTTTGGTGTTTTAAAACAGGCTTTCTCTCTGGAGCCCAGGCTAGCCTTGAACTGCCTCAGCCTCCTGAGTTGCTAGGATTCCATCTGCCTGTTGAGCCTGTGGTGAGGCCGAGAGAGGTGAAGAGATTTTCCCGAGGTTACCCACCCACCGTCTGGTAAAGTTATTCAGTTGGCTGCCCTTCTGGCAAGTGGCCCCTATGTGTGTGTGAGCCACTTCACCCCTGCTGGCCAGCTGCAGCTCAGCTGGTGGTTTAGCACAGCGTGGCCTTGAAAGACCCTCCACACTCCCCATCTTCTCGTTGCTGGCCACACACACCGTGGGCTCTGATAAATTCCCAATCCCATTTGCCAGGTCGAAGCCGTCTAGAGAAAACAGGTGGCCCTACAGAGCCGCAGCACTCAGCTTCCCAGGGGTCTGAATGTCCCTCAGGGACACAAGGCCCCACGGGAAGCTGCCACCCTCAGTCTAGAAAGCCAGCCGTTTGTTATGCTAATGTGCACCGACACACAAAACTTGCCCGTTTCTGGAACAATTCACACTTGGAATCTTTGCCTTTGGTCTAAGCGGCCTGTGAACCTCACCCCGTCTGGTGCTGGGTGGGTGCCACCAGGACCCTCAGCTCAGAAAAGCTGGGACTCCTAGGGTCTCACTTTCTCCCTCTGCCTTCACTCTCTCTTCTGATGGGCTCTCCTGTTGTACTTGGTGGAGGGCCACCTTTGTGAGCTCGTTCCTGATGGCCCTCGGAAAGGGCTTCGCGTCCTGTCTCTTTGGGTTGCCTGTGGAGTGTCCCACACTGCATCCACTGCCCACTGCCCACTGCTCTCCCCATCCCAGCTGCTCAGGAAGGGCAGCTCCTTTGAGACCTTTTTCTCTGCTTTCATCCCCACTGTGATGGACTGGGGCCAGAGGTCAGTGGCAGCCAGCTCGGGGCCCATTCTAATGAAGGAAATTGAATGCCTGGGCAGCCGAACTGGCCCCTTGCAAATGGCCAAGGGAGAGCCTGCCCTCACGGAGAGCGTGCCAGCTCTTGTTTGCCCCAGCCTGGTATTCTTAGACACCGACTGGGCCATGGGGCCCCAAAGGAGGGGCCCAGGAAGGGGAAGGTGACAGAAAGCAGGTTTATTTGGGGTGAGTGGTGCCTTCCATGGCATGGTGCCTCCAGAGACTGAAAGAATATACAATAAGTCTGGGGTGGGAGTCAGGGCTCAGATCTAGCGGGGTTCTGATGGCAAACTCTCGGGACTCTGGACTTGGGACCCTTCTGATCAGAGGTTCTCCCTCCCTCTTCACAGAAGTCTATCCAGCTGCAAAGGCGCTCCCTGGGCAACTGCATACTGACCCTATCCAGGGCTCATTCCGCTGTGCAGAGTGGAAAGGGCTTGGAAGACAGGCAGGCTAGCATCCTGGCCTTGCATGTCCTCTGGTGGGTATATGCCCACGGGAAGAATGGTATATCCTCAGGTACATCCACATCGGATGGGACCGGAAGCTCTTTAAAGGCAAGGCGTCGCGGCATAGCCTAGCTTTGCACAGGAATACACTGGCAGGGCCCCTCTCACACACTTGAGAGGTGTGGAGCTGAAGCTTGAGGAACTTGCACTGAAGATGCAGCCAGCTGCACCCTGCCGGGGTATTGTGGGAGGTTCTTCTGCTCCTCCAGCCAATAGCCACTGAGATACCAGCCCATTGGGGCGTGGTCTCTCTCCCTTTAAAAAAACTCAGGGTCATGGGTTCAAGCCCCACGTTGGGCGCCATTCTGTTGAAGGAGCTACGGGCTGCGTTCCTGCCACCCAGCTCCTGGCCGCCTGGTTAGCTTATGCCCCGAAATAACAACACACAAACTGTATTCTTTCAAACACTGCCTGGCCCATTATATCTAGCCTCTTCTAGGCTAATTCTCACATATTAATTTAGCTCATTTCTAATAATCTGCGTAGCACCACTAGGTACACTTACCGGGAAAGATTCAGCATGTCTGACCTGGTGGCTGGCTGCATCGTGTCTGGCTCTGAGAGAAGCTGCCCTGCATCTGAGCTCACTTCCTCTTCCTCCCAGCATTCTGTTCTGTTTACTCCACCCACCTATGTTCTAACCTATGAGGCCAAGCAGTTTTTTTTTATTAATTAACCAATGACCTTCCTCCATCACCCGGTGGACAAAGAAGGTAGAGCAGGCTAACTAATACCAAGCTCCTTCCAGACCCTGGAGTCAGCCTCTGGGAAGCGCTCACTTTCATCACCATCACCTCTCCGGCTGGAGTGACACTGAACACACACAGCACCCTCCACCCCTGCCTTCGCTGTCTCACCTCAGAAGGGCTATGATAGCCTGTGCTCAGAGCAGAACCGGGCCTACAGTGAGTCCCAGCAAACAGTAACCAAGGAACAAGCAACAAGCTCTCCCTAAAGTTCCCATGGGCCAGCAAAGGGAAAGTTGATAGTAGCTCTCATGAGGTACCATGAGAAAGTTGCTACCTAGCAGGAGGGCTGGACAGCAAATGCTGTTCCAGCCACCAACCTCCATGTGCTTGGGACCTGACCCTGAATGCTTCTTCTGTGACCAAAATGGCTTAACAGTTAAGCACAATTGCTGTTCTTACAGAGAACCCCAGTTTGGTTCCCAGCACCTATGTTGGGCAGCTCACAAGTGCCTGTAACTGGTATTAGATAGAGGGTGTCAGGGTGCTTCCGGCCACCTCAGACACCAGCACTCTGCACATACCCCCCCCACACACATAGACAAATAATTCAAAATCATGAAAAATGTTTTAAAGGTTGGGGCTAGGGTGTAGCTCAGTGGTGGAATACTCCCTAACATGCTTGAGACCTGGGCCTTGATGCCCAACACCATGGCAGGAGAAGGTCAGCTATATAGAGACAGAAAACAGAAGGGTTCCCAGGAATGGGTGAGGAAGTGGTGGAGAGAGGTGGCAGACAGGATGAACGAGTCTAAGGAGCTGATGCCCAGCCTGTGGCCGGAGCTGATGGGAGTGAATCTTAGGGACTCTGCTTCAAGAGCAGAGCTGCTTTCCGGATGGCAGGATGGTAATAACTCTCCCGCTGTAGTTGTTGTGCTATAGATGTAGCTTACATCCAATACATATTTTTAAAATTTGTGTTGAGAGGTTAGTAGCTTGGTCTACAATGGTGACAGCCATTGAGTACAAGACTCAGGACCTGCTGGGGCCATAGGCTGAGAGAGGCTGAGAGTGGGCTGGTCACTCAATGAGATCTGCGTAAATGCCTGTGTAGTTAGCTAGCTAAGTGCAATGGGAGTGGGGCCGAGGGACGTGGCAGCTTTCGGGGGAAACTAGGCATCTGGTATGTGGACATGTTCCCTTTGGATGCCTCTCAGATACTGGGGCCGTGTTATGAACAAGTGGAAGCAGGCATTCAGACCCCTGTGGGTTCCAGGCCCTCATTCTCCTGTCTTAAGAAGTGTGCGCTATTGTAGGCCCACCCTAGGGCCCCCTGGAGCCCTCTGCCTTTCATGACTGGCCAAGAGAGTTACAAAACTTCTACCTCCTTGCTTCTCTTTTGGACCACTTGGCAAGATCATTCCTACCTACACTGGGGACCTGTGAGATCCCCTGAAGTCCTCTGCCTCCTGCTTTCTTTATACTTTCTAAGGTCTGATGGCTAGGACACCCCAACAGCTTCCTCCAAGCAGCTGGGTGCAGGGGTCTGGAGCTCAGGGCAGAAGTCCAGGCTGGACATCAACACGCAATGGGATGTAAAGCCACAGGCCAGACAAGACACCCCATCCCCAGGAAAAAAGAGAAGATTGGAGCTTGAAGCCCAAGACAGACCACATCCGAACTGAGGCAGGCACAGGGAGAAGTCTGTACCTCCAGGGGGCTCAGGTGTTGAAGATTTTTGGGTCATCGCAGAAGTCGGTATTCGCCGATTCAGGGCTGGTGGCAACTTTCTATAGAGTGCAGCCACCGCCAATAATGAGAGGGGCCGGATATGGTGGTGTGTGCCTGACATTCCAGCACTTCGGGAAGCTGCACCAGGAGGGTCAGGATTTAAAAGTCCTGTTTTAGCCAAACAAAATGAAAATAAAATAAAACAGAGGCTGGGGGTGTAACTCAGTAGAATGCTTGGCTAGCGTGTACAAGGCTCCTGGGTTTGACACTCAGCACCACATAAGACACCGCAGTGCATCCCTGTAATCTTCACACTCAGGAAGTGGCAGGAGCATAGGGAGTTGAAGATTATCCCAGTTACATATCCAGTTTAAAACCAGCCCAGAATACACGAAGCCTCAAAAGCAAACAAATGGGCAGGAGAGGTGGCTCAGCCATGGAAGACTTAAGGCAACCAAAGAGTAAACAAAAACAGAATAACACCAGGGGACTGAGCTGCCCTCTGCCCTGCCATTCGGGTGAGAGCCCCAAGCTGAGAGCCTAGGGAAGTACAGGTAGTCTGCAACTGAGCTGTTGGGGGCTGTAGCCTGAGCAGAGTGGATGCCAGGGGGCCTCACCCCTATGAATGTAGCCTTGTGGTTAAGTCGGGAAAGCAGGAAGCCTGGCCTGAAGACAGCTTCTTTTTAGGGCACCCCCCTCCCCGCAAAGGGCCTCCTCTGGGCTCAGCCTCTCCAGTTTCCACCTGAACACAGTGGCTCAGTGTCCTGAGGCCAGGCAGGCGGCTTTGCTTTTCCTCTGCTGAGCCCAGCCCTGGCAGAGAAGCCACAAAGGACTTGTGTGTGTGTGCCGAGAGGAGAGAGGCCAGCCCTGGTCCCCACACCAGCCTGTCCCTCTGTTTATCCAGGGATAGACTGGGCAGGCCCAAGTAAACTGGTGGCATTGGGCCCTCCTGGAGTTGCTCCAGGCTCTCTGCCTTACTGATGCTGGGTCCGGCCCGGCCTACAGGCCTGTTGCTTTCGTCTGTCTGCCGTGGCTTGGGGTGTTTTCCATGGATGTGATTAAGGAGACAATTTTGAGGGATTTGTTTGCTTTCAGAGTGGAATTATAAGCCTTTTAGTGTCTTCTGATCTGAAAAACCAGTCTACACCCATCCATATCCAGCAGTAGTTGTTGGGTGTGTGAGTGCGCGCATGTGCGTTTTCCTAAGACTAAACGACCAGCCCCTCTGGAGTGTCCGTGCCTTGCGGAGGATCTTATTTTGGGCTGAGAATGAAGCAGATAGCTAGAATTTCAGGAACATGCTAAGGGGTGTCAGAGAGCCTCGTGCGAGAACCCAGCCTGCATGTCCATTCATGGGACTGAGGAGGGGCTAAAACTGGGCACAGCTGAGGTCTATGTGGGCATGTCCCCAAGACCTGGTGTGAGCTGCACTGTGAAAAGCCCCTGGGCTGGACAGTGGACTCCTGCTGTACAGGTGAGAGAGCGAAGCAGAAGCCCTCCTGGCCCAGGCAGATCAGAGGCAGGTCTTGGCTCTGTCCCCAGGCCTCCACTCTTCCTCACCTGTGGTATGGATCCAGTGACAGCTGAGGGGTAGCTGGTGAGGGCAAGAAGCACGGAGAGGGAGGCACGCACCAGACGGGCAATAATTGGTGGTTCTTGTTAAGAATCAGCTGCCGGAGGCTGGGTGTGGTGGTGCACACCCTTTAATCCCACACCTGGGAGGCAGAGGCGGGTGATCTCTGTGAACTAACTGGAGGCCAGCCTGGTCTACATAGCAACTGTGTCTTAAAAACAAACAACAATACTTTAAAAAAGGAAATTATCCTCACTGGGGTCCAGGCCCCATGGGACAGAGGGGGTCTCCCAGATCTGTTTTGGGAAAAGGCCTTTGGGTCTGGAAGGAGGTCTCTTTAATACGCTCAGCTGTCTCCTTTCAAATGTCTTGAAGCTGGGCATGGTGTCACAAGCCTACACTCAGGAAACAGACAACAGGATCATCATAGGGTTGCTGCCAGCGTGGGCTACGCTGCAAGATTCTATCTCAAAAAGCCTAGAAAGCAGGGCAGTGGTGGCACACGCCTTTAATCACAGTACTCAGGAGGCAGAGGCAGGCAGATCTTTGTGAGTTCAAAGCCAGCCTGGTCTACAGAGTGAGTTCCAGGATAGCCAGGGCTGTCACACAGAGAAACCCCCATCCCAACAAAACAAAAAAGCCTAGAGATAAGCATCTTCAGAACCCTCCAGAAGGTTCTGCTAACCCACACCCTCTGCTCTCCACAGTGTGTAAGTGATCCTCTGTCCCAGACACATAAGGGACTGGAGTTCAAAGACAGTCAGGGATATAGCCCTTGTCCTCGGGAATTGCAGCCTGCCTGCCCGGGGACCTGATCAGGGCCAGCACACATTGTCTTCATCACAGCCTCAGACCTCGTGCTTCAGGCATAGAGACCACGATCCAGGGAGTCATCTTCACTTGACCAGACAGCAGAGTCGTTACCGGGAGGTCACAGCTCAGTGGAGTTCTGCAGGATTAACAGGAGAGGGACCAAGCATCTGATAATAAAGCGGTGCTCTCGGACTGCTCCCATCGCCTCCACCAAGCTCTGTGACTATGGGCCAGCCATTTCTTTTGTGTAGGCGTCAATTCCCCACCCATTTTCTCTTTTTATTTTTATTTTTTGACAAGCCACCCCTTTTGAGACTTTGTTCTTGAAAAGTGGGGATTGAACCTAGGGCCTGGTACATTCAAGCTAAGTGCTCTATACTGAGCTACCCCTCAGCACTTTCTGGCTCTTAGTACTTGGCTTGCCCTGGGGGCCATTGTGTAGCTGAGCCACGCCCAGAGACCACTCACGTCTCACAAGCCTTACACCCCTGGGTGGCTGCACAGAGTCCTTGAGGACCCATATGCCCAGCCCTGGCCCTGTGGTGGGTTGCTGATGAGAGAGGGGCAAAGGTAAAGAAGGCCTGGCCTCTGCTAGAATTTTAGCTGAAGGGAAAGAGGCTAGCAGCGGCCCCTGATGATGGCCAAGTAACAGTTGTCCAGGTAGCAAGGAGGTACACAGTGACCCTTTCCAGACACAGAAACAAAAATTGCCTAAATCCTGGGGCTGATAATCTTTGCACCCCAGAGCCTCTCTATCTGTTCCTGCATTGCCCTCCCCCCCCCCCCGCCCCTGTTTCCTTCCTTCCTCCTCCCTCCTCTCCCTCCTTTTATGTGCTGGTGTCGCTGTTGTTTTGAAGACAGGGTTTTAGGCCATAGCCCTAGCACTCACGATGTAGCCCAGACTGGCCTTGACCCTTTTCTTCAGAGCACGAGCTTGCTAGCCTGACTTCCCAGGCACAGTGCCAGTTCTGGAGCACCCAGCTGAGACTTTGTACTCCTCTCAGCTGTACCCACAAGACCCACAGCAGCATCAGACACATAGGACATCTTCATCCGTTAGGCAGGAGTGAAGGAACAATGATGCCTTCCGCCGTGATCACACCCTTCCAGTCCACAGACTCACCTGAACATTTTTACCCAGGGCCATGAACATCTGTCTCTTTCCATTTGCATTAAATTGAAAGCAGCCAGTGGGCAGTCATAGGCTCTGAGTGATTCAGCGAGCAGGGCGTGTCAGGGACCACTGCTTCTACAAGCTGGCAGTGAATTGATCTGGGTAGGGTGACCTATCCCGACTACCCTGGGCCAGGGGGAGGAGAGAGGTGAGTCTGGGAAGTGTTTACACTGTCCTGGGTGTGGTGTGCAGTTGCCTGAAGTCACCAAAGGGAGGGAAGGACGTTCCCTTCTAGTCCTCCCAATTCTGAATCAAAAGGAACCCTGTCTCTCTCCCTTCCCCAGCCATCTCTTCTCGGGTGACTGTGTGACTCAGAGATGTATGTCAAAGGGGAAGCCTGGCTTTGCTCACCATCATCCCCTCCTGTCGGGTTTGAATGACTCAGAAAACCCACTCTTCACGTGGGCACCGGAGCTACAGGCCCAGCATGGTGGCCCATGCCTTTAGTCCTAGCACTTGGCAGACAGAGGCAGGCAGCTTTCTATGCATTAGGGGCTAGCCTTGTCTACATAGCACATTTCAGGAAAGGCCAGCTAGAGTTACATAGTGACACTCTGCCAAAAAGAGAAAAGGAAGGAAGGAAGGAAGGAAGGAAGGAAGGAAGGAAGGAAGGAAGGAAGGAAGGAAGAAAGAAAGAAACGGAAGAAACGGAAGAAAGAAAGAACATGGAGCTGGTGTCCTGAAGACCTGGCCCTTCCCAAACTGCACAGGGTCCAGCCAGACATTAGGAGGGGCCTGACCTGAGGACCCGATGGCCACAGAGGACAGATACTTGCTGCAAGGTCTATCCCTGGGGTAGCACAGGGTGTGGAGGTGGAGAAATTCCCTATCTAGCCCCAACTTTGAAGGGAAGGCTTTGTGGACCTGGGAGAGCTGACCAAGGCTTGGGAGCGGGAGAGAGGATGGTCCTGCTTCCTAGGGAGATGCTAGGTCTGTGCCAGCCTGGCACAAACCCAATAGAGAGGAAGGGCTCAGGCTTCCGGAGCCTCCCAGGTTTCTTGAGTAGGAGATTGGAAATGAGCTTCCTTTGGGGTGACAGGCCACTGCCATTTAGACTCCTGCCGGCCTGCTTGTTCCCTCTCTTTTTCCTAGGCCACTGTACAGTCACTGTGTTCTGGGACTGGAAGCTGAGACTTAAGTCACAGTTGACACTTCCTAAGTGTGTGTACTCTAGGAACCTCTGAGAGAGGTGAGAGAGGACAGCAGCATGTGGTACAGTCCCAGCAGGTTTTGCTGCACAGCCACACTATTGGACAGGAGCCGTGTCCAGGGTGTGTGTGTGTTGACAGAAGCAACCCACTCATGTGGCCCAGCGTGACTGATGTTGACAGTTCTAGTTTGAAGTGACTGAAGTCCATCACAGAGAGACTGAAGCTAGGAGGGGGAAGGGCAAGCCTGGCTAAGATCTTGCCTGTCACAGGTGGACTGGACAACAGGGAGGAGTGAAACCATTCCTGACTTGGGGTTGCTTTCAGGGTGTGGTTAGCCTGGAGAAGAGGTTATAAATGTGACCTCACATGGAAGACCATATGTCAAGTAGACAGAAGAGAAACTGAAACTCTTTTATTGTTTTAATCTTAAGAAATGCCATTGGAGCCAGATGGTGGTGGCACATGCCTTTAATCTCAGCACCCAGGGAGGCAGAGGCAGGTGGATATCTGTGAGTTTGAGGCCAGAATGGTCTATATAATGAGTTCCAGGACAGCTAGAGCTACATAGAGAAATCCTGTCTCGAAAAAAATATTAATTGGGGCATGGTGGTGCACACTTTTAATCCCAGCCCATGGGAGACAGAGACAGTTGGATCTCTTGTGAGTTCTAGGTTAAACTGGTCTAAATAGTGAGTTCTAGGACAGCCAGGGCTATGTAGAAAGAACCTGTCTTAAACTTTTTTAAAAATTTTTTTTATTACATTTATTTAGTGTGTGTGCAGGGCAGAGGACAATCTGTGGGAGTCAGTTTTTCCTCCCCATCATGTGGGATCCAGGGATTAAACTCAGGTCATCAAGCTTAGTGGCAAATGACTTTACTGGATGAGCTGTCTTGTTGACCATTTATTTCTTTACTTGTTCGTTTGTTTCCACTGTAAGTATGTGCGTGATGCTGGGTCGCATGTGCCACCAAGTGCATACAGAAGTCAGAAGGCAGCTTTGTGAAGTAGGGTGTATTTTCCTTTTAAAGTTATGTGTATATGTATCTGTGTGTGGATATGTACATGTGAGTACCCATGCCCTCAGAGTCTAGAAGAGGGCATTGGATCCCTGGAGCCTGAGTTACAGACAGTCGTAGGCTTCCTGATGCAGGTGCTGGGAACCGAGCTGGGTACACTGCAAGAGCAGAATGCACTCTTTTTTTTTTTTTTTTTTTTTTTTTTTTTTTGGTTTTTCGAGACAGGGTCTCTCTGTAGCTTTGGTGCCTGTCCCGGAACTAGCTCTTACAGACCAGGCTGGCCTCGAACTCCCAGAGATCCGCCTGCCTCTGCCTCCCGAGTACCATGGAGCCACTCCCCTCTCTTCAGTAGCCTCCGGCTCTTCTCAGGCAGGGTTTCCACTGAACCCAGGGAGGATCAGAGTTTTAAACCCCAAGACCAGACCTAGGTGGCTGTTTCCGGTTGCTGTCAGCATCCAGCTGTTTTCTGCTCGCTCAGCTAAGGGTGGCAGGCCTGGGTTGCTCTGGATCGGGGTTGTGTTAACAGTGAGTAAGGTGCCCCTTCCCTGCGTCCAATGTCGGGTGAGCTGCTGCGGGGTGCTGGCAGCGGAGAAAACGTGGTTCTAGGTTAGGAAGAATGTTCTAACCGGAACTGACCATTCCCTCTTCACCTACAGCGCCCAAACCATGTGCTCGGGAGGGCAGGACTCCTGCTCACTGAAATTTTCTCTGTCAGCCTCTCAGACATCCAACTCATGGGAGTATGGTGTGCCCACACCCACAGCAAAGTTGGTCCCATGACAGAAAGAATCACTCTTCAGAGTGGCTGGGCCATCCAAAAGTTATTCTTGGTTACACTCTCAGGAAGAGGATTTGGTTTGAATTTGTTTATCCTCAAAAAGAAAGTCAGGCAGTGGTGGCACATGCCTTTAATCCCAGCCCTCGGGAGGCAGAGGTAGGCAGGCAGATCTCTTGTGAGTTCAAGGCCAGCCTGTCTACAACCAGAGGTGTTACACAGAGAAACCCTCTCTCAAAAAAGAAAAGAAAAGAAAAGAAAAGAAAAGAAAAGAAAAGAAAAGAAAAGAAAAAGAAAGTGAGCTCCTTTAGGAGACGCAGGCTGCTGGGCTAGCAGGCTGGGAAAGGCAGCTCCCTGCCCCTCTCCATCCCTGCCACTCCCCATCCCTGCCCCTCCCCATCCCTGCCACTCCCCATCCCCGCCCCTCCCCATCCCCATCCCCTGCCACTCCCCATCCCTGCCCCTCATCTTACTTTCATCCGAACCAGAGCAGGAAGGAGATAATGTTTAGTGCTCATCTCCCTATGTGGTTTGGAAATGCCCCAGCCCCCTCTGAGCCTCGGTCTTCCTGCCCATGAAAGAGGCAGAAGAGTTCACGAGCTACTTAGCCACAGTTTCTTGCCTTAATACAATTTGACTCCGCAATATGTAAAACACGGCCATACTTAAAGGACCAGTCTACTAAGACACCTACCTGATGTCCCTAGCCTCAAGGACAAGGGCAAGGTGCTCTGCTGAGGAGAAAAACTATATTTCCTGTTAACTCACTCTTGCTGGGTACTGAACCAGTACTTTAGGCATGCTAGCCGAGATGTCTTCCCACGGTGCCACATCCCCAGCTCCTTTCTGTTAACTCCTTCAGACTTGTTCTCTGTGGGGTTTTAGTGTTGTCTGACTGTCTTTATTTTTGGTCTGTTTGAGACAGTGTCATGGTGCAACCTTGGCGGCCTAGAATTATTACATAAACCAGGCTTGCACCATCATCCTGGGCTTTGCTGCTGTTATTGTTTTGAGACAATGTCACATAGCACAGGCTGTTCTCAAACTATGTAGCTGAGGCTGATCCTCTGCCTGCATCTTCTACAAATTGAGGTGATAGGCATCCGCTTCCATGCCTGGCATTATAGGTGTTTTGTTATGGTTTTGTTTCTATTTGTGTTTTGCATTAGAGCACAGGGTGGCCCCAGCTGGCTTTATACTCACTATCTTAGCTGAGGATAACCTTGAATTCTTTGTCCTTCTGCTTCTACCCCCCAGTGCTGGGCTTCCATACAATGCATTACAGCCCTTTGAACCAGGGACGCGGAGATTTGCCTGAATTCCTGGGTCTCTACATGTTATTCAGTCCTTGAAGTCACTCAGTCCAGTTAGCACCTCCACCTCAACATCATTGGTCCCTTGAACTTTGTTGGCAGGTGGCAAGTTTCTCCTGGAAGTTAGGGGTAAATTCCCCCACAAACCCTTTCGGTTCCTCCCTGCTCTCCTCTCAATCCTTTGCCATCAGGATAGAGTTGGATGGGGTTAGTGGAGGTGAGGAGCAGAACTATTCCTTAACCAGACTGCTCAGGGAGTGAAGAGTGTGCAGAAAGGGGAATTTTGGAAGATTTTAGATGGCAGACCCATCTTCAGCTTTCCCAAGGTCATACATTTTGGTGGAGGTCCTTATCACATTGGCATCTGCATCAGGCATTCCCCTGGCATGCTGACCGTAGTCTGGGCCTCCCTGCTCCTAACTGCCCAGGGAGTGTGTTAAATCTTTCTGCAGGGAGTTTCTCAGACTGCCTGAAGCTTTTTGGTTGTTAACCCTTCATATAGTTAACAATGGCTTCTATTTCCTGAGCTGAGTATCTGACATCCCAGACTATACGCTAAGGACTTTTTGATTTTATTTTGATCTTCCTAACGTTTAAAAATGTTTAAAATTGCTGGGCAGCAGTGGTGTACTTTAGTCTTAGGACTCTGGAGGCAGATCTCTGAGTCTGAAGCCAGTATGATCTACAGAGTGAGTTCCAGGACAGCCAGAAAAAAATGCTTTCTCAAAAAGACCGAAACAAACAAACACAAAAAGTTAAAAAAAAAAAAAATCACTGATCCAATCTAAAATGCCCATCATTGTTACCTCTGAAATCCTGAAATGTCTTACTAGTGTTCTCTTGAGTGTATAGATGAGCTAAACTCGATTTGCCCAGGGGCTTTCAGCCATGGCTCTTGGTTCTGGGCCCACAGAGCTAAGACTGAGTTAGACAGCTGGCAAGTGCTGCCGGGGCAGGTGACAGGGGCTGTCAGTGTGGGGTAACGGAATGCTGAAGTATGACAGGCATTGCATTGGACAGGTGCTTCGCCATCTCACCCGGAGCTCACACCTGAAAGAGGAAGCGTCTTATTTCGATTTTACAGAGGAAGAAACTGAGGCTCCTGCACATTGGGCAACTTCCTGGTGGTGAACCGAAGGCCGCAGCAGTGTTCAAGGCGTCCCAGCACCCCAGCACTTGGCCTTTTGGTTTCACTGTTGTTGAGAAAATGTCTCACTCTGTAGCACAGACTGCCTCCAAACTCATGGCAATCCTCCAGCCTCAGACTCTGTTGGGGTTACTGGCATAAACTACCATGTCCAGGCTCACTTTGGTTTTCAGGACCAATAACCCTCTTCCTGTGAGAAAAACAAAGAGGACCCCACCGACACCACCCACTCAATAGAATTCTTAAATACGTTATCTGGGCAGGGAAACTTAGAAACGAGTGTATGCTTAACTGGACCAGTGATTTCAAATGTTTTAAAAGCCATGGCTGGGTGTCCTGGCTTGGGGTGGGCCGGGAGGAGGGACTTGCCAGCTCTCATTTTCCCTCACTGTTTTTGTTGAATGGCAGTAGAAACCCAGGAGGAACACTTGCCTTGGGTTCTTCTCTCTGGAGTAGTCCAGAATATGGGCCTTGGAAGCAAAGGAAAGCCAGGGTAGGTCGCCTGAATTTAGCCATACCTGAAACCACTGGAGCCTGCTGAGCCCGGGTCTCAGGGCTGAACACTCAAGTATTTGAGAGTCCTGCCTTTGCCTAGGGCTTAACATTCAGTGTGCGCACTGCGAGAGAGTACACGGCAAGCCAGTCTCAGAAAGGTAGTGGGAACTCCCAGGACAAAGAGCAGACAAGCAGGCCTCAAACTCACGTCTGCCTTCCTCCAGAGCCAAGATTCAGTTCGTTGACTCTGCCCACCCGGACTGTGGGGCTGGACAGAGAGTGTAAAGCTGGACAGGGAGTATAAGAAACAGTTGGTGGTGTCTTGAGCACAGTTCCAAAGGTCATATAGAAACTACAAGACATAAATTTAGAGAAGGCCTCAGGGGATGGAATTTCCCCCCTCACAGACCTTACCAGGAAGTTCCCCCTCACAGACCTCTCTAGCTAGCGCTGTCTAAGCAAAGCTGCAGCTCTAGTGGGCTTTGATCAGGTAAATAGAGAGCTAACAGGACGGGCATTGGTGAGAAAGGAGTTGAGAGCAAAGGACTAGAGCGGCGGGTCTCACCTTCCTAGCTGCGACCCTTTAACACAGTTCCTCATGCCGTCGACCCCAACCATAAACTTGTTTTTGTTGCTACTTCATAACTATAGTTTTGCTACTGTTATGAATTGTAATGTAAATATCTGGTGTAAGACCCAGAGGTTGGGAAACACTAACAGAGCATGTGGGCAAGCAGCAGAAAGAGGAGTGTGTGTGCGTGTGTGGTGTGTGTGCGTGTGTGGTGTGTGGTGTGTGTATGTGCGTGTGTGGTGTGTGTATGTGCGCGTGTGTGGTGTGTGTGCGCGTGTGTGGTGTGTGTGCGTGTGTGGTGTGTGTGCGTGTGTGTGGTGTGTGTATGGGCGTGTGTGGTATGTGTGTGCGTGTGTGGTGTGTGTATGTGCGTGTGTGGTGTGTGTATGTGCGTGTGTGTGGTGTGTGTGCGCGTGTGTGGTGTGTGCGCATGTGTGGTGTGTGTGCGTGTGTGTGGTGTGTGTGCGTGTGTGTGGTGTGTATGTGCGTGTGTGTGGTGTGTGGTGTGTGCGTGTGTGGTGTGTGTGCGTGTGTGGTGTGTGTGCGTGTGTGGTGTGTGTATGTGCGTGTGTGGTGTGTGTATGTGCGTGTGTGGTGTGTGTATGTGCGTGTGTGGTGTGTGTGCGCACGCGAGTGTGTATGGTGTGTGTGTGGTATCTTGTGTGTGCGCGTGCGCGCGTGTTGTGTGTGTGTGTGTGTGTGTGTGGTGTGAAGCCACCCTGCCCATTCCAACCATACCCAAGTGCTTGCTTGCATCATTTTGTAGAGCAGTAAGACCTCAGAAGGTAGCTTGGGGCCTGTCAGTTAGGAAAGTAATCTGTTTTCTCCAGTTGTGTAAGACACTGTCAAGTTGAAGGGAAGCTGCGTTCTTAACGTTTGCTGTTTTGTTTTAGTCCTAACATTTCTGCCTCCTTTTAATCTTGAGTGATATGAAGGCCTGAGAGAGTAGCGTTTCTGATGTAAGCCCAACTTTCTGTTGTGTTCTCTCGTTTTGTTGCCACTTGTATCTTGGTGCTGGACTAACTATGGGTAGCCTTCCCTGGCGTGAAGGGAGAAAAGTTGTTGGTAGGTCTGAGGCTAACCAAATCAGACTCCAGCTGGTGGTGGGTTGGGGCCGGGTTTGGCAGCCTTCCGTCCTGAGCTTGAGCCTGCCGGGCAGTACTGCCTGAATCTCGCTCAGTAGTGACGTCCGACGCCGCACTGAGCCGGCGGGAGAGTAAGCGCAAACTCTTCTTTGATCCGGGCCCCAATCCCCCTACCCCGGACTGCTGTTACTGCGGGCTCGGGCGAGCTCCACCCACCGAGGCGCCAATCCTATCGCCATTGGCGGATACCGCCTCCGCCACCTGCCCCTTACCTTGGGTGGGCGGGGCTACCTGGGCCCCGCCCCCGCGGCTCGGGTTCCCAGACCGCCGGGCCTCAGGACCCGCCCCCTGCACGGAGGCCCTGCCGCCAGAGCCTCGGCAGCACCGGCGCCTCGTGATGTCACGGCAGCTTTGATACAAAGAGCCCCTTCGGCCCACGCGGGTCTCCCGGCAACGGGTGCAGGCGGAGGCGGAACCGGCGGCTTCCACTGGTGCGGAGCAGCGCGCCGCCCGGATTGTTTTCGGAGGACGGTGCTGGCTTGGTCCCTGCGCGCCCCACCCGACCCGACTCGACCGGCGCCTGGCTTCTATTCCATCTGCAGCAGCCCGATCCGCGGCCGGTCGGGGGATGCGCACCCCGCTGGCTTCCGGATGCCAGGTAAGTGGCGGCCTCAGGACGCACCTGGCCTGGACCTGGGAGCTGGAAGTTGGAGGATCCGTCGGTCGCATCTACCCTCTCCACGCCGACCAGGGAGATCGGGGTACCTGCGCTGTCTGGCGGGGGCTAAAGGCGAAGCCACTGACCCCTCTGTCCGCTCCGGGGCCCTCGGCCCAGCGCCCAGGTGGGTGCATGAACAGAACCAGCTTGGTGCCCGAGGAGGGTGACTGCACTCCCTACGGCACTGTTTGCAGAAGTGCTTTAGGGGGATTTGGTGGGGCTGGAAGGGGTCTTATGCTCCCCGCCCCCCCGCCCCCCCCCCCGCCCCAGACACACACATCAGCGCCCTGCTCTTGGCTGGGCTGCTTCCCTAGAGAGCTGTGCGTGGCGAAGTTTTTCCGTAGGTGGTGGTGGCGACCGCGCGGAGCCTGTTTTTTGCTGCTCCTCTCTCCCGGGGTATCTGAAGGGTTTGAAGACAGAGCCAGCCAGTTAGGGATTTGAGACAGGACCTGCTTACCCTCAGAGCGACGCTGCTATGGGTGGAGGTGTGCGCAGGCTGCCGGCTTACGTCCTTGAGCCCTATAAAAGCCTACAGTCCACCTCGGTGTAAGTTGACCCAACTGCTTCTCTGCTGCGACAAGTGTCTCCCAGGGCCTAGCATCTCAGCCTCTGTATACCTGGTTCCCACACAGCCCTAGACCGTGTTCCATACCATCGTCACACCTCTCCATTTCCACTTCTGGACCTGCTTTTCCCCAAAGAGCTGGAAATGACTCGTCCCCGGACTCGGAGGGTCTCGCCTGCGTCCAGTGATTTATAGACCTCCTCAAAGGAGCCGAGGGATTTGGGGGCGGGGCGGGGAGTCCTGCTGTGTGCTTCTTGCATTCCTTTTGAATTGGGCCCTGTGTTCCACTGGATCCTGGTGATCTCCGTAAACCTCTGCCTCCCTTCACTGAGCAGGAGGCAGGTGATAATTGCTTGGGTTTCCTCATTCCCTGTGCCAATTTCCAGGGCTCTCCCTAGGAGAAAGATGTGTTTCTCTGATTGCTAGGGAAAGGAATCTCTGTGCGGAGGGCTTTACAACTGCTAAGACCTCTGCTGTGGGCTGTCTCCTCAACCCACTCTCACTAGCCGAGATCTCCTGTTTCAGCCCCCCCTCCCCCCCCAGATTCTGGTCTGTGGCACCCAGACTTTAACCTGCTCATTGGCCTCTCACGAATGCAGAGTTAAATGCCTAGGGAAATTTACGTGGGACACGTCCTTGCCCTCCCAGGGACATTGAGTTCCTGAATCTAATCTGACACTTCCCAACTATCTTGAACGCTTGGGCCAGTTCTTGTGAGTACTGTGAGGTTGAGGATAGAGTGACCTGTAGGAGTGGGGTACGCTGGTGAAGAACGTGGGGCTGGTGCACCTAAGCAGCCCAGCTTGGTTGGGTTGGCTGCCTGGTGGAAACCAGTCTAGAGTTTGGGGTTCTGGGTTTAGGTGTAAGGACCTGAGTAAAACCTGAGTGATAAGACTGGCCTTCTGGGCAGAGATGGTTTACTAGCCAGGCCAGATAAGCAAATTGGAAGGGCTGACCTTTGCCCCAAGGGAGATCTTACTGGACAGACTGCCTGGAGCCTGTCCTTGGAAAGGACTTTTAGCCAGGGAAGGAGGAAAGACTGAAGTTCAAGGGACCAGAGTAGTTTGCACTGTCTTTGTGTGTGGGGGAAGCTCTACAGGGCAGTTGCACGTGGTTGGCGAGGGTTCCCGTCTGACCTAGGCCTAAGGAAGGCTGGCACCTTCTGGCCTTTTGCTGTCCTGGGAGGCTCTTTCTCTCTACTCCTTTGTCATCCCCATGATCATGATGGTGAGGAGTGCCTTGTTTGAGGGGCGGCAGTCCCTCTTGGTAGCCTCCTGTGCCTATGGTTTCTTCATAGTGAATCTTGCCTTGCGGGGTTTGGGAATTTTCCGTCAGTGTATTTATTTTAGGTGAGGGTCAAGAGGAGCTGGAGTGGGAGAGATTCCCCGTGAGACTCAGGTGGACAGGCGTCTTTGGGGTAGAGTTGGAATAGCCCAGGCAAAGTCCCACTCCACGCTCTAGTCTATGCTGTCTCCTGGCACACGGCTTGTGTTTCAAACACGAAGATTTCTTGTCTGGCCCACTACCTGGCATTAGTGGGGTCTACTGCCCTGGCCTCACACAGTACCCTGAGGGTGGTGTTGTTTTCCCTGGGTTAGCTCTGCTAACTCTTGACTCAGTAAATAGGTCTTTATGGTGTCAAATCACTGGCCATGAAATGAGGAAGACTGCTCAGGTGTCACTGCTGGATGACTGAGGGCCCTGCCCTGACCAGCTGGGTGTGTTCTGTCATGCCCACCTAGTATTGCACTGGACATTGTAATCTTTCCTGGATGGCACTGCAGTCTCCTCTGTCAGGTGGCATTTCAGGGCAGAGCGCTTTTCCCACGTTGCCCGCCACAGGGCGAGTGGTGCTTCATTCATTCATTCATTCATTCATTCCATAGAAACTTAGGTATCCGGTTTGTGCCTGCTCCTGTGCTCCGTGTTGCGGTTCTGTCAGTGAATGAGATGGATGTGAGCTACATTATGGGAGTGAGGCAAACCACCCGGACACCAGGCAGCTGGAGAGCAAGCAGGGAGGGAGAACGGAGGGGAGCTGGATTTAAACAGTGGCCAGGGAAGTCATTGCTGAGAAGGGACATCTTGACAGAAGAAAAAGAGGGAACAGCAACTGTAAAGGCCCCGAAGTGTGCGTCACGTCTAACACGGTGTACCCAGCCGGGCTGCAGGGTTTAGCTGGAGAAGACCGAGTAGGCAGGGGAATAAATAAGCTCTGAGGTGCCGAGGGATGCCTGCTGCTTCCAAGCAGCAGGGGAACAGGGTGGAGCAATAGTGGCTCAAGTCACCTTTCCAGGCTCTGCTGTCTTATACTCGTTGGTGTTGAGGGACAAATGGAATCTCTCAGGGAAGAGATGCCTGTGTGATTCTGCTCTGAGCTTCCTGCCCCAGCCTGGGTCTGGTCTGATAAGCCTGTCCACGTGTCTGTGGATGGGTGCAAATCTCGTGGTTTCCACCACCCAACTGAAAGCAGTAAAGCCTTGCTGGTGACATGCTGGCAGCTGTGTCTTGGAGTCCATCCTTGTTCATACTGTTGCTCCTAACAGGTGGGGGAAGTCCTGTTATAAGACCCACTAAGTAGTCCACACGCTGGCTGTCTTCTTCGGCTCTGTTGCCATCGCTCTTCAGATCCCCTTGGCCCCAGATGCCCTAGACATCCCTCTACCTGTCTACTACGTGTTGGCCCAGAGACATAGTTGTGTGTGCGCGACCTCCAGCCTCAGCCTTGCCCAGCAGGTGGGGTCAGGTGATGGCAGCATGTCTAACCCTGCATTTGACTTCCCTCAGCAAAGAGGAGTTCTCCCTTTTTGGTCAGAGATTTAATTGGTTCAACCAGCATTGTCTCCTCAGACAAGTGAGTTCTTTCCCAACTGGGTTGACATTATCCAAATAAAAACAGAGATCTGACAGTGTGGTGCTTTGAAAGAAAGTGGCTCCCAAGGGAGTGGTGATGTTAGGAGGCGTGGCCTTGCTGGAGGAAGCGCCTCACTCTGGGGCAGACTGTGAGGTCTGTTTTCTCAAGCTTCATTCAGCATGATGGCCAGTCTACTTCCTGTTGCCTCTGAGTCAAGATGTAGCCCCAGTACCTGCATGCTGCCATGCTCCCCGCCAATTTTTTTTTTTTTTTTTTTTTTTGATTTTCGAGACAGGGTTTCTCTGTAGCTTTTGGTTCCTGTCCTGGAACTAGCTCTTGTAGACCAGGCTGGCCTCGAACTCACAGAGATCCGCCTGCCTCTGCCTCCCGAGTGCTGGGATGGGATTAAAGGCATGTGCCACCACCGCCCGGCTCCCCACCATTTTTATAACGGACCAAGTCTCTGAAACTGTAAGCAAATCATCCCCACTAAATATTTTCTTTATAAGAGTTGCTGTGGTCATGGTGTCTCCTCAGCAATATAAACTCTAGCTAAGACAGATAGTTACTGTGGTTTTGTCTGTGGGAGCCTTATTTTTAAAAACTTTTAAAGCCAGGCTGTGGTGGTGCATGCCTTTATCCCAGCACTCAGGAGGCAAAGGCAGGTAAATCTCTGTAAATTTGGGGCCAGCCTGGTTTACAGAGCTAGCTAGTTCCAGAACAGTCAGGACTACACAGGGAAACCCTATCTTGAAATAAAAATTTTTTTTTAAGAATCTTTTGTTTTTTAAAGGTTTATTATTATTTTTGGTTATGTGTAGGTGTGTATGTCTATGTGAGGGTACATGCATGTGAGTATGGGTGCCCTCAGAGGCATCCAATGCCCCTGGAGTTGGATTACAGACAGTATGGGCCACCTGACGTGTGTGCTGAGAACCCGACTCAGGTCCTCTGAACCACTTAGCCATCTCCAGCTCTTCAATTTTTTTTTAAAGTAAGTGTGTGTGCACATGAATGTACATCTGAGTGCAGGTGAGTGTGTGTGCACATGCATGTACACCTGAATGCAGGTGAGTGTGTGTGCACATGCATGTACACCTGAGTGCAGGTGAGTGTATGTGTACATGCATGTACACCTGAGTGCAGGTGAGTGTGTGTGCACATGCATGTACACCTGAATGCAGGTGAGTGTGTGCACATGCATGTACACCTGAGTGCAGGTGAGTGTGTGTGCACATGCATGTACACCTGAGTGCAGGTGAGTGTGTGTGCACATGCATGTACACCTGAATGCAGGTGAGTGTGTGCACACATGCATGTACACCTGAGTGCAGGTGAGTGTGTGTGCACATGCATGTACACCTGAGTGCAGGTGAGTGTGTGTGCACATGCATGTACACCTGAATGCAGGTGAGTGTGTGTGCACATGCATGTACGCCTGAGTGCAGGTGAGAGTATGCATACATGCATGTACACCTGAGTGCAGGTGCTGGCAGAGGCCAGAGGAATTGGACCTCCCTGTTCTTAGACAGGCAGCTGTGAGCACCTAACATGGGTGCTAAGAATATAAAGCCAGGTCCTCTAGAAGAGCAGAAAATGCTCTTAAACTCTGAGATGTCTCTCTAGCATCCCCTCTTTTTTAAAAATAAAGACCAGGGGGAAAACAAACAAAACTAAACCTAGGACACCACTATGCATCCTGGAAGGCTTGGCAATTGTTTTGTAGACTAAGCTGGTCTAGAACTTGCAGAGATCCCCCTGCCTCTGCCTTCCCAGCACTGGGATAACAGAACTGTGTTACCATGCCTGCCTGAGCCTTTATCTTTTAAGGGACTAAAAGAGGAAGCCCTAAACAGAACCAGGGTGTGGAAGAAGGCAGGGTGTTCTCTGGTCATCTTGCCCTCTGCCCCCATGTCCTACAAGCCTGGTGTCATAAAATGAGATCCCAAACTTTGTAGCCCAGCTGGCTGGAGTGGAAAGGGATGAGAGCCAAAGGGATGTGTCTGTGTGTGTGTCTGCTCTTGGTTCCCACTTGAGTCCCTGTGTTCAGATGGGAAAGCATAGAAGTTTTTCCTTTGTTTCCGCTCCCCGGTTTCCCCGAGAGATGTGTCTGTGTCAACCTCCAGCCTGTCCTGGTTTCACACACACACACACACACACACACACACACACACACACACACTCCCAGGGTCTGTGTTCTCGGGTAGAAAAACAGGTTTGGGAGCCTGAAAACATCGAGGACCTGGGCTTCTTCATCTGTGGCAGGAGGACACCTGCCTCCCAGGCATGCCTGCTGACCTGACCGAATGTAAAACCTGAAGGGCACTCGCAGCACTGCTGGTGCCAGTAGTTGCTGGCATTTCAGACCCTGCACACTTCCCGGCTTTTTCTTGGAATTTTTAGTCCCCAACAGAGCGGCTAGCAGGTATCGTCTTGATGAAACAGGAAGTCTAGGGTGGGGTGGGTGGTACTGCACCTCCTGAGGGTCTGTGCCTGAGAAGCACAGTGCTTTCATTTTTAAACCAGCTTGGTCTCTGCACATCAACCTTGGGGGTCCAAGTGACTGGCGCCTGCGTGGCAATCTGTGAACAAGATGCAGAACACATTCTGAGGTGAGAGCCTTACCCCCAGGGGCTCGGTGTAGGTCTGCACTTGGCCCTTGCTCTCGGAGCCTGCCCACTCTGCATAGCTCTGCACAGGCTGTAGTACTGTACAAGGCAGAGCGGCCTCTGGTCCTCTGCCTGACCACCCCTCACTCCAGCCGTGACCTGCCTGTGCCCGCACCTGGGCCCTGGGTAAAGGCTCACTTGGAGCAGGGCTGCTGTCTGCCCAGCAGCCCACAGTCTGCCTTATTAAAGCTCCACAGTTTCAGATAACTGCAGAGGCCGCGGGAGGTCTGGAGAAGGGCCAGGCTAAAAGGTGCAGGCTGTTCAGCCACTGGCCACATTAGGTGACTGTCCTTGGTAGTCTTCCAGGGAGCCAGGCGTACCTGCTTGTCCAGCCTGGCCACTTTGAGCTCTGCAGCTCTGCTAAAGTGAGGCCAGACAGCCTGACTTGGCTGGTACAGTAGGTGGTGGTCAGAACAGCTTCTGCCTGGCAATGCGAGGTAACAACCTTGAGGTGACAGCCTTGTATGCTGCAGAGTCCTGGCCTGCGAGGCGGGCTTGGCCAGCACATCCTTGTGTAGTTATCTGTGCATCTGTCCCAATTATTAGCAAAGGCTCACAGCAGCAGTGGTAGGGGGCACCAAGAATGTATATACATGTATGTGCACACGCTCAGTAGTGCTCATGTGTACAAGTGTGTGTTCAGGGGGAAGCTCCACCTCAGTCCCCCCTCCTCCCATCTGTCTCTCTCCAAACCCTGCGCCCTTCTCAGAAAACCTGCTCTTTGGTGGCTCCTTCCCCAGAAATGCTCAAGACCACACCTCGGGGTATTTAAACTGCGCTCTAGAGCTCTGCCGTGCAGTTTTTTGGTTTCTTTTCCTCCATCTCCTCTCTGGGGGATGGAGAATCACCCATGAGCAGTTTACCAATAAACCTGAACTTTTAATGTTTAATCCTGTTTGATTTGGATTACTGCGTTGGTGGAGAGGCTTAATATCGGAGTCATATGAATGTGTGTATGAATTGACCACCATTGGCACCCACAGTATGAGGATCCCCATCCCCACTTACGCCAGATTTGGAGACAGCTTTCTCCTTCCGCATGTTGACATCTCAGATTGGGGTGTGTTACACACGTGGTGGTGTGTGTTGGAACTGCTTAGCTGACAGCACCTTTTCGTTCTTGGTGCACTTAAAATATCAGTGCATCTAAAACAGAGGTGTCTTAGAATTAATGAAGCCCAGAAACTAGGTAACCTCTGGAGAGATTACATAATCTGCCCAGTTTCTGCAAAGCAGGAGCAGTAGAGCCACTGTAGGGGCAGCAGAATTGATTGAGGCACGGTGTTATGTGGTTCAAACGGGCATGCTTGCACACTGGACTCGTGACTGAGATCCCAGTGGGCTCCGCAGCTGTGTGGTCCTGGGAGAGCAGAACAGCCTCTCTGAGCCTCAGGTTCCTCCTACACAGGACCATGGGCCCCCATTTGTTACCAAGGGGGATTGTCACTGGTCAGCGTCTTTCTTCTGCTGGGTATCATCTCAGTTTACACAGTCCTTCCCCTAGACAAAAAGGAGAGAAGGGGGAGCGCTTACCTCCCCAACGTGGCAGCAGGACACTTGATGTGACGAGAGCCTCTTAGTAGTTAAAATTGGTGGTGGTTTGCCTCTCTTGTCTCTGTACACACATGTTCCTGGTGCCTGCAGAGGCCAGAAGAGGGCGTTGGATCCCCCAGGACTGGAGTTACGGGTGATTTTTAGCCACCTTGTGGGTATCTGGAATGGAACCCAGGTTCTCTGGAAGATCACCAAGTTCTCTTAACTGCTGAGCCATCTTTCTAGCCTCCTTGACTAGTTTATAATCCTTGGGTAAACCCTTCCCTTCCCTCCTTTTCTCCCTGTGCCTGAGTTTTTGTTTTTACGTGTGCTTTCTTTTAGCGCTTTCTTGTAGATCTGTCTCCACCCCTCTTTCCACATGGAGTCTCTTTGGAGTGTCCTCGGATAGGGAAAGACAGGAGGATTGCCCTTGGGTCTGTGCTGTGTTTTCTGTACCTTCTGCCCAAGTCCCAGTGCCACCAACACTGCTGATTCCTGTTTGGGCAGCCCGCATGTCTCAGTTTTGGATCCTCCAGTGCTCAGAGTTGTCCACTGCGGTGTTGGGCAGTCACCAAGAGTTTGGGGACTTTTCTGAGCCCTCCTCACTGTGCTAAAATCAGACCTGATTGTAACTGGAGGTTTCTTGTCTGACGCCAGTTCCCAAATAACCATTCAGAGGCTTAATATTAGTTACAAACTGTTAATAATAAGCTCAGGCTTATTATTAACCAACTCTTACAACTTAAATTAACCCATTTCTGTTTTTCTGTATTTTACCAAGAGGCTCGTGGCTTCACATCTTGCTTCCCCAGCGGCTGCTGGCATCTCCCTGACTCCGCCTTCTTTCTCCCTGTACTCTGCCTGGCTATTAGCCAAACTAGCTTCTTTATTAACCAGTGGTAATAAAGCATATTCAGAGCACACAGGGAGACATCCCACATCATCTGATATTCAGGCCTCAGCCCTTATGTGTGTCCCTTGTCCATCTGAGTTTTCCCCCTTTGTGTAGATGACACATGTGGTAGGCACTTAGCAGATGGCCCTTCTCGCTTGGTTGTGATGACCTTGTGCTTCTCTAAGTGACAGGGATCACAGAAGGGGTTGGCGGACGGTTCTGTTGCGTTAAATGCTCTGAGATGGATGGAGGAGCTCTGGTCAGGGAGTGGTGGCACAGTCACCTCTGTGCACCAGGGTACCATCATTTAGTGGGGGCTTCAGAGCTGGCAGGATGGAGGTGAAGAGTAGGCTGAGCCCTGAACCTTTAGGGACTCTGGGAGATAATATGTGGATAGCTGGACCTGGGACACTCATTGAGGTAGAAACAGGGTTTGGAAGCGGTGGACCATGCTTGAGGTCCTGGGAGTCAGGTCTTTGGAACATCCAGAATATGGCGCGTTGCCAGGGCCTCGGTAGGAGCAGGCTTTCAGAGTAAGTAGTGGCTTCAAACCTTGTTTCCTTTGATCCCCTCTCAGTCTCTTTCCTGCCTTCTCTTAAGGTTCCAGTAGCCATTAGCCAAGTTCTCTACCTTCTACGCAGTCAGGGATTCACCGCTCCCTCTTTCATACATACACCTGGTACTGCGGTACCAGGTACTGGGTGGGCCGGGTAACAGGAGCTTGGGGCGCATCTGAGGAAGAGCTTGACTGCTCATCTGAGGAGCCAGGTGGGCAGGCTCGGCTCTTTGAAGGCTTCCCGTGTGTCCCCTGTGGTTCTTCATCCTTTTGAGCCCCAGGCTATGGCTGTACTCAGATCTAGTGTCCTCTTACCTGCCCCGTACTTGGCAGAGTTTAGGAGGCCACTAGCAGAGGCCACAGGACAGGAAGGACCTCAGATGAAGCGGGCAGGAGGAGGGCTTGGAGCCCTGGGCTGATGAGAGGGGAGGGGTCTGGCTACAAGGCCTAGGTGGGGCCTGTGGTGAGGGCCATGAAGCCGCTGGCTCTCCAGCCGGCCCTCTCATCAGTCTGCTCCTTTGTCTGCTCCAGGCAGAGCCTCCCCAGCTGCTATGGGTGAACACTCATTGGGCCATTCATGGCCTGAGGGTTTCTGTGGCAGAGGGAGGAGGCTATGTGTCACTCTACCCAGGGACACTCCCCAACAGTGGCCTCTCCAGGAGTTCCACATCACCTCTCTTGAGACTACCCACGCAGAGGGCAGCAAGCTGGTCACGGCTTCCCAGACCTTCACCTGAAATCTGTGCCTCTCCTGTCACAGTGATAAAATGAGGAGCGCTGGGCCATGTGAATAACTCAGCCCTCACTTCAAACAGCCACGTTTTTTAAAAGCTATAATTTGTAGCCCAAAATAGCTGCCTGTTCCAGGAGGAGCCAGGAGAGCCCTTGTGCGGGCTTCAGTGTAGTCTGTGCGTTTTGCTTTGACGAGAACACGTGAGTTGCCCTGGCCCACAGTTTTTCTCAGGAGAGCCTGAGGCACAGTGATTGGTAGGAACAGAATCTTCCTGGGGCGCTTGGAGAATTTTCTTTGAGAACTCGGGGTTAGGTGTAGTGGTGAGCCTTTCATCCCAGCACTTACGAGGTAGAGGCAGGCAGGTTTTTGTGTGTTCCAGGCTAGCCAAGTGTACATACACAACAAGATCTTGTCTCAAACACAAACAAGGGAGATAATTTAGATGGGATATCTGAAGTTAGGGAGTACAGATTTAGGTGCTTGTGGCCCTGACTTGGTAGATAGATGTAGACGGAAAGAGGGAAAATGGCCATTGATCGAGGGAAGCCTGAACTGCACTTGGAATACGGTTCTCTGTAGAGAGGCCTCTTTACAGACTTTGCGGGGAAAGCAAGAGTTTTCTATGTTGCATGGAGCAGGGTGGCCATGGGTGGTTTTACTTTCTCCAGTTTGGCTCCACAAGTCCCCTCTATCTGTGTGGGTGAGGGAACCCCAGGTTAACAGGAAATGCCTCCCTGGACCCTCTGCTTCTCAGTGGCTGGCATGCCTGGAATTCTTGGGGCTAGCTGCCGCTTTGGTTTCCAGATGTGGAAGCAATTTAAATTCTGTTTTCATAAACCCTGGGAGTTTGTCTCCGAAGTCCTCGTGCTCCTTTGAAAAAAATCAAGGTCATTGACTTAACTAGTAGGGAAGGGGTAGACCAGATATCCTCTTTGAATTCTTCTTATTAAAGACTCGTTTGATTGAGGTGCTTGGGTATGAGACCCTGGGTTTTGGGACAGTCACCCCTCATCCAGGGCAGAGTTGGAGGTGGCTTCACCTCCTCTCCTGTGACTTTGTCTTAGAGATAAGTCTGCTGCATCCATAGTCATGGTCACTGACCCTGGACATCCGTGGGAGCAGGGAAGGAAGGCCCTCAGGAGGCTGGCATCACAGCTAAGCAGAGTGCCCACGTGTCCCCAGAGTGGTAGAGACCCACCCTCCCTCCGTGGCCACAACAAAGGGAAGAAATCTGCTCTGGATTTTAAGTAGCCAGAAATAATGGCTAGTGTGGAGAAACTGGAAATATCTTCCTCAATTACCGGCCCCTTCTGGCCACAGAGGTGACCGCCCCAGGATCAGAGGCTGTACATCCAGGGCCTGTGGCCTGAGGCTGCCTGCCAGCTCGGCATTTGTTCCCAGTCCCTGTTCACAGCTGTTTTATAACCCACCAGCAGGGTTGTGGACAACATCACCTCTGCTGTTGCACTGTCTGACAGCACTGGCAGGGTTCGTTGTTGTTGTTTTTTGTTTGTTTTTCTTGAGACAGGACTGTTCTGGAACTCACTCTGTAGACCAGGCTGGCCTCAAACTCAGATCACTGGCCTCTGCCTCCCGAGTGTTGGGATTAAAGATGTGCACCACTATACCCAGCCTTGACACCATCAGTTTTTAATATCTATGATTTCCGCGCGCGCGCGCGTGTGTGTGTGTGTGTGTGTGTGTGCATCTGTTTGTAGGTGTAGTCGTGGAGAGCTGGGTGGAAACACCCACTGATTGAGAATTCCGGTAGGCAATTCCTGAAGCAAAGAGGAAGACTATTGGTTCCTGGGGCCGTCATATCAAAGTATTTCAGGCCTAGTGGTTTAGATACTTGAAGTAGATTTCCTCAGGCTTCTGGAAGCTGTGTTTAAGACCAAGGTGCCAACAGGGATTGACTCTTCTAAAGCTTATCCTTGTTAGTATGGTCCTCCGCCTCACCCCAAATCCTCATTTCATTTCTTGACAGTCTTCTCTCCTGCTTGTTTTGAGTTGTTTTTTGTTTGTTTTGTTTTGTTTGAAGTGGGGTCTCATGTAGCCCAGGCTGGCATCAGACTTGCCATGTGGCTCTCAGAGATTGCATTGAATTCCCAGCACCCCTGCCTCTGCCTCCAGAGTGCTGGGACTAGAGGTGTGCGCCACCACGACCAACTGTTTATATAATTTTTAAATGGTGCAAAATTTGTCAGAACTCTTATATTTTTCCATAGTCAGTTGAGCACACTGAGGGCAAGCTCTCTTCCTGTTCCCTGTCTGTTTTGTTGGTGTAGAGACTGAATGGCGCATGCGGAGCCGCACAGGGTGCACCTCTGAGCTGCATCCCCAGCCCTCCTTAAAGTTTGCTTCTAACACACCCTAAAAGAGGAATGCCTGACATGATGGTGGTGCCGATACCACTGTCTCCCTTGGGAAGCTGTTGAAGGTAGGCCTGGCCACATTTTCAGCCAATCGGCTCTCTCTTAGCCGGCAGTGTCTTGCCCTAGGATCAGCTCCACAAGGGCTTACCATGTATTCCTCCCTATCTCTTCAGCTCACCCAACATGTTGTTAGAAATGCTTTCATTAACCTCTTTCATCTTGGAAATGGAAACCTTTCCAGACCTCCTAATGGAGACAGATCCCATCTGAGTTTCATGTCGCCCCTGTGTGACTTGATGTAACACTGCGTGGGGTTGACTCTAGGACCTTCCCCTTTAATCTGCTTCCTAGGCAGGGCTTCACTCTAGCCCAGACTGGCTGGAACTGTCTCTGTAGCCCAGGCTGGTCTCAGTCTCACAATGCTCCCTTTCCTTAGTCTCCTGAGTGCGGGGTCACAGGTATGAGCCGTGGCCACTTCTTTTTGTGGCCCACAGGGCCAGTTGTGTCCTAGAAGGTAGTATGTTTGTTTTTGGTCCATTTTTCCTCAGTGGCATGTAATTTGTGGTATGTTCCTCCCCATTTAGTAAATATTAGATGCTAGCCATTTTATTAACTGTTTTGCTGAGACTCTCTTGCTGTGGGCCAGTGCCCATCTTTTTCCCTTGATGATGCTATTTGACGGCTATGTTAAAGGAGCGCTAGCCTGCTCCTGCACAAAGACCCGAGGGGGTTTCTGTGCTTTCCTGTGGCCTACAGTGAGGAGTGGGCGGGGGGGGGGGGGAGCTCTGGTACTGTGCAAGTGTCCCGTTTCCCATCAGCCTCTGCTCTGTTGGCTTTGTTCTGCTGCAGTTGTTGGGAAGTGCGCTGTGTGAACCCAGTTGATGTTCTCTCCCCTCTAGCCGCCCATTGCTTGTTCCATCCACGCCGAGGGAGGTAAACTAAAATCGCCAGCTCTAGGTTCTGTGGAGTTTTGCTGTATGTATTTTGAAACTGCTAAGAGATGCATAAATATGTGTGGGGGGGTTACATCTTGGTAAATGGATCCTACACCATGTTTAAGTGCCTCCTACCTCTTGAAGTGCTTCTGAGATTAGCATGGCCCTGTCTGCTTCCTTGCTTGGTATGGTAGTGAGGGCCATGGCTCAGTCATGGGGCTTCCACTTTACCTACACGAGGCCTCCTGGGTTCTACTGCTTTTAAGCTCCACTTGGTCAGTAGCCGCTCCCCCCTACACACACCGTCAGAGACACAGGACTGTGGGCAGTCAGAGGTTTGGCATTGATTGGTTTCCAGCTCAGGCACTGGCTTAGCCAGAGCTGCACCGCTTGGGTCTCCCTCAGACCCTCCTTGGTGCCGCCCCTTACTCCAGCCCTTATGTAATGACTTGGCTCTTTAGATCCCTTAGCACCGCTCCTGCCTCTGTTCCTTTGGGGAATTTGCCCATCTCTGGGCTCTGCTTTGGGCTGTTTGCTGTCTCTCAGTTTTCCCGGGAGCTGCAGCATGTCTCCCTCCTCTAATCCTCTGCCGCTTCCTGCCAGCAGGTGAGAGTTGAGTGATGTGGAACCGGGGAGGAAGACAGTTGACGTGGGACTGAAAGAGTCTGTGGACTTCCACATTTGTGGCTGTGGCTTGGTCAGTGGCTGGCTAGTTCTGAGTGTCTGTACTCTATTTAAATAGCACTGGAGGCCCGAGAAACCCCCAGCATGAATTCTCTTCTGCCGCTGCCCAGCACCAGACGGAAGTCTCCCAGAGAGCCTGCCCCAGCACCCTATTCTCCCCTTCCATACATGTGACCAATGAGGAGATGCCCATTGTTGCCGACTTCCCCCTCCTGGGACTGCAGGTCCCAGTGAGGTTGGCAGCAACATTGGAGTTGCTGCGCTGAGATCAACTCCTGGGTGCTCCTGCTGAGGGGTGTCTTGAGCTAAGGTGAGACCCTCTCTTGGGGTTCAGGAGCAGACATACACGGAACCCAGGGCCCAAACCCTAACTTGACTGCCATTCCATCTGGGAAGGAACCACGGTATAGTGTGTTCTGTCGTCTGACCTACATCTGACCTGAGCGGGGAGCTCAGGGTTACAGAGCTTTGATCTCTCAGGATAAGGCCACTCTCAGAGCAACGGAGATGGAGATGACTTCGTGACCAACTCCCTTGTGAGTTCCCTGGGCCTTGGAGGCGGTCAAGGTTCTGCTCTTCTGCGTGGATGCCAACCCCAACTCCTCAGCCCCACCTTTGGCCTTTGATTGGCCTTTGAAGAACCAAGATTCTCATCACCACTGGTGACATCTGGTCGCTGTGTATAGCGGGGCCTGACTTCCAGCAGGGTTGACAGCCACAGTGGAAGCTACAGTCAGGGTTGCCTCCCAGCCACCATGGTCACCATTTTTATGTACGGAGAGCAGCCAAGCCGTAGTGGGCTGTGAGGGTATCTCTAGGCAGTCTCATCTCACCTTCTTTGAATTCGGGGTGTTGGTACCACAAGCTCCCCTTCAGAGGAGATTCCTGCTGCCCAAAGGAAAAACCTGTTAATGACCCTGGCCTGTCCCGTGTCTCCAGGCTATTAGCTGGCTAGGTACACTAGATTCCATTACTGGCCTGGCCCAGCAGCCATTGCACTTCTCCCCAGTGTGAGGCTTGGCCTGTGCCTACCCACAGCCTCTTCTCTGCAGTGGGAGGTCCACGTGTACCCATGAGTGCCTGGTTTCAAGGGAAGCTGAAATGTGCCCGCCCAGGCTATTTTTACCCAGCTCTGTCCCCACAGAGCTTCGCGTTGGCTCCAAGTCACCGCCCGCTGAGTGGAGCCTGTTGCCAGGGCTGGGGGTGGATGAGCCCGCGCCTCAGGGCCTCCTGGACACCCTTCCCTAGGCAGCATCTCATCTTAACACTTATTACAGGGTGTGACTACTGTGCCAACAGACCTGCCAAGGCAGTGGGCTGGAGAGGGCCCGGGTGCAGGGGCAAGTAACCTAGCCTCCCAGAGCTGCCCTCCCTCCCAAAGCTGCCCTCCCTCCCAGAGCTGTCCTCCCTCCCAGAGCTGCCCTCCCTCCCAGAGCTGTCCTCCCTGGGGCTGGATAGAATTCAGGATGCTCAGATGTACCCCTTTGTATCATCCTTTAACATCCTACTGACAGTAATAGCTCACATTCATCAACCCCTTCCCATACATTCTAAGACTGATGGCTTAGAACAGTTACCCACCCAATTCATATTGTGGTTAGCTCAGCTGCGTAGATAGGGGTGTCCAGCGATATAGCACTGGGCAGCTCAGTAAGCTAAAGGCCACAGTGCTCATACGTGGTGAAGCGTGACTTGAACCCACTCTAGATCATGCCCTCAACACCCACCATCTCTGTGTCATGCTTTCAGCGTCCTTCAGAGATGAGGTGCTGTCCCAGATTAGATTTTCCGTGGCCGTCCTGTCACACAGGTACTCACCACGGATGCTTGAGACGAGGCTCAGGAATGAAACACCTCATCCGGTAGTCACCCCACCAGGCAGTGAGCACACCAGAGTCATCGGCACGAGGCCTTAGATGCCCTTCTGTTGATTGCATAGGCCTGTGATGCCGTGCGGCTTGATTCAAGAAGTGCTGAATCCTCACCTGCCATGGGCCCCTGCACTGCCGGCTGCTGGGGTTCAGATGCTGACCTCCCTGTGGTCACGGCTTCAGTCTCTGCTCTTTTGGGGAACGGAAATAGGTAGTCACTCTGTACAGTCAGTGTTCTCTGTACATTGCCTGCCAGGAAACTTAGGGTGTGTGACCTTGAGACTGTTCACTCCACCCCTTTATCCCCCACCTCCTCCGTGAGGTTGCTGAGAGTGAAGACCAAAGGAAACTGTTTAGTTTGGGTCCTGTATACCTCCTGGCCGCACGGCAGGGACAGTGGACCTTTGTAAGCCTCTCTGAGGGCCCCCCACGTGTACTGATACTTGGTCTTTTCAACAGCCCTTGAATTCAGCCCTTTCCAGCTCCCTACAGAGGAAGGGGTGGCTGTGGGGCCTACTGATGGGTGAACACAGCTCTTGAGACTGGAGAGGGCTCCACGGGCAGGCTGTGTGCCTGCTGGCAACACCTTCCAGCTGGGACCAGTTCCGTCCAGCCCCAGATGAGGACAAAGTGGAAAAGTGGAGGTGGAGACACTTGGGGTGGTGAGGTGGGGGGGGGGTGCAGCCGGCTGGGTTCTGTTTCCCTGGGCTTGGGTTTAGTACTGTCTCCAGCATTCCCTGCCCTTAGATTAGCCCCTGGGCCCAAACAAGTATATCTCTCAGGATCTTGCTAGCTGACCAGCCAAGGACCCATGGCGGGTGGGACAATCTAGGCTCTGAATATAGAGCCTTCCACAGCTGCTGACTGCCATATAGTCTCTCGGGCAGAAATGACAGTCCCTGTTCCTAGGGGAAATCCCAGGGACACATAGAGATGATCTACTAGGACTGATTTGCCAGGCTCCAGAGCTGTGCTCTCCACTGGTCCCGCCACACGGGTTCCCCAGGGCTTGCTTACCCAGCGGCATACTGCATCTGCTTTCTCTTCCATCCGCCTCTGACTCCGAGGCTGGGAAAGAAGGGTTCCCTGAGATTGTTTGGACACAAACAAGCCATGGTGTTGTCCCTATGGCCTAGAAGGACACAAACTCTGTGCTTAAAGTCACCTCTTTGTCCTCAGGGACAGAGCCCTGGGAAACGATAGGGCCACAGACAGAGCCACATTGCCTGCTGAGGACCCTGCCCTCCTGAAGCTTCTTAAAGACCAGACAACCTTTCCGTACAGACTCTGAGGAGGCTGCATAAGCCCCAGGCTTGGGGACCTGAACTGGCTGCTGGGGCAGTATGATGACTGGATGCTCTTGTGTAGTATTTGTCTGTCAATCTGTCTGTCTCTCTCCCCCTACATATTGGTGATCAGGACAAGAAAGGAGAGTTCTGGAAACTAGAGTCTCAGAACCGTAAACTCTGGGATGCCTATGTCCTGCCCTGCCAGCCCTCTGGGCAGGTCCTGGGCACCATAGGGGATGCAGGGTGAGGATGTCTGCTTTCTGGGTCTCCAGCCAGTGTGGTGATCAGGTGGGAAGATGACAGCGTTGTCTTCTGTCTCACCAGAGAGAGTACTTTCAGGAGAGACTCTGGCCACCTGGGGGCTGCTAAAACCAGCCTTGATTAGTTCAGGACCGAGACCCACATCTTGCATCAGCCTGAGTAGAATTTCCATAGCATCCCCCAGGCAATTTGTCCTCAGCTCCTACATAGTCCCCAAAGCTCTCCAATACAAGCAAGGCCGCCTCTGCCTGAGTCGCACGGAACAGGTTTCTCTTTGGGGCCCTGGCCTGAGTAAGCATAGCTGGAGGGTGGTGCAGAGCCTCTGAAATCCCATGTCCCCCAGTCCCCCAGGAACCTGTGAGGGTGGTCTTGCCAGGGAGAGTGTCCCTTCCCTGTGCAACTTAATAATCCTAAAGGAGTATTACTGACTCAGGTGGGTTCCTGTGTCTTGTTCTCCCTGCCTGAGAGAAGGGACACAGGTTGGGGGTCAGAGGCCTCTTCTCTGCCTCCCAGAACTGCTTCCCTTCCTTCAGGTGTTCGAGGTGGGAGCTTCTGGCCCAGCACTTTCTCACCCTTCCCAGGGGCCTGGTCTGCCTGGCGAGGAGGGTCTGCTTAGGGACAGACCTGGACCAGCCCCATCCTGTTTGGTCTCTTTCCTTACTGCTTTCTATTACTTTAATTTGGGGGGAAGCTGCAAGAATTGGATTTGAAGCTGTAATTAAAGTTTCTACTTGCCTTAGGCAAGCAATTGTGGGCTGAATGAAAAGAGGGTGTTAATAAAGGGAGACGTTAATTTTAAAGGAAATGTTGTTGAGTGGGTGTGTGGGCATACACCTGTGGACACAGAGCTAGGCGGCTGATGGAACTCCAGACTTGGCACTGCCAAGCCTTGGCTTCAGATCTGAGCAGGGCCCTTTGTAAGCTGGGCCGCTTCAGCAGCCACCTGCCTCCTTGAACCTCGTCTTTCTCTGGCATTAGATGAGACAGGAACGGGCATGCGTGTCCTATATCCCTCATGCCACCCTTGCAGGGCTGCTATGAGACAGAGCGCTTGGTGAGAGGTGATGGGCAGGCAGATGTGTGCTCCCCTCAAAAGTCTGCCCAGAAGGAGGGTGGTCTGGTCTTGGGGCATGAGGGATGTTTGGGGCATTTCTTCTGTCCTGTGACGAGATAGTCCCGTTGAGACCACTTTTCCCGCCCTGTCAGGAGCTAGTGTGGCTTGCTGGAGTGTTGGTCACAATGCTGCCCTGGGACGGGATGCTGGGTGAGCACCAGTGTGCCTTGGGCTCAGTGAGACAGGACACCTAGGTTCCCAGGTGAAGCCTGTCAGCTAGAAAGGGTGTGGAAGGGGTGGCCTGGGACTGAGGTGAAGGTCAGGTGCGACCTGTGGCTGGACAAGTGGCATTCCTGGCAATTGTCACGTGCTCACCTCGACTGCCTACCTGTCAGGTGGACTTTACAGGTCCTCGTAGCGGGCAATAGCATAGAGTACCCATGCTGCCCCCTTGGGGTATGGCCGCCTCCTCTTACCCCATGGCTGTCCTTGTGCTAAGCAGCCTCTCCCGTGGGGGGCGGCTGTGTGCACGTGGAAACGCGGAATGTCGCCTTAGGAGGGGCCCCAGGCATCGTCGGTAGCATCTAGTTCCTAGAGAGTGACTCACCCTCCTGTCACACCCAGATCTGAAAGCCAGTGGAGTGTGAAGGCAGCAGTGATAAAGGAAACTGTGTGGCTGCCAGAAGCAGCCCGGGCCCTCTGCCCACTCTACCAGACAGAGATCTCTGGCAGGCTACTCTTTGAACTCCCATGTCTCCATCAGTAAAACGGGACTAGACAGCCGCCCCGGAGAGCTGTCCCAAGCAAAAGTAGGACAGCACAAATCCGCCCGGGCTCTGGCGTACTACGGATGCTCTAGTGCATTGGTCTCCACTGTTTGGGGGTGGGCTTGTGCGTGCTGAGAGAGGGCTTTGATGAGTTAGGAGCCATGTGCGATGGATCAGTAATGCGTGGGTGGGAAAGACCTGCGAACATCCCTTGATCTTTACCAACGGGATTGCCCGGCACTGATTTCATCTGTGTTCAGCTGAGTTTTGGCACAGGTAGGAACCAAGTTTGTTAATCACCTTCTCTTCGTAGCCCCCAGGTCTTCTCGAGATAGGCTCAGCCTGTCTCCAAGTGGCTTCCTGTAGTGTCTTGTTTTCTTGTGGGCATTTTTCAAGACTTTCAAGGCTCTGCCTCTGCCCCCCTGGTAGCCCTGGTGTACGAGGGAAACGTTTTTAGTAGAGTTCTCCGTCAGCCCTAGACATAGAGCGTATGGCAGGACAGGTAGAAACAGAGCCCCAGGGAGTGCCCACCTACTCAGAAGCCAGGAGATGGTTTCCTGAGGCTGCCCCTCAAGTTTAGGTAAGGAAGCTCAGCCTGAACTCTTCTCTAAGGTGATGTCAGTAAGGGGTGCAGACAAATCTTGCTGTATATTAGCAGCCTGTAAAGTGTATTCTAGGCATTGGCCCGACCATCTCAGACCCAGAAGTGGGAGCTTGTGGCTGGTGTGTGACAGACTGCTCTGTCTACTCACTCTAGATAGGGGGCCCGTGACAGATGCCAGCAAAGTCCATCTAGTGAACCAACGAGTTTTATTGGGGTTACTTACAGGAGTATCACCAAAATCCCCCCACAAAATCTGGGAACCTGGAGCGCACTGCACAGCCTACAGGCAGCTCAGTAGGGTGGACAGTGTCCTTTCCGGGGCCTTGGTCGGCCTAAGCCTCTTCCAGGCAGCTCCATTGTCTCTGTTTCTTTCAGGCTGCTTGACTGGTCTCTACTTGTTGGAGCTTGGTTTGTCTGCCAGCTGTTTTGGGAGGCAGGGGCCTAAAGAATCTGGTCAGTTTCAGGGAGTTCCTGAAACTGTTTTGAGTTGTTTACTTTCTGATTTAAAAAGGTTACTTGGGAGATGGAGTGTATATCTGCTATACAACTGCTGGCAACATGGCTTCTGGCAAAAAATAAGTAACAGAAATTGTTACCATTTTCTTTCTTGTGAAACATGATATCACCATAAAGTCCTGTCCGGCCTAGGACTCAGTATGTAGGTTATGCCAACTTCAAACTTACAGCAATCCTTCTGCCTTTTCTTCCAAGTGCTGGGAGTGCCCACTGTGTGCCACAGGCAAACAGGGAATAGTGGACGCAGAGGTCCCGTAAGGGTCCATTGCCATTCGTTTGCTTGCTTTTTGAGACAGGACCTCACTGTAAATGTTGCAGTTCTGAGGGGAGAGGTATCCTGGCAGTCGGGAACCAAGGACCACCACAAAGTCACACTGCACAGCAAACCTCACACAAGAGATTTATTGGGAAGACACAAGAGGGTGTCTCTGGTCTCTGCTCAGCAAGAACTAAGTGGGAGGCAGGCTTATATAGTTTTTTTGGGGGACAGTTTTCCAGGGTGGAGATTTCAGGGTGGGGATTGATGGGATTTCAAGTCCTGAGCTTGCAGGGAGCTCAAGGGTTGGTGGGATTTCAAGCTCAGGGATTGGTGGGTCTCCAAACCCAGAAGTGAGTTCAGATTTTTTATTCTACACTCACTGTATAGCTTTGGCTGGCCTAGAACTCACTGTGTGGACCAGGCTGACCTCAAACTCACAGAGAACAGATCTTTCTTCTTCCTTCCGCGTGCTGGGCTTGAAGGCCTACATGAAATCCCATGGCCATCTTGGTTTACAGAAGAGGTGCTGAGGTTCTCCGGCTGTGCAGGGTCTTGGAGGGGGCACCTAGATTTCTCTGCACTGTCTTGCCTCAGGTTCCTCCTGAGAGGTCAGGGTTGTCCCTGACAGCTGACTAGGGTGGGACTACCCACAGTGTGGATCACCACGAAGCCTTCACGAAGGCACGTGGCTTCCTGTGCAGGCTGTGATGGGGGCTCTGCCTGGGAGACAAGCCCCTTACTGTACTCTCAGGAGTCAGCTGCCAGGAGAGACCCTCACGGCTAACCAGACATCCTTATATCTAGCCGCTCCAGTTCTTGGCCCTCCTGCCTCCCGGTCCCTGCAGATATCCTTATGGACCAATGAGTATTGGGTCCCAGGGAGCCAACCTCTCTCATTCTGTCCTTCTGTGTTTGCCAGGCCAGTGACATCTCTAGCTCTACGTTTGCTGATGGCGAGCTCCTCCCCAGGGAACCCGGCTTCTTCCAGGAAGACGAGGAGGAAGCAATGGCACTGGCCCTACCTGAGGGACCCCAGGAGTTAGAAATGGACACCCCCATGGAGAGCAGCCAGGGCCTGGAGGGTTCTGGCAGGAGCCCTGGCGATGAGAAGGAGCCTGAGCTGGGAGGTCTGTTCCTGCCAGAGGACAAGTGAGTGAGCAGAACGGCATGTGACCCCAGGGCCAGAAGTGTGGTTCTTGGAAGGCTCTCCAGCAAGTACATGGCACACCTTGTCAAGGTGGCACCAAAGTTGTTACTGCCCCAGGTTTCTGGATAGTAGGGATGATTCTAGAATTGCAGGCCACTGTACAAACGTTAGCTTTCTTTGGCGGGGCCAGGGAGTTGGAGACAAGGTCTCAGCATGTATCCCTGATGGCCTTAGAACTTGCCGTGTAGACCAAGCTGGCCTTGAACACACAGAGATCTGCCTGCCTCTGTCTTCTGGAATTAAAGGTGAGCATCACCACGTGTGGCTCTCAGAACTCTACTTCTAATGGTTGCTCAGTGATGTGGGGTGTATGAACTCGTTTAGTTTCAAAAAGCAGGTTAGGGCCAGGGGTGTAGCTTAGTGGTAGAGAAGAGCACCTAACTTATCATATGATTCCAGCACTGTTTTAAAAAGATGTCATAGGATATGCCTGAGAAAATGATCTTAGAAACTGAGCAGTGGTGATTTCTGGGAGGTGGGTGGTTTATCATTTAAGTTACTGTCCATAGTCTGTATTTCAACACTGATGATATGCTTTCATCAGAAGTGTTTTAAAACAGTAGTAAGGTCTGAGTGGACTGGTCTATATCTGTAACTCTCTGGTAGAGCAATTGTCTTGCATTGCCAAAGCCTTCAGTCCAAGCCCCAGCACTGGGAAGAGGAGATGGTGGACACTTGCCTAGCTTCTTGGCAGAGAGCAGTGCCGATGTTCAATTTGGTGTCAGCAGAAAGGAATCTCTTTGAGGAGGTGGGAGGGAGGAAGGGGAGAAGGGGAGCAAGCAAGGAGCTCTAGCAGTGGCTTTGAGCCACATGAAATTGCCAACTTTTGATTTGGTTTGGTTTGGTTTTTCAAGACAGGATTTCTCTGTGTAGTCCTGGCTGTCCTGTAACTCACTCTGAGACCAGGTTGGTCTCAAACTCAAGAGGTCCTCCTTCCTGCCTGTGCCTCCTGACTGTTGGGATTAAAGGTGTGCACCACCACTGCTGGACAAATTGCCAACTTTTAATCGTCTCAAACCTCATTTAAAAAGGTTAGCTTCCATAACTGAAGCACCTGTGCTTTTGTCAATCCCAAGCTCCTTGTTCTTGCATGGTTTTCAGAGTCAGGATACTATTAAGGGCCCTTTGGAGAGGACTGTCTATGCAGAGGGTCCTGAAGAGGGTGACACAGGAACAGAGGTTCAGGAATCGCCACAGGTCTGGTAGCCATCACTTGCCAGTGGATGGTCCTTTTGTTTCCTGTGACTAATCACCAGGGCTGGGGACCAAGAGTTTATGGGGCTTTTGTTGTTGTTGTTGTTGTTGTTTTGTTTTTAATTTTTAAAGAGTTAGCTAGTTATTTTTAAATTTATTTCATTTTATTTTTTTGGTTTTTTCAAGACAGGGTTTCTCCGTGTAGCCCTGAAACTCACTTTGTAGAACAGGCTGGCCTTGAGTTCAAGGATCTGGCTGCCTCTGTCTCTCAAGTGCTGGGATTAAAGGTGTGTACCACCACCATACCCAATCTATTTTTAGATTTATTTTTGTATATATGTTTGCCTCCATGTATATATGTGCACCAACCACATGTGTGCCTGTTGCCCACAGATGGCAAAAGAGAGCATGAGTTACAGTTGGTTGTGAACTGCCAAACCCGAGTTCCCTGCAAGATCAACAAGTGCCCTTAACCACTGAGCCATCTCTAGCCTGAGTTGTGTGTGTTTAAGAGTATTTTATTAGACTGGGCAGTGGTGGCACATGCCTTTAATCCCAGTACTTGGGAGGCAGAGGTAGGTAGATCTCTGTGAGTTCAAGGTCAGCCTGGTCTACAAGAGTTTCAGGACGCGGGGCGGTGGTGGCGCACGCCTTTAATCCCAGCACTCGGGAGGCAGAGGCAGGCGGATCTCTGTGAGTTCGAGGCCAGCCTGGTCTACAAGAGCTAGTTCCAGGACAGGCTCCAAAACCACAGAGAAACCCTGTCTCGAAAAACCAAAAAAAAAAAAAAAAAAAAAAAAGAGTTTCAGGACAAGTTCCAGGACAGGCTCCAAAGCTACAGAGAAATCCTGCCTTGAAAAATCAAAAAAAAAAAAAAAAAGATTTTATTTTATTTTTTCTGTGTGTGTATGTTGGATAAATAGAGGCCCAAAGAGGGCGTCTGTGAGTCTATAGGGGGGCATTTTCGAATGCTGGGGCCTGAAATTAGCTCCTCTTAAGAGCAATATGTTCTCTTACCTGTTGCCATCTCCCTAGCCCTGCTGAAGTTTTACCAACATTTATTGGGGAAAGAGAGCATTGTGTGCCATTCAGCCTGAGATACAGAGGACCCCAAGGGGAGACAAATTGTAAATAAATAAAATGCAGGTTGGAACTAAGGACTTAATCCTTAATACCCTGTCTTTAGTGCTGTGATCCTTAAACAGAAGCCGGGGTTCCTTGGAGCCAAACTTTGGGAACTAACACTGATCCTGAGCTTGGGAAGTCATGATCTGTGGGTGAGGAGAGTGTTTACTGTGACTGGAAGACGAACTCAGGCAGGCTCTGGGCTGAGCCTCTCTTTGCTCTCAGCTTGTAGATAGCCCCAGCCAACCAAGCTTCCCGAAATCATATGGGTTACCCATGAGAGGTCCCAGAGCAGTGGTTCCCAATCTGTGGTTGCTACCCCTGGGTTGTCAAATGACCCTTTGACAGGGGTCACATATCAGGTGCCTTACATATCAGATATTTACATTATAATTCATAACAGTAACAAAATTACAGTTATGAAGTAATAATGAAAATAATTTTACGGTTGGGGTCACCAAAACATGAGGAACTGTATTAAAGGGCCACAGATTAGGAAGGCTGAGGACCATTGCCCTCGAGTCTGGCGTCTTTGACAGATATTCTTTAGAAGTAGGAATCTTTGGGCTAGAAATGCCCCTTATAAATGGGGGGCTGATTCTCATCTGGTAGCTCATTGTTGCTTGTTGTGATAAAGATAATGTGGGCCAGAGAGCTGACTCAGTGGGTGAAGGTGCTTGCCGGATGACCCGAGTACAGAACTAGTATACAAAGCCGTGAGCATCTGTAACCCCGATGCGCATCTGTAACGGCAGTGAGCAACTGTAACCGCGGTGGGCATCTGTAACCGCAGTGCTCCTTCAGAAAGTCAGGAGCATCGAGCAAGCCAGCTGGCCTGGAAGAGGCAGCAGAATCAACGAAGCAGAGACTCTGCTTTCCCCTGAGTCCGCACATGGGCTGTTGCGCAGCCAGCACCCTTACCCAAGCCCGTTTACCATGTTGCTGCTTGTATTTTCTACTTTTCTTTTTTTTTTAAAAGATTTATTTATTTATTTATTATGTATACAGCATTCCTTCCATGTATGCCTGCACACCAGAAGGGCGCACCAGACCTCATTATAGATGGCTGTGTGCCACCATGTCGTTGCTGGGAATTGAACTGAGGACCTCTGGAAGAGCAGTCAGTGCTCTTGACCATTGAGCTATCTCTCCAGCCCTACTTTTCTTTCTTTCTTTCTTTCTTTCTTTCTTTCTTTCTTTCTTTTTCTTTTTTTTTTTTTTTTTTAAGACAAGGGGTTACTGTGTAGCCCTGGCTTGCCTGGAATGCTCTATGTAGACCAGGCTGGTCTTAAATTTTTAAAGATCTACTTCCTCTGTCTCCTGAGTGCTAAAATTAAAGGCTTGCACCATCATTGCCAGCATAGTAAAACCCTGTCTCAAAATAAATAATTTTATTAATTACTAAGTTTCAAAGCTTGTATCTAACTTATCATTGATACTTATTTCTCTACCTTCTTGCCAATATTTGCATAAGCCTTTCAACAATCATTTGATACTCTATAATTTAATAATTTGAATCACTGGTACAAATTCTATTACTCTAACTATAATTATAGTGCAATTTTAATCTATTTGTTACTTAATCATCAAGTAATAACCAGTATTTTGTTATTTCTTATGGTGGAAATTTCTGGAACATGTGGATGTTCCCCTTAGGATGAGGTCCTCAAGGTCCAAAGATCTAGACTTGGCCAGGCTCCCGCTGTGTATAGGGCCAGGCTGCTCTCTGCCCTTCACTAACTGGGTGCTTATGGCCCTCAGGTCCCTGGTCCTCACTCCATCCATGACCACATCAGACCTTTCCACTCACTCCACCGCCTCTCTCATCAGCAACGAGGAACAGTTCGAAGACTACGGAGAGGGGGATGACGTGGACTGTGCTCCCAGCAGCCCCTGCCCTGATGACGAGACCAGAACCAACGTCTACTCAGATCTAGGATCGTCAGTGTCTTCCAGGTGGCCCCCTTGCTCTGGGGTAGCATTTGGAGTCCAGGGAAAATGGCAGAACCAGTCTAGACTCACCCCAGTGGGTCAGACAGACAAGCATCATCCTTCCCTCTGTCCAGGACTATGTGGCTCTATTGGCATGTGGGGTGCCACCTTCTCCTATCCTGGGGTCAGGTTTGCCCTTTCCCTTTTTATCTTGGGGAACAAACAGTTAACTGGTCTATGAGTCTGCAGATCTTGGGGGGTGTCTATGTCACCATGCTTCCTAGTACCTCTATACTAAACGCCTTCCAAGTGACCTTCTGTGGCCCCTTCTCGCCTGCCCGAGTGACATTAGCTCTCAGTATGCCTTATCTGTTAACTGGGCTCGTTTCTCCCAGCTTTCTCTGACAACCGTGGGGACGGGGTGCTCTGATTTATTTCCATTCCTCTATCCCAAAGTAGAAATAAAAGCTTTGGGGAAGTAGGTAGAGCAAGCACAGCAGGACAGGCAGGGCATAGCCTGCCGGCAGCGTAGAATAACACCCTCTCCTCTGGTGCAGTGCGGGGCAGACCCCAAGGAAGATGCGCCATGCCTACAACAGTGAGCCACTGGACGTGTACTGCTCTCAGTGCTGCAAGAAGATCAACCTGCTGAATGACCTGGAGGCCCGGCTGAAAAACCTAAAGGCCAACAGGTGAGGCCCAGCCCAGAGAGGCGGGGCTAGCAAGGCAGAGTCTGTATGGGAAGGTATGTGGGTGTCCGAGCAGGGCTGGGCGTTCACGGCGGCACATTGACACCACACCGATGAATGATGCCCCTCGGTACCCAGTGTCCATCTTCTCAGTGACTGTGTCCCCTCTTTCTCTAGCCCCAACCGGAAGATCTCAAGTACAGCTTTCGGACGGTAAGACCCTCCTGGGCGACAAGGAGCTGGGTGCTTTCCACCTTCACTTCTGCTGTCCTGGGGCCAGGGCTCCATGGCAGCCCAGATTCAGCCTGTGCGCGCTATTAGCCAAGTGAGCAGGCTGTCGTGAGGCCGTCCTCAGCTGCTTTCCTGCAGAGCCAGCATCTGTAGGTCCTCACTGCTCCAGCTTTAGTGGCTTTTCTCGGGTGCCCTGAGGACCATAGTCCAGCTCATGGCTGTTGGTACCTTCCCTTCCTCAGAGGACCTAGACTTGGAGAATGCCCTGTCCACCATCCTTAGAGTAGACCGTCATCTGGGTGGGAAGGTCAGGTGGAGCGTTCCTCCTGTGACCTCCTCCCTGGCAGCCCCGGTACCGAATACTCACCTAGCCCATAGCCTGAGTTGGGGCCCCAGACTCTGGCAGACTTGGCAGACAGGTGCCCTCCGCCCCCACAGGCAGCTCATGCACAACAGTAACTTCAGCAGCAGTAACGGCAGCACCGAGGACCTGTTCCGGGACAGCATCGACTCCTGTGACAATGACATCACGGAGAAGGTGAGCCCTGGGGCCCTCTGCACATTCCTGGGATGAGTGGGGGTGGACCCTGGGTCCGCCTGGGCACTCAGGGTGGGGAAGGGCCCTGATCACATGCCCCCTCCTCTCCAGATATGACTGCTCTTTTAGCCTCGTTCACTTGGAGATCTTTGTCACGAGCTTTTCTAGATTCTCAGTTCTCTGGCTTCGAACGCCTTTTCTAACATTTTACCCCGCACGCTGCAGGTGAGCTTCCTAGAAAAGAAAGTGACAGAGCTGGAGAATGATAGCCTGACCAGTGGGGACCTGAAGAGCAAGCTGAAACAGGAGAATATGCAGCTGGTGCACAGGTCAGGTGGGAGGTGGCTCTGGGGAAGGGGGAGCTGTCACCACTGCCGGCAGAGAAGCCTCAGTCTTTCTGACTCGGAGGCACCAGACCCGATAGAGTCCGTGCTCAGTGCACAGCCCAGGACTTGTGGTTCTCGCTGCGTAAGAGCAGCGGTTCTTAACCCGTAGGTCTCGACTCCTTTGGGGTCGCATATCAGATCTCCTGCATATTAATGATTCATGACAATAGCAAAATTACAGTAATGAAGTAGCAACGAAATAATTTTATGGTGGGGGTCACCACAGCATATGAGAGACTACATTAAAGGGTCACAGCAGCACTGGACTACAGTGACTAGAGCCTGCCTTCCCTTCCTGGGAACACGCCCTGTGGTGGGGAGTGGAAGGTAGGAGGACCCAGGTGGTACTGCGTGTGGCCTGGTGGTGGTGGTATGTCCCTGGGAAGGATGCTCTCCCATGCTGGCTGGCTTCCACAGGGGCAAGAAGCTTGGTAGACTTCTCTGGGTCTGGGTCTGGTCCTCCCCTGCCCACACCATAGCCTTTTCGTATGCCCAAGCTCAGCCTGGTGGACGAACTGTGAGCAGTTGGACAATTCTAGGCTTCTAGTAGTCAGGCTTGGGCTATGACTCCAGAGGGACCTGACCTTTACCTGGCTCTGGATTTCTTACGGCCACATGCCTAAGTCGTCAGAGGGGTGCTGGGCAGGAAGTCAGCAGAAAAGAGAGAGTAAGACCTAGGAGCCGTTTGTGTAGCTGTGGCCAGGCCTGCTGTCTTCACTGTTGTGGCCTCACTCCCCTCTAGAGCATCTCCACTGGATCTGCTTCTCCCTCGAGTATGATTGACTCACTTCTCAGATGTCACAGTGTCCCTGATTTACCTGTCAGCCAAGCTCATGGCCCACATCACAGTGGGCTTTGGCAGGGTCCAGTCCTTCTTGAATACGGTGAGAGTGTGTGAGAGCTTACCCTGACTGGAGTTGTTTGTGCCTACGTCAGGGTGCACGAGCTGGAGGAGATGGTGAAGGATCAGGAGACCACAGCAGAGCAGGCACTGGAGGAGGAGGCGCGACGACATCGTGAGGTCTACTGCAAACTGGAGCGGGAGAAGAGCACCGAGCTGGAGCTGCTCAACACCAGGTAGGCGCCAGGCCTTGTGCCCGCTGTGCCCGCTGTGCCCCGCTGCCCTGGCAGCCCTTGGGTAGCGCTGGCTCCACGTATTTTCACTAAACCGAGCCTGCCACTCCAGCATTTCTGCCTCAGGCCTGTTGTTGAGGGAGCGGGCAGGATGCTGTTCATAGGAGCCTGGTCACTGAGCAGAGGTCTAGGCCTGGAGCTCCCCCTGCTGTCAGATCCGAGGTAACATAGGTAAACTGAGCCTGGGGCTCTGGACTTAGAGAAGTAGAAAACCAGGTCCCTGGGTTCTGTGGCCAGCTGTATCCTTCCTTGCTGGAACCACACCAAGCCAGGAGCAGGAAGAGCACCACTGGCCCTGGCCACATTGGCTTTTCCTACTGTGTGATCCCCCTCTCCCTCTCCCTGCCTGGCTCACATCACAGACACTAACTGTAATGCAGCTGTGACCTGCCCTGGTTCTCCGTGGGTCCCAGGTTTTTAAGCAGAAGTTTCTAAGCCCAACCTGGGTTGGGGGAGGGGTAGCTGGACAAGGACTGGGCCAGGCAGTCCCAAGGGGTTGGGTGATTCCTAACCCGGTGCAGTTTGGTGAGCAGACCTCCCAGCTCTCCTGTGCCTGAGACTCCTCACCCCTTCCAAACACCTTCCCAGGGGTTTCCCCGTGCTAAACTTGGACTGGTATTCTAGGACAGTGGTTCTTAGCCGTTGTGATGTTGTAACCCTTTACTGCAGTTCCTCATGTTGTGGCGACCCCAACCATAAAATTATCTCATCGCTACTTCGTAACTGTCATTCTGCTGGTGTACGGATCCTAATTTGTCTGATGTGCAGGAGAGGCTATGAACAGCCTCCAAAGGGGTCGAGATCCACAGCTTGCTATTTGCATATGGCTCTGAGGCTGGTGCCCTAAGGACTTTTCTCTTCAGTACTCCTGCTTTCGTGACTACAAACTCAAGAGAAGGGTAGCTGGGACCAGAGAGGCAGAAGCAGGGAGACTGTGTGGGCAGGGCCTGAAGCAGGCACACAGAACATCAGGTTCTTGTTGAAATATGAGCGGCGGGGCTGCGTCCCCGTCACCCGGCCGCCCGCATGGCTTATGCCTCAAAATAATTACACGGAAACTGTATTCTTTTAATCACTGCCTGGCCCATTAGTTCCAACCTCTTATTGGCTAGCTCTTACATATTGATCTAACCCATTTCTAATATTCTGTGTAGCCCATGAGCTGGCTTACCAGGGAAGATCTTAACCTGCGTCTGTCTGGAGAGGGAGAATCATGGCGACTCTCTGACTGGGCTTCTTTCTCCCAGCGTTCTGTTCTGTTTACTCCACCCACCTAAGGGCTGGCCTATAAATGGGCCTAGGCAGTTTCTTTATTATTTAACCAATGACCTTCCTCCATCATTTCCCCTTTTTCTGTTTAAACAAAAAAAGGCTTTCATTTTAACATAGTAAGATTACATATAGCAAAACAGTTAACAAGCAAGAATTACAGTTACAATATTTATATCTATTTTATCCTTTATCATAACTAAGGAAAACTATAACTATAACTAACCATTCTTCAACTCCATCAAAGACTCCAGAAGGATATAATATTACCTAAGCAAACAAGAGATCCAAAACTCTAGAAATGACAGAGAAATCTCACTGCCTAGACAGTCACCCAAAGTTCTTTTGTACTGTTGGGGCATCCATCTTCAGCCTACAGGCCCATAGTATCCAGCAGACATTTTCATCAAGCAGGAAATTCCAAAGACAGTTTAGTCACTTTCTGCTGTGTCCTGCAGAATGTCTCGTAGACTCTTTCATGAGTCAGGAACCCCGAAAGACCATCTCACCTTTAGGCAAGTTCAGCAGTCCTCTTTCTGCGGGTTCTCTGTGTCCAGTTTATGCAACAGTCCAGGCAAGAGCAGTTTCTTGCTCAAATGGCTATCAAACTCCATAAGGAGCCTCTTCAATGCCCATCTTCCTCTTGAAGTAGATTGGTGCTGCCAGGAGCAGATGTGTCTCATTGTCATAAAAAGCCCTAAATTATTAAAACACTTAAATGCCATATTCTGTAGCCTTTGAAAGATATGAAGAATGCCTATCTGAAATATATCTATGCATATCTAGAAAATTAACTAACATGACTACAAGCTTTACTATTATCGATGATTATCCATTAACAACCTATATTTACATTACATTTTTTAATGAACTATACAATCACAACACCTTAATCAAGATTAGAAATATGCATATACATATAACAAAATTGACCTTCAAATCCACACCAATGCAAATTATTCATATCTATATCATATCCCCCTTTAAATGTAAAAGAATATTCATAAATAATATTTGGGAATATGGGCGCAGTTTTTTTCTCTCCAAACTGCTTCCTGCTGAATGGGGGTGCTGTATTAAGATCTTTCATGGTGTAACCTGTGTGTCAGGGTCATCTCAGTCGGCAGTTGAATGAAGTAATTTTTTGAAGGTGTTCACAGCAACCTTTCAGGAGGGCGTGGTCTATCATACCACATTGGGATAGACGCAATCCACAGAGTCTCATCCTCTGTGAAAACAAAAGAAGACCCTCTCCAAAGCATCATATCCTTAGACCCATATTCTGAAATCATAATACCCTTATATCCATTCTGGTTTAGCTTGGCAGCCCATATAATGAAATGTCTCTCTGCACTTAGCTCCTTTACAGTCAAAAATTTTAAAGAAAACACAATAATACAAAGAATCCAGACTCTCTGTGAATTTTTCATTGTTATGTGGCTTATTTTTCTTTATTTCTTTTAATCTACAACTATCTGTACTCTGTCTCTTTAAAGACTTTACCCTTTTTTAAGACATTAACTTTATTTTTTATATATATTTTTTCTCTCTCTCAAGCCTACGTACATTCATCCAACAGTGTCTGAATCAGTTCTATTGTGAATCTGTAATTTTTTTACTATCCAGGAGCATTTTTTAAAATGTTAAGCGCTTCTTAAAAACCTAAGTTGCAACATTTAGAGGTATTACGGTACTGCCTGTGTCCTGCCCAGTCTAAACCTTAACTGCACTGTTATTATGGTAATTACGGTAGTTCCTGCCTGAGACCAGCAGAGTTCCGCATGGCAGAGCTGAGCTGATCCTGCATCAGAACCATTTGGTGCCCCTGAGTCACACACAGTTCCAGGCACATAGCAGTCCACATTGCCATCAAGCAAGCTGTAGCACTTTACTCCAAAGGCTCCATTCAAAGACTCTGTCTCCCGCAGGAGCCAGACAGAGATCGCGATGGCGGCACATCCCAGAAAGCCGGCATTTTAAAACAGCCAGTTTTTTCCTCTTGCTGAGTCAGGACAATTTCTTTGCCGCACGCAACCCACAAACAGCAAAAATCTGTCTTAAATTCTCTCTGTGTCCTTTTTAAGCCCTCTCAGGTTTTACGTGGAGTTCATTAGCACGTTGGGTGCCACTCTGTTGTAATATGAGCAGTGGAGCTGCGTCCCCGTCACCCGGCCGCCCGCATGGCTTATGCCTCAAAATAATTACACGGAAACTGTATTCTTTTAATCACTGCCTGGCCCATTAGTTCCAACCTCTTATTGGCTAGCTCTTACATATTGATCTAACCCATTTCTAATATTCTGTGTAGCCCATGAGCTGGCTTACCAGGGAAGATCTTAACCTGCGTCTGTCTGGAGAGGGAGAATCATGGCGACTCTCTGACTGGGCTTCTTTCTCCCAGCGTTCTGTTCTGTTTACTCCACCCACCTAAGGGCTGGCCTATAAATGGGCCTAGGCAGTTTCTTTATTATTTAACCAATGACCTTCCTCCATCAGGTTCTGAGTAGTCTAACTGCTACCCTTCCCAGCTCCGTGTGGAGGCATGGATGGTACTTCCAGTCACTGGCTTATACTCCCCTCCTTACTACTTGCCAGCTCCATGCCACTTACCATGGAGATCCAGACTCCTCTGGCCCCTGTCTGGAGGCCTCCTTAGGGTACCCCAGGGCCTCATGAAGGTCAAAAGAAACTTCTCTAGAATGGGGCAACACCTGGGGTGGAGCAAGAATGCGAGACGGTTCCGCACAGTTCCAGGAGCCCTCTCACCTGCCTAGGGACCCACCTGAGTGCAGTTCCCTGGGAGTCCCTGCAGGATTGCTTTCACAAACGCTCCAGGAGAGGATTATTGCCTCTGAAGCAGAGATGGCTGCAGCGAGCTCTCGGGATTCCCGATAGGCTTGGGGATGGAGACCAGAGAGCCTTCAGATGGCACATGTTAGCAGAAGTAGCCCGGGTATACCAGACATAGGAGGACTGCTCCTCCACCTAGAGGAAACCCGTTTCCCCATTGTTTCATGAAGGATCTTTTGTGTGTGCATATGTGTGTTCACATGTATGCATGTGTGTGGAGACCAGATTTCATAAATTTTTAGATTTTGAAATACATATTCATATATACGTATCTTGGAGATAGGGCCCTATCTAAATATGAAATTCTTTTCTCTTTCTTTCCTCCCCTCCCCTTTCTTGGTTTTCTGAGACAGAGTTTCTCTGTGTAACCCTGGCTGTTCTGGAGCTCACTCTGTAGAGACTCAGTCTCTGCCTCCTGAGTGCTGGAATTAAAGGGGTGTGCCACTCCCAGCCCCACACTCTGTTGCTTCTAAAACAGCTTATGGGACTGGGGAGATGCTCAGTGGGTAAAGTGCTTGCCATAGAAGAATTCGAATCCCCTGAACCCACATAAAACCAAACACAGCGGTGTTTTTCGTAATCCCAGTGTTCTGCAGCAGAGAGAGAAGAACTCTCAGAAGTTGGAGGGCCAGCTGGCTTGGCAAAACCAATAACAGATCCTATCTCAAACAGTGTAAAGGTGACCCTTGACATTTGCAATGTGGCATGTGTACACACACATACAGGACCATGTACACATACTGTATGCACATACAAAATTAAAAAGTAACTTATAGCCTGAAAGTAATTACATACATGTTTATATATAAAAACATAATAAAGAATGAATAATATTATATCTATCTATCTATCTATCTATCTATCTATCTATCTAGCCTCATCACGTAACTCTGGCTGGTCTAGAACTTGCTATGTAAACCAGACTGTTCTCCAAATCAGCAGAGATACCCCTGCCTCTGCCTCCCTAGTTAGTGCTGGGATTAAAGGCGTGCTCCCTCACTCTTGGCTAATAATTTTACACATGAAACAGTTTTGCGATAATACGGGATTTTGATTTGTGGCATCATCATGTCATTGCTCAAAAAGTTTTGGGTTTTGGAACATTTTGGACGCTGGACCTGAGTTATCCCGTGAGATATTTACTTTGTCTCAGTCTTTCTCCCAGTTGCTAGTTTCTTCTGGAAGCAGAGACTGACTGCCTTCTCTGTAGCTGGTTCCACTCTGGATCCTCAGCTCTGCATCGTTTTTCTTTCCCAGGGTGCAACAGTTAGAAGAAGAAAATACTGATCTGAGAACAACGGTGGCTCGACTGAAGTCACAGACGGAGAAACTGGATGAGGTGGGCGGGGAGGGGTGGGCTCCTGGGGTGGGGTGGGGGTGAGATGAGGGGGTACTCCCGGAGACATGGTGGTCAGAGAAAGCCTTTTGGTCATAGTCTCTGGAATACTAAAGCGTTTCACTTCAGAGGAAAAGGAAATGCAGGGTATGGTGGCACACACCTGTCAATCGTCACACCTCAGGCGGTGAAGGCAAGAACATCAAGAGTTCAGGGCCATTGTTTGCCACATCATGAGCTTTTAGGCTAACCTAGGGTACATGAGAGTTTTGTCTTTTTTAAATAAATAAATATTTATTTATTTATTATGTATACAATATTCTGTCTGTGTGTCTGCCTGCAGGCCAGAAGAGGGCATCAGATCTCATTTCAGATGATTGTAAGCCACCATGTGGTTGCTGGGAATTGAACTCAGGACCTTTGGAAGAGCAGGCAATGCTCTTAACCACTGAGCTATCTCTCCAGCCCTGAGAGTTTTGTCTTAAACAAATTTTTTTTAATTAAAAAGGAATAAAATGTGAATAATGACTTTCTGAATATACAAAATTTCAAGTTTTCTACAGTGAAATATAATCTGTATTATATATTATTATAAATGCTTTATATTGTGGATTTTTTTTTTTTTTGAAGATGGTGTTTGGGCTAACAGCTTCTTCTCAGGCTCTGCCTAACACCACTGAAAAACATCTGGGACATTTCCTAGGGTATTTCCTGCTATGTTTCTAGAATGTTCTTTGAGGGCATTCCCCAAGGTGGCTGCTCTGCCCGTCCATTTTCCACACCAAGGTCCTCCAGAGCACTAGGGCCCTCTGTGAATGGTTGCCCTGACGAGGTCTGCCTGACTCTAGGAACGGCAGCGCATGTCTGACCGTCTGGAGGACACCAGCCTACGCCTCAAGGACGAGATGGACCTTTACAAGCGCATGATGGACAAGCTGCGGCAGAACCGCCTGGAGTTCCAGAAGGAGCGGGAAGCGACGCAGGAGGTGAGTCACGGGACAGGTTCCTAGGGCTCCCGTCGCTGTCTCTGCTGCAGCCAACAGGCTTCTCTCCCTCACAGCTCATTGAGGACTTGCGGAGGGAGCTGGAACACCTGCAGATGTACAAGCTGGACTGTGAGCGGCCAGGTAGGGGCCGCAGCTCATCTGGCCTTGGAGAGTTCAACGCCAGAGCGCGAGAGGTGGAACTCGAGCATGAGGTCAAGCGTCTGAAGCAGGTAGGCTGCAGAGCCACTGTCCAGGGGCTTTGAAGAGCGACCGAGGGAGCCATGAGGAGCAGCTCGCCTCCTGTCTGCTCTTCTCAGCAGCCTGATTGCCGGGGCCTGTCATCCCATCCCACATTCGGCAAGCTGCTCACCTCTGGTTACAGTAAATGGTCCTTGGGCTTTTAGGCCCCTGTCCTGTCCTGGGTGTTGGGATGAGGAAACCATCCCCAGGCTGCAGGTTCAGGTCTGGCTGCGTTGGGGCCTCTGGCAGACAGGGCCTAAGCTCCTTCACCCAGGCAGACGTCTAGTGGCCATCTCCTGCAGTACACCCATCCCTCACCCACTCAGGAGGGGCTCCCAGGTCCCTGGGGTGAGCTATAGGCAAGAATTGGAGGGGGCACCTATGTCTGCTGCCTTCAGTGTGTCTTGAAACAGCTACCACTAAGGCTGTAGGAGGAGCCAGGCAAACCAACTGTCCTTCCTGCAGAGAATCCAGAATGGCACCCCCTTCAGCCAGGTCCAGGACTGCAGGTTGAATAGTGGATAGTGCTCCCCATAGGACCCAAGCGGGGAAAGACTTCTGCCTTCCTGGCTCTCCCAGGCAGGGCTGCAATTCCCCTTCTAACTGAGGACTGTGGCATGCCACACCTCTGGGCCAGGCCTCAGCTCTCTGTGGCCCTGCAGAGGCCGTGTGGCCTGTAGGCCTGCTGGCCTAGCCGTGGCGCACTGAGGGAGATGGCCTGAGGACACAGAGAGGGAGCTCTGGGTCTTAGCTCGTGTGTTCTTGCTCTGTTCCCACAGGAGAATCACAAACTGCGGGATCAGAACGATGACTTGAATGGGCAGATCCTGAGCCTCAGCCTGTATGAGGCCAAGAACCTCTTTGCCACCCAGACCAAAGCCCAGTCTCTGGCTGCAGAAATCGACACGGCATCTCGCGATGAGGTAGCCTTTCCCTTCATCCCCTTGGACGCTCACACTGGTGTCTGGTCTCCATTCTGTGGGTCCTGTCCCTAGCCCCCATCTGCTGGGACCATGAACCCCAGGCTACACAGGATCTGAAAGGTAGGCTAAGGCCTGGCCCCAATAGTCCTCCGCTTCCTGCTCACAGTAATGGCAGAACTGAGCAGGAGGCAGCGCGGGGAGGGGCTTAGACCTCTTTCCTTGAGTGGAGCTCAAATCAGACATCCTCCTGGACTTAACCCACCTGGATGGTAGTCAGACTTTTTTTCAACATCTGCTTTTGCACGTTTACCTGGTCTCTTAGCATGCGGCTTCATAAACACTTCCCTGTGACATGTAGAAATAACCACAGGGTTAGCGGCGGGAAAGGGGCCCAGCTCCCAACACTATAGGCCATCTTTTCTGCCTCAAATACAAAACACTCAGCTGCATTTAAGTGTGAAACAGACCCTGTGTACCCAAGTCTTGCCTCCATCTGAGACTCAGAGCTAAGGGCCAACCTCTGGCGGCAAGGCGATCCAGGAGAGCAGGTAACTGTAGGGTTGGGACAGCAGTTGGGCTGCACCTAAATGTCGTGGTGAAAGCCACTGAAATAGGCGGGGCTGGAGTGAGGAGGGCACTGGACAGAGGAAAGACTAGCAGCCCCGGGCATCTTCTGGGCCCGGGGCCTGTACCCATTAGTCCTGATTATAAGTACATCCAGCCAGTGTTCCCAGTCTTTGTGAAGATTTCCCCATGCGTTAGCCCCTCTTCAGGTCATTGATATTGATATTGCCTTCAGGCTGATCTGGGCCCCTCTGTCATTGGTCATTGGCCCACCATAAGCCCAGCCTGGACCCAGCTTCTGACCCACCTTTCTTATTCCCTTCAGCTAATGGAGGCCCTGAAGGAGCAGGAGGAGATCAACTTCCGACTGAGGCAGTACATGGACAAGATTATCCTGGCTATACTGGACCATAACCCCTCCATCCTGGAGATCAAACACTGAGCCACGGCTGGCTGCAGAGCGGCCATTGGACCTGGGACCTAGGGGTAGGCCTGCCTGCAGATGAAGATGCAGGCAGGACCCAACACTCACTCTGTAAATGTACCTCTGACCACCCTGTGTGTGTGTGCTGGTGTGTGCGCTGGAGACTGCACACACAGGCAGAGGAGTGAGCTTGGGGCCGTGGCTGTGGGTGACAACCCGTGGTGAGCAGCGTGTGCACTTTGCAGCCCCTTTGTGAGGCGCCGAGGGGGCTGGCTATGGGAGGGACACTCAGGAGTTACAGCAAGGACTGGAAGCTCGCATTTAGCATACTGATGAAATGATTCTACCTCTGTGGATAAGGGTTAGCAGACGCTCTCAGGAGATGTGTCGTCCATCCCATTCCCCCCCCCCCAGAGTGGGGACAAAATTGTTACATTCTCCAGAATTTGGTGTCCTTGCCAGCCTTTCTGGCTACCTTTCAAACCCAGGTTTTTTAATCTCAGAGGAGGAAGGGGTGTTTGTGGGTAGCCCTCTGGGGTGCAGGTAAACGGGGTCCAGTGGACTCAGGTCTACAGCTGGTGTGCACTGTCCATGAATCCTTTGTAGTTTTCCATGTCCTTCCCAGCCTTGCTTTCCTACCTCCCCTTTCTGGTTTGGCTTCAGTTTGTTTTGAAGACAGGAAATAGCCGGGCGGTGGTGGCGCACGCCTTTAATCCCAGCACTTGGGAGGCAGAGGCAGGCGGATCTCTGTGAGTTCGAGACCAGCCTGGTCTACAAGAGCTAGTTCCAGGACAGGCTCCAAAGCCACAGAGAAACCCTGTCTCGAAAAACCAAAAAAAAAAAAAAAAAAAAAGACAGGAAATATACACAGCATTCACTTGGGGGTGGAAGAAAGGCCAAGAAAGGTGGAGTGCCCAAGGCAGGTATTAACACTGGGGGCCAAAGGGAGTGATTGCCTGGGAGACACGTGTTCCCATGGCTGCGTCTTAACAGTGTACAGATGCGCCTTGGGGAGGGCAGGTGGGGGGAGGTAACACGCCCCTTCTTGCAGCTCTCAGGCACACCTGAACCTGGTCCCCCACTAGAGAGCAGGCTCTGCTGCTAGGAGGACCTGTGGAGAACACTGGGGGAACCTTAGTCTTCCGTGCTGTGAATACGTGGTGGGCATTCCCTCCCGCCCAGATTTTTTTTTTTACGAATGTGATCTTTTGTTGAGGCATCTGGGCATAGATGCTGTGCCTGAACTGTTGCAGTTCATCTCAGTTTATATGGTTTGTGATCGGCTCCCTCTTCCCCGGTGCAGATAAACACGGACGGTCTAAGTCTTCCCCCGTCGATTGTTTTCTTGAGCACATCTTGAGTAATAGAAAGGAAGGTCTGGAGATGTTGGGGTGGCTAGTGAGCAGCAGGGGTTCAGTGGGGGGTAAAGAGGGGACAGAGGAGGGCTGTGGCCGGTTGCCTTTCAGCCCCCTCACTGTGCTGCCCTTGGCTCTGCAGATCTGTTTTAATTGTGCGCACAGAGTTGTCTTGTGCTGTGTAGATGGCGGGTGGGTTGCCTTGCCCTGGGCTGCCTGGGTAAGCCACACCAGGAAGACAGGAAGGCTTGATCTTAAGGTGCAGGTCTCCTTGAGCATTCCCTGGGTCTAGGAAGACAGAGCCAAGGGCAGCTAGGTAGGGAGACTTGAGGATGTGTCAGTAGGAAGGTTGATCCAGGTGTCGTGCTGGCGGGAATGGGGCAGAGGCCAACTGAGTGTCGGTCCTGTCTGTGGGGGCTGCCTCGGGGATGGGTGCTTTGTACTTGAAATTGTATGGGCCTCCAGTTTCACTGGTGTGTAAGTCTCCAGAGAGGCCACAGAGGCCAGTGTCACAGCGGAACAGAGGAAGAAGGAACTTCTGTCAAGGCAACACACAGGCAGGGCTTTTGGCCCACATTGTTGGGCTGCAAGAATAGGCTCCCTGAGGAAATGCCAAGTTTGGAGGCCCCCATGGACGTGGACCCTTACTGTAGGCCTTTGGAAGTTGACTTCTGAGGGCAGGACTAGCTTCCAGGCCTCACACACCTCAGCCAGAATACACTTGAGAAAACTTGTTAACTTGGCCTAGATCATGTGTTGTTTCTTGTAGTGGTGGCAGTAGGTTTTTGTTTTAGTTCTGGAGACAAGGTCTTGCACTGTAGCTCTGACTGCCCTGGAATCACGGTAGGCCTCTTGCCTTAGCCTCCAGAGCGCTGAGCTTACAGGCCTGAGTCCCCACTCCCAGTTCATTTTTAAAATGTTTTTCTGGGCTTAAAAGCCCGGGGCTCCTAGCATGACATCACTCTTGAGAGATCGCAGAACTCTCCTTGGTTGGGAGAGTCTGACTTCTGTTCTGCCTCCCTGGCTCACTTTCCTTTTGGTTAGATTTGAATTTCAGATAAACAAGTGGTTTTAACGTTTAGAATCACGATGTTCCAAGCCATGCTTGGTACTTTGGGAGCTTTTTACTATTCTGATCCTCACGTGTTCTAACAGTTGGTAGAGCTGTGGCCCAGGCCTCGGAATGCTTTAAGAATGCCCCAGGTGATACTAACTTAGCTAAATGTTCTCTGACGGGGTATTGCTTTTGCCAGATCAGACGACTCCCTCGGGGAAGGGTCAGCAGTGACCTGCCAGGATCTGAGGAGGCTGGGGCGGTGGAGCAGATGCGCCTTTTATGTGATGCTAAGCGTCCTTGTGTTCCATCAGAAGCCAAACAGAGTGAACTAATGTGTTCCTGTGTCTGTTTCCTTTTAGCTCAGAATTAGCTGGGTTTTATTTTATTATTTATTTATTTTCTTTTGGTTTTTTTCGAGGCAGGGTTTCTCGGTAGCTTTGGTGTCTGTGCCTGAACTAGCTCTTGTAGACTAGGCTGGTTTCGAACTCACAGAGATCCACCTGCCTCTGCCTCCCGAGTACTGGGATTAAAGGCGTGCGCCACCACCACCCAGCTTGGGTTTTATTTTGAACTGGTAGCTTTCCTTAAGATTCTACAGAAGAAATTCCTTTTTAAAATTTTATTTTTGACACGCCGAAAACACAAAGCTCAAGAACCAAGCAGAACACCAGGACTCGAGACTGGGTTCACCAGTTTGGCTGCGTGCTGGAGTCACCCGAGGAAGTTCTGAAAAAACATCTGATGTTGGAGGGCTTGGGAGTGTGGCACAGGGGCAGAGTGCCTGGTGCGGGGCTTAGTCTCTGGCTGTGTGAAAGGAGCTGGTGATCGGACCCACCCCGAGTCCCTCTGACTGGCGGCGTGGGGAGCATGGGTGGCCCAGCACCCGTGTGTGCACCGCTCTTCCCGTGCCGTTCATGTGCAGCTCAAGTAGAGAAGTCACATGAATGTCTGCAAGCTCGAGCAGGGCTGTCTGAGAAGCTTGTCTTAGACTGAGGTGATGGAAGGTGGATGGCTTTGGGTAATTATGCCCCAGGAGAGAGTCCAGCTGCTCTCACTAAGCCTGGACATCTGTATCCCCTAGTGGCTCCCTGCCTGGGATACCCAGAGTCGCAGGAAACAGGTGCCAGCTGTCGAGCCCATTGCAAAGTGGGGGCAGGTAATGAGGTGAGAGCGTCAGGTGCAGTGGCCTCTTGCCTCTGTGGCTGAGGGTGTCCCAGTTGCTTCTGTCAGTGTCAAATCATCCAGTTCACACCGTGGAGGCTCTGGGTGATACTCCTATGGGTAGTCTGTGATCGTGCTGGTTCCAGTGGTCCAGGGGATGTTGTTACACACTGGGCTCTGTAGGGGATCTGTAGGCTCTTCAGCAAGGCCCCCGGAAGCAGGGGGAATTACTCCGTGAGGCATTGGCAAATTTCCACTTATGTAGACATGGCTGATGGGACCTGGGAAAGGTTTAGGGTAGTCACCAGGCCAGCCCAACAGATACCCAGTGACTCTGTAGAAGTTAGGTGAAGCTCCTTAGGGCTTCAACGCTGCCCCTTCTTCCCAGTCTTTCCTTCTACCCTCACTGGGGTCCAAGGACTTGCCTCTGGTGGCTCTTCAGGTTGGTACCACTAACGTGTTCACCAAGGGGCCTCAAGTTAAGAGTGGCCAAATCTTGACAGGACCTCCCTGTCCTGCCTCCTGTCTTGACTTGACTGTGCACGGATGGCTATGTTGGGGAAGGTGGGGCCAACCTGCCCTACCTTCAGGGCAGGACAGCTCGTGGCTCTGCCGTCCCAGCTGCTCAGCTAAGAAAACAGCCACTTCTAGAAGGCTTTGTTTCTGAAAGCATAGCAAGGTGACAGCCCTTGTCACCCTATTCACCAGGAGCTGGGTATCTTTGATGTACTGTCCTTGTGGGCTCCTCTTCCCATCGTGACTGTAATGTAGGGATGTCTACCCCAGAGGTACCAGCTTGGGAGTGAGGGGAGGGAGGTAACATCCCATGCCGCCTCTCTGATGGCCCTGTCTCTTGCTGGGGCCATCTGCTTTCCTGTTCTGCACAGGCTGGGTTTTGTCTGCATGGTTTGGGGTCCTTGTGCCTTTTTTCCCTTGTGGACCACACAGGATTCTGTTATCCACTGCCCCCTTTTGTACACCCCCGTACCCCTCTCCCCAGTCCAGTGTGTACTCGTGTGCAGCCATGTGCCTCCAGTGAGGCCAGCTGGCAGACCCTGCTTCCCCATAGATCCCCCAGCCTCTGTTGACTTGGTAACTCTTGTACAGGATCTTTTGTTACAGTCTTAAGCACAGGGAACACTTAGTCCCTGTGTACCTGCAGCTAGTTTAGAAGCTCTGCGTCCCAGACAAGGGTAGCTTTGTGTAGGCCAGCTTCTTCCACAAGCCTCGTCTGTGTGGGTGTGGATATTTATAGAAGACAGATCACCTTTAACCCCGCACTGGCCCCAGCAGGGGGTTACAGGTCTGCCAGACCCCATGCATGGCTCTTCTGGAGGAAGCCCCAGCCATGTGGTTTCCAGTGCTCTGCAATACATTTGGGTTTAGGGCCACTGTGTCTGGTGTCTCCCCCCATCCCCATGTGTGCTGAAGGAAGTCATTTGCTACTGTCCCTGCCTACTGTTATCACCTGTCCAGCCCTTCCTTGTCTGCTGGTGCTCAGACCAGAGTGCCGTTACTCACCAGACTGATGTCAGGACCTGGACAGGACAGGACAGCGTGTGCCGAGGACACACAGCCTGCTGGCTCCCAACTTCAGCTCTTTGCACTCTGGGGCTGGGCCTGCGGGGGCCCAGGTGGAAGAAGCTACCAGCGATAGGTTCTGATTTTCCAGGAATTCCATCTGGGGCTTTGCCCCAGAAGCCAGTAATTGCAAATGGCCTTAGCTTTGGGGTTGGAAAGGAACTTCCACTTTAGACCCCAGGGAGGGGAGAGGGGTGAATCCCAGGCCCTGAACTGTTTGCCTCCAGCCTGTTCTGTCCTGAAACAGGCTTTCAGCGCGGGCACCTTCCAAGGAACTGTAATGTACAGACCACAGTGTAAATAAATAGTTGGCTTTTTGTTCCTGACTTGAGTGAATTTCTGTGGGGACATGAAATAGGAAAGGGGATGGAGGTGGTGGAGGAAAGGCAGGCTTGTGTTCTGGCTTCAGGGTGACATTTCTCTTAGGAAAAAGTCTTTATGGTGAATAACTGAGGTGGTTAGTGCTGCCCCCTAGAGGGAGAGCATAGCAGGGTCTGGCTGCAGTCAGCCCTGGCCTGCTTTTCCTAGAGATGTGGCTCACAAACTCCCATGTTAAATCTCCCCCCCCCACACACACACACACCCCCCCCGCCAGTTCCAGCCTCAGGACTGTGATTGAAAACTGTCCTCCTGCAGCAGTGTTCTCTCTCAGTGAGGGCTTTCCAGGGCTCACAGTGTCCCTGGGTCATGCTCCTCCCGTCATCCACTTTGACCATGCTCAGGTGCCCCTACTTAAACTGCTTTCCCTGGCAAGATGAATTGTGCTATGCCATGGATCACCGTGGCAGCTTAGGGTTGTGTGCTCCAGGACCCAAGATTTCTACCCTTTTGAAATGTCAGGATAGAAGAGTTCACTGGTCACCAGGCCGGGTATCTTGGCCCATATATCCTCCCCACGCAGACCCTGTGCTGTGGGAGCTCTGGGGTGGACAGGTGACAAGTTTACCTGCCTGCTGGGCCCACAAGGCCACTGTCAAGTGCAGACTTGGAGGTTCTGCACTTCTCTCCTCAGTGTGGTCTTTTACCTGGGGCCTCCACACTGACAAATATATAGGATAACCCAATGAAGTTAACTTGACTAAATTTGAACTATTGGAACTATATTACACCTTTATGGACCCAAATAAGGCCATCTTCAGTCCACAGGTACATTGTCTCTGGAAGCTACAACTCACAGCCTCCACTGAAGGCGTCATTGTCTCTGCTACAGTACTGGAAGGCATGGGAGGAAGCTCAGCAGATGGAGATGGGTCCTCCCTTGGTTCACCAGGGCCTCCCAGGTGGCCAGACTGGCAGCCTGATCCAGGCCCCTGGAGCATGAGGAGTTTGCTGCCTCTAGACCTGCACTCAGGTGGAACCAGCGTCTTGACTGCTGGACAGAAAATAATTTCAGGATAAGTTCATATGAAACAGCTGGGTTTATTAAACAGAGATGGCAATCAGAGGTCTCAACGTGTTTGAAACAGCCTGGACATTGAGAGAATGGGCAGGAGATGGGCCTCAAGGATCTTAACATTGTAGCTATATATGTCATTTTGTGGCTTTTGAAATTACAGTGGTCAAAGAGTATAACTTAGAAAGTAGGCTGTGTTTAAAATATACATGTAGGCTGGGCATGGTGGCACATCTTTAATCTTAGCAATTGGGAGGCAGAGGCAGGTAGATCTCTTAGGAGTTCACAGGCAGCAGGGGCTGCACTGTGAGACTCTCAATCAGTTTTTGTTATGAGTGCTGGGAATTGAACTCAGGTCCGCGCAAGAGCAGTCAGTGCTCTTAACCACAGAGCCATCTTTCCAGCCCTGTGATAAATATTTTTTCAGTTCATGTTTGCTTTATCTACAGCACAGAGCTCACAGAAGCTGGGTACATGGGGGTCACTGTGGGCCAGGTAGAGTTGAAGCGCTGGTTCACAACAGATGAGGACACGGAGCCAGTCCGGGGACCCAGCTTGCCAGTCACCCAGAATTCCTGCTCTGCTGATAAGGAGGATCATCACGGAGCAGGACTGGACTTGCTCAAGTGAGGGAGGGACTGCTGTCCTGGAGAGGCATCAAGAAGGCAGAGCACACATGGAGCCCTGACGCTGGGGCACCTCTCCCTAACGGCTGTACAGAGGGTGTGGAAGGGGTAGGTATCCAAGAGCAAGAGTGGGGAGCTGGCAAAAACGCACCTGGGGCTCACTCGGGAAGAACAAGACAGGTCTGGCAAGGTTAGGGACCCACTGCAACCCAGCTTAACTGTCTGGGTGGGCGAGGGTGTCAGCAATTGACCACATTCCTGGGTAAACAAGGCCTAGGCCCAGCATTTGGTCTGTGCTGCTTGGCAGTTGCCAGGCAACTGGTAGTGGGGTACTGCGACTTCCCTTTCCACCCTGATCACCTGGTTCTTGTTCCAAGTTCCTGGTTTATGAGCTACCTTTGGTGTCACTGTAAGCACGACTTCTGTTTTTAAATTTTTTTTAAGTCGGGCATGGTGGTGCATGACTTTAATCCCAGCACAAGGAGGCAGAGGCAAGCCAATCTTTGAGTTCAATGCCCACCCAGTCTACAAAATGAGTTTAAGGCCAACCAAAGCTACAAAGAGAGTCCTTGTTTCAATCCTTCCCAATAAATAAAAGTTTTGACGTATTGGAGGTTTCTTCTTGGTGTGTTTGTATGTATATATGTGTATGTTCTTACGTGTGGATAGTGCAGGTAGACATGCCACAGTGCATGTCTGGAGGTCAGCAACCGTGGGTATTGGTCCTCATCTTCTACCATGTTTGAGAAGTTCCTTTGTTAGCGCCTGCGCACACCATGCCCACAAAGCTTCCAGGTGTCTCCTATTTCTGTCTCCTGTCTCACTGTAGCAGCGTGGGATCACAGACACTACTCAGGCTGGCTTTACAGGGGTTCTTGGGCCTTGAACTCACATCCTGACACTAGCATGGCACTTAAGAGTGCCACAGCACAAACTCTGAGCCCACTTCATAGTACAGGTTACAGGGTGACGCTGTTGCCTTGGAGAATACGATGACCCAAAGGAGAGCGGTCTGGTCGGTCTACAGACCCGGGAAAAATAGTCGGCTGTTTAGAGCTTCAAACAGTGGGCTCAGGTGCATGCTTGGCAGGCTTTCCCGTCTCCCCGTCACGTGTGTCTTTCCCTAAAGGAACCCACCTGAGCAGAACTGGCTCCTGATGTCAGCCAAGCTGAGTTCTTTCTGCCCAGAAGCCCCATAGGCAGCCCTCACTGTCTGCCACTGCAGGGTCACATTCAGGAAAAGCCTCCCATAGCCTGCAGCAGCTGGGAGTGATACCTTCAGAGGATTCTGCCTTCTCTGGGTCTCCCGATTAATCTCTTGATTCTGGTTCTCCTGGGAGCCCTTCTTTCCCCCTTCAAGTATGTTGGTAAGTACACACCAAGTCAGGAACGGTGGTACACCTGTGATCCTGGCGCTGGGGGCTGAAGCAGGCAGGAGAATCAGAAGTTCTAGGCCAGTCTGGGCTTCATGAGACCCTCTTTCTTTCTTTTCCTTTCTTTCTTAAAAAAAAAAAAATGGTAGCGGGGAGAAAAAAAATATACCATTAAATAGAAAAGTCAGGGAGAGACTATGCTAGCCAGAGTGTGGAAGGCGATCTAAAATGTCTGAAAGTGTAGCTGCGAACTCTCTAAAAGGTTGTGAGTTGCATCCTGTCCCTGCCCCAGTATTAGCAGACCTATTTTGAGCTCTGTGGTGTCTGGGAATTTGATCAACGGGAAAGGCATCAGGCTGCTATAGTACTAAAGGAAAAAGGGGTCAGGTTGGCCTTTCCCACTTCTGGGAACCAACCTAAAGAGTGAAAAATGAAGCAGCCTTTAGATTGCATTTTTATTGGTGTGCCCGTGTGTGGGCGTGGGCATGCCATGTAGTGTGTGTGTGGAGGCCAGAGAACAGCTTGTAGGAGTTGGTTCTCTCCACACTATGAACTCAGGTCGTCAGGCTTGGCATCAGATGCCTTTCCTCATTGAACGATCTCTCTAGTCTGTGTCCAGTTTTTGAGATTCTCAAATAGCCCTTGCTGGTCTTGAATTTCTGATCCCCTTGCCACCAGAGTGCTCGGATTGCAGTCATATGCATGCCCAGCTGCTTGTTCTATTTTTAATTCATTCAGGACCGGGGTTAATAGCTAACACCTATTTTATGGACGAAGAAACAGATTAAATGGTGGCAGTAGGGATGCTAGCCATGCTCTTGTATGTACTCGGCACCTCTACAGTTTTATCTCCTCCATGAAGTAAGCACTGACCTCCCACCTAGACTAGACATAAGGGCTGCATGTGACCTCCGCTCAGTGCACCCCTATCACCCCTGTGCTTTGCAGAGAGAATGGTTTAAATTTTCCAAGTCCGAGTACAGCTGGCAGGCCCTGTGCTGGCTGTGTCTGGCTGACCTCACTGCTGGATTCCATGAAGGCTAGCTGGGCTGGATCCTCCCTTCATATACAAAAATAAGCTCAGCACAGATTCAGAGGGGCCTAATATCCAGAAGAGATGTTTTAAACTATAACCCAGAAACAAACAAAAAGAACAAATAACCCAATTTACAAAGGACTTGAATGGGCGTTTCTCCAAAGACACACAAACGGCCAGCAAGCCCAGGAAATGACGCCACATCAGCCATCAGTGCACCTGTGATAGCCACTCTCCAAGCAATACAGTGATAGAGTGGCAAGTGCTGGCAAGGAGGTGAAGAAATCAGAACCTTGTGTGTGGTGGCGGGAATCTCAGATGGTGGAGCCATTAGGGGAACTGTGCAGATTTCCTTTAAAAACAAGCTGAGCATGCCTTTAGTCCTAGTGTTTGAGAGGCAGAGGAAGGCAGACCTTAGCAAGTTCAAGACCACTCTTGCCTACAAATCAAGAGTTCCAGGCCAACCAGGGCGACAGAGATCCTGAATCCAAACAAACAAAACAAAAATTAAAAATTCCTACATAACCCACAGTGCTGCTTTTGAGTGTGTAGCCAAGAGAACTGACAGAGGATCTCAAGTCAGCTTGCACACTTCCCACTCCAGTGCTGCTGACGACCAGAAAGGTCCACCGGGCAGCCTGGAGGTGATACGGGCAGTGGCAGCGCATGTTTTAATCCCAGCACTCGGGAGGCAGAAGCAGAAGGGTCTCTGTGAGTTCGAGACCACCCTGGTCTACAAAGTGAGTTCCAGGACAGCCAGGGCTGTTACACAGAGAAACCCAGACTTTAAAGGGAAAAACCAAAAAGTCCACTTAGCAATGAAAGATAAAGAGAATGTGGCATATGCCTACTTGAGACTAAGGCTCAGTCTTACAAAGCCAGGACATCCTTTTGGAAGGTACACCAGGAAACTTGAGGAGCTGACTGAAGTAAGCATCTTAGAAGCAGAAAAGAAAGATGGCTGTCAGGGACCTAGGGAGAAGGGGAATGGTGTCTAATGGGCAGGGTTTCTGTTGTGCAAGACAAAGCAGTGCGCCCTGCCTGGTGGGCAGCGTGGATCACAAGTTCCCCAGACTGCTGGGCTCCAGAGGCAGTTCAAAGCCCTGGGGCCAGGGAGTGTCAGCTCGGGCAACTCAGCAAGATCCAGTCTCAAAATATTATAAAGTAAAAAGAGCTGCAGAGATGATTCAGTGGTTAAGAGCACTTATTGCTCATGGAGAGGAGCTGGGTCCTTTCCCTAGCACGTACTCACATGTTGGCTCTCAATCATCCATAGCTAGTTCAAGGGAATCCCATGCCCTTTCCTGACCTCTGCTGGAGCAAGGCTTACACTTACACTTGGCGCGCATGCATACATGCATGCAAATAAATCTAAAAAAATAAATTTAAAAAACTTAAGAGAGATGGGGAGCAAGGGATAAACGTCAGTGTCAGAGCAGAGCACTTGTCTACATCCAAGAGATCGAGAGTTCAGTCCAAAACAAAAACGCAAAAAAAAAAAATCTGTAGCGCTATGTTGTACAAGGTACAAATGTCCAGTTAACACTGTAAGTAAATTTAACATAGTTATGATAACTGTGTTTTTAACACATACACATCAGTAAAGATATCCTTAGGTTTTACAAATCGCTCCAATTTTACACTTTTAAAAAGTTCTGCCCATAAATAAGGGTGAACTGGGTGAACTTACTGGATATAGCAGCGCAGGCAATAGCGCGAGCCCTTTGGGAGGCATTTCCTGCGCCAGGCTCTCCTGTGCTACTGCAGGTGTGCTCTTAAGAAGGCTGGGAACCGGGGCTTTCAACTGCCCTGCGGGCATCACAGCCCTGCGCCAAGAAAAGGGCTTCGGTCCCGCCCTCTCCTCCCTCTCGGAACAGGCACGGTGACCATAGGATCCAGGAACCTAATTTCCTTTAAAATTTTTAAACTAATTTTTAAATATTTAAATAATAAACCCAGGAACTAGGGATGTAGCTCAGTCGTAGGTGCTAGGTTAGCACACACGAAACCCAGGGTTCGATCCCCAGCACCCGGTAAAACGGGCACGGTGGCCCACGCCTTAAATCCCAACCCCTGGGAGATGGAGGAAGAAGGATCCTTAGTTCACTGTCACCCCCGGTTACAGAGTGTTTGAAGTCGGCTTGGGTTACGCGAGCCTCTGTCTACAAAATAAAAGACCAATAAAAGAAGTCGACAGTGGAATAAGCACTCACCCCCAAACCCTCACCTATTCCTTTCATAGACTTGAACAAAGCCTCACCAAATTTAAGTCCGTTTGTTCCCCAATCCCGGTCTTCCCTTGGTGTCCTTCTCCCCCGACCCCCATCTCAGTAGTCTCCCCCGCTTGGCCTCCGTTAATCCACCCGGCCTCCGCGCCGCGCACTGTACCCGCGGCTGGCAGGTTGGTTCCCCGCTATCGGGGCGCACAGACGTTCACGCTTAGATGGGGCTTCACGCACATCTCTGCGGCCTTTCCGGCTCAGGGAGGCGGACCCAGCGTGAGTCCCGGGCGGAGGGGGCAGCGGAACCGAGGCTTTACCGCGGCCTCTGAGCGGCGAACGGGTGGCTAAGCAGACACCGGGCAGAAGGAGGCCGGGAGAGCGTCACAGTCGGCTGGTGGGCGGGCTTTGAGCAGGGGCGGAGCTTGAAGAGAGGGCGGGGCTTAGCTATCTCCCCGCCCGCACTACCTCCCCTCCACTGAGAGCTTCCACTGCTAGCTCGGCTGTCAGGCGCGGTGGCCAAGTGGTAAGGCGTCGGTCTCGTAAACCGAAGATCGCGGGTTCGAACCCCGTCCGTGCCTGTGTTTGGAGACGAAACCTTCTTGGTACTCCTGTATTCTCATGTTAGTTTCGCTCTCCCAGCTGCTGTTTTTTGTTTTGTTTTTTCTTGTTCACGAGTCTTCCAGACCCTCCTTTACCCGTGCGCTGTCAGAGCACCCAACTCTGAACTCTTTACCGAGTCCCGCACAGTATCCTTCAGCTCCAGTACGGATCGTGCAGTGGGAGGCTTACCTTCATTCTGAGCGTTCGTTGCCTACAGCGTGCGTGTCTCCTCTTTGTCCTCTGCCCAGCCAGCTGCATCACCATCCCCTGGGCTCCTTGACCTTCTTCTGTACCTGGCTCCAGATAGTTGTGGTACTCCCAAGATATTTGTGGCACTCCCAAGTCATCTGTAAGATAAAGTCTGATCTCATCTGACAGGACCTCCAGGGCTTCAGATTTCTGGTCCCACTCTGTTTGTTGTTATTCTAGGGCAGGGTGAGCCACCACAATCTGCTAGCTTCTCTCTTTGAAACTATGCTATCTGGTAGCTATTTTTCCGTTGTTGTTTGTTTTGGTTTTGTTTTGGAGACAGGTCTAGCTATTTAGTGATGTAGCTCTAACAAGCCTGGAACTCCCTGTGTAGACCAGGCTGGCCTCGTACTATCTGCTCACCTCTGCCTCCCAAGTGCTGGGATTAAAGACGTGGGTTACTTTGCCTGAACCAAAATTTTCGATTGTAACACTTAGCATTGAACATACCACTCCAGTTTCATGAACAGAACTCCACCTCTTCATTTCAATCCCATCCTTCTGTTAATGTGGCTCCTCCCTCCCCTTTCCTTCCCATTCCTTCCCAACTAAAAGCATATTTCATCTCCTGCTCCTCCCTCTGCCCCTCCCTTTCATTCCTCCCCAGCTAAAAGCATATTTCATTCCCTTGGTCTTGTTGCTTAGTTGACCATGGGATGAACTGAGGATATTAGATATTTAGCATAAGGTCCTAGTAAGCGAAAGAGAAACACTTGGCTTTGGAAGCTGTCAGTGTCATCATGAAACTGTTACTAAATACAAAGAGAATTTGTTTCTGACAGTGCCATAGCCGGACAACCTAGACAGCAGGGATAGGATGGGGGGAAAGTCCTATACTCTCTAGTGTAGCTTTTACTCCTGCCCCTCCCTCTGGATTCCTAGTGAGAAGGCACTCCTAGACTGGACCGAGCTTTTCTGCCGTAACTGCAACAGAGAATTCTGACCCCACGGGGTGAGGAATGAGACAAACCAAAGAGGTACAAGGTCCAGAAAAGGTCAACATACCGTTACTGGGGAAACATGCACCTCCCCAAAGGTCAGAGGCAGGGGTCAAGCGTGAATCTCAGACCAAGGTCTGTGAGGTCAGAGGAGAGAGCTAAAGCAAGACAGGTTCTCGGTTAGGAACAGAATTTACCCTGTAAGCTAGTTGTGTCCAGACTGGCCCCGGGAAGCTTAGCGGGCCAGGGCAGACTGGCTTTGCTGAGTTTATGGCATGACCTCCATGAATACCTTACAGTCTCTGGGTTGCCGCTCCTTCCGTTGCTAAATTCTAAATGCTTCCCAAGGCCAGGAATGGGACTCTGTTGGTAGAGTCCTTGCATAGCAAGCACAAAGCCCTAGATTTGATCTCTAGCACCCCATAAACCAAGCATGATGTTGCAGGCCTGTAATCACAACCTGGGGAGGTGAAAGAAGGAATATCCCAAGTTCAGAGTCATCCTTAACTACCTAGGAAGTTTGAGACCAGCCTGGGCTACCCTGTTAAGGAAGGAAAGGTCTTTTCCAAATGCCTTGTGGCCTGAGGTTCTTAGTTCCCACCTTAGAGCTTGGGCCAAGCAAGGGACCTCAAGCAACCACAACCTCTTAATGACTGCCGTCTGTAGCAGTAGGTCTAACCATTGTAAGCCCATGGTAAGAACTATTTGACACCCGCCCCCTCCCCACACCAATCCAGTCAAAATCCTCCATGATGGCAGGACTAGAGCTGCAGGCCCTACTCTTCCTCCCTCCCAGAGTCCCCTGACCCAGTCGGTCCTTTCTCTGATCTACCCAGGGTCTAGAAACAAACCACATAGTGTTAGTTCTGTGACAGCGACAATGCAGCCACGATAGTTTGTTTGTGGGCAACTTAAGCTCCAGGAGATTTTAAGCAATACAATATACAGCTAGCCCTCTTTCTTCCTGTGTGAGAGAACACTATTTGACAGAATTTTGCAACTGTATCTTTTATGCCTCCTTCTGTGAGTTTTAATCCAATAGCCTGCCCCAGGGAGACATAGTCTCAAATCTTTTATTGTACAAAAAGAAATACAGATCTCCAAACTACCCAAATCAGGTGAGTGTGTTAATGAGCTCTAAGTGGTCCCTGGCTGTTCAGAGACTTTTAGCAGATGTTGGTAAAGCCTCTCTCATACCCCCTCTGAGTCACCACCACATAAACACAAGCAGCCATTTTCTCTGCTTCAGGCCTCTAGTTTGAGCTCTCATGCCTGTGCCTTCTCCTCCCAAGTGCTAATGGGCTTCTTTTGTATCTGTTAGCCTACTTTATTTTACTTTGCTTATTTTTGGTTTCTCGAGACGGGATTTCTCTGTGTAACAGCCCTGACTGTCCTGGAACTCTTTTTGTAGACCAGGCTGGCCTCCTACTTACAGAGATCCACCTGCCTCTGCCTCGGGAGTGCTGGATTAAAGAAGTGTACCATACACCACCATGGTCTGGCTTGTTTGCCTACTTTAAAATAAATGTATCGTTTAAGCTCCTGTCAATTAGTGGGACTTTTCTCCTAAGTCTCTCAGTTCCTAGTTGCAGGTGTGTGCCACCATGCTTATCTTCATCCTGTCCTTCTTTGAAACTCAAATATGATGATTCAGGGTTTGCATAAGCGGGCAGAGGTACTTTTCTTCCCCTTTTCCACAGTTCCCACAAACTCCGGGACAAATATATTCTCTCTCTTTTTTTTAATTTTAAATTTATTATGTATACAACATTCTGCCTCCAAGTATGCCCACACGCCAGAGGAGGGAGCCAGATCTCATTACAGATGCTTGTGAGCCACCTTGTGGTTGCTGGGAATTGAACTCAGGACCTCTGGAAGAGTAGCCAGTGCTCTTAACCACTGAGCCATCTCTCCAGCCCTTTAAATACTTATTCTCTATAGATGTTTATAGTAGCATACTCTGAAGGTTCAAGCCCATCCTTGGGGACAAAAGCTAACCTAAATCCACCAGCCAACTGGGCCATTTCATAGCCTCAGAATTGACAAGAGAAGTGATTTGTTTCAGGCTACCCAAAGTATTTTGTGGTTTGTTTTTCAAATTAGAGACTCATGTATTCCAGGCTAGCCTTCAATCTAGAACTCATGACCCTCCTATCTGCACCTCTCAAGGGCTGGAATTATAGGCATATAGCAGCATCACCTGGTTTTATGTGAGGTTGGGGATCAATCCCAGAGCTTTGGACATGTTTGACAAGCACTCTACTACCTGGGTTTTGCCTCCAGTTCCCAGATTTAGCCCTCTGCAGGAGAAGCGGAAAACTTCTCAGAAAAGCTCTTAGTACTGTGTCTTACTAAGACTCTTACATCCATGTCTTTGCTAGTTGTGGGCCAAGCAGGCACTGGACTTGTCTGATAGACATCTCTGCTCAGTGGGAAAACCAGATAGTTACCAAAGTCACCAGAATCAGCCACACTAGCCAAGGAAGAGACACAGACACGCTGGCAAAGGTTGCATTTTCCAGAGGTCCAGAAGGGTAGGAAGCAGGCGTAGACAGAGGTAAAGACCATCCCCCGTAGATGATAAGGTGTGGACTTTGGACCAGGTGGCACGAATAGAGGCTCATTTTGTGGATAGTTGCATACCCTTCCTAAAAGGTAATAGGTCACAGTGACCTACACCACACACACACACACACACAATTTGAGGGTAATAAAGGCAAGAATCAAACCAGGCCTCTAAGAGGCCTAGTGGTACAATCTCATAGTCCCAATTACTCAGCAAGCTAAAGCAGAAAGATCAAATGTTCAAGGCTTCCTGGACCACAGAAAAATATTCAAGGCAAATCTATGCAATTTACTAAGACCCCATCTCAAAAAAAAAAAAAAAAAGAGAGAGAGAGAGAGAGAAGAAGGAAAAAAGAAAAAGAAAAAACTGTTTTAAGGGACAAAGATATAGTTCACTACTAGTGTACTTGTCTGTCATGATACCCTCAGTTCCATTCCCTGTACCATTAAAACAAAACAAACAAAAAACCTGTCTTAAATGGCAAGAGCAAAGAAGAGACTTGTAGAACTCTGGCCAAAGGCTTGGCCTTCCAAGGGTTCTAGAATCTCCCAAACATCTACTCTGCTCGTAGAATGTTATTCAGACACTCCCAGGTCGGCAGTAATATTGTGTGGACAAGGTTACCAATGATCCTTCCCTTCCTGCCACTGGATCTAATCAAGCTGGGGAAAGTCACAGAGGAAAATGCTTTCCAACTTGCCATTGAGCAAACAGGTCCACCGCAAGGAAATTACATGTACAAGTCTATGTGGGCAGTGGGGAATTGAAACACTTCCACGCGTTGATAAAAAATCCCGAGTGAGCTTTCCTGCTGTGAAGAGTATTCCTGGCTTTGAGGGTTTCTCCCTCATAAAACTATCTGGGCCAAGAGAAGAGAATCGAAGTAAATTGCTAAATATGGAGTGTGTGTGGTGTTGTGGGGGGGAAGAGCCTCATGCTGTCCTTGGTCACAGGTTCTTTGCAGCTCTTTGTTCTCTCTGGACACAGGTAATACCAATCCTTAAAACAATTAGATTTAAAAACTGTTACCTGCTGTTTCAGTTACCTAACTATCTCCCACGTGACCATCTGCTAGTGGGAGGTGCAGGGGGCAGCTGGAGCCCTTGCAAAGATGGAACAGCCCCTACCTTGTCTGGGTCCCTTTCTGTCCCTGGAGACAGGACCAGTCTCACTGCCTGTGAGATGTTTGTTGAGTTCCTGTGCTCAACTTTCCTATAGGGCCACCTTAAGAAGTAATGGACCTGCTGGCTGGCGGTGGAGAGGAGGTGCCTGCAATGTAATGAGAAGACCAGAGCCCGGGTAACTGCCTTTCTCTTGTGTGTTGTGGTCTTGCATCCTGCCGGTGGCTACCCCAAATTTGTAGAATCTCCTTTCTTGTCCAGCTTTGATTCCATTGATGGGATTAGGCGTCCTCCCACAGCCATGTCCTTTGATGTGGTCGGGGGTAGCAGGGGGATTTCAGGCCCAAGTAGCAACTCTTAATCTCTGGAGGGCTTTGCCGGAATCAGTGCTTGGGTAAACAAACCCATTACATCCCTGCCCTTTCATTCCGCCAGAACACTGGCTCCTCTAGGCTCCCGAGTCTCACAGATCCCCGAAGGGTTTGTCAGAGAGCAATAATACAAGGGAAGGGAACGCAGAGTACCTCCATCGGCAACCATGCCAGGTTATCCTTTCTGCCTCTCTCATCCAGGCTCCGAAATAATGGGGATTACAGAAGCCGGAAACCTGAGCCCCGTCCCCTTTAGGACACGGTGCCTTCTGCCGTCCAGCCCTTCAAGAACCGTTGTCTTTGGGCACCTGTCCCTGAGCATCTGTCTGTCCTAACCGGGGATAGGGGTATTGCGAACCTCGGTGCCAGATACAGAGAAAGCGCTCAGCCCCGCCGCAAGATTTAAAGCATGCTTTGGGTAGTGGAGCCAGAAAAGAGAAGATAGGAAAGTAGCCAATATCCAGAGCAGAAGTAGTACGATATTAAAGTCAAATGACTCCAAGCCTCCACCTGAAGATGGTTAGGAAACTCAACCTCGGTGGTTATTTGGCTTCTCTATGGCCCCTGGAATCAATCCTCGGCCGACTTGTTTTGGCAGAAGCCTACGGATGGTCCACACCTGACCCGGATTATGAACACACTCGCGTGAGGACAGAGAGGGAGGAGACAGGGAAACAGGTAACCTATCTGTATCGCAGCTTCTCGGTCTCACCCTTAAAGGAACCCAGCTTTTCAAGAGGTTCTCTCCCCGGGAACTACGCCGGGTACTTTAAATGTATCATCTCCTGGGTTTGCCACGAAGCCTCTCAAAGGCTGTCCCTGCCTAGGTTGCGGGTAAGGAGGCTGAGGCCCACTGCAGGGCGCTACACCGCGGCGGGGGCGCGGCCCGAGAGCATGGCGGCCGGCAGGGGGCTCCCGGCGCCGGTCTTCGCGGGTGGAAGCGCCCGCAGCGGATCGGACCGGCCAGAGGAGGAAAAGGGAAAATTACTGGGGTTCGGGGGGTAGGAAGAGCTGTGTGACTGGGTGGAAGGTAATCGAGACTGTCGAGTCGGGCGTCTAGCGTCCAGATCCTCAGTCCGGGGCGACTCTGGAGGGGTACTTCCCCACCCCACTTCCCGCAAGGTCTTCCCGCCTGAGCTGCGAGCCGACGAAGGCGGTCTCGGTCGGGGGCGGTGCCGGTGAGGGGCGGGCAGAGGGCGGGCTGGGGCGGAGCGCGGACCGCTGGGCTCGAGGAGGCTGTGCTGGGCGGACGCTGGTCGTGTCGGTCCTCCGGGAGCCACGGAGTGCGCAGCCTTCCTGATGTGTCACCAGCACGTGGAGCCAGGTCGTGTCGAGAGAGCAAACGAGAGAAACCCCGCAACTTTCGAGGGGCCCTGCTGCAGTGCACACGTCCTCCCTTGCGCGGCGGGGGGCCCGCGGCGGTCCCCCCAGATTCGGGAGCAGGTCTAGAGAGGCCGCGGATCCTCGGCCAGGCGCGTGCCGAGCCACGGGAACATCGGGGCGCGCGGGCCGGGCTGCGGCCGCCGTGCGGGAAGAAGCGGCTTGGGTCCCGAGGCGCCGCGGTTCGGTCCGGCCTCGCCTGGTTGGGCGCAGGTAACCGGGCGGCGCGCCCCTGGGCTTCGCGGGCACGGCGTGCGGGCGCTGGGAAGTTTCTTGGCGTGCAGCCGTCGCGCTCGGGTGGATACGGGGCCGGGGGCGCACATCTCCCGCGTCCCCAGCACCGTTTTTCGGGCTGCGTGCACTGCGCGTCGTGTAACCCTTCGAGGGCTGGTTTCGGTGCCCATCGGCCGAGGCCGGGCGGGGCAGATGGCTTCTTTGCGGAACGGTCCTCGAGCCTCCGCGGTGCCAAGAACTAGCGGTGGAACTCAGCCCTGGACAGCCCATCAGGGGCGCACGGCACCCCGAACTCCAAGGCGGACGGGAGCTGAGAGCTGGGTCTTTGCGGGCAAGATGAGGGTGTCAGTTCAACTGGCCTACAAAGTCCCAGTCCTCGGTCCCCAGGACCGGCATTTTCTCCACGTTCCTCGCCTCCTGAGGCCGGCCCCTTCTTGGCCCTCGTGCGCTCCGGCTGGGCCTCCAACTCGCATGTCCACCTGAGTGGAAGGACTGGGAAGGCGCGCGCCGCGGTTTGTCTGTGCGGTTTGGGGGAATCTGTGTTTCGGCAGAGAAAGAGCAACGCACTTGAAAGTGTGAGTCGGCATCCTCCTGGCAGAGTGGAACCTTGCTGGGGTGACTTGGGGTCGGGGGAGAAAGGGCTTTTTTTTCTTCTTGGATAAGCCTGCCTTGCTGTATGGTGCCAACCTTGAGCTTGGGGGTGGGGAAGATAGAGCCTGATTTCTAGACTTGCTCCTGGGGAAACAGCCTGGATGCTGAACCTCTCTGCCTCCCCAATCTTCGTCTTAAATGCTGGCTTTGTGGACACATCTAAGTCTTTCACCCACTTTCACGTAACTGAATACCGACCACCATCAAGTTTTATGCTGAAAAAAAAAAAACCTTCTCCCTTAAGCTCTTTGCTTGTAAAACTTTGCTTATCTCCCCAACACACACACACACATACGAAAAGCCCTGAAATCGCGGGTTCCTGAACTTGGCCCCTTTTGTCTTTATGTAATTGTGTGGCTGTCTGGCCAGCTTTGAAAAAACATTTAGGAGCATGCACTTAGGAGACTTGAACTCTGTGCATGAAGGGCAAGTTGATCAAATGGGGCACCTCTGGCCCCCTTCTTCTGGCATTGAAAAATTAGAGAAGTTTCTAGAAGCTTGGAGGCTGGAGAAGGAAAAAATCAGGTTGGTCCACGTCTTGGACAGTAGTACAAAGACCATATAAGAGGTATTACCCCCCCCCACACACACACACAGGCTCCTCACACTTGTAGGCCACATGCAAAGTTGCCACGGCACAAATCCTACCCGGGCTGTTGTTCCTGTCCCTTGGTGGCGCGTAGTAGGAACAGGAGAAGGGAGTCAGGTGTGGAGAGAAGTCTGGATTGGCCCTGTGAACTCCAGCGGAGATCATAGCCTGAGTTTTGTCCGTGTAAGCTTTGTCCCCCGGGCTCTCGCTGGTGGAATGTGCTAGTGCCCGAAATATGGATGAAAAGAGTTTCTTTGACCGTGGTGTAGATTTCCCAGCATCTTGTCAAATTCCGTTCGAGACAAAATTGTTTAGGGAGTGGAATTGGTGGGCACTTCAACTGGAGGCCTTGTTCCTAATTTAAAAAAATGCCGTCTTTGGGGGTGCTGATTCGGGGGGAGAGAAAAGTTATCCTGCTGCACTGTTGCCTCTCCCAGCCCCTCTGGCATAGGCATCAAAAAGTAAGTGAAGTGGAAATCTCCATAGTATTTTGTGGTCATAAACCATCCATGGAAGTGAGCTGGAGTCGTGGGATGCAGAAAAGCTTGCCCAGCTGGTTGCTTTGCACCCACCTTGGAGGGGACAGACTTTGGAATGTAGGACATAAGTCAATTGGAAGTCAGTAGCCTGCCAGCATCGGTGGCCTCCAGTTCCTCATCAGGCTGTGGCTGGCCAGGTGTTAGGGATTTTTTAGGTAATTGTTTGGTCCTTCATTTCTTTGGGGGAAGTGAATGATTGATTTTTACAGGGGCGGGGGTAGTTACTTTACAAAAAAAAAAAAAAAAAGATTGACTGAACTAAGTACTAGGCTGGGCTAGTCTGTCCTCCAGCAGCCGATTTCTGCTTGGATTTAAACAGATGCATTTAGCAAAAGCAAGTGATTTAGTTGAAGGCTTTGCGATTCTGCTGTGTCTCCTGGCCCCAACACCACACCCGTTTCCATCCTTGGAGGATGGGTACCTCAAGGATTCTCAAGAGGAAGTGACTGGATGGCCAGGCTTGTTTGTGCTAGAACCTTCTTCAGGAAGCAGCTAAATGCAAGGTGGAAAGCTGATGGGAGGAGGATTTTAGCCAGACCCCGAGGGAGACCCATGCTGGACTCAGGTACTGCTTGCTGGGAGGAGACTTCATTCCCTCAACTCTTAAGTAAATTGCAACCCTGTGAATAATTAACCTTGCCCTTCTAGGGTTTTTTTTTTTTTTTTTTAAATAAAATCCCAACTTATTAAAGATTAAAGATCAGTTTTTGCCTAGCAGGATAGGAATGATAAAAGGTATATAGGGGGGGCTGGAGAGATGGCTCAGAGGTTAAGAGCACTGCCTGTTCTTCCAAAGGTCCTGAGTTCAATTCCCAGCAACCACATGATGGCTCACAACCATCTGTAACCTCTTCTGGCCTTCAGGCATACATGCAGACTGAATATTGTATACATAATAAATAAATATTTAAAAAAAAAAAAAAAGGTATATAGGGAGAAGCTAGTCCCCTGGTCTCTACCATCGAGTCTCTGGGTAACTTTGAAAGCTTTCATTTTATATTATTTTGTATGTATGGGTGTTTTGTCTGCATGTCTGTCTGTGCATCACATGCATGCCTGGTGCCCGAGGAGGGTAGAGGGTGTGACTGGAGTTACAGAGGGTTGTGAATGGCTTTGTGGGTGCTGGGAAGGAGCAGCCAGTGCTCATAGCTGCTCTGCCTTATCTCCAGCCCTGGAAGTTCAGTATTTCGAAATACTCGGTGTGTTTCATTGTTGCCTTCTCTGCTGGCCTCGGGAGTTCTTCCTGGGCTTTCTTCACTGCCTCTTTGTCCAAAATTAAGCTTTCTGAATGCTCCAAGAGAGTGACATCCTACCCTCACTCCTGTATCCCCTTTATCTAGCAACTGCTTGACCCTTACTACTTCCTGGGCTTGATTCTCCTCCCAGGCTGCTCTGCTTTCCCCTGGAAGGCTGGGAAATATTTGGCTAGTTTCAGGACTTTCAAACAAAAGCTCCTAATCTGTGATAAGTCCTAAAAGAGAGTTGAAGCAGGAGGGAGGGATCATTTCAGTGTCCAAAGGCCACCAAGGCACATGGTAGACCTGGGTGTATTGGGTCTCCAGTTCTGATCCCTCTGTAGACAGGGTGGCTTTGGCTAGATGACTTGACTGCACTCCAGTTTCTCCTTCGTGAACAAGGGTTATGAGTCTTACTTTGGGAGGGTGTGGTGAGGCTTATATTTTAAAATGTGTACAGTGACTGGCGCAACCTGGCTACTCTCCCCTGATTAGTTCGTATACGTGTACACACACACACACACACACACACACGTTGTGAGGTCAGGCATGTTCATGGTGGTGTGGCCATATGTCCCACTTGTATTTTGAATCTCTCTGTTTATATCTCTTAGTTGAGAAGGGTGCAGTGTGGCTGAGACCTTCGGCTCTTGAGTCTGGCAGGTTCTTGTAGTGGCTGTTGCTTGCTGGCACACATGGCCTTGGGGAAGTTACTTGGTGTACTTAGGGAAATACACCAGGAACAGTGGCTTCTTAAGCAAAATCTGGGAGCCCTTCCCCTGCCTCAGAATTGGTCCTTTGCTTTTTAGAAAAATTTGGCATATTTTATTTATTTGTGTGTATATTTGTATATGTGTACACACACACACACATAAAATCTTCTACCACGTGGATCCCAGGGATCAAAATCAGATCACAAGGCTTGGCAGCGGGGACTTGACTCTTCCCAGCTCCCCTGTTGCTTTTTAGTGGCTACCCTCTATGTGCTGAGGACTGGACCATCTGTGAAAGCTGGCCTCTCCCCTCACCACTCGCTGGCTTTCCTGCCAGCCCTGAGAGCAGATGAGGGTAAGTGTGGCGGGAAGGGCCTCTCCCAGGGTCTCACAGCTGGCCTTTGTAGCACAGCAGCCAATTCCCTGGCCTTCTGGGTGTAACTCCCAGGTCGGGAGCCAGCAGCAAACCTGAGCCTACAGCGAGGAGGTGGAGGTCTGAATTACCCAGCATAGACCTCAAAGGAACCCCGGCTTATAGATCTGGTCACTTTGCACTGTTCTGGGCGACTTGAAGACTCCTCTATCTCTGACCCCAGGACAATTTATGAAAAGTCCCAGGAAAGACATCTCAGTTTCTCTGGTACCAGACCCTGGATTGGCTTGCTCACTGGCTCAATGGCAAGTTCAGCATACTCTATAGGGGAGTAAAATAGTTTGATACACACACACACGCACACACATATATAAACTGAGATAATCATCAGATGGGGGAAATCAGAACTTCCTCTCTATTATGGCACAGTAAGGTTTTTATTTAGAATTTAAAATTTCTAAGACATTAACCATTCTCTTCGGTGCTTCAGTCTCTAGCTGGCCCTGCACCCAACAGACAGGCAGATGACTTCTCCCCCACTGTGGGTGTGCCCTCTCTCCTTTTGGCACGCTCTGGGCAGCTGGAGAATTTGGAAATCACTCTGCAGCCGGCCCCCTGGGTTGGCTGCCCAGGAGATGGAGGAGACGAAGGTGCCCGGTGGAACCAGCTGTCCTGTGATTTCAGCACTACCACCCTGGGGCCCGAAAGTGCCTGCCCTGCCCGGTGGGAAGCAACTGAATACACTGTGCTCCCTTGTGAACTCAGCCTTCCCGAGTGGCCTGGCTGGGAGGTGCAAATGCAGGGAGTGGATGTGATAGCCGGAGGGGTGTGGGAGGAATTTGGAGTGTGCAGCTTATGAAGCGTGGATCCCTCTAAGGGAGACTTGGTGGTGCAGGCTAACCCACTTCCTCTCTCTGGATCTCTGCCCTGGGGAGTGGGTTCAAGGGCAAGCACTGGCTTCTCTTTCTTAGAGGCTAAAGTCAATCCCAGGCTTGCAAGCACATGCGTAAAAAATAACCCTCCAGGGCTGGAAGATGGCTCAGTGGGCAAAAGCACTGCCGAGCGCACCTGACATCTGAGTTTTGTTTCCCTGAACTCACGGTAGGAGAGAACGGACTCCTGAATGGTGTCCTCAGACCTCCACATGTGTGCTGTGGCATGGACATATCTGCATCTTACATACACGCATGCACACACATACACATGCACACACATACACGCACGCACGCGCACACACACACACACACACACCAATAATAATAATACATTTTTAAAAACAACCCTCCACCTTTTCCCTCCCGTCCCTCTGAAAACAAAGAAAGGGCATGGTGCCCATGTCCTGGTAGCATCTCGCTTTTCAGAAGGCTGTGGGAGAATGTGCCCTTCTGCTGAAGATGGGACTGGAGAGACAGTGCTGGTTGGGCTGGTAATGCTTCCTAAGACAGTTTCCTGACCCCATCCAAGCTTATCTTGGGGCACTATGAAAAATGAACAGAAATGCCCGTGGGAAATGCCAGGCCCAAGGTGGAGGCTAGGACACATACTTTTCCCAACTGTTACCAGAGCTCCACCCCGGGCTTGTGGGGCTAATGGACAAACTCCGGGGAGGTCAAGGTAGGACAGCCTGAGACTAGCAAGCCTGCTTGCTGACTTGATTTCTGTAGAGAAACCTCTAGAAGAAAAGTCCTTGCCAGGAGGCTTGTCTGAAACGGTGGGAGTGCAGACAGGCCCGTTTTTCCATTGGAGTCCTGTGATCACTATGGGAGCCTGTTGAAGGGGACAGGGTGAAGTCTGACCCGTTACTACTGACCTTGCTGTCGCGGACTTCAGTACATAGAGGCAGAAACAGATTTATGGGAAGAAAATGTGTCTTTGCTTTTTGGAAGGTTTTGTTTTTGTTTGAAACAGGGTCTCACTGTGTAAACTTAGCTGCCCTAGAGCTCGCTACTACTCTTGGAAGTTTGAGAGCAACAGATACTCGGAACTGTGCGGAACTTAAAGTATAGGCAGAGTTCAGTGCACCTGGCCAGACCTCTTCATATCTGGGAGAAGCTGTCACCACTAGCTCCTACGTGATTGGCATGGAGGGAAAGCCCTCCCTCCTCAGAGCTCATGCACACCCACTCACTCACCCTTACACTCTCTTCCTGAATCTGGTGGCAGCTAGTGCTCATCTTTGGCCAGGTCTGAGGACGTGCACACACGCCGACACACTAACCTTGGCCAGATTCTGAGTGTTGAAACATCTGGCAAACCATCCTCTTTCCACAATGCGTCTTTTCCATAGAGACAGGCTTAGAGGGGGCAGAGCTGGGTGCTAGGACAAGGGTCTGGAATTCTAACTCGAATGGGAGGGTGGGAGTGGGGCAGGGGTCAGCCTCTGAAAATAGAAGGAGCTAGAAAATCGGCCTCTTCTTGCCAGGTTCTGAGTGGGGGAGGGGGCTGCTGCCAGCCTCCCCTGGCATGCTCCCTGTCTGTCCTCTTGGTGGATTTTGTTGTAATTAGACAAGTTGTGACAAATACCCCCTTGCTCTCTGGGCCGTAGACTTGTGAGGAGCCCTGCCTGGAAACCCAGCCTCATTCACTTGGAGCCATAATTAGGCAAGAGAACAGTTCATGGGCCTCTGATTCAATAAAGGCTCTTTTATGATGTTGGTTTTTCCCAGAAAAATAATACCACTTTGCTCCATTTATTGCATTTGATGTGTAATCATATTAGAGGCAGGCAGCCCAGGGGACCGAATTACGTATGTGGAGTTTTTCCACTCACGTCGGCGAGTGTCTCCAGAAAGGAAGAAAAAAGTGACAGGAAACATTGTTGAATTTCTTTGAGGATTTTCCCTCTTGTCATTCAAAAGATGTTTTCTCCCTTCAGGGTGAGAGGTGGCCAAGGAAACCCAGAAAGTGAAACTGATGCGTCTGGCCCTGGGCACTACCACGCTGTGGCTCTGGGTTGTCCCATGTTGCATATGATCCTCATGTTGCCCCGACACGGTCCGTATGTGCCCTATGGGCAGCACGTGTGTGACAGAGGGCTGGAGAAGGTGCCCTCGTCCTTTCTGTAATGTCCTAATGAATCTCCACCCGACCACTCAGCTGCAGGCACCACCGTAGCAGGTGGCTGGGGCAGCTAGCCTTGACTAAATATAGCCTGGAGTTCCCCAGCAACGCTGAGTTTATCAGCAGGTGTGCCAGGCCCCCACTGATACTAACAGGACATCTATCCCAGGTGCATGGTGTCTGAAGGGCATGCTCTCCTGTGCTGACCCCGCCTCCACCCCCTACTCCAACCCCCCTTCACACACACACCCCCGCCATCTCCTTTGCCATCTTGTCCCCAGAGCTGTTCTTGTGTTTCCCAATCAGGGAGTAAAATTACTCCCACAGATCTGCCCAGTGCCAGGGTGAGGGGGAAATCACCAATGGAATCAAGAGCTTCTTTCCCAATTTGGGGTTTAGAAATCTCAGGCGATGAGGAAATTGCTGGTGGTCATTCGTAGGAGTAGTCTTAAGAAAGAGGGCATGACATTTCAGAATGCTGAAACTGGGTTGCATTAAACAGAAGATTCATTTAATCCCAGAATGTCGGGTGAAGCTGTCCCCCCCCAGTCTCTTCAGACATCCTATGGTGGAGAGCGCTCTGCATTTCCTAGGGATGGCTTGTCTGTGTGTAATAAGATCTGTTACAATAAATATTCTTAATTTGGGCTGTCAAAATGGACAGCAGATAAAGATGTTTGCTGCTAAGCCCGAGGACCTGAGTTCAGTCTCCAGGACCACATGGTGAAGGAGGCAACCAACTCCTGAAATTTATTTTTTGTTCTACAGGTGCGTGTGTGCATGTGTATGTGTGTGCACACTACACTAAGTTAAAAAAAAAGAATTCTTAATCTACTTTAAGATCATTTTTGGAAGTTTTACCACAGACTTTCTGGATGTTTTTACTTTTGGAAGAAGTCCTGTTACATTTTATATTTTTATTATGTTTGTGCCCCTCCCACCAAGGAGTATAATTAGAACGTCTGAAACCAGATTTTCCAATTAGCACATTTTCTTTTCTAATTAGCTTCCGGGAAGTTGTGATGAGATAAATCATTTTAGATTTCCAAGTGGAACTTTGGACAGAGGGAGGCTCTGAGGATGTACACAAGGGAAAACAAAAATGGGGTCTTTAAAGTCTGAGCTCCTACCCACTCCATTGCTCCCGATAAACCCACCCCGCCATGCCTGCCCTCAGACAGTTGATTGTCCTCACAAACAGTAAGAGAAACTATTCCTTCACGATTGCTCCCTACTCGTGCTAGTGCTGACTGCGATTTGCCCCAGCTCTCAGCAGTGTTAGCCGGTCTTTGGACAAAAAGATGCCTGGTGGTATGTAGTCGTTCAGTGTGTCGTTACTGAGTGTCCTGTGTTTGCTTTCTTGTGTCTATTTGCAGTGAAGGCCATTGGGCCAGGGTCAAGAGCGCTGCTCAGCCAAGGCCAGGGACGTGAAGTCGAGACAAGGTGTCTGCACTTCCTAACTGTTGCTGCTGCAGGCCCACACCGTCTCCCAAATTCTGAACCCCACAGAACTTTGAAAACCCCAAGTTGCAGCTTTTGTAACTAAACCTTTGGGGAAACTCGACCCAAACCGACCTGAGACTAATAGTCTATGTATGTCGTGGGTGTATGAATATTCATAGGTCTCGCTGCAGAGGTGCTAGCACGTTTGATTGCAGCTGCTGTCCCACTGAGGTATTGCGTAATGTGTAGCCTAGGCGCCACGTTCCTTCTGAAAACCTGGCAGGTTCACTGCACATCTGGCCTGCGAGGCTGGGGTAAGAGATCGTGGCTCTTACGGTAGTGTCCACTTAGTTAAGGTGACAGCAGCGATGTGTCCAGAGCTGGGGCAGAGAGTCTGGCTTTCTAGGCTTCCTTTCTGGCTGCCATAGGAGCCAGCCAGCCCGCAGGCCGGCTGCCCCAATAACCACACTTCTCCCAGCGTCGGTGGCTGGGCTCTGCTGCGTGCCTCTTCCAGCTGCTTCGTCACAGGCCCTGAGAGCAGACTCAGCAGACTTTGCTTACGTGTCTTCTGTATTTAGTCCAGTGCTTGGTACGTGCGAGCCACTGTGGCTCAGGGAAGCAGAAGCTTTTATTTATTTTATTTTGTGAACGTTCAAATTACAAATATTTGATGCCATGAGGGCCATCCATGTCTTATAACTGAAAAAGTCTCTGCCTTAACAGTAGTTCAGCTTACGATTTCTGAACCTTACAAGACATGTGGGGATAACATATTTACTATGTGTTCATCTTTCTCTTCCAACTCAGGAAATTATATATGGTAGTGTAAGTAGGTATATATTGACCACTAAGCTGCCTCACTCTGCCCAATCATAAGCATGTAGTAAAAATCTGCCCCTAGAAGTTTTTTTTTAAAAAAGGTTTTCACACACACACACACACACACACACACACACACACACACACTAGTGCCTGTAAATGTGCCATGTATATATTTTGCACCCACGGAGCACATCAAAGCCTCTGGAGCTGAAGTTCCAGGTTGTGAGCTGCCATGTGGGTGATAGGAACTAAACCTGGGTTCTCTAAGAGCAGCAAGTGCTCTTAACTGCTGAGCCATCTCTCCATCCCTACCCTTAGAATTTTGACCTTTTCCTGGGCTAACAACGTGCAGTGTGATTCTCTGTCATAATGCTGGGTGGTGGCTGTGTGTTGCAGGTTCCAGCCAGCCCTGTAATTTCAAAGAGGAAAGAGGAAAGAGCCCTCTGCAGTGTGTAGTTGCTAAGCAAGGACGTGTTAGGGATAGCGCACAAACTTCATCTTATGGTACCCCAGCTTCTGATGGGTGATTGATGTGATCCCATGAGAGTTGAGGAACGGATCTAGTCTGTTCTGTGACTGTCGCCTAACACCATAGAGAATGCATCAGTGAATGGGCACACCTATGTTCTAATAGCACTTTCTAGAAACAGCATCTGTCCGCAATGCACTCGCTGGTCTGGAAACATGAGTGAGCTGCCCTGAGCTTGGGAACAGATATGTGTATTTATATAGAAAGTATGTCTAGGCCCAGTTACAGCTGTGCTGAGGGGCATCTGGGTCTGCACCCTCTGGGCACTGAGCTGTGCCCTATGGTGTTCCAGCCATCGACACAGGCCAGGCAGCACTGTAGCTGGGGGAGCTGAGGAGGAGCCAAGGCTCTGAAAGTGAGCATTCTTACCAAAAGAATTTCTGGCAGAGACATTGGTTATTGTAAAGCCAGCAGCTCTGATAGATGGCTTTTAGATCTCCTGGCTTGTTCATCAGAGACCAGAAAGGCCAAAAAAGCTTTTCACTGCAGCCCAGGATGAGATCCAGCAGGGCCTGTGACCTGCCATCCCACTCCACAGCCTGCTGGCCTGGGACTGACTCATTAGGGTAGTTGGATGGAGGACCAAACTCTGCAGGCAACTAGCCCCTGACCTGCAAAGCTGGCTTGTGTAGGACAGGTTCCCTCTCCCTGGACCACTTTCCAGCCAGGGTGGGGTTGCTGCATAGCTTTTCCTTCTACACTGCATTCCAAACAAGGGCTGATATCGAGTTGGCTTTTCTTTCCCTTCTATCATGGTTTTGTGGGTGACTGGCTATTTTAGGGATTCTGTTTGATGAGAACTAACCCCTCTTTCCAGATCCCTGCTAAACCTTGATGGGTCATCAGCCTCAGAAGAAAGGCATGAGCCAACTCAGGAGTGAGGACTCTGGGAAGGCTAGTGCCGCTGGGCTGAGTGGCCAGGGTTTGGTAGCGGCAAGGCCAGGCTGAGGTATCGCCTACAATAGCAGGGAGGTGTTCCCCTGACCACTGCCAGGGGTCAGACCCTGCCTCAGTTTTGAGTCCCAAGAATTGCGGGGGAGACTGTTGCCAATGGGGTTCCAGCATCCTTGTGAGACAGTGATGAAGGTGCTTCTGGGGACCGTTTTTCAGATGAGGTGGACCAGCGGGTGAGGCTTAGCATTACACAGTGTGATGAGTAGTGGGGCAATGGAGCAGAAGATTCTAGCATAGGAATGGGCTGAGGTCAAGAAAGGTCACCCAGAAATGGTGAGACACAGAGCAGGGAGGATGGTGATGATGGCTAGTCTTGACTGAACTATTACGGTGAGTGCGCCATTCTGAGCCCTTGACACAGTGTCTTTTTTTGTGGCAGGGGTGGGGGGGCATCTTAGCAGACAAAGCACGGCATGGCAGTGTCCAGACATGTAGATGGCTTGGATCCTAGTGCCTGGGAACCATTTGCGTTTTTGGTTTACTAATGGAATGTATGCTGTGATCTTGGTGGGAGCAGAAAGTGTTGGGCGGGTGTTAGGTACAGTTAGGTGAGACAGGAGCTGGGCTTGCTTCTGAGTGAGCAGGGAAGGACCTGGAGCATGGGGAAGAAGGTATATTGTCAGTGCTGGGGCATAGTAGGGCACACCTGACCCCTATCCCCAGTCTTCTTAGAGAGCAAGAGTCCTCACAGTTCCGCCCAGCCCTTCACAGAGTGGAGTGTACTGGTTGAGTCTCCACCTCTTTGTCTACTTTGGTTCTTTCTAATCTCACATTGCCCTACAAAGTAAAGTTTTATTATTCTTATTGACATACAAAGACAGCCAGGCATAACATGCAGTCACACATTGAGGACGGCGTGGCCTCGGGGCACTGTCTTCCTCAGGGATTCACGTTTCACCATCGTGGACCATAGTGTTCTGAGAGGAAAGTCTCCTGTATACTAAACAGAGCTCATGGAGCCACAGAACTTGGCTGGATAAGGGAGACTCCCAGTGGCCAGTCGGCTGGATTCTAACCTTGCTGGGAACCAGGGTAGAATGACTGGCACCAGGAATCAAGTGTCCTGTTGTTGAATGGCATTCGGTAAAGACAAGGCTCTGTGGAGTGAGATCTGATTGGGCCTTCCAGGTTTACAGCCTGGTGCTGGGAATTAACCCTCTGTGTGCAGGTGGCTCAGCTGGGCCTGAAACAGGAGAAACCATCCCATTAAAGAGTATCCTAAACAAAGCCCTGATTCCGGAAGATTTTAAAATTTTATTCTATGATATGTATGGGGGGAGAGAGAGTGCATGTGTGCATCTGCACACGTACACACACACACACACACGCATTTGTGGAAGGCAGAAGACAATTTCCAGTAGTGTGTTCTCTCCTTCCTCCGTGGGTTCTGGGTCTTGAGTTTGGGTCACCAGGCTTGTGTTCCACATGTGTTTACCTGCTGAGCCATCTCACTGGCCCTGGAAGGTGTTTTGTTTTTTCTGTTTTCCTACGAGGGAAGGAAAAATAGTTACTGGCTTTTTCCTTTTGCCACTTTCTGCCACCCTTTCAAAGCATACAGTTCCCCTGCTGAGTCAGTTTGATGGTTTAAGCCTAAAAACAAGTAGAACATTCCAGAGGGATCTGTCTTTGCCTACTGTTTTGGTAGAAAGGCATAGGGTAGATTCACCTTCATGTATGGGCCCACCTGAAGCTCTGGACTGGAAAAGGTAGGACAGGGTGCAACCGAGAAGCCAGAGGGCCAGCCTGCACCCCCCATCCCCCCACATTCTCAAGTCATAGCCACTTGTGCTACTCAGTCATGGACAGCTGTATCTGATGGTACGCCTTCACTGGCAGTCCTGAGTTCAGAGACATCATCTCGCTCTCTTTCCAGATCGTGTGTCTGCTTGCAGGTGTGCATGCCTGGTGGGAAGAAGGATCCCTTGGAACTGGAGTTACAGGTGTCTGTGGGACATCCGACTTGTTACGTGGGTGCTGGGCTCTAACTCCAGTCTTCATGATTGTACAGCAAGCGCTGTTTACCGCTGAGTAATTATCCAGTTGCTGATTTGGGGGTTCTATTTTTATTTATTTTGGTTTTTCAAGACAGGGTTTCTCTGTGTAGCTTTGAAGCCTGTCCTGGAACTCACTCTGTAGACCAGGCTGTACTTGAGCTCACAGAGTGCTGGAATTAAAGGCATGTGCTGCCATGGCCTAGCTAGTGGGTTCTACTTTAAAACAGGGTGTACCATGTAGTGCAGGTTGGTGTCCAGCTCACTATGTAGTCAAGGCTAACCTTGAACTCTTGCTGCACCTGCCCCTCCTTGCCTGGCTTGTCGTCTTTGGGTTGCTTTGTAATGGAAGCGTCATGGTGGTGAAAATTCCTTTACCCTCTTTCCAGGGTACCCCAGGCCAGAAGGCCATTAGAGAAGCAGGACGGAGCCCAGTTGCCGTTCCTGTCTCACAGCTGCAGACTGTTCTTCCACGGCACTGGCTCCAGAGTTCCTGGTCTGGTTTTGTTCTCACCTGAACCAGGGCTGGCCTCAGAAGAGTCCTGAACTGAATAGGCTAGAGGCCCCTCTCCCCAGGTCCTATCAGACCTGAGACCAGTTGCAGCAGATTGGACCCATGACATGTCCCCCTACCCCCACCCCGTGAGTCACCTCCCTTAGTTCAAATCCATGGATCCCTGTGGCAGACTGCATCAGTTGGGTTCTAGAGTGATTGGGGAACAGTGGGCTAGGGTTGGGTAAGGGACCCATGTCTCTTCTGTTCCTCACCTGGGCCAGCTGGATGACCGACCACCTTACTTGGCGTCTGTTCAAGGACAGCAAGAAAAATGAGGGACTTTCAGGGGCAGCTGTGTTTTCTGACTCAGTCATAATGCCCCTAAAAATCCTTATTGTTCTTGCAGTGTGCATCGGGCAGCTGTGGGGGGCACCAGCCCAGCCCTCGCCCACCTGGCCTTCTAGGACGGAAGGAACTTCCGGTTAGCTTGGAACGTATCCCCCCAAATGAGGAGGAATGAACACATGCTGGTTGTTGGAACAGTTAATGTGGTGCACACATTAATTTACATACATGTTCACTTTTTTGGGGGTGGCATGGGGGTGGGAGGGCTGGGGGCCATTCCTGGGTCTCCCTGTTTCAGAGGCGGTAAAGGTTGTTGGGGAAAGGGGTGGTTGTCTTACAGGATCTCCCCTCCTGTTTCCTGAGAGTGGGGCAGGTACCTGGGCAGGAACTTGCATTCTTTTTAGGCCTTGAGTGAAGAGAGTCAGAGCCGGTGGCCGTGTTGATCTGGGCATTTCCCCTCTGCTGTGATCCTAGAGCTTGCTTTTGCTTAGGTGGACATTCTCGATTCCTGCTACTGCAGCGGCCACCTACCTCCGTGTTCAGCTGCTGCCTCCACCTTTTCCAACCCGACCCTACATATATTTTGACTTGGGGGCCTATGGGTATGGGATGGGGGCTGCAAGGCAGCATGCGTGCCTTTTAATCCATTCATTCCTTTTTTTTTTTTTTTTTAAACAGGGTCTCGTGTAGCCAAGATTGGCCTTGAACTCTGATCCTTCTGCCTCCACCTCCCAAGTACTAAGATTGTAGACGCTGAAGCTATGACTCTGGGCCTTTCCAACAGGAGCCATTTTGTGACATGCTCCTCCTCTTCCCTACCACTAGCATGCCACAGCGATGTCACCAAGACTCAAAGCAACAGTCTTGTGTGTCTGCTGAGGCTGGGCTGGTGGCTTGTCCTCAGATGGACAGGTGACTGAGGAATAAGCATCGTGGGGCCTGCCACAGCAAGTCACCCCAGATCTCAAGGACCTCACAGGGGTCATCTTCAAGATGTCTTCAGGTCCCCAGGAGCCAGCTTGGAAGCATCGACAAGATGGTATTGGTTCTTGGCTTATGCTGGCCACCATGACTGTGCTGCTAGTGCTGGGTCTGTGGGCTCTGTGCCCCCAGCTCTGCAAGAGACTGCAGGTGTCTCATTGGGTAAAGGTTAGACAGGATTTACTCTCGCTGGTGGAAGGTGAGTGAGGCTTTGGTGGACTGAGACTCTCACACTCGGGACGGACAAGGGCAATAGCTGTTCCGTCAGCTCTAACAGCTTTGCTGTCTCTTCCTAACTTCAGTCTCCACCTCTCCTGAAGCCTCTTTGCTCGTGCTGGTCCCTTCCTATTCTTTACCAAAGCGTTTGCACAGTACAGGGCTGGGGAGTTGGCTCAATCAGTAAAGTGCTTGTCACAAGTTCCATTCTGGACATCACTCACCTGTGATCTCAGGTGGCAAGGCAGGGATGGCTCTGTGGGACTGGCCACCCACCCAGTTCAGCCAAATGCAGGTTCAGTGAGAAACCCCGTCTAAGAGTAAGGTATAGAGCGATTATTGAGGAAGGCACCTTGAGGTGGACCTCTGACCTCCACACACACAAACACAAACATACAAGACTGGAACTCACTCTGTAGACCAGGCTGGCCTCCAACCCAGAGATCCCACCTGCCTCTCCCTCCCAAGTGCTTTCCAATACCGTAGAGTATTTGAAAATATGAGAATTGCTCTCGAATGCTGTCGAGTATCAGAGGGAGGAACGAGGCTCATAAATGCCCGTACCTGAATTGTCCCTTGTGAGCCATGCCTGCACACTTTCCTTCCGGCCTCACCGATTAACAGAATGGGGACACATGGGGGCCAAAGGACTACCAGGGATAAAACTTAGGCCGTCAGGTTTGTTGGCAAGGGCCTTTACTTGCTGAGCCATCTTGCTGGCACCTTTTGAAAATGTATTGCTGTGTTCTCTTACCTTCATAGGGGTTTTCAGGAATGAACCTGGGTTTGTCAGCCTTACAGGGCAAGCACCTTTACCCACTGAGCCAGAGGGGGACTTTTAATGGGAGCTAGGCCTCTCACCCAGTGAGCCACAGGCTGTGCCCCTAGAAGCCTGGATTTCTCTCCGCACCCCCCAAGGAGGATACAGAATTTCTGGTCAGGAACTAGGAGATCTTGCAGTCTTGCTGAAGGGAGCCTGAGGGGAGGTCCTCAGTGAGGATGTCCTTGACTGACAGCTCTGGCAGGCTTTTTGACCCTTGAATCACTCACTTAAGGCAGTGGTTCTCGACCTCTTCCTCATGCTGTAACCCTTTAAATACAGTTCTCCATGTTGTGGTGACCCCCAACCTAAAATCGTTTTGTTGCTACTTCATAACTGTAATTTTGCTACTGCTATGATTGTAATGTAAATACGCAGAGTATCTGATATGTGACCCCCAAGTTGAGAACGGCTGACTTAAGGAGTGTGAAAGGCCGTGACTGGATGTCTGTTGATGCCAACTAGATCAGAGTTGGAGGGATCAAGAGGAGCCTGGAGTGGGTGCCCTGACTTGCTGTTGACTTTTTCTTGCCTGCCTTTGCATGTGTTTAGCAGCCGGGAGGAACCACCAGGCTACATGCCCGCCGGAGGCGATGGAAGACGTTCCCTCCAACTCTGCCTGGAGAACCCCTTGGAGGGTGGAACCATTTGCCTCTGGCAGACGAAGGTGATCAGGGTACTTACTGAGGGCACAGCAAGGAAATGGCAGAGCCGGGATTCACATCTGCAGTTCTGACTCCAAGATCAGCGACATTTCTGTAATAATCACGGTGAGATTGGTTATGAGCATATAAGAAACCTAGAACATCTTTAATATGCATGTATTTGCCTGTATGTGTGTGTGTGTACCATGTGCATACTGGTGCCCACAGAGGCCAGAGGAGATTATAGGTGTAGGTAGGCTGCCCAGCATGGGTGCTGGGAACTGAACACTTCTCCAGCCCCCTAGTATAATACCGAATAGCAACTTCTTGACCATACTGTCCAGAGGTGGATGGGAGCGGGTGTCTCACCCGCAGGAGGGTCGGCCACTTCCACTAGCTTCTAGATGGCGAGTGTCCACTGGCCTGGATCCTCAGTTGCTATTCGGTCTGTCATGCTGCCACCAATCCAAGCTCTGGACAGGGCTCAGTTGGGTCCCTTCGACAGCAGGAACAGTCTTCTGCTGGCTGGATGACAATGCAAGACCTTTGCTTGCCGCTTCTCTGCTTAGAGACAACCAGGAAGGAACATGGTCATGCTCCAGGCTTGTGCAGAGGGAAAGCCCCTGCTGCTGGAGTGTCGTGGTCTTTGGCAGACTGTCCCTCCTTCCCTTCCAGAAGCACAGCCTGAGGACTAGCTGAGTTGGCCGTCAGTACAATGAGCTGACCATGGTGCATTGTTAGCTCCAGGAAGTGGTTAGCTATTTTCCAACAGGTCTGCAGAGCCGGACAGCCAGCCTGCCTTGGAATTGGCGGATGGGAGTCGAGAACACTGCTTTCCTGGAGCCCCTGGGCTCTGGGCCAGGCCCTTGGGCTTCCTTTGGAAGGGGGACGCCCCCAAGTGAAGGAGCAAGCCATTCTTGCCCAGCTTGGCACAAGCCTTCTCCCCTCCTGTCTGCCTCATGCCCTTCTCTCCACCCAACCCTCTTTGCTGCAGAGTGCAGGTCCTGGGGTCTGAAGGACTGCAGCCTTGGGAATGCTTGTGTCCTGTCTGGGTTTGTTGCCTATTTAATAGCTGTAGGAGTGCTCTGTATACCGTCTGTTTTGTGTACAGATCTGACTCGGTTGCTGCCTGTCTTTTCCCTTTCAGGAGGACACTTGAGCCGGGAATGCTGGTCCCTTGAGGGTAGTTACACTACCGGACACTGAAGTGACATTTGGGTCTTCACGTGGTGAATGGTGTCTTATACCGTTGATTTTACAAGATGATCTTTCCTGATAGTTTCTTCTCTGGCCTCTGGTCTAGCTGAACCCAGGACTGGTGGCCCTGGTTTGAGCTGCAGTCCTTGTCTCTGCCCTGCGTTCCCTGAGCTTTGGGTCACTGGAACCCAGGACATAAGGAGGTATCCTTCCCATTGGAGGTTCAAGTTCAGACTCCCGCAGCTGCAGGACTCTTCCTTAGGCCCCTGGCTTCTGCACAGCTTCCCCCATGCCCTGCCAGGTGTCTTGGGGGCAGGCACCCAGCAACTTTCTGGTTTGCCTAAGTGCTGGAGAAGCAATACTACCCTGTCACCCTATTTTTTAAAATTTATTTATTATGTTTGAACTATGGACTTTAGACATGCTAGACAAGTGTTCTACCACTGAGCTATATGTCCATCCCAGGCTCGAACTCAGTCCTTTTGCCTGTATCTCCAGAGCGCCGGCATTATAGCTGAGTACCACCGTGCCCACCTGGCTTTCCTGTTTTGACTCCTGTGTCAGGAAAGCAACCCCGGCTGAAGGTGGGGTCCATTCCTGATGACTTGGCCATGGTAGAGCTGTCTAGACATAGGAATGGGTAATGGCATGGTACAGTGGGTAGGTAGAGGGACGGGTAGCTGTCAGTTTTTCATGGACCTTGTTTCCATTGGTATATTGTTCCTTCAGAGGTCACGCTTTACTCTGTATCATCAGGGTTCAGGTAGGGCCAGCTCCCCCAACCCCCCAGCTCTAGAGGTAGGTATGTGTTCCAGGCCTGGGTAAAGACAGCAGAGTTGTTTCCTGTTCTTACCCCCATCAGGGGACTTCAGCTGTATCTTTTCATGGGAGTTGTTAGGATGTCAGTTTGGAATTACTGGTGGCCAACTTATGCAACTGAGGATGAAGCCAATAAAGAAGAAAGAAAACACAGGTTATGCTGTGTGGACTTGTTCCTTGCTACCCTGAATCAAGCCATGCCTGAAGCCAACATTTGGACTAACTTGATTATATAAACCTATAGATTTGTTTTTTCTTCCAAAACAAACCCATCTTGGGTTGTGTTACAGAAAGCTTCCTAGTTCAGGCAATGGTTTCCTCCCTTCCTCTCAGAACAGCATCGTTGAGATGCAGCAGAATTCACCAGCTGTAAGTGGACCATTCCTAGTCTTTTCAGGAACATATACCTTTGTAACTATTACCATCAGACTAAAATATTACTTGGAAAGCTCTATGATTCTCCTTGATGGTCAGTCCTCCAGCCTTGGCCCACCACTGACCTGTTTTTTTCTAGCGATTCTCGTCTTTTCTGGATCGTCCCATGGTGTATATCAGGTGTCTAGTTTCCCTTAGTGTGTTTTCATGGTTCATTCCTCCATGCGCATTAGGGTCCATCCACTCCGTTGTAGGCCGGGTGCCATCATGCCCTGTGGGTACACTACCATTTGTTTATCCATCTGGCATACAAAGACTGTCTTCAGATTTTGGTTGATATGAATAAAGCTGTTTTGCATCTTCAAATATCATATCTTGGGTGTATGTTTGCATGTGGACAGCAAGTTCACTCTCCAGTTGAGGATGGGTTTGTGACGGTCTAAAGACTTTGTCCAAGGCCACATAACTGTCACAGGGAACATAGGGAGGGGGGTGTATGATGCAGTTGAAGGGCCTAAGTGCTGGGTGTGCTTAAAGGGGTTCAGGACCACATGGCTGCCAGGAGGAACTGCCAGTTAAGCTGTAGCCCCAGTCTTACCTGTCACTGGGCAGCTCAGTGTGATTCAGTCTCACGTGAATCCCAGGTCCCGGGGATGAGAGGTGAACTCTGATTGGACGAATATCCAGAGCCAGAATCACCTCCGCAGATGCTGCCCTCCACGTGGATTCACGGAGCTTCGCCCGAGCTACACCCCCAACTCCACTCCAAGCCACAGGAGGAAGACTTGTGCCACTGTTATTCCAGCCACAGACCCCAAACCCTTTTTCTTTTTGGCTGACATCAACAGATCACGGGTTCCTCCTGGACATCTAGAGGTCAGGCTTCATTCCAGCTTTGACCCTCTCTCCTAGTCTCTGCCTAACTAATCCTCGGAGTGAAGAAGGCTGTGTCCCTACCTGTGAACTCACTGGGGAACCTTCTGTGAGATCCTTATGTCCAACGGTGCCAAAAGTAAAGACTTCCGGGGTTGCTTGTTTGTTTGAGACAAGGTCTCACTATGTAGCTCTGGAGGGTCTGGAACTCACTACATAGACTAGGCTGGCTTTGAACTCACAGAGATCCTCCTGCCTCTGCCTCCTGAGTGCTGCGATTAAAGAATTCACCACCAGGCCCCACTGACCTTTCAGTTTTGTGAGCCAGTTTGTCTTCACTTGAGCTAGCCGGCCCCTGAGAGTCCCGGTTAATTACTCTGCTCTATGACGTCACACGTAGAGACCCATAGGCAAGCCCATGGCCAGTCTGCTTTGTTCTACATTCCACGCGGGCATGCACCAGCTCTGGAGGAAGGACTGTGAGGGAAACTGAGGCACAGGTGTGTAACATCTATCCTACCTGTTGCCTCTGAATCCCTCTCCTTGGCTGTTTTAGTGTGGCTGAGGATCCTGGAGGGACGCCCACAGAATCTCATAACTAAAGGTGACCTGCTGTTTTTCCTGAGTCTGACTCCATTAGAAGCCCAGGGCATGAATGGTCTCCCAGAAGGTGACCAAAGGGAACACAGTGCACAACCCAACCATGTGATGAGTTCACTATAGGAGATGAACTTTGGTGAGACGGGAAGGTGACCTCAGGGTCTAATCTGTTGCGACAGCCTCTGGTTTCTGGGAACCCCAGGTGGCCTGGCGGTGCTGCACTGCTTCAACAGATGATGGGCGTAGAGGAAGAAGAACAAATGGATGACCCTCTGTGGAGGACATGTCGCTGGTGTGAGGTAGAGCGGGGACGTGGATGGTTGCCCAGGTCATATGCAATGATGTCTCTTGGTCACATCCCTCTACTAGGTCTGGTTGGTCGACTAAGTCCGCTCTCCCCTTCAGTCTAGCTCAGAGGCTGTATCCTCCCCATTAACAAAAAGGCTGGTGCTCTCTTGGGCTCCGCCTACTGGGGGCTGACACTGGCAAGGTCTGTAGCCTCTGAGCTGGTTTCCCACCTGTGGAGTGGGACACCAATGGTCTCACCTCAAAGGATCATAAGGAGGTATAATTCAGGCTTGTGCCTGGTACATGGGTGTGGGGGGGGCGGGGGATGAAGTCTGCCTGTAGTCACATTTCACCCTTGCTCCATTTCCCATTCTCAGTTCTCAGGAAGAAAACAGTGCTATCCCCTCTCCACCCCACCCCCAGCCTGCCACCAGACCTAGGCTACTACCACACTGACCATAAGACTTGGCAAAGGCCCAGGTGTGGAGCCTGAATCCAGCCAGTTATGGAAACAGGACCCTGAAGTCTTGCTGTGTCTTGTGGAGATTCCGAGCTCCAAGCTACCAGGGCCATGTTGCTCTTTAGCCATTTGTGAATGAAGAAGGAAGAGTCCCAAGAGATAGAGCGGAAAACTGAGCCCCAGTGACGCCGCTGCAGTGCCTGGATCCCGCCATGCCAGACACTCGTTAGCCCTTGATAATTTTAGGAATATGTCAGTCAAATTTCCCCTCTGTATTGCCTTGCTAGTTCAGGTTGACTTTCTGTTACTGAAATTTTACTATAGAAACAGACAGTGTAGCCAAGGGGTGCACAGCCCAAGTTCCTTGGAGGGTACACTGCCTTTCACATGCAAGGTGGGGCACTGGGGTAGGGATGTTTGGCCTACCTGCTGCTCAAACGGCCCGGGTACCTGATGCATGGCAGGGGATTAGCAAACATGCTGAAGTGGGTCCATTGGTCACTCCCTCCTTTGGTGTGTCCTCCGTCCAGTTCCCAGGTAGAGGGACTATTTTGCTTTCTCTGCCTGTCCTTGACTGACGTATGAGCTTACTGGAGTGACTTCTAGGAGTCTGTGGTGGTAAACTGATCTCATGATACTTCCATGAAAGTTTTCTATCTAGGGCCTCATATCACTATCTGTTTATATATTCGATTTTCCCTAGTAATATGCCCTGCTCTCTGAGGTACCAGGCCTTGGCCTGCCTTCAAGGAGCGTGAAGCCTAGTGGTGAGGCTATTGACAATTTTAGTTCACCCAGCTTCACTGGGACAAACTGTTCGACCTACTTCCTTCTGTATGTGTCCCGTGACTCAGGGTGATGCACTGACCCACCCCTCTTGACTTCTAACTTTGGACCAACATCCATGGTAAGAGACACACACGCTTAGCTCACATATCCATCCCTGTTCTGTTCATTCTGTGGTTTTGAGACAGAGTCCCACACAGCCCAGACGGGCCTTGAACTTGAGATCTAACTGAATGGCTCTGAACTCCAGACCCCCTCGCCTCTACCCACTAGGGTCACAGCCCCATGCTGCTGCCCCAGCTCTGTCCTGGCCCTCTTCATCTTCAGAGTTTGAAGTGCACCAGGAGTCTATATCCTGCGTTCTTGCTTTCCTCCTTTTGATTCAAGTGATTAGACGTGTTTTTGCTTTAAATCTGTCCTGCCCTTTTTAGCTAAGAACTAAGGACCCCCACCCACCATGACTCTGCTTAGTCATAGCCTGCCCTTGTCACCTGCTGCTTTTTAAAAGCAAGCTGGGGCATGGCTCGAGGGTAGAGCATTCACCTTGCACTCCAGCCACCCTGCAGCAACTTAACATGACTCTGATTGCCTGGTACTGTTCACTGAAAACTCCTCTGCTGTGCATATGTGTGGTTCTGGGGATCAAAGCCAGGGCCTTATCCTTGGTGGGCAAATGCTCTACCATTGAGCTCCACTTGTGGCCCTAAACTCCCCCTTTAACTGGTTCAATCTGGCTTTGTTGGATTTGGCCAATGTGTCTTAACTTTCACACTCAAGTTTTGTTGACTGTGGTGGTCTGCATGAAAATGGCCCCCATAGGCTCATAATATATGAATGTCTGGTTTCCAGCTGGCAGACTGTTTAGGAAGAATTAGGGGGTATGGTCTTGTTGGAGAAGATGTGTCCCTGGGGGTGGGCTTTGAAGTGTCAAAAAAAACCCATGTGAGGCCCAGTCTCTTCCTTTACCTGCTGCCTTTGGATTAAGATGTAAGGTCTCAGCTATTACTCCGTCAGCATACCTGTCTGCTTCCTGCCATGGTAATCATGGACTAATCCTCTGAAACTATAAGCATGCCCCTGGTTAAATTCTTTCTTCTATAATTTGCATTGATCATAGTGTTTCTTCACAGCAATAGAACAGTAAGTAAGACATTGACTTAGATGCAATGTATCCACCTGCTCGCAAACACATTAGGCCCAGAGCTGGCTAGAATCGACTTCCTGCGGCCCTAGAGGCAGCGTTAAGCAAAGCCCCATGCTCTGAGAGGAGCTGTGCTTAGTTGAGACCTCTGGCTGTCACTGGATTGAAATTCATAATGATGTCTAACCAAAGCCTCAGAAATTCTGCCGTCATCCTGTGTTCACATCTCGTTAGGAGAACCTGAACCTTCTGAGGAATGTTCTCCCTTCCAGAGCCAGCGAGGAGAAAGACAGTGTCTCCAGGCAAGTGCTGAAGCAGCCAGAAAAAAATCCAAGTGAGGGGCCCCAGGCCCGAGTGGGAATTCTGGGAATGTACAGATCTTTGTTAGTTCTGGTGAAAAAAAGAAATCCCTATATTACAAAGTGGCCCAACGCCGGGTGTGGTAGCGCATGCTTTAAATCCCAGCACTTGAAGGCAGAGGCAGGTGGATCTCTGAGTTCAAGGCCAACCTGGTCTACAAAGTGAGTACCAGGACAGCCAGGACTGTTAAACAGAAAAACCTTGTCTCAGGCCCCACTCCCCTGCAAACAAAACAAAACAGTGGCCCAGTGGTCCATGTCCCCAGGATCTGCCCATGTTCCAGGGCTTATAACTGGCAGGTCCTGCCTTCAAATCTGAGTTCCTAGTTCCCAGACTTAGAGCCTTTTGCTCCCCCAGGCTGTCCCAGTGGACAGAGGCAGTCTACCTAGGAATGCATGTAAACCCAGTTTGCTGAACTCACTGGTGAGGAATCTGCCCACTCGAGGCCACTTCCTCCAGGAATCCAGGGAGGAAGGTGAGAGGACCTGAAAGTCCTCATTAACAGAACTGTGTGTGGCCAGTAAGAGAGGAGTGCAGTCCTGTGCAGAGGGACCCCGACCAATCGTGCAAAATGAGTGAACCCTACACTGAGTGGCTGTGGTAGCTCACACCCGTCATCCCAGCATTTAGAGGCTATGGCGGGATGGAAAGTCCAAGGCCAGCCAGAGTTACAAAGTGAAATCTTGTCTCAAAACACATACATACACACATATGTCACATGTATGTGTATACATCATTTTCAGTTTTCAATGAATTCAATAATAAGAACCAGTCTCAAAACAAATAGATATACACATGCAACAATGGTTGCACTCCTCTCTCATATATACACACTTACATTCTCTCTTACACACACACACACACACAGGTTGCACACTCTCTCATACATACACGCTCACATTCTCTCTTACACACACACACACAGGTTGCACTCTCTCATATATACATGCTCACATTCTCTCTTACACACACACACACACACACACACACACGCACACAAAAGTGCCCACCACATGCCGTTCCCAACAGAACCCCTTGCCATCTAATGATACAGTCTTTACCAAAACAAACACTGGGGCACTGAGTACATGCTTGACCCTGGCCCAGCTCTGTGCCTAACTGCCCATTTACAGGAGAAGCAGAAAATGAGGGACCTGTTGAACTACACCACAGACAGCAATCAGCAGAGTCCAGACACAGCCAGACACCACATGACAGGCGAGTTCCTCCCAGTAAATACACTGTGAGCAACGTCAAAACGAAAAGCTCAGGGACCAGAAGAGGCTAAGGAGATGTACCGAGCAGCGGCAATGTCCAGACTTTATTTGGGTCTAAACCTAAACTGACAAAAAGCAATTAGGTAAAAACCGAAACTGAGCATCATCAGCCGGCCCTTTGCTGGGGTGAGGGATGACTGACTGTCAGTGTGCTCACACAGTGCAGTCATAATGGTTCCTGATAGGCTTTTGTCAGCAGTAGTCCTTGTGGAGACACATACCAAAATATTTATGTATGAGATGATGTCATGCCGGGGATTTGTTTCAGAACAGCACTGAGGATGGATGTCGAGGGAGGACCGCAGGAGGCAGCTTGGGCCGAGTGGTGAGGATAAGGGGATTTTCTATATACACTTTGTCAGGTTTTATGTCTGAGTTTCTTACCTGTTTTCAGTGCTGGGGAATCGATCCTAGGGCCTTGCACACACTAGGAAGTAAGTTTCTATTTTTAGGGACTTTGTAAGCTGCCTGTCGTCCTAGCACTCAGGATCTACACAACTAGACGCTGTCTCAAAACAAATAAGATTCTTGTGGCCTGTGACAGGCATCTGGGGACAGAACATTGGAGGAAAGACCGCCATGCCTCTAGGAGCACAGCGACACTGACTTGGGTTAGCGTATTCCCCCTTCTTCCCCTGGCCAGGCTGGGCCCTGGAGGTTGTAGTTGCTGGCGCCCCGGCTCACATCAAAAGAGAGCTTTCTTAGTCTGGATGAGCTCACTGCTCTGGACACTGTAATTGCTGAATAACTTTGGCCCCAGCCCACAGTTCAGGCTCTTCCCTCCCACCCCTCAGGCATGTCCTGGGCCATGTCAGGCCATCGGCCACCAGCATGGGCTGGAGAAGGTGTAACAGCTGGTGGGAACCATGGTACATTCTCAGAGCCTCCCTGGTAAGCCAGCAGCAGGACAGGACCCGATGACCTGGAGGTCAGCAGGGCTCCCTCCCAGGATGCTTTGTGCAGGGAGGGAACCCTGAAGATGTGGGTGCCTAACTTGTTACATGACTTTGGCCTTGGGTTCCCCATCCAACAGGAGGCAGCTTGGTGCCTGTCTAGGGAGCACTGTCTATCTTTGGGGAGGAGTAATGCTTCCTGGATAATATTCTTGGACCCCTGCCTATTAGCAGCCTCTGTCACTATGACAACCAAAAGACTACTATATGCTATATCCCTGACTTGCAGACCGCTGTGGGTCGTTAGGGATTTTGCGACACTCATAAACCCTGTGTCTTGTTGCTTGATAATTCAGATCAAGTTGGAGAAGGGTGGGGCAGAAGCTCTGGGTGATGCCTTGACTCAGTCTTGCAAGAATAGGAAATCACAATGATTCTTGACGTGTAACTAGGACTTTACAAGGTGCCTAAATTCTGGGACCGAATGAGAGAAGCCAAACACTTCAGTGGGAGAATCTCTCACCTAATGGACCCAACAGCAAACAGCAAACCAAAACAGAGTACTTGGAGAATGGCAGAAATGCCCTGTGGCCCCAGGGTTTGACATGGACTGCTAATCTATTCAGCGGAACGGGGCATCCACTGTGGATGGCAGGGCTAGAAGAAGATGGGGTAGAAAAGGAGTAGGAATTCACCCTAGTCCCTGCAGACTGAGAAATTGCAGATGCCTGTGTGTGAGTCACGAGCTCTCTCACTCCTCCTGGGCCAAATGCAAGGAATGCAACTTAGCAGCTGGGGCTTCTTGCCCTGATGGTGCCCAGTGGGAGAGGGATTTGGACAGTGATTGCGGAGGAGGGAGCTGCGTGGAGTTCTTAAGCTATATAAGGACACCGTGTGTATGCCCATGTAAACACAAGGCCTGTCCGTCCGTCAGTTCGTCCTTCCGTCCTTCCTTCCTTCCTTCCTTCCTTCCTTCCTTCCTCCCTCCCTCCCTCCCTCCCCCCTTTCCTCTGCCCCTCACTTCCTAACTTCCTTCCCTTCTCCCTCCTTTCGTCAATTCAACAACTATGCCAGCTGTTTCTGTTGAACAAATACTGCCCTCCACCCTCATGGAACACATCTCGAACCCAATAGATCCAGTGAGGAGAGAAGAAAAAGAAGATGTGGCCTACAAGCCAGAGTATGAGACAGCTCTGGAGGGCTGTGAGTGAGAACACCGAAGGGCCAGGGCAAAGAACTTACTCAGTGGATGTCTCAGAGGGGCTAGGATTGGGTCTCCCAAGGGCCTCGGCATCACATACAGCTGTCCTGCCGACAATCTCTCTACCAGAGTCTGCCAGGCACCTTCTGCCATATCCTGGCAGGTGATAGAGAGTGGTTCTAACACAGCCAGTGGGCACATCCAGACTTCTCACTCTGAGTAGACCGGCCATGATAGTTGGAGGCCTCCAGCTGCACCCTACGCCACAAAGTCGTTCAGCTTCCTGCCTGCCCTTTTCTGACAAGCACGTGGCCCACTGGAGCAGCCTTGGCTCCCACTTATGACTGGGAAGGTTGGGTCTGAGCTTTTCATGGGCAAAGCTTTATCAAGGTCAAAGAAGGGAGGCTCAAGCATGACAGGGGCTGCCTAATTCTTCAGGCCAGCTGCCTCTGTGTGGCTATCACACACAGGTCCTGGGTACGTTCCCTTTCAAGCAGGCTGGAGAGCAGCCCTGGCAGGCTTTACAGGGAGGAAATGCCAGTCGCATTTCTGTAAGCCTGGCTCAGCCTCCCCAGGGACCCTCAGGCAGCCCTAACGTTTCCTCTGAAGCATGCCAGCGGTGTGGGCCTGGTCGGCCAGGGTGGGCCTCCGGCAAGAACTGTGACTCAGGGCTAGTCAGATCAAGGCAGGATGTCAGCACTATTCACTGGGCTACAAGGAATCTCACTCTTCTATTTATAGGCAGAGCAACTGCTGGCCCAGCCTGATGGGAGGAAATGGCCAGTGCTGCCAGCGCGTCAGGAGAATGGGAGCAGCAAGTCAGGAACCAACACGAGGGAAGCTGCGCATCATCCCTCAGTTGGGCTGTGTGGGAGGAGGGGGACTTCCAGGGGAGGATCAGTTTCCACTCCAGAAAGGCCAAGGGTAAACCGGGCCAGGATGATTAGTCTGTATGGCCACACAAGTCTTCAGCTGAATAAACAGGCGGTGGTAGCCATTAGGTGGCTTGGCCATGAACAGTATAAGGACCTTCTAGACCCGTGGTTCTCAACCTTCCTAATGATTCCTAATTCCTAACCCTTTAACACAGCTCCTGATGCTGTAGTGACCCCCAACCATAAAATTACTTCATTGCTACTTCATAACTGCGATTTTGCTACTGTTATGATATGTAATATAAATATCTGCTATGTGACCCCTACAGGTTGAGAATCATTATTCTAGACCCTGATGGAGGTGGCTAAGTGAAGGTGGCACCCAGAGGCCTGGTAGCCACTCTATTTGTGTATCGGGTCCTAAGTGGCTTTTCTGTCAAAGACCCCATTCCTTCCAACTGTCTTGCCCGGTGTCCATGCCAATTATTCTAAGGCCTTGATACCTATCACACAACGTCTCTGTGTGTGTGTGTGTGTGTGTGTGTGTGCACATGTAGTGACATTTCATTTATATCTTAATAAAGCTTGCCTGAAGATCAGAGAATAAAACAGCTGCACTGGTCAGCCTTACAGACCAGGCAGTGGTGACACACACCTTTAATCCCAGGAGCCACACTAGTTGCCATAGAAACTGGGCCGTGCATGCCTTTAGTCCCAATGGTGCACGCCTTTAATCCCAGCCCTAGAGAGGATTATAAAATGGGAGGAGACAGCTCTCAGACACAGTCTGATTCCGAGATTCTTGGAGGCAGGATTGCCATTTCCAACTGAGGTAGAGGGAAGAGCCAGTGGCTGGCTGCTTTGCTTTTCTGACCTTCAAGTTGAACCCCAATTTCTCTGACTTTTTAATTGTGCATCATGAACACATGGGCTCCTGTGGAGGGGGGCACAGGTGGTTGTGTACACACACACGGAGGCCAGGAGTGCCATTTCTCAGGAGCCACCCACTGCTGTATTTGTTGTTTGTTTGAGACAAGATTTCAGCACAGCCCTGGCTGGCCTGGAACTCACTATGTAGACCAGCCTCTACAGAAGCTCGCCAGTTAGTGACTAGCTGGCTAGTGAGTGAATCCAGGTGTTTCTCTGTTTCTGCCTCTCCGGTGCTGGGATCGCAAGCACGTGCCACTGTTCCTAGTATTTCACGTGGGTGCAGGGGATCAAACACAGGCCTTCACGCTTAAGTGGCGATCGCTTTGCAGACAGAACTGTATGTATCTATGGCCCCTCACAACTGCTTGTTAGCGCAAGTTCACTTAACCAGAAGTCAACACCGCCTCAGAACTGCAGTTCAGCATGGTTAAGGTCTTGCCTGACTCTGGGCACACGCACCAATATATCCCAAAGATAAGCGTGTAAACGCGAGCGGCTTGTGTGAGAAGTGTTATGAGGGACAGGCCCGTGACCTGTGCTCGTTCGATGCCATCGCCTGTGAGAACACTGTCTACACAGCTGACTTCAGTCCTTATCTGAGCCTGCAGTTGGTGTTTGCTGTGCTGGACTCCTGTGACCTAAGCCTGGCATGCAGGGGGAGCTCAGTAGATAGAGTCCCTCTTGCCCAGGTGGCCTCAGAGGCTTCTCCACTCTGAAATGAGTGCTGCCTGTAGCTGGGTTGCCAGGCAGGGGGCCAGGCTGGGGGCTCTGGCCTTCTGCCCTTACGCCCTTCTAGTGAAACACGATTTCCGAAGTGGCAGACACTTCCAATTGAAAGCAGCCAAAAGCCACTGGGAAAACTGAAACATTGACCTCTTTACAGCAGGAAGATGTGGGAGGAGGCTCCTGGCTTCCTTTGGATTCTGTGGGGCAAATCAGTCCCAAGTTCCTGTCTGAGGTATGGAAGTGACTAATGGGGGTACAGGACTGCCCACTGGTCCCCCTATGCCTGTCTGCTGACCAAGGGTCAGGGAACCCCTCCCCGCTCTGCCACTTGTTCCCACGCAAGGAGAAGACAGGCGATGGCGGCAGAGAGAGCCAGGGTTAACCCAGAACAGCGTCAGTCCCCCTGTTGTGACCCCTTCCCCAGGGAGGGTCTCTCCCAGCTCACCTAGGGATCCCCGACTTTCACCCATGCTCCAAAAACTCTCTCAGATCCCCAGGCAGTCTCGTCCCTCCTCTCAGCACCCTGCACCCCTCTTCCTAGGTGAGCTGCCAGGCTCAGCGCCCTTTGAGTCTTGCAATGTTTGCACACACGCCAGTCCCAGAGTCAGATCCACTCTCTCCTGTGCAGACACCTAGAGAGCCTTCACAAAGGGGTCGTGTGCCTGGGGCTGGCTCTGAAAGGCTCCGCAGGGGAAGGCGGCTGAGAAAGAGACGGTGTAAAGAGAAGAGGGGGGTCCTCAGGAGTGAAGCTGAACATGGAGCCGCTCTGGCAGGTGTTACCCCAGGGTACGGTAGGAAGCAGTGGGGTGGAGGCGTGTAGACGCATCTCCAGGCAAATGTGTAACAGTGAACTCTAAGGTAGAGCCGAGGGCTGCCGGCGGAAGCAGGGGTGTTAATGGAGCAAGGGGACAAACCAGAGGGAGACTGTAGTCTTCCTGGGGAGAGATGCCGTGGCTGAACTTGGGAGGACTGCTGAAGGGAGGCATGATGCAACACTGACTGGCCTTGACACCCTCACCAACGGCTGTCTGCCAGAGAGGCTGTCCAGAGAGCAAGAGGGAGACCGTTTGAGGTGGGGCCAGAGTCCAGGCCTAGAGACCTTGTCCTCTGCACCCACTACAAAGGCATACAAGTGACATCAGTTTCAGGTGCTCAACACAGGGTAAACAGGGTGGGAAAACCCAAGTAGCTGTCCCCTTGATAGCTGGCTGATGACTGTTTTAACAACCCATGTTCTGGGATTTTGCTTTCCTGGAGTAGAACGAATCGAAAGCTTCCCCTGCTGTGCTCAGGGCAAGCCCCTGGTCCCCAGGCTGGCTGGGGGCTTGGAGGCTCTGATCAGCCCCCTGTGAGTTAGCGGAGCTTGGTCTGCTGATGGCCAGGCACTGGGCTAGATGGTGTGCCCAGTGGAGAACAGAGCCAAGTGTGAACAGGGATTTTGATGCCAGTGACCGGGTGGACTTGAGACTTTTGGAGCAGAAGAAAGAAGTGACCAGAGGGAGGTGGGGGTACACAGGCAAACATGAGCTGGGCAGATCGTGGAATCCCAGGAGACCAGTCCAGTGTAATCCTTGATTCTACAGAATCAAGGCCCAGAAAAATCTAAGGCCTTATCTAGAGTCAACTGGGGGAGAACTGTATGCACACAGGGGTCCAAGTTCAGCAACACATTCTGAGAGATACACTAAGACCCTCTTATTAGTCTATCGAGAACACAGAGCACTTGAGGACAGACACAGAAAGACAAACATCAAATGTTCCCTCTCATATGCAGAGTCTAGAATGAATATAGATATAGACGTGAATGAAGAGGAAGGGGACCAGGGGTTAGGGAAATGAAGAGAACGGATGATAGATGGAAGGGTGTGTGTGAGCGAAGTACATGATCTATACGTATGAAAATTCCACAATGAAACCCACCATTTTATGCTAGGAACAAAAGAACAAAGCTCAGCAAGATGGTTCAGCAGGTAGATGAGCTTGCTGCCCAGCCTGATACCTGTGGTTCAGTCCTGGGAACCCACACGGTAGAAGAGGACCTGACTCTTGCACGTCACCCTCGGGCCTCCACGCTTTGGCTACGGTACATACACACACCCATACAAAGAAGAAGAAAAGAAAAATTAATCCAAATAGTCCAGCCTTTCTCTTTTTCTTGTCACCCAAGCGCACACAGGTGGTTTCTGTAGAAGGTCAAAGACGTGGAGTAAAATCTCTTCCCACTGACTGGGCCTCGCCTGGAAACAGAGGCCAGACTCATCAAGAACAGAAAACCGTGGCAGCCTCGTGGCATGTGCTGTGAGTACTTGGTCCCTCCATCCCTTCCAGATGGAGGGTCCTACCCAGGAAGAACCTTTGCCGACAGTCAAGTCCCTCAGGGAGCCTCAGGATCTCAATGAGAGGCTTCTTCTGGAAAAGCAAATACTAAAGAAATGATCCGGTAGATTTTATTCGACCACCATAAACAATACTGCTTCCCCCTTTCTGATGTCAGTTTAGAGAAACACTCAGATAGCATGGAAGAAAGCTATTCCTGCAGTCTCAGGCAGATTCCAGCTCTCCTTGGGCCTCAGTTTCCCCATAGGTATTGAACCATAACCAACCCTAAGCCATACAAATCTGTGACTTGGGTGGCCATTTTAATATGATGCCAAAGCTGACCGATTCCAGGCCCCAACATTCTGAGTCCTAATCCCTCGTGTATATTTTTAGAGCCTCTGCGATAACCTGTGTATTCTTTAGGGATGTGTGGTCAGCAGAATACTGACAGCCCCAAAGACGCCTGCTTACATGTAATCCCCAGACCCCGCAAACACGTTCCCCGATGTGATGTACTAGTTTCAGGGTGTCACAGCAGCCCCTGACAAGATGACTTGGAAAAAAGGACGTGGGCTCACAGTTTGAGGGGATAGAGTCTGGCATGGAGGGGAAGGCAGGGTAACTGGAGCTCGAAGCAGCGGTTCACATCGAGTCTGCACTCAGAAAGCAAAGAGAGATGAATGCTGGTCTTTTTATTCATTCCAAAGCCACAGCCTATGGTGGGTGTGGTACCGCCTATGTTCAAGGTGGGTATTCCTTCCTTGGTACAACCTCTAGAAACTCCCTCACAGGCACATCCAACGGTGTGCCTCCTATGTGGTTCTAAATACAGTTGACCATGTCACACATAGTCGAAGAGGCTTTGCAGGTGTGATAAGAGATGTGTGTGTGTGTGTGTGCATGCTCATCTTTCATCATGTGACAAACTTCCTGAAATGAACCACTTAAAAGGAGGAGAGGTCTATTTCGACTCTTGGTGTCGAAGGAGTCAGTCAATGGTGAGCCGTTGCTACAGGCTGTGGTCAGGCAGACCCTGGTGGGGGGCAGCATGGAGTAGAGGAAGCTGTTTAGTTCAGGCAGACAGGAAGCAGAGAGAGACTCCAGAAAGGACAAGACATGACACCCCTACTGTCTTACTGTGATGGAACACCATGGCCAAAAGCAACTTGGGTGCTGTGGAACAATAGTTTGTACCCTGCCAATTGTATTTTACCAAAACGCTGATTGGCCAGTAGCCAGGCAGGAAGTAGAGGCAGGGCAAGGAAAATAGGAGAATTCTGGGAAGAGAAAAACTCAGTCTACAGTTGTGACCCAGACGTAGAGGAAGCAAGATGTGATTGCCTCGCCAAATAAGGTAGCGAGCCACGTGGCTAAACATAGACAAGAACAGTAAGTTATAAGAGTTAATAAGAAAAGCCTGAGCTAATGGGCCAATCGGTTAATAATTAATGTAGGTCTCTGTGTGATTCCTCTGGGACTGAATGACTAAAGGACCAGGGGGACAAAAACCTCTATCAACACTTGGGAAAGAAAAGGTTCATTTGGCTTACATATCCTGAGTTACAGTTCATTGAGGCAGGAAACATGGATGGGGACAGACATGGGCACAGGATGGGGCCAACCCTGACAGAGGGGCTAATGCAGAGGCCGTGGAGGAGCACTGCTTACTGTTCTTATGGCTTGCTCAGCCTGCTTTGTTTTTGTTTGTTGGGTTTGGGTTTTTGTTTTTGAAACAGGGTTTCTCTGTTGTGTCCCTGGCTATCCTGGAACTCACTCTGTAGACCAGGTTGGCCTCGAACTCAGAGATTCACCTGCCTCTGCCTCCTGAGTGCTGGGATTAAAGGTGTGCAGCTTTCTGTTGACATAAAACTAGCCGGCATACCTGGTGAACTTCTTCGAGGAGACCTCATCTTCCAGTTCCCATCACCTCCCAGTAAAGCCTTCAGATCAGAAATCTGCCAAGGGACCAACCCACCAGCGGGGTCAGTCAGAGCCTCAGGATCCAATCACTTCCTGAAAGCCAAGCCTCTACCCTCGAGGCCTTTAGGAGACACTTTGTATATAAGCCACCTAGGGAAGCAGGAGCAGCAGAGGGGTCAGAGGCGGGAGTGCCACGGAACAGAAGCAGAGAGAGGTGTGTAAATGCCAAACCCTATCCACCAGCACAGGGGCGGCTCCGAGGGCACACCGAGCCAGCCCGGGGAACTCTCACGAGACCTGTGAGACCCATTTTTCCTCCAACCCTGAGGCCCCCAGCCCTTCCCCACTTCTAGATCTGCCCCTGCTTCTCTGCAGCCTCCACAAGCTGTTTCCCAGGCCAGCTTCAGTTTCTTTCTGGAGAAAGCCCTGGCAACAGCTGCCTAGGCAGGGGCCTGAGAGTAGCTTCCGCTGAAAGACTTTCGCGCTTTCTTTTACTCAGACAATGACACATGTTCCCTAGGGGAAAGAACTAGAGGAAAAAAGAAACAATGAACAGGGGCAAAATGAAAAATAAGGAATAATTGCAATATCACCCCAAACGAAACAAATCTCTAATCCTATCTTGAGACACAGATCTAGGAACCCAGCATAGTGGTATATACCCCACATATTGTAATACTGTCAATTTATTTTCTTTCTTTAAAATTTTTGCTACATTTCATTTATTCCTTTATTTGTGAGTATGCATATGTGTGTGGGTATATATAGGCTACGGAATATGGAGGTCAGAGAACAACTTGAACCAATTCTTTCTTTCTACTGTGCCGGTCCTGGGAATCAAACTCAGTCTTCAGTCTTGGTGTCAGAGCCATTTTGTCAGCCCTGTCTATTTTCAATTTTTTTGTTTTGTTTTGGTTTTGGTTTTTCAAGACAGGGTTTCCCTGTGAAGGTCTGGCTGTCCTGGAACTCGTGCCTAGTCCAGGCTGACCTTGAACTCAGAGATTCGCCTGCCTCTGCCTCTCAAGTGCTGGGATTGAAGGCATGCACTGCTAGCACTCAGCCCTATCTATTTCCTTTTAATACAATCACCTCATCACAAGACTGCTCCAACACAACCTTTCTTGCTCAGATCCTGCTTTCAGCATCAACATATGTGTGCCCACCTGACCTACCTCACGGTTATGTGGCATTTGTGTATGTGGACATATATGATATATATGATCTACATGTATGGTATCATATGTTAGATAGAAGATAGATAGATAGATAGATAGATAGATAGATAGATAGATAGATAGATAGATAGATAGAGCACTGTGTAGCACCGTTTGTCATGAACCTTGCTATGTAGACCAGGCTAGCCTTGAACTCACAGAGATCTGCCTACTTCTTTCTGTCTCCCAATTGTTGTGTTAGTATTAAAGGTGTGCACCACCATGCCTGGCCTGAGCTTGCTATATTTTATGGAGTCAGGCGTTAATTATGTAACTTGCAGCTTTGCAAACACTTCTTTGCCCAGCTCTCCGTCTATGTTGAGAAGGCACACTTCTAGAAGCAAGGGCACTGGGTCAGAGTGCACACACGTGGGAAGCTTCTGGTGCATGGTCACGGCTTGCTCTGAAGTCCAGACCTGTTTCTTTTATGTTCTGGGCCGTCCAGTGGCTTCTGTATTAGCTCAGCAACAACTCAATGCAAGTGATGAATCTGCTATTTGTGATTCCCCAGGCTACTTCTCCTCATTAAAATGTATGGATGAGAAGATTCTGATTTTCACGTTTTCCAGTGCCAAGTGTTTCCTCATCCCAACGTTCTGGCATGCCAGGCTATTTATTTACTTGAGACAAGGTCGCCTAGAGTAGCCCAGTCTGGCCCTGAACTCATGGCAATCTTGCTGCCTCAACCTTCCAAGTGCCAGGATGTCATACGGGTGCTACCATACCCAGCTGGCTGCTCCTGGCTCTTTGTGGTTATTTGGAAAGCAGATTAGATGCTGGTTTCTTTGTAGATGAGAGTGAGGTGCTCCTGGGTAAAGCCAGAGAGGGAGCAATTTCTATGTGCCTCAGTTTACTCGTACAGTGGAGGCGTACTTTGCAGGGCTTGCATGAGGGTGGGGGAGCCCCACTGGCATCTGATGTGAGCTGAGCTATCGGTATCTTATCTTTAAAACGTGCCTTGCACGTGATGGGCAAATGCTGCACCACTGAGCTGCATCCCCAGCCCCATGAATCTCCGAGTTCCGGTCTCTCGCTACTAGCGAAAGGCAGGGTCTGCTGGCTCAGGCCCTGCCCCTGCTCTCTTAGCCCTGCCTAGACTCTGCTTCTAGCTCTCGGTGGCCACATTAGCTGCTCAAGGCAGACCGTCTCCCTAAGAAGAGCTCCCCGAGCAGTCCACCTTAAAAGGTCCTTGAGCTCCCAGAAGGACAAGCAAACAAGAGAACAGAGCATTAGAGCAAATTGCTTGTCTAAAACAGACAAATCATTTTCATTTCACCCTTCCTCTGCGCCCCACTTTGCCTCCTTGCTGCTCCCTTTCCTTACATGAGCCAGGCATGAGGACGGTGTTATTCTTATGCATTCGTGAGATGGATTATGTAATAATCTGGAGACTAAAAGAGCAAAGGCGAGCGCCAGGGAGATGGACAAAAACCTCTTCACTGGTCTAAGGAGATTGAGTCCAGGTGCCTCCTTGCTTTCCTCCCTCAGAGCTCACTGGCCTCTTTCATGGGTCAAAGGACCACATGGGGTTCCTGAACCCTGAATCTTATTTTTTTTCAACTTTGCCAGTACACTAGGTGCCTGGAGCCCTGGGTCCCTCATGTCCAGTTAGGTCAGAACTATAGTCACCTCAGGTAACAGAACCCTGACCTACACAGGACCAAGAGACTGATGCCCTTGTCTGTCTTAGTCACTAATTCTCCTCCACACACAATGGAGTAATCCACTTGGAAAATGGCTTCTGTCCTTGGGGCAGTCCGGAGAACGGACAGTGACTGCCTGAGTCACAAGGCTGAGGCCACCAGGGGCAGGGACTGCACTAACAGGATGAACCTTGATTGGTTAATGACAGCTGTTGGTGGCACAGTTGAAAGGGGTTTGACTTACGTGTCTACACGTAAGTCACAGCTCAAGGACTGGCCATTGCTAACAGCCAAGTGATGTTCCGTAGGTAGCAAGGCACCCGGCTGGGAAGAAGTCTTCTGAGAACATTCCCAAGAGTGTTTGGAGGCAGCAGTCACAGAAGGTGCCCTGAGAGTGGGCCTCTTCTCCAGGAAGTGAAGAGGCTGGGAAACACACAGACCTTGGTGGTAGATGGGCTCTTAGACTGAAGGGCTTCAGCCAACCTCAGCTCTTCCTGTGCAGAGGAGGCAGTGACAGAGACAGGCTCACAGCTGGGCTGGGAGAAGGATGTACTGGGTAAAGGCCAGGCTTGCGTGTGGTTTCTGTCCCTCCCTCTGTCCTCCTCCAGGATGATGAGCAACTCTGCACACACTCTGTAGGGCACTGAGTCATCTTCTCACAACACTGACATGCTTAAATGTCCCCCAAAGCGCCATGCTCGGGAGCAGCCATGGACAGCCAAGCTAGTGCCTTTGTCCCTCTTTCACGGCATTTTCATTGTCACGTGAACTTAGATGCATTAATTAGGGACAAAGGACCTTAACTCCCTTCTGCTAAGTGATGCCTCCTGTGGCATGGGGAGGAAGGACTGTTTCTGAAGCAGGTTCACCAGACAGTGCCACCGCCACTCCTCAGAGGCACAGCCCCTTTGGGGAAGAACCTAGCTTTTCCTGAGCTGGAATGTATTGCTTAGAGACCAACACAGCCTCGGGGGAGCTGGGATGCTGGTGATGGCAGACCCTGTCTCCCCAAGAGGCAGATACAGGGTCCTTCAGACCACTACCATGTGCCTTTGAGATAGGGTCTTGCTGGGCAGCCCAGGCTAGACTTGGACTCATGATCCTCCTGCCTCAGCCTCTGAGTGCTGGGATTATAGGTGTGTGATACCCCATCCAGTTTCTTATCTGCAAGGTAAGTGTTGCTTGGCTGGTCTAACTTCCATCTCTGCTACTCACTAGCTCTGTGACTATTTTTACCTCCAAACAGCATGCAATTGGGAATAGATTTCTTTTAAGTTTATGTGCATTGGTGTTTTATTTGCATTTATATCTGTATGAGGGTGTCAGGTCTCCTGACAGTTGCGAGGTGTCATGTCAGTGCTGGGAATTGAACCTGGGTACTCTGGAAGAGTAGCCAGTGCTCTTAACCACTGTGCCATCTTTCCAGCCCCAGGAAGGGGATTTTTGTTCCAGGTCCAATCATATGTTGGTAAAGGAGGCAAAATGGTATCATACCTCTTTGGAAGATTATGATAATATCAAGTAAAATCACATATGTAATTATTCTTTGACCTGGCCACTATACTTCTAAGGATCTACCCCCAAGTCACAATGGCAAAGGTACAATAGGAACACATACAAAGCTATTTGTTATGGCATAATTTGTACTAACAAAAGCTGAAAGCCACCCAAAGTCCATCAACCAGGGGCTGGTTAAAGAAAGTACCGTCCAGTTGACAATGGAGTTTTATGAAGATGCTTGGGGTGGCGTCTAAGTCACCGTGGCATATGAAAAAGGCATGAGAAAGAAGAATAGGAGCACACACTCGCATTCACACACATATGAAAGCATATGAACACACATGCATGCACATACATGCACATATGCATACACACACATGAACCCATGTACACACACAATTGGACACATAGTTGTTTTGATCGGGAGGGCCTTGTCACATGACCATCTAGAAGGTGAGAAAAAAACAGAATGGCGGACAAAGGCAGACTCAAGATGTTTGTGAAGGTGGTCCTGTCATCTCTTTGAAATCTTCCAAAGACAACTTAAAAAAACTTGCTTTTTCTGGGCTTGTGAGATGGCTCAGTGGGTGAAAGCATGTGTCGCCCTAAGTGTCAACCCTAGGATTCATATGCTGGAACAAGAGAACTGACTCCTTCAAGTTGACCTCTGACCTCCACATGTGTGCATGATAACACACACATAAATGTAAAAAAATTTTTTTAAAGGCTTTCTATTTTCATCTCACTCTGGTCAATGGACCTCACAGAGCAGGGCCACCATGAATCCAACGCCTGACCTGGCTCTTAGGTGACAAACACAGAGTCTTTTCTTGTTTCTGTGCTAGATGGTTGGCATCTAGTTGGTCCACCCTGATAGACGTACAACCCTGCTTCTAGATCTGACCTGTCTCTCCATCCTGGCTTTAGAAGGTCCTCACGGAGGACCAACCTCCAGCTTGACCCCGGGTTCTTCTTTATAGTGTGTCCTGGAGGAGCTAGGATCCAGGCCCTGTTCCAGCCTTCCCTGGTCCCGGGCCCATGAAGACACTAGAATTCCACCTACCAGAATAGTCCATACTATTACTGTCCATGGGTTCTGTAAGAGGACATTTGCTTTGGTCCCCTCTTTCTCTGCCACCTCTACCTCCTCCCCCACACTATCATATGTGCCTCACAAGGTCAGCCTTCTTTCCTTCTACCCCCAATCCACTAAAGCACAGAGGCCATGGACTGAGCTCTTACAGTCTTAATGGATTGTGAAGATGTCCCACGAATAACAGAGCCAAGATCCCACATGCCTGATAACTCTGGAGCACATACCATACCAGTTCAAGGCTATCAACTTCTGAGCTCTCTGTGGGTTCAAGGCTAGCCTGGTATACGTAGTCAGTTCTAGACTAGTCAGGGCTATATAGTGAGACATTGTCTCAAAAAACAAAATGAAACAAAATTCAAAACATAAACCATTAATCTCAATGGGTGACTCTTCACCCAATAGTAGTCTAGAAGTGTTTCTGTAAGGCCCTACTGCATGCTGTTGTGATGTGGGATTCCCCTCTGTATGCTATGAATACCATTGGCCTGTGGATAGGGCAGAACTTAGGTAGGTGGGGAAAACTAAATTGAATGCAGGTAGGAAGAAGGTAGAGGGAAGAGAGAAGCCATGTAGCCCCACAGGAGACAGACGCTGGAACTTTACCCAGTAAGCCACAGCCACGTGACGATACACAGATTACTAGAAATGGGTTAAATTAAGATATAAGTGTTAGCCAATAAGAAGCTAGAGCTAATGGGCCAAGCAGTGTTTTAAATAATATAGTTTCTGTGTGATTATTTCAGAGCTGAGTTGACAGGAACCAACAAGTGAACTCCCTACAACTCTGTTGGTCGCTGGAAGGATGCTAAATTAATCCACAGCTCCTGCCCAGGGCTGACCCATGTCAACTCTGTTTGTGTTTCATTGGTCTAAATTAGTCACAAGACCAGATGGCATGATGAGGTAGTGGTGCCCAATCCTCCTGGGAAAGGACAGGAAATACTTAGACATAATAATACAGTTTGCCATAATGGTGATAAACCCAAGACCCCAGGGAGCAAAGTGACTGCCTGAGATCTCAAAGAGCATAGGATGCAGAATTAAAGCCAGGGCTGGACCCATTTGGGCTCAGCGGCTCTCTCCTCTCTGACTGTCCCTCCTGACCAAAGGAGCCCATTAACTACTTAACGACTCCCAAAGAGGCACGGCTTAGGGAGTCAGGCTCACACTCAGCTCCTGGTTGCAGGAGGTATCCCTTTTCCCTTTTCTCTTTCTCACTGAGACAGAATTTCTCTGTTTAACAGTCCTACCTGTTCTGGAACTAGCTCTTGTAGACCAGGCTGGCCTCGAACTCATAGAGATCCACTGCCTCTGCCTCCCAAGTGCTGGGATTAAAGGCATCTGACACCACTGCCTGTCTTTTTGTTCTCACTTTTGAATGAATGAGTGTGTATACATGTATGTGTGGTGGTGGGGTGCACATGTGTGTGGAGACCAGAAGTCAACCTCAGGATGGTCCTCATGCATCATCTGCCTACCTTGTATTTTGAGACAGGGTCTTTCACTGGCCTAGAACTGAGTGCAGTCACCTGACTGGCCAGCGAGCCCCAGGAACGCTCTTGTTTTGCCAGCCATGCACCACATGCCTGACTTTCTTTCTATTTGGGTTCTAGGGATCAAACTCAGGTCCTCACACTTATACAGCAAGTGCTTTACTGGCTGAGTCATCTCTCTCCAGCTTCCTTGCACACTCACCTTAGTGGTAGCAATCACAGTGGTCCCAACTTATTGTCTTTTATTCCCCACTTTTTAAAAAGTAAATTTTAGGGTTATGTGTATGTGTGTGTGTGTATGTGTGTGTCTGTGTGTATGTGCATGTAAGTGCAATTATCTGAGGAGGCCAGAAGAGGGCGTTGGATTCCCTGGAGTTGGAGTTAGAGTCAGTTAGAAACTGAACTCAAGACCTCTACCAGAGCAGAAAGTTCTTTTAACCCCTGAGCTATCTCTCCAGCTACTCCTTTTCTTTTCCAAGGCAATGTGAGGACACATGAGTGCCACAGAGTACATGTGGAGGGCAGAAGGTGGGTTTGAGGAGTCAGTTCTCATCTTTTATGTTTATTTGGGTTGCAGAGATTGAACTTAGACCATCAGATTTACACTGCAAATGTTCTATCAGATGCGCACACTCTCTGGCCCATCTTCCCCTCATTTGAGGTTAGCATTTGCTACTCCAGTGGAGAGTGAGAAGCAAGGCTTCCCCAACCTGAGGACGAGTAACCAGCACTATGGGCTGTGGACTGTGACCTGTGCACAGACAGGTACTTCTGCAAGCAAGACAGAGACTGCAGTCTACATGGCTAGTGGGGCCATCTTGGGAACCTGTCAATGAACACATTGATTTTAAGGACACCTCCCAAAGTGGGGAGGGCAGGCACAGCCCACACAGCGTGGAGGAGTGTCTGCCACCAAGTGCTTTTCCTTGTGAGTACTTTCTGTTTCTTCATGTTCAGGACCATGAATTTGATTTTCCAAACAGCCATCTTAGCTTTCAGTAGTAGGTAGAGTTTTTTTTTTTTGTTTTTTTTTTTTTTTCTTTTTTTTCTTTTTCGAGACAGGGTTTCTCTGCGGCTTTGGAGCCTGTCCTGGAACTAGCTCTGTAGACCAGGCTGGTCTCGAACTCACAGAGATCCGCCTGCCTCTGCCTCCCATGTAGGTAGATTTTTAACATTCCAATTTGTGCAGTGTTTATATTCTAAAACACTTTTTTTTTTGACCATCTCACTCTGTAACCCCAGCTGGCCTTGAATTTGTGTGATTTTCCTGCCTCAGTCTTCTGAGCACTGGGATTATAATCATGCACTACCATGCCTGGCTTGAGAAAGTCTCTTTGTGTGTGACAGGTTCTCATGTATCCCTAAGCTGACTTGGAGCTTGCTAGGTAGCAAACACTGGCCCTGAATTTGGGGCCTCTACCTCCCAAGCACTAAACTTCCAGGTGTGCCCCCATTATGATAGGCTTTAGAAATCTTTTAATACTCTCACTGTATCTCATCGAAGGTTCTTTTCCATTTTTTGTTAAGCTTATTCTATAACTTTTCCATCAGTTCATTAAGAGATTTGCTCAATTAAGAAAAAAAGTGGCTGGGCTGGGCAAGCAGCTTGGTGGGTAAAGTAATTGTAGGGCAAGTCCGCCATCCTTGTGGAAAATAGATTTCGGGCTGGAGAGACGGTTCGCTGTTTACGAGCACTCACTACTCTTGCTGAAGTCCCCAGCTAGGTTCCCAGCACCCATAAGGTGGCTTACAATGTCTGTAACTCTAGCTCCAGGGGATCTGACCCCTCTTTTGAGCTGCATGAACGTCAGCATGCACACGGTTCACACACATTTACCCAGGGCAAAACTCATCCACATAAAAGTCAGGATAACTAAATGAGAAGAAGAAGAAGGAGGAGGAGAAGGAGGAGGAGGAGGAGGAGGAGGAGGAGGAGGAGGAGGAGGAGGAGGAGGAGAAGAAGAAGAAGAAGAAGAAGAAGAAGAAGAAGAAGAAGAAGAAGAAGAAGAAGAAGAAGAAGAAGAAGAAGAAGAAGAAGAAGAAGAGGGGGAGGGGAGGGGGAGGGAAGGGGAGGAAGAGGAGGTCGGATGTGATGGCATGCATCTGCGTGCCTATGGTGAGATGGGGGAGGGGAACTGCGGGAGATCAGACCAGAAGCTGTGTATGCAGCCATGGAAACAAGAAAGACACAGCTTCAAGACAAGGTGGAAGGAGAGAACTGACTCGTAAAAGATGTCCTCTGATTTCCATGTGAGTGCCACGGCATATGCATGCCCATACTAACACACACATTTATCCATATATGCACACTCGCACAATAAATAATAAACAAATATTTCAAAAATAAAAATGGTCCTCAAGCAGATTAAAACACAACATGACTGTGAATGAGATAGATTCAACAAAAATGAAGAACCCCAGTACCATACACACATATATACACATGACCTATACACACAATACTTACATATACACATATATACACATGACCTATACACACATACTTATATACACACATATATACACATATACACACATGACCTACATACTTACATGCACACATATATACACATATACATGCCTGACCTATACACACACATACTTACATACACACAGGTCAAAAAAGGCACTCAGAGGAGGGAAGGGCAAGAACAGGAAAAAGAAAATATTTATAAACAAACCCAGATAAGGTTCACATTCAGGATATACTTTCAACTTGGTAAGGGTGGAAAACAAAGCACACAAACAAAAAGGAAACTGGGTAAGAGATTTGTAAGTGCTTTGTGGAACAATGCACACAAGTGACCAGCAAGGAACGGGAAAGACCTTTGGCTTGGCTACCTGTGAGAGAACTGGCAAATCAAAGATAGCAGGATGTGATTACACAGCCATCAGCTGGGGAAAACTAAACAGTGGTGGTTCCAAGTGTTAGCAAAACGCAGAGCCGTAGCTACCCTCGCATGCTGCTGACGGGTGCAAACCGCTGCGACCACATCAGACTATGTGATGTGTTCTAAAACAGACACAACCTCCTTACCACAGCACACCCAGCAGAAACCCAGGGCTCATGGCAGCAGTACCCATAGACTCCCCAAGCTAAAAACAACCCTGGAGGCCTCCGGGAAGGGGATGGATACGTTTATTTGGCACATTTAGATGATGGATCAGTTATAGCCACAGGAAGTGAGTAGTGGATCCTCACGAGATGTGGACCAACGTACAAAGAAATATGTATTTTCTTTCTAATTTAAGATAGGGTTCTTGTGCATTCCTGGCTAGTCTCAAGTAAACCCATATAGCCAATACTTTTACCAACTAGCAACACTCCCAGTCCTTAGAATAATGTTTTAATTTATTTTTGAAATGTGACACAAAGGGGAAAGTCTCAGTAGGTTAGTATAAAGCAACCATGTCCTAGTCATAAACATCAAGGAAAAACATTGGAAAGGTCTAACCTTATCTACCTCTGTCTGGTCACCCTTTCTCTGTGGTTATAGTCTTGATGCCAATCATTTCCTTAATTTATTTTATTTTATTCTGTATGTATAGGTGTCATGCCTGCATGTATGTCTGTGTACTACATGGGTGTAGTGTCCACAGAGGCCAGAAGAGAGCATTGGATCTCCTGGGACTGGAGTTTAAGACACTGAGCTGCCATGTTGGAGCTCAGGGTTGAATCCCTGTCCTCTGGAAGAGCAACCAGTGCTCTTAACCTCATCAGCCCATTTCCTTGTCTTTCTGGTTTTACCCACTCAGAATCTATCCCCAAGTGTGGTCCAGTTTTCTTTTGTTTTGAGCTGCACACACGTGGAATTATACGCATGTACTCCTGAGCTGGGCACAGTGGTGGACACCTGCCATTCCAGCACTTGAGAGGTGGAGACAGGAGGCGACACAATGAGCTCAAGACAAGCCTGGGACACAGGAGGCCCCCACCCCACTAAAAACTACTGCTACCGTGTTAGACAGCATGTGGGGAGGGAGGCTTTGGCTTGCCTAGTCTATGCCATTCCAAGTAACGTCTAAGGTGACTACACACCATTTCCACATGGCTTTCCAATAAAGAAACGTCTAAATGCATCCTTGGGAATAGTGCTAGGGAAGACGAATTAACCCGGAATGAGTCGAGGGCTGGGAAATGTGCTAAAGAAAACACCAAAGGATTTTGAAAATCTCCTCAGAGAAAGTGGGGAAGAAAGCCTGGAGAATGGCAGGGCTTGGGGCTTACAGCTTTCGATATAAATAGACCATGGGGAGAAGGCAGAATCACTTGGGTTTTTGCTTGTCTTCAGAATAATATTCATCCTGAAGAAGATGGATTACAAAGATGGAATTAAAGCTCAAGATGAACTGGGAAATAAGTCATCATGAGCAGAGAATAACCAACAGTGTGAGTTTAAAAGTTATATGTGTGCACGCTCATGTGCACATGTATGTAAGCATACGAGTGCCACAGCGTGCCTGTGTAGCGGTCAGAGGACAGCTCGAAGGAGTTGATTCCCTTCTTCCACTGTGTGATTCCAAGAAATTGAACTCCGGTCATCGGGCTTGACCCTCTGGATCACCCTGCTGGGTCCCAGATCAGTGGTTTTCTAAAGGGAGTTAACATATGCCCCTGGAAGAGTACCCAAAGCCGGGCACAAATAAGGTGAGCATTTCTCTAGCAGGCAGGGTTCACTTAGAGCCTCCCCTGAACCAGCAAGAAGCAGCCTCATCAGATAGGTCCACTTCACACAAGGACAGGATCAGAGGACCGAACACACCAAGCAGAGTCTGGGCTGGGGTACAAGGGAGGACTTCTGTAAACCTGACATAGTTCTGTAATTTTCTAGAAGAATGCGGGCAATTGCTACAAATGGAAATTAACCTGAGGCCTGCTGATGTCTGGCTAGGAAGTGACCTCTCCTCCCCAAGGATATTGTTGATTGGTGAACGTAAGCCAGGTGAGGCTGCACAGGGCAGCAGCTTCAGGCCAAAGGCTTGTTTGTTACTCTGGCCGTCAGGCCCCTGCACACGGCAGCTGGAGGCTCTGCCCTACACCTTGTTCTGGGACCCAGGCTGAGGGAGGCATCTCTATCTGGAATGGGGTTGGACACTGTAGCAGAGGGAAAGAGTATAATGAGTCATAGAATGCCTCTGAAAGTGTCATTTAGGAATGACAAACAGTGTCACAGCTTCATTTCAGAGATGGTGGGCAAGGGGAGGATAAGGACCCAGTATCTCCTGGTGACTGGCACTGCTGACTCCCCAGACATTGCCTGCCAGGCACCGAGCACATGGTACAAGCTCACCCACAGAGGCTAAGCAGGGCTTTAGCCCTGGGGCATCTGACTGGGGTCCCAACGGCAAGCCAGAGTCCTCCATCAGTCCATTGTATGGCTGGTGTAGAACGAGGGAAGCAGATGTTAGTTGAAGGCAGGATTCCTGTTCCACCCCATTTCCACACGGGCTGCCTCCAGGGCCCCCGTCTCTCTTCACTTCTTATATTCCTCTTTCCTGATCCTCATGGGTTTAAGGTACAGAAATCATGTATTGTCATCTCTACTTGGTATTGCCCCAGAAACACACTGTGCACAGAAACCACCTCAATCTTTCATGACTGGGGGCGGGGGGGGGTGTTAAGGAGTTGCCTGACCATATAAACAGACTGTTGCAGTTATGTGAATAGCATTGTATCGTAAGTAAGAATAGCTGAGTATTTTTGGGTAACAATCTACATGACAGTCTGTTCTTTCTGAGGAGGGTCTGAAGATGACGACGCTATGGCAGGTGTCAGGGGTCCGGGTGGAATTAGCTTCTAGCCTCTGAGAGGTGGGGAGCTGTGTAGGGCACAAGCGCACTGATTCAGAGAGCGGGTTGGCCAGGTCTGGCGGAACAGGTCTCTAATCCCGGCTCCTCTGGAGGCTGAGGCAGGAGAATCACAAATTCAAGGCCTGCCTGGGTTGCGGAGTGAATTCAAGGTCATGCCTGGGCAACTTAGCAAGAACCTCTCAAAATCCAGAGAGAAAAGGGTCTCTCTGAGTTACATGACTGTTAACTCGTGGCCTAGCATGTGCAAGGCTGTAATCCAGTCTCTGATAGGATGAAGGAGATGGAGGAAGAGGAGGACATAGAAAGCTGAGAAATTAGTGTCCAAAGACTAGGTGGCATTACGGATTGGGTCTAAGACATATTTGCAGGCCAAGGTAGCAGCTGGCATGTCCCCCAGGGCCACAGCATGTGGAAATGGTTATGAGGAAACCCATCTTCCACATCCTATCACCTGCATGAACCTGCCAAAAGGCCCCTGGATGAAGCCCCCTTACCGTCACTAGGATCTGGCAGCCCAGAATAGGACATGGTCTCCAGCACGAAGAGGCTTTGAATGCACACACGCTTTGTCTGTACATTGTTTTCCCCGAACCCCGACTCCTACGACAAGGCCACGCAGCCTGATGAACAGTGCGTGTTGCCAGCACGCATTTCCAGGGTTTAAGTCCAATTTCCATGTCACAACTGAAAGATCTCAAGGCAGATCCGTGTCCTGACCTTGGTGGCCCTGGGTATGAGATACTGTGTCACAGATTTATGTTGAGATACAAGTTAGCCAATAGAAAGGCGTAGAGCGAGCCTGTCAAGAGAAGGCAGCCAACCAACACTGAGCCCCAGCCTCTGAATTTCAGTGAAGAATCTGGAAGCCAACCAGAATATTTTTGTAAGTGACTGGGAAAATGTGAGTCTGGCTACAGAAAACTCAGGGTAAAGGGAAGCAGGCTGAACACTTAGATGCTGTGATCAGGCTCAGAGCGGGTATTTAGGTAAGCAATTCAGACCGCAATAAAGCAAGCTTCAGACCAATAATGTAAGAGGGCTCATTCAGTCATAGCAACACCGGGGTGGGTCCTAAGCTAAGTATAAGTCCACACTGCCTCAGTGCAAGCCAGACACCTCACCATGGAAACCAGCCTGGTCGGTGTGCACGGACGGCCAGTATGCATGCGCGCGAACGGCAGGTACTAGGATGCCCCGAACAGCCATGTGCTCGCAAGCTGCGCCTCTGTGGATGTCTCCAGGTCTCCGGTTCACCCCGTGGCTTCCTGTGTGGGATAAGTCCCCTACTCCTTCCTCTTCCTCCCCTCATCATCATTTGCTGTTTCCCAACACTGCACTACTCACTTACTTGATTTATTTTTAATTATCTGGTCCCTAAAGGGATTCAGAAAATGTCACTCCAAAATCTACTCCTCTGGCATAGTGATTATTTTTTTAGCCAAAAGAAACTGAGAACATACTCAGAACGTTCTTCTCTGCCCGCCCACCCCCTGCCCTAGCCCCCCCCTGCTCCATCACCTAAAACAAAGCCTCCTTTTGCCCTTTTTTGTAGGAGGAACTCATGTTTGTAAAGGAAATGAAGTTACCCAAACATCATCAAAGGACACTTTTATTGGCCTAACAGGACAACATCATTCACCAAACGATTCACCAAACGGTCTTCTCCCTCCCATACCTGTCGCCACTATCCCTGAACACCCTCAAACCCTATCCCTGTCATGAACTCAGGAGGACACCTCGACTTCAGCCATCTGGAGAGTCCTTTGCCTCTGCATTTCTGCAGGTCTCCCACAGAGTGTGCATGTCACCAAAATGGTTTTTCTCCATCCATCCACCTTATCTTACTGTAACTCACAGGCCAGCAAATCTTTTCCTCCACATCTCTAGGAGGAAGAAGCTGATCTTTACTTCCCCTACAATAAAACCAGCTGGCACTTTAAAAAGTACTTATTAATTTTCCCAGTTAGAGAAAGACCTTCTAAGCTTAATATCAAAGGGTTGGGGCTGGTGGGATTGCCCAGTGGGTAAATGCACTTGCTGTCCAAGCCTGACCCCCTGAGTTTCTTCCCTGGGAGTCACGGTGGAAGGAGAGAAGCAAACTGAATGTTATCCTTTGACCTCTACATGTGTGCTGTAACATGTGTCTCTGTACCCACACACACTTACCATGTGCCCAATAACAGTATCAAATAATTTAATTTATTTATTTCTTACTTTGTGAACATTGGTGTTTTGCCACGGGTGTTGGGTCCCCTGGAACCAGAGTTACAGACAGTTGTCATCTGCTTATGTGGGGTGCCAGGAATTGAACCTGGGTCCTCTCGAAGAGCAGTCAGGACTCTTAACCGCTGATCCATCTCTCTAGTCCCAACAAATATTTTAATTAAAAAGAAAAAAAAAACAAAGAGAGAAACACAGGAATATGTAGATGGGGTTCCTCATGCAAACACACACCATTTCTGACCCCTAACGGCAGGACACAGGCGACTAACTTAGGACGGTACTAGACTGTCTGATGGCGGCTGCACAGGAACTGTATCGGCCCAGAGAGATGTCAGGGGCAGGTCTTGATTAGGGGGGCAGAGACAAGAGCGGGCATTTGGCTTCATCGTTGGAGGAGTCTGGGGCATTTTAGTCATGAAGATGTTTTGTTTGAAGAAACCTCTTCCTTGTGGTTCAAGGGCACTTTCCCATGTAGGCTGCAGATCAGTGGCCATGTTTGTCCCTGGAGACACCCTGGTTATCCTGGACACGGTGGGGCTTTCTCTTGTGATAAGGGAATAAAGGATAGGTTCATTTTCTGTACTGGTGACAGGGAAGAGTGAAAGTCTCAGAGGGTTGCAGGAGAATCCATGTGCCCAGTCCTTCTACGTAATGGTCACTATTAGTATAAAAACTGTCATGAAGGCTTGAGAGGTGAGGGGCTGGGGATGCGCTCAGTGGGTACAGCACTTGCCTACCATGTCTTCATGCATGTATGTCTTCATACACGTATGTAGTAGAGCCTATGAAGGCCAGACGAGGCCGTTGGATCCCCCAGGACTGGCGGTACAGCAATTGTGACCCATTAAGTCAGTGTTGGGAGCCAGTGTCCCATGGGAGAGCAGCAGTGCTAACTGCTGAGGCGTCTCTCTGCCTCACGCTGTAAATACTTAGTATCTATTCTCAACCGCAAAGGAAAGATGGACAACACAGAAAAGAAAAGTGCAGAAAAGGGGCCAGGGGAGATGGCTTGGCTGGCAAAGCGCTTGCCCCACAAATGTAAGGCTCAGAGTTTACAGCCTTGCCACCCATGTAGAAGCTGGGAGCCACAGCACAAGCCTGAAATCCCAGCACTGGGGAGGCAGAAGAGGGGGATCCTCAGGACTCGCTGTCAGCCAGTCTAGCTACAAACTGGCAATCTCCAGAGTCTGTAAGAGTCGCTGGCTCAGAAAATAAAGTGGAGAAGAGATTGAAGAAGATATACTGACCTCTGTCCTCCATGTGCATCCATGCGCACACAGGAGTATAGGAGGTGTCTGGATGATAATATTAAGATGACTTTTGTGTGTGAGAGAGGAAGGTGGACATTACATTTAGGGAGGGAGCGGAGCAGTCTGTGTACACTAAACTCTCTCCACAGGGTTTCATGTGTCTCCATGACACCCCATGTTACAGATGTACAGTAACTAGATCAGTCCTCCACTATCAGATAGCTTTAAAAATTACCTGCAGAGTGGGTCTACAAGATAACACACAGGTTAGGATGCTTGTTGCTAAGCCTGACAGTTTGATCCCTGGGACACGCATAGTGGAAGCAGATATCCGACTCTTACGATTTGTCCTTTGACCTTCCCATGAGAGCTATGGCAAGTGCCATATCCCAACACCCTCTGGGGTGTCTCAAGCAGCTGCAGAGATGAACTTGCCATACTGAGAAAAGGGACCAAGCCATGTGACTGAATGTAAATAAGAAATATGGGTCAATTTAAAGTGTAAGAGTTAGCTAGTAATCAGCCTGAGCTATTGGCCAAGCAGTTATAATTAATAATAAGTCTCTGAGTAGTTATTTGGAAGCAGCTGCCAAGACACAGAGAAACTCTGCCTACAATACCCAAAATAAATACATGTAATTGAAAACTCCCCAAATGATGCTGCAGTGAAAACATTTGTATAGAAATTTTATTCACATCTTAAAGTGGGATTGTCCCACACCGGTCCTGGAGCAATCTGCCTTGTTCCTATACCTTATACCTTCTGATTCTGTGCACATTGCTGATCCCAGTGTCCCCAGGCAAGAAGCAGCTGTAGTAATCAGTGCTACTCTTACTTCTTGCTCCACCGCCTGCCTTTTCCCTGCTCAGCAGTCCAGCGCCTGCCTGCCCATCTCATGCCAGGCTGCCTGGTGAGGCACACAAGATGGTGTCATTGCCTCCAGTCCAGCCAACCTAGGAGCGGAGGCTCAGAATTACAGGCTGAAGTGCCTTCAATTACAGGCCCCGCGAGGCTCTAACCGGCCCTGTGGAGAGCCAGAAACAAGCCACCCCAAGTGGCAGGAGTGGCTGTTTACTCAGTACCTCCTCCTCCCTCAGCCCTGCAGGGCTGATTTGGGTCACCTAGCAGCATTGCAACATGACCCTGAGCCACTCCATAGGACAAGCTTTGTGAGCCAGAATGCACTCCCACAGACCTTTGCCCTGTGCCCAGCCTAGCAGGCTGTAGGCTGTGAGCACTTTGCACAATGAGCTCATGGTCTACATAAAAAGCCTTACCCGTGCATCGACCCTCTCCCCTGCTGGCTCTTCCAGTATCCTCTGGTATCTGCTTGGCCAGATCTCACTCATTTCCTACCTTCCTGACTTCCTAACTCTTTGACGGGCTCTCTGTACACTTCCTGTCACCCAGTATCCTTTAGAGAAGGATCTGTAGAAAGAAGGACGTTGTGGAATATTCCTTTACTGTGTGCAGATGTGTCATTGTGATTGGTTGACTGAAAAGCTAAATGTCCAATAGCTAGGCAGGAGGTTTAAGAGGGAACACTGGGAAGAAGGAAGGCAGAGTCGCCAGCCGGATGCAGAGGAAGTAGGATGGGCAGTGCAGAGAAGAGGTAACTGAGCCATGTAAAAGTACACAGATTAACAAATTGGGTTAGCTTAAGTTATAAGAACTAGTTAGGAACCAGCCTAAGCTAAGGCCAAGCTTTCATAATTAATAATAAGTCTGTGTTGTTTTTTTGTGAGCTGGCAGCCCAAAAAGAAAAGTCCGTCTACAAAGTACCTAGAATATATCAAGAATCCCTCCCTCCAAAGTCATATAACAAACCAGTTTGTAAATGAGTAAAGGGGGCCAGAAGGATGGCTCAGTAGTTAAGAGTGCATACTCCTCTTGCAGAAGACCTGAGTTCAGTCTCCAGTACTCACGTCAGGAAGTTCACACTGCAAGGTCAGATTCCAGTACCCACGTCAGGAAGTTCACACTGAGAGGTCAGATTCCAGTACCCACATCAGGAAGTTCACACTGAGAGGTGAGGCTCCAGTGCCCACAGCAGGGAATTCACACTGCAAGGTCAGGTTCCAGTACCCATGTCAGGAAGTTCACACTGCAAGGTCAGATTCTAGTACCCGTGTCAGGAAGTTCACACTGTGAGGTCAGATTCCAGTGCCCATGTCAGGAAGTTGACAACTGCTTACAACTCCAGCTTCAAGGGACCCAATGCCTCTGACTTCAGTGAACAACCGCACTCATGTGTGCTCACACAAGACACAATTAAACATAGTATTGCCTTTAAAACTAAAAAAAAAAAAAATAGTAAAAATGGGTAAAGAATTTAAAATGCAAACCATAGAAGAAAAGACCAACACAAGGCAACTGGAAGGTCTTGACTTGGAAAATGGATAATCTTCTCCTCTGAGACAGGGCTTCTCTGTACAACAGCCCTCATTGTCCTGGAACTCCCTTTGCAGATGAGGCTGGCCTTGAACTCAGAGATCCACCTGCCTCTGCCTCGCGTCCTACTCCAGGCAGGAAATGGGAGTTTTACACAACACTGCAGTACTATTTCACATCCACCAGGCTGACACAGTTTTCTTAACCCAACAACACCAAGTATGAGGAGCCCCTGGCCAATTTAGACAAGCACTTGTATTCAGATTTCAGATGGCAGAAGTGTGAACTGGACCGTCTGTTTTGGAGAGCAATTTCTAGCTATGTAGTAAAAATTAAAACCTGCACAGGGGAGGGAGATGGCTCAGCACACAATCAGGTAAAGTGCTCTCTAAGCAATCAGAAAATAAAAGCCAGGCATGGTGATTGATGTACGTCTGTAATCACAGGGCTGGGAGGTGAGGGGTGGGGTCCAGGGGCTTTCTGGCCAGCCAGTCTAGCCAAATTGGTAAGGCTCCAGTTCTGTGAGAGACCCTGCCATAAGGAATAAGGGGAGGGGCTGGAGAGATGACTTAGAAGCTAGGAGCACTTGTTGCTGTAGCAGAGGATCCATTGGTCCCTATGATCCATGGTCAGGGGACCTGATTTCATCTTCCAGCCTTCATAACCATCCCACTCTCCTCCAAAGGGAGAGAGGCACAAATCAAAGTAAATCTTAAAAAAATAAGATGGAGAGAGACAGCCGGTGTTGACCCCTAGGCCAACTGCACAAGCACATACACACACAAACACACACACATACACACATGAGCACATAAACACACAAGCACATATACGCACAAACACAGACACATACATACACATGCAAACACACATACACACACAAGCACATACACACAAACACATACACATACAAACACACACAAACATACACACAAGCACAAATACACACAGACACATACACACACAAGCACAAACACACACAGACACATACAACACACAAGCACATACACATACAAACACATACACACAAACACATACACACACAAACACATACACACACAAATATACAAACACATACACAAGCACATACATACGCAAACACATACACACACAAACACATACACACACAAGTACATACACACACAAGTACATACACACACAAGTACATACACACACAAACACATATACACACAAACACATGCACACACAAGCACATGCACACACAAACACATGCACACACAAGCACATGCACACACAAGCACATACACACACAAGCACATACACACACACAAGCACATACATACACATAAGCACATACACACACAAACACATACACACACAAACACATACACAGGCTCATATCTCCTCCCTGACACAGAAGAAAATGCCCACAAGTAATGTGGTGGATGAAGGTAAATGAAGGTTCTCGATCGCTTTTCCCAGTAAAAAGCAGAGTCTACTTCAGCTTCCTCAGGGCCTTTAGTTTTGACAGAAAGAACTGATGGGAACAAAACTGGTTTACCTTCTAGTGGAGACCAAGAAACTTCAACTTCCACCTCTGTCTGGAATGTTCCTTCTTGATGCCATGCCAGGAGGAAGTCCCGGTAGGTCATGCGAAGCCATGAACCCCTCAGCTGTCCTATTGTCCCGCTAACTCCACAGGGGGCAGAACCTCCCACAGGAACAAGGGTTTCTTGTAGGCGTAAGCAGCAGGTTATATGTCATAGTTATAGTCAAGGTGAGTTCTCCCTCAGGGACACAGTGAGGCAGGTACTAACCAAAGTGTTCTCTGTGATGACCAAAATCCAAATTTCCGTCAACAGGAACGTGTTAGACAAACTGAGCAAGAGTCGCACTTTGGAACTATGCAGCTCATAACGTTAGTGAGGCCGGAGCTGGGGTGTGGCTCAGTAGCTGAGAGTGGGCTAAACCCTCAGGACTAATTTATTATTTAATAAGTTAAAGAAGAAATAGTCGTAGCTATGTATGTCACCCAGAATAAATCTCACTAGTATATAACAAACAAAAAAGTATGTGAAAAAATAAAAGGAGCCTGAGGCCCGGCTCGGTATTATCTACGCAAAGATTAAAGGCGCGCACAACTCCACACACGAATGTGTTTCCAGAACACAGGATGTGCAGACAAGAACAAACAGATTCAGGACTGCCGTGTCTGTGGAGAAGGAGGGAGGAGGGCTGGAGGAAATGACTCCATCGAGAGCTCACAGGGAACTCCGGGTGTAGTGGTGTGGTCATGGTCCTTTCAGGTAAGGTGTGGGACAGGAGTGGCAACATTCGGCAGAGCCAGGATGGGAGCAAGGGTGCCAGTTTTGATGGGATAATGAAAATACAGAATACAGTGAAAGAAAGGGGTAGGAAAAAGAGTGAATAAATGACCTCTGTTCTCCCATGGTTTCAGGAGGTCAATGCTCTGTCCAAATCCACAGGGCTGGCAATGCCAAGTCCCAGAAGTCTTACTTCCCCAGAGGGATCCAATTCAGGCAGTCCTACTGCCTGATGCCCTGGCTCAGGTGCAAGGTCCGGTGGTGGTGGTGCCTGTTGCTTGCTATGCCTGGTTGTTTATGCTTCTGTTCCCTTTATGTCTGTGTGTCTGTGTTCTCTCTCTCTCTCTCTCTCTCTCTCTCTCTCTCTCTCTCTCTCTCTCTCTCTCACAAACACACACAGCCTTTGGGAGGTAGTTACGGTCTCAAAGTGGAGCCTATATAAAACAGACCCTTCTTGTCGTCTACTGTGTGGGAACATAGTAAGTCACTCCAATGAGCCAGGAAATTGATCCTCACCTGATCTTGAATCTTCAGGCACCTTGATATTGGACTCCCCTACCTTCAGGGCTGTGAGCATATTTCTGTTGTCTATAAGCAGCATAGCCTTATATTTTTCTGACTAAGAAAGCTTACATGAGAAATATAAGAAAGTTTATGTTTGGACTCTAGGGTAGACACAATGCTTGAGCAACTGGTATCCAAAAGACCAAAGGGGACATTGAGGTAGAATAGGCAAGTGTCACAGAGCAGAAGGTGGGGAGCCCTCCCTCTCTCCCTACCCTATGTCCTCCTGCCATCACTGACTCTCTGAATCCAGGAGTGGCCATCGGAATTCTCAAGGCTGGGAGTCTCTTTGCCCTCCAGGGCAGGACTTCGTGTCTCTCCACTCCCTGCCTCTATTTGCCAAGAAATTTTTACATGGCCCTAGGTATGTAAATCTTACAAAGTCGGTGTACAAATTAAACATTTACTAGTAACAAAACATTTTAAAATAATAATGTGATATAAATACAACAGCTATTTATTAAAGATTAAATCAAATGTGTATGCTAATGAATAGATGTCCTTTATTTTACATAAAGAATTCAATGTTGGTCAAACATTCAATACCTCAAGACACAGCATCCTCATGGTTTGTAGAATTGGCCAATATTTCGATTTTATAATTGTCAATGTGAAGAATGGCCCTTCACATAAATACATAGTACAAGATGGCAGAAGTATGCCATCTCAGAAATTGTTGGAAATTCTGTCCTAATCTCAAGCCAAAATTCTTTAAATAGTGCTTCTGAAGTTCAAGCAACTCAAACAGCAAGTTTTAAAACCAAACATTTGAAGATAATACAACCCAAAGCCGTATTAGTTTGATAGATGCTGAGGAATAAAGGTAGAAAAACAGGAAAAAAACTTTGTTTTTCATAATTAAACCACTGTCTTTCTATAGGAAAAGAAAACTTTGTATGTACGGTAAAAATGCTGTGGTTCATAACACACCGTGGCCTCTAACCTTAGCGCTTCAGGAAGCATTCAGTAGCATTAAGGGAGCGGGTGGTTTGATGGCTCCAGCAGAGAGCAGAATGTGTGTGTTGTGAGTTCAGAACGAAGGCTATGGGGTCGTTCCACAAACTCACAGAGGCAACCCGGTCAGAAATATCTCAGATTTATTAAGTGTTTGGTTTTGTTTGAAGTTTTTGTCCATGCACATCCAGAAATAATTTACTGTTGCCAAGCTGTTTCTGCCTTTTTTTAAAAAAACTTCCTACATCTAATTTAAGAATCTGGGCTCCCAGTCCTGTGAGACAGCTCAGGGGTAAGGGTGCCCGCTGCCTGACCATGCAGGCCCAATGATCTCCGTCCAATCCCTGGAACCTACGTAAGTGGAGGAAAAGAACAGAGTTACCCCTGATCTCCACCCTCCCACACACGCACAAACACACAAAAAATAAGTTTTAAAAAATTAAAGAAGCTGGGCTCTAGGAAAGGGTCAGCTAGGAATGTTGTTTGATCTTTAGACAGGATCTCTTTATGTGGCCCAGGCTCATCAAACTCAAGACCTTTCTATCTGGGCCTCCGCAGGGCTGGATTTCCAGGTGGGTGCCAACGGGCCTGCCTGGGGATGATTCCAACTCTCTGTTTGTGCTGAAGGGACTGGTCATGCAGAGCTGTTACCAGAGGCTAGGTCTGTGCGGGACTTCAGAAAGGGACACCCAGATCTGCAAAGCCACAGAGTAGGTGATATGCCATCAGGGTGACAGGCCACCGGAGTGAGAGGGTGCTCAAGGACCTGGGCTTTGCTGTGGGTCCTAAAGGAGGGAGATGTATGTCGAGCAGCTCTGTTTTGATGGACAGATTTTAGTCACACAGTTTTCTTCTAGTCCTCATGTCCCCTTTTCATGATGCATCTGATTTTAATCGTTTCTCGATTATGCCAAGGCGTGTGATGGTAGATAGAGGATCTTTCTAAAAACATTCACAGAGAGGACACCATTTGTCTTACTGTGCGCACATCCAAAACCAGTCTAGACTGGATCTGATCCCCCCTACCTTTATACAGAACATCACTGGAGTAGTGATTCAATATAACCCATGGTGATGGCTCAGGGAGTCCTGGTTCAATATAACCCATGGTGATGTTGTTAAACTTACTCCATTGCTCAGATAGGGTTGTGCATGCAGCTTGAAGCAGGTGGGGATCTTAGCTTGCTAGCAGGTTCCTGGGTACATTGTTCAGGGAGGCAAACTGCGCAGACATGCAGTACGGGGAAGGGGCACAGGCTGCTGAGTATACTGTTAGAAGAGGGATGTTTGCACAGCCCCCGCCTAGTGGGGTGCCAAACTATCCCCTATGCTTGCCTGCCTCAGAGGATGAACCCCAGAGACTTGCACCACCCAGAGAGCCTGCATCAAGACTGTGTAGCTGCTGCTTTAAGAAACAGAAAACATCCAGAGATACCTCTCTCCCCCTCTCTCCTCCCTCTGTTTCTGAGGCAACCACATCCAGGCCCTGCCGCTCAGACCATCTCATCCTGGAGTTTGTTTGGGAGCTGGTGCTGTGTTCACCCAGGAGCCTGGTGGGCACCACCTCTCCTTACCATCCAGGCCCGGAAGAGGGGCAGCCGTGAAAGCCAAGGGAAAACATGGGCTCTGGCAATGCTGGTTGTTTCGTAGCAGAAAGAAACCGAGAACTAAGCCCAAAGAGCTCTTTCACTACCATTACTATCCAATCACCAAAAAAATAAATAAATAAATCTAATTTTACCCCTTTGAAGAGGAAATTTATGCTTTGGTTCCAGGCCCCAACTTCTCAGGGTCTCAGAGTCAACGCTGCAGAATGGGGTGGGAGGCACAGGGGACACCAGCACCATCTGGGAGGGAGCCGCTGGCAATTCAAGCAGCCTGTCTGGTTATGAGGGTTACCTTACACGTTACAGGGTACTTAACAACCCCAGCTCCAGGCCACTCAATGGCTCGACGTCATGGCCTTGGTTCCTGCAACAAGAATCTCTAAGCAGATTGCCTAAGAAAGCCATCTCCCAGGGGCGACAGCTGAACTTCCTCAAGGCAATGACCGTGCTCTTGGGCTTGCAAAAGGCTTTTTACGAGCTCATTCCTTCCCTGGATTTAAATCTTTATTTTTAATTATGTGCATGAGTGTGTGTGTTGGGGGGGGGGGTATGAACATGTAGGTGCCAGTGCCCACGAAAGCCAGAGGCTTAAGATCCCATGCAGCTGGATTTGTAGGTGGTTGTAAGCTGCCTAACGTGGGTGCTAGTATCAAACTTGGATCCTCTGAAAGAGCACCCCATGCTCCTGACTGCTGAACCATCTCTCCAGTTCCTGGACTTTTGTCTTTGATGACGATAGCACACACCTCCCCCTACCGTGGACAGCCCTGTGATGATGTCCTCACCCAGGCTGTAGGCAGGATGCCATCACCTTATCAGCTCTAGAAAGCCACCCAGTCGCAGTTGGCTATGGTGGAGTGGGGTGTGATGAAGGTGGGGTAGGGTGGGGGTTGACAATATCAAGGGTGACACCACAAAATTTCAGGGCAGAGTGACATGACACTTTCAGTCAGACCGGCCTGACTCCAGGCCAAGTCTGCCCTCCTCTGACACCCAGCCAGCTGGCAGGATCCTGGGCCAGCTCTGCCCAGAGAGGACTGTGGACACAACGACTTCATGACCTATGGCCTTCCCAGGGGCCATGGCAGGTTCTGAGAATGCTACAATTACAATCACTGGCCCCTTAGGTGAAACTGTCAACCCCTCTCAGCCCTTTTTCTCCTCTGCACATAGAAACAACATTCATGCTGAAGGCAAGGTATTTTAGAGAGCACACAGCAGAAAGTTGAGACTTCCTCCTCCCCTCTTGCCAGGAGCAGCAGCTGAACAAGAGAGTCCAGTCCCAGCTCAGGTAGAGATCAGACACGTGGATTTTGGCAAATCACCTTCATTGTGTGTGCATTCACTCGTCAAATAAACACCATAAACCATTGCTGCTTTTTCTGCCCTCGGGAAGCTGTTGGGACAATTCAGGAACCTGAGGACTGTGGCGGCCTTTCTGAAGGCTTGAAAGCCAGCACAGCCTCTGCCTGTCTTCACCTCACCCTTGGCCAGAATTCTAGCACAAGAGACTACAGGAGCCGAGCAGCACCCCCAGCCCCTTCCTGGCTGTTCTCTCTACTGGGGACAGCACTGGCTTCCAGCAACACCTAAGCATGAGGGAACTGTACATTTTTCATCCCATGACCTTATTTCTTTCTCTCAATGAGAAGCTTTTTCTCTTTGTTACATAAACTTTGTCAGGTTGCCACGCTTGGCATTTTTCTCTAGTTTGTGTGTTCACTTCATAAGAATGGGAGGATTCCCTCCACACTTTCCCCTTACCCAGCAAGCTTGCTTTCTGAGCAGGATTGATGGCAGGGATTCAGGGACTGCGGTGTTGATTTAGGAACAAACATCACCATAGGAGAGGATCTTCCAGCTGGACAACCAGGAAGAGCTCTTCCCCCTCAGCTCACTTCTCTAGGAACACATTAGCCAAGCCGACCGGCTGATGCATCTCTAGGAACAGTATAGACCCGCTGATCAGGTGGCCCAATAGCTGCACACCCTTGGGCCTGCCTGAGTCATTTGCAGATCAGGCAGTGTGTGTGCTCTCAGTAAAAGCCCTTCCCTCCCAATGAGACCAGAATCCATAGCTGCCTCTGCCTTTTCACCCTTTAAAAGGGCTCACTGCCAAAGCCACGCCAGCTTTGACTGATGTGGCTTAATCCTACTGCCTTGTTCTCCTAAGACTCACTAATCCCCAGGACACTAAAGTTCAAGGCTGGTGAACGGCTTCTTCCCCCAGGAAATCACCCTCCTCTGGTCTCAGCTGCACGTGGACCCTTTGCCCTTGAAAGCTCGCGATTCTTTGCGGACTGTGCCTATTTTCACGTGTCTATCCAGACCCACCCATCTATGACTGTGGCTTCCTACAGGGTAAAGACAGTCTTACTACTCCTTGTAGTCCCGCAGTTTCAGCACTGAGCTGTCCCCAGAATGAACGAGCAAATGAGTCAGATGTCATCCGCTTTCACCTTAACCTGACCACCGTCTCCCAGCTGAGCCAGGCTAGAAGCTTCTTTGACAAAGCTTCAAAGCCAACAGCCTAGCCTAATCAGTAAACCCCAGGTAGGATATCCTGTTTCAGAAACCAATATATGGTTCCCAGGAAACATAGCATAAGGTTGACTTGCAGCACACACACACACACACACACACATGCATATGCTTTAAAAATATTTTAAAGGAAAAAAAATCAGCCTAGACACCGCAAAACCTCAGGTATAAGTATAGTTCTCACCCCTTGTTGAAGAATCTTCTCAGTAGACAGAGGCCATGACAAAGTCACAATCAGCCCAAATGCAGAGAACACCTGTGTGGTACCCAGCCCTAGCTGCACATCTACAGCATGGCCCCTACACATACAGTTCAGGAAACATTACAGAAGAGGGGGCAGAAAGATTGAGATGGAAAGTACGAGCCAGAGAACCAGGGACATCTGCTGCAAGATTGCATCTTCTGGACATGACAGGGAAGCTGTGCCCACAAAGTCTCAACAATATGGCTGCTTAAATACGATCTGAACACCAGTTGATAGGCCAAGGGGGATGGCAGGAAACTGCACAGGCCCCACCACTAGATGAAGAGCTACAGGCAATTAAAATCCATGGAGAGAGGAAGAATTAGTCTTCCCAAGAGATGTGTTTCCTAAATGTTTATCCAATCTCAAGTGCTCATCCCTAAAAGTGTAGAGATATAAGTAACATTAAATGGATTCAGCAGATTGCATTTATATATGTATTCATATACATGAAACAATAATTAAAGAATAAGAGGCTATGCATTTGAAAGAGAGTGGGGAGTATGGGAGGGGTTGGAGGGAGGAGAGGAAGAAAGGAAATGATGTAGTTATATTTTAATAAAAATTTTTAAAAGATTCAGAATATTATCAAACTATTAATTGATATTATAAATATTTAATTATGGTTGGTATTTCATTCATATATTAGTTGTTAACATATGAAATATTGCAAACAAAAAAATCCCTAAGTTGACATGTAATGATCACACTCACGCACACAAACCTATCTGCGTGGTGACTCCCGTGTAATCCTAGCACTAAGGAGCTGGAAGCAGAACACTCAGATGGAGTATGGAGAATTCTGCTGACAAGTCTCATTTTGGAGGACAGGGGTCAGGGCAGGATAACAGTCAAAGCCGGCTTTGGCCATTAGGATAACTGTTTCAGGGACTCCTGAGTCACAGAGATAGGTTCTGTACATGCTCTGACTGGCCCAACTCCCTAGCTGGGAAGTACTTTGGGATCCAGGACACTCGGTGGGTTAGTAGCACATAAGTGTAAGGCCCAGTCTCGCTTAACACAGCCCCAAGTGGCTGTGCTCTGGAGTGCATGTCTGCAGTGCTCCCTTCCTGGGAACTACTTGTTTCTTCTAGTGTCTGCTGAAAGTGCACCTCTGGGTCAGCATCATGCTTGTATCCACATGACACATTCTTCCTTGTCTGATGTGTCTGATTGGATGACAGCCAGTCACATGGCCAAAGGGGCGCCCATCTGTGGGCTGGCTGCGCTAGCTAGTTTTATGTCAACTTGACACAGGCTAGAGTCATTTGAAAGATGGGAACCCCAAATGAGAAAATGCCTCCATAAGACTAGACTGTAGGCAAGCATTTTCTTAATTAGTGATTGATGGGGAAGGATCCAGCCCATTGTGGGAGGGGTCACCCCTGGGCTAGTCCTAGGTTCTATAAGAAAGCAGGTTGAGAAAGCCATGAGGAGCAAGTCAGTAAGCAACACTCCTCCATTGCCTCTGCATCAGCTGCTGCCTCCAGGCTCCTGCCCTGTTTGTCTTCCTGTCCTGACTTCTTTCAATGATGAACAGTGATATGGAAGTATAAAAAAAACCCTTCCTCCCCAACTTGCTGTTGGTCATGGTGTTTCAGAATCACAGCAATAGTAACCCTAACCAGGACACTATACAAGGGCTGGTCAATTTTAATCTTTCAAACAACTGAATTGGAGGTCTGTGGAGGCTGGACACTAACTCTGGTTCATGTTGGACCATTTCTGAGCAAAATAAGGTGATCAGGAATAAGAAAGCAGAACTCAGCACCCCATGGATGCCTCACGGGAGCCTTGGAGACCCATGTGATAGCCAGAAGGTCCGGATATCCATGATAGGAGCTTGAGAAGTGGACATGGGAGAGGGCAGGAGAACACAGGCCATTCAGGAACTCAACGGCTGAGTTTTTCCAGTATTGGATGAAAGATGTAAGTTTACATACTCAGGAACCCTGGGGAGCCCTAAACAGGATATGTGTAAAGTACAAACCGAGCACATCACCAGGCTACCAAAGCAAACATACAGACAAAACTGTGAGAACAGCTGGGAACCCAGTAACATATTTCAGACGAGGGAACAATGATATAAATATCTACGACATCTCATTAGAAAGATGGGAACATCTTTAAAGCATAGAAAAGAAAACAAAACCAAAGAAAGGAATGGAAAAGACAACTATTAACTCAAAGTGGAATATCCACAAAAATCCTTTCTATGAATGAAAGGAAATAATCATTCAGAAAACTGGAAACTGGGGGGGGGGCATCTACCGCTCGTAGTCTGTGTGCAGAGGGAGGTCTTTTTCGGGTGGGAGGAAGATGACATGGAGTGGAAAAGATCACAGGAAGGTGCCAAGGGTACAGAAATATCAAATGCATGGGAGATGCGGGACAGTTTGCCCTTTGGCTTCCTTGCCATGCATGTCATCAGTGGGATGAGAGTGGCAGAATGTGGTGGCCCAGACCCGCATCCCAGCCTCCGCAGGAGCAGAGAGAAGATGACTTCAGTCCAAGAGTTCAAGACTGGCCGGCAACATAGCAAGACCGTGCCTCTTAAAAAAAAAAAAAATCCAGGCCAGGTGACACGGGCCTGTCATTCTAGTTATGGGAGGCCATAGTGGAAGGAGGCACTGAAATTCAGGGCCAGTCTGGGCAAGTTCATAGATTATTCTACCTCAAAATAAAAAGTAAAGATAACTCAAAAGGCCCGATAATATGATTCATCCAGCAGAGTAAGAGGCACAAGACTCTAGTTTTAAATCCTAGTACTATAAACAAATACTTAAATGTGAATGTTGCCTAAAGGCAAAGTTACAATAGCCTATTGTAGGTTTACAGTAGGTGTACATGAGACAGGCAACAACTATGTGTCCCGTGAGGGACAGGGGAATTCAGGTTAATGACCTATACAGCTGCAAGGGGCCATATTCAAATAAAGGTACAAATAATTTGCCAATATCCTCCAGTCTGGAAGCAGTGGATATAGTATAACTAATACCTGAATCCACATGCTTTTTCTCCTTCATCCGATGAGAAAAGTGAGTAAGACAGAGAATGAAACAGGCAGGAATCTAGCCATGGCCACTGAACTCAGGATTCTCAGGCCTCAGAATCTGACCCAGCACACACAGGGCTTCTGGTGCCAAGCACAGGGGTGGGGCAACAGGGAGGAGCCCAAGCCAAGGGCCATCTGCTCATCTGGTCTTGAAGTCAGTGCCCATGTCTAAACAGACACTGGAGTGCCGGGCAATTTCCAACAGGTAGAATATGTGGTCATCACAATGGCCCCTGCTCCTGCCCTTGCTCCTGCCCCCTGGCCAGGGAGAGGCCAATGGTCCAAGGACATTACCTTGTTGGCTGTCTGGGCTTGCCAAACCTTCTGGAGAAGACTTGGGCAAAATCAGATTAAAATTCTCACGGGAGAGCCCAGGGTGTGCCTCCCTTGGCAGTTCAGGGCCTGTCCGGCAGTCTGGGTAAGGATTCCATCAGGCCATGCTCTAAGACACAGATTTTGGCCCAGCGAAGGGAACATGTGGTGGACTTGAGTGTTTGTTGGGGATAGCCTAGCTCTGGGCTGAAGTGGAAAGAACATAAGATGTACCCGCTATCAGTTTATCGGTTGTTCCTCAGCTTGGTTCTGCACCCGCATTGCCCAGACTCCTTTGACAGCTGACTCTTCTTTGACGCTACACATAGAGAAGGTCCTAGCAGGAGAGGGGCCCACAGGAGAGGGCAGAAGGTACTTCCTCTTCCTGCTCCTGGTTGCTCTTCCTGTCAGTCCAGTCCAGCAGTGGAACTTGTCCCAGCATTCAGCTTCAGCCAGCCTTCCTGCAGAGCCAGATGGTACCTCTCCTTTGCAGGAGGAACAATCAGCTGCCCTGGAGACTGGTCTTCACGCGTAGGTCCCTGTCACCCCAGCTCCCTACCTCTGTGTCCACAGCCCTAGCGTGCTGGGGGTCTTATTCTAGGGTTTTATCTTCAAGGGCTTTCTCTAAGAATTGTTTGGATTTTTTTTCTGGTCCTCTATAACCAAACCCTATATCAGCCTTCCTCAGTTAAAATCCTGATGTGGCCTCTGTTGCCCTGACCTGCCCCAATTCATACAGAGCCAGAGGGTCCTCCAGGGAGCCTCCTGGGATTACCAGAGGCAGAGTGGGATGGGAAGGAAGCGCAGGGGCCCTAAGCCCAAATCTTCACCTAACTATCACACCCCAGTTGAGTTTGGTCAAGTCTCTTGGTTTTCCCATCTCGGCTCTGTCATCTAAAAACAGGGCTGACGACCCCAAATCAGTCTCTGCGGTCACAATACAGGGATGGGGGAAGTCACAAACTACATTAGGCAAAAGGATAAAATTATCCTGGGAACTTTCCAGAAAAAGAATTATGGGAGGTGGGAAAGCAGCGGCCAAGCCACTCACACATGGCAAGAGTAAGAAACTCTTGTGTGTAGGGTCCCCTTTGCTTCAGCAGTGCCTCTTCACTTGAATCAGAGGGGTCTCATTCTGGCTTCAGCCCCTTCTACTCAGGGTGGTAGACAGAATGATCTGGAAGCTTCCAGACTCTCATCCTTACAGTTCTGCCGAGAGAAGAAAGTACTTCTTGTGGCCACGCCCATCGTATCAGTTATTTCAAAAACTCAAACGGTTCCTTCTGAGAGCTTCCTTAGCTGAGCTCAGCATCCACAGTGAGAGGCCTCGCTGTAATCTGATGGGTTCTGGGTGTGGTCACCACACTCTGCAGGCCCGATCCCCTGGAGAGACAGCCTGTGATTGGGTAGGCTCTAGACTAAGTGACAGGGCTCTTTCCCCTCCAGTCTTGGATGCAAGCAGGGCCTACTGGAGCTTGCAGCCTTTGTGGGAGAGTGGGGGAAATGTAGGAAAAGAGAATAAAAATGACCAAGGGCCGAAGAATCTTCCAAGCAAGAGAGACATGAGGTCTGGCTGAGCGCTGGTGGCTGCTGGAGCCCACAGTCACGCTCAGTGGTTTCCTGAGTACATATTTCCCACTTTTTCACCTGTTGGCTAGGAGTGCAAAATGCTTCCTTACCTAAAATTCATTTTTCTATTCCCATCCAAACTCTAGTCCTGGGGGAACTCTTACACACCCTTCAAAACATGTCAGCCATTTCCTCTGTGAAGACTTCCTGTGTTTCAGAGGTGGGACCTCCCTGATACAAACACCAGGGTTAGCTGTGCCCTTTGCCCCCTCTGACACACCTAAGGCTCTTCCAGAACAGCTGCAGCTCTACGACTATAGAACCACCTCAGGGGTGATTTCAAAATATTCAAGTCCAGGCCCCACCTCATGAGAATCTGACTCAGGGAGCCTGGGGTGTGGTCAGGTGTCAAAATGAAAGTAGATGTTCCCAAGCGTTCGTGCCGCTCAGCCATGGGTGGGTCAGCTAGGCAGTGCCCCGTGAAAGCCAGGCTTCCTCCAGCCCACCAGGGACTGACTCTGAGTGGTACTGAGGGCATGAGGACCAAAAGGAATGGAAGAGGGACATGCTGTCAGGGTGGACAGAAGGGAAGGATGCAAGGCCGTGGCGGTGGTGTTCCTGGGCCATTCTGCTGCATCCCTTATTGGCATTTGAGTCCTGATCCTGCCACCCTCTAGGTGTGTGTGCCTCAGCAAATCTCTCAGTCTTTCTGTCTCCTCCGGCTGATGGGAAAGGACCTCTCCATGGCTTATCCAAGTTGCATCCTGGTGCATGAGAACCAGCTGTGAACACGTAGCCGATGACTCACGTGTCTGGGCAGGAACCCGGGTTCTGTGATTCAAATGGCATCCCCAGGTGTCAGTGCACGGGGATGGGTTTTGAGCAGTGAGGGTGGAGACCCAGAGGCCCCTGTTAGAGCCTGAACTGAACAGACCCTCTGCAGTGGGGTGGGAATGAGCAGATGTGTGCCAGGCACTGAGGCCAGCGTCTTCGAGGCCCCCATCCTTAAAGGAGACCCCATTTTCTCAGTCCTGAGCAACAACAGCTAGCTGTGTGCTGCTTAAAGCCTCTGGCTGAAGTTGCCACACACCCAGTAACTCAAGACACTGTAGCTGTCAGAACGTCTGAAGTTTCTCCTATCATATCAGGTGGCTCAAGGGCAGGTCCCTGCTGGAGTCTGCGGGACAGGAGGTCTTCTTGGCTCTCCTGTCTCCTGGAGACTGCCATCACCCCTTGGCTTGGTGGCACGTCACTCCCATCTCTGCTTCTGTTGTTATAGTACCTCCTGCGACTTCCTGCCTCCTTATAAGAACTCTTGTGATCTATGGACACCTGGGTAATCCAAGATGCTTGCCCCATGTGAAGATCTTTAACATTCTTGCCCCTGCCAAGCCCATTTTAGCATGGGAGGTCACAAACTCACAGGTTCAGGGGATAGGAAGGCTTATATCTTTGGGGACCATTATTTTGCCAACTGCCCAAGCTTTTCAGAACTTCCGAGTCAGATCCTGACTGAAAATCTGAGGCTGCTTGCCGTCTCTGGGGACTCAATCACATCTTCCATCAGGATCTTGGAGAAGCCCAGGCTCTCTCTGAGTTGGCAGCAGAGGCCATGCGGGTAGCTGGCTTTTCCTCACCAAGGGCCCTCCTGGAACTTCTGAGCAGCCTTTGCTGGTCATAATGCATGCCGTTCACAAGAGCCAGCTAAGGTGGGCTCACAGGTAGCTAGAGAGCAGGAACGGAGCACGGCCAAGTAGGCAGATGGAAAAAAATAAAAACCACGAAAGAGGGCCTGAGAGATGGCACAGCTGGCGGAGTTTGTCTCACAAGCATGAAGCCTTGAGTTCAGGGTCCAGAATGGACATAAAAAGCTAGGCACGGTGCTGAGCACTGATGCCCTGAGGAGATGAGACCGGTGTGGGGACTGGGGGGTGGGGGGCGAGAGGGTGTGGAGGGGGGACCCCTGGACCTCACTGGCCAACTGGCATAAACTAATTGGTAAGCCCTAAGTCAGATGGCAGGAGCAAAGGCAAGTAGAGTAAGCCCATGGCTTACCTATTATCTCTCTCAAAAGTGAAGACAAGCCTCAGCTTGCAGAGAGGGCACCAACCACCCCGCTTTTCCTGAGGCTGAGGGTTTTCCTGGGAAACCTGGGACAAGCTGTTCACCCAACTTGCAGGGCAGCTGCAGAAAACCCAGCAGTGGGCTTGGCTGCTGTCTGCCCTGCCGCCCCAGGCAACCAGGCAGCCAGCCCAACCCCCCAGCTGGTTGGGTTCCTTGCTGTTAGAAAATCTTGTCCACATGAAGCCGTGTCTGTGGGTGACAGCTGGAGCTGAGAGGCTACAGGGGAATGGCTGCTGCGTCACCGTGGCTCAAGGTCTCTGATTCAGGAGCTCGGATCTTCTAGAGCAGCTAGTGGGGCAGTTAGGGCTGGGGTCCAGGCAGGGAGAAAAGATTCAAATCCACAAACATAAAACAGCTTCTTTGAGGAGCCAGTGAGAGGGCTCAGTGGGTGAAGTGCTGGATGCCAAGCCAGATGACCTGAGTTCGATTCCAGGGATCCACACGGTGGAAGGAAAAAACAGCTCTCTGTCAGAGGCATGCTTTAGAGTGTGTGCACGCACACACACTAACACACACACACACACACACACAATGTAATTTTTTTTTTTTTTTTTTTTTTTGGATTTTCAAGACAGGGTTTCTCACAGAGATCCACCTGCCTCTGCCTCCCGAGTGCTAGGATTAAAGGCGTGCGCCACCACCGCCCTGCTACACAATGTAATTAAAAAAAAAAAGCCCTAACATGATTGAAAAAGCCCAATAGCCTTCAGCAGCTTGCCATTGGGGAGTGGCTTCCTAGAGCCAAGGGTCCTCATGCTGGGTCCCCAGTACCTCTTCTTGGAGGAGACACTTGGGCTATCTGACTGCCAGTACGGTGACAAACGTCAGAACTGTATTTCCTCGGTCGGGAAGTGACTCTGCTGACACCTCTAGGTAGAGTTAAGGAGAATGTGTGTCCTTGCCTGATACCCTCGGGCCAGACTGAAGGCAAAGGAAAGACACTTCTCCATCTGGAAGCGGATTGGTGAACAGCTGAACTCAGGGCCGCACCACGCAGACCCCAGGGGATATACCCATCCTGACTGCTTAGTCTGTGTGCTATGCACACAGACACCCCACGAGGCTTTTCATTCTTTTATGTGATTGATCACATTTAACTCTCAAGAAGCCTGTTGAGGGTAAATGTCTCACTTCCCATTTTACGGATTGAGAAACTGAGACCTGCGAAGGTTGAGGAAGTGAGTCAGGCTCACACTGAGTCAGGCTCTCAGCTCTACAACTCCAACGGCAAGGTTCCCCACTGAAGTGGGCTCTGGGACACTGCAGATGAGAGGAGGGGAGTAGCTGACCCTAGCTGAACCGCCACAATCACAAAACAGATATATACCCACGAATGGTTTCTTTACCAAGGGCAGATGTTGGTTTGTTTTTGTCTTTGCTTTTGTTTTGTCGAGCTAGGGTTACTCTGTATATCCCTGGCTGTCCTGGAACTAGCTCTTGTAGACCAGGCTGGCCTCGAACTCATGGAGATCCACCTGCCTCTGCCTCCTGAGTGCTGGGATTAAAGGCGTGTGCTACCACTGACCGGCTAGAAGATTCTTTTATTGGAGACCCCCACACACACTTCCCACCCAGTCTGGACTCAGTTTCTGAGAGATGAGGCCCTGGGTCTCCTGTCTGACTTCACCATCTCCTGTCCCTCATCTCAATGTGAATGGATCTCCCTAAGCTGCTAACAATGGAAGCCACATCTTCCTTCTGTGAGAGAGAGGAGATGCATGACGCTGAGCAGAGAGACAGTGACAACCAAGTAGGAAAGAGAAGAATGTCAGCTAGTGCCAGGGAAAGTTCCCAGTCACATGACTGGCTGCTCTGCCAGCTATGGCATACCGCTTCCTAGAGGCCTGGAATACAATCAGCTGGGCTCCAGACCTAGTTCCCTAATAGATGTCCCCCAAAATTTGTTTACTGGCTTCTGCAAAGTGGGAGTATTTTTTGTCATTTTTTTCGAAGCTGAGGATCGCACCCAAGACCTTGTGCTTTCTAGGCAAGCATTCTACCACTGAGCTAAATCCCCAGCACCAAAAGTGGGATATTTCTTTTTTTTTTTTCTTTTTTTTTATTAATTAATTAATTTAATTATTAAAGATTTCTGCCTCTTCCCTGCCACCACCTCCCGTTCCCTCCCCCTCCCCCAATCAAGTCTTCCTTCCTCCTCAGCCCAAAGAGCAAGCAGGTTTCTCTGCCCTGTGGGAGGTCCAAGGACCACCCACCTCCATCCAGGTCTATTAAGGTGAGCATCCAAACTACCTGGGCTCCAAAAGTGGGATATTTCTAAAGCCCCAAAATGACCCCAGCTTTGGTCTCCAAAGAAAACACCGAAGCGTTCATCACTGAATGCAACTGTGGATGTGACCAATCTCACAAGTCATAAGGCAGGAGTGAGGCAGGGGAGTGAGGCAATGGAAGAGAGAGAGCAGACACAAAGGGTCTCAGATGTGTCTACTGTTAGAATAGTATTATGGTGAGCAGCAAAAGAATGAGAAGTTGGAATGGAATAGCCTTGCTCATTCCGTGGAATTCTCTGCGGTATGTAAGTAAGACTAGGGATGTGGGCGGAGGGAGACCGTGCAATGAGAGATGACTGGAAAGGGGGCTTGACGGAGTTGGGTAGAAGCCTGCTGCAAGGGAAACTCCCACGAGTCCACAAGGGCCCCAGCTAAGGCTCCTGGCAGCAGTGGAGGCACAGCCAGAACTGGTCATCCCTATGATCTGTTGACTGCCCTGGTTGTCATCGGAGAGCCTTCACCCAGTGACTCATGGAGGCAGACTCAGAGACCCACGGACAAACAATGGGTCGGGGAGTCCTGCTGAGGAGAGGAAGGAGGGAGTGTAGGAAACGGGGGGGGGGGGGGGGGGGGTCAGGAACACTGCAGGAAAACCCACAGAAGCCACTAGCCTGACTCACCGGAACTCATAGAGTCTGAACCAACAGCCAGGGAACTTGCAGGAGACTGATCTAGGCCCTCTGTATATATGTGACAGTTGTGTAGCTTGGTCTATATGTGGGACTCTCAGCAATGGGAACAGGGCTGTCCCCGGTGCTTTGGCTGCTTCTTGGGAATCTATTCCTCATGCAGGATTGCCTTGTCCAGCCTGAATACAGGGGAAGGTGTTTGGTCTTATGGCAGCTTGATATGATGAGCTTTGCTGAAGCCCATGGGAGGCCTGCCCCTTCCTGAGCAATTATGGAGAAGAGGTAGATTGGGGGTTGCTGGGGAGGAAGAGGTAGGTAGTGGGAGAAGAGGAGGGAGGGGAGACTGCAGTTTGGGATGTAAAACAAAAAAAAAATAATTAAAAAAAAAGAATAAGGATGGGGTGTTGGAGAGATGGCTCAGCGGGTGGAGGAGCTTGAGCACAGGCCTATGACCCTAGTTTAGTGCCCCAGGGGAATGAGGATGAGCGAAGAGACTGAGTAACTGCCCTGGAGGTCCCTGACCAAAAGTGCTCAGCTCTGGGCCTCGCTATCTGCATCTGTGTGCCTGTAAGACTGGTATCCCCCCACTCCCAAGAAAAACAGCCTCGAGTAGGTGGCAAGATGGCTCTGCAGGCGAAGACGCCTGCTGCTTCACAAGCCTGGAGCCCTGAGTTCTATCCCTGGAATCCAGCTAAATAGGAGGAGAGAACCAACTCCTGAGGCTGTGCACAGGAGCACTGTGTCATGAGCATCGCTCACACCCACCTCTCTCTCTCTCTCTCTCTCTCTCTCTCTCTCTCTCTCTCTCTCACACACACACACACACACACACACACACAACAATAACTTTTAAAAAAACAGCTTCAAGTTGAAACTTTGGTTCAAATGCCTTTGTCTGGGAGCACATCTTTCCTGGAGAACAAAACATGTACAAGAGACCCCAGCTTAGGGCCCAAGGAATTGACCATTTCTCTAGAAAGTGGGAAATTACACACATGCAAAATACATTAGGACACAAGCCATCCCACCCTCAGAATGGGGCCTGATAACACCTGCTCTTCCACGTCTGGTCCTCAGGATTACAAAAACATGTATCATAATTGGGTTTTTCTCCTTTCTTCTTCTTCTTCTTCTTCTTCTTCTTCTTCTTCTTCTTCTTCTTCTTCTTCTTCCTCTTCCTCTTCCTCTTCCTCCTCTTCCTCTTCCTCTTCCTCTTCCCTCTCTCTCTCTCTCTAGCTTTAAAACCACCATGTTTATGGCCAATTTGCTACAGCAGCCTCAAGATGCTAATCCCGTGCAAAAGGAAACACTCTATGAAATGAGAGCTGGGAAGTTCCCAAAACAGTCACAATGCATTCACGCTCAGATCAGTAGCCCCAGTTAATCCCAGTCACAGCAACTAAAAGAGATTTCTCATTCGAATATACCAAATGGCACCCTAGAGCACCAAGGAGAGACCCAAACCTGCAAAGCAGCAGAGAAGACACGTGGCCCAAAAGCTGCCACACCGGATGGGAGATGGCAGTGGAAGGGCATCCCCCATGCCTGGAGGGAAGTGACCGTCAGTGCAGAGTGACAGCAGAGCCGTCACTCCAGGGAGGTGAGGGAATATATCCTTGGGCATGTAGAAGTACGAGCCTTGGATTTCCACAAAGGATAGTCTGTAGCATGCCTCTTATCAATAGAAGGAGGATGATCCTGATCAGGTGACAGGGGCAGGGGGTAAAGAAAGTAGCCAATGTGAAATAATGTGAGTGAAAATGGATCACATAACACATATCATGGAGGGATGCACTTGACTCTGCCCACCGGTCACTACCTTGGTTCTTGTCTTGCATTGCAAGGTTACACTTAGATTGTTCCGACTCCCAAGCCAGAAGGATTCCATGCTAGCATCGCACAATGAGAAGCATCTAGATGAGATTTGAGGGACAGCAGAGACACAGAAGCATTCTTAATTCCGCCCCAGTAACAGAGGAGTGGATGGAGCATGGCGGAGCCCTGTATAAGATGTCACGGGGACTCTTACTGTAGTCTGACCCCTGCTTAGCATTCCTTTACCTCCTGTTTGTCCCTCCAGGCCCTTCAATACACTCAGAGCCAGATTTCCTGCACGAAGCCTCTGTTTGACATACCTCAGGTTGAACACACTCACACAGAGAGGGATGGGGGAGGAACAGAACCATCTGGTCATGATAGATAACATCTCCTCTGGAGGGAAGCTCAGGAAGTCAACTGATTTGAAGATTCTTAGAGCATTTGAAGGAGGCGAAGGCTTCCATTAACTTCTGACTTTGATAAATTAACAATGCACTTTGTGTCTAGCGGGATAATCATTAAAATAAGAGATTTCCTTAATGTGGAATTAATTTTTTGGTAGATACAATTATTCTAGAAGGAGGAGGGGAAGGAGAAACACAAATGAGGCAGGCAGGAACAAAATGACAGCAAATGATCTGGTAATTTAAATTCAGTCTATAATGTCTTGAGTATATAACTGTACTAGTCAGATAGAAAGATTATCAGCATGAATTAAAGGCAAAGCCGGGCGATGGTGGCGCACGCCTTTAATCCCAGCACTCGGGAGGCAGAGGCAGGCGGATCTCTGTGAGTTCGAGACCAGCCTGGTCTACAGAGCTAGTTCCAGGACAGGCTCCAAAGCCACAGAGAAACCCTGTCTCGAAAAACCAAAAAAAAAAAAAAAAAAAAAAAAAAAAAATTAAAGGCAAAAATCAAACTACATTATACAAATGATACGCAAAAGTACAGAAAGGGACTGGGGACTGATATGGTTCAGTGGACAAAACATTTGCTTTGCAAGTCTGCCGACCTGAGTTTGAATCCCCAGAACCCACATAAAAGCCCAGCCTAGCAGTATCTGTAAATCTCACTACATTTCTCCTAGCAGACGGCGGGGAGACCTAGAAGCTCTTGGTCAGCAAGCCTCGGATACACAGCAGTGAGCAAGACAGACCCTGTCTCAAACAAGGTGGGAAAAGAAAACTGAGAGTCAGGAGCATTTCCTGACCTCCACAACACGTGCTGCGGTATGGCACTGGCACACACACACACTCACACACACTCATACACACCCACAAACACATACACACACATACACACTCACACACATATACACACACTCATACTCACATACACACACATGGTCACATACACACACACTCATACTCACATACACACACATGGTCACATACACACACACTCATGCACACACATACACACTCTCACACACATACATTCTCACACACATACATACACACACTCATACTCACATACACACTTATACATGCTCACACTCACACACACTCATACTCACATACCCACTGTCACACACATACATACTCACACACACACTCAAACACACACCGATACACAGACACACAATTCACGCACACAATACATAATGAATGAACATCAAATGATAGAGTACGACGACACAAACCTTAATCAAAGGAAGTCTATGTGTAGCATTCTCATTAGCATTTTACTTTTATCTTTTTGAGACAGAGTCTCATTATGTAGCCCTGGCTAGCTTAGAACTCATTATGTAGACCAGGTTAGCCTCAAACTCACAATGATCTGCCTGTCTCTTCCTCCTGAGAGCTGGGATTAATGCGCCAGTATACCTGGAAATACTAATTTTACTAATGTCAGACACAAATACTAAAGCAAAAAAGAAAAAGAGGGAGAGTCACTTCATAGCAATAAAGGGTTTAATTTATCTATAAAACCACTAATTATGAAGTATCTGCAAAAAAGAAATGAAAGAATTGAAAGGCAGAAACAAAAGTTTGTAGAAGATGATGTTTGTAGAAGATAAAAATTCCCGTCCTGCAGACACCGTGAGCGGGGCTGCGGATGCAGTTTGCCCGGCAGAGTGCTTCTCAGCACCAGTGAAGCCCAAAGTTTGATCCCCAGAATCCAGTAACACCAGCCTTCTTGGGGGGAGGGGGGCAGGAGGATCAGAAGTTCAAGGTTATCCTTGTCTACAAAGCAAGTGTGAGGCTAGCCTGGGACACTTTAAAAATAGTAAGAAGAAATATAAAAAGAAAAGAGTCTAACAGCTCTACAATGGACTCTTAGACCACCAGGAAGTTTGAACCAGGGCTGGGGAGAGGATGCAATACCAGTAGTAAAGCGTTTGCCTTGCAAGCGTGAAGACCCGAGCTCAATCCCAGAAGTCATGTGTTTAAAGAGAAATCTTAATAAATTAGTTTTAAGAGAGAAAAATAATCACATATTTGGGCTGGTGAAACAGGTCAGTGGGTAGGCATACTTGCCACTAGCAGTCTTAGCTAGCTACCCAGAACCTTCATGGTGGAAGAAAACCAGCTCCCACAGGTGGTCCTCTGACCTCCACACACACCGTGACATGCAGATGCCCACTCCAAATAACTGCAATTTAAAAAAACCTAAATGAAGTCGGACAATATTATCACATGCAGAACTAACATATATAAAGTTTATTCACCTTTGTGTATCCAGCAACCAAAAATGTAGAAAAAATATTCTTAAAACAAATGATTTACAAAAAAAAAGAACTAAATTACTGAGAAAAAACAAGAGATATGAGTGTCTTGTGGTCTACTTATAAATCTATAGAGAGATATTTAAAGACTGAGATGGCTCAGTGGGTGGAGGCACTTGTCAACAGGCTTAACAACCCGAACTCAGTTCCTGGAGTCTACCTGGTGGGGGAGAGACTCAGCTGCTGCAGATGACTATCTCCTGATTTCTACACACAGGCCCTGGAAAATGGGGGGTGCAGCCCCCAGAACGTAAAGAGTTCCAAAACTGCAAGGGTAATAAAATCAGTTAAAAAGGCTAGGCGGAAGGGCACACCCCAAGGCCAGCACTCTGGAAGCTGAGGAAGGAGGATCGCAACTTGGGGGTGGGGGAGACAGGGAGGTGGGAGGGAGCTACAGATTTGAACAAACATTTCACCCCAGAAGATACATGAATAGAAAATGCACACTTGAAGTTCAATGTCACTGTGGGGAGAAGGCCACGTGCCCAGGAGAGGACTGCGAACAGAGCAGGGGTATGTTCCCGCTGCTGGCTACGCCCATCGTCCCTGAACTCTTGGTTTCATGGATACACACACATGTCATGGATACACACACATGTCAAAAGACACTGAATCGTAAGCTTCAAATCTATCCTATATACTGTAAGTCAATCATGCCTCATTAAAACTGTTTTACAAAAATTCCAGTAAAAACAGAAACATACCATGTTTGTTGGCTGGTAAATGCAACAGGCTGCTCGGTTTGATTTATAGCCTGCCGGCTGCCCCAGTGAAGTCAAAACCTCAGCTGCTCCCCTCTGTCTCGGTGGACCTCGACGAGCTTTCCTAAACTTCCTGTGGAAATGCGAAGGACAAGAACAGATACACACTTGATTCTCCCCTAACAGGTCAGAGAATTTGGTTGGTAGAACAAAGTAATTACAAAACTGCAGTGTGCTGTTCTCAGGGACAGGCCAGTGAACAACCAGGCGGAAAGGGGTCCAGAAGTAATCCTGCCTGTACGGACACTTGGCATGTAACTGAGACGGGTCCAAGGTAGGGAGCAAGGGCAGGATTTGCAATGCACCGGGCTGGCACAGGCGAGCATTTGTGCCGGAAGGCCATGATAGGAGCTAACCTCACGCCATACATAAAACCAGTTCCTGGGTCTGGGGAGATAACTTGGTGGAAAAGTGCGGGCTTTGCATGCTCAGTCCCCAGCACCAAAACTAACCAAATAAAACCAAAGCAACCATAATCAATTCCAGGGGTAGTCAGAGCTTAAATGTCAGAGGCAACGCTTTGTCTGTAATGCAGAGTGTCTTCAAGCTGTCAGGACATGGAAGCAAAACACAAAGACTTAAAAATGCATATCCTATACAGGAAGCACTAGTAAGACTGACTATATTAAAATTAAGAACTCTTCTTAAGAAAGTGGAGAAAAAGTTCACCAAGAGAGAGAGAAAATATCAGTAGTATGTTGAAATCAACCAGGGACTGGAGTGAGAACACAATACTCGGCAATCATGAGGACAGTTCAAATCCCCAGGACCCACATAAAGGGCCAGGCATAGCCACACAATGCCCGTAACCCCAGCGCTAATAGGATGGTCTTGCAAGGATAACTGGGGTATGCTGGTCACCAACTTTACTCTGGATTCAGTGAGAGACTCTCTCAAGGGATTACATAAGGGGTAGACACTTCCATACACACACAGGGGTGAGCAGATGTACTCACCTACCCACCCACACTCATGTGTAGGCACACACATGTAAAATAGAATAAAGTTTCTTTTAAAGAAATGGAAACGAGATATTGTGACTCACACCTGTAATCCCAGCACCTGGGAGGCTGAGGTAGGAGGATTGCAAGTCAGAGGCCAGACTGAGCTACACAGTGAGCCTCTGTCTCAAAAAAAAAAAAAAAAAAAAAAAAAAAGTATGTGTGCCTCTCTGCACTCTGGCTGTGGGCACCCTGCCTGGCTGCCTGACACCCTCCCAGCAAAGCAACACAGTCCACCGGATCACCTGCCTGGACTGTGTGATATGTTGGGGACCCATGCTTTTGTCTTGACTGCCTGATCTTGCTTCTCTCCCATCTAGCTGGACCAGCCTTTCCACGCAGGTCAAGTGTTACCCCCAAAGTGCTACCCCACCTCCCTGCCCAAACACTAACTACCCTGAGTCCCAGCTGACACACAGACCCCACTTAGGTCTCCTCCCTTGTCTGAGCACTGGCTACCAGCTTGGACCTCCACCTTGCTTATGGGTTCCCAGTCCCGCTAGGTCCAGCACATGTACTGGAGACAAATACCAGTGACTAATGATTAATTTTTATTAAGCAATTAATAGTAATTAAAATAATAAAATACAGGCCGGGCGGCGGTGGTGCACGCCTTTAATCTCAGCACTTGGGAGGCAGAGGCAGGCGGATCTCTGGGAGTTCGAGGCCAGCCTGGTCTACAAGAGCTAGTTCCAGGACAGGCACCAAAAGCTACAGAGAAACCCTGTCTCGAAAAACCAAAAAAATAAATAAATAAATAAAAATAAAATAAAATAATAAAATACAGTTCCTTTAAGAGGCCAGCAGCATGAAGTTTGGGAGAAACAGTTGTTAGGGAACACGTGTATGAGACCCATTTGAAACTCATGACAGAAATAGCCTAGCAGAGGCAAACTTTGCATCTGGACAGTTGGATGCTGGGAAGGGTCAGACACGTGCACAGATGACGTGCTAATGCAGAACACGCAAGGCATGTAGGACCTTGTAAACACATGGAGGACCAGGTCAGAGAAGGACCCTCGGGACCTGTCCCCAAACCACTCTGCTGGAGAGAGGCACAGCCTCACAGAACCAACAAGGGAGAGTGATGGGATTGGGATACCAGGGAAGCAGAGTAAAAAGTCCCAGAGGGTTGCCTAGGAGTTCCGCCTTCCTTTGCCATCCTGCACTGCCAGAGGCAGCAACTTCCAGAGTTGGTCTGCGGCAGCAAGCCCACCGCAGACCATAAATATTTTTCTATTGACTTTTGTTTTAGTCTTTAACAGTATCCTATGAACTATTTCAATAAACAGTGTGAGGCAGAGGAAGGGAAGAACCAGAGCACCAAATAAATCTTTGACATGTGAATGTGAGCTCCCGCCAACTCTGCCTGGGGCTGCAGTGAGGAAGCAGGGACACTGACGATTCACAGTGCACAGACCAGGCATGGAGTGGCCACTGGGACCCTGCCAGTATCTCCAGCTGAGTGGAAAGGGAAGGAAGCTTCCAAGACAGAGACCAAGGCCGGCTGGAGGGAGAGGGAGAAGAGGATGAGGCTCAGCCAGTCTGAGGCCATGGCCTCAGAGGCCCTCGGTCCTCTCCTGCTGTGAAGTGACACCAGAGCAGGCAGGAGACCTTGACTGCTGGGTTCAGCCCCGACTTTCACCAGTCCCTAGCTGCTCATTCCGACCCTCGGCTTTTATGCCTACAACTCGTAGATAAAGTAGTGTTGGCCATACAGGCTGAGCTCAGCATTGAATGCGCTCGTTCATGGGTGGCTGAGGATATGGTTCACATGGTTGAGTGTTGTGCATGCACACAGGAAGCCCTGGGGGCGTTGATGCCCAGCACTGCATAAAACTGAGCTTGGTGGCATACAACTGTAATTCCAGCGCCTGAGCGATAGAGGATCAGAAACTCGAGGCTGTCTTGGGGCTCCATAGCAGGTTTGAGGTCAGCCTAGGCTACAAGAAACCCCTCCCTTTCCCCTCTTCCCCAGCCCCCCACACAAGGCAGGGGGAATATTCACATAAAGTCACTTGACTTCACTGCATGAATATGTCAGGAATATTGGGGAAAACAAATAAGACAGCAAAGGTGCAGACCATGCAGCAGGTGCAGCCTGGCCTCAAAGAGCATAGAGAGTACCTGTGAAGAAGACAGAGGCAAGATTTGGCTTCACGGGAACCTGGGGCAGGCATTTCTCCAATTGGATCTAACATGTAAGGTGTTTAACGGTGATAATACTCTCAAAGAATCCTGTGTTTTCCTAAGCATTGTTTTTTCCCTCACACTGGACCCCAGGCTGGCGTGGAAGTCACGACGTAGCCCAGGCTGGCTTGCACACACTGCGCAACTGAACTTGAGGCAGCCCTTCAGAGGTGTGGGGATTGCAAGTGTTAGCCCCACTCCCCTGTTCTTGTATGCACTTGAACATGCAGGGTCTCGCTGAAGCCTCTGAGGCTCAGACAGGTAAAGAGACTCACTCGAGGCCACAGTGTACTAGCAGATCAGACACTAGCTTTGCAGGTCATAGTCTCCTTTCTTTCCCACTCATGTACCTCAGAGGTTGGGGTTTTATAGGCCTACAATTCCCGGGGGATTCAACACCTATGGCTTCCACAGGAATCTGCACTCATACACATGTGTTTATATAGGCATACACACAAACACACTATAATTAAATAAATATTAAAACAAACAAATGATGACCCTTCAGGCAGCCGGCGTGGACACGTACCTATCTATCCTCACCTGCCAGCTATAGCGATAGCAACCCCAAGTCAGAGAGTTTTGTCAAGTGGACTGTTCAGCTGTGTAGAGACCAGTGAGTGAGATCCCAGAAACAGATGGCATGAGTCATTCATTCATTCACTTATTCAGTCCTTCTGCCTCCACGTGTGCACTCTGTAGTGAGTACAGCCTAGAGACAGAGAGACAACAGTCCCCAGCGTCAGCTTGAGGAGACAGATGGGGAAACACAGACGCTACATCTTCCCTCTGACCCCAGGACCATAGAGCAAAGAGGCCAGGACATGAAGGGCTTCCTGTCAGGAGGAAGGCCTACCGGAAGTCCTTAGCCCTTGCTAGTGAGCAGTGATATCTTCAGATTGTTACTCTGATTGTGACAGGACAGATAAACAGACGGCCTGTGTGTCCCCATGCCTAGAAAGTCATCCTTTGCTGTCTGTCACAGCCTCAATGGTCAAACTGACTAGATACTTCTAATAGGCGCTGAAGACAGAAGCTCAACCCAGCCGGAAGCGGACTTATGACCACTGTACCCCTGCCACCAATGTGGTGTGACCTGGAGCTATGCAACACACTCCTAAAAGGTTACTTCCTCACTTCTCCCATAGGCTGGACCTAGTACAATCAGGGAGAATGAGGTGGCTGATGCCTGTGGCAGCCAGTGTCTTTCAATCCACAATCTTTGAGCAAAGAATGACCAGTCAGGGCCTCGCTGGGGCTCCCGGAGCCTTCCCTTACTAGGGTCTGGGAGATTCTCTGCAGTCAGAGGCAGCTGATGAGTTAATTCTTAAGCCTGTCGGCCCGTGGGGAGTAGCGGCAGAGCAAAGGGCAGGCCTAGAGACCTCTTTTGGAAATGACAAGATCATTTAGCAATCAATTAGTGTGGTCCCCAGGCTCAGGGCCTGCACGCCTGCCTGCTAGCAGAAAGAATGTACTTTCTACACTGATTGGAAACAGATGCGCTGGTGAACAGGGCTAGCCAGGCTGGGCTTGAATTCCTGGGCACCGGGCTGCAGGACGGGAGATGGGGATTTGTTGTTACATTCTGGGCACCAGAACCGGGAGGGAGGCCCAGGCAACCTAGCTACGGGAACAGCCGGCCTGGGGAACGTGCACCTTCCAGGAGACCTGGGCACGGAGGATGGAGGGATGTTGACTTTGTCAGCAGTAATCTGGGATAAAATTAGTTCAGCCAAATACAGACTATGACTCTTGACCAACAGATGCCAAAATTCTAAACGTGCGGCTGGTGAGGCACGAGGAAACGAGAGCACAGGGGGCCGAGCAGAGAGCAGAGAGCCCTGGAATCACGATTGCTTTAAATCAACGCCGGCCCTGTTCCCTAGGCTGAGGCCGGGTGGAAGGCCCACCTCCAAGCCCTTTGCACACTGTTCTGTTTAGGAACTGCAGCCATCCTGTGCATCTACCTGAAGGGTGAGAAAATGAGAGCGCAGAGGCAGAGAGGGCCGGAACAAGTCGCCGAAAGTCAAACAAGGGCGGAATCCAGCTCTTGAACCTGCTTTCAGTCTCCATTAGTCCCACGGTGGGATGAGTCTCCTCTCTGGCCCTCCCTTAACAATGGAAAGGGAAGGCTGAGTCACAGAGACCCTGTCAGAGCTCACTAGTGTCCTCAGAGGGGCTCAGCAGCCCTGCCACTCACAGGGGTCCGGGAACTCCCTAGGCTGCCAGTTCACAGCCAGCCAACTGTTCTGTTTTGAGAAGACTGAGGTTAGGTGCCTGCAGGTTTGGGGCTCCCTTTCCCTTGTGTAGTGTCAGGGTGCAATGGTGACCTCATTATTACTATCCGTTGAAGCAACAGAGCCTATGAACAGATTCCCTGAGGACTCATCACTGGGGCCCTCAGGTTGCCACCAATGCCCTTCTTTGGACATAGTCCAGTCCATTCTTGGGCCTGAACATGGATGTGGGAGTCAGTGGGCCTCTCGTTTCCCTTAGCACAGAATGGAGTATCCTTTAGGGCAGGGTTTAAACGGGCCCACGATGGGAGGAGGGAGCAACGTAGAACTGACTTCCCATGTGAAATGGCTGCAATTTCTTATCGCTTGTCTTGTCTGGAACGTTACTGTAAATGTAGTTTTCCTTACTGTAGAACCCTAGTTTTATTTGGGGTATCTACAAGATGTCACCTACATTTTAGGAGATGGGGCCTACGCTTCTTTTTTTTTTTCTTTTCTCTTTTTGTTTGTTTGTTGTTTGTTTTGAGACAGGGTTTCACATAGCCCAACCTGGCTGGTCTCAAACTCCTTATGTTGGTGAAGTTGTGTTTGAACTCCTGATTCTCCCATGGGGCCCTGTTTCTAATTCCTAATGTGATGCTTAAGACTGATTGTCAGCTTGACAGGGTTTAGAGCAGTGGTTCTCAACCTTATTACTAACACCGCGACCCTTCCTCATGGTGTGCTGACCCCCAACCATAAACGTATTTTCATTGCTACTTCATAACTGTAATTTTACTACTGTTATGAACAGCAATATAAAAGTCTGTTTTCTGGTGGTCCCTGGAGACTCCCGTGAAAAGCTCATTTGAATCCCCGAAGGAGTAGCGACCCATAGGTTGAGAACCACTGGTCTAGACTCTCTTCGGAGACAAACCTCTGGACATGTGTACAAGGGAGGTTCTAGATTGGGTTGGTTGACATGGGAAACCCTCCATGTGGGTGGCATTATGCCATGGGCCGAGGTCCTGAAACATATAAAATGTGAGCTGAGCCCCAGCCTTCCTCTCCCTGCATTCTGACTGAAGATACAATGTGTCCCTTTACCTCAAGCTCCTGCTGCCATGCCTAGTCCACCATAATGGACTAGAGTCTCAAACCCTGGGACGAAATAAACCCTTCCTTAAGTTATGTTCCTTGGGTGTTTAGTCACAGTAACCAGAAAAGTAAGGAAAACATCCTGTAACAGTAACAGGCTGCTCACACTCCAGTAGCCACACAGCCCCCACGTTAGCAGGCAAGAGCTGGGGTCGCCACTCACTGACACGCAGACTGGGTAGGACTTTGATTTTGTAACCAGAGGGACGTCCAGTTTTTCAGTCCAGCACTGATGTGATCATCTTCTTCTAACCATAGCCAAAAGCTGAACAAATGAAAAACAATCAACTTTTCAGTTCTATCAGAGAAGTGACATCACAGGGCAAATTGCCTCTCCACAGACAAGAGAGACAGACAGGTCCAGAGTCGACCAGCTCTGCGGTGGAACAAGATGAAAAATAGTCAGCACTTGCTGCAGGCCCAGCGTGGATGAGTCTGAGGACGGAGCCCCCAGGGTCTTGGTCAATGGAAAGCCTTCATACTTACGTAGTTTTACCTACAGCAAGGTCACATGGGAAATCCCTTTGTGCTTTCAGGAACGGGAGAAGGAAAGTGGCCACTGTAAAATGTGCCAGAAAGGGCCTGGAGAGTCGCCTCAGCAATTAAGAGCACTGACTGCTCTTGCTAAAGGTCCAGGTTCAGTTTCCAGCACCCATATGGTGGTGACTCACAACTGCCTGTAACTCCAAATCCAAATCCAGAAGATCTGATGTTCTTAACTGCACACTCACGCAAATATATATATATCTTTAAGCTGGGTGTGGTGGCACACATCTTTAATCACAATACTCAAGAGGCAGAGGTGGGCAGATCTCTTAGTTCAAGGCCAGTCTGGTCTATGTAGTGAGTTCCAAGACAGCCAGAGCTGCATAGTGAGACCCTGTCTTTAAAAAGAAAAGAGAGAGAGACAGAAGAAAAGAACATGCCATAAAATGCTGCTCTTTCCTCCATCAGGATTGGCGGTGTGACTTAAGGGGTGGGGCACATGCTTAGAAGCCATGACACCCTAGCTTCCATCCCCAGCACTGAAAACCAAAAGGAAACCATTGTTATCATCTCCTAGCTCTTGGGGTTTCACAAATTCCAACTGGCCCGAAAGAAGGAAGACAAACACATTCACCTTCCAGCCTCAGGAGGGAAGGTCAAGATCATGGCCAAGGGCTCAGGGTGACCCTGACTAGAGACCCAAGCAAAGGCCACAGAACACCTCCCCTCTCACAACCAAGCCAATGGCATCACTAAAGTCTGGTTCCCAAGGCTTCTCTGACGAGGCACATCCTGTCCAACCACTAAGAATCACAGACACATAAAAGGCAAAACCTACAGTTTGTAGATGTCACTTGAGCATCAGATAAAACAGGGCTATGACTGCCAGACCGGGATGTCCATGATGGACGTGTTACCACAGTGTGGATGTGCACCCCCAAAGGTCCCTGTGTCAGAGGGAGTGCAACGGAGGTAGGACAAACTCTGTCAGGCAGGTATTGGGGAGATTCTAGGTCATTGGGTCTTGACCTTGACAGGGTCTATGGACCCCGGTCTATGCCTTGCTGCCTTCTGAACCAACCTGTAGCTTATTCTGTCTGCCTTGTGCTCCAGCCTCTCCAGAGGCCAAAGCCTGGGCCTATCTTGGACTTGAGCCTCCAAAACAGCAGGCTGAGCATACCTTTTATCTTTGGAAATTACAAAATACAAAGCTGATTAACCCATAGGACTCTAACGGAAAAAGCAGAGAACAAGTAAGCAAATGGTTGGTATAAGCCGAGATGTCAAAACTCCAGGAAAAAAAAATTATTTAAGTGCGTTTTTCATTTCTACTAGAATATGTTTTAATCTTTAGCAGAAAATCAAATACAAATTAAATCTGTTGCTCATGGACCAACCTTGTAGGAATTACTCAAAGAATTCTTCCAAGGTAAAGAACAGAGACAGGGTTCACACATGGAAAGCAGGGACCTGGCAGAATAAAATACCCAGAGGCTGAGCAGAGCCACACATGATGTCATCGCTGGAGAGGTGCACAAAGGTCATCCTCTTCAGCTGCATGTGATAAACTTGAGTCCAGGGAGGGAAAGTGACCGAGGCACAGGATCAGAGCCCGGCCAGCTCAGGGCTCCCGGGTCCTGGCTCTCTTCACTGCCTCTTTCCACTGCCCAGGCTCAGTTCAGCCCCCAGATAGCCAGGGGAAAGCCCAAATTAAGGCAAGATCTGCTGTTCTTTCACCATAAGAGGAATAAAGCTAAAGCAGCTAGTCCCTTGGCAAGTAGGAGCTCAAATTTAATACAGAAAAAGGAGGAAGTGGAGAGCAGGGGCACAGGAGGCTACAAAAGAGGCCACAGGGGAGCACACAGCATTTCCACTGTCCTTGTTGGCCTGCTCTCTGCCTCCTCTTCTCTCTCCTATAATCTCAGCTGCCACCAACAACCACTCTGAGATCAACAGACTCGTAACTATGGGGTTTGCGGCTTTGGTGTCTAGGAACCTGCAGAAAAGAATGCCGGGTATAACCACGCCCTCTTGCCCCCGAGTGAGATATGTGAGCTAATCTGTGGAAAGCATCAATGAGTGAGTGAATGTTGCCCACCTAGAATTTGCTGAACCAGCACCAATCTTCCAGAAACTTCAGACCCATCCTGTTACCGTTCCAGGCTCTTCCCTGGTCAGATTTTCTCTTTCAACTCCTCCCACCCATGTTTCTTAAAAGTTCACTGTGCTGAGCACCCGGGGAAGGCAGAGAGGCATAGGATGCCAGTCATCAGGAGAAATAAAGAAAGAGCAGAAGAACTGAATATTAATTTAAAGCCAGGCCTGGAGACACAGACCTACATCACAGCTCTTCTGAAATCTGAGGCAGGAGGATCATATGTTCAAAGCCTGTCTGGGCTACAGACTGAGTTCAAGCCCAGCCTGGCTAGTTCAGTGGCATTCCATCTCAAAAACAAGTGGAAGGAAAGGAACTGAGGAGAGGAGTCAGTGGGTAAAGGGGTTGCTGCATAAATTGAGTACCTTAGTTCAGATCCCACCACCCATGTAAAAGACAGGCATGGCAGCATGTGCCTGTAACCCCAGCATGGGAGAACAGAAACAGGAGGGTCCCAGGGTCAGCCTGTCTAACCATACACTGAACTCCACCATTGAGAAGAAACCTTGTTTCAAAAAATAGTGTGGAAGGAAGATAAGGAAGGCATCTTGATGTCAACCTCAGGCCTCCCATGTGCCCGCAGGAGTGAGCACACACACTCACCCCTACACTACGCACATACACACACACACATATAAAATAGAGGGCTGGGGATATGGCTCAAGGATAGGGAGCCTCTTAGCATGTGCAAAACCCTAGGTGCGAGTATTACTAATACCATTCCTCGTCAGACATGGTGGTGGTTAGCAAAAACATACAGGGGAGTCTTGGAAATATGATTCATTAACCTGAAAATACGAATAAAAACATAAAAATCCTGGGTAAAATATGCATTAACCCCTGACTCCCATCCTTGATTTTCCATATTACCGTTCCATTTACCCATGGTCAAGCCTGCTCTGAGATATTAAAGGGAAGTGCCAGCAGGTAAGGGCAGCAAGCCTAGCAAAGGGAACTGGATACGCAGAATCCACAGGGTGGGAGGAGAGGACTGACTCTTGCAAATTGTCCCTTGATCTCTGTGTTCTGTGGCTTGTACACGTGTGTGTGCACACACAAACAAGTAAAATGTAAGGAAATTAAAATATCAAATGGAAAATTGCAGAGATAAACAACTCAGAAGTTTCAAACCACACACCCTCCCAAGGGGTGCTGTAGGGGAATGTGTTACAGTAGTGTTGCAGGGATATCCTGACTTCTCAGGAAGCCAGGTATACTTAGAGCCACAATAGGACAGACGGGGGTGGGGGTAAGAGCCTCAATAGGACAGCTGGGGAAGGGGGGATGGAGCCGCAATAGGACAGCTCAGTCCTGGAAGAAATGTGTCCTGACTATCGGGAAGCCAGGCTACCTGAAGCTGGGGTGCGGTGGGAGATGGTCTCCCCGCAGGATATAGGGACCCTGCTCTTCTACTGGAGAGCCGCTACAGCTGAGTTCTGCTCTGTTCCCTTATGGAAACGTCCTAGCAGAGCTATCTGCTTCTTATCCGGCCCAAGATGTTTCTTCTGCTAACACTCTGGTAAGGGAAGCCTCTGCAGAAATGTAGCAATCTCCTCCAGCTCCAGCGAAAAGTTTGTTACTTTTCTCCCCAGCTGGCCTTGCTCAGCCCCCTTAAGGACCATCCTAACAAGGTTCTTCTGTCCTGCTCCACCTTGCTGAGGCCCCCTAGGGAGCGTCTCAGCAAGGTTTTTCAGCTCTGTCCCCTAAGGGAAGTCCCAGCCAGGTTCTTCTGCTCTGCACCGGCAAATGAAGGTCGTCACCTAAGACTCTTTTGAGAAAGATTTATTTGGGAAAGAGGAGTCCAGGAGAGAGGCTGCCTCTGTCAGGGAGGGATTAATGGCGGCTCTTAACTGAAGGGGTGGAGAGCTTATATAGGGCTTCTTAGGGGCGGAGTTTTCCCAGGGAGAAGGGGGATTGGTTAGTTTTTCCCTGCTCAGGGATTGGTCAGTTTAGCTGGTTGGGGCAGAGATGGCTCTGACTTCATGGTCAAACTGTGTTTCTTTGACTGGTCCTTTTAAACTTTTTGACTCTAATCTTAGGACCAGGACATTTCTTTCACTGGGTCTGATTCTAGGGACAAAGTGTGTTTCTTTGACACTAGATCAGGGCCAGGGCACATGTCTTTAGTCCTGGGTTCAGAGATAAAGATGTTTCTCTCCTTGGCCCAGGTCTCAAATACAGGGTGTTTCTCTGACTCTGGGTTCAGAGTCAGGGTACTCCGTGATTGGTTGGTTTCCTGCTCCAGTTGTCCCTTTTACCCTACAGGTGTGACAGGATCTCAAACGGTCCAGACCCTTCTTATCCCTTTCTCTAGCGTATCAGCACTGTCTACACTAAGTGACTGTTAGGCGTTGGATCTTGGTTATCAGATGGGCTGTGACAGCCTCGCAGTGCTGATGGGCAAGCCACCCTTATTTTGCTTAATCGCAGCCCCAAAGCAGAAGAGCAGTGATGCTGGGCAGGATAACGGCACGTGCAGAGAGGGAAGGTCTGCCAAAGGGAACTGTGACGTGCTTCCTGTAAGTGAAAATGTGACCGTTTTCGTCTTTGTACTGAAAGGAGAAAAAAAATGTAAGCTGGGGTTGCTGAGGTCTTAGTTAAGATCCGACCTTCGGGGAACCTGTGAAGTAACAAAAAGAAATCTGTGCTGGCTTTGCTGCCTGTCACAACGCTTGGGGTAAGCGCTTAGGGGAGACGGGAGTAGCGTTCAGTCTGGGCAAGTAGGTACAGGAGCAACAGAGTTCTATACGTAGTGTTCAGTACCATCCGAGTGCTGCTACATCCCACTGGAGCCTCGGGGGTTCCCCGTGCAGATAGAAAGAACTAAGGAAACTGATATATTTGAAAGTCAGAGCTAATGGCTCAAGTAAGGAAAGCCTCAGGGACCAAAAGCAGAGAGAAAACTAAACATCAAAAACACACTTTGGTGTTAATGCTGTAGCACACATTTTGGGACACAGGGACAGGGGAGCAGAGGTGAAAAGACGACAATGGGTTACAAGAAAAATGTCTCCCTGGGACCTGTGGCCTTCACCTCCTTGGCTAGAAAGCTTTCAATCTCCCTATCCCGGGATCTGGGAACTCCAGACACAACTTAACAACCAGTGCCAGGACAGGGACTGGACAGCAAACACAGAGCTGCTCTGGAGAGCAAGCTTGGGCTGCTCCGGATGAGCTCACCACCCCACAGCACAAGGTGTGTAAGCAGGAGTCAATCGGCGATAGACCTGATCATTTCTGCCCCGAGTTAGGCAGTACGACAGTCAACGTATAAACTAACTACATATTGGTTATACCTGAAATAATTAACAACACAAGGAATGTTTTTTTTTTTTTAAGGAAAAAGGTCATGAAAAATAGCCAGGCTATTGGGGAGGATCAACTTAAAGGATTAGGATTATATTTCAGAAGTCACTGGTCTTAAAAAACAACCTCAGTAGATGAGTGAGAGGAGATTGGATACGGCTAATGAAGAAAGCTGTGAGCAGGGAAGATGGCACTGTGAGACAGACGTCTTACTGTATCTTATGCAATAGAGTGTTTTGAACAGCATTTTACGTTGTCATAAGGTGCTATGTCTTTTCGAGATGAACATTTCAAAGATAAAGAAAGAGAAGCCAGGTGTGGTGGCACATGACTGTAGTCCCAGCACTTGGGAGGCAGAAGCCGAAGGAGTGCTTCAGAGACCAGTCTCAACAACAGTGAGATTCTCTTTTTGAGAGAGAGTGGGCAGGAGGAGAGGAGGAAAAGGAGAATGGAGGGAGGGGGAGAATAAGAATAAAAGAGAAGGAAGGGAGATGAAAGAGGAAGAAGAGAGAGGGGGGAGAGAGAGAAAGATGCATGGGAGACATAGTGGTTTCTCCTGCTCTCCCTAGTCAGTGGCTCCTCCCAGCCCTTTCTCCTCGCTGTGTGGGCAGGACACTGGTTCTCAGGCAAAGGCCCGCAGTTTGTCTGAACTGGGATGCTCAAAGGTTAAGACTGGAAAATTATAATGGTAAAAATGATGCAGTGTTAGCTTGGGAGGCAGCATGGAGCAATCAACTGGAGGGATAACACAGGACCCATGCCAGGGTATATAGCCCCATGGTCTGAATGCTTCTGTCTCTCCAGAATTTGACACTGAAATCCTTACTCCCAAGGTGACGGTATTACAAGGTGAGACCTTTTGACATCAAAAGTTGCGGTGATGAGGTCATCAGAGTGGATCCCTTACGAATGGGAGTTAGTTCCCTGATAACAGAGGTCCCGATGAGCCCTGTGTCCCTTACACCAAATAAGGACAAAGCACGGTTTTCATATATTTACCCTTACGGCACAGCAGCCCCCACCCCAGCGGAAAATCCGCTCCTTCTGTTTACAAGTTCCTGGAGCTTCCAGGTGTGTTTAGTTCTCAAATCCCAAATATAAAGACTCGGAAATCAAATATACGACAAAATAATAGGAAAAAGAGATGACAATAAATGTTACCAACGTGGTTGCTATCCATACAAAAAAAAAAACTAAATTAATTTTTCCTCCATGCCCTATTTAGAGATCCATTAAAGGGAGACTAGAAGCAAAGGTGAAAGGTAAAACCAGAACAAAATACAGGATAGTCAGTTTAGACCCCCAGGCTTGAGAGGAGTCTCAAACAAAACAGTCACCTTTAAAAAAAAGTATTTACTTCTGTGTGTAAGAGACTTTGCATGAGGGAAAGGAGGCTGCAAACTTGGCAATGACTATTGTGAGATATATTACAAAGGCTGGGTTTGGGGACCACTTACAAATCAGCTAAGAGAACCACAAAGCAGAGGGAAGGTACAACCAGGAACCCCGGCGAAGAGAAGAGACGGGGCTCCTGAGCACAGGGAAAAGTCTAAGTCTAAACGCACACGCATGCACACTCCGCCGCCATGCACACGCAGCTGCCGTGCCAGGCCACACTTCTAGTAGTTTTGCAACAGTTTCATCACTGACAATCCCCAGTGTTAATGAGCATGTGAGGCAAAAGGAGCTTTATATATGGAAAAGAGGCTACAAAGTGGCACTGTCTCTAACTGCCGGGTACTAATTAGGAATGTTGAACACACATATAGCCTATGACCCAGAAATCTGAGCATATAATTTAAGTAAAGGAAACATCCAAGTGCCCTTGATTAGCAGGTTAGGGCTAAGCTGGCTAAACAGTGAGATAACACAGGGCAGCAAATGTGGGTGAATGACTGCCCAACACATCAACGTGAACGGGCTCAAAACCAGGAATCTGGAGGGAAGAAAACCCAAGTCACCAGAGGCTACATTCACCAGTCCACTTGCTACACTTCAGAAGCAGACAATTTAACAGACTGTTTTAAAAACACATATGCATGTAGTAAAGCTACCCAGAGATGAAAAGGGACCACCACCATGACAGTCAGGACAGTCAGGCATGGGGAAGGGACAGGACGTACTTGAACAGATGCCAAGGGAAAGTGTAAGTTTGGAGGCTGTTATTGTTAACTGGCTAGGACCATCACTCTTTAATATACTTTATACTTTAGATGCTTGTCTTATATGATGTTTTTAAAGTCTTTTCTTTTAAAGGGGTCTCACTATGTAGCTCAGATTGCCTTAAGACTTTCAATCCCCTGTCCCTGTCTTCCTGAAATACCAGGCATGTGTCATCTCTCTGTTCTGTTTTATGCACTCTGTGCATGATAGCCAATCAAAGCAAACATACTAAGGGTTGAGGCAAGCATCGGAGAATCGAGGCCACAAATGATCTGTCTTCCATATCTGATGAATCCTAACAGCAATCATGCCAGCTTGAAAGGGTACCAGCCAGTCAGATAGCTTGATTAAAAAAAAAAAAGAGTGTATTATACTCAATGATAGTTAATAACGTCTCATTTCCTAAGTTAAAAAAAAAAAAAAAAGAAAGGCTTTTAACAAATTCTCCGGAAGCCATGACTCACGAGCTACAGGAAGCACAATGAGTCCTCCAAAGGAAAGAAGAGCTCGCCCCACCCCGCCCAGTGCTGTAGTTAGTGCCTGATGTGGCATGCTAACTGGGATGTTTGGGGAGAAAGGGGTACTATTAATAACCATCTGGGGTAACAGGTGACACCTTCAACTGTGTGTCACCCTGCTGTAATGGTACCTACACAGAAAACTCAGACCGTAATGTAGACCAACAGGGGCTCTCTTAGCAGCCACAGACACAGGGGCCATGGGCAAATCTCTCCAAACCCCTCAAGACAGATGTCAGCCAGCTGGGAATTCTATACTCAGGTACATGCAGCAGAAAAACAATGGAGCTTCCTTTATCCAAGCCTAGACTGAGAGGTGACCAATCAGTCTATGAAACTCTAAAAGAGGTAATATAACTCAAAGGAAATTAAATATCGACCAAGGAGTCAGGAGGCAGGAGAGCCGGCTCAGCAGTGATGCGTGCATAGCTGCTCTTGGAGAGAGAGGACCTGAATTCAGTTCCCATCATCCAGGCTGGGCAGCTCACAACTGTATGTGACTCCAGTTTCATGGGATCCAGTATCCCCAGACAAGCACTCTTGCTCCCTCTCTCTCATATAGAAAAAAAAAAGATAAAAAAGTTACCTTTATTTAATAAATGAGTCTTTTGTCCATTGTGCATCCATTGTACCAAATGCCCACAGTACCTGAGGAGATCAGAAGAGGACATCAAGTCCCCTGGTTACAGACTATTGTAAGCCACCACGTAGGTGCTGGGAACCAAACCTGGGCATGCTACGTGATCAGGAAATGCTCTTAACCATTGAGATATTTCTCTAGCCTCTAGGTAAATATTAATAAAAGGAAGACTGATAAAGTTAGCTGATATATGACCAAAACAGACTTAGTAAAAATGAAGAGCTATAGAATAACTGAAATAATATTCAACAGACAGCAGCTAGAGCATATGGAGGGTGTGTGTGTGTGTGTGTGTGTGTGTGTGTGTGCATACATGTGCCACAGCATGTGTGTGGAGGTCAAATGACAACTTTGTGGAGTGGGTTCTCTCCTTCCACCTTTATGTGGCTTCCAGGGATTGAACTCATGTCGATAAGCTTGCATGGGAGCCATCTTGACACCTCACCACTCTGTTGTTTTGAAACAGAGTCCCTGGAGCTCAGGAAGCAGGCTAGACTGGCTGGCTAGCACCAGGAACTCTAGGTTTCGGTCTCCCCAGCGCTGGGATTACAAACTCACCATTATGTCTGACTTTGAAAATAAGTGGTTTTTAAAAGATCTCTGAGCATTTTCAAAATTGACCTTGTTCTACCATATAAGGTTTGTTAAGTCCTGACATATCAAGAGGTTTCGCTTAAATTCATAATCAGTAACACAACACAGCTTTAAAAGTCTAGCATTTGGGGAATGCAAAACACCCCTCCAAACAACAAATGGCTTAAAGAAGAAACGGTACGAAAACTGGCGAACATTTAGAAGAGGATGATAAAAATCCCACCTATTCAAATGTACGGTGTGTGGTTAAAACGGGAATTACAGAAACACATATAAAAGAAAATGAAACACAGATGGATTAAATGTTCAGTTCAAGATATTACGTAAAGCATGAAAGAATAAACTCCAAGAAAACAGAACAAAGGGACAAAGAAACAGTAGACGTCATCAAATCTAAACTTGGAAAATATTAATATCAATAAAATAGACAAACACCTGACTTGATGGACCAGAGAAAGAAAAGGCACAAATTAGCAATACTAGGATTTGAAAGGGAGAACTTCAGATGTGACCGATAATTTCAGTACGAAGAGAGGGGCTATTCAGCCGACGGAGATGGCTCAGTGGGCAAAGAACTTGTCACACAACATGAGGGAGGGTCTGCGTTCTGATTTCTAGAAGGTATGTAAATGCCAGGCATAGCACATGTATGTGATCCAGTGAGCTATGGAAAGATGAGAAGCGGGCCAGTCAACAAAGAGACCCCACCTCAAATAAGGTGGAAGGTGAGGGTGTCTTAAGCTGTACTCTGATTCACTCACATGGCATGTGTGTCCTGGCTCTCTCTATACACACACATACACAAAAGGGGGACTGGAGAGTGGCTCAGCAGCTAAGTGCACTTACTGCTCTTGCAAAGGGCCCAAGTTAGGTTCCCAGCACCCAAATGGTACCTTATAATCTTCCCTATCTCCAGTCCCAAGGATAGGATGCTTTCTTCTGAATTCTGCAGCCACCAGGCACACATGCGGTGTACATACATACATGCAGACAAAACACCCATGCACATAAAACCAATAAACCTAAAAATTATCTTTTTAAAGAAAATAAACAGGGCCAGAGGAGACTTTCTCATTGGGTTAAATGCTTGCTGTCCAAACATGTAGACCTGAGTTTGGGTCCTCAGCACCGATATGAAGAACTGGAATGGCGGTGCATGCTTGCGACTCAAACATTGCAGAGGCAGCAACGGGAGGATCCCGGGCTCTACCCAGCCTGTCCAGCTAATAAACTCCAGGTTAGTGGGAAACCCTGTCTCAGAAAATAACATGGATAATGACAGAGGAAGGCTTCTGATGTCAACCTTTGGCCTGCCCAGGCATGGGGCACCACTGTAGACCACACACACGCATAAGTTTTAAAAATATATATTAGGAGAATATGCCAAATATTAAATGTAATAAACCACACCAAAACATCTATCAAAACTGACTCAGAAGTAAATAGAAAAATCGAGCAGGGTGTGGTGACACACTTCTGCAATCGCAGCACTCCAGAGGTTGAAGGAAGGGTAATCACAGGTTTGAGGCCAGCCTGTGATACAGAAGGAATTCGGGGCCATTCTACTCAGTCCTGGCACAAAACAGAGAAAAGCAAAATAAACACAAAAGAAACAGAAAACCTAAGCAAGTAAATAATCATTAAACGAATGCAGGCCAGTGAGACAGTTCTGTAGGTATAAGAGCTTGTTGCCAAGCCTGACAAACGGGTTTGACACCCAGGATTATACACTGTGGAAAAAAAGAACCCATAAAATGTCCTGAGTGCCATATACATGCAATGGCACATGTGTGTCGCACATGCACACACATGCATGTGCACACACGCACACACACACACAGAATAAATAAAATGTCAGAAAAAAAAACTGAATCCATGTTTTAAAATCACTCCTTCATACCATAACACACAAAACCTGGGCCCAGGGTTTTAGGTTAATTTTGCCAAACATTAGAAGAACAGATGATCCAACCTCATGCAAGCAATTCCAAAGGGCATGGGATAAAAGGGAAACTCCACACGTGCTCTGCAAGGCAAGCACAGCTCTTGTACCAAAAGGGAAGAAAGACATAGGTGTTGAAGTCGGAAGCAAAGTGCTACAAAGGAGCACGGTGGGGCTGCATCACTGGCTCCCCTGATCCTAAGGCTTCTAGCATCCTGGAATAAGCAGCTATTGAGTGTGTACCTGGCCATAGTTGGACAACCCAGCCTTCAAGCATGTAAGCCACCTAATAAGTTTCTTTGAATAAATGTATGTAATATATACATAGAACTCATTTGATTATTATAGATATCTTTCTATAATTATATGTGTACATATGTATATATGTCCTATGTATGATAAATATATATCCTATATATACAAATATGTATACATATGGATATCCTATCAGTTCTGTTCCTCCAGAAACTCTTAACAACTGTTAAAAAAACAAAACAAAAAAATGAAACAGTCACCAAGCAGGCAATGGTGGCACACATCTTTAATCGTAGCACTTGGGAGGCAGAGGCAGGAAGATCTCTGTGAGTTCGAGGCGAGCCTGTTCTACAAAGCAAGTTCCAGGACAACCAGAGTTGCTACACAGAGAAAGCTTGTTTCAAAAATTTAAACAAACAAACAAACAGATAAATAAGGTAATAAAATCTTGCAGAAAGAAAGAAAAGAAAAGGGAGGGAGGGAGGGAAGGAAAGAAGCAGTCCATTTTAAGTCATGTCAGGACCTTCCCTCTGACCCAGTGTTCCAGTCCAAGGCATTTGCCCAAGAGAAATGAAAGCATAGGTCTGCAAAATGGTCTGAACAAAAATGTGTGTAGCCACTTAATTGGTAGTCCCCCCAAAAGAAAACCTGAAATGAGTCCTCTAACAGGATAATGGGCACACACACTGAACCATGTTTACCCAAAGGAAACCTGCTGGAGCAGCAAGGGAAAACTATGCAGCATGGATGAATCTAGTCTCAAAGGTGTTAGCCTATAAAAGGAGGCCAGACACACTTGCCGTGTGCTTTCTCCTGGTCCTGCAAGCTAACGTATGCCCCTACAAAGAGCCGCTACACATTAGTTCTGAGGAGAGATTACCAGCAAAAGAGGTAAAAGGTATGAAGAAGAATTTACAGACAGGAAACATGCCAAACACTGATCCTCATGGGTGGCCAGGAAACAAGACAGCACTTCACATCGCCTGGGAGGCTCTCCCGGGCTACATCGCAACATGGTGGACAGCATTATGATGGGATCATGTGCAGGAGGGAGAGATCACATGATAACAGAGGAAGCCAGAAAGATTTAGAGGCCGCATTCACTCACTCCATGAAACCATCATAAACCCCATTCCAAGGGCAGTGCCTTCCATGGCATGATTTCCCAGCATCAGGTCTCACCAACATCACACACTGAATGCCAAGCCTCCAGCACATGAGCCTGTGGGGCACAACCCAGGGCCCATGTGACATCTTGGAAAAATAAAGGGGTTCATTCCTTATGACCAGCAGTCCCACGGCTGCCGTGTTCCCTGTGATCTTTAGTTGAAGGGCATTTGTGGCTCTCGTGTGTGCACATGGGGAGACTCTCACCTCAGTAGTTTGCAACAGGAAGAAAGAGGGTAAGGAAGAGAAAGGGAAAGGCAGATGGCAGAGAGGGCGAAAGCAAACAAGATATTTCGCATCTCCATCATCAGGAGACTAGATCCTGTGTGCTGTGCTCACACGACAGGATAAAAAGCAGCAGAGACCATGAAGGAACTGCAGTCACACAGCAGAAAAAACTATTACGGCAAAAGAAGCTGGGGAGGGGGAACCACAGGAGAAAGAATACATATTTTGTTTCCATTCATATAAAGTTTGAAAAAATATCCAGCAAAACCAAACAACCTATTGTCTAGAGACACAGACATTTGGTATAAATATAAAGACAAAAGAGAAAATTATCCATGCAGCTGAGGATAATAGTTACCTCTGAGGAGGGAGGAGAGGCCAGGGATGAGAACTTCTGAGGGCCACCACAGGCAATGCATTCTTCTCCCTTAACTGGTGGGTGCACGAGGGTCACTGTTTCTCTACCCTTTGACATTAGGCATCTTTTGTAAATATTTTTTAAATTTATTTGTTTTTATTTTATGTGCACTGGTATTTTGCCTGCATGTATATCTGTGTGAAGGTGTCAGATCCCCTGGAACTAGAGTTACAGACAGTCGTAAGCAGCCATGTGGGTGCTAGGAATTGAATCCAGGCCCTCTGGAAGAGCAGCCAGTGCTCTCAACCGCTAAGCCATGTCTCCAATCTCCATCTTTTAAATATTTAGTGGTAAAAATATTTATAATAAAAGCAATTTTATAGACATGGACCAAAACTAGCAGGCCTCAATTCCAATGTTTTGTTTGTTTGGTTGTTTTTTTTTTTGTTTTTTTTTTTTTTTGGTTTTTCGAGACAGGGTTTCTCTGTGGTTTTGGAGCCTGTCCTGGAACTAGCTCTGTAGACCAGGCTGGTCTCGAACTCACAGAGATCCACCTGCCTCTGCCTCCCGAGTGCTGGGATTAAAGGCGTGCACCACCATCGCCCGACTTAATTCCAATGTTTTTAAAAGCCCCGGGAGTGAACATAGCAAAGGAGAAACCTGGACAGTTGGTTTTATTGGTGTGTCTTCAAGCAGTTCACAGGAGCAGGACAGAGGGCTGCATGCCTGTAGTCCTAGCACCTAGGAGGTAGAGAAGGGAAGATCAGGAATTCAAGGCCTGCTCCTGCTGTGCAGCAAGTTCAAGGCCAGCCTGGGCTAAAAGAAACTCTGTTTCAAAAACCAACCAGCTGGGCATAGTGTCTAAGGCCAGCAGAGGCAGGATTTTCAGAATCCACGGAGGACAGAGCTGGCAGATGGCAGGAGATAGAGATCCCAGTGCCTGGCCATGTCAACTAGGATTTCAGACACTGCAGTAGGATGAGGGGATGGGAGGCAGAAGTTGGCCCAAGGTTACCTGGGAGAAGTAGAATAAGCAGAGAGAAGACACGGAAGGAAGGACCAGCTCAAGAGAGGCCAGGGGTGGAGCAGAGTAGTGGCAATCATCAATGAGCAAGGCCTGCACCCCTAGGGAGGCAGGTGGACAAGAGCCAGAGGAGGGCTGTGGTCTGGGTGAAATAACCAGTGAACTGTGATGAAGCAGGAGAATTTTCCAGAGTGTGCCCCAGGACTGGTCCCTCCCAAGCTCCTGTTGACATCTTGTTCTCAAAAGCTGTGGGATACGACCCTTCTCCTACCAATGCAGAAGCACTGGAGACCAGTGTGCCCTGTGTTTGAAAGCGTATAGGTGGGGGACGCGTATAGGTTGGGCCCGTATAGGTGGGGGGCGCGTATAGGTGGGGACGCCACCACCCAGGGACCCTGTCAAGCTTTCCTTTATGAAGATGTGCCTTGAACCCCATGTCTCAGGAAAGAACAAAAGAAAAGCACCAGGGGTGTCTGCGGAGAAACTGTTGGAGGAAACAGCTCGTATGCCAGCCTGACTGTGAGTGACCTCAATTGGCATGGGAGGTAGCTGACCCTACCTGCTGTGAGAGATGACAGAAGACTGTCCCAAAGTGAGAAGGACAGAAGAGGTGAAATCTGGCCAGAGTCCCTTCAATGTTGTTCCCCAGTCCACCAGGAGCCAGATACAAAACACCACCATGGATAGATACTGCACTCGTCAAAGCTGGGGGTTCAGAGAGGGAAAGCTGGAGGAAGCAGCCACAGTCAAGGGTAAGCATCCCAGAATTCCCCACTCCTTAAACTTCACCCCCAAAAGAATGCCAGGCAAACACTGGCAGATGTCTCACAGAACCCTTCCCAGTAGTATAGCATAAAGTTTCTGCTCCAGGTTAACACAAGAGAGGCGTTCGGCTGGGCCAGATTCCTGTTAGACAAAAGGATGGTAGCACTGGAGGTGGCATGGGAGGGTTTCATGAAGTCATTTGGTAAGAGGATCAAGAGAATACATACCAGAGATGAGCCATCTTGGAGAATGATCTGGTCATCAATCAGAAGCGTAAATTGTTTTAGATTCCAGGGCGGTTGGCTCCCGCTCTAGAATTTTAGGTGGTGTGCGTCATTGTTATAAATATACCAGTGATCTGTGTGTCATCAGGAAGGACACAATCCTGTGAGCCTAACCTTTGAGGGGTTGGCATGAACTGAGAGCATGTGAGGGAGAGTGTTGGCGGGCTGTCCTGGAAGAGGACGTGGATCCTTGGAGAGAAAGTTCTGGCTGTAGGAGAAGGAAGAAGTCACTAGGAGCTGACCTGGAGTGAGTGTGGGCACGTCTGGGCAAAACCAACTCACAGGCCCAGGTCCCTGGTTCAGACTGAGCCTCCTCACCTCCCTGTATTAGGGCCCCATGGAATTCCACAAACTGGGTGGCTCGACCAGAAAATGGTTCTCACTGCCTTGGAGGCTGAGAAGTTGAAGGTGCTAGCAGGATGGGTTTTAGCGAGGATCTCTCTTTGCCTTGTGGGTAGCATCTTCTCATTGGGTGCTCATGTGCATGCACAGGGAACTCCTTGGTATCCTCTGAGATGGGGTTCATACTTGTTACCCCACATAACCTCAACTACCCTCTTAAAAGCCCTGCCTCCAAACATAGCCAGCCACACGGGGGTTAGGGATTCAACATGTAAGCCATGAGATACAATTCAGTCTGTAAGACCCATCTCCTAAGGACTCTCCCCAGGAATTCTGACTCTACTGGAATTGGCAAACACTCCCATTAGCCAAAGCACAAGAGAAAAAAAATCCAACATCATCCCATTCATTCATTGTCATGGTCCTGTCATATTCTGATGATAGTAAGGGCATACTGTTCCTTGCTTACAAAGTTACAATGACTCCAGAAGAGGTGCTCAGAGCTCTTAGGAAAGTTCTAGAACAAAGAACATCACCATGGAGATACAAGCAATGTTTCCAAGGAAATCTGAATCTGGCTGTGCCTAGGCAGAAAAAGCAGCCCAGAAACCCTTGCTGAGCCTTGGGCCCCTTCACCTGTACGGAGGCAGACCCCTGTACATAGGTGATAACAGCCCTGCAAGCAATTCACCATCCCTGGCTGTCAAGTGGTAGGATCTGAATCCCTCAGGGCAGGTTTGTAGGAAGTTTCTAGCCTGGATTAATCGAGGTTGGAAGCTACCATTCCATGGGTTAGGGTCCTGAATGGCACTGAAGGAAGAAAGTGAATGGGACACCAGCACACAGCTCTCTTTCCTTCCTAGCTGTGATGCAACGTGCCTCACACTCCCGCTGGAAACACTATCCCCCACCCCACCCCTGCCACGAACCCCAACGAAGTCTTCCCTTTGTAAGCTGCTTGTCGGGTATTTTTGTCACAAAGGTGAAAAAGGTGAGGAATACAGCCCCCAGAACTGAGCTAACACTACACTGAAAACAAAAGGGGCAAAGAACCCCAAACAGGATGCCAGCTTTCCCAGTCAGCATCAGCACCAACTCTGAAAAAGAACCAGGAAAACATAGAGTTGCCTCAAACATGTCACGTGACCGGAAAAGGAGGATTCTATGCAGCATAACAAAATGCAATGTGGAAATGTGGAATAATAAAACTCTTTCCTATTTAGAGTCCCAAGAGGTGACATTCCTCAATAAGCTGCACATGTTGGATCAAAATATCCGCTCCTGCAAAGAAGACTGTGAACCCCTTGGTGAAGCGGTGTGTGTGTGTGTGTGTGTGTGTGTGTGTGTGAGAGAGAGAGAGAGAGAGAGAGAGAGAGAGAGAGAGAGAGAGAGAAAGAGAGAGATTGTCCCTATGTTCCCAGCAGCTACAGCAGCACCAGTACAGCCGAGTTTGGGGTATGGAACTGGATGTTCTGGGCTACTTGGGTCTTCATGTGGTATTTCTTAGCTGTGTGACAAGTTAGCCCCTCCGAGTCACACGCAGTCACATCTCATACCAGGAACCCAACCGCAGTATCCCCCCTCCTACCCAGAGTCCTGCTGGGAACAATCCACTCCAGGGAAGACTCTACAGTGGGTCTTACTGCTTCTCTTCTGGTGTGACCCAGGGTCACAGAGATGTTCAGACTTCCTGAGAAAGAAAAGGGGACCCCCACCACACACACACACCCTAAGGCCAAAAGGAAGTGCCAGGGAGCTCTGGGTAAGACATCCAGGACCGACCTCCCTCCCAGAAGGCAGCCTGTTTTGACAGGAGGAAAGAGAGGGTGGCAGTCCCATGAGCCAGCAACCCTGACCCGGACACGATGACTAAGAGGCCAGGGCCCGGACAGGCTGTTGGCTGACCCACTGACCTAAAGGGATTTCCCAGCCAACTTCCTTCCAACGCTGCCCATAGTAAGTCAGAGAAGGGATGGAACATCAGAGTCACCAATCTCTCAGGCACACGGAAGAGAGGGGCCAGAGACCCAGTTCTTAGGCCTTGTGCAGAGAGGGGAGCTTGAACCAGAAAAGAGAAGAAGTACAGGGTCCCGTCTGGGATGAGGAGTGTGGCACATATGGCGACACTAAGGGTTCAGGGAGGGAGGGGCAGGCCTGAGACAGACAGAAAAGAGCCCAGCTTGGGGAGGGGGGGCTGCAATGGCTACATAGGGAGGGAGGAGATAGCAAGAACTCAGTGGGGGTCGAGGGAAAAACAGCAGGGACGTCGCAGGTGTGGGCCTGAGTCTCAGCAGCCATTGGGATGTGCCGAATGGAACTATTTGGTCAGCTCAGTGGAGAGGCCAGAAATGATCAGAAATTCGTGATGGGGGTGTCTGAGACCTCGTTAGGCATGCCTACCAGGAATAGGGAATTGAGGAGTCTGAACGGATTCACTCCCAGGGACAGGACGATGAAGCCAGTTTCACGGGAGAGAGGACAAGTAGGGGCCAAATCCTTTCCATACTGACCTCTAAGGCCAGTGAGACCTGCTCTCCAGTCCAAGCCTGCTACATGACACTGGCCAAGGCATTTCACTCATCAGCTCAGTTTCCTCATTCACAACACCAAGTAAGACCACTTACTCACAAAGTCTGCCGTAAGGACAAAGTATCCAATACACTGCATGTATTAACTATCTGCCGGTGTCGCATCACTCTGTGCCGAGCCATTTACAAGTACAGCCTTGTGTGAGGTCCCCAACAATCTGCAAAACTGCTCTTACATGTGAGGATCTGGGGCTCAGGGCCCCAACTAAAGTTGTTCAGGGTCAGACAGCAAGTAGGAGGTCTGAGTAGGGACTTGAACCAAGATCTTTCTGCTTCAGCTCGCAGACGTCCTGCCAGGAGACTGTACCTCCCCTCACCTTCATGGCATGCCAGGGCGGCCTCCCCTTGGAGGAAGTGACAAGGCAAAGGGCCCAGGAAGTAGGAGGCAGGTTTGAACCCACAGAGCATAAACTCCAAATCACCCGGACATGGTTCAGATAATTTTGTCTTTGTCAGATAATGTACCTGATGACATTTTGTCTTACTTTTTTCTTCCTCACTTTTTCATCACCAGTCAATGAGACTTTGAATTCCGGTGAGTCACCGGAAAATGTAAATCAAAAAAATCAAAGGAACATTGCTCCTACGTAAGCGCCGGCTCCAGTGAATCACTCGAGACAGGTATAATGGGCATAATTGTAGCTCTTCCACAAGACAAGCCCCAGATGGGCCCTAAAGTTGATATCAGACTCAGAGACTTCCCCAGCAGAGCCCGGGTACCCGATCCAGGCTGCAGGCGCAAACCTGAGCCAGGGTTCACAAGCTCGGTCATCTCACTAGGGACCTGAGCACACTGACTGATTCTGAAGACCCAGTAATACCCCCATCCCACTCACTCAGGGCTCCAACCTCCATTTGACCGATTTATCCACCTTGTTTCTTAAAGATGCCAGATCCTCATTCTTCCTGTCATTGTGAAAGCTAACCCAATAGTGGAAAAAAATGGTGTGGTTATTTAATTCATAATATTACAGGTGGGTTGTTTTTTGGTTTTGATTTTTTTGGGGGGGGGGTTAGTTTATATAGACTACATGGTCCCTGATAAGCCAGGTTCTGCTTCCATTTCCCCTCTGTAAAAGGGAACAATAACAACCTGTGGTGGTTTGAATGAGACCAGCCCCCAAGGTCAATATGTCTGATCACTCGGTCCCGTGTGGTGGAACTGTTTGGGAAGGACTAGGAGGTGTGATCTTCTTGGTGGTGGTGTGTCACTGGAGGCAGCTTTTGAGGTTTCAAGAGACTCCCACCATCCCCAGTGTGCTTTCTGCCTTCTGTGGACTGAGATCTAAGTGTTCACGGGTTCCTGCTGCCATGTCATTGCTGAGCCATGATGAACTCTAAACTACTGAAACCGTAAGCTCAGTTAAACTCTTCTGAGCTGCCTTGCTCATGGTGTTTTATCGCAGCCATAGAAAAGCAATACACAGCCCCTTCCTTCCAGGGACTTCAGAGTCATTCAGAGAAGTGACAAAGTCTCTTAGCTTGGTACTCTGGCCCAGGAAATGCCAGCTGTCAATACTATCTTCTCCATTAGCTTGAGAGAGGAGATATCACAGGTTCTCATGTAGGGTGACAACCTCCTGGGGCATTCAAGCTCTACATTCGGCAGCCTGTGTCAGTGATGTCAAGATGCTCAGGGGTTAAAACACAATGGCTGGAAGACCATCTCCCCAACTCCATGCCAGAATAGAAAGACAAAGAGTACAAACAGCTCACCAGCAAGTGACAGAATCAGAGTAGGAACCCAGGCCTCCTGTAGCCAGACCATTTCTCAGTGTCCTCCAGCACGGGTGCCTCAAGTCCCAAAGGTCAAGATCAGAAGCAAAAGTTTAACACATCTCTGTGACCAGAGGCGGTGGGAAGAAAACCTTTCGAGAGGTTATTTCCAAATACTCAACTCAAAGCTGAGTACAGGGTTTCCAGTCAATGCAAGCCCCTCTCCTGCAGATCATAGCCAGAGCCAAAATGAAAACACCTCAAAAGTTTCTCAGGGGCTCTGTCTCAAGAGAGACCTTCCCCTAGACTTGCCTGTAATGCCATCAGGAAGCAGGGCTAACAAACATCTCCCTTTCTAGCCTGCTCCCCCAGACCCCTTGGATTGGGTTATATCCCAAACCCACAAACTCACTGCCTTTCCTGGCCTAGAAGCATCTAACTCTGTAGCTGGGATCTCGTGTACCCTGTAGTGTCATCCTTCTCCCCAGAAGCAGTTCATCAAATGCCTGTCCCCTTTGAGCTACAGGGAGGAGGGCATCATCCCAGCTCTACTTGAGCTCAGGGGCTGGTGGAAGGACGGGTGAGTTATTAACCAGAAGATGACATGAGAGGGGGCTTCTAGGAGTTGGGAGGCCTAAGAAAGGGTGTAGACAGCTTTGGAAGATGAACTGAATCCACTATATAGCCCCAAAGGGACTTGCACTAGCTAAAGTAACACCATATCAACATAAAGAGATCTGAATCTGGGAGGTTCTGACCCAGTCTGCCCCCCTCCTGGAACCTGGCACCCCTCTCTTTTCATAACACAGGAGTATGTCTACTTGGCAACAAAAAGCAAATATCTCATGAGCATAGGTGTAGTCAGAGTTCTTGTCCAGACCACGACCAGCTCTGTCCACCAGCCGCTACCAAACAACCACACAGAGACTTATTATTAGTTACAAACGTTTGGCTGATAGCTTGGGCTCATTCTTAGAAAGCTCTTATAACTTAAGTCAGGTGCTGCCCCAAGGCTCGTTTACCTCATGGATGCACTGCCTATGAAACACTCATCTCATGGCTTCTCCTCTGACCCCACCCTTCTTCTTCCCAGCATTCTCTCTGCCCCAAAAATCCTGCCTTGCCATCAGCCAACCAGCTTTTTATTAACAATGAGAGCAACACACCTTCACAGTGCCCAGAAGGATTGTTCCACAGCACATGGGCTTCTGTGCACATGTGTAGGCTGTCCAGTGATACACAGATGGGCCAGCTAATGACTAGCCATCCAAGTTGGCGCCAAAGCTCCAGAAGCAGTTTGTGTTCCCTACATGGTACCCTGAGCACATCGTTTCTCTTCTCAGTGTCTCACGATAGCCACTGTGTTAGTTCCTTTTCTTGTTGCCGACACACAATACCTGACAGAAACAGTTCTAGGTAGTGAGGGTTGACCTTGCCTCACGTGTGGGGCTATGGTCCATTGAGGCAGAAGGAAGGCACTCAGGAGGGGCTCAGTCTGTGGTGGTGGGAGTCTGCAGCTGCCTTCTCACATTTTGGAGGATCAAGAAGCAGTGAGTTTGAGCCAGAATCAGAAAAAAATGTCACCAAGACTCACTGCCAGCAACCTACTTTTGCTAGCTGAGCCACAAGGACTCTACAATGTCCCATAACACTCCACTAGCTGGGGATCAAAGTTCAAACATATGACGGGGTGGGGCAGGGGTGTATTTCACATGTAAGCTCTAACCATCTTGTTCTATCTGCATTGCAAAAGAGGTGGAAAAGACTTGCTAGCCAGGTCCATCCCTATTTATCTTGGGGTGCTGAGGACCAAACCAACCACTTTTCACATGCTAGGCAAGTACTCTACTACTGAGTTACACCCCAACCCTTATACCTCCTTTTTAGAACCTTCTAGAAAACTCATTCCAATGACTTCTGGTGGCACCCCAACTGGCTAAAACTGTGCCTATTTCTACTGGTGGCTGCAGAGGGTCGGTCACCTTCCTGCCTCTGCAGTGGAACAGTGGAAATAGATTGACTGAGAAATGAGAATACAGTTGAAGCCCAAATGTGGTGTTTCTAACCAACTCTACCGTTCTTAGAGCTGTGCGCCGCAGAAGAAAGAAGCCGGCGGGAGTGGATTCTGGGAAGACTGTCTACAAAGGCCCAACCATCCCCATACCTCTGGTTACTTTAAGAACAGGGACCTGCTCAGAATTCTATATTGGGAATGCAGTTAACACGGAATAACACTGTTCCAGAATTCTCTACTACAGCTACACAAGGGAGCAAGACCAGTCAAGGTTGGTGGTGCCTTAATAGTTACTGAACGGTATCAGGAGGGACACAGTGCTGAGACAGTGAGTCAGACTCCAGCTCCCACTGACAGGAGGGTGGCCAATAGCAAACAATGCAGAGAGACTTAGCATTTCTTAGGGACAACCTGGACAAAGGGTATTAAGGTGAATCTCAACCTCACCAGAGGTTCGTCCACAGCCCGCTCTTCCTAGAAGCCCACACACAGTCAGGAAGCGATAGCCGGAGCTCGGAGACCTTTTCTGCTTTCCCAGGATGCTTCTAGCTGTTTTCTCAGCCAATGACTCAGTTCGGGGGCCTGGGCTCCAGGAAGCAGGCTTTCCATAACTTCTGTGGTTCACAGCAACTGGTGGCCAGAGACCTGCCAGGAGAATAGGCAGTGGGGGGCTGAGGACAGCTCAGATACCCGTCAGGGCTGCGGGACACAGTGGAGAGGATGGACAGCAATCCAAGGGATGCAGCAGGCCTGGGGACAGCAGCGCTCTCACACTCATCCTGAGACTGACCCCACGAGGTTCTGGTCAGAACCCCTCTGGGAAGCAGAGCCAGCGAGTGAGTTGTGTCTCACCCCATCCCCACACCCAACCATGTGTCAGCATACGTCCTGGTGTTGGGGCACTAGCCACAGTGGTGGCTAATATTGGGCAGGATCTAGAATCACCTAGACGACAAACCTTTGGATGTGTCTGCGCGGTCCATGAGGCAGCATCTAAATTGGGTTGAGGTGGGAAGGCCCACCCTAAATGCGGACAGTGCCATCCCTAAATAAGAGTGAGCGTGAGCAGAGCGTTTCTCCTTTTCTCCCTCCCTCCCTTCCTGCACTGTTCTATGTTGCCTTCGCCTGACCCCTTTACAAAAGTTTCTCTTTGCCCACGGCTCATCTGTGGCCGGGCATGCCTCTACATAGTAGGTTTTTCTTTTTTACCGCAGGTTTTGTGGAAGTATTAGTTCCGGTTTTCAGAGACAGACTCTGATTGGCTTCTGTTGACATCTCCCCCATCCCGGCTGGGGGAGTCAGGGACCATGGGACCAGGGGTCTTCCTAACTGCAGGTGCCGTGTGAGCATGCCTCAGGTTCCTATGGTCACGCCTTCCCTGCCACGATGAACTACACCCTCTGAAGATGAGCCAAAAAGAAATCCGTTACTTCCATCGGATATTTTGTCACAGCAATGAGAAAAGTATCCGGCCCAGCAACCTCCTGGTTCTGAGCACAGAGCACCGGCATGGCCGCTGGGCCTGTACCAGCAGTACCAGCCCCACCCAGAAGCAGAGCAGATGCCAGGTTCTTACTACCTGAAGTCCCTGGTCGGGCACTCAGGTGTCAGTCAGAGGCCTGTCTTAACACACTGACAGTTAGGTCGCGAGACCCACCATGCTCCTGCAGCACTAACTGCTGTAGAGACTGGCAAGTCTCCCAGGTCAGTGAGTCTACAGTCTCTGACCAGATGCACCCGCCCTCCCCGCTTGGTGGCAGATATCAACAGAAGCCCATTGGGTTCTGTTCCTGGAAACTGGAACAAATACTTGCACAAAAACTGATGCAAAAAGCAAAGGAAAGCCTACTCTGCAGAAGCACACGCAGCCACAGACAAGCACTGAGCAGAGAAGCTTCGACATAATAAAGGAGGCGGGGGGGACGGACAATGTAGACCAATGCAGGCTTGTACTGTAAGAATCATCAAACACATTTGCTAAACCCAGATTTCTGGGCCACATGCCTGGAAAGTCCAGTTTAGAAGAGTGGCCAAGATCTGGCTTAAGCCACCATGCCAAGAGTCTGTTGTGGTGACTCAGCAACCATGCTTTTGTCCCCAGTGGAAGGAGGAGGAGGGTGGCAATAACAAGATGCAGATGAGCAGATGACCGAGATGGCCACTGGCAGTTCTGTGAAGTCCCCGTAGGTCCCACCATCCCTGAGCCTCTGGGCCTTCTGCCTGTGATCCTGGTGACGCTGGGCTATAGGGGGAGTCTCTAGAGCTTCCTGGAAGTGCTCAGCTCTCTGCTCCTGCTTGCGAGGAGCTTACAGACCCTGTGAATGCACGCCCTGCAATACCCCCTGCGCTCTCACACTGGCTGGAAGGTCTCCTGGCTGTACAGAGCCAGGCCCCATTCCTCCTCTCTGGATGGTAGATGCAGAGAGGCCATCTTAGAGCCTCCCTCTTTGCTTCACAGAGGCATGGGACAAAGTACAAGCTGACATCCTGGGATCCCGGCAAACCTTCATCCAGTCCCAGCTCCTAGACCCTGCTGGCCACATCAGCTCATCCTCCCGGAACATTGGTGTCTCCTCAGAACCACAAACCAAGGACATGGTCTCACACTGCTGTCACAAGGCTCACTGGGCCTCTACATATGCTGGCTTTCTCCCCTAGGCCCACTTAAAAACTAATTTTCTTCCTTTATTTTATTTTTCAAACTATTTTCAAAATCTGCTCTGTTCTGCTCTGTTCTGTCTTCGGGGAGTTTATAATGGACACCATGGTCTCTACCCCCCAGGTGGATGTGACCTCAAAAACAGAGATCTCAAAAGCCTCCAAAGTGGCACAAGGTTCCTCTCGGGTTTAAGATGTGTGTGTGTAGGCACACATGTGCTACGGTGTGTGTGTGTGTGTGTGTGTGTGTGTGTGTGTGTGTGTGTGTATGTGTGGACATCAGAAGACAACTTAAGGCCGGGTGGTGGTGGCGCACGCCTTTAATCCCAGCACTTGGGAGGCAGAGGCAGGCGGATCTCTGTGAGTTCGAAACCAGCCTGGTCTACAAGAGCTAGTTCCAGGACAGGCTCCAAAACCACAGAGAAACCCTGTCTCGGAAAAAAAAAAAAAAAGACAACTTAAAAGACTTCATTTTTCCTGCCACCATGCATACGCATTCCAGGTTCTGAACTCCAGTTGCCAGACTCCGCGGCAAGCACCTTCCTTGCTAAGTCGCCTCACTGGTTCAAAATTTGCATTTAATTATATGCTTGGTGGTGGTAAGGAATCTAGCAAACTGGTTCTCTGTATGCTCCTGGTGAGTGTATTAGTCGGTATATTTTCTAGAAAGTAATTGGGCACCGTGTACCAAAAGCTTGATAATGTCCATAGCCTTGGCTTCGTTGCTAAAAATCTAGGCACGACGAGGCAACTCTGAGAGAAGCTGTGTACGAGACGGTCTTTACAGGGATTTAAGAACAAGAGGGACGTGCAAACAGCCTGAATATCCAGCACTGGGCAATGTTCAGACAAATCACAGCCTATTCAAAGCGTTGCATGCTATCTACCCACTTAATGGCCAATGGGGAAAGATCAAAATCCAGAGTTACAATGGGGTGGTGGTGGTAGCTACTCTGGGGACTGTGTGGGAAGGATGAGGCGCTTACGCCACTTCCAAAGCAATGTGGTGACGGCACTGAAGTAGCAAGGGAACAGGGGACTGTGGCCCCTGTGGTTTCTGCTCAGGGTTCAAGTAGAGGTGAGTCTCTTCCAGCACTGTGGCCTCCTCCAGGCAAACGATGCAGTCTCTCTCACACACATCTGTGACCTCTCCCTCTCTCTCTCTCTCTTTCTCCTCTCTCTCTCTCTCTCTCTCATCCTGTGTGTGTCTCTTTCCCTTTCTCTCTCCCCTGCCTCTCACTCTCCTTGATTATTTGCTCTGACTTAAAATGATGCTCCATAATTAATATTTATGTAGGGAATAAAAATGTCATCTGTCCCTTAGAACTACCTCCCAGGGTCAAGGGTCAACAGAGCAGCTCTTGAACACACAGCATGGCTGCCATGTTTGTCACCGCTGAGAGCACAAGGCCTATGAGCTGTAGTGTGAAGAATAAAGGTTTCCTCAGAATCCAGCGCCCTCGGGCACCTAGAGAAAAATCCAGTGCCCTCAGGCATCTGGAGAAAAAAAATCGACAAACCAGCATCAGCCTAGACCTCAAATGTTTCCCACAGTTTTTCCCCTCGGGTGTCGGGGAGATCGCTTGGTTAAGTGCTTGTCTTGCAAATGTGGAGACCTGAGTCCAATCCCCAGCAGCCACACAAAACTCCAGGTATGGTGTGTAGTGTGTGCTTGTAATACCTGTGCTGGGGACTCAGAGACGGGAGGCCCTGGGGCTCACTGGCCAGCCAGTCTAGTCTAACTGAAGAGTTTTGGGTCAGTGAGAGAGCTTGCCTTCCAAAACAGGTGAACTATGTATAGTGGTGCACACCTTTATCCCAGCAGAAGCAGAGGAAGGCAGATCTCCATGAGTTCAAGGCCAGCCTGATTATATAGTGAACTCCAGGCCAGCCAAGGCTACAGAGAGACCCTGTCTCAAAGCACAAATAGGGACTGGAAAGACAGCTTGGCACGTAAAAGCCTGCTCTTCCACAAGACCTGGGTTGGATTCCCAGAAGCCACATGGCAGCTCACAACTGTCCAGCTCCACTCCCAAGGAATCTGACACACCCTGATCTGATCTGATCTTTTCTGAAGATACCAGGCACATACATGGTGCACAGATATACAAGAAGCCTAACTACCACACACACATAAATAATAATAAAACAATCTACAACATGGTAGACAGCTTCTAAGGAGCAACACCTGAGGTTGATTCTGACCCCCTTCCCATCCACACTTACACACATAAGGGTATTCTCCCCACACACATACACATGCATCTGCACACACAGAAATATTTTTTTCAAATTCAAATCCTTCACCTAGAGTTAACCAAGCACACAAAGAGACATGACCTCATGACTGAAAACCGGTAGAGAAACTAGATAAAAGAAACTAAACAAGCCGGGTGATGGTGGCTAGTGCCTTTAATTCCAGCATTTGAGAGGCAGAGACAGGAAGATCTCTGTGAGTTCAAGACCAGCCTGGTCTACAGAGCCATTCCAGGACAGCTAGGGCTACACAGAGAAACCCTGTCTCAGGAAAGGAGGTGGGGAAAAAAAGGAAAGAAAAACAAACTAAACAAAAAGACTGCAGACAACTGCCCAATCCAAAGAGGCAAAGCCAAACTTGGGGGAAAAAAACAGGGGGCAACACGGTACATACAACATGGTACATACAACACGGTACATACAACATGGTACATTTGAAAGAGAACCAGAGATCAGCATCTGCTAAAGAAAAGGCACACTAAGGGAAGTGTCCAGAGATGCTGCACACATTGCAACCTGCCATTCCCTAGTCTACACCCGGCCATAGATGAGCTTAACCCTGTCTCCTCTTGACCAGATGAGCAATCATGGCACGCATACACATGCATGCACACGTACACACACGCGCACGTGTGCACAAACACGTGCGCCCTGGCTCAGTACCAGTTTTGAAGTAAAAGGTAACAGCAGCAGCACCATAGGTCAGTAGCTCCTGGACCCAATACGGACCTGTTGCTCGAGAAAAGGTCCTGTCTGCTCTCTGCTTCTAAGGCAAGGAGGGTGGGATGGATTTCAGGTCGTCAAATTGTTTTCAACTTTGCTGTGAATTGCTCATCCTTCCTTCTCAGGGAATCTCACTGGCAGAGCAGGCATGGCCTCTGTCCTTGCCAGATCCCCAAAGGGGTTACCTGGTGATGGAGGTGGGTCTTGTATTAATCTGTTGCTTTCACTGGTTAATTAATAAAGAAACTGCCTAGGCCCATTTGATAGGCCAACCCTTAGGTGGGTGGAGTAAACAGAACAGAATGCTGGGAGAAAGAAGCCGAGTGAGTCGCCATGATTCTCCCACTCCAGACAGATGCAGGTTAAGATCTTTCCTGGTAAGCCAGCTCATTGTGCTACACAGAATATTAGAAATGGGTTAGATCAATATGTAAGAGCTAGCCAATAAGAGGCTGGAACTAATGGGCCAGGCAGTGATTAAAAGAATACAGTTTCCGTGTAATTATTTTGGGGCATAAGCCATGCGGGTGGCCGGGTGCCAGGGACGCAGCCCTGCCGTAGGTATTTCAACAACCTGGGCCTGGTTTAGGATTTTTTTAAGCAAACTTTGAGAGGAACAGGTCTGTCCCAGGCCTGGCTCAGCCTCTGCCCTTTTCTGCATTAATCCCAAGTTCAGCACAGGAATGGAGATGCAGGCAACAACAAACAAATGGGCTGATGAAATTCTCAGAGGATGAAGTCCAAATGGACAGCAAACATCTGTGAAAACTGGTCAATCTCCCTGGCCATCAGAGTTCAAACCCAACTAGAGTTCAGGACAGTCAGGGCTTCATAGAGACACCCTGTCTCAGAAAACAAGCAAAACCCCACAACTGCAGGTGAAGATACAGAGAAAAGGGAACATTTACACACTACACATCTACAAAAGTTGGGGGGTAGGGGAGGACAGTCCGGCCACTATGGACATTAGCATGGCAATTCCTCAAAAAACTAAAAGTAGAGTTACCATTCTCCCCAGAGATGGGCATTTACCCTAAGGAGTGTAACTCAACATATCACAAAGACACGTACACACCAATACTACAGCTAGGCCATGAAGCCAACCTTGGTATCTACCAACAGAGGATTGGATATAGAAAATATTTTATAGGTACTTGGAAACTTTTTTTTCATCTATTAAGAAGGATATTTCTGAGTGGTGGCACATGCATTTAGTCCCAGCACGCTGGAAACAGAGGCAGACGGATTTCTGTGAGTTCAAGGACATCCTAGTCTACAGAGTGAATGCAAGAACAGCCAGGGCAACACAGAGAAACCCTGTCTTAAAGAAAAATAAGAAAGATGTTACATGGTTTACAGGAAAAAGAATGCAACTAGAGATAATCATACTAAGTGAATTAAATGTCTCAGACAAGCAACATTTTTCTCTCATTTGCAGTGCCTAGATCTTATATAGATATGTAAAATCATATATGTATATATGACGTGAAAATAGATACAAAACTGGCCTGGAGAAGAGAGGGAACTAACAGGAGGCAGGGGACAAGAGAAGGGGAAAAGAAGGGGGCGTGAGAATTATGTTGCATTGTATACATTAAATATATATATATAATAGTACATTATATCATGAAAATGTCTTTATGTAATCCAGTACCATATATAATGAATACACATACAAGGAAAACATTTAAAAGATTTAGTTGTGTGTGTGTATGTGTGTGTATCAAGTTTGTGTAGGCCAGGTTTGTGTAGGCACTCACAGAGTTCAAGAGAGGGCAACAGATCCTCTAGATGTGCAGTTTCAGACTGTGCTGCCCAAAGTGATTCCTGGAAGAGCAGCAAGCACTCTTAAGCACTGCCCTCCCCCGCAACTGTTGAAAGGTTAGGGTGTCAGATAGCGCTGGGCTCTGCTTCTTCAGAGCTAGCTGATGTTCAGCAGGTTCCTCTGCCCCTTGGCTCCAGTCGGCTAGCCAACAAGCAGTTATTGAGAACCTGGTAAGTGTTAGACATCCAAGTACTGAGGACATAGCCTTAGATAAAAGAGGCAGTTACAGCCTTCCCGGTGTTTACAAATAGAGCGGAGACTGATAAGAACACACAACCAAGTAAAGACACAGTGCTCTAGAGGGTGGTAAGTGAGAGCTAAGGTACTACAAAAAAATAAGCATGGTGCTGAGCACGCTGTGGGAGCACGGTGCTGGGCACGCTGTGGGAGCTCAATACTTGGGAGCATGGAGAGGGCATGCTTAACCCCCCCCCCCACACACACACACACACACAAGAAAATCAAGAGGTCAGAGCTCCGATCCTCAGCTTCCAAGAAGCCGACAAGGATGCATGGCACTCAGTGGCTGCCCCTAACCACAGCCTGGAGTAGCAACAAAGATAAAGCAATCTAAACGGTGAACCAGTCCTCAGATAAACCTGCCAGGGAGGTCTGCAGGGCAGCTGACTTTTATCTGCAGTCTCTGCCCTTTATTGACTGAGATTGGCTAAAAACCCAGAGCTCAGCTGCCAGCAGCACGGAATGTTAGCCCCAAAGCTCCAAAATCAAGTCTTTGGGGCTTTGTTTCCAGGTCTCTGAGGGAAATTCAGCTGATCCCTATCAAGGGAGCCAGCTGCCCATGCGGCCAACACTCCTCTCCAAGCCTGGTTTGAACCCAGCCTTGAATGTCACAGGAAGACTTCGATGATCTTCAAAGAGTCGGCCACGTAAACACAAACAGCCCCTTAGTGCCAGAGACTAGACTCTAGTCAAGTATGGGCTCTTACCTCATACATCTGAAAGCTTGACTGGGGAACAGCGGCTCCCAGAGTTGGGCAGAACTCAAACTCTTAATCCCGGTGAGTGAGAGGACCTTCCTCCTTTCTTCCCAGCCATGCGGCCGTCAGACAAGACCCAGCAGGTTCTCCTCCTCCCTCCAGACTGATCCAGGACTTTTCTAGAAGTTTTAATAGAAAATTGATGTGGGGATAGTATGGTTTTTTTCACCCAGAGCTTCAACAAGAAAGAAGTGTGATCGTTTACTCCAACACACCCAAGCTCAAGCAAATCACAATAGAGCACAGCTTGGTTCTAGAAAAGCCCTCTCTGTAAACACACCAGTGTACCTCCTTAGCATGCTTGGGTTTCAAAAGCTCTTCCCTGCCCCAGAAAAGATGCGACCCTTTCTTTGGGGATGACCCTGTGCCAGACTTTGAACAAGCATCCTCCCATTCGAGTTTGATACCATGTGAGAGCATTCAGTCTTGCAGGGCTCAGGCCCCTCCAAGCTGTGTGGCATGTGTTGGTCAGTGTTCCAGCGCTGTAACAAATTCCTGAGATAACAAACTCAGAAAGCTACCATTCGGCTCATTGCTTTCAAGATACTCCGCCCCTGATTTATTAACCATTGTTTGGGGCCTAAAATAGACCAAATCAAAGGAGTATGTGGCTGAATTAAGCCACTCACCTCTTGACCTCGGAGAGATTTCCACTTACCCCTCAATGGCACCACATTGAGCACAAAGTCTTTAAATTTTTTTTATTTTGCATATGTGTGTCTATGTGGCTGCACACATACCACGGTATGCATGTGGAGGTCAGAGGAAACTCGTGGAAGTCAGTTCTCTCCCTCCACCACATGGACCCTGGGAGTCGAACTCAGGCTGTCAGGCTTGCCAACGGTGCTCCTACCCACTGAGGCGTCTCGCTGACCCAAAGTCTTTAGACACAATGTCTTGCATACACCCCCACATGATCCTTTCTGTCTCGTCCTGAGTGCTGGGATTATAGATGTGCACCAGTTTGCCTTCCTTGAGACCAACGCTTTATCCCATGGGGCTTAGAGGGACACTTAGTGATGTGTAGGTAGAGAGGCTGGGGCTCGGGTCAGCCAGCAACTCCCTTCTCATGGGCCAGCTGCTCCTTAAAATGACTGCCTCAGCTCATCTTGCTCTGAGACTTCTAGGACTTTTCAGGCTTTAGCACTAAAGCACCCTGTCCTGGGCAGGAAATCCTCAGTTCCAGACAAACTTGGATAGCTGATCACCCACACACAGTCTCCAGAAGCTGGGGGACAATGTCAGGAAAGCTGCTGACTCCCACACCATTGAAGTTTGAATTACGATCCTTCCTTTCTATCCATTGGGTAACGAAGCACAGAACACTGTTAATGCGACTTGATTTTCCATTTCCTTCTTTGTTAATGGCTCTCCTAAAACACACGCCTCACCCTGAAGCCTTCTGAACTCTACTCTTGAAGATAGAGGACTTGAACATTCTCTGGGCATGTTGACCCTTACTTCTTCCTCAGAGAAAACCTGGCGTCTAGTGAAGCAGAGGAAAGAATCTTCGAAACCAGACCAGTTACCCAGGTTCAATGGCGATTGAATGTGTGCCCTTTCTGAGTCCCAGTGTGAAATATGAGGGTTTTTATTAAAGGGAGAGGGGAGATAGGGTCTCCCTTTATGGTCCAGGCTAGTCTCCTACCCCTGGCCCTCCTGCCTCTGCCTCTATCCTGGGATTACAGAAGTGTGCCACCACACTGGGCTTTGAAATTTGGGAGTTCCACCTGGCGGTGGTGGTGCACGCCTTTAATCCAAGCACTTGGGAGGCAGAGGCAGGCGGATCCCTGTAAGTTCAAGGCCAGCCTGGTCTACAAGGGTGAGTTCCAGGACAGCTAGGACTGATACACAGACAAACCCTGTCTCAAAAGAATGAAATGTAGGAGTTCCAAGGACTGGTGATGCGTCCCTTCATTCTTCAGAAAAATGTGGAAGCCCAGAGGAGTAAAGCAATGTGGCCAAAGTCTACCAGCAAGCTAAAGCCAAGGCCTGGGATGCTTGCTAGGCATTTGTTTTAGGAAACATTGTGCCCTCCACCGCCAAACGAATCATCCTCAACACCCCCACGACATGCCAGGGAAAATCAGAGTGCGCTAAGACGAGGGATCTGTTTAATGTTGCACTCTAAGCCTGGGAGGAAAAGGAGCCAAATACTGAGAGATTAAGAATGCTGGTCTTTAAAAACAAATCAGGGTTTAATTTGGGTTTTCTTAAACCCTCATAAAAAAAAAAGAGAAGCTGGGTCCTTGACCAAATACTCAGCATTCCAAACCAGGAAGATGAGACCCATCTTAATCCACTCTGTGCGCTTCCACTGGCCTGCCTGCTTCTCGGGTGAACAAATGGTGGGCACCTGAACAGAAGAACAAGGGGGAATGAGGACCTCAGGGCAAAGCCAGCGTGAGCTCTAGCTAGTTCCACCTGGACGGCCCAGAGAGGGTAAGTAATTTGCTTCCTGACACTCAGCAAGGAAATGGCAGAGCTAGTACTTGAACCCCTATCTAAGCTGAAACCTAAGAGCTCAGGAACTCTCTAGGGCAAATGGGGAACTCAAGGAAGGGTCAAGAAATCCAAGATCTCTGCTACCCCGAGAGTCGACTGGGGCCTTCCCAGACCTCTGCCTAGGTTGCCCCTGTTGTATCTTGAGGGCTGGTTCTTGAATGGGTATTTACACGCATGGTTGGTCAGGAATCACTGCTGTCTACTGTATCACAGGACCCTTGGGTTAACTGAGTCTTTGAGAGCAGCAGAATGAAGGGAGGCTGCTGGGAGAGAGTGATCCTCACAGTGGGACCTGAGTTAGACTTAGATATGTCAATCACCATGTCAAAATAAAACTCGGAGGCTAGTGAGATGGCCCAGCAGGTCAGAGTGCCTCTACCAAACCTGATGACCCACACGGTAGAAGACGGAGCTCCTCCAAGTTGTCTTCTGACTTCCACACAGGCACCATGGAATATATTCCCATCAAGTACATAAATAAAACATGATTTTTAATTAAAGAAACTGGCTAAATTAGTCATCTTCTGGCAACTTAGGTCCCCTTTGGTAGGGAAGGTTCTGAGTTGGTACCATCAGCTAGAACCAACCAAGGATGCCAACTGTCCCCAGGTACTCCAAACCCCAATGTGCTGATAAAGTCCCCAAGTCTGTATTATACCTGCGTCCACCAACACTGGGAGGGCGAGGTGTGACACCTACCTAGGACCTCTGTGCCAACTGTTTCAATAATTCCCAGTTCATTTAGGAAACAGTCATCTCGCCATAGCAAAGAAGAAGCAGCTAATTGGATGCAAGTGACCCGCCCAGGGTTACGCGACTCTTGGGACAGCAGTAAGGTTAGACTCCAAAGGCAACAATATCTTTGTGTCCCTCCCTGCCTTCAGCGTGACAGGTGGCATAGCTGAGTCCAAATCAAAATCTATGCAAAGAATGGTCCCAGGAAGACAAATAGGAATTTCAGGTCCTCACAGGCCAGCATCCAGGAGACTCACTGGACAGGAAAGACCTGTGTGGCTTATGGGAAGCCATGGGCACACGGGCTACTGGGAGTTGACTTATTGGGTGTCAGTGGTGCCCTGTTCGGTGGAGCCAACAGTGGCTACAGGTCCGGTGAGAAAGGTCCCCAGAGATGACTTTGTTTGCCCTAACAATCGGGAAAGACTAGGCACAGAAAAGGGAGAAGGAGAGGCAGAGGCAGGCGGATCTCTGTGAGTTCGAGACCAGCCTGGTCTACAGAGCTAGTTCCAGGACAGGCTCCAAAGCCACAGAGAAACCCTGTCTCGAAAAACCAAAAAAAAAAAAAAAAGGGAGAAGGAAGCCAGGGGGTGGTCACCCCAAGTGGGACAGTGCCCCCACACAGGCTGGGGAAGCTCAGCTCTCTTCCGTCAGGGTGGCTTCCCCTCAGACATCATCTTCATGCCTAGCTGTTGTTGCCACAGATGAATAGAATCTAGCCAAGGGGACACGTATCTGGGCCCAGCATCCCCCAGAGGTGTGCTGAGTTTGAGACAACCCCAGGACTCTTTACTCATGCACCAGCCAAGGAAGTGGAACCCTGAGGTGTCCTGTTAGTTTCTGGTTGGACCACAAGATCTCCTGTTGAAGCTGGGAGCAGAATATCAACCACCTAAGCCTGGTGCAGTGGCGCACACCTTAAATCCCAGCACTAGGGAGGCAGAAGCAGGCAGATCTCTGTGAGTTCGAGGCCAGCCTAGTCTACAAGAGCTAGTTCCAGGACAGGAACCAAAAAAGCTACAGAGAAACCCTGTCTCGAAAAATCCAAAAAAAAGAAAAAAAGAAAGAAAGAAAAAGAAAATTAGCTTGTAGTTACAGCAGCCGCAATGGGATTGGCCACACTGCTCTCAGAACTCGGGAAATATTCACTTACTCTGTTGTCTACAGAGAAGCGACGGTTCAGACTGTCAAGAAGTGGGTGGAGAACTTGGGTCAGATCTGCTCAGAACCAGAGCCTGTATGTGTCTGAAAGATACAGGTCCCCCTGTGTTGACAGCTCTGAGGAGTTCTTGGGGGGGGGTGTTTACAGCTGCTCACTAGCTAAAGAGAGACCAAAGGACAAAGGAAATAGAGGCCTTCTGAGGGCTGGAACAGACGGAGGGAACCTCCAACTCATTCCTGGCTGCTTGCCGGGGTCTGGACGCACCAGTTCAGATTACCCTCTAGCCCTGAGGATGATCTCAAGGGATGGGCTCCAGGAGGTAGCCCACTCCCTGCCCCAACACTCTGGCTCCAGCTTGTCCTTCCAGATCCCTAGCCTCCCCCTCCCTCCCAGCTCTGTGGGTTTGGCAGCCACTTGGGAAACTGTTACTTTTAAATGAACCCACCCCAGAGGAAGTAGAGAGGCGGGCATGGTCTACTAGCCACTTCTGAGCGTCCAGTGTTTCTCCTTCCCCTCCAAAAAAGAGGATCAAACGCTTCTTCACAATGGAAGGGGGAAAGTGATGGGGCCTCCAGGCAGAGAGGGAAAGGGATACAGGAACAAAGGGAGGACTGGCGAGAGGACCTCATTTGATCTTCATCAGGCCAAGTTTATGTCTGATTTGACATTTCCCCCTTCCACGCTGGAAACAAAACCAAGACCTACATTATTTATTTCTCTTGAAGTTTTCCTGGTTCAGAAAGACTTGTGCTCAGGAGGCTAAGTGCCATGGTGACTCTGATCATTAGGAGTGAAAAAAGGGACCGAGGCTACGAAGGTAGCAAAGAAAACAGCCCACAGGTTACAAAGGTAGCAAAGATAACAGCCCACAGGTAGATGCAGCTTCGATTCTGGGTACTGCAACTGACTTTCTATCGGTTATTGGCCAAGTACATCTGGCTCCATACTTTTCTCTGGGGCTAAATTCAAGCCACAATATCCTACATGGGGCTGGTAAGCTGTATGTGATTACAGAGAATAACCAGAGCCCCACAGACTGTGGAAGGAGTGATTGTCCTGAGAGGCAGTGAATGTCCTAGATAGAGGGTTTTTGGGTTTTTTGTTTGTTTGGTTTTGTTTTTTTTTGTTTTTTGTTTGTTTTTTCTGCTAAAAGAATAAACATCCTGGTGACGGAATCCAGTTGTCAGTCCAGGCCTGGGGGAGGTACCTGCAGTAACTGGGTGGACTATGAGGCACTGAGATCCCAGACTGGATGACCGGGTGCTGACTGGTCTGCCTGGAGCCAGTGCTGGGAGAAAAGAGGGAACAGAGCTAGCGTCTGACTGGCCCTGGCCCTTAGAGCCAGCCTGACCTGTCACAGTGCGCAGCCTCTGAGGTCAAGACAACCGGCAGCACTCTGTCCTCTCTGACCAGTGATCGTCGTGTGATGTCTATTGATTTCATGATCCTAAGTACCGAGCTGTGACATGCCCAAGTCCAAACTTCAGAGAAGATGAAAATCTGTGAGTCTCCTTCCTACCTCCAAGCCTTCCTGCAGCCGCCAGCAAAGCCCTTCCATGTCCTTGGAAACATTCTTGCCCCATTCCCAGCCTTATGGGCTTGGTTGGAGTTCATTCTTCCCTCAATCCAAGGTTGAATCTTGTGACCCAACCCTTAAACCAAGCCACACACCACATTTTCCTGGCCTTCGTGGTTAGTTTCAGGGAAGGGCAACGAGCCAATCAGGCCACTCGGGGCAAACAAACCTCAATTCTGAGAGTTTTGATTATATTATTAGGGAGGTTGATTTTTCTCTTTCTCTTTGGAAAAGAAAAAAAAAAAAAAAAAAACAATGAAAGAGACACAGTCCCCAGAGCTCTTGAAGCCATGTTGTGACAAAGAAGGGGACGGAGGGGACACCAGACTGAAAGATGGATGGCACTGCCTCCCTATGCTCCGACTTCAGCTCTACAAGGAGCCGTGCTTGAAGCCAGGTGTATACGAGACTTCCCAGTTAGATTTTATTTAAGCCAGTTCACTTCCAAGTTTCTCCCTGGGGACAGCTAAAGTTCTAGCTATGATGTCACCATATGTTCCACCATATCCACACATGGCATCATAGACACTGCTGTGACTCTGCCCTCTGGGACCTCAGGGTATCTGACTGCGGTTGGACTCTCTTCTCCCACCTTGATGGTGCCAGTGAAAGCCCTGGCCCCCTCCCCAGAAAGGAAGAAAATGTCCCCAAACCAGATATAGACAATGTAAAGGCACGAGACTAGCATGCAGGGTACCCAAGCAAGCTTTCTGAGTCTGGAGTTTGTCCTGGGGAGCTGTTCCAGGGACCCAAGGGACACCTAGGACATCCAGGAAGCTCAGGTGCTGACAGGTAGGCAAGCTCTAGACTCTGGGCTAGGACTCCTGACCAGGAGAACTCGCAGGAGAAAGCAGAGGTTCCAACTTCGGCCCAGCTAGTAAACGAGGAATTCAGGCAAGAAGGCATATCCACATACCAGGCCAGCTTTGGATCTGAAGCCAGGCTGAATTCCAGTTCCTGCCGCAAAGCCAAGATCAGAACCTGCTTAGATGCCAAGGGTCTGCCTTGCTGACATCTGGCTCGCAGAGATAAATCCATAGGCCTCCAGCTTGGCAGTCAAGGCCCGGACTGACCATCTACCTCTAATATGTGGAAGTCCCTAGGGTGGGGGCTGCCTGCTCCCAGAACCCTCTCTCCCTCCTCCTTTCCTCCCTCCCTCCCCTCTCTTCTTTCTGGATTTCTGTAAGCAAATTTAGGTCAAAGGAGCCTAAAGCCCAACACTGTTAGAATGCAATCCTTAAGTCAGGGGTGGTGGCATGGGCCTGAAATCCCAGCATTTGGGGGCTAAGGCAGGAGGGTCCCAACAGTTTGAGCTACAGAGTGAGACCCTGTTTCACAACCAAAAATGTAAGTTTTCCCATCGTCTCCCTTCTCCCGCTGAGGATGCTGGTACATGAGTAATTTCTCGAATGATAGCAGCCTTCTTAGAAAGCTGAGGGAAAGGCCCCAGTGAGAGTCAAGATGCCCAAAAGAGCCAGCTGTTGCTGAGCTGTTAAACCGATCTCAGGTCCTGTCCGTCTTTAGACTTTTTGTTTTACAAAGTAACTTAACATCTGTTCCTACCCAAGCAGGGTTAGCACATGAGGTGACAGAAATGGCCCACCCTAAACCTAAAATTCTGTAGGTAGGACCCTGCAATATGAGTTCACCGAGGCCCCAGGCTGGGTGCTGGTTTTTAACTGACAGACTGACTGGTTTGGGCAGTGCTGGGGCTTGAACCCAGAGCCTCCTGGTAGTGTGTGCTGAAGTTTGAAAACCATTGGCTTATACCCGCATTCATCAGATTTTCTTTGATGAGCACTGAGAATATTTCTGATGTATATAGTTCCCCATCATGTCCCTGAATTGTTTACTTATGGAATCTCATGAAGCTAAGACTAAGCTGGGCCTGGTGGTGCGCGTGTGCAATCCCAGCCCTTGGGAAGTGGAGGTAGGAGATGGGAGTTCAAGGTTGCTGCGTAGTGAGTTCAAGATCAGTCTGAGCTACTGAGACTTTGTCTTAAAAACAAAACAACCGAAGAAGAAGCTAAAAGCAAATTGGGGTAGACAATAGTCACAAAACCAAATGGGAAGTCTCAGAGAGGAAATGGAAGAGATAACAGGAACTAAGCACCTCTATTCATCAAAATAATTGCAATTTGACGGAAGGCAAAATCAAAGACTGGAGAAAATAATTGCAATACATACAAGGCTTAAAATCCTTTGAGAAAAGGTAACAGAAACTTAAAAAGAATCAAGATCCCAGTGAAACAAATAACATTTCCACATGCAACCAAGTACGCGAGCACACAGACACACACGCACACAGAGAACAGAGAGAGACAGAGACAGCAGAGAGACAGAGACAGCAGAGAGACAGAGACACAAGTAGGTAAGAAGAACAGTGATGGTCAAAGTCATGTGAATTAAAAAATGCTCTAGTCTCTCTGACTAGCGCTGATTCAGTAAAACATGCATATGTCCCTAGGGTGTTCTTTGGACTTGCTCTTGCCATTCTAAACAGCATCAGGAGAGACGAAAAACACAGTGAGGTCCATCAGGAGGTTCAGTTTCTGTTTGCTTTGTCTGGAAGTCAGAAAGCCTGGTTTCCTATGGCTTTTACATGAGACAGGGTCTCTCACCATTTTTCCAGCTAAGTTGGTAGCTAACCAAAGCCTGTGACTTCTCCCATTTCCCAGCAGTCCCAGTCCCCGATACTGGGACTACAGCCACACACTCGCTCTTTCCCTGGGTGCTGAGGTTCTGAACTGAGGGCCTCGTGCCTGCCCAGCAAGCACTCTTAATCTCCAGAGTCCATATTTTTCTTTTTCTGAGATGGAAATGGGAGTCTTGCTATGGATGTAGTCCAAGCTGGCCTTGAACATGCAGTCTTCCTGCTTGGCCTACTGAATATTGGCCGTAAGCATGTGCCACCCACCACACCTGGCTAGATTTGTAAGAAAGGATAAGACAGAAAGATGAGGAAGATAAAAAATTAAGAAAACAAAGAAAGGAAAAGGATGGGTCACTGTGAAAAGGAATGGCAGTGATGGATATTTGGGCACAGTGTGTGTCCGCACGCACGCACGCACGCATGTGTTTATTTGTGTATGCATGCATGTGCACGTGTGTACATGTGTTTGTGTGTGTACATGCCTTGTGTATGCGTGTGCATGTGTATATACATGCGTGGTGCACTGTGTACATGTGTGTTTGTGTATATGCATGCCTTGTGTATGCGTGTACATGTGTGTATACATGTGTGTGTACATGTGTGTTTGTGTAAAACCTAGGGGTCAGCCTGGGGTGTCATTCCTCAGGAACTGTCTACCTTGTATTTCTGAGGCATTGTCTCTCATCCACTAGCCTGGGACTCTAAATGAATGAGGCTGCCTAGCCAAGGAGCCCCTTTTCTCCATCTCCCCAGCTCTGAATTACATGTGTGCACCACCACTATGCCCAGCTCTTTCATGTGGGCTCTGAAGATCAAATTCTGGTCCTCGTGCTTGTGTGGTAAGAGCTTATCTGTCTGTCGACTGTCTGAGCTATCTCCCCGCCTAACAACTTTGTGTTGTTGTTGTTGAGATAAGGTGTCACTATGTATCCCTGACTGGGCTGACATCACTGTGTAGACCAGGCTGGCCTAGAATTTAGAGTTCTGCCTGCCTCTTTCTATGTCTTGGGGGTGTTCTTTGGATTTGTAGAGGAGTGAGGCCCTAGGTTCAGTCACCATTACCAAAAAACAAATAAATGACCCAGAAAAAAAGTCAGGTACCAGCTACCCAAGAAGTTTGAGGCAGAGGGATCACTTGAACCCAGGAATTCAAGATTAGCCTTGGGGGCAGAGGAAGAAAGAAAGGGGATGGGAGAAGACCCTGAAGGTTTGCTTCTGAGCTGCCTGAAAGACCTGGCCTTGGATGAGAGGGCCAGAGGAGTGAGAGCCACCACCATAACTGGACTACAGGCAGACAAGCTGTCTTCAAAAGGTGCCTGAATCCTTCTGCAAGGTCATGCACTACACAGGCATCGTCACCTCGCAAACCAGCCTTTAGGGTAGGGACTAATGTGATGTCCGCCTAATAGGTAGAACGGCAACCCGGGTGAAGATGATTTGAGAGTCCAGCTGTGACCCCAAAGGTCAAGTTCTTCCTGGGCCGCAGGTACCATCTGGAGAGAAACCTTAAATTCACACTACTATGCCAAAGGAATAGTGCCCAAGGTGTCCTGGCAGAGCTGAGCCCCTCTGCTCTGAGGCTCTGTCCACAGCCTGTTCTGGGCCATAAGCAATGTTCGGAGGCAGAAGCCTGCTTTCCTCTGTGGTTGCTGTGGCAGCCTGGGGCTTACTGGTCTCCCCTAGATGGGTGCCAGGATCGAAGGAAATGGGCCAGTCACAAAAGGACAACATGCACCACTCCACTTATGGGAGGTGGCAGAATGGTCACATTCAGAGACAAAGTCAGTTACCAAGAGCTCGAAGAAAGGGTGTGGGCATGAGCAGTCAGTGGTTCAGAGCTGCATTGTGGGATATGACAAAGTCCTAGAGACAGAAGGCGGGAAGGTGGCTACACAATGTGATGGACTGAGGGCCACTAACTGTGCATTTAAATATGGTCAAATGGTAACTTTTGTTATGCATATTTTACAATAATAAATTTTTTAGTTTTGCTTTTCAAGACAGGGTTTCTTGTGTTAGTGCTGGCTGTCTTAGAACTCAGAGATCTGCCTGCCTCTACCTCTCAGGTGCTGGAGTTAAAGGTATATGCCACCACCACCCAGCTACAATTACTTATTCCTAAAGGACAAAGGGCCAGGAATGGTGGTGAAGCCTGTAATCCCTCCACTGGGGAGGAGGAAGCTAGAGGATCAGGAGTTCAGGTTCACCCTTAGCTGCACAGGGAGAGCGAGGCCAGCCTGGGCTGCTTAAATCCTGCCTCAAAGAAACAAAAATGGAAACAATGGGAAGGAAAGGGAAGAAAGAGGAAAAGGGGAAAGGAAAGAGACCAGGGGCCCCGAAAGATGGAAGGACATCTTGAGCCCCTAAGAGATGCTGAGGCCAATGACAGGCTCTCCATGTCACTTCACTTAGTCCTCAAAACAGTAGCCATTGCTATCAAGACAAGGTTCACAGCGGCTTGTCCACGGTCACGCAGACGACAGTAGATAGAGTGGCTCAGTCTAGGAGCCCCAGCCTCAGAGTCATCCAGACAGAGGGGAATAGCTGGAGGGCCTGGTCCCCGCCACTCCTTCACTCTCTGACTGGAGGGCCTGGTCCCCCCACTCGTTCACTCTTTCTGGAGAGGCTGGTCCCCCCACTCACTCACTCTCCCACTGGACGGCCTGGTCCCCCCATTCGTTCCCTCTGTCACAGAACACCACCTTGAGACTCTGAGGTAGCAGTGGAGGGGACACCATCCCTGACAGGAGTTGTGCAGACTGAGGCTGTGGGGCCTCTTCGGCCACTCTGTCTTCCCGTCCTTAGAGGGGAGGCCCTCAGCGCTTTCACCCGGCCTTTGACACTTTCTGTTCTGTCAGAGGCCATCTGCCTCTGACATTCACTAACCCAATTTCCCACTGAGGTAGGAGCTGGGCATTCTGAGAAAGAGATCCTTAAGGCTCAAGATGAGACTAAACTTAACATGGACCATACTGGGAAATGATCCTCCAGGTCCCCTAACAGCAGTGGGTTCAAATCCTACCCAGGCTGGACAGCATGTAGAGCAGAGGTCACATAGGCTCTGGAGTCACTGATTGTGAATTCAGATTCAGACTCTGCTCCTTACTATGTGACCCGAGGTTAGCGCAAGTCACACCTCAGATTCACTTATTTTTGTATATGGGTATACAAAGGGGCGAGATATACGTGTGCTTGTGCATATAAGGGGGCGGGATATATATGTGCTTGTGCATATAAGGGGGCGGGATATATGTGTGCTTGTGCATATAAGGGGGCGAGATATATATGCACATGTGCATATAAGGGGCGGGATATATGTGTGAATGGGCATATGCATAAGGGAATCAGAAGACAGCCTCTGATCTCATCCCTCGGGCACCATCCACTTTTCTTAAGATTTCTAATTGTGTGTGTGCCATCTGTCTGTGGGGGGGGGGGGATGTCTCTGTGTGTGCCTGTCTGTCATCTATCTGGTGTGCGTGTATGTGTCTGTGTGCCTGTGTCCATGTCTGTGTCTCTGTGTCTATCTTTCGTCTGTGTGTCTGTCTGTCTTTGTCTATGTGTTTATATGTCTGTCTGTTGTCTGTCTGTATGTGTATCTGCCATCTGTGTCATCTGTCTCTCCTGTGTGTGTCTGTAGGTATGTCATCTGTCCTGTGTGTGTATGTGTGTGTGTGTCTGTCATCTGTCCTATGTATTTGTCTGTCCGTGTGTGTGCATCTGTGTGTCTGTCTGTCTGTCTGTGTCTGTGTGTGTTTGTATGTGCATGAGTGCAGATGCTCTTGACCTGGGGTGTTGGATCCCTTGGAGCTGTCAAACGTGAGTGCTGGGAACCAGACTTTCTCTCCAAGAGTAGTCCATGCTCTTAACCATCTTTACAGCCCAACTTTTTTTGTTTGTTTTTCATTTGAGGCAGCGTCTCTCACTGGACTAGAGCTGCCCCAGTAGGCTAGGCTAGCTGCCAGAGGTCCCAGGATCTATTAGTATCTGCCTCTCCAACACTAGGACTACAGGCATACATCACCAGCTTTGTTTTTTTTTTTTTTAATGCAGCAATACATAGGAAGAATACATTTATTTATTTATTTATTTGGTTGGTTTTTTTTTTTTTTTTTTTTTTTTTTTTGGATTTTCGAGACAGGGTTTCTCTGTGGTTTTGGAGCCTGTCCTGGAACTAGCTCTTGTAGACCAGGCTGGTCTCGAACTCACAGAGATCCGCCTGCCTCTGCCTCCCAAGTGCTGGGATTAAAGGCGTGCACCACCACCGCCTGGCAAGAATACATTTATTACATTTGTCATTCAACCATCATTCTTGCCTTCTGTCTAATGGACGTGCACACTTTAAGGTTTCTATTTTCAGTGCGTCAGGAACCAATAAATCTGTGACAGAGTTAACCTATGCATCGCAAAATACATACAATACCTTCCTTTGTTTCATAATAAATAAACCTGTAGCATGGTAAAGAATAGTGCAAACTACCATGGGGAAAATTGTACAAATAAAACAACTCATACGTCAGGAATATTTTGTTCTAACAAATTTACAGCACATAAGTTATCCCACCCAAGTTCATACCTTATTTTTTTCTATTTGAAAGGACTTTGAAAGTGAATAACAGGAAAAAAAATCAAATAACTTTTAAAATGTAGAATTATTTTATGTTCAAGTTGTAGGTCTTTCTCTTTGTCAAGGAGGGTCTGCACGTGTTGTATTTACTGTAACAATCTGAAGACAACATTGAAAGGTGTCCACTGACGGCACCATGCATTGTCCTAGTAACATATCTATAAACTATAATCTCATCAACACGAGGCAAAACAACATGCAGAAAGTCCATTCAAGTAAGTTTAAAAATATATTTTATATTTTCCCACTTTCCTTTTCTTTTTTTCTTTAATAAACCATAGATCATAAATGACAATCTTTCACCAAAATGTATATTTCCTTGGTGTGCTTTGAACTTTTCCAGAAAAAGAAAAGGATCTTTACGAATAAATTAATTTAAAAACCTGTACAAATAAAAGTATTCACAGACCCTTATTAACAATGACAAGACTACATCAACCAGCACACAAAACAGATTCCTACAAGTCCTGGGGAGGGGTGTCTTCAGGGTCCCTGAGGGTAAATTAGTGCCCCTTAGTATATGTGTGGCATCTCCAGTTTCTTAACGTGGGTTCTGGGATTTAGGTCTGGTCCTCACGCTTGCAAGGCAAGCGCCTTATCCACTGAGCCATCTCTCTGCTCCAGATTTCTTATCTAGGAAATGCACGTGGTAGGCCCTGATTTACACATTGTCCCACACGAACGCCAGAGACAAACCCCTCGTTTCCCTACCACGGAATGCTCTATGAACTTGAATAAGACTAATTGTGGCTAGTTACTCAACAAGGAAATGTCACAGTGAACTTCACAGTCAAGCTCTTCTTGATCCTAAAACCAGGAACTTTCCACTGTTACTTGTGTCCCCCTCCACCCCGAGCTACCCCACCAGCTCAGTCACCGTGAAGTTGGGGGAGCCTTTTCGCCTTTTCAAACCTCCATAGCTACAGCCCAAACACAGAGAAAGAATGGTCCAGTGACCAAAGTGCCTGCTGCCCAGGCATTAGGACCTGGGGGTTTGGACTGGTTTGTTGTTGTTGTTGTTGTTGTTGTTGTTGTTGTTTTCCCAAAACAGGGTTTCTGTAACTTTGGAGCCTGTCCTGGAACTCACTCTTGTAGACCAGGCTGGCCTCAAACTCTCAGAGATTGGCCTGCCTCTGCCTCCCGAGTGCTGGGATTAAAGGCGTGTGCCACCACTGCCCAGTTGAGGACCCAAGTTCTAATCTCCAGCACCCACGTGAACAACACAGCAGTGTATACCTGTGACCCCAGATCCTGGAGTAACAGAGGCAAGAGGACCCCATGGGTTCACTGGCCAGCCAGTCTAGTTGAAAGGGTGAGCTTTAGAGGGAGACCCTGCCTCAGCAAACAGTATAAGTTGGTAGAAGGGAACATCTGATGTCAACGTGGCCTCCACACGCACTCGTGGGCATACCACAGACAGCCACCCCCGGTACGAGTTCCATGCAGGACATCCAGAAGCTGGGAGCAGACAGGAATGATGGTTACCACATCTCCATGCGGTAAGAGTTCCCTCTTTGTTCTTACTTGTCTCACGTTTTAGGCACTTTGCTCTGTAGGCTAGGCATGTCTCAAACTTGAAATCCTTCTGCCTCTGCCACCCAACTGCTGGGATTGCAAGCATGTGTCCACCACACAGGCTTGCCCTTTTCCACCCCAAATCATTCCAGCAACCAAAAATAACTCCCCTATCCTAAAATGACTGAAGTGACAATTGTGTAGCCCTTGGCAACCACCGGGCAAGTAATCTCTGCTCTGTTGTCCCTCGTAAGAAGAGACTTCCCTTCATGACTCCCGGGGGCCCCTGCCTTAGCTGCTGGAGAGTCACCATTGCTCTGTAGATCTCTGATGGGAGCGCACATGAGTACATGTCTTCCTTCAGTTTAAAAAAAAAAAAAAAAAGGCAGAAACCAAATCCACCCCAGAAGTTCCACCCTAGAAAGAATCCTATTCTAAGAATTCCACTCCTAAGAACATGTAAATCATCCAAACAACTCCAAAATCCATGCACATAGAGTGTGTGGCCAAACCCACAACACAGTGACAGTAAGAAGGTTAAGCTGATGGAGGCCCCCTCTCCGGGCCTAGGAAGCCACCATCAGAAGGAAAAATGTTGGCAGCTGTCGGGGGCACAAGAGCCTTTGGGGTCCCCCCTCTTTCCAAATGCAAATGGCAAAGAACGGTTTACATTCTTGTAATAATTGGAAGAAAATAAACTCTACGCAGAGGAAGAACAAACATCTGTGGCTCCATGATCGGAACCTTTCCTGTGGAGGTGAAGACAGGGAGGACTCTGGCCTGTAGCGTGGTCACACAGCTTCCCTGAAGAAACCACTCTCTAAGGCTTTCTGTTGCGACTTGAGTCAGGGCTGTGCTACAGGGGAAGACAGGCCCGGGAGGCTGTGCCCAGTCAGGGTGACGCTGGGAGACCACCAGCCTTGTTCTTTTCACCCCATCTGCAGCTGTGTGAGTGAAAGCAGCCGGACACAAAGCAGCAGAGAGGTTATTATTCCCACATCCTAACAGTGTTTGGTGGGAGGTGGGAGATGAGCATGGCTGTTTTGGAGCTAAGTTTCTCTCCCTGTAAGGTGGGAGTGATAACAACACGTATATCTCACAGAAACAGGATACCCCTGTGCGTTCAGCAGGACGCTTGGGGCCTAACCGATGTTAGTGCTGGGCTATGTATTTTGCCACAGGAGAACTGACTGCAACAGTGTTACGTTTTTCTGGGGGAAATACCCCCACTGCCCCCCAACACCTATCCTACAAAATCAGCCACCAGGAAGCTGAGTCCAAACAGAGGAAGTCCCTCTAGTGAAGACAGTTCCTTCTTTTTTCTGTTTGTTTACTTGTTTTCTGTGCTTTGGAACCTGTCCTGGAACTAGTTCTTGTAGACCAGGCCGGCCTTGAACTCACAGAGATCCGCCTGCCTCTGCCTCCTGAATGCGAGGAGAGTTCCTTCTATACTGGGACATCTGAGAGGACGATACCAGAAAGATCTGTACTCTCATGCACCTGCCCCAGAGTCGACTCTCATAGCATTTTGATAGAACAAAATCAGAAACAAGGAATCCAAGAACAGCATTAAGAGACCATGAATCCAAATAAAACAGAACCACCACCGGCCACAGAGGATGTGCTGGGAAACGGGGGTGCATCGGACAAAGCAGGATTTTATCACCTGAACCTGCGCTGCTCTTCTAAACTTTTGCTGCAGAAGATACCGGCTGCTCCTTCAGTGCCGCTTGCCACAGATAAAGCACCCAAGAGGGTAGCTGTGTGCTGAGCAGCGGAGGGCTTGGGCCAGATGCTAGGACAATGTCACACGGGGAGCAGGTGGAGGGACTGAGTCTCGCCGACATTTCACAGATTATTGTGCATCCCACGAGCATTCATGACTATTTTAGTTTTGACAAGCACACCCATTTCTCCTATTTCAGGGATTTTTCAACTTTTCAGCATTAGATTCTAATTTTAGGCTTATCTGTCTTCCTTACGGTTTTTTTTTTCATTCCATTCCTCCCAAGCACTGGCCTAAGCCATCACTTCAACTTCTGAGCCTCCAAGAGACTCCGTGTGCACAACATTTATGCGCGACAGCATTTAGATGCCGGTTCTCCCGATGTGGAGATCCAACTGTCTAGCAGTTAAACACAGTGGGCATTCATCTTGAACATCTTACCCTGTTTCTGAGACAGGATCTCACTGTGCAGTAGCCCAGGCTCACAACCCTCTTGCCCCCACCTCGCAAGTGCTGGGATTACAGGCAAGTGTCACACGCCTGGGCTCCTCAGTGTCCTGTCACAAGTTACTGACCAATCCGACTCTAGCCCTGAATCAGAGGCTGCCAGGTTGGTGCTGGTTGCTAGGGTAACGTCCTATGGGGACCAGGCAGCTCTACATCTTTGGTTTTATCTAGCCGTCCTGTGAAGCCAGAACACGTTCTTACCCCAGCTAAGCTTTGCTCCACTTCAGCTAACCACCCTGTGTCCCAAAGCCCAGGTTCCAACCTGTGCAGAGATGAAGTATGTGAATTTTGGATAAGTGGATTTTTCCGGAATGCCTGGCTTTTTACAGAGCAGAAATTGTTTTTCTAGCTGAGCAGTGGTGGCGCATGCCTTTAATCCCAGCACTTAGAAGGCAGAGGCAGGAGGATCCAGGTCTACAGAGCGAGTTCCAGGATAGGTTCCAAAGCTACACAGAGAAACTCTGTCTCGAAACAACAAGAAACAAAAAGCAAACAAACAAACAAATAAAAGGTGGGTGAGAGCTACTTATAGAGCCAGGCAGTGAACACTGAACTGACTCACTGGACACAGTCCAGGCTGCAGCGCCTTGAATAGTCCTGCTGCCCCCCCCGGGGGGGGGGGGAGCTAATCACAGGATCAACTTGAAATTCAGGAGGTTCTAGAAAGAACCAGGTAAGGGTACCATAGCCTCTGGTCTTAGGAGAACTGTCTACATGAGACACAGCAGGAGTGTAGTCTCAGCTCTCAGAGAAGCAGCCAGCCCAGCTAAGTAAAAGGAGAACATGATGATATCCATGAGGAGCCTCACCCCTTTAGACGTCAAGAGAACACACAGTAAGTCATGGCCCCTCATCTATCAAAAGAGCAAAGGTTCATCAACACCAGGACTACTTAACAGTACAGAGAAGATAGGCGCGGTCCCTACACAAGGATGATGCAAAAATCCATAAAGTACTCTGTATTTTAAGAAAAAAAATTTAAAAGGAGCAAAGGTTTTTGGGTTTATTTTTGCTTTGTTTTGTTTGAGACAGGGTCTCTCTGTGTAGTCCTGGCTATCCTAAAGCTCACTATGTAGACCAGGCTGGCCGCAAACTCGCGAAGATCCACCTGCCTCTGCAGCACCAGGGATGCTGGGATGAAAGGCTTGTGCCACAATGCCCAGCCTGAGTGAAGGGTTCTTAAACATGGGTGAAGGGCTGCTGCAGACAGTAAAGGGCTCTCTGGCTGCTGGCAACTGCTCTATTACTCAAGAGTGTTTAAAAGCATTGGGGGGGGGCACGAACTAACCGCGTTAAGATATTCACATCCCTTCATAACCCTGTCGCTAAAGTCTGCTCTAAATGAAACACAAGCTGCTTTATTATCAGAGCGACCCTCTGCAGCAGCTTTTGTAACGTTAGAAGGTAATAACTCACATACTGCCCGATAGTCGGCATGGTAAGCCTTTATGGAGCCTCACGGTAGAGCATCCTGTGGCCATTAAACAAATGTTTATGGAGGCTGTAGTAACACTCACAGCAATGTTTATGTTATCGCGCTAAATGACATGGGGAGATACAGAGTTATACATGCAGCATAATTTTAACTACATAAAAATTCACATGAAAGAACGGGCAGAAACACTCTCACATATTATACAGTCCCCTGGAGATTCGTCAGGCTGAGTGGCTTTTTAAACCCTTTTTAAAATATATATTTTATCTTGATAGGATTGCAGATTTACAGAAAAGTTGTAAGAACACCAGAAACGGCCCTATTTCTCCTGCCCTGGTTTCCTCGCTGTTAATATCGCCCCACATTCACTTCGCTGCATGTGTGTGGACCCTCACTGTTTCCACGTGTGCACGGAGGATTTGATTCCAGTATTTTCTGAACCATTCGAGAGCAAGCTGCAGACATGACGTCCTGCCGTGCCTAAAAACTCCTGAGTAGATCCCACAAACACAGGCGTAGACGCATAACCACACCTGACAAACCGAGAAATCAACAGCCCCACCTCACCCTCCGACCCACAGACCTCAGACAAATTTTGCCACTGTCCCAACAGCAGGACTTTCGTCCTCTCCTTTCCAGTGTGGGATCTGATCTAAAAACACAGCACATTTAGTCTTTTGGACAGTTTTCTTTTGTTCTTTGTTTTTGTTGTTGTTTGAAGTTTTGCTTTGTTTTTGTTTGTTTGTTTGTGCTGTACAGACCTTTTATAGGTTAACCCTCAACCTGGGCCAGCTTCTACTTCTTTGTGGCAAGATCCAAGCTATGCAGTCTTGGCAAGAATAAAAGGCTTTGCCTTCTCCCTGTGTTTCTACTCTTTATACCAATATGGGCTCCTAGATTCCAATTTCCTTCAATGGCTTTTGTCGGTTACTATCATTATCTAGGCTGATGTTTAACAGCCCAGGCTTGGCCAGCAGAAGTCCCTTTCAGACAATTACTCTGTCCTCTCAAGCCACCCTGTGAACACATCCTTACAGTACACATGTTCCAGGATCATCTGGGAACAGGTTTGCTTCATTGTGGTTGACAATGATTACAGAAGCCAAGATCTAGAATCTTGGTGTGCTCTGTTGCTTCTGGGACCTTGGAAGCCAAACAACACACATGCATGCACACACACTGACTATAGCTGCATGGATTTTCATGTATCTGAAACTATACAGTGTTTCACTGAATTCCTGGTGTGAATACATGAATGCATACATAAATCTAGATGCTTACATAGACGAATTCAAACCCTCCCAGCTCCTCAGTTCTTTCTAACTTCCTCCCCAGGGGACTGTGTTTGCACACCACTTCTCTAAGGAGAAACCCAGCTCCCAGTAGCCCTCATGTTATCCGTTATTTACTCAGTGTAAGGATCCTGACAACCCCACCAGCAGCCTTCTCTACTCTACTCCTCAACCCCTGGGCAGACCAGAACCCCTGTGAAGCCCCCAAAACTAGAAGGACCAGTTACATTGCAAAGCATATTATAGCATCATCATATAGCGTCACCTCTCACATCTCCCTCTCTCCCCTGACAAAACAACTTAAGACATAACACCTGCACTCCCACAGAGGCTGCAGAGCCACATCTCATAGTTATCATCGTAGCCCTAACATGGTTGCTGGTACTCTGAAACACAGGCAGTTGGAACCATCTTTCTCTTCATCTCCACCCTACTCCTGTGCCTACCTGCCCAAGGCTTCAACTTCCATCACCATGCCTTTCCAAGAGACCTTCTCTCTAACAGACAGACAGTTTCTTCCCAGGAACCCTGCAATGGTTTGAATGAGAATGCCCCTCCATAGGCTCATATTTTGAATATTTGGTCCCCAGTTGGTGAAACTGTTTTGGAAGGATTAGGAGACATGGGCTTTTTGAAGGAGACGTGTCAGTGGGGGTAGGTTTTGAGGTTTCAAAAGACACACCATTCCCAGTCATCTCTCTCTCTGCCTCCTTGCTGTGTGTCAAGATGCGAGTTCTCAGCTGCTATCCCAGCTGCCTGCCATTATTCCCTCACTCTACCATTGTAGACTCCAATCCTCTTGAACCATAAGACCAATTAAACTTTTATAAGTAGCCTTGGTCAGGGTGTCTTATCCCAGCAACAGAAAAGTAACACTTTTCTATTGGGTGTTGGTGGCCCCTTCCCCATCAGGCCTTGCACGGAAGCATCTTCTCTCAGAAGGGAACCCCTCCAACTCATCCCTTACTCATCATCCTTAGAGGCCAGGCGCTAAGAAAACTGAACTTTGTCCAGCCCAGGGAGAGAGGATGGAAGCACAAACTACTCCACGAAGGTGGTTTTAGAACATCACTCATGGTCAGGCAGAACAGAGGGGCAGCAGGAGGACAAAGCAGGGTCTAGAGTTGGGAGCTAAGGGCAATGAATGGCTGGGAAAGGGTCAGCAAGTTAGGACACTCTACATAGGATACCTACACAGTGGTTTAACGCCACCCCATGACTCAATGTGTTGGGTTTTTAGATTAGATCCCACACTAGAAAGGTGGGGACAAAATTCAAGCTGCTCTGGATGACAGAGCCCATGCTCCAGACAATGCTCAGGCAAGACCTGGCCATGTGTCCTCTGGACTTCAAATTTGGCCTCAGGCTCAAGCTTTTCCCACATTTTCAGCCCAGCCCCCTCTGCCTGAGAAGGTGTGGAGACTACCTCTGCTCCAGGTCCCATGCTCGCTCCCCCACAGCATGCTCCCTGGGAAGGGAAGTGGGACAAGAGAGGTGTCTCATGGCCCCTCACACCGGGCAGCACTGGCTCAGCCTCAGAGAGCAGCTAAGCTGAGCACAGCACGGCAGGAGGCTCACGATGCCAGTGACAACAGACTGGCTGCAAGGACCCAGATGGCCTCCTTCTGTGGGGCAGCCGTTGTCAGGCCTCTCTCCCAGGACAGCAGCAGGCTGGGAGAAGTTCCATGATTCCCTGGACATTGCCCTGACGACGAGAGCCCTCGGCCTCACCAAGTAACTGTGGCAGAGTTTCTCTGTCAGCGTGACTGGGCCATGAGATGACCGGGAATTAACCTGAGTGTCTCTGTGAAGATGTTGAAACACCACTGTTGACTCTCTTGGGTCTCGGGCCTTTAGACACAAGCTACAGCTGAAACATCAACTCTCTAGGGTCTCCAGCTGGCCAACTCACCCTGCAGATCTTGAGATACCCATACCTCTTATGGGCAGTTTCTCTGGAGAACCCCAGTGAACCCAGTACTAATCCAGTACTGTTTCTTCAGTATTGCCAGGGGGTAAGGACACAGGGACTCACACCCTAAGGCCAGCAATGTACACACACACACACACACACACACACACATGCACGCACGCACGCACACACAACTGCTTCAGGCGAGGTAGGGCCCAGCTGAGTGGAACAGGCTCTCTCAGGATGCCAGGCCAGTTGGCTTGCTTGGCAGCCAGCAGGAAGAAACGTGTCTAATTCAAAGTCACAAAACAAACAAGCAAACAACAACAACAAAAACTACTTGGTCTTGGCATCAGGCTTCCTCTCACGGGCCTCAATGAGCCCCTCTATAAAATGGGAATGATCCCACCCATAGCAGTAGCACCAACTGTTACATTCCAGGACTGGTCTTAGTACATTGATAAGATACATTAATAATAACTTGGGGGGGGGCATTGCTCTCCCCCATGCTGTCCCTGTTTTTGCCTCTTTAGAACACTGGTGTCAAAGAAACTGAACCGCTCAGCCAGCACAGTGGCCATGGATAACTGAAATATCTCACCCACCTCACCCCTTCTCTAAAGCACTTAGAAAACCAGCAAGGTCCCTCTCGTCCATCCTCAATGCCAGGCTGAACCTGGCTCATTTCAGAAACGGCCAAGCTCACTCATTCCCCCGACTCATCCCCAGACCACACCAGCTCCTCGAGGTCTACCAAAATGAAGATATTTGGAGGCCACAGACTCACCACAGGTCCTTGGAGCATACCGCCACTTGTGCAGTTTCAGGAGCTGAAGGCTTAGGGATGTGATCAGTCGGTGGCCAAGAGGGACTCCAGACGCAGGTCTGGGAAGCCTCAGTCTGGCCTCCCTCGAATTGGGTTTTAAGGAGAAGGTGCAGCCATGGGCTCAGCACTCACTCTGGGCTGCTTAGCAATGCAAGATCTCAGACCCCACCCCTGACGGACCAATCCAGAGTGTGGGGGAAGAGCCCAGCCACCTGCGTGGAAAACCACCACCTGAAGTCACCAGCTCTCAAACCTGATGCCCATTAAAATGACCTGTGGGGCTCTGAAACGTTCCAGGTCATAATTCTAACTCGGCTGGTCTGTGCCCACTCAGCTCTGCTGCTGAGGAACGCCCCAGGCTAATCCTGCTCACCTGAGTTTCCCTCCACGTGCTCAGAAAGCTAAGCGCTTAGTTAGAAAGCCACATAAAGGGACTTAGGACGAAGTGTATGCACCTTCCTTAAAAGCCAGCTCCTAGAATCAGAAACGGCTCGACCTGTAGAGGCACTTGCTGCCAAGCTTGACTAAGTTCAGTCCCCAGGCTCACTTGATGGGAGGAACAAACTGACTATGGCAAGCTGTCCCCTGACCTGACTGGCCATGTATACCATGGCACAACACCCCCACCCCCTACCAAACACACACGATAAATGTCAAAATATTAAAAACAAACAAACAACAAAAAAAAACTTTAAGGCAGTTCCTGTCCCTTTGTCTCACTGCCTTACTTCTGGCCCTGGACTACCGGGTAGACCCATCTTTGCATCTCTAGAGAGGCTCAGCCTGGGACCTACCTGTGTGTTGTACTCGAAGGTCCCTATGGAAACCTCCATATCACCGTGCCTCGGCTTCCTCATCTGCAATATGGCCTCAGACTCCTAAGGGACAGACTCCAGCATGGGAGTCAGCCCTAGGCCAGAGCGGAAGAGAGTACTGACGGCCTTCTGCCGCCCAGCTACCAATCACAGCCTCACCCTGGCAGCCTTCCGCCTCTGATTAGCAAGCACATAGGCTGGCGATATACAAAGGCCAGCTTCCAGCCACCTCATGCGGAAAAGGGACTTGGTGGGGGTTGATGCGTCTCTGCAGAGTGCTTGCCTAGCAGGCTTAAAGCCCTGAGTCCAATCCCCAGCACCCCGTGAAACTGGACATGGTGGTGCCTGCCTTCTGTAATCACTGATGAAAGCAAAAGGATCAGAGGTTCAAGGTCATCCTTAGCTATAGAGCAAGTCTCAGGCCAATCTGGGCTGCACGAGGCTCTGTCAGAAGGGAGGAGCTGGAGAGATGGCTCAGCTGTGAAGATCACTGACTGCTCTTCCAGGAGACTCAGGTTCAATTCCCAGCACACACATGGTCACTCACGAATCTCTGCAACTCCATTTCTAGGGGATCTGTTGCCTTCTTCTGACCTCCAAAGGTACCAGACACGCATATGGTACACAGACACCAATGTAGGCAAAACACACATATGCAATTAAAATAAGATATTTTTAAAAGGAAGGAAAGAAAGGAAGCAGGCCTAATAGGCTTTCCAAACTGAAAGTGAACCTCAGGTCTACACCCAGTCCTCCAGGATATCTTTCTTCTGTCCTTGTTAGTGGCTGTGTGAGTTCTCTCCTGCCAGCAGCTTTGGTCCATGAGGTGACCTGCTGGCCACCAACATTTCACAGCCTATCAGCTGAGTGACCTCGGGAGAGTCTGAGCCTGCAGTTCCAGGACAAGACTAAGGTTTGTTTTCACTAGCTTAGCTTGGGCTCCTCGTCTATCTCTAGCCTAGTCAAGGGCTGCCCAGAGGACTCTGATGAACCAGACAGACCTGGAACATATGCCATCTCTTCCCACTGAGGGTGAGGAGGGAGGATTCCAGAGGGAGACTGAGGAGCAAGCGTGAAGCAGGAGGATGAGAGCTGTGTACTAACATCCTGCAGCACGTAACTGTGAAGGGTCAGGACCCAGCCGCTGCTTCAGCACCCTCTCTTAGGGCATGACGGTCACTGTCTTGTGCTTTTCTATTCTCTGTGTCACTGGCTGCACAATGGACAGGGGAATCTGGCCGGAGAGATGGCTGGAGAGCGGTTAGAACACTGGCTGCTCTTCCAGAAGACCTGGATTCAAATCCTAATGCCCATAAGGATCACAACCGTCTATGATCCAGTTCTAGGAGACCTGGTTCTCTCTTTTGACCTTTGCAGGCACCAGATACACATGTGATACACAGACATAAACATGTAGGCGAGACACTCACTCACATAAGCCAAATCGTTTTCTTTTGAGAAGACGATACTGGGAACTGGGTATGGTGTCACGCATCTATAATCATGAGACTAAGACAGGAAATCACAGGCGTGGTCAGATTTTTCTTTTGTCTGCCAGCTTTCAAATCATGACACAGAGACTTTTTATTAATTATGAAATCTCAGCCTATAGCTTAGGCTTGTTCCTAACTAGCTCTTATAACTTAAATTAACCTATTTATATATTAATCTATGTTCTATCATTTGGCTCTCTTCTGTCTTGTACCTCCTGCTTCCTCTCTGTGTCTCCTGGCAGCTCCTGTGCTCCTAGATTCCCCTCCTCTTCCTTTCTCTCCCTCTAAGTCCTGCCTCTACCTCCTGTCTAGCTTTTGGCCGTTCAGCTTTTTATTACACCAATCACAGCAAATACATCTTCACACAGGGTACAGATATCCCACAACACACAAGTTCCAGACAAGCCTGGGCTACATAATCACTTCAGATCCTAGGAGTGGCGGCAGGTGGCTGCGGGGGTGGTTCAGTTGGGGATGTACTAACCGCTATTCAACTATACATTTATTTTACAATAATAATAATAAAAAGAAATAAAAATGTCTCCTTGAGACTGGATCTAAAAAAGTAAGCAATAGGTGGACACCATACAGGAGGTTTTTAAAAAAACCTGAGCCTGGGAATCTCATAGGATGGGCCCCGGGTTAGGAATTCAGTTTGTCTTCCTGTTAAGGAGGCTGCTACTAGGGCCAAGTTAAGGATAAATAAATAAACGAGTGACGTCATCACAGCTGTGATTTCCACGCTGCTATCCATGGCTGACTGTAGACCTACCATGGTCCCCACAAGGTGTTATCATACTATAGCTCATTAAGTCTGAGAGACATTCCGAAAACAGGACACTGCTGGCGTCCAACGGTTGGCAGCATTTTTGCTTTCCTTTGTAGGGGAGGCACGGAAGAAAACCAGCGATTACCAGGCACCTTGGGTTCATGCAGTACTGTGACTAGAATAAGAACATCTTGGTCTGCTGCTCTGGTCCAGTTCAGAAAGTAAGATCTGCATGGCACAGAGCACAGGGACATCTTGAGGGTGGCACGCAATCCTGGGGAGAATTACCGGCAGCAAGCCTGCTGCCCTGGCCATTCCTATGTTATTAAATCCAAGCCCTGCCCACCAAGGGCCTGCACAGCTGGGCAGGACGTATCTAGAAGAGGAAATTGGTTTCTCAGACGTGCAGTGTTTGCAGAGGAAGGAAAATGTGGTGTTTATTCCGTGAGCCCTGCACCTGCGCTTAGGAACTGCCTGTGATGTTAGCGACCAAGCAATAGCTAAAGGCCCTCAGGAGCCCCCAGGGCTGGACAAGAGCCCATCTTTGGGGAGGAAGAGAGCAGTCAGCAATTATCTCAGAAGTGGTCTGTCTCTGTTGTGAGGAAGCCTGGGTGTCTTCCCAACAGCCCTGGGTTCCTCAGACTGCATGGATGCTCACACTCGGCTTCTTATCCTGGCCATGCACCCAAGGAGATGCTGGGAGGGACAGGGCGGAGGTTTGCCTAGGCCCAGGAGCCAATGGCTGAGGATAGTTGGAATTTTCTTTGGTCCGCCAACCAGCTTCCAAATAAAGACAAGGAGACTTACCAATTATGAATGCTCAGCCTTAGTTTGGGCTTGTCCCACCAGCTCTTTTAACTTGACTTAACCTGTTTCTATTCATCCACATTTTGCCTTGGGGCTTTTTACCTTTCTCTCATTCTGTGTGTCCTACTTCCCTGTTTCCTCCATGTCTGGATGGCCCCTGGTGTCTCCCTGGCATCTCTTTTTCTTTCTCCTTGACCCTAAATTCCTCCTCCTACTTACTGCTCCTGCCCAGAAGTCCTGCCTATACCTCCTCATTATCGGCCATTCATCTTTTTATTAGAACAATCAGGTGCCTTGAGCAGGTAAGGCTAAACAACAACCCGTCTTTACACAGTCAAACAAATACTCTGCAGCAGAAACAAATGCAACACTCTTCACATAATTTAAACAGATGCAACACATCTTTGCATAAACAAATATTCCGCAACAGATAAGCATCACTCCTAGGAAGCAGCCTATGGTGCCAGCAGGAACTGGGGTGGAACCAAGTGTGGCCATGCACCTGTGATCCCAGCAGCACTTGAAAGTTCGAGGCAGAAGAATCGCCAGTTTGAGAGAGTCTGGATTAGAAAACTAGACACTGGCAAAAGAAAAATTGAATCAGATATTTAGAGTCACTGTCCTTTTTTGAGACTCAAGACATAGAACAACAAATCCTAAGGTTTCCTAGAATTCACCATGAGCTGCAGGTAAGCTGTCAGGAACCATTTGCCTCCCTGTGGCAACCAAATGTGACAGGCACAGCTGCCTGCCCTTGTTCCTCCAGCCTCTAATTCCCCAGTTAAAGTCCTCTGGGGAGACAGCTCAGTGGATAAAAGCATGTGCCACTTGGGTATAAGCTCTTGAGTTTGAGTCAACAGAACCCATTAAAAGATGCATGGCTGTGTGTGTGTGTGTGTGTGTGTGTGTGTGTGTGTGTGTGTTTCCAGTGTTTCTACTGCAAGATAGGAGGCAAACACAGCCCAATTCCCAAGAGCTCTCTGGCCAGCTAGCTCTGGTCATCTCTTTGATGACCACCAAAGAAATCTTGCTTCAAACAAGATGGAAGCAAAGATTGACACTAAAGGTTATCACTAGCAGCCATGGCAACGTCCATGGCAACGCCCACTTGTACAAACTCTTTGCACTGACCACACAGAGGATTCTGCTTCCTTAGCAAACGGACAGCTCACAGGCGGCTGAGGCAAATCATTAGCATAAATAAGGGGTTATTTTGATTTGAGAGTTGCTGTGTGAGGAGGGAGCATCTGAGTTGAGACCTAAATGGATCCAAAGACCACAGCCACAAGGGAATCCAAGAAAATAGCTTTCAAGGAAGGCAGACAGCCAGTTGAGGGGATCTGGTAGACCATTAAAGGTGGCATCCAAGAAATAGCAAGGCACCTAGGCGACCAACCAAGTTTGAGGACCCCCACCCCACCCCTAACCCAACCTGACAAGTCATCTTGTTAAACTAATTAACAACATCAGAAATCTTCCTCAAACGCGTGATCACTGGGCTATTGTCCATCTGCCCCCGTTGCAAGTGTGAGCAGAGGGCTTGTATGTTTAACACTGTGGCCCCTCTACCTGGCACCATATCTGGCTCAGAATGTCTAGTAAGTGTTTAGTAAACAAACAAATGTAAGGAGCCCTGAGCACCATGGTGAGGCGTAGTCCAGGTGTAATGGAAACTCAAGAAGGAGTATTAACTGTGCAGAGCCAGGAGTGGGCTCTGCAGGTTATTGGTGAGCGACTCTGACCAAATAGAGCAAGAATAGTGAGCATAAAAGGAGCCATTGCACCGGCTTTGCCCTTCTGCTCTTTATCCAAGGGCCATGTTCTGTGCATCTCTGACTGATGGTAGATGTTCTCCTAGGCACCACAAGAAGTTGTTTTGAGACCTGACTCTGCACAGTGTTAATTCTCCTCTAGAGAAAAACCTGGGTCTACACGTCATCGCAAAGAGATGGAGAAAGATGATGGGTCTACACGTCATCACAGAGAGTGGAGGAGAAAGATGGGTCTACACATCATCACAGAGAGATGGAAAAAGATGATGGATCTACACATCATCACAGAGAGATGGAGAAAGATGGGTCTACATGTCATCACAGAGAGATAGAGAAAGATGATGGATCTACACGTCATCACAGAGAGATAGAGAAAGATGATGGATCTACACATCATCACAGAGAGATGGAGAAAGATGGGTCTACATGTCATCACAGAGAGATGAAGAAAGATGAGTCTACACGTCATCACAGGGAGATGGAGAAAGATGGGTCTACATGTCATCACAGAGAGATAGAGAAAGAAGATGGATCTACACGTCATCGCAAAGAGATGGAGAAAGAAGATGGATCTACACGTCATCGCAAAGAGATGGAGAAAGAAGATGGATCTACACGTCATCACATAGAGATGGAGAAAAATGATGGGTCTACACATCATCACAGAGAGATAGAGAAAGATGATGGGTCTACACGTCATCACAGAGAGATAGAGAAAGATGATGGATCTACACGTCATCGCAAAGAGATGGAGAAAGATGATGAGTCTACACGTCATCACAGAGAGATGGAGGAAGATGAGTCTACACGTCATCACAGAGAGATGGAGGAAGATGATGGGTCTACACATCATCACAGAGCCACATAAATGGCCTTGATGCAGAGAGCCACACACATCTTTGAAAGCCAGAAATGTTTGTCCAGTTGTTGCTGCAATAACGTGTACTCCCCAGGATGGGACCAAAAGATGCAGTGACTGAAGAAATTGAGCACAGCTGGGTTGCTGAGGTCTTAGCCTCCTTGCCTCTGCCTTTGCTTCATTGTGACAATGAAGACACAGATAATGAACGTGATCTTTGGAAAACAAATCTGACACATCAGTCCCCTGCCCTAAACCTATCCGGAGAGCTGGTTCCAGGACAGGCTCCAAAGCTACAGAGAAACCCTGTCTCAAAAAAATAATAAACTAAGGTTTATTCCGCAACAGCCGTCTGCTCCATGCTCATCCTCTTTACTTTTTTCCCCACCTGCCTGCCTCCCCTCACTTCACTGAGAATGCTCTCAAAACAAAGTTTTTGTTAGTTAACCTTTTTGTTTGGTTGGTTGGCTGGGTTTTTTGTTTGATTGCTTGGTTTTTTCCAAACTGGGTTTCTCTGTGTAGCCTTGACTGTCCTGAAACTCACTCTGCAGACGAGGCTGACCCCAAACTCACAGAGATCCCCCTGCCTCTGCCTCCTGAGTGCTGAGATTAAAGACGCACATCATCATCGCCCATCTTAGTTAATACTTCTAACCCACTGCCTTGTAAACGCTCAGTAAACATGTTATTGAATTCACTGCTACCTCGTCTACACTCTAAGGGAAGGGAGAAGACCCAGTAGTACTTCCTTCTAACCCAAAGGCAGAGAGAAGGATCCACCCAGGTGAGGGGGCCCGGAGCCCAGGCAGCTCAGCCTTGTTGAAGACACAGATGATGCCCGTCATGTGGTCCCCATCCAGGGAGATTCTCTCTGTCATACCCTGAATTGATCCTTTCTCTGATGACCCCTGCTCCCTACGTGAAGGCCAAAGCAGAACTCACACCCGGGTTAAATTCCCTACTCTGTCCTGAAGCACCTTTTTCATCTTAGTAATCATAACTGACATTTATTGGCACATCCTCTGACTAGAATTTGGGCTGCGGATTTTAAAAGCAGCCATGGCTGCAGCATCGCTTTAATTCTTACAATCGCCCTTTGAAGTTAGGGTTCGGGTGTAGATGCTGTTATTCGCAGGGGCTCACAAAACCATCTGGAGCACAGAGCTCCTGAATCCAGAAGGCTTGCTCTCCACCGTTACTCTACCCGGCTTCTCCTGAAACATAACCACTCCCCCGTTTCTGCCCAGCCTCCTGGCTCACTGTCAAGCAGAGAAAACCCTGGAGGCCTATCAGGAGGGCCAGGGATTAATTAAGGATGAAGGGTAGCGATCACAGCTGAAGAACTGGGTGACTGACCTCACTGAGAGATTTATGACTCCGTGGGAGAGTCTGGGGCTGAATTCGGGAGATTAAGGGGATGCCGGGTAAACTGGGAAGCCATCATGTAAATGCTGACAGCATTAGGTCATTAATGCAGCTGTCATGACAGAGACATCTTGAAATCTTGGTGGCTTAACAGAAAGGTTACCTCCCGTTTGTGTCAAGCTTGGGAATGCTGGGGAAATAGCCCCAAACCCTTGGCCAACACAAGCTTCCTTCCCATTCCCCAAGGCTGAAGGAGTAACAGTGCCCCACCCTGCTCAGGCACTCAAGGGCACACCAGAGGGCGTACTGTATTCTGGGCTGGGTGTGCCTGCTCTCACACCCTGCAGCGTGCAGAACCACACTGAAGTATATAGTCCTCTGGGTGCCCAGAGGGCAGAAAACACACCCTGGTTTCCCACTGCTAGTGCAGTTACAGAGAACCCAGGAAGAGTCAGGAAATATCTGCCTGGGTTAGGAGAATCAGGACTGTGCCAAAAGCCAAAACCTTTCTATCAGGGTCAAGTATGGGCCCTGAGCTGTGACCTGATATCTGAGGCGAAGCCACTCTAAGTTGAAGTGGGTCATTACTTCTAATCAGGAAGAAAGGGGGCAGGAGGTCACCAGATCAAATTTCCCCGCATCAAGAAGAGTCTCATCCAGCAAGCTCTAAGGATCACGGACCAATGGGCCATTGAAAATTGAAGCAGATTAGAAACCATGGCAGAACTCTGTGGAGACCCGCCAGCTAAGTTCCTGCTCAGCTCTGTGATCCCAGGGCACTCTCAGTGAACACTGTCTTCAACCTGTTCCAGCTGGAGAAACGTCCTCCACCATCCAGCCTGTTAGAGGATTCGTTCCAGATAGTTCTCCACGGTTGGACGTGCAAAGACTGTTAAACTCGCCCAAGGCCTCTGAGACAAGGAAGAGGTCCATCCCGGGGCTGTTTTCCCTAGGTTCCCCCCGCGGAACTGTCAGTGTCTTAGAGATGTCAGGACGACCCTAAAAGCACCCTCTGCGCAGCACATGTAGAGTGGGCCCTGCTCAAATCATTTTCATTGTATCACCCCATTTCACCAAGGTCAGAGGGAAATGCCAAGAGACGGTAATTCCTGCAGATGCAAACACAGTGTCTAGCAAGGGAAGGAGCCAGAAGAAGACCTTGTGTAGTCTGAGATCACCTATCCAGGCTTGGGAGTTTCACAAAGTTTGTTTTTGAAGCCAGACACCTATAAACCCCAGCACTCAGGAGGCTGAGGCAGGAGCATCCTAAATTTCAGTCCAACCAGCGCTACACAGCAAAGCTCTGTCTCAAAGAAAGGAATAATAATCCCCAGGGTAAGTCATAGGTCTACCACCTGGTACACACTCGACTTGAGAAAACCATTTCCTGGCTTTAAGCTTCATTTTCTCCAAAACTGGGGGTGGAAATAGGACCTCTCTGTTGGTAACTGAGGACAAAATAGAATACTCTCTGTGCCTCTCTCAGCACTGGCCTGACATGAGTTCAGTGAGTGAAGGCCCCTTCAGTCTCTGTGAGAAAACAGGAAGTGTAGTGAGAGGCTGGGAGGACTGGTGATGGACTCCGAGGCCTGGAGAGGGATGTGGAGGGCCTTTCAGTGGCAGAAGGAACTCCCTGAAGGCTCCTAGAACACGGTCTCAAGCCTCCCCATGCAAGAAAAGCCATGCTGCACACCTTTAGTCCCAGCATTCGGGAGACAGAGGCAGGTGATCTCTGTGAGTTCAAGGCCAGCCTGGTCTATGGAGTGAGTTTGAGGCCAGCCAGAGCTACACAGAGAAACCTGTCTTGAAAAAAGAAAAGTAAAACAAAAGTAAATGGATCTTTCAGTGTGCACTCAGTTTGCCTAGCACTCATATGTACAGCACGACTGATTAACAAAGGCGCATGGTTAGCATCCTGCAAGGGATCTGGGAGGATCTCAGAGGAAGGAAGAGAGGGGGGAACCAGTGGCGTCATCCTGCCATTTTCATCGGGGGACATTGAGAGATGTTTGTCAAGTGAACGATAGATGGGAGAGTTCCCAGAGACTAGACAAGAAGATTAACACAAAATTCCAGGCAAGAATGGTGAGCATTCCATGGGGGTTAAGAGCACTGACTGCTCTTCCAGAGGACCTGAGTTCAATTTGCAGCAACCCCATGGTGGCTCACAGCCATCTGTAATGAGATCTGCTGCCCTCTTCTGGAATAAAGGAGTGAAAAAAAAAAAAAAAAAAAAAGGTGAGCATTTCAAACTAAGAGATGGCTGTGGAGAAAGAGGAGGCCCTGACGGAGTAAGGTTCTGCTCAGTGTGCCTCAACCAGCTGGGTTGCTCTGGACTAGCTGGCCCTTGGTGGCCAGCCAGTTAAATTGGTTATTCTTCAACTGTGTGTGTGTGTGTGTGTGTGTGTGTGTGTGTGTGTGTGTGTGTGACACCAAGGCCGAAAGCATCGAGGTGCCCCGGTTAAGCGAGGTGCCCTCTGCCCATCACCATGGATCAACAGCCCTTCACTGCTAGAACTGAGCTTGGAGATGTTGGGGTTTCCACACCATCAAGACACAGAGCAGGGGCTCCTCTCCCCACACTGCTTCCCTGTCCTCCCCTCCTCCTTCCCTTCTCTCTTCTCCTTTGCTCCCCCACCCCGTCCTCTCATTTTCTCCTATCCCCTCCCTCTTCTCCTTCCCTCCGTCCTCTCTCTCTCCTTTCCCCCTCTCTCCACTCTGCCTGGTGGGCATTTGGATCCAGTTCAGTTTCTCACTAGTTGAATACCGGCCTTCCAGGTCTGCCCAGGCCTGTGTCTGACTTGGCTTCTGGCTCTTCTCCCCACATCCTGAGTCATACCATGTAGGAAGGCTCCTGGAAGGGCACCGCAGGGGCTGACGGGGGCCCCGCCTCCTGGATCAGCCTCACCCTGGCAGTGAAAAATGCAGAGGAGGCACAGCTGTATGTGTGCAATGTCACCCCATGTGGGAAGCCACTTGATACAAAACGGTTCCCGCCACAATCCGCGTCTGTTTACCCACACTTTACCCTAGTAAACCGGACACCACTCAGCATGCACACCCACCGCTGTCCTCTGTCTCAATGGGCACAGGCCAGAGCAAAAGGCACCTCTAGGTGCCCAACAATGACAGATGGCCTTGATGGATATTAACCTATTTCATCCTGGGGCTGGGGGTGTGGCCCAGTGGTAACATGCTTGCCAGGCACGCATGAGGCCTGGGGTTCTAATGTCAGCACAGCATACACACATACAAAGATTGAAAAAAAACCAGAGAATTCCATGGCCAAAATCAGATGTGACCCACAAGAGAGTGAAAGCCAAGCAAATTCTTTAAATCCAGAAACACCACATAAACAGACACAAAACCCAAATACGTTTTTTTCCCTGCACCACAAATCAAAGCCAAGTTCTCCCAGGAAATACCCAATGAGCTGTTTGACCTTGATCATGGGGTTTGGAGTCAATTAAATTTATCCCATCCTAAGTTACTTCCCAGGGTGACTGCTGATACCTTTACATTCCCACAGGACTCTGATAAACTCGGTTCCTCCATAGTCCTACATCGAAGCAGCCCCTTCCCAGTGTCCTGGAAAGAAATCCAGCGATCAACTTCATTCAGCGTGTGTCTCATCATTTTAGAGTTTGGGGTGCTCTGATATCCCAGTTTTCATTCAGAATTGGACTAAATGAGAAAACATTCAGAGGGACAGTCACATAGTGCCGAGTGTCCCTCCTCAGTCCCTCTCTAGGGAAGATGGTCCTGACGCTTCCAGTGGATGCTTCCCTGCCCAGAGTCCCCTCTCTGCTTCTCTGAGTTCATTCTCAGGCACGGTATAGAGCCATCTGCCACCGTCAACAGAATGCCCTACCAGAGAGAGAGGCATGACCTCTGTGCTCTTTAAGCTGAACTCGGACAGGCCACTACTATATGAGTGTGAAGGCTTTGAGATGGAAGAAGGGAGCTTTAAAACATTTTTGAAATAAATGCCATTTTAAAAGTCATTAAAATTAGTCAGATACAGTGATGCATGCCTTTAATGCCGGTACTTAGGAGGCAGAGGCGGGTGGATCTCTGTGAGTCCCAAGCCTACTCTACATAGTGAGTTCAAGGTCTTAAAAAACAAACAAACAGCAAAAAACCTAAAAGTCATTAAACTTACACTCTAACTCAATTATGAGAGTTGTAAGAGTGCTGAGTGAAGAATTCTATTTACTATCTAGTTTGTGATGGTAGCATGTGACTAAGCTTTTTTCTTTTCTTTTTTTTCCTTTGATTTTTCAAGACAGGGTTTCTCTGTGTAGTCCTGGAGCCCTCAGTGTCCTAAAACTCCCTCTGTAGACCAGGACGGCCTCGAGCTCATAGAGACCCACCTGCCTCGGCCTCCGGAGTGCTGGGATTAAAGGCGTGGGCCACCACCGCCCGGCGCTTTTTGTTGTTGTTGTTGTTTTAAAGGAGTCTTTATCCTTTGGGGAAACTCACTGAAATATTACATGTGAGGTGATATGAGGTCAGACATTTTCTTTAACATGGCATCAGACCTATAACCTCATACAAGGGAGGCTGAGGCAGGAGGATGGTGAGTTTCAGGACAGCCTGGGATTCACAGAAGAGAGAGGATTTTCCTTTCCAATCAGGATAGATTAGCAGAGAGCAGACTTTCCCTTACCTGATGCAACCAAAGACAGGTACAGATACTAACCCAGAGTTTTTGAGCCAGTGGATGTCACTGACAAAGGACAATAGTCCCCCAGGTCATGGGAAACAGACAGAGTGAGCTCGTGGCTGCCCTGCTCACCCTAGAGGGTTCGCTGCAGTGCTGAAGGGAGAGTCCTGAGCAGGGGCGTGTTCTGGGGCCAAGGACACAGCAGCCCAGTTTCCCTGGCTGCAGACACACAGAGTAAGGACTGCTGAGTGCTGACTGTTCTTGACTCTACCTGACCCTCCCCTTCCCCACCACCCTAATCTGAGCTTAGCCCACCGACATCTCCAGAGGATTCTGCCACACAGCTGCCTTTCAATCAGCCGCACAGCCACGCCACTGACAGGTGCTCCCCGCTGTCTACAGCACAGAACAGTCCACGTCTCTGCTCGTAAGGCTTTCATGATCTGGCCTGTGACAATAGTTTCCAATTCTTTCTTTTTACATTTATTTGTGTGATTGTGTGTAAGTATGTGTGAGTGTGTGCACATGTGTGGAGGTCAGAGGACAACTTCTTACCACATGGATCAAACTCGGGCTTGCCAGCAAATACCCTTGCCGGCTGAGCCATCTGGCAGGCCTCTTGGTTTCTTTCCTCACCCTCCCCCACACTACATTTTACACTCCAGCCAGTGTAAACACTAGCAGTTCTCTGAATTCACCAGGCTCGTTCCTGCCCCTGGGCTTTTGCACAGAAAGTTTCTTCTACAAATTTCTTCCCTCTGTCCTTTCACCGATTCTGCCGGCTGTCACCTCAAGGGCACCTCCTCTGGGAAACCTGACTGCAGAGGACTGTTCTGGGGAGCCTTCCTGTGGGCTCTCTGGTTGCACATTCACCCCACACTGCTTGAGAAGTATCTGACTCTGTTTCCCTTGAGGCAGGGAGCCCCAGGAGAACAAAAACAAGATCCTATTCACTGCCCGGCTCCTGGCACAAAGTAGACATTCAATAAACACTGGCCTGCCTATCAATGACCTCAATAAACAAACATGGCGCAGGACTGATTTCTAGCAGCCAGTGTTCACTATCTGCTTTCAAAACCCACGTCCTTGTGTAGCCCTGGGACTCCCAGGAAGGTTGGAGACATGCTTAGTCTTTGCAAGGATGTCTTCAGGCTGTGGTAATTTTTTAAGTAGATCTCCCTTCCATTCCCCTAATGCCTGTTTTCTAAAATGGCTGCACTCGAGGAATACCAAGGCCTGGTCTCCCCAGCCTCACCCCTCGCCCCAGAAAGAGGTTCCTATTCGATGGTCAGGAGGATAGCAGGACTCTCTGGGGGACTGTGATGAGACTTATCATCCATCCAGGCTGAGATGCTCCCTCTGCAGTAGGGCTCCTACTCACCCTTCAAAACCCAAGACAAATGTCACTCCTTAAAGAAGTCTTCCTAAGACAGAACAGAACCCGACAGAACAGAACCCATTACCCTCTTCCCCCTTGAGTGTTTTAAAGTGGCCCCTGTCTCCCTTCGTCTCCAGTGCCCAGCATGGCGAGCACACAGAGATGTTCGATGGCCACTGCATGAACAAATGTGGGAATGAGTAGAGTCCTGAATCCGGCGTTCTGGCTAAGGGACAACCACAGCATCCATGCTGGCCTGCCCTGGGTAGTAGTCCCGGGCAAAGAGGAGTCTGGGTTATGTGCCGGAAGAGCACTGTGGGCCTGAGGTCATTGCTGCAAGCCCAGAAATTACAACACCAGAGCCCAAGTGAGGCATGACCATTAAACAGGGTTTTCTCGTTATTTTGCTGGTTAGGCTGCATGGTGCATTGTAAAAAAGTACTGAGAAAATGAGGAAACAATGGCCCATGTTTGAGGAGGGCTCTGGGAGCACAGCTGTCTCGGGGACAGGGACAAGTCTCCTTATCCTGTCCTGGGTATATGTGGAACACCCTGGACACTCAGGAGGGCTGGCTGCACAGAATATGATCTGTGGAACTCAGTAGTTGGACGCATACCCTCTTTATAACAGTAGACATACAATGTAAATACTTCCATCACTGTTAATGTAGCCACACAGTATGCAGAACTCATTGTTAATAACATTTTAACTGATCCAGTATATCAAGAATATCATTTCAATATATAATCAGTATAAGAAATAATAGATTTTAGCTTCTCCCTGCCCCAAGCTTTTATATATTTTATGCTCAGAGCATCTTCAAATGTTTGGCAGGCCCATGGCTGACAACTCCGTGTTGGAGAGTGTTAGAAGATGCTGGCCTGGCCGGGCGATGGTGGCGCACGCCTTTAATCCCAGCACTCGGGAGGCAGAGGCAGGCGGATCTCTGTGAGTTCGAGACCAGCTTGGTCTACAAGAGCTAGTTCCAGGACAGACTCCAAAACCACAGAGAAACCCTGTCTCGAAAAACCAAAAAAAAGAAAAAGAAAAAGAAAAAAAAAAAAAGGTGAATGTCCCTTCCTCAATATGGACAGAGTAAAGGCAGCTTCGTGGCTAGCTACAGTGGCATCTTCTCCTCTCTGTCCTAACTGCTTCTTCTTGTCCCTTCCAAAGCTACCCCTGTCCAAGACAACCTTCCAGAGAGGGCAGGAGAAGAAGAGGTGGGTGCCCTCTGGACTCTACCCCTCTTCCATTCCTAACCACTGAAGAGCATGTGTTGGGTCTCAGGATTCCCAGAGGAGTTCCCAGGCTGAATAGTAGGATGCATTCATTTGCCTAGTCCACTCTAACAGCAGACCTTGATGAGAGGTGGGGGTGGGGCTGGACACTTGCTTTCCTCCTGGTTCTGGTAGCTGGAGAAGCAAGGTACCACAGGGTTGGGTTCCTCTGAATGTCCCTCCCTGTCTTGTAGATGGTGCCTTCTCCCTGTGTCTTCATGTGGTTTTCCCTCGGTGTGTCTGCATTCTGCTCTCAGAGACTGCATCTGAGCGATCACACTTTTAACTTTCTAAAAATCCTCTTTTGGACCTGGCCGTGGTGGCACATACCTTTAATCCTAGCACTCGGGAGGCAGAGGCAGGAGGATCTCTGTGAGTTCGAGGCCAGCCTGGTTTACAAGAGCTAGTTCCAGGACAGGCTCTAAAACTACACAGAGAAACCTTGTCTCAAAAAACAAAGCAAAACAAAACAAACACACAAACAAAAAACCTCTCTTGGGGCTGGAGAGACGGCTCAGAGGTTAAGAGCACTTACTGCTCTCATAGAGGACCAGGGTTCTGTCCCAAGTGCCTATGTGGCAGTTTGCAACGCTCTTTAACTCCCGTTCCAAGGGATCTGATGCCCTCTTCTGACCTCAATGGGTGCTGCATGGTGCAGTTATATACATGCTGACCAAACACTTAGATATGAGTATAGTGGTGCCTGTCTTTTATCCCAAGACTCAGGAGACAGAGGCAGGTGGATCTCTAGGAGTTCCAGGCCAGTCTGTTTTACATAACAAGTTCTAGTCCAGACATGACTACATAGTCTGTCTCAAAGAAAATAAGAGAGAAAGAAAGAAAACACTCATGTACATAAATCCTTAAAAACCCCTCTCCATGTATAGTCAGTCACACTGAGGTAGGTACAAGGGGTAAGGACTTCAACATGGGACTTAGGGGGAACTAGTTCAGTCTGTGAGAGAAGGGTTGTACCGGAAACCAGGGAAGCTCCCAAAGAAAGCTCTTCCGGGTACCTGAAACCCCAGCATGCCAGGAGAGGCAGAGATCCGAACATGAAAGCAATATCAAAATAAAAACAACAGCCAAGTACTCAGGGTATGACTATAACACTTCACTCATTCACTCCTGGGCAAAGAACACTAGCGGGGTCAGGTGGTGGTGGCGCACGCCTTTAATCCCAGCACTTGGGAGGCAGAGGCAGGTGGATCTCTGTGAGTTCGAAGCCAGCCTGGTCTGGTCTACAGAGTGAGTTCCAGGACAGGCTCCAAAGCTACACAGAGAAACCCTGTCTCAAAAAAAAAAAAAAAAAAAAAAAAAAAGTCACTGGCCCCATTGAGAGGCTTGATACTGAATACCACCTCTGGGGTGACATTCACTGTCCTCAACTCGGATGCATTGTAGTGGCAACACCTTTCTGATTTGGATCAAAGTCCACTGGTTCTACCATTCCATCAGTCTCTGCCTCCTCCTTCCTCTCAAAAAGTTTCCAGCAAAGCCAGTTTATGGAAATCTGTATTTTTAAAGCTCCAGGGCAGATTACCTTTCACGAGAATTCAATTCACCTTGGAAATGCTTACAGATTTCACGTTCTCAAAGTGTTTATAATCCCAGCGCTGGGAGGTGGAGACCTATGGTTCCCTGGGGCTTGTTGGCCAGTCAGACTAGCCTACTCGGTGAGTTCCAGGCTATTCAGAGACCCTTTTTTTTTTTAAAAAAAAAAAAAAAAAAAAAAAGCATAAACAATTTTTTTTTTTTTTTTTTTTTTTTTTTTTTTTTTTTGGTTTTTCGAGACAGGGTTTCTCTGTAGCTTTGGAGCCTGTCCTGGAACTAGCTCTTGTAGACCAGGCTGGTCTCGAACTCACAGAGATCCGCCTGCCTCTGCCTCCCGAGTGCTGGGATTAAAGGCGTGCGCCACCATCGCCCGGCAGCATAAACAATTTTTTAAGTGGTAGGTTGTCAAGATAGTTCAGCCGGTAGAGCAAAACTCAAACCTGTTGGCCTGAGTTCAAACCTGGAACTTCCATGGAGATGGAAGGTGAGAACTGACTTCACAGAGGTGTCTTCTGACCTCCACATACGTGCTGTGGTACATACACACACACACACACACACACACACACACACACACTAATAACAAATATTTTTTAAAGTTGCGGAATACCCGAGGAATGACACCTGAAATCGACTAGGACAGTGCTCATAAGTTCACTGGTGACTTCTGGGAAATCAGAACCCAGGGGCAACCATTTTTGTTTTGTTTTGTTTGTTTTTGTTTTTAGAGACAGGGTTTCTCTACGTAGCCCTGGCTGGAACTTGCCCTATAGATCAGACTAGCCTTCAAAGATCCACCTGCCTCTGCCTCCCATGAGCTGGGATTAAAGGTATGTGCCACCACTACCCGGCACCAAGGGAAACCTTTTCAAAGATTTTTTTATGTGTCTGAGTGTTTTTGCATGTGCATATATAAATGCATCATGTGTGTATGATGGTCTCAGAGGCAAGAAAAGGCATCATATATCCTATAGGCCTAGGAAGAAGATAGCCTTTGGTTTAGGAAAAAATCCTTGCCCAGGACTCTTCCTGATAATGATACAAAGTAATTGTTCCGGTAACTATGGAGACAATCAGATAGCCATGGCTCCCAGAAACTTTAACAAGGCCAGAAGATGCCAAGAGAACATACCCAAGTAGAAAATGCAGAAACAGAGACAGGCAGATCTCTGAATTGAAGGCCAGCCTGGTCTACAGAGAGTTCCAGGACAGCCAAGGCTACACAGAGAAACCCTGTCTCTAAAAACAAAAACAAAAAACAAAATACAAAAGGAAAAACAAAGAAAAAAGGAAGGAAGGAAGGAAGGAAGGAAGGAAGGAAGGAAGGAAGGAAGGAAGGAAGGAAGGAAGGAAGGGAAAAAGGAAGAGAAAGGAAGGAAGGAAGGAAGGAAGGAAGGGAGGGAAGGAAGGAAGGGAGGGAGGGAGGAGAGAGGAAAGAAAGAAAGAAAGAAAGAAAGAAAGAAAGAAAGAAAGGAAGGAAGGAAGGAAGGAAGGAAGGAAGGAAGGAAGGAAGGAAGGAAGGAAAGAAAGAAAGAAAGAAAGAAAGAAAGAAAGAAAGAAAGAAAGAAAGAAAGAAAGAAAGAAAGAAAGAAAGAAGAGGAAAAGAATCACCCACAACAAGCCAGGCACCTAGATGACTTCACGTGTTCATAGATGCTTCACCCTGCTACTGTGAGCCACCACCACTGAAAGGTGGCTGTTTCTGCTGTCATCTATTCTAGCAAAGAACCTGCTGCATGTTGTGGCTCCATGGAATTATGGCGAGAGCTAATGGATAAAGCCTGGTCCCAGACTTATGTCCTGGCCCTAGTGCAGACCTGGAATGTGGATTTTGATGTCCTCACTAGAACGACATAAGAGGAATTTTTCTGAAAGGTTAGTGTGATGGGGCACACACCTGTAAGTCCAGCACTCAGGAAGAAGCAGGAGAGTTGCATATTTTGAGGCCAGTATAGGCTACACAGTGAGTTCCAGTATAGGCCCGGCCTGGGCCACAGAGGGGGACCCTATCTCAACAGACAAACAACTTCTGGGTAGATGACTCAGAGGACAAAGTGCCTACTAAGTTTGAGCTCCAGCACCTAGGTAAAAAGCCAGGCACAGTGGTGTGCCCACCCCAGTGCTGGGAGTGGAGATGGGGATCCCTCATGCTCATCGGTCAATAGTCTGGCCAAAATGGCAAGCTGTCTCAAATAATAAAATGGAGAAGTGACTGAGGAAGAACATCAGTTTCTAGCCACTACACATGCATGTTTATTTTATGTTTATTCTAATACAATTAAAATTTAATTGACAGGTTAGCAACAAATAAATAGACATTGGACAGCTGTGAAGGTGAGGACAACCACAGTGGTTCTAACGACCATTTGGAGAATAAGAAAATAAAGGTATTAGGCAGGGACACTGGACTCCTAGACATGCAGGGCTAAGGGATCACAGGTCAGACTTGCTCAGCTTACTGAGTGTCTTCATGTACCTTGTACTTTCTGTCACTGAAGTTCACACAGGATGACTATTGCTTACATAACTTCCCCGAGTTCTTAGCCTTCACGGTATTCAGCTAGTGTTCACAGCATGCCTGGTACTCCCAATCCTGCTGCAGCCTGGCAGGGAGAGGTGGGCATTGCCCAGAAGGCACAGCTCATTACACTGAGGGACGGGTGTCAGAGTCAGCCCATGGGGGCATAAAATGAAGTCAGTGGATTCAAAGTAAAAGTCCAGAAAAGCCTATGAAGAAATGGCAAGGAGCCCTCAAAGCCAGCGAGACAGTTCAATGAGTAAGGTGCTTGCTATGCAAGTCTGGCGATCCGATGTCAAACCCAGGAATTCATGGAAAGGTGGAAGAAAAGAATTAACTCCACAAAGGTGTCCTCTGACCTCTACATGCATACCATTGTACACACACACAAAAAATAATAATAATAATAAATTTTAAATTTAAAATAATTTAAAGAAGAAATCTCAGTGTATTTGTCTTTTTAAAAGGATTTATTAATCTTTATGTGCTTGAGTGTCTTCTCTACATGTACATAGGTGCAGTGTGGGCAAACCTAGAGCCTGTGAAGATCAGAAGAGGAAATCAGGTCCCCTGGAACTGAAGTTACAGATGGTGTGAACCTCCATGTGGGTGCTGGGAACTAACCTGGGTCCTCTGCAAGAACTCCTAACCATGAGGCATCCCTGTTCATGTTTATGCTCTTGTGACCACAAAAATGAGGGATGTGGAGCAGAGGATGTCTGAGCAATAGGATTAGTACCCAGTCAAGACTACCACAGCATACCGGCCTACGGCTTGAAGTCCTGACCAGAAGCCTCCTTCATTACCACATATTGTAACGAGAAAAAACACAAGCAATTGAAGTAGTCATTCTAAATGGGCCCACACTGAGTCCAGGCAGCTCCAGTCCAGGGAGGACTTGAGAGCACTTTACGGTGGCAGTGTAAGCTGGGGTCATCGGGCATGTCATCTGAAACTCATGCAATAGAGAACCTGCTCACTGTAAGCAATGTGTGGTTCAGCCAACACCTGTTTTCCTTCCCACTAAGATGGATCCAAGTCTGTGTGACAATACAACTGTGTATTTGCTTGTTTATCTCCATTCACACCAGCTCCATCTGGAGGGAAGCCCAGCCTGGATGAGGGTGAGAGTTCACCCTCTCATAGCTTCGAACTGGGAAGAGCTTACAAGTCTGGCCCAAGATTATATAGAGCTAGCAGGTGCTGAGGTTGGGACCCGGACCTCACCACAAGAAGGGGTAAAGATTCTGACCCTATCTAATTATATTCCCACAGGGCGGTGGTGGCGCACGCCTTTAATCCCAGCACTTGGGAGGCAGAGGCAGGCGGATCTCTGTGAGTTCGAGACCAGCCTGGTCTACAAGAGCTAGTTCCAGGACAGGCTCCAAAACCACAGAGAAACCCTGTCTCGAAAAAAAAAAAAAAATTATATTCCCACAACAAATTACTTTAGTTCCCTCAACCTGAGACACATTCATTGTCAAATCCAATCTTCAGTGACAAAACATGGCAAAATTTCAGTCTACCAGGGTACTGAGAAAACTGGAACGATGCTTCTCAAGTGTTGGCCCAGGCCTGGCTGCCACGGCGGTAAGCAGGCCATGTGGGTATTTGCTGTCAGACACAAAGGCTAGCTTTCTTCCCTGGGAGATGGTTTCACTCTATTTTGCTACATACCCACAGATGACCTGGATTTGTGATCCTCCTACCTCCACTTTCCAGAGATTCCGGGCTTGCACACCCAGTTCACGCAGTTCTGGGAGTGGAATCCAGGGCTTCCTGTTCGCGAGCAAGGCAAGCTCTCGACCAATGAGCAACAGCCCCAGTTCTCAGACATAGGGCTGTGATCTTGGTGTGTTTGCTCTAATCCACGTCGGCGGCCCACTCGAGGGCTTGAGTGGGAGTGAGTAGAGGGTTAAAGCTACATAATAAATCCAATTAATCCAATTTGCTTTATCAAGGATAATTCTGTGTGCGCCGACTCCATGGAAATACCCATGGCAGCCATGGCAGCGTAAAACAGGATGAAGGTGAGTCTGCTCTGTTCTGAAACGGGCCTGCCTCAAAGTCTGTAATGAAAGTTCCTTTTCTTGTTTCTTTCCACCAGGGAAACAGCTGGCTAAACCAGTGGTTCCCAGTCTCCAGAGGCAGAGCTAAGAGATCAGGTTTGTGATTTGGGCATTAGAGCAAAATGGGTCCCCAGGGTGAGAACCCCACACTGGGCAGAGATGAAGTTCACAGCCAACTAGGTGAAAAGAGGAAGGGGTGTGATGGGATTTGGGGGTCAAGGAAACAAACAGGCCTTTGAGGACAGCACCGAGGGTTAGGGTATGTAGGCCAGGATACCAGCCCCTCAGAAATCATGGTGGGAACAGGAGAGAGTTTTGCCTCTGACCAGCAACTGCAGGTGTCAAAGCAGACCTCAGACATCAGAACAAAAGCACTACCCTTAGCCAGAAACACCTCCTTCATGGTCAGACCCAGGGCAACAAGCGAAGGCAAGGACTCCAGAGAGTCCTCACTTCATGACAACCACAGAGAGACCTCCAGGCCTTGGAAGGCAAGACACTTGGCCATCTGCAGTGTATTGCCATCTTCAATGTGAGGTCGGATAGCCAAAATGCATTAGGATTTTATTGGCAACCCCTAAAAGCCCGTACAATGACTGCAGTCGCTGCACAGCAAGCTCGTTTCATATATTTAGTTTATGTGTTCAGTGCATAATTCGCACTAGCTGGCATGGCGAGACACTTGGCCATAACACACTTTTACTGCCCTGTGATTTCCCACATGAATCTGACTTTATCGATTGCTCATAGACTGCTCTAGACAGCGGCCATTATTATGCTCTCACGGGCTCCTCTGCTTTCTCTGTGTGTGCCCTTCTCTGCTATTGAACAACTTCTTCCCCTGTTGCGGTCTCCTTATCCAATCTTTTCGATCTCAGTATCTCTTTCTTCTATGGCTTCTCAGAGTCCTTCCTCCATTCCTTCCTTCCTTCCTCTCAGGCAGGATCTCATTCTGTAGACTAGGCTGACCTCAACCTCACTCTCAGCCCTCCTGCCTCAGCATCCCAAGCGCTAGGATTCTATCCCTACCATAGTGGCACTTCTTAAAACGTTTTATACTCAGCTAAGAAATCTTCAAATGGACAGGTAGTGTTGGCGCACACCTTTAATCCCAGCACTTGGGAGGCAGAGGCAGGCAGATCTCTTTGAGTTCAAGGCCAGCCTGGTCTACAAAGTGAGTTCCAGAACAGTCATGATTACACAGAGAAACCCTGTCTCAAACCCCCCACAAAATAAAATAAATAAATCTTCAAATGTATAAAGTATAAGTAAAATTCTACAAAAACACAGTTCTTAGAAACACATTTATGCTGTGTATTAAAATCAAAATCGGTAGTATACTAGACATTATTTGATATAAAATTCTAACTTTGTTGGGGATATATCTCAGTTGATAAGAGTGCTGCCCTAACTGGCATGGAGCCCTGGTTTCAATCCCAAATACTGCATGCGTGTCTGGTACATGTCTGTAATCCCAAAACTCCCAAGGTAGAAGCAGGAAGAATGGAAATTCAAGATGACTCTCAGCTGTGTAGTGAGTTCAAGGCCAATCTAGAATACATGAGACCCTGTCAGAACCAAGAAGAAAGAAAAGAAGGAAGGACGGAAGGAAACTTCTAACTTTTCAGAGACAAATTTAAAACTGAGAAATGCCGAGCATCTCTCTTGCTGGCGGCTATGGGTCCTCTAGGAAGCAGGGCCGAGGGGCATTCGCAGTAGAAGTTCTCTTAAGGAACAGTAATGTCAAAGACAGAGGGGGAAGTGGGACCAAGGAGAGGGTCTTCAAAGCACGTTAGATCTGATCCTATGACAGGAAAGGGAGGAGGCTAGGCTATCTGAGATCACGATGCAGAAATCTCAAAGCTATGGTCAGTAGGAGAGAGACCTTGACCCGAAGGCCTCTACAATGCTTCACCCAGAGGCTCTCAGAGTCAGGCACTCCCTGTCAAGCTCCCTCCTGGAGGGAGAAATAAGCAGGGCTCTCCCACAGCCTCCCCGTTGCTCCACACGGCCTGCTGCCCATCTTTGTTATCACAGCTTTGACCTCCATGTTTCTCTAGTCTTTCCAACCTTTGTAAATCTAAATCCATGACCTCCTAAGTTTACTAAGCGCTACCCTATTCTTGGCCTGGAGTGATCACCTGATGCCCAGAAGTCTAGGGAGATACAACTAGACATGTCGTAACTACCTGACAATCAGTATGACCGTGAATATTTTTATTTCTGATTTTCTTTATATTTTAAATTTTAAGTGATAATAATAATCTATTTTATTTTAATTAGAAAAATACATAATGAACATTTTAAAATCAGCTTCTATGGACTGAAGAGATGGCTCAAGAGATTGCTGCTCTTCCAGAGAATGAGAATTCAGCTTCCAGCCCCCACATTAACCAGCTCACAACTGCCTATAATTCTAGCTCCTGGGAATCTGACCCCTCTTCAGGCCTCCTCGGGCACCCACATGCTCGTGACATACATATCCAGGACATATACACATATACATTGTCTATGACTTCTCCAAGGTATGGTTAAGTGTCAATATGAGGAAGAGTACAGCCCGAGCCATCTGAAGAGTCCAGAGCAGGGGGAGAGCACAGTAGAGTGAACATGGCCAGCAGAATGGACTTGGTCATGAGAGGAGTGGGGGAGAGCCGGGGGGGGAGGGACTAAGAGAGGAAGGTGAAAAGAGAGGCTAAGGGCGAAATAGCAGGGATATGAGAATGAGAAGCTGGGGGGAGGGAAGCCCATGATCTGGGGAGATTTCGGGTGAGGGGTGGGTTAAGAAGAGCCAGGATGCTCTGAAATGGACTCCGGAATGTGTAACGGGTACTTGTGATAACGAGGGAGCCTGGAGGCCAATATGAGCTTTAGTATGCTAATAGGTACCACAGATACCTTTTGTCCCTTGTGCCAGTGATTAGGAAACTGGCTCCTTTGGTAGTTCCTGAGGAATACTAGCTTTTGTCTAATGCTGAATTTGAGGAAGTGAAGTTTACTTTGGACCTGACTCACATATATAAAATCTTTTTTTTTTTTTAAATCATCCTCTATAGCTATACCTTTGGATTTAAAAAAAAAAAAAAAGATTTTTTTTTTCAATTTGCTGACTCAACAAATAAGGAATATAGTAATTACAGTAATCATATTACTAGTTTTAGATCCGGTTGACCTGGGCCTCCTCTGGGAAGGGAGACATGTGGCCTTGCATCTTAACATTGCTTTATTAGTGTGACACAATTACAGATTCCTGATCGAGCCACGTCCAGGGACAGACAAGAAGAATGAGTTCCTTATTCTTCTCATCAGCCTTCATTTTCCGAGCTGAGATCAACGCACAGCCCAGGCTTGCCTCCGCCTTCTCTACGGGAGATGCTTCCTGAGGGCAGGGACCGGATCGTTAGACCTTTGGGTCTCAACAAGGGTCCAGCAGAGGTGTGATCAACTGTCGTCAAACCACAGCGAAGACACGCTGTGAAAAGAGCGAGCTGCAAATACAGACTCTGAGTATAGCGCAGGGTCGCTTCACCCAGATTTCCCGTTCCTGTGCGCTCCCAAGTCCTCTGTCCTACTTCATTTTCCGTTGCTATGATAAAACACTGACCAAAAGCAACTCGGGGAGGAGAGGGTTTGTTTCAGCTTACCACCTGCAGTCCATCATGAAGGGAACTCAAGGCAGGAACTGGAAGCAGGAACTGAAGCGGAGCCCGTGGAGGAAGCTGCTTATTGACTTGTTCCTCATGGCTTTGCTAGGCCTGCTTTCTTGTGCAGCTCAGGACCACCTGCTCTGGAGGTGAGCTGGGCCCTCTACATCAATCATTGATCAAGAAAGCAAATTCCCCACAAGCCATTTGAAGCAGGCATTTTCTCAACTGAGGTTTCCTTTTTCCAGATGATCCTATCTTCTGTCAAGTTGACAACCTCATGTTACTTTTTCTCAGAATGCCTTCTGCATAGGTGGGAAACAGTTATAATCTCAGTTCCCTCAAATTGTGTACAGATTTCTCAAACTATCTTACTGCTGTTCCTCTTCTGATTGAGGAGTCATTCTGGATAATGGCCATTTCTAATTACAAGTCGCACAGTGCCTGTATACCAAATACTCAAAACCAGCCTCCTAAGTGAATAGATTACTGCATAGATCAGACCAGAGGCCCCACACCCTTTCTGCACCGTGAGGCAAGAGACGAAAACTTCTGTCCTGAGTCTCTAATAACAGCCAGGCAAAGGGAATACAAACTGACCAGTGACTGAGTTCTCATCATTAAGACGCTCACTCTGCTCAGCTAGCCTCCACAGACATAGTCCGTCTTCAGGCAGTTTTCCTAAGTGTTCTTTCATGTATTGCAAGAGCACCACAGGAAGTACTCCAAATGCTGCCTGAAAGACGAGAGGAGCAGCCACTGTCACACTTCCATCCCAGTGTGACAAGGGTAATAGTACATTAGCCCTACACAAAGAACTACAGGTAACCAAGGAGTGTGGGAGAACTGTCTTCCCCAGGGAAGCCACACTAAACGGTTGTTTAATATAAAATGGTCAGCCCTGAAAGCAGATACATACAAACAACAGTATGCAGACTGAGAGGTTGTATTTGCATCATCAGCGATGTATATATACATCTATAGGCGTATATACACATATATGTGTAACAACAATTGAAGAAGACACCATGACTTTGAGAGAGAGAGTCGGGGGAGGCACAGGGAGGTTTGGAAGAAAAAAAAGGAAAAAAGAAATAATGCCAAATTTTTTAAGGTTTCATAAAATATTAAAAAAAAAAAAACCCTCACTCTTGAGCCAGGAGTAGTGCTACAAGCCTTTAGTCATAGCACTCAGGAGGCAGAGGCAGAAGGATCTCTGATTTCAAGGCCAACCTGGTCTACATAATGAGTTCAAGGCCAGCCTGGTCTACATAGATAAACCCTGTTTAAAAAACCAAAATAATGATAAACCAAAAATAAAAGTAAAAACCTCCCTGGAAGTGCAGCATTATTATCTGAAGTACACGCACGTGCACATGCGCACATGAAGGTGAATAATAATCACAAATTTGGCAAAATTAGAAAGAGCAGATAACCCCAGAGGCAACATAAACTGGAAAGACAGAGAATACACAAACAACTTTTGTTGGCATAGGCTAACAAAATTTGAAAACTGAGAAAAAACTGAACAAACTCATAGGAAAATAGCAGATTTACAAAGAAATTAAAGATCTGAATAGTTACCACTGGTAAGGAAACTGAGCTAGAGTAGACGAATAGCTTTGATCCTTCATTCCAAGAATAAGGAAGCTCTTTCAGGTCCCAGCAGAGAGGAAACACTGAGAGTTCACTCCTGCGAGCCAGCAAGATGCACAGGGCAAAGCACAAGCGGAAAACACAGAGACCATTTCACTGAGGAAGATAAAGGCAGACTCCGTAAAATCAGTGCGGTGGTTTGAGCAAGAATGGCTCCCACAGCAGACACAATATCTAGTGGATGAGCTATTTCGGAAGGATTAAGAGATATGGCCCTGCCAGGCAGTGGTGGCGCATGCCTTTCATCCCTACACTCGGGAGACAAGAGGCAAGTGGATCTCTGAGTTCAAGGCCAGCCTGGTCTACAGAGTGAGTTCCAGGACAGCCAGGGCTACACAGAGAAACCCTGTGTGGGGGAAAAAGTAAAGAAAAAAACCTCTCAGCTACTGCTCCAGTACCATGCCTGTCTGTTTCCCATCATGATAATGACTAACTCTCTGAAACTGTAAGCAAACTCCCAATTAAATCCTTCCTTTTACAGGAGTTGCCTTGGTCATGGTGTCTCTTCCCAGCAACAGAACAGAACAGTAACTAAAGCAATTAGCAATACATGTGCAGGGCTGGCTGGGAAAGGTGACCTGAGTTCAATCCCTGAAACCAGAGAGTGGAAGGAGAAAATGGATCCCACAGAATAGCCTCTGACCTTCACATACTCGCCACAGCACATACATGCAGCACACACACACACACAAATGGACGCAAAAAAAACTTTTAAAAATAAAAACATCTTGAAAATCAGCATTGTAGGGATGGAGAATTGACCCAGTGGTAAAGAACACACACTGCTCTTCCAGAGGACCAGAGTTCAGCTCCTGCCACCAACATCAGACAGCTCACAACTGCCTGTAACTCCAGCTCTCCAAGCGTCCTGGCACTGCTGGCCTACATGAGCCCCTGTACACACAGATATGTAAATTTAAGAATAATAAAAATACATCTGTTTATTTAATTAGCATTATAGCCCAGCATGGTAATTTAGGTCTTCATTGAGGAGGCAGAGACAGGGGGATCTCTGTGTGTTTGAGACCAGTCTGGTCTGCACAGCAAGTTACAGGACAGCCAGGGTACATTTAGAGACCCTATCTCAAAAATAAAAAGCATTTTATGAAAGAAACATGGAGCTAGGGAGCAGGCTCAGAAGTTAAGAGCATATATGCTTTCCAGAGGAGCTGAGTTCAGTTCCTAGTGCCCACATCAGGTGGCTTGCAACCTCTAACTCCAGCTCCAGGGAGATCCCACACTTCTGGCCTCTGCGGGCACCTGTACTCACAAACATGTGCACGCACGCATGCACACACACACACACAAAACAAACAAACAAACAAACAAACATTTTTTAAAAAAAGAAAAGAAAGCCAGGCATATTGGCACAAACTTTAACCCCAGCACACAAGATGCAGAGACAGGTGGATGGATCTGTGTGGATCTGAGTCTACCGTTAAACCCTGTCCCCCAAAAAGACACCTGACCAAATTGTATTCATCTCAAGAAGACAAGGTCACTTCTCTGTTAGATACAGCTAATTAACTAAAAAAATTGCCACATTACTAAATTAAAGGAGAAAAAAACATTATACCTCAGTAAATAAAAAATTTAAATAAATCCTACTATTCATTTAAGATAGATACAAATATAAATCCTTTGTCCACTAAAATGCAATCTCCATAACCTCTGGCAACCTGTCAAAAGCCACACTCTCATTTCCAGTGACATATTGAATGTGTACTTAATGGCTTTTCCATTTAACACTGCATTTGATGAGAGGAATAAAGGTACAGGGATCAGAAAAATGAAGATATTCATTACCCATATGTGCAATAGCCATCAGGAAACACAAAAATCTATAGAGAAATTATTGGCTTTAATAACAGTTTAGCAAGTTACTGAACATAAAACAAAAAACAAAAAACTAAGACACAAAGTCACTAAGTTTGCACAATCAGCAACAAATTCTTTTTTTTTTTTTTTTTTTCCCGTTTTGAGGCATGATCTTGCTGTGAAGCCCTGACTGGCCTTGAACACACAGAGATCCACCTACCTCTGGCTCCAGAATGCTGGTCTTACAGGTGTGCACCATTATGCCCAGCTTAATAATCTTTATTCGTCATGTCTCCTGCTGCAGGGATAAAACACCAGGGAGCAAAGCAATTCCCAGAAGAAAGTTTTTTTCAGCTTAGGTTGCAGAGGGATGAGAATCCATCTTGGCAGGGAGAATGGAGGCAGGAGCAGGAAGCTGAGAGGTCATCTCTACAAATGCAGTCAGAAATCAGAGAAAGTGAACTAGGAATGACACACGGTTTTAACTCCCACACGCCCTCTCCAGGAGACATACTCCTCCAGCAAGGCCACACTCCTAAAGCTCCCCAAACAATGCCACCAACTGAAGCCCAAGGGTTCAAATATCTGGGCCTGTGAGGGCTTCTCACTCAAACCAGCAACATACCAAAGACAAACTGAAATAAACAAATGTAACAAATCGCAGCAGTGCTTTGTGAAAAAAAATATAAACTCAGTGCAAAAAAATAAGATCTAAGAAAATGAGAAATTTTATAGATACCTAATTGCTTTTCTTCTAAAATATTAACTTTTTGAAAACTTAAAAAAATAATTTTTATGTTTTCAGGGATTTTTATTAAATTGTGTGTGTGTATGAAAGAGTAGTCTGAGTCCTGCATTTTAAGTATTTAAACAGACAGTACGTGCGTGCGCTCCTCAGAAGCCATAAGCAGGATTGACAAGAGGAAGTGGGGTGGCTGGCGGTGGGCAGGGTCCCCTGCCTGGTCCCACCAGCTCTGAGAGGGTACAGCTGAGTCAGGATGCTCCATTTAGAAACTTCAATCAAGCCCCAAGAAACTGACTCCAAGGAAGAAGTGCTGGACTGGGCCCTTCCACTTCCCAGTCGGAAACTTAACCATCAGAGGTCTCTCATTGCATTGAGTTAGGTCAGATGTGGAGCAAGTTTGGTAGGAAGCTCCAGAAAAGGGGTAGAGATCAAGAGGAGACAGAACAGCCATTGTCCCTTCTGTTTGCCCATGAACTAAATCTGAAATTGATTCAACAAGCGTTCCCAGAGTGCTAATCTCAATGCTGTAACTGAGAGTCCTAAAACATGTATGTGCCAGGGCCAACGAGGCAACTTTTACACATTGCCATACACAATGCTCATTCCATGCGACAGCCATGTGAAATAGATGTTATTCATTTCCTGATTTTACATATTAGGAGTCCAGGCTTGATGTTAAGGGCTGTAGTGAGTTGCTTGGTGGGGAAGGGTATCCATGTGTCCAGGGGTAAAGCACTATAGTAATATGTAAGGTCTTAGCTACTAAGTTTGATTACCAAAACTAGTAGAGCATTCTCTACGTAAAGAAAAGAAACCTTGGATTATGAGAACCTCCTGTGAGCTCCTCCAAGGAGCATGGCCACCATCATCCGGTGCATGTTAGTGACGGAGAAGAGCCCTGAAATGTGGTCTCTAGTTTCACAATCTCCTCCACGTTCAATAAGCGCAGTCCATGCAGAATGCAGCAGCCAGGAAGCCCCCGGCAGGCAATTCTTTGGTTTTAAGGTTGGCCACTGGCAATCAGAGGAGGAGAACACAATGGCCACTAGGATGGAAGGCTGGGTTCACTGCCGGTTGGCCAGCGGAGGGAAAAACTAGTTAAGATAAAGGCTAGTGGGCCACTGAATGGCTCAGAAGGTAAAGGTGTATGCCACACAACCAAAACCTGAGTTCAATCCCTGGAGCCAACGGTGGAAGGGAAATTGAACCCTGAAAGCTGCCCTTTGATCTCTACACAAAACAGTACTCATACACCTGCATTCACACACATACACACTAATAATAAATAACATACTTAAAAGTTAGCAATAATGTGATAGTGGCACCAAGAACACACTGCAGCCTTTACAAATGATGGTTGTAAAAACTGCAGAAAAAAAAAAGCAGCATAGGAAAATGCTTGAAAGATAAGTGAAAAGAAAAATTTTAAGATCACATGTTTCCGTGACTACAAATATCTTTTTAAGGTTTAAGATCCCCCCCAAAAGAGTAATAGTTTTACAGTAAAAATTTATTTCTGAGTTGTGCTATGGTCTAACTGTGTATGTTCCTCACTAATTCAAACACTAAAGCTCTAACTCCACTGTGACTGATGTGGAAAGAGAACGCTGAAGGGGTGACCAAGGCTACGTGAGGTCATGGGTTCTCTTATGGTCCTGTCCCACAAAAAGAGAACGAGATCAGAGGAGATGGCTTGGTGGTTAAAGTGCTCAGTGTCCAAGCATGAAGAATCCATGCAAATGAGGGTTGGAGGTGACATATGACAGCCCTCCTTTAATTCCAGCCTCAGAAGGCATTCACAGGGGATCCCCAGATCAAGCTGGTTGACAAGACTAGTCATACTGGTCAGCTCTAACTTTGACTGAGACATCTTACCTTGATGAACAAAATGGAAGAACAATCAAGGATATTCCCTACATTGACCTCAAACTTCCACACACACCCACAAATACATATACCCACACATCTGTGCCCACATACATGGAAACACACACATACCTGAAATGGGGGTAAAAAGAAGAAGAGAAAGAGGAGATGACACAGCAGAGATTCCATTATACACACCTGCAGAGATGCCAGGTGAGGACACAGGTGGTGGCACCTGCAGGGAAGCCAGGTAAAGACACAGGAGGTGCCACCTATACTTCCACTACACACCTGCAGGGAAGCCAGGTGAAGACACAGGTGGTGCCACCTGTACTTCCACTACACACCTGCAGGGAAGCCAGGTGAGGACACAGGTGGTGCCACCTGTACTTCCACTACACACCTGCAGAGAAGACAGGTGAGGACACAGGTGGTGCCACCTGTACTTCCACTACACACCTGCAGGGAAGCCAGGTGAGGACTCAGGTGGTGCCACTTGCACACTAAACAGAAGGCCTCCGCAGAACCAGCACTGCCACACCTTGACTTTGGGCCTCCAGAACTGTGGGAAGTTGAGTTGTTGTTGCCCCAGTCACCCTGCCCAGTCTTTTGTTATGAGCAGACCAACTGCAAGCCAATCAGCCAGCGGGGCCTACCAGTTCTTCCATCGCCTTCCATTCCAATTCTTATGCCCATTGCTTCCTCAGCATTCCAGCTGCCAACCTGGCTGGAGACCCCTTGTGCCCAGACACACACAGCAATCTGTGTGTGTACTCTGTGCGTGACTGTGTACTTCCTGCCTCCCTTCTTATATCTTAGCAACCAGTTCCTGCCTTGCTCCATCCTATCACCTCAAGTATCTCAGATGTTTGGATCTATTGTATTTCTCTGAGTACCAAGCCTAGCTCCCCCTTTCTAGAACTCTCTGTGCTCACTTATCAGACATAAGCACCTGATCCCTCCAGGAGTACTAGAGTCTCGTCATTATAAAGGAAAAGGGAATCTGACTCAGACCACTGCTGAGATGGCAGCACAAACAGTGTCCCCCTCTGCTACCACCCTGTCTTGCATCTCTGCCTTTTTTAGCACAACGTTCCCAGGCTTTATCTGAAGGCAGCTTTTTCCATGTGAAGGGAAGAGAGAACCAGCAGACTTCAGCCTAAGCTTTCCAGTTAACCAAGCTTCAAGGGAATATCATGAGCATAGATTAGCCCAACATTAACATGTCAAAACCCACAGAGAACTGGAAGGCTCATTCCTGGGTTAGAGCCAACCATTTCCAAAAGCAAAGAGGAGTCTAAAGACCCTGGCTAGGTCACTGCCAAGAAAGAGGAAAGGCCCCATTACCACAAGAAGAAACGCTAAGCAGATGAACACGTCTACTCCTGCAGATAGCACTTGACCAGCTGCAGCCCAGCACACACACCTTCCCCAGCACTGCTCCCATGGCTTCCATCTCCCAGTGAGTGGGCCTGACTCCCATGCCGCCCCACCCCTCCCCAGCCCCAGAGAGTCTGTTCCAAGCCATAATCCGGTAGAGAGGCACTAGAGCCCTTGGAAGGATGGCAATGCCTTTCTTCTATCATGATTCATGCAAACTTGGCCAAGAGCTTCCACAAAGAAAAGAACATGCCCAAAGCAGAACACTTGAGTCCTTCCCGAATAAAGCTGGGTCTCAATTTGACAGAATGGATTTAGTTTGCAAAGCAGAGGGGAAACATCTCCCAGCTTTAAAGGTTAGGTTAACACTGGATTAGAACACAGAATAAATCTACAGACGCTCCATTCTGGGAGACTTTAAAAATACAGTAAGCCCCTCTTGGCAACCGAAGTGAATTAGACACATAGCTGGTGGTGTTGTCAACCAGAATAAACCTCTCCGAGAACAACTTACCATTGTATCTTTCAAATACGAAAAATAAAACAAACCAAAAATAACTCTGAGTCAGATAGTGTATGCCTGTAATCCTCGAATTCAGGAAGCTGAGGCAGGAAGATAGCAAGTTCAAGGCCAGTCTCAGAAACAGAATGAGATCGATCCTGGGGGGGAGGGGAGAAAAAGGGAGGAAAGGAGGAAGGGAGGGAGGAAGGAAGGAAACTACTATTTTTTATCCACAGATTTCATGGCCAAGAATATTTTGTAAGCCAACAAAAAATGGAAGATTTATGCAAAAAATATGTTTACTATAATATTTTTGATTATAGTGAAAATGTATTAAAAACACAAGATGGCTAAATACATTGTGGTAAATGCTGTCTGCTGTGGGATAATCCTCTTGTACACTGTAAAGATTTGTCACTCAAATTGGTTTAATAAAATGCTGACTGGCCAGTAGCCAGGCAGGAAGTATAAGCTGGGTGACCAAACTAAGGGTGATGGGATGGACAGAGTCAGGGGTCACCAGCCAGACACAGAGGGAGCAGGAGATGAACGTGCCATGCTAATAAACGTACCACCACATGGCAGAATGTAAATAAAGAATATGGGTTAACTTAAAATGTAAGAGCTAGGGGCTGGAGAGATGGCTCAGAGGTTAAGAGCATTGCCTGTTCTTCCAAAGGTCCTGAGTTCAATTCCCAGCAACCACATGGTGGCTCACAACCATCTGTAATGAGGTCTGGTGCCCTCTTCTGGCCTTCAGACATACACACAGACAGAATATTGTATACATAATAAATAAATAAATAAATAAATAAATAAATAAATAAATAAATATTTTTTAAAAAATGTAAGAGCTAGTTAGTAATAAGCCTGAGCTATTGGGTGAGCATTTACAATTAATATAAACCTCTGATTATTTAGGACCAGGAGGTTGGGACTAAAAGTGCTGTTCATAGCTGGCTATAAAATTTTTTTAGTGATTAAAAATTATATTGTCTGGAGGGGTGGTTCAGTGGATAAAGGAACTGGCTGTCAAACCTGACAACTTGAATTCACTCCCAGGACCCATCTGGTAGAATGAAAGAACCAATTCCCACAAGTTGTCTTTTAGCCTTCACACTCCATCCTGATCAGTAAAGGAATATAATTTTTTTTTTTTTTTTTTTTTTTTTGGTTTTTCGAGACAGGGTTTCTCCGTAGCTTTTGGTGCCTGTCCTGGAACTAGTTCTTGTAGACCAGGCTGGCCTCGAACTCCCAGAGATCCGCCTGCCTCTGCCTCCCGAGTGCTGGGATTAAAGGCGTGCGCCACCACCGCCCGGCAGGAATATAATTTTTAAATGAGCTAGGCATGGTAGCACACACCTTTAATCTCTGTTCTAAGAAGATATAGTCAGACACAACTCTACGAGTTCAAGTCCAGCCTGGTGTTCATAGCTAGCTGCAGGCCAGCCAGGGCTACATAATGAGACCCTGTTTAAAAAATAAAAAATGGAGTTTTAGGACAGCAGGACTGTTACACAGAGAAACTTATCTCAAAAAAAAAAACATGATAATCATAATAAATTAAAATGTTTAGAAGGCTACAGGTAGGTTTTATGTATATGCTTATGACTGTATAAATATCTATAGTATAGTATTAAGTAAAAAAAAGATAAATTTTAAACCATTTATTGCATTAGCTTTTTGTCACCGTAACAAACTACTTGAGAGAATCAACTTAGAGGAGAAAACACCTAAGTGGGTTCAGGGCTCCAGAGGTTTCCTTACACACTGAGGAAGACCATCATGGCAGGGAACACATGACAAAGCTTCCTCCCTCAGGGCGGCCGGGAAGGAAAGGGAGAGGAAAGAATGTGAGACAAGACATATGTTCAGCAGGCATATGGTGCAACATTTAGTCCCAGAGCTTGGAGGAAGAGAGAGCCAGGTCTTTGTGGGTTCAAATCCAGCCTGGTCTACCTAGCAAGTTCCAGGCCAGCCAGGACTGCATAGTACAGAGTGAGACTATGTCTCAAAAACAAACAAACAAAACCCTTTCAAGGGTGTCTCCTCCTCCCGTTACACTATATCTCCCACCACCTTGCTCTCAGGAGTCCATTCAGTCATGAATACCTCAGGAATTAACCTCTCACAATCCAGTCACTTCTTCAAAGCCTTCCCTCTGAACTTTGCTGCACTGGTATCTAAGCCTTTAACACATGGGGACATTTCAGACCCAAACCATCAATATTATATAGCATTGTCACAATTATATGAAAGGAAAGAAGTTTATATGAAACAGGAGGGGGCGCTAGAGAGATGGCTCAGCAGGTAAGAGCACTTGTTGCTCTTGCAGAGGACCTGGGTTCAGTACCCAGCACTCACATGACAGCTCACAACTGTCTGTAACTCCAGTTTCAAGGGATATGAAGCCCTCTTCTGCAAGCACCAGGCAAACACTTGGTGCACAGAGATACATGCAGGCAAAACATGCACACACAGAAAATAAAATTAAATTAAAGATGTATGTACCTGTTTTTTAAAAACATTAAACATCTGGAGCTGGAGAGATGGCTCAGAGGTTAAGAGCACTGACTACTCTTCCGAAGTGCTGAGTTCAATTCCCAGCAGCCACATGGTGGTTCATCACCACCTGTAATGAGATTTGGCGCCCTCTTCTGGATTACAGGCATATATATAGACAGAACACAGTATACATAATAAATTAAAAAAAAAAAAATTTAGTTGGGTGTACTGATACATACTTATAATCCCAGCACTTGGGGAGTAGAGGCAGAGAAATAAAGAGTTCAAGATCAGCTTGGTGAGATGGCTCCGAGGTTAAGAGCACTGGCTGCTCTTCCAGAGGTCTTGAGTTCAATTCCCAGCAACCACATAGTGGCTCACAACCATCTATAATGCGATCTAGTGCTCTCTTCTGCTGTGCAGGCACACATGCAGGCAGAATACCGTATACATAGTTAATAAAATTTTAAAAAAAGACCAGCTTGACAATGTGAGAACCTATCTCAGAAAAGAAACAAACAAACAAAATTCTCTTGGCCAGGCATAGTGGTGCAGGCATGTAACCCTATCCCTCAGGCAGCTGAATCGGAAGGATTCGCTTTGAGGATATCCCATGTTACATGGCATGTACCAGGTGTCTGAGTTTCCTCTCTGCTGCTGTGAAAAATCTCTGTGACCAAAAGCAACTGAAAGGAAGAAAGGGTTTATTTGACTCATACTTCCAGGTCATAGTTCATTGTTGAGAGACGTCAAAGCGAGAACCCAAGAAAGGACCCTGAAGCAAACACCATGGAGGAGTGTTGCCTGATGGCATGCTCCCATGTCCAGACTAAGCTAGATGTTTTTTTAGACAGCCCAGGACTACTTGCCCAGGGAATGGCGCTACCCATAGCGTTTGTGCCCTTCTACATCAACAACCAAAAGACAATGTACAGACAGGTCCATGGACCAACCTGATAAAGACAATTATTCAACTGAGACTTTTTTCATGTAATTCTAGGCTGTGTCAAGTTGATAATTTGTTAGAACTAGGACACTAGGCTAGCCAAAACTGCATAGTAAGACCTTGTCTCAAAAAATAAAATAAACTGTTACAAATTGTGTTAGCCGGATAGTGGTGGCGCACGCCTTTAATCCCAGCACTCAGGAGGCAGAGGCAGGTGGGTCTCTACGAGTTCGAGGCCAGCCTGGTCTACAAGAGCTAGTTCCAGGACAGCTAGGGATACACAGAGAAGCCCTGTCTCAAAAAGCCAGAAAGAAAGAAAGGAAGAGAGAGAGAGAGAGAGAGAGAGAGAGAGAGAGAGAGAGAGAGAGAGAGAGAGAAAGAAAGAAAGAAAGAAAGAAAGAAAGAAAGAAAGAAAGAAAGAGAAAGGAAGAAAGAGAAAGCTGATAATATGCTGGGTAGTGGTGGCGCACACCTTTAATCCCAGCACTTGGGAGGCAGAGGCAGGCAGATCTCTGTGAGTTTGAGGCCAGTTCCAGGACAGGCTCCAAAGCCACAGAGAAACCCTGTCTGGAAAAACCGAAGAAGAAGAAGAAGAAGAAGAAGAAGAAGAAGAAGAAGAAGAAGAGGAGGAGGAGGAGGAGGAGGAGGAGGAGGAGGAGGAGGAGGAGGAGGAGGAGGAGGAGGAGGAGGAGGAGGAGAAAAGGAAGGAAGGAAGGAAGGAAGGAAGGAAGGAAGGAAGGAAGGAAGGAAGGAAGGAAGGAAGGAAGGAAGGAAGGAAGGAACATAACAGTCAGTATCAAAGTCTCACACTTTTTGGCTCCATGACTCTGCATGAACTAAGTCTGCTTTCATTTCCTAATTCCTTTTTGCTTTTCTGCCTCGGCAACTGCCTCAGATGAGGATAACACGTAGCTCAAAAATCATCCTCAGTGCAGCCACAGCTGAAGACCAGACTCCTGTCAACTGATAGTGCCTCTTAGCAAGCAAATCGCCTGAGTGAATCTGAAGCTATGAAAAGTGTTGGCACCTCTGACTTCTTGAATCCTCAGAGGGAGGGAGCAATGTGAAATACGGGAGAAACATATGCACAAAGGTCTTAATTAGGGAGGGAATGCAGCCATAAAAAAGTTATGATTACAAATTGCATGTAAGAGCATGGGGGAAAGGTTATGGCACGGTGCTGAGGAAAGAGAGCGAACATGAAACTGCAGGCATCCTGTAATTATGACCCCCTAAGAAAATGCACGTGACAAAGCCTGGAAGGTACACACTCAGGGGCTTGCTCCTGCTCAGGTGGTGGAACAATGAGGGAGCTTTTCTCCTTTTCTCTGTCCCGAAGTATACTATAATGTGTTAATTTAAAAAAATAATGTGTTTGAGACTGGAGAGATGGCTCACTGATTAAAAGCATTTGTTGCTCTTGCAGAGGACCCACATTAGGTGGCTCACAGCCATCTGTAACACCAGCCTCTGACCCCCACCGGCATCTGCATTCATATGAACAAATACACACACACACACACATACACAGAAAATTAAAAGTAAAGCCAGGCATAGTGGCACTTGCCTTCATGCCCAGCATAGGAGAACCAGAGGCAGGCTGATCTCTGTGAGTTTGGGGCCAGTCTGGTCTACATATCAAGTTTCAAACCAGCCAAAGTCACCTGGTAAGACCATTTCTAAAATAATAATAATCGTTGGACAGTGGTGGCACATGACTTTAATCCCAGCACTTGGGAGGCAGAGGCAGGTGGATCTCTGTAAGTTCAAGACCAGCCTGGTCTACAGAGTGAGTTCCAGGACAGCCAGGATTACACAAAGAAACCCTGTCTCAAAAAAACAATAATAATCATAACAATAATAATAAATCTTTTAAAATGATAACAGGAGCTGAAGAGACGGCTTCGGGTTAAGAGCACTGAATTCGATTCCCAGCATCCATACGGTGACTCCCAACCATCTGTAACTCCAGTTCCAGTGGATCTGATGTCCTCTTCTGAACTCCAGTGGTACCAGGCATGCACATGGCATGCAGACATATATGCAGGCAAAAACCCAAACATATAATAAAATTTTTTATTAAAAATTTTAATTAAATTAATTAAAAAATTAATTAAAAAGTTAATAATGATAATAATATATTCATACATCTTTGAAAAACAGGAAGTCTGGGCTATTCCATGGAGAACGATTCTTCTATTTCCTTTTAGAAAAAAAAATAAAGCCTTTACATATGTCATTATTATCTATTGAGAAGCCACTTTTTACTCCATATTTTATATTCTATATTCTAATTCAATGAGCTCAAATGAATCAGAAACCCTATGACCATTTTGCAAGTAGGAGAAAATGAGGTGACGGCATCAGGAGGGAGACCCAGCTCTTTCCACAGCATCACCATAACCACCCAAAGCAATTTTGTGTCTCACGCACGCCAGAAAGAACGCTAGCATTTTATACACACGCTCTCATGTAATAACCGCACTGTGTCCTCACTGTTCATATAAGGTAGTAGCAGCCAGTGCTAGATACACCAAAGCTGGAAAGCGGCTAAGTGGAGAATCTAAGCCTGGTCCGTCTGTTGGTAGCCATAACCCTGCTGTGATCACCATGATAAGAAAAGCCCAGAACTTTGAGATCCATACATAGAGTACTACCCCCAGTGCAGCCACCACCTAAAGGGGAGTGTCCTACGGGAGGGAGAACACTCGAGGAGGTGGGTTCCCAGGCTGCCCTGAGCTGGTCAGACTGGCTCTGTTGTCATTTCTCTCTCTACCTGAGGCCTCAGGCTGGATGAGGTGGGGCTGTGCACAGACGTTCAAGTGGCCTGGCCTCAGGCCAGCACAGATGTCACGTCCTCTTGCCAGCACTGACAGTACGGTGTCAACCTGCCAAAAATGCTTTAAGAAACCTTAAAGCTCTCCTACGGGTCCTCACGGTGGGAGGGAGAGGGCACACCAGCTCTCCTGAGGTGGAAAATTCCCACATCACCTGGCTTGGCGTGAGAAATTGCTATCTAACCTCTAGGACTGCCTCAAAACCACACCAGAGCCAAGACTGGAGCTTGGTACCAGGACCCAGAGCAAACAGTACAAGCAAGGACTCAAACTCTCTCAGAAGCAGGTCCAGGTCAGTCTCAGGGAGGCCAGAAAACAAGCAAGGCCTAAAGAGAGCCAGAGGGTCTGAGATGTGGGCCCCAGTCTAGGGAACTCTGGGGACAAGGAGGGTTGGGAAGTCTCCTGAATTGTCGGTGTGGTTGGAGATGGACCCACGCCTGTAGGAAACAGTTAGTCACTGTCAGGTACATACATGCTCTGCTATGCAGCAGGGCCACTCTTCCTAACACAGCAGACAAACGCCCACACATGGACCCAGGATGTTCGTGGAAATAAAAACTGCAAACCCAGAGAGAAGCCTCTGTGGTTAAGAGCACAAGTTCTTGCAAAGGGCCCGAGTCTGAATCCCAGCACCCATATCAGATAGCTCACAACTGCCTGTAACTCCAGTTCTGGATGGTGTGATACCCCTCTGTCATGCTCCAATAAACAATAATTAAAATTTAAAAACTAAAGCATTATAAAAAGATTTTTTAAAAAATTAAAAGTGCAAGCAGTCCAAACAGCCATGAGCATGAGAATAAGGCATTTTTTTTTTAAATATTATATTGGATTTGGAGAGATGACTCCCTTGTGAGACACCCAGTCTAGGTGTAGGGAACTGAACTCAAGTCCTCTGTAAGAGATCGTAAGCACCTGTGACCCTGGCTGCTGCAGACACCTGCACTCATGTATACATACCCACAAACAGATACACACAGATACACACCTGCACTCATGTATACATACCCACAAACATATACACACAAATACAACCTGCACTCATGTGTACATACACACACAAATACATACAAATACACACCTGCTCTCATGTGTACATACACACACACAGATACACACAAATACACACAGATACACACCTGCACTCATGTGTACATACACACACAAATACATACAAATACACACCTGCACTCATGTGTACATACACACACAGAGATACACACAAATACACACCTGCACTCATGTATACATACACACACAAATACACATAATTTAAAATTCATACAATGCAATCCTACACAACACTGCAAATCAGCTATAATTACAAGAATGGATCTCATAAACATAATACTGAGTGGGAAAAGTAAACCACAATATAGTATTGACAGTGTAGTTTCATTTAACAGAAATTAAAAAACAAAACCCTCCATACTAGGCAACTTTGACATGTTGGATATGTAGTCTGTGTAGGAAAATTACAGAAAAGTGAATGGTACACGGAGTCAGGATGGTGATCACCGCAAGGGGTGAGGAGAGAGGATGGGATGAGGGAGCACATGGGGTTTCTAGTCTCGGAAACATTAAGTTGTGTGCTGGGTTTCCTGGACACTTTTTAATATTTTTTAAAGCTGGTTCTGTATTATACATACTTGTGTGCATATGTGAAATCTTACTCTTTTTGCTTTTATTTGTTTGTTTGTTTGTTTTTGAGACAGGATCTCTCAATGTAATAGTCCTGGCTGTCCTGGAAATCACTTTGTAGATCAGGCTGGCCCTGAACTCACTGAGATCCACCTGCCTCTGCCTCCCAAGTGCTGGGATTAAAGGCATGCACCACCACTGCCCAGCTCATAGGTTTTTTTGTTTTTTTTTTTTCTTTTTTAAAGAAAACTCGTTGTTTGGGGGCTGTTGCTTGTTACATTAAGGTGGCCCAGCACTGGTAGCCTGCAAGGAATGGCCCAAGAAAAGACTGCAAACACGAGCCCTGGTGAGTCAGTTAGAATGAGTGTGGAGGTCTGAGGATAGCTCATTAGGTAGAACATTTCCCAGTACACACCCAGGTTTGCTTCCTAGCACCACATACACCAGGTATCTCAGTGCATATTAAAAATCACACCAGTTAGGAGGTGGAAGCTGGAAGATCAGTAGTTCAAGGCTGTCCTCAGGCACGTAAGGAGTTCAAAGCCAGGCTAGCCAACCCAAGACCTTGCCTTTAAAGTAAAGAGAGTGTGGAGGAGAAGACACAGACTTGAAGACAGAAAGATCAAGTTCAAACCCTATCTGCCATTGCCAATGGTGGCTTCATGACATGGTAAGTGTGTCAGCTGCCTGCAGTGACAGAACACCAGATGAAACAGCTTCAAGAAGGGACAACCTTATCTGGCTCATGGTTTCAGAGGACTTTAGTTCATCCAGTGGAAAAGGTCAGAGCCCAGGAATTGGGCACCTTACCGTGTGTCTGATCAGCACTGTCCAAGAAGGTCAAGGGCAACAAGAGCAACAGATCACAAACGAGAACATTTCAAGTGACTTTGTGTGGGGGAGGTATCTAGAACGGCCAGGTTCCTGGAGTCAGACTGAGCCTCCCTTACCAGAGGGTGGGGGTCAGGGAAAGGAGGAGTTTGTGATTAACGTGTACAAGAGTTTTAACTTGGGATGATGAAGAAGCTCTGGAGCTGCCTGGTGGCAATGGTCACACAACAACGTAAATGTGGTGAATGGCCCTGCATTGCACTTCCTGGGGTCAAGAGTTCAAGCCCAGACTAGATTATATATATCTCAAAAAACAAGAAGTGGGGCTGGAGAGGTGGCTCAGTGGTTAAGAACACTGGCTGCTCTTGCAGAGGACCCTGGTTTGATTTCCAGCACCCACATGGAAGCTCACAATCATCTGTAACTTGTTCCTGAGGATCCAACGACCTCTTCTGGCTTCCCTGGGTACTGCATGTACATGGTGCATTGTAGTGTGAATTCTATTAGCTCTTAATAAAAACCTGGAGTCAGATATTAATTAGGGAGTGAAAGCTCAGAGATCAGAGAAGCAGCGCAGCCAGCCACGAGACCTTTTACCTCTACCGAATCCTCAGATCAAAAGGGAGATCCCGCCCTAACTGCCTCCTCAGACTGCACTGAGCTCGGGTCTCCTTCCGCCTTATATACCTCTCTCTTCCCAGTCTTGTCACTCCTGTCTCCACCTCTCTAATGCTCCAATTAAAAGCATGGGATCTCAAATGCTGAGATCACCTTTGTATGAGCTTTGTTTCTCTCTTAGACAGATTCAGTCTCGTGTCACCCAGGGTAGGCTTAAATTAACAGAAATTCCTCTGCCTCTGTCTCCTGGAATTATAGGTGTGTGCCACCACTCCCTGACCTCTAGTGGCTTAGCTCTGCACTCTGATCTTCAGGCACAAAAAGGCAGCTATAACTAATATATGAAAAACTATATAATAACTATATATAATATATGCAGGCAATAAATACATCAACAATGTATTTGAAAAATTCAGAGAAAATACTCCATTATCTATCCTATCTTAGTGAGTCCAAAGTATTGTACCTAATTCACTTTCTTTTTTTTTAAAGATTTATTTATTTATTATTTATTCAACATTCTGCCTCCATGTATGCCTGCATGCCAGAAGAGGGTGACAGATCTTATTATAGATGGTTGTGAGCCACCATGTGGTTGCTGGGAATTGAACTCAGGACCTCTGGAAGAGCAGCCAGTGCTCTTATCCTCTGAGTCATCTCTCCAGCCCCCTAATTCACTTTCTATTCTAACTTGTATACCAATTCAAAATTATCTTATTATACCTCTCAACTTTATATACTTTACATTTCTTTAGTGAATTTTGTTTTTGAGTCTGGTAAACAAGGAAAACTGTAACTATCTGATCTTCAACTCCCTCAGAGACCCAAGACAGAAATACTCTTGACTGAATAACCAACCAAGGAAGTAACTTCCAAAATAATGTGATAAATGATAAAAACAGCAGGCTGCCTGAACACTCAAGTTTCCTCTGCAACATTGGGGCATCCATCTTCAGCCTACAGGCCTAGAAAAGGCAACATACTTTTCTATGAAGGAGGATTTTTGAAGGACTGTCCCACCTTGTCTTGGCAAGGTTTGGTAGTCACTCTCTCTTGTGTCCTGCTTGTCCAATTAGGACAGCATACTGTCAGTAATCAAGGCAGAGTGGATTCAATAATCTACCCTTTTATCCTATCATATCTGTATCCCCCTTTTTTCTTTTCAAAACAAGAACCCTGAACCTAATCTCCTTTGTTTAGCTTTTTTCCTGACCATTAATAACAACTTGTAACTAATCCCCCTAAATAATGACAATTATTCATAACCCATTAAAAGACCAAAAACACCCACCCCACCTCTTGGGAATGTAGGTGTTGTGTTCTTAAAGTTGCTTCCTACTGTCTGGGGATGATGGCATCTTTAAGGGATCCTGCAAATTTCTAGTTCTTGATTAGGATATTGAATAAAACATAAGAAAATCTAAACAAGCCATAGATATTCATAAACCATAAGGTATATGGACTGGCCCACCATACTCATCATTATAATAAATGTATCAGATGAATATAGCGCATGAATGACAATAGAAACTCACTGGGTGTGGGGCATATGGTAATTCTGTAGCAGTTTCTCAGACTTTTCTAGGTTTTTCTTCTTTAGTCACTGTTTAAACATAGATAACATTACTGAACCATTTTTAAGTATAGAGGTCAATGATATTAAATACACTCACACTAGCTACTCCATTTTCCTGAAAAGTCTGAACTATGTTAAAATTACATGATCATATATTCCAAAAGAAAGACAAATGGTATGGGAGGAAGACGGGAATGGGGGAGAGGAGGAGGGAGGAAAATGGAAAACAGGGCAACATTGGACAAAACACTGACTAAGCCCTGAGCCTCTGCCTGGAGGACCTTCTTTCTGGATCCTAAGTACCAGAGCTCCCCACCCCACCCACCCAGGGTGGATCTCTCCCACAGACTTACCATGTGTCCTAGTTATTGTTCCTTTCCTTCGAAGAGGCACCATGATCAAGTCAACTTACAAAAGAAAGCTTTTAATTGCAACCTTGCTCACACTTTCTGAGAGTGAAGCCATGACCATCATGGTGGGCAGCAGGCAGGCAGGCATGGCGCTGGAGCAGTAGCTTAGAGCTCTCATCCTGATCCACAATGGAGACAGAGAGAACAAGAGACTGGGTCTGGCAGGGGATTTTGAAGCCTCAAAGCCCACCTTCAGAGACACACCTCCAATAAGGCCACACCTCCCAATTCTTCCCCAAAACAGTTCTACCAACTGGAGGCCAAGAATTCAAATATATAAGCCTACAGAGGGCCATTCTCATTCAAACCACTACACAATGTAAATTCCTTTTCCCAGTCTAGGACTGGTGCTCAGTGAGCATGCAAGAGGATCTGGCTAGAATCATCAGTGCCGCATAAACCATGTATGGTAACACACACACACACACACACCTGTCTGTAATCTCAACACCTGCAAAGTAGAAGTGGGGGGATCAGGAGTCCAGGAGTCCAAAGTTATCCTCAGAAATATAGTAAGTGAGTCCTGAACCAGCTTGAGCTACAGAAGGAAGAGGAGGAGGAAAGAGGAGGATAATAAGGAGAAGATGTAAGAAAGGGGAGGAGAAAATGCCTCTCATCTCCACTTATAGATCCATAAACACTGTGTCTCCCATTTTGTGTAATGTCTCTTTCTCCCCGCACCCCCCCTCCAGACCATTGAGAAATTAATCAATTGTCCCTTTTAAAAAATTTGCTTAAATTTCCTTTTCTTTTGGGAGGGAGGTGTTTGTTACAGTGTACATGGAGATCAGAGGAAAAACTCGCCAGAATTGGTTCTCTCTTTCCCTCAAGTAGGTCCCAAGGACTAAATTCAACTTGTTAGATTTGGTAGCAAGCATCATTACTCCTGAGCCATCTTGCTGGCACCTAATCAATTACCTTTATTTTAAATTTCTTTTTAAAATTTGTTTTATGTGTATGGGTGTTTTTCCTGCATTTATGTTTATGCACCATGTATATTCCTGGTGCCCTTAGAGGCCAGAAGAGGGTGTTGGATCCCTTGGGACTAGAATTGCAGATGGTTGGGAACCACCATGTGGGTGCTGGGAATGGAACTCTGGCCGCCAGGAAGAACAACCAGTGCTCTTAACCACTGAGCTACCTCACCTCTCCTGCCTCGTTTTAAATTTCTTACCTTTGACATTCAACATCTGCCGTATCCTCTAAACCATGGCGTGGCAGGTGGCAGCTCCCTGAGAGAATATAGAAAGGCCACCTGAGCTGGAATTGTTGCCTCACTAAGTCATAACTTTTACTAATGCAAAGAGAGGGAGAAACCTTGGTCTGAAATCACATAATCTTTGAGGTCACCCTACTCCCTGACCCTCAACTTGCCACCAAGCAATATGTTAACACTCAAGGGCTCAGGGCATTGTGTCAGACCGCAGCTCGCTGCAGGCAGGACTGGGATTGGAACAAAGTGTCCTGAGTCCCGGGCCTCTCCTGTAGCATGTTGCTCTCCTACAGAGACAGGCAACAGAGTGATGTTCTGGGAATAACTGGACTGAACGCTACGACCCACTTTCCACTGAAACACCGGGTGAGATGTCCGAACCCTGTGCAGATGACAAAGGAGACGGCAAAAGGACTCAAACAGGTCAAACAAGAATGAAAAGCAGGAACCTGGAGACGATTAGAAGCCAGATTGTCCCTAAGGCAACGTGGGCAATATGCCAACCCAAATGACCTTGAGCTCTGTAGCTGGAGACTCAGAGAGGGGAGGTGGAGACAAACCCCAGCCTGGCCGAGGTGAGAGGCCATCAGAACCCTCCTGTCGCTGGGATATGGTCTCAGTGGTGAGCTAAAAAAAATGCCTGTCCCCAAAAGAGCATGGGAAATGGCCCATGTCCAACTCCAAAAGTTAAGGAAAGAAAAATGTATTACCCTTATGTAGACCACAGTTATCCATTAATTATGTTTAATTTCATACACAAATAGGTTAAAACCCTCAAGCCATTCCAGCAAGGCTTTCAGGAAGAGGGAAGACTATCTAAGGCTGAATGAGGTCAGTGCTCCCAAAAAGCAGCAGCAGAGGCTGACCTCTGACCTCTGTGAGCATATACACTCACAACACACATGCACACATACACGCCCAAGTACACACAAACATATACGCCTACATGCATTATTTAAAAGACTAAAGCTGGGAATGCAGTTCAGTGGTTCAGTGGCAGAGTACTTGCCTAGCAGGCAATGAGGCTCTGTATTAGAGCACCAGTGCACACATGAACACACGTGCACACACATGTGCACACACATACACACACACATACACACATGAGGGAATAGTATTGCAGGGAGCAGAGAGATCCTAACACAGGTTCAGGCTGGCTAATAACAGGAACACAAGAAGGTCTCTGGATATGGCAGGAGAAAGCCAAGGAGAAAGAGAAAACAGAAGGCCAGATGGTACAAGGCCTGGTGTGTGCTAAAACCTTGGACTTTTTCCATAGGTATTCGTCTCTTTGCTCATGATAAAACTCCATGACCAGGACAACTTATAGGAGATTGAATTGATTTTTGACTTATGGTTCCAGCGGGTTCAGAGTCCACGGTAGCAGAGGGGAGGCATGGCAATTACGGTGGCAGGAACCTGACTCTGAGAGCGCGTATCTAGAACCAAGAGCAAGAAAAGAGAAAACAAACCAGAAATAGGTGAAGGTTTTATTCGCTGCTCCCAGTGGCACATTTCTTCCGGAAAGGCTAAACAACCTAAACCTGCTCAAACAGCACCACCAGCTAAGGACCAAGTATTCAAATGATGGAGACCTACACTCTAGAATGGAAGTATTTCAGCGGAGAAACTCTCAGAATATGTGAACAGAAACAGACCAGATAGAGCCATTCCACAGAGCCAGGGGAAGAAAGATGGAGGCTCCAGGAAGGCCGGGAGGTGAAAGGATGAGGTCATATTTTGGGTGTGTTGCATACACAGAGAATCCATTCCTCATGTTGGCTGAATATGAGAAACTACCGTGATGCCAAGGATTTTAGCCGGAGAGACTGGCAGGAAAGAGTTACCGTGGACCGAAATCAGGAACAGGCTTAGAGGAGGGGCACAGAGGCTCGGAACTCAATGGGTCTGAGACATCTGTGAGTCAAAGGATGCATCGAGTTCACAGATGTATGGAACGCAGGGGACTATTCCAGCTGCAGATCCAAGCTCGGGATAGAGTCATGCAGGATAGCGTATGAAGCCACATGGCCAGATGAGATCATCAGAGTGAGTGTGAACAGAGTAGAGAAGCAAGTCCTGAGGACCGAGGCACATCCAACAGTCAGAGGTCAGAGGGCATGGCGGCTGGGATGGGGCAGCCAACTGGGGCCTGAGAATGTGAGGCCCTACAAACCCACCCAAGGTATGTGGGGGAGGGTGTGTAAGTCTCTAACTGCTGGCTGGTCAGTGGGGCAGGACTGAGCCACTAATGAGAGTGGCCTCATGTGGTGAATGAGGCTGTTGGTTACAAAGAGAAAATCACCCTGGGCCAGGCGGTGGTGGTGCATGTCTTTAATCCCAGCACTCCAGAGGCAGAGGCAGGTGGATCTCTGTGAGTTCAAGGCCAGCCTGGTCTACAGAGCGAGTTCCAGGACAGCCAATGTTATACAGAGAAACCTGTCTCAGAAAAAAAAAAAAAAAATTAAAGGAGCCAAGGGCAGAGGTTAGCATACACACATACACACACACGAGAGAGAGAGAGAGAGAGAGAGAGAGAGAGAGAGACTCACCACCCACCAGAGAAGCTAAGATCAAAACTAGCCTGAAATCCTATATATTGGTAAAGACACAGAGTAAATGAAGCTTTCACACACTCCCTGTGGGAGTGGGGATTGGTGTAACCTTTAGGAAACCCTCTGACACGGAAACTAAAGGTAAATGTGCATGATCTGTGGTCCATAACTCCAGTCCTGGGTATGTGTCCCATAGCAAGCTGCGCGTGTGCTCACCAGGGGACATGAACTACAGCTTTCACAGCATCAGCCCGGCCGCAGATCAGATAACAGTCAGAGTGACACATACCCCAGCCATGAAAGCCAGTGAGTCACTGCTAGACACAACCACACAAACGAATCACCTGTCTAATGCTGATGATTACAAAGTCATGGGCTGGGGACTCAATGGTAGAGCACTTGCCTAGCATGCACCAGATCCTAGGTTCAACCCACAATATCACACACCATTTTTTTTTAATATTTATTTATTTATTATGTATACAATGTTCTGTTTGTGTGTATGCCTGCAGGCCAGAAGAGGGCACCAGACCTCATTACAGATGGTTGTGAGCCATCATGTGGTTGCTGGGAATTGAACTCAGGACCTTTGGAAGAGCAGGCAATGCTCTTAACCACTGAGCCATCTCTCCAGCCCCCCACACACCATTTTTAAAAAAAAAAAAAAATAAGACAGGCAGCTGAGTGGTAGTGGTGCACACCTTTAAACTCAACACTCAGAGGCAGGAGAATCTCTGAGTTCAAGGCCAGCCTGGTCTACAGAGCAAGTTCCAAGACAGCCAGGGCTACACAAGAAACCCTGTCTCTGGGGCTAGAGAGATGGCTCAGAGGTTAAGAGCACTGGCTCCTCTTCCAGAGGATCAGGGTTCAAATCCCAGCATCCACATGGCAGCTCACAACTGTCTGTAACTCCAGTCCCAGGGGATCTGACACCCAACGCACATGAAATAAAGTTAAATAAATTATTTTAAAAAAAGAGAAAAAAACCCTCTCTCCAAGAACCAAAAACAAAACTAATAAATAACAGTTAAAAGGAAATGGGTTGCGTAACCCATTTAAAGTTCAAATTCACATAAAACTGCTACACCCAACAACAACAACACCTCACACAGTACACTAAGCTGGGTGTTGTGACACTGACCATAATACTCATACCTCAGAGGCTAAAGCAGATGGATTCAGAATTCAAGGCCAATGTGGTTTACACAGTGAGACTCTATTTCAAAAAAAATAATAATAAGCAAAATGTACACTAAGATTCACAGCAGTGATAAAAGTGGCCATGACTTTGAAAAAGAACGAGGAAGGGTATATGGAAGGATCTGGAGGAAGGAAAGGAAAGGGAAAATGATGTAATCATATTATAATCTCAAAAATAAGGATTTATAGCAATGTTATTCACAATAGTCAAAAGTAGAAAGGGCCCAAGTGTCCGTAAAGGGATAAGAAAATGCTGTACAGCCACACAGTGGAACACTATCTAGCCAGAACAAGGGATGAAGTGCTGAGACATTCTACGACATGGATGGACCTTGAAAATACTAAGCTAGCCAGGCGCACACCTTTAATCCCAGCACTCGGGAGGCAGAGGCAGGTGGATCTCTGCGAGTTTGAGACCAGCCTGGTCTACAAGAGCTAGTTCCAGGATGGGAACCAAAACCACAGAGAAACCCTGTCTCGAAAAACCAAAAAAAAAAAAAAAAAAAAAAAAAAAAAAAGAGCCGGGCGGTGGTGGCGCACACCTTTAATCCCAGCACTTGGGAGGCAGAGGCAGGTGGATCTCTGTGAGTTCGAGACCAGCCTGGTCTACAAGAGCTAGTTCCAGGACAGGCTCCAAAACCACAGAGAAACCCTGTCTCGAAAAACTTAAAAAAAAAAAAAAAAAGAAAGAAAAGAAAAGAAAATACTAAGCTGAAAGAAAGAAGTCAGACACAAAAGGCCCTGCATTAAATATGGTTCCATTTATATGAAACCTTCAGAGCAGACAAGTCCACAGAGCTCAAAAGCAAAGTCGTGGCTGCTACAGGCTGAGGAAACAGGGCTGAAGAGAGACTGCCTGCTAATGGGTAGGCTTCTCCTTCTGAAGTGACGCCAGCATGCTGAGGTTAGGAGCGGACTGGTTTGCCCAACACCACGAATGTGCCAGGCGTCACTGAGTTCTACATTTTAAAATGGTTGAGATGGATTTTATGCTACATGTATTTTATAAAAAGATTAAATAGACCTATGGCATAATAAATCAGACCTGTAGTTACCTGGGGTAAAGAAAGGGGTGCAGAATCCTGGGGTGCTGGTGGTTGTGATGTGGACAGGTTCACTTTATAAAGAGTTACTGAGAAGAAAAGACAGAAAGAACAGCTGATTCCTGTTTGTCTTATTTTCAGACAGTCTCCCAGCTTAGACTTGAACTCACAACAATCTACCTGCCTCAGCTTTCCAAATGCTGGGATTATACTCGTGAGCTACCCACACACTTTTAGGTTCTTATTTATGTGTCTCCCTGCATGTATACCACATGTGTGGAGATGCCTGCAGGAACCAGAAAAAAGTGTCAGGTCACCAGGAGCTGGAACTACAGGCGGCCTTGAGTTCCCAGTGCGGGAGCTGCGAACTGAACAAGGGTCCTCCGAAAGAGGAGTATGCATTCTTAACCACTGAGCCATCTCTCCAGCCCCCTGAGTACAAACAATCTTTAAGGAGGTTTTCTTTTGCTGGGAGAGAGGGCAGTAGTTACAGAGAAACATGGAATTGAGGGAAAGCTGTTTAAAATGGGAGATAAAATAGTATTTTTAATTATTTATTTATGTGCCCCGGTCAAACAACAACTTGTAAAAAATGGCTCTCAAGCCAGGCGTGGTGGTAATCGGAAGGCAGAGGCAGGTGGATTTCTGTGAGTTTGAGGCCAGCCTGGTCTACAAAATGAGTTCCAGAACAGCCAGGACTATACAGAGAAAGCCTTTCTTGAAAAACCAAAATAGTATTAATAATAATAAAAATAGTACATAATATAAAGAAATGGCTCTCTCCCTCTACCATACGGGTCCCGGGGCTCACACAAGGTCATCGAGCTTGACTACACATGCTTTAAGATGATGTGTCATCTCAATGACCCTATGATAGCATTTTTATACACCAAGGATAATGTAATAGAGGAGGGGCAAAGCAGGGAAAACAAGAATCAGTACTTGAACTAAGGAGAAGAACCAGCTCTCCCATGGGAGCAAGAACCTGAGTCTTGCCGGTGCCTGTTCTGGGGAGTGGAGAACAGTGGTTAGTCTTCAGAAGTATCTGGAACTTATTACCAGGTTTCTTGTCCCCCAGTTTATTGATGCATGGTCTTAGACTCCAAAAACAGGGACATTTGATCAGGGTCGAACATCTGGAGGCAGAAGCAGAACCATGTCTCTCCGGTTCCAGCTGGACCACACCGATTGTCCCTGAGCTTCAAGCTCATCTCTGCCTCTAAAACTGCACTTTCTCTTATTTGCCCTCACACAGCTTCTTGGATTTTTAGAAGTGGTTCTCTGAGCTCATAAGGATCCTGGGATCCAGTGAGCAGGTTTGTTCTGCCCTGTGACCTTGTCAACATCCTGATCACACGGAGGACTTTCTAGGCTAGAGGAGTCTCACTGAAGAGGCTGTCTCCATGGTAAAAGCCCTTCATTACTCTGCTATCTGGCCCTCTTCCAATGCTATTACATCTTTCTTGGAATGCAAAGGCCTTAACAAAAGACTCCACACTGGCTTCCATTTTGAAAAGCCCTTCGCAAGGACAAGAGTCCATTTGTATTCCAGATGATGGTCAGCCAAGCTATGGTTTGCCCGAGGGTGCAGAGAGTGTCATCAGGAGAAACTGGTTGAGAATCCCAATTGTCATCATCCCTCCAGCGTACCTGCCCTGGGCAGTGCTCTAGACAGGCACAGGGTGTCAATCAAGACACACTCAGAAGGGGAAAGGGGATTGTGTCAGACTGGCTGCAAGCCATCAGGAAGATGTCCAGAACACTGTCATTTGCTTAACGGGGGCTCGATGACGTCACACAGTAGCGCTTCTCCTTCTGCCTCACCATGTGCCAGGGCTGTGGTGGGACGGATGGTGGTCCCTAAAACTATGTCTACTGCCTAAACTCCAAAACCTGTGTAACTTTATTTTGGAAAAAGGGTTTTTCTTCATCCATAATTAAGGATTTTGAGAGCATCCTGGATTACTCTAGTGGGCCCTAAACCCAACAGCAAGGATCCTTATAATCCAAACACAGGGGAAAGTCCTGTGACCACACACCCGAAGCAGTGAGGAATGAGCAGGTGCAAGCAGAGGAATGCTGGTGGCCCTCAGAAGCCGGAGCACACTGGGCCCAAACTCTCCATGAAGCCTCTGGCAAGCACATAGCACTGCTGGTTCCAATTCCCTGCTGTGCCTTCCAGAACTGAGTGTCTTAAGAGCAATTAGCTTTTAGGTAATTTGTTTGGGCAAGTCTAGGCAAAGAACAGAAAGACCACAAAATATGGTTCTGAGAGTTAACTTAGTGCCAGAACCCTGTGCACTGTCCCTGTGTCCAAAAGCACACTTGGCTTTCCCCAGTGCCCCGGGGCTCTACGGAAAAGGTAACATTATCAAGAGAAGGGAATGTGAGGGAGGCACCCAGAGGGTCTGTTCAGGTGCCGTGTGCAGGAAATATACCATCCCTGAGTGTCTGCTGAGAGAAAAGAGGACATGTGGGTGGCCCCGAGACATGACCTTCATAGGGTCCAATACAGGATCTCACATCCTGGGAAGCCGCTGTATTCTGAGAGCGCTCTTGGGAAGTGCCGCCTTTCCGTGCACCTGGCGCCCCAGCCTGACTTCCTCCACAGGCAGCCTGTCCCCACTCCTTCCATCCCTACCTTCTAGAAACAGTTTCCACCTGGCCAGCACACCTCCTCCTTCTGTAACTCTCACTGAGGTCACTGACCCCAGACCCAGCCTCCTCCCACTACCCTCCAGCAGGAACTAGAAGAATCTTCCAAAAGCAAGAACCCGCCCGTACCACATTCCTGCTAAAGTCCTTCGGGCCGTCAGCTTCACCCCTCACTATGTACCCCAGTCCTCTCCAGTTCGCACTCAGGAAACTGTACACGCACAGCTCCCTTTGCCTGGACAATGCCCCTAACCACCTCGCCTGACTAAGTCCTTGGAGGGGCTCCATGACCTCCCAACGCCCTCCTAGCTCCCCTTTTCTTTCCCCACGTACTCTGAGATCACTCCAACAGCTCTCCATGGCTCCTGTGGGTGCCATCACCCTATTTGAATCCCTTTAACACAGGAGTGTGGCCGTCCACATTCATCCCGAGTCTACAGTCCCGAGAACACAGCAGACGTCCAAAGGTAACTGATGAACTTAGGAGGTAGAGACAGAAGAATAAAAACTTCAGCAGCCAAAAGCAAGCTCAAGGCCAGCCCAGGCTACTGAGATTCTGTTTCAAAAAGCAGCAGCCAAACTTAATATCAAACCCACACCAGACTCCCTTGCTTTGACTGAAATAAAATTCATCGAAGATTTTTTTTTTTTGCCAAATCTAAATATTTCCCACTTAAGAAAAATAAGCACACGAGCCTCAAACTCAGAATCAGACATGAGTTATACCCTATGTTTGTGACCTTGGCCAGTTAGCTGTTTTACCACCCAAGTTTCTCTTTCTATAAAGTGGGAATCATAAACACTACTTCCAGCCAGGCAGTGGCACTCAGTGGCACGGGCAGGCAAATCTCTGTAAGTTCGAGTCCAGCCTGGTCTACAGAGTTAGTTCTAGGACAGCCAAGGCTACATACAGAAACCCTGTCTCGAAAAACAAAACAACAAAACACTACTTCCTGGACTAGGAAGATAGCTCAGTTGGTAGAGGGTTTGTTTGGCATGCACAAAGCCTTGGGTTTCATCCCTATTAATAGCATGTCATAGTAAGGTTTCTATTGAGGCTGAGTATTGACCAGAGTTAGTTAACAAGAAATGCGCCAATTAATAATGTCATCTTGAACCAGATTCTGGAGACTGCAGAGTCAATGTGCTTTTACTGCCACCTGCTGGATGAGAAGAATAAAGCCACAGGTGGCCGCTGGGAGAGATTCAAAGGCCTGCCTGCAGTTGCCAAACATATGGCTCTTACTTTTATCTGCCATGTTCGTGCAACAGCTAATGAAAAGTTGTCAGGGCAGATTGCTTCGAAAATCAAAACTACCTCATCAGGAAAAGAGTAAAGAAAGGAAAACGTCACGACATTCAGAGAATGAGAGACTGCTTCCTGGGTCAGCTTCTCTCTGACGTGAAGGGAAAGACCTGTGAGACAGCCCTGCAAGGCAGAGGGAAATACCTCCTTCAAGACCTGCGGCCAGATTTGGCCCCAAAGGTCACCATCAAGTACAAATCCTGTCCTCCTGTCCAATATATAAAGCAGGATCTAGTCTGTCCAGAACCAGCTCAATAGGAATTGCTGGAAGCTGGGAGGTCATTCTTCCCAAAGGTCTTGGCTTTGCAGCCAGACTTGCTAAGTCAACAACGTAAAAGCCAGCTCTGCCTCTTGCCTTTCCGCTACACCCTGCAACCCGGCGGTTCTTCTTGGCTTGTCACACTTACACACATTAGTGCACACTGAGCACACCTCCAAAACCATCACGCTGTAATTTGAATGGACTCTAGAATGGGGAGGGAAAATCCAGATGGACTCTGACCAGGATCTTCTGTTTTCTTTTTTTTTTCTTTTTTTTTTTTTTTTTTTGGTTTTTCGAGACAGGGTTTCTCTGTGGTTTTGGAGCCTGTCCTGGAACTAGCTCTGTAGACTAGGCTGGTCTCGAACTCACAGAGATCGGCCTGCCTCTGCCTCCCAAGTGCTGGGATTAAAGGCATGCGCCACCGCCGCCCGGCAGGATCTTCTGTTTTCTTTCTCCCTATTCCAACCCATCCTGTAAAAGCTGGGGCTAAGAATGCAAACTCGGGAAAACCAAGGGCAGTGCAGGTCCAAGATATTTACTTAGCCAATGAGTTTGCTTCTGTCTCCCAGGGAGGCAGGCTCAGATTTCTTCCTGCAGGCTTAGCCGAGTCCAGCCAGTTACTTCTCAGAAGGGACAACGTTCTCGGGAAAGGCCCTGGCTGGCCCAGGCACACAGGCAGGCAGCTTGGGAAAACACCACCCTGCAGAGACTGCCAGACGTTCCTGGTGACAAGACTGCCGTTCTAAACTCAGTTAGAAATCGAAGGAAGGCACACACTCCCCAGATTTCTCAACATCAAGAAAGCCATAAATCAAAATCAAAGGTTATTAAAGTATAAAAATGGGCCATCGAGATCGCTCACAGGCAGAGCACTTACACACAGGCCTGATGACCCGAGTTTAACATATGGATCCCATAAGGTGACAGGATAATGTACTCCTGAGAATTGTCCTCTGACCTCCATACATGTGCCATAGGCAGACGCAGACACAGACAGACACACACACACACACGTTAAAGATAGTGCTTGAAAGAAATGACAAAATAAAACTTTCTCAGGGCTACACAGATGGTTTAGCAATTAAAAGCCCCTGCTGTTCTTGCAAAGGGCTCAGGTTTGGGTCTCAGCATACACACAGTGGCTCATATCCATCTGTAACTTCAGTTCCACAGGATCTGACACCTTCTTCTAGCCTCAAAGGCACCAAGCACACATGTGCACATGCATACACACAGGCAAAACACACATTTTTATTAAACTACCTCTTGTAGATCAGGCTGGCCTTGAACTCACAGAGATCTGCCTGGGGTTAAAAGTGTGCACCACCACTGCCCAGCCTGACAAACATATTTTGTAAAAAATATGATTTAAAATGTTTTTAAAAATTTAAAAACAGTAAAAGTTTCTTATGCAGGTTTGGTGGCAGTCCCCAAGTCCCAGAACTCAGGAGGATCTCAGGTTTGAGGATAGGCAGATTCTATTCTGTCCAAAACAAGGATTTTTTTCCATTTGTCCCTAATAGCCCTCTGCTCCTCACTGGCCAGTTAGCTTTTGCCCTTCTCTGTTTCCTCCTTCTCTGTCCCTTCTTCACTTCTTCCCAGCCTGGTTCACACTTGTGACAGGAGCTGGGCAGCCACCACTGCCCTAGCCAACAGAAACAGTGGCAAAGGCACAGCTGGGATGATCACAGGAACTCCCCCGCCTCACCCCACAGCACCATTGCACAACAGCGCTCAGTCACACACCAGCAATGCCCTTTAGTCTCCTCTTCCTTGGCCTGCCTTCTAAGACAGCTCCTCCTCCGCAGAGTTCCTTCTCAGTTTGGCTTGAGTGGTGCCTACACTCACCTGGTTCTCCCCCTCTGCTACCACAGCCTGCCCTTGTGACCAGATCCTTCCACACACCCACAACTCTTCACTCCTCAGGAAACAATCTTGACGTCTGAAAATACTGAGATGTCTACTAAAAACTCAGAAATGGGGGCTGGAGAGATGGCTCAGAGGTTAAGAGCACTGACTGCTCTTCCAGAGGTCCTGAGTTCAATTCCCAGCAACCACAAGGTGGCTCACAACCATCTGTAATGAGATCTGGTGCCCTCTTCTGGCCTGCAAGTATACTTGCAAGCAGAACACTGTATATGTAATAAATAAATAAATCTTAAAAAAAAAAAAACTCAGAAATGTCTGTTTCCACCTCCAGCCCCTACTCCCCCAGCCCCTACTCCCTCCCTCCACCCCCCTCAGTCTCAGACACTTAGAATCACTGCCTGTTGACTGTTTAACTAGATAACAACAGCTAGAGAGATGAGGGGAACTGCTAACTTCCAGTATTTGAAAGAATACTAGGACCACAGGCTGAGCTGGGCCAATGCACCTCAATAAAAAGAGACTTTTCTAATAAACAGCAGCAGCCGGCCGTGATGGTTCCCTCTATGGCAGTAAAAGACCTGTGATTGAAGCAGGGAGCAGACAGCCTGGACCAAACTGAACAACACGCATGCTCAAACTGCGCGCGCGCGCACACACACACACACACACACACACACACAGAGAGACAGAGATTCTCTCTTGGCCACAATCCTCCCAGGGTATTTGGTAAACAATTTAAATATTCCGCTAACTGCTGTGATCCTCAGGCTTCAGATCTGAAACCTTTTCTAAGGCAGGTAAGAAACAAGCTCTTGGCTTTTTCTGATGGACCACAGACCTGCCAAGGTGTGTCCCACCCAAAGTCCCTCTGCCAGGCTTCCCAATAGTGCAGCCAATGAGGCCACAGACTGTACATATGGATCTCGGTTCGCAGCTTACCACACAAGCCTGGAGAAGTCTGACTCTCAGTTTTAAAATGAGGTAATTAGCCCCTGCCCACTGGGCGTACTAAATAAGCTTCTATTTCTCCCTTACTAAAAACAAGCTGGATATGGTGGTGCATGCCTTTGATCCCAGAAGCTCAGGAGATTGAGGTTGGTGGATCTCTGTGAGTCTGAGGTCAGCCTGGTCTACATAGTGAGCTACAGGGCTATGCAGACCCCATCCCCAAAACAAACAACAACAAAATAGTGGCTTCATATAATTATAAGAATTGAAAGATTAAGTAGAAAATAAAAACTCATGTCAATTAAGGATTATATAATTGCTGCCTTAATTAATTTGCCTTTTAGTTTCTCAGCCAACAGAAAGTCCTAGAAAACTAAGTAAATGTTCCATTTTCTCGTTAGTAGAAATAACTAGTAATCATCCACAGACTCACCAGTGTCTGCTGGAGTCCAGCCCCTGCTCAACAATGCCAAAGGTATTTTTCCTCTCAGAGTAGTCTTAGTTCTCTGGTACATCAGTCCTTAAAGCATGATTCATGTTGGGTGCCTTTAATACCAGCACTCAGGAAGCAGAGATAGGTGGATCTTGGTGAGTCCAAGGTCAGCCTCATCTAGATAGTGAGTTCAAGAACAACCACAACTACATAGTAAGACCCCATTTTTAAAAAATAAGTCCCAGAGGTAAAACTATGAAATCTTGGATCACAAAACAGACCAAAGAAGCCAGGCTATGGTGGTGCACGTCTTTAATCCCAGCTCTCAAGAGGCAGAGACAGGTGGATCTCTATGAGTTCGAGGCCAGCCTGGTCTACAGAGCAAGTTCCAGGACAGGCTCCAAAGCAGAGAAATCCTGTCTCAAAAAAAAAAAAACTACTACAACAAAAAAGAAAAACAGACCCAAGAGAGCATCCAGCATTTTGAGCAGCAGGCAAGGGCCTCACTACCTGGAAGCCAAGTACTTCTGAGTGACAGAATCATTGCACAAACCAGTGAAACAGTGACAAGAGAAGCTGCCTGCTTTAGCTCAGTCCCCAAGAAATGCCCCTCATTCTCCTCCTATGCAAAAGCCCAGAGGCTGATCGACCTTCGGTTCCCCCATAGCCTTCACTAGCTATGGGCACCAAGGACCCTAGCAGTATGGCTAAAAGCAGAAATACATCAACTCAGGGGACCTGTTGGACCAGGACCCCTGTAGATGCGATGCTGGGGGGGGTTTTGCCATCAAGGTTTAGAAAGGAGCCCAGAAACATGCAAGCCTAGGCCAACGGCATAGTTACCAAGCAACCCTAGATGGATGTCCCAATGATAGAAAGGAAGAACGACCACCACAGACCCATATCTCGATTCCTGTGATGTTACTAAGCTCACACCCACTCACTTCTAGCAGGCCTTCTATACCAGGGACTCTGAATATATGGCTTCTTGCTTCCTACTTTTTTACCTTAATGTATATAATTGTATTTACATATCCTTGTGTGTTCATGTACAGGTATGTATCATATGTATTTAGGTACCCGCAGAGGCCAGAAGAGGGTGTCATCAGATTGCCCAGAACTAGAGTTACAGGAAGCTGTAACCTGCCTGATATAGATACTGGAAACCAAACTGGAAGAGGAGTAAGTGCTCTTAACTTCGAGGCCATTTCTCCAGCCCATAGTTGGTCTATTTCAGAAAATCCCTGGGAGACAGAGGCAGGGACAATCTCTAAATTTGAGGACAGCGTGGTCTACATAGTGAGTACCAGGACAGCCAAGACTACACAAACTCTGGGGAAAAAAAAATAAAATAAATAAAAACTAGAAGGAGAAGAAAACTGAAGCTGGGCAGTGGTAGTGCAACGCCTTTAATCCCAGCACTGCGGAGGCAGAGGCAGGCGGATCTCTAAGGTCCAGGACAACTTAGTCTAAAGAGTGAGTTCCAGGACAGCCAGGGCTACACAAGTGAGAAACCTTGTCTCAGAGAGAGAGAGAGAGAGGGAGAGAGAGAGAGAGGGAGAGAGAGAGAGAGAGAGAGAGAGAGAGAATGAGAGAGAGAGAGAGAGAGGAGGGAGGGAGGGAGGGAGGGGAGGGAGAGGGAGGGAGGGAGGGAGGGAGGGAGGGAGGGAGGGAGAGAGGGGAGGGAGGGAGGGAGGGAGGGAGGGAGGGAGGGAGGGAGAGAGAGAGAGAGAGAGAGAGAGAGAGAGAGAGAGAGAGAGAGAGAGAGGAAGAGAGAGAGAGAGAGACTCCTTAAGCTGTGCTAGAAGTAGAGCCATAAGTAAGTCTTGAGCATCGTTGGGTTCTCTGTAGGCTTTACAGCAGGCAGGAAAAACAACCAGGGTGAGGGAAGAATTAAACTTGGATCTGCCTGTTTTTGGTAACTGGTGCAGGGCCAAGACTTCTTGGAGTCTGACATTAGCTCGTGTATTTTTGCCATATTTAAGCATAGCACAATTTTGGGGGAAAGTTTTAAATAACAATTCACTCAATTCATGAGTGCAACACAGCTGAAGATGTGTTTACTTTGAAGCTCTTTACAAAGTGCATATGGCTTTGTCCATAAGATATGTTCTTGTTGACTTAGAAGCCATGCTCAAGATAAGATTCTAGGGAGAATGACTGAGGTAAACACAATGCCTGGCCCTGAGATAGCATAGGCTGTCGTAAAATATAAATGACATCTCTCAAAATGCGAGTTTTATGGCCTAGAAGGCTTTAGGGGAAAAGGGTCTGAGAAAAGTAAAACCTAACTGCTGAGAGGTGTGGCAGAGCCTGACTCATCAGACAGCAGAGATCACCCATTCCCAGCATTCCAGAAGGAACAGGTCAACCGTCTCCTCCTCTGAAGGACGCCTGTGTGTTTAATTCTCCTGAGCTCTCAAGCGCTGTGTGCACAAGCGCTGCTTGCCCTCTATGGTTCCCGTGAAGCTTGCTTGTGTGTGGAAGGAGCAAAACACTCAGTGCGGCTGGTAAGATGGTTCAGCAAAGGCTCCTGCCACCATGCCTGCCGACAAGTTCTGTCCCTGGGTTCTATATGGTGAAAGGAGATAATCAGCTCCAATTATTTGTCCTTGTACCCCCACACTCTTGGGCACAGATGCATGCACACAATACATGAACAAATTAAATGTAAAAAGTTACCTGTCAGCCAACACTGGAGAGAAGGCTCAGAACTTAGAAGCACACACTGCTCTTGCAAAGAACCGAACCCAGATCATCAGGCTTGGTAGCAAGCACCTTACCCCCTGAGCCATCTCACCAGCCCACTTCTTGTCCCTTGGTACCTCTTGGCCCAATGCTCCTGGAGTAACACTTGTATTTTAGGCTACTAGATAAACATTAGTCTTACACGTTTTTTTTTTCTTTTTATTTTATTTTATTTTTTTTTGTAATCAAATGTTTTTTTTTGTTTGTTTTTTTTATCACTTTTTTTATTTATTTATTAAAGATTTCTGCCTTCTCCCTGCCACCACCTCCCATTTCCCTCCCCCTCCCCCAACAAGTTCCCCTCCCTCATCATCTCTAAGAGTAATCCGGGTTCCCTGCCCTGTGGGAAGTCCAAGGACCACCCACCTCCATCCAGGTCTAGTACAGGTGAGCATCCAAACTGCCTAGGCTCCCACAAAGCCAGTACATGCAGTAGGAAATGGTTTAACTCCAACTTAGTTGAAAATGGATGCTAACTTTGTTGTTATTGTGAGTTGTTTTAAATGGCACTGGAGACTGAAACCAGGGCCTCGAGCATGGTAGGCCAGCACTTTGCCCCTGAACCCCTGGGTTTAAAGAAAATGGTAATAGCTAGACTATAGTGTGAAGTCATGTAGGATGACTTGTTTCCTTGTCTGGAGCAAGGCCTGACCTGGAACATTTTTGGTGTGGGGAAGGGAGGGTTAGAATTTTTCTATAGTGAAAGCATTCCATGGAACTGCATCATCTTTATGCATTGCATTTCTTACCAAGGAAAGGCAGCCAAGAACTGACTTCTAAGCAGCGCATGGTGGCATATGCCTGGAATCCCGGGGAAGAGGAGGCAGAAGCAGGAGTTTAAGGTTATCCTCAGCTACAGAGGGAACTTGAAGCAAATATGGGTTGCATGAGACTATGCTTAAAAGAAGAAACGAAGGAAGAAATTGGCTTTTTACTTCTCCTCACCAGGTATACATCTATTTTCTTGAATACTCTCTGCTGGCTTTCATTTCAGACTGTGTTCTCTCTGCAGAAGGCACTACTTCCTTCTCCTTGACAAGATTGAAATTGCCTAGGATACAAACCATGGAGTTGCCTGTGAGGTCACCCCAAGTGTTCAATGAAGGAAGAAAGGTTAGACCACCCTAGGAGCTAGGGGCCCAGGCAAGATGGCTCAGTTGGCCAAGGTGTCTGTCGCCACGCCTGAGGAGCCGAGTTCAATAGCTGAGACCCACCTGGTAGGAGAGAAGCGACTTCCCTGAGGTGTCCTCTGACTGCCACACACGTTCTACAGCATGAGTGTGCACACACAGTTTAAGGAGAAAGCAAGTGAGCGCACGACTATGCATCGTTCTCTGCCTCCTGACTAGAGGCACAATGTGGCTAGCCGCCTCACCTGTCTTACACGCCACTCCCATCTCAATGGCCTGGACACCAAAAGTCTGTGCCAAACAAAATATTCTTCCACCTTTAAGTTGTCTTTTGTCAGATGTTTTGACAGAGCAAGAAGAAAAATAACTAATACACCCAAAGTCTAAAATTTCAAGAAAAAATAATTGTTCTTCTGCTGTCTCCCTACAACTTTCTAAATTAAGAAAACAAAACCAAACTTTAAACAGTCAAAATATGGCGGTGGCAGTGGTGCACACCTTTAATCCCAGCATTCGGGAGGCAGAGGCAGGCGGATCTCTGGGAGTTCGAGGCCAACCTGATCTACAGAGCAAGTTCCAGGATAGGCTCCAAAATCACAGAGAAACCCTGTCTCAAAAAATAAAAACAACAAAAAAAGACATATTATATATAATCAATAGGAGATAGGGGTATTAACTAGATCTAGAAGTTAGCCTAGACTATATAGCAAGACCCTATCTGTAAATAAATAAGATCAGCACACACACACATAAAGAAAAAGCTCAGAAACAGAGGCAAAACATCTCTTGCTTGAGTAGAGAACGTGTTCTTCTGACAGCTCCCAGCTACCCCATTCCCCATCGCTCTCCACGGACAGCCTTCCTTTCCTAAATGAGGGCCTTTCCCATGAGTGTGATCCCATCATTACGGATGCTCTGGACTCCACTGGCTAAGAAACTAATGAAGGAAGGTCTTAAAACTGATAAACCACAGGTCTGCTCAGGCCCTTATTAAACTCTGGGCCGACTTCCCAAGAGAGCAGCCAAACAGCCTACAGCACTCTTGGGTTATCCAAGCATTTACAAAAAATATTTGGCTGATGCTTTTAGAAATACGATTGGTCATCTCCAACAAGAGGCTTTGTCTTGAACAAGACCAAAGTCCTGGAATCCACATGGGGAGTCTCATGCAGGTGACGATTCAGGGCCATCTACATGCCAGTGGCCAAAGGGTCTCTAGCAGATGAGACACGCTTGAATTTTGTTCTGCAGCTCTTCTCTTCAACCTCAAAGAGAATGTTAAAAGTGGGTGCAGAGGAAAGGGGGAGTTAGGAGGTCAGAGGTGCAGGGAGAAGAACAGGGCCTGTCCAGTCACAACAGGCAGCCCCCACAATTCTCCTGCCTTCTGGGAAGTTGGAATGTACACTGTTAAAAAGTCTCACAATACTGGAAGAAAGCCTGGAGAAAGACAATGGATTTCCAAGCAGAATGCTTTCGTGGTGCCAGGGACCAGGGTGGGAAAGGGCTCGGCCTAAAAAGGCATGGTGTGATGACTGTAGCAGTCACAACAGCTCTAAGCGGCGAGACGATCAAAGCACAGGGTCTGGAGGCAGACTGGCTGGGTTCAAATCCGCCCTGTTGATTACTAAACATGGGTCTGAGCAGTGACCAGTTAGATAATTCCTCAGTAACTTAGTAGTATAGGACCCAGAGACTCCACTTCTAAATGCACGCCCCTAAGGAACTGCAGACAGCATTAGACAAAACAAGGACGCTTGTAGCAGCCCAGTCACCAGCAGGAAGACACATTCCAGACGCCTGTCCATTGATGGATGAGGAGCAACAAAATGTGGTACATCCAATGCTGGAAGTATTCATCCACAGAGAGGAATGAAGGGCTGACACACCCCGCAACATGAATGACCCTCAAAACTATGCTGAGATGAGAGAAGCCAGGCACGGGAGACCATATATTACACGATTCCTTTTATAGTCAACTCACATTTTCCTACCCAGAATAGGTCAATGGATAGAGACAGAAAGATGAATGACAGCAGGCTCAGGAGCGGGGAAATGGAGTAATGACTGGCATGCAGAATCTGCTTCTGGAGCACTGGAACGTTCTGGAACCAGATGGTCATGATGTCACTTTCACCGTGACAGATGCTTCTGAAGTATACACCCCAAAAAGTTAAGTGACAGATTTACATTACTCATCTTTTCCAACAATTGAAAACTGTCTTTAGCTTGCTCTGTGCCTCAGTTTCCTCATCTGTAAAATGGACATAGGGGTTGTTAGAGAGTATGTTTTTAAAAAGGGGGCGGGGGGAAGAAAGAAGTCCCCTGGCAATGAGTACCCAGCAAGGGTAAGCCATGTGCTTCAGTCTCAACTGACAGCATGCATGAGAGCTTTCTCAAGGTCGGAAATACTTTCAAGTCCATCTGGTGAACAGTGCCACGTGTGTCCTCCCAGCACATGAAATGTGGCCAGGATTTCTCACTTTATAGTTAACAAACTCCAGGGTTGGTGACTACCGACTATTGAACTGGACAATACAGTTCTAGATCCTCCTGCTCCATCCTCAGAACAACCCTAAGAGGCAGTTATTATCAGCCCCATATTAGAGATAAAATGTAAAATGGCCCTCACAGGCTCCTGCATGAACACTTGGTCCCCAGTGGGTGGCACTATTTGGGAAGTTGTGGTGCCTTCGGATCGGAGATACAGGTGGTGGAGGTTGGTCAGAGGAATAGCACCCATGGGGCAATGCACGACCGCCTGGAACAGCCCAGTTCCTGGAGCTCTAATGCCCCTGTGGTCTGAGGGCATCAGGCATGCACACAGTACGCATACACACACATAGGCAGGCACTCACAGGTACTTATAAACGTTTGGAACTTTCAACAGCTCTGCACGACCACACGAGCATCCCTGTCACTTATACATATGCACGCCCATCTACTTGCTAACCCTATTTGTCTGCCTCCAGCCCCCTCTGGGACCCAAATTCCAAGGCCATTGCCCGGTACTTTCTCTTCTCCAGTTTCAGGAGGCCACCACCCTTTCACCACGGAGAAGAGTACATGCTGTCCTGTTCTGTCTGCCCTGACAAAATAGTCTCACCCAACTCTGCAACCCAAAGTGACTTCCTTTACCAATCTATCTTCATAGTCTTTACTGTGTGCCACCTTGGATCACCAGCCCAATTACTGTGCATACGCACAGAGCCAGGTCCAGCCTAAGCATAGTCCTACTGCTAAGGAGCTCACTGCTAAAGCAGGGCCCAACACTGAACAAGGGCAGCTGAGGACTGTAATGACTGTCTTGGATGAACCAGAGGCTGACTGGCACAACATGAAAATATGTTTCCAGAAACCCTGAATTAAAAGGGGCCTTTGGGTTTCTTTAACTATAAAACAATGCCCAAATGTCTTTAAATATAAAAGAACACACATAAGCGACCTGGTGTTCAGGGTGAGCTGAGCATCCCACCAACATGGAGCCATCTTTAAATGAGCCCTATCTCCTGTTGCCCTTAGCTGGCCCTCATCCAGGCTCCCCAGCTGCTGTCCCCAGCTCTGCCATCAGCTTCAACTCTTATTTACCAAGACACAGAGGATCCTCCAGCCTTGTTCGCCTTTCGAGGGCCAACTACAGCCATGGGCTTCCCTGCCCCGCAGCCTCTTCACAGGCTATCACTGTCTCCGCTTGCCAGCCTACAGGTTCCCCCATCCACAGGACCTGCCCACACCTTCCTACCCCAGGCTGCAGGCGCCGGTGGCAGAGCTTACTTCTGAGCTGGAGGAAGCTTCCCACAAAATCCATAGCAGCTGGCCTGGGGTAGTCACGTGGTCTCTAGCACCTGACCACAGTTGCCTGAGATTCCAAACCCCACTGCCAGTGTTCCACACCTGGAAAGCCGCTTAGCCACAAGACACCCAGGCTCTGGCTGCCGGATAAAGAATCTACTGCAAATGTCTGTCCTCATCAGTGACTGCTCTGGGTGAAGGGGACAGGATTGCTGTCAGGAAGAAAGCTGGGCATCGTGTGCCGACAGGACAAGCACTCCCCACGGCCCAGTGCTGGCTCAGAAACGACTTCTGGGGACTGATTCTGGCTGCAACTACCTGTGTAGAGCTTATGGCTGGACGGCTAGCTGCTTCTAAAAAGGCAAGACTAATTCCTACCCAATAACTGCTGTGAGCTTCAGCTTCAAAACTTGAATTCCTATCACAGTAGATCGGCCCGAGTCTGCCTGATGGAATAAAAATGCCTCTGAAGTTCCAGCCAAGTTCCACCCAATATCTCACAGGTTTTTCTTTACTTCTAGGATGCAATTCATCTATATTCATCCACAAATGAGTTCTCAGCAACCAGGCCTCCCACCCTGAGTTAAGAATGGTCTTTAGGGTTAACCCACTCAACACCAAAATAGTTGATCAAAAATTACATCGTGTGTACCCAGTATAAAAAAATGACACCCTAATGTTCTGTCCTGAGACGGACTCTGACCAGAGCCTGGTCACTTTCCTTGTTACCTCAAAGCAAATAAGGTGGCACCTGGGACAGGCAGTGCTTACAGGGAAGAAACCCAAATGCAGACAGCCTCCACTGATGCATTCCCTTCTGAAGACTCTGGAAGTCCCACCCTGAAATTATATAAGCAACACAAAGTGCTGGGGGAGACTTCAGGAGTTGCCTGCGAGTTGGGGAGATTCAGCTTGTGGGCCTTTCAATCAACCATGCTCTCTGATTCACTGGGCCACACTTGGTAAGGTCTATTGGAAGTGCTGGTGTGTGATGAAGAGGCAGTGTTCACATGTCCCCAGGAGAAATCGGACAGTTGTCTACTTCCCCACCCCACCCCACCTCTGGTACTCTAGCTTTGCTCACCAAGAAACTTTCTCAGTCTTTTGAACATTAGTGAGTCTTTTCAACTTTATTTACCCCAAAGGATGTGTTAAATAACACAAGGCATTACGGGAAGAAAACAGGGTAAAGCAGACATATAATATTCAATGTTAGTTTCCCCTCTGTGTAGACGTTCCTACAAAGAAGGGTATGTGGCCAATCAATGTGTGTTCTGTTGTGCTTCTCCACAACTAAATCTGACTGCTGCCACTGTACTCCCTATCAGAATCTCTTGCAAAAGGGAAAACAAAAGGTCTATTATCTGTACTGTCCAACATGGGTAACCATGTGGCGTCTATTTAAGCACTTAAGATATAACTAGAGCGGCCCCTCATAGCAGCATAGACCTTCAATCATGTGGGGAGACAGAGGCAGTTGGATTTCTGTGAGTTTGAGGCCAGCCTGGTCCCACTGAGTCCCAGGCCAGTCAGAATTACAGTGAGACCCCATATCCAAAAAGGAAGAAAAAAGAAAAAAGAAAAAAGAAAAAAAAAGATAAGAAAAAGGTAACCAGTGTGAATAGATAGCTAGATGCATATTCATAATGTGCATAATCAGACGAGGTGCCCCACCCTTGTGCCCTTGCCCCTAAAATAGACTACCACCAACCTCTTTGTTCCCTATCCTACAGGCACCATGTACCTCTTCCTAAAATAAGAATATCACTTAGAAAGCTGCGCTTCCCAGGTCCAATTTCCAGCACCTCACCTCTGACGCCTTCTTCTGGCCTCCAAAGACATCAAGCATGCAAATGATATACAGACATAAAGGTAGGCAAAACACCATACATATAAAATAAAAATTTTTAAACGCAAATGACAGGAGCCGGAGAGATGGCTCAGCGGTTAAGAATACTGACTAGTCTTCCAGAGCACCCGGGTTCAATTCCCAGCACTCACATGACAGCTAACAACTCTCTGTAACTCCAAGATCTGATACCCTCATACAGACATACAAGCAGGCAAACCACCAACGTACATAAAATAAACAAATTTTGAAAAAAAAAAAAAAAACAAATGACAAGCAAACCTCAGTACAAAGGCTCAAAATAAAAACTACTATGTACTCTAACCCACATAAGAATTCAATATATACTTTGTATATGATTGTATAATGAACCAAACAGAGAACAATCTGACTTGTTTCCTAGTGCTACAGAAGTTGTCAACTACTTTAGAGACCTGAGTTGTCCTTGGCAAGTAGAGAGAATATAAAGTCTTTAATGCTGAGGGTGTAGATAACAGCGTTTACCTCTCACGTGTGAGGCCCTGGGCTGATCTCAGTACTGGGGGTGGGGAGGGCATCACATAAAAATTCTTCTGGGCATCAAAAACACCAAACAAAAGGAAGAGGAAACAAACTTATTTGTAAGAAATGAAAGACAAGGGGGCTGGAGAGATGGCTCAGAGGTTAAGAGCACTGGCTGCTCTTCCAGAGGTCCTGAGTTCAATTCCCAGCAACCACATGGTGGCTCACAACCATCTGTAATGAGATCTGGCGCCCTCTTCTGGCGTGCGGGCATACATGGAGGCAGAATGTTGTATACATAATAAATAAATAAATCTTTAACAAAAAAAAAAAGAAATGAAAGACAAACAAAAGACTAACACTCTCAATTTCTTTTTAAAACATAAATTAGTAAGAAGTAGTTTAAGCAATAATGCATCATTTTCATGTACTAAGTGGAGAATTATAAATGATAAAAATGAAATATGTAATACCAGTGAAGACAAGGGTATTGCCTCCTTCATATGCGGCAGGAAAGAGGAAACTGGTAAAACATCAGTATTCTATCTTTTACCTAGATCCAGCAACTTCGCTGTCAAATAAGTACCCTAAGGAAGCACCCAGGGATGCGACCAAAGATTGACAAGAACCATCACCAACAGCATTTATAATGAAAACAAATATTAAATGGCAAGGTCTAGACATGGGATTAATAAAGTAAGACAATGGAATGCTATGAATTCATTAAATGTTTTTTAAGTTCATTTAATAGCATGAGAAATAATGTAATATTTATTAAGGCTTAATATTAAGTATCTTGTTCTGAATACTTTCCCAGTGATATCAAAACACTAAATTAAAGCCAGATCTAGTGATTCAGGCCTGTAATCTCAGCTACTTGAGAGGCAGAGGCAGGAGGATTGAAAGTTCAAGGCCAGTAAGAACTTAGACCAGCTCAAAACAGAAAATTAAAAAAGAAGGCTGAGGAGCTGTCTCAATGGGAAAGCACTTGCCTCAGATGCATAAAGATTTAGGTTCTATCCCCAGGATCAAAATAAGTGAAAGGATTTATTTCAAGCAATTTCCTTCCCTGCTCCCCAAATGCCATCCTTTGTTCCAAGCCACCCCACCATCCCTCCATCTCCCCCACGGGGGCACTGGGGCAATTCTCCACTCCCCAGCCTGCCCTTTTGTTTTGGGGCCTCCTCCTGGCCTGTCAATCCTTGGGGTAAATCATTTTCTGCATTACTTTAATCTTCTTAAAGGACAACTCCCCCACACCCAGCACCACCTCCTCTGTTCCTCACCCACGTCTCCCTTCTTTCCTGCAGGTGAAGGAAGGCCCATATTTCTTGAATGTACAAATATGTACAATGTATACATACAAATCCAATCTTGATACAGGAAATCAAGTCACTTAGATTCAACCTCATTGGATTACAGATGGCTTTCTTCTCTGCACTGCCCTAGTCCCTCCTGTCTCCCGGGTATGCAGGCTCTCACAATAAGGAGAGAGCACACAAAGCTATACTTTCTTGTGCATTTGAACTGGCTCCATCATACCTAGTCTGGATTAGAGCAGTGTGTGCTTGTCCTGGAACAAGAAATGAAACTCAAGCATATGATCTCCATGTATTTTAGATTTAACAGGCAGTGGCAGTTCTCTTTTCTGGAACCAAAGAGTAATGCCAAATTAAAGTATGTTACAAAATCAACCAGCTACCCTGTCTGCCATGTCTCAACAATTCATACACTGACTCATATTACAAACCACCCCAGGGGCTTGCAATACAATTTCACCGAGTTGGTAGTACTCTTCGCTAGTGGCCGGCCTGATGCATGGCATGTTTAGCTACAAACAACTCCGCTGACTGTCCCTGTAACATTTTCATGGCTCGCCAATAGATCTGTCCACAGTTCTCAGGTCTACCGAAGGGGTGGTTCAATTCTTCTTTGATGTAATCCATCCAAAGATCTTTAAAGAAAACAAAAAAATTAATGTAAACCTAATTAGAAAGCTGGGAAGGCTTTATTAGGCAAATTCAATTATTTAATACTAAGCCAATTACAAAGTTCTAAAAAACTTCCACACATAAAATTAAGTGAACTTAAGTGAAATTTTAAAATATATTGTGAATAAAACGAGGTGCCATGTAATACTGATACAAATAAGCACTGTGTAATGTTTAAATAAAGTTACGACTATCATTTTCTGAAACATTCATCATTTCTTCACAGCAAAACTTTCAAACCCCTTTCTACTTTTTTGTTGTTTGTTTTGTTTTGGTTTGGTTTGGTTTTAGTTTTTGGTTTTTGAAGACAGGGTTTCTCTGTGCAGTCCTAGCCATCGGGAACTCACTCTGCAGACCAGATTGGCCTCAAACTCACAGAGATCTGCCTACCTCTGTCTCCCAAGAGCTGGCATACTTCTCGGAGCTCTCTGTGGACCTGCCTCTGCCTTTCAAGTGCTGGGATTAAAGGGGATCACAACCACCACCCAGCACTGCTAGGTTTCCTTTCTACTCTTTAAAAGAGATGGTACACACTGTTGTTATCTAGTCAGCCCCGACTGTGCCACAGCAGACTAGCCTTAATGTAACTGACCAAACACCGACTGACCCATCTTTATAAATACTGTTTTAGCTAGTCTGATTTAGTTTTGATTTTTTTAAAATATTTATTTATTATGTATACAATATTCTGTCTACATGTATGGGCACCAGACCTCATTACAGATGGTTGTAAGCCACCATGTAGTTGCTGGGAATTGAACTCAGGACCTTTGGAAGAGCAGGCAATGCTCTTAACCACTGAGCCATCTCTCCAGCCCCTAGTTTTGATTTTTTAAGACAGGGTCTCATTCTATAGTACAAGCTAGCCTAGAACTCACTACATAGCCTAGACTGGTCTCAAACTCCTGGGAATACCCCTGCCTCCACCTCTGCAGCAATAAGATTATACTCATGAACCACTACATCCCAACAGACATAATTTTATTTTCAAGTTATTTATTTTATATTGTGTGTGTGTGTACACACCTGCATGTCATGGCACACACAAAGTCAGAAGACAACTTGTGGAAATCAGTCCTTTTGTTCTACCATGTGGGCTCAAGAGATCAAATTCACATCTTTATGCTTGAAAACAAGTACTTTTAGCCACTGAGCCACCTCACCAGCCCACATAAATTTTTCTTTTTATAGGACCCAAACCAAGGTAGATCTTTAATCCCAGTACTCAAGAAGTAGAGGCAGGCAGATCTTTTGTGAGTTTAAGACCATTCTGGTCTACAAAGTGATTTCCAGGACAGCCAAGGCTACACAGAGAAACCCTGTCTAGAAAAATAAAAAAAGAGAGACCCAAAAAAAGCAAATCTTTGCCTTATCCAGAGTCCTTAAGAGAACTAGTGGACACGAGGGCTTGCAAACTTAAAAGATAAGGAAGATCCTATGCTGCAGAGTAGACAGGAGTACTGCCAGAGTCTGAGGCTAGTCTAGGTTATGTACTGAGTTCTAAGGAAGCCTAGACAACGCAGTGAGACCCTGTCTCAAAAACCACAAGAGATGGACAGTGCAAACCAGAAACACTATTCTACCCAGGTAACAGCTCAGAGAGTGCAGGAGCAGCGCTCACACCCGTAACTGAAGTTTACTTACCAGAATCAGTAGAGCCGAACTCTCTCAGTGCCCTCTCATAATATTCCCGCAGGTTTGCCATCTTGCAGGGGTCCTGTAACAACAACCAGATCTGCCTTCATCCATTTAATCATAAACTCACTTTGCCTCTATTTTAAGCAACTATTATCTGTTAGGTGTTTGAAGGAGAAGTATCAAACCAGCCTAGTTCTCAACTTATCCAAAAAAGTATGAAAAAACCAGGATGCTGGGATGGCTCAGCAGCCAAGGACACCTGCCACCAAACCTGACAGCCTTAGCTCAATCCCCAGCACCTACATGGCAGAAGCTGAGACTCAACTCCCAAAAGTTGACCTCTGACTGTCACACTCACACTGCAGCACACAAAAAATAAATAAGATCAAGAAAAGAAAAAACACATTTACCAGAATGAACTGAATGTCGACCAGGAAAGCACTTAGCTGGCTGACACAGGGAAAGTCTAATTACGTTGTCAGGGTGGAACTGTGAGGTGTCACAGGAGTAACACTTGAAACCCCTGAGGGGCTGAGTGGAATTTAAGTGAACAAAGAAACAGACAGTTCTGTAGCCTATGCTAGGATTTCTTCCTTTTGAGAATTTGTGCTCTAAGTTACGACCACCTTAAAACCTTTTTTTTCTGGTGGGGGGGGGGACAAGATTTCATCATGCATAATGCAGCTCAGGTTGGCAGAGTTCACAGTGTTTGGTCAGCCACTGACACCCCTATATCCAAAGAGTCTGGAATGTTTGCGTGGAACTTTCTATCCAAGGCCCCTCCCCTGGTTGTTGCCACAGTCCACTCCACATCCAAGAAAGCCCGCCAAATGGTGACCCCTCCCCAGAGAGGCTTGAGACCACTCCCACAGGGTATTTAAAAACTGTCCCCCAGAGAACAAACACGTGGTCTTCTGGTCTTCCTTTCCCTTCTCTGTATTTTCCTGGTCTTTCCTCTCTTAGGACTGGAAGGCCACCCGGGAGCGCTGGTACCCATTAAACCTGAGCTTTTTCTAATTTGGTTTGATTTGGTCTGGTTTGGATTACTGTGTCAGCAGAGGTTTGTTGGGCAGCAAAAACCTTTCACAGAGCAATCCTCCTAGGTGCTGGGATTAAAGGCATGAGTCGCCATACCTAGCTCTAAAACTCCTATCACAATAACACATAAATAAGAGTACATGATCATCAAGCTCCTTAAGGCCTACTTCTTCCCTTGGAAAGCACCTCAGCACTGTTACAGGTCACAAAGTGTGGCCTATGTCAGAACACAGTCCAGGAACGGAGTCAGTTGAGGAGAAAGAATTCTTGTTAGACTATTACAAGAAAACAAGACAGAATCTTGTGACCTCAGTTTCTTCAAAAACACAGAATCATTCTTAGAATGTGTTTTCAGGCTCCTTCCAGGTGCAGCAGATAGGAATAACTTTACTTCAGATTACCCGTTATTGCTTGCTGTTGTTATTCAATTATCCTTTATATGCCCTCTATGGAAAGCATATTTTTGCCAGTGGCTTGTCCTTGTGATTATACATAGTCTGAACTCATGAGAACTTTACACATGTAACCTGTCTTAACGCTGAGTATAAATTGTCTAAGGCTCCAAATAAAGTTGGCTGTTGCATGAGACTTTAGTCCACCTCATTTATTGGCTCCATTCTCCTAGGCCCTCCCACCTCTTGAGTGATGACAGGCTATGACCTAACAGAATAGTGGGCACTGCTTTTGTAGCTCTGGTTGTCATTGAACTCTGTGTAACTAAGGATGACATCTGGAACTCCTGGTCCTCCTGCCTCCACCTCCTAAGTGTTGAGACAACAGGTGCTCATCACCACACCCAGCCTATGTGGAGCTGGAAATCAAAGCCAGGGCTCTGCGAGCTAGGAAAGAAAGCACCCTACCACGGCACCTCGAGCTCCACTTTGTGAAGGCGCAAGTCATAAACAATCCCACACCAGTTTGGAATTATGATTAATAGGGTGGTATTTATTTAAAGGGGAATAAACTTACAGATCACCGTCCCAGACAACAGCCCTCTGCGCACGCAATTAGGAAGAAGTCTAGGAAGTCTAGTGGCTGGAACTGGAGCAGGAAGTAAAAAGAGAGAGGGGAGGGAAGTAGCCGCTTTTTTAAAAGGGAAAGATACCACGCCCCAATGGGCTGGTATCTCGGCGGCTATTGGCTGGAGGTGCGGAAGGACCTCCCGCAACACCTCCCCCTTTTATTTAAGTAAGAGAGTTCTAAACCTACTATGAAATTATATCTCTCTCTCTTTTTCTGACCACATGAGTCTTTAATTTACCAAGCAATATCAGTAGGATGAAAGCCGTGGCTTTGACAGCTGGATCCAGCCATTCCTTAGCTTTCCAGCCCCATGGAGGAGATACCAGCTGTAGCCATGTTTATCACCACAACTCTGTGGCGTTTCAAGGTCTTTGCCAACAAGCAAACTGCAGCATTACGTCCACAGACAACAATCAAGTCCTCTCTCTGTAGTCAGCCCTCCTGCCTCAAACAGTCAGAGTTTGCCCTGGCAGGATGGACCAGAATGCCAGCATTTTAAAACAGCACAACTTTTTTTTTTTTTTTTTTGCTACGGCCGAAAACAAACAAGCATTCAGTCAGCTTTTATCAATACCATTTAAGTGTTTCGTGGCAGGACCTCTTAATGAGCTGCAGGGTTTTGCAGCTGAAGCTGAGTCAGGAAGCCTCTCTTAGATGAGAGCGCGTGCTTGCCTCTAGCAGGCAGAGCAGACCCGAGAAATTGTTGCTACCAAGAAAACATGCTTTACTCTATTCTTTCCCAAGCTTTCTCAGGCTTTCTGTAGATTCAGTGCCCAATGTCTGGGCGCCATCTGAAGGCGCAAGTCATAAACAATCCCACACCAGTTTGGAATTGTGATTAATAGGGTGGTATTTATTTAAAGGGGAATAAACTTACAGATCACCGTCCCAGACAACAGCGCACGCAATTAGGAAGAAGTCTAGTGGCTGGAACCGGAGCAGGAAGTAAAAAGAGAGAGGGGAGGGAAGTAGCCGCTTTTTTTAAAGGGAAAGATACCACGCCCCAATGGGCTGGTATCTCGGCGGCTATTGGCTGGAGGTGCGGAAGGACCTCCCGCAACAACTTTGAGTGCATTTTCACAGTAGATTAACATCATCTAAAGTCTTTTTGTTGTTATTATTTTGTGGTTTTGTGTGTGTGTGTGTGTGTTTTGATTGTTTTTGGTTTTTCAAAACAGGGTTTCTCTGTGTGCCCTACCTGTCCTGAAACCCACTCTGTAGCACTCTGTAGACCAGATGGCCTCAAACTCAGAGATCTGCCTGTCTGCCTCCTGGTTACCACCATCAGCTAAACTGAAGTCTTTTGTATGGGGCCAGAGAGATCTACTCAGCAGTTAAGAGCACTTGCTGCTCTTGCAAAAGACCTTAGCTCTTTCCTAGCCTAATACCTGGCGAAAGGTATTTTTATCGAAGCTGGTCCCCGGCAATTGCACTATACATATTCTTTCCTATCCAGTATCCCATTGAGCCTTACATGTCTCATACACATTTAGCAGGCATAGGGCCTTCTTATACAGATGAGGCTAAAACATACAATTAAGTGACTTGACCACAGCATAACTATGACATTAATTATCCAGAGATTGGTTATTAAATATTATGTTGAACTGTCTCATCATGTAAGACTATACTATACTTCAGCACAATAGTTACCTGACTTAAGCAACAATAGTCAAAACCATGAAAACAAGAGCTCTTGGGGCTGGGTAGTTGTGGACACACACCTTTTTTTTGTTGTTGTTTTTGTTTTTGTTTTTCAAGACAGGGTTTCTCTGTAGCTTTGGTGCCTGTCCTAGAATTAGCTCTTGTAGACCAGGCTGGCCTCGAACTCCCAGAGATTCACCTACCTCTGCCTCCCAAGTGCTGGGATTAAAGGCGTGCGCCACCACCGCCCGGCTTGGCACACACACCTTTAATCCCAGCACTCGGGAGGCAGAGGCAGGTGGATCTCCATAAGTTTGAGGCCAGCCTGGTCTTCAAGAGCTAGTTCCAGGACAGGCTTTAAAACTACAGGGAAACCTTGTCTCAAAACAAAAACAAAAACCAAAAACAAAAAAACAGCTCGACCTTACTAGTAATTTTTCAAATTTCAAATAAAAATAAATCCCTCCCATGTGAAATATAACAAAATCAAAGAAATTTTAAAAAAAGCTGAATACTTGGAGAAGCTATGAGGAAATAGGTATACTCATCTATTAGCCATCTCTATAAACAACTATAATTCTTTTGGAAGACTATGTATTAGCAAAGTAACTGTAATTCTTTTGGAAGACCTACATGTTAACATATATGGTGGCACATATCTGAGTTTTTAAGAATTTTTTTTTATGGATTTCTCTTTTTTTTTTTTTTTTTTTTTTTTTTTTTTTTTTTTTTTTTTTTGTCTGCATGGAAGCCAGAAGAGGGTGTTTGAGCCCTTGGAACTGAAGTTACAGACAGTTATTAGGAGTCCTGTTATAAAGCCCTGGCTGGCCTAGAACTCACTACATAGAGCAGGCTGACCTCAAACTCTCAGAGGTCCTGAGTGCTGGGACTAAAGACAAACACTACACTATCACCCTGAGTGTGTAACCGATTTTCACCCTCCTCATAAGTCATAGTTAAAACCACCGGGAACAGTAATTAAGCGCTCATCTACAGCCCAAGACAGGAGAACAGCGCACCTTGGAGGCAAGCAGCGGCTGCAGCTCACCCAACCTAGCAGGGAAGCTTCCTGGGCATCTGGGCTTCCTGCTCTCCAGACACACACCTTCTCATCTCGGCGTGATTACCATTCTTAGCAGTTCTATGGACAGAGGCTGAGCCAGGGGACCAGGAGCTCACACTCCACTCTAATTAAGGTTTAAACAAAAGATGCTGCCCTGAGTAATAACCACAGAGCCTCATTTCCAGGCAGGAAGTGCTCAGGATACTCACCTGCTCCTTTTCAAACTGTATCATTTTCCTGAAAAAATCAACTGAAAACGGGCGGCTCTCCTGCAGACTAAAAAGGAGTAGGTAAATGTTAGTTCCCACAATGACAGAAGGCCTTTTACAGTTTATAAGCATAAATACATAACAAGGCTTTGCTTCCACAACAGCTTTAACAAAAACTCAGCACCAATCTCAGGCACAACTGGACCTGACGAAGTCACTCCCATGCCTCAACTTCGAGCGACTGACCCCTTACCACCCTTAAACAGTTTCCCACACACATTTTCTGTGCTGTTGTTGTTCGTTTGTTTTGTTTTTATAACATGTTTCTCTATGTTGCCCTGTTTGGTCAGTCTCTATGCACTAACTAGGTTCAGATGATCTCCGAACTTAGTCTCCTGGGATTACAGGCATGTTCTACCGCATGAGGCCCCACACATCTGCTTAAAATAACTGCTGCTTGCCGGGCGGTGGTGGCGCACGCCTTTAATCCCAGCACTTGGGAGGCAGAGGCAGGCGGATCTTTGTGAGTTCGAGACCAGCCTGGTCTACAAGAGCTAGTTCCAGGACAGGCTCCAAAACCACAGAGAAACCCTGTCTCAAAAAACCAAAAAAAAAAAAAAAAAAAAAAATAACTGCTGCTATGGAAAAGCTTTACTGCAGAGGAAAGGAGACAATCTAACGCTTAGCAATGGTATTCAAAACTAGAATTATAGCCGGGCGATGGTGGCGCACGCTTTTAATCCCAGCACTCGGGAGGCAGAGGCAGGCGGATCTCTGTGAGTTCGAGACCCGCCTGGTCTACAGAGCAAGTTCCAGGACAGGCTCCAAAGCCACAGAGAAACCCTGTCTCAAAAAACCAAAAAAACAAAAAACAAAAAACAAACAAACAAAAAACTGGAATTATAGTGTGTATCAACCATATAAGACACAATCACTAAGATGATGTAATAGGCTAGAGATTCAGCTCCGTATTCAACCCCTAAGTGCAAGGCCCTGGCTCAATCCCTACTGCTTTAAAAAGAAATGATCTGCGACAGAGCTGTTTGCACTAGTGACACAGTTACAGTCAATGAGCTAAATGTCATTTCCTCTGCGTGTATGAATTGTTTTAACTATACAAAAACAGAAAAAGGAAGTAAGTTTTGAAAGTCTCTCTGATAGCACTTCAGACACTATTGTAATCCACATAGTCTGGGTGTGAAGGACTGAGTGTGGGCAAGAGCACTCGCAAGTACCTTTTAAACACTGTTCTGGCCTTTTTGTAGCCACCACTTCGATAAGCCCAATCCAGGTATTTCTCCTTCAGAGTTATTGAACTGGCACCTGTGACAGCTGAAATAGCTCTCTACATTTAAAAGAAAAGAAACAAAAACAAGCTCTGTAAAAGAACTTAGTGATATCAAAACATATTACTAAGACACACCACAAGGCACTAAGTAGAGGCTCGAGCTATGACCACAAGGAACAGAAGAGGGGGCTTGTACCTTAAAGATTGCGTCAGTGTCCTCCTGGCTTTTAGCACTTTCACTCCACTCGGCCCAAGAAATCCACAAGGGCAGACAAGCCTACTCACAAAAACAACAACAACAAAAATTGTTAGATTTGACTTTCCCAGCACTGTGCTCTGAACACTCATCACTGTAAGGACAGGATCACTGCAGCCTCCTAGCCAAATCATCCAGAGGAACATTTCGATAATTGAGTTCAATTCTGATGGGAATCCTGGCTATAGTCTTCAGGAGCAATCGCCTTTCAGTTAAACAAGCAAATAAAAAGCCACACACAGTCAGCCCCACAGCTACCCAGGTCATGAGAACTGATCTAGGCTGCCCTGCTTGACTGTCACTGTGTGGAGCCAGGTAGACAGCAGAAAGCAGTAATGTACTTTGTTCCCCAAAGTTAGTTTAGAACATTAACGTTTAGATTTTTGTGATTTCAAGTCGAGTTTATGAACAGATGTGGATGCAAGTGAAAATATTCTATTAGTATTTCTCATTTGTAAACCATTTAAGCAGAATAAGAAATCTTACATGATTTAGTAAACTTATAAATAAAGGATTAGAAATAGAAGTAACTTCTCTTTAATTCTCAAACTGTTTAATTTAATAACAATTTAATATTAAAACATTTAATAACAAGTATTAATAATAAATATTAAAATACTTAATAACAATTATTCTAGGATTTGCTCTCTTTAGACAAACTCATTTTACTAATGAGCTTTCATAAAATCTTAAAAGGTTTCTGAAAAGACGGTTGGAGGGCTGGAGAGATGGCTCAGAGGTTAAGAGCACTGGTTCTTCTTCCAGAGATCCCGAGTTCAATTCCCAACAACCACACGGTGGCTCACAACCATCTGTAATGAGATCTGGTGCCCTCTTCTGGCCTGCAGGCATCATGCAAACAGAACACTATTTTTTTTTTTTAAAAAGAGGGCTGGAGATACTCAGTTCATAGAGGGTTTTTTAGCCTGCACAAAGCCCTGGGTTCAATCCCCAGCACTACATAAAGCAGACATGGTGAAGTGTGCCTATAAATCCCAGCACACAGGAGGTGGAAGCAGAAAAATCAAAGTTCAAGGTTCTCCTTAGGCCAGTCTGGGCTACATGAGACCCTGTCTTTTAAAAATGAAAAATAAAACAAACAAACAAAAACCAGTTTTCCAAAAAGAGTTGGACTGGGAGTTGGTTCTGTGGTCAAGAACATTTGTTGCGAAGGACCTGGGTTCCAGTCCCAGCAGCAACATGGAGACTCAACACCTCCTTGGCACCAGACACACACATGGGACACAGACATACATGCAGGTAAAGCACGCATACATATTAATTAATTAATTAATTAATCAATTAATTACACAATTCACAGACCTGGGGTTTGAGGTGTGCAAAGGCTTCTTCAAAATGCATAGCTACATCGGGGCTCTTTGACCCAATGAGCACCTGTAGCTTCATCTGCCACATTGTTGCAGAGTCCTTGAACAAGTCAGTCCCAGCTTCTGCCACCTGCAAAGCTTCTTTAAAGAGGTCCTGGCGCAGCAACAAGTCAACCTGAGAAAGACAAAGCACATGTAAAGTGCCACTTGAAAGCAAATGACATATATAAAGGCGTATAAAGACTATTTATGACAATAATCTCAACAGCCTTCTCATTACACCTTTTCCCACAGCTGATAAAGGGCATCTGGAAGTCCCCCTTCCTACCCATAGGAAAACCAGAAAATCAGAGAGGCAGGCTGAGGAGAGAGATGGCTCAGCAGGGAAAGAAGGCTGCCGGGCAACCCAGTCAGCTGAGTTCTCTCTCAGGATCCCACACTGAAACGAAGAATCACTTCCCAAAAATACCTCTCCTCACACACATGTCATGACAGATACATACACAAAGTCATAGTATTTCCTTTCAGCAGAGAAGGGATAAAAAGCAAAGTCTAAGTAATTTAAGCTAGAACCCACACCCACTAGAGCATACATACTAAAGATAAAATAACATCTGTAGACTCAGAAGAAAATAGATGTATTCATTCAATGTACTTTACTGGTATAACTTTTCCAAACATAATTTGACACTATATAACAAAAACCATGGGAGGCTAGAGAAGTTAAAGTTCAGGGATTAAGAGCTCTAGCTGGGGCTGGAGAGATGGCTCAGAGATTAAGAGCATTGACTGCTCTTCCAGAGGTCCTCAGTTCAATTCCCAGCAACCACATGGTGGCTCACAATCATTTATAACAAGATCTGCTGGGCAGTGGTGGCACACGCCTTTAATCCCAGAAATGGCAGAGGCAGGTAGATCTCTGTGAGCTCGAGGCCACCTGGTCTACAGAGCGAGTTCCAGGACAGCCAAGCTGTTTCAGAGAAACCCTGTCTTGGGAGAAAAAAAAAGTGTTTGTGAGTGTACACATGTGTGGGGTTTTTTTTGTTTTTTTTTTTTGTTGTTGTTTTTTGAGACAGGGTTTCTCTGTGGTTTTGGAGCCTGTCCTGGAACTAGCTCTTGTAGACCAGGCTGGTCTCGAACTCACAGAGATCCGCCTGTCTCTTCCTCCCGAGTGCTGGGATTAAAGGCGTGTGCCACCACCACCCGGCCACATGTGTGTTTTGATATGTGTGTGTGTGTGTGTGTGTGTGTGTGTGTGTGTGCACAAGCATATGCACATGAAAGCCAGAGGTTGTTTTCCACAGTCACTATCTTTTTTTTTTTCCCATGAGTGCGGTCATGCAGATGGAGGTCCAAAGCTGATGTTAGCTTCAGCCATAGCTCTCCACCTTATTCACTAAGGCAGGGTCTCTCAACTAAACCCAGAGTTTACCACAGAGCTAATCTAACTTAGCCAGGTTACTCTGAGCATTGTCTCTCCCTTCAGCACACTAGAATTCCAGGCATTTACATTGATACTGGGGATCCACACCCTGGTCCTGACACTGTACAGCAAGCCCTTACCAGCTGAGCCATCTCCCAGCCCTCCACTTTATGTTTTAGGATAGTGTTTCTCACTGAACCTGGAGCTCATCTACTCAGCTCAACAATCCCAGCACTGGGATTAGTGTCAATACTGGAAAAATGAAAGAGTAAGAGAAAGCAAAAGGAAGGAGGAGGGATGAGAAGGAGGGAGGGAAGGTGAAAGGGAGGGAACCCAGGAAGGGTGGGAAACAGAAGGGAAAGAAAGAAATAGGGAAGGGAGAAAAGAGAAAAGGGCTGGAGAGAAGGCCCTGCAGTTAAGAACACTGGTTATTCTTCCAGAGGACTGGAGTTCAATTCTCAACACCCACATGTCATAAACAACCATCCGTTCCATGAGATCCAAAACCCTCTTTCACCCTCCACATATATGGTAGACATACATATATGCAGGCTAAACACTCATGTGTATAAAACAAAAAAATAAATCCTTTGCTGAATGATGGTGGCACACACCTTTAATCCCAGCACTCAAGAGGCAAAGGCAAGCAGATCTCTGAGTTCGAGGCCAGTCTGGTCTACAGAATGAGTTCTAAGACAGCCAGAGCTGCTACACAGAGAAACTTGGTCTCAACAAAACAAAAACAAGCTGGCAAGTGGTGGCACAGGCCTTTAAAGCACTCAGGAAGCAGAGGCAAGTGAATCTCTGTGAGTTCAAGGACAGTGCCTTGAACAGGACAGGCTCCAAAGCTACACAGAGAAACCCTGTATCAAAGAAACAAAAATCCTTAAAAAAAAAAGGGGGGGGGGGGAACGTGGAAGAGAAGAGACACAGAAGGGAGGAAAAGAGAAGAGAGGTGACGGGAATGCCAAGTAGGCTTACTCTGATTTTTTTTTTTTTAAATATTTATTTGTTATGTATACAATATTCTGGCTGTGTGTATGACTGCAGGTCAGAAGAGGGCACCAGACCTCATTACAGATGGTTGTGAGCCACCATGTGGTTGCCGGGAATTGAACTCAGGACCTTTGGAAGAGCAGGCAAAGCTCTTAACCACTGAGCCATCTCCCCAGCCCCCTTACTCTGATTTTCTGTTTTGGTGTTCTATATGTTAAATCAGAATGAAGTATTGAAGTATACATAATTGGCGATGAAAGTGCTTTCTATGGCCTTACCCACTGCTTGTACTGGGCTTCAGAAAGGAGCTTCAATTCATGTGCCTTCCTGAATGCAAGCATGGTTCTTTCTAGCCTCTGAAATCAGAAACATCTGGGGTCATTAGACAGAATCTGGCAGGGGCCTCTGGCCACGAATCTGGGCAGAGTGCTCTTGAACATTTCTGAGAATTCTGAGATGGGACCCAGTTCTGAATGGGGGTCACTCCTGGATGAGATGAGCTATGCACCTGCACCTGGCACAGCCCAGTAGGAGCAAAGCAGACTAGATCTTCATGATGACAGGTCACCCATAGCAAAAGTCAAGTGGTTAAGTCTGAAATTCTGGGAGCTAGCCCAAACCACAAAAGAACTCTGTCCTTGTTTGGTAGCTATGCAACGGAAATCCTTACCTGTCCTCTGAGGGGTACACTACTGGTCTTCTTAGAAAACCTTTCCAAACAAAAGTTGATGTAACACTTCCACATGGCCTCTGGAAAAGTCAGGTGACATTAATTAGCTCACTATCCTTAGTCCAAACATCTTCCTTTCAAAGGGAAACTGCTCTAGAAAAAAGTTGAAGTTAGCAGCTAGATATGCCCCAGTGGTTGAGAACATTTGCTGCTCTTCCAGAGGACCTGATTTAGGATCCTAACATCCTGAGTGGCTCACAACCACCTGCAAATCCAGCTCCAAGGGATCCGACAACCTCTTTTGGCTTCTGTGGATACCAGCACATGTGACAGTATTCACTCACCGGGACAAACGCACATACACATAAAATAAAAATAATAAAAATAAAATATTTTTAAAAATAATAAAAATCATTTTTAAAAAGAAATTTTAAGCTGGGCACTGGTAGTACATGTTTGTAATCCCAGCACTTGGGAGGCAGAGGCAGTAGGATCTCTGTGACTTCAAGGCCAGCCTGGTCTACAGGGCAAGTTTCAGGACAGCCAGAGCTGTTACACAGAGAAACCCTGTCTTGAAAAACCAGGGGGAAAAAAAGCAAAAGTTTAAATTGACCTGGATTGTTTAAATAAATAAATAAATAAATAAATAAATAAATAAATAAATAAATAAATAAAAAACTCCCATTACAGAGAATCAGACATCAATCAGATACTGGGGGAAAGCAACTGAGTAATGACATAAATTCTCTTTTTTTCTCTTCTACTGAGGACTGAACTCAGGGCACACGCTTGCTCTACCACTGAGTTACATCCCTCTACAGGAGACTCCCACAGCAATTCAAGTGTTGACAATGAGACAATCAGTTTCACATTCCCGTACTGTTAATCTCAGCGCAGACAGACTCACCTGTAGGCAGAGTCTTCACTGCCTCTTCGTACACCGCACAGCACCTTTCCTCCCTTCGGCCCACTTCCACGGCTTTGGCTTGCTTTGAGATAGGCTGCTCTTCACCTGGCTGGGACTCGATCTCTAATTCTCGCCGTGCCACATAATCCCAAGTGAGTGGGTCATCGGTGTGCAGAGCTTGAAGGCTGAAAATTACAGGTCACTGGCACCTGCCCCATGGTAAGAAACTAATTCCAGACTAATGGAGTTCTGATGATCTACTAAAGGACATGGGACACCCTTTTACAGCTGCAATAAGTCTATACATTGCCAGAACAGCTTAATGTATAGACTTATCAATGGAACAGAGCTGTTAATTACAATAGATTTTCAGAATGTTTCAGGCACCACTACAAATGTTAACTTTTAGCTGGACATGGTGGCACAAGCCTATATTCCCAGCATTCAGAAGCCTGAGGCAGAATGAGTCCCATAAATTCAAGGCCAGCCTGAGCTACATATTAAGTTTCAGACCCTGCTTTTAAATAAATAAATAATAAACAAACACCTAACAAATATTAACTTTAAAATTATAATAGCTCTTGCCGGGTGATGGTGGCACACACCTTTAATCCCAGCACTTGGGAGGTAGAGGCGGTGGATTCTCTGTGAGTTTGAGGCCAGCCTGGTCTACAGAATGAGTTCCAAAATAGCCAGGGCTGTTATACAGAGAAACCCTGTCACAAAACAAACAAAGAAAAAATTATAATAGCTCAGGGCCTGAAAAGATGGTTCAGTGGTTAAGAGTACCAGCTACAGCTAGGCGGTGGTGGCGCACACCTTTAATCCTAGCACTTGGGAGGCAGAGGTAGGCGGATCTCTGTGAGTTAGAGACCAATCTGGTCTACTAGAGGTCCTGGGTTCAGTTCCCAGCATATATGTGGCAGCTTACAACCATCTATAATTGTAGTCCCCATGAAATTCCTATGCCCTTTTCTGGTGTACAAATGTACATGCAGGCAAAAAACACCCATGCACATAAATTAATAAATCTTTTTTAAAAATTATAATAGTTCAAGCTGGGCAGTGGTATCCAAGCACTCAGAAGGCAGAGGTAGGTGGACCTCTGTGAGTTTGAGGTCATCCTGGTCTATAATGCTAGTTCCAGAACAGCGAGGGCTACACAAAGAAATCTGTCTCAAAAAAAGAAAAAAAATTATGATAGCTCTCAAATCAGATCAGCAGTTATCTGTGGCCACAGAAGCCTGGAGAGCCTGGGCTCTTGAATTCTTGTAACAGAGGCAGAAAAAAAGCACAACCTAATCCTGTACCAAAACCCTGAAGACATCCAAAGAACAAACTGATGCATGGTCTAGTTTACCTCCCATGACCCCAAAAATGGAACTTAAGAATGGAAGTAACTAATGTAATTGCTATGCAGTGGTTTGAATGAGAAACATTTCTCCCAGAGGACCATGGATTTGAACACTCGGTCTCCAGTTTGAAGCACTGTTTGGGGAGGTTATGCAATCTTTCAAAAGTACAGCCTTGCCGGGCGATGGTGGCGCATGCCTTTAATCCCAGAACTCGGGAGGCAGAGGCAGGTGGATCTCTGGGAGTTCGAGGCCAGCCTGGTCTACAGAGCTAGTTCCAGGACAGGCTCCAAAGCCACAGAGAAACCCTGTCTCGAAAAACCAAAAAAAAAAAAAAAGTACAGCCTTGCAGGAAAAAGGACATCAGTGGGGGCAGGGTTTGTGGGGTTATAGCCATATTCCACTTCCGCTCACTCTCTCTGCTCCTGTGTGCAGGTAAAGATGTGATCGGTCAGCTTCCTGCTCGTACCAACACACCATGTCTTTCCCACCGTATGGACTCCAGCCCTCTGGAACCATAAACTAAAATAAGCCCTTTCTTCTGTAAGTTGTTTTTAGTCATGGTGTTTCATCACAGCATAAAAATTAACTAATTAATAAAAATTAACTAATTAATAATTCTTAAATACCAGAACCAAACACTGCAGCTTAAATTATCAACAATAAGCTATAACAAATTATGACTACAACTCTGATTTTACAGAAAAGAAGAAAATATACTGACATAAACTTTTAGAAAAAGATGGTAAAATGCACTCTATTTTAGAAACAAAGCCCATTATTTAAAAAAAAAACACTGCAGGAATATATATTTTCTATTCATAATATAACATAATTTTTCCTAAAGTTTGTAAAGCACCTTTTTTTTTCCTTTTTGGTTTTTTGAAACAGAGTGTCTCTGTATTGTCCTGTAGACTAGGCTAGCTTCAAATTCAAGAGATCTGCCTGTCTCTGTCTCTGCCCCACAAGTGCTAAAATTAAAGGTGTGCACCACCACTGCCAGGTATATATTCTTTTTCTCTTCTCCACAGCCTCAAATATTTATCACAAGACCAGAAATAGACATGTTCACCTTACCATTATTTAACTTACTCATCATAAATTTCTTTTTGTAGATCTTTGGCAAAATCAAATAGTTGTGCAATTGAAAGAAGTGACACATGAAATTCTGCACCTAAAATTTAAAAATCAAGGGAGGTTTGTTGTTAGTTAAATTGCAAAGACAGACTTCTGTTCCCAACATATAAAAAAAGACATTAATATCTTGAAATATTTCTAACTACTCCTAAGTCTCATAAACTAAAGGGCACACGGCAAAGAACTAAATCATCCATCACTTTTCAACTCCCCCAGATCAGTTGACTGCTCAACAAAATCTTTGAAATGCCCAATGATAGTCAGAAGGAAACTTTGCCACTATTCATAATAGTTCTTTCAGCACAAAGAGAACGCCTACCCCCCCAAAAAAAATCCAGAGAATACTTACCTTTAATCTTGCTTACAGAATTTTTGTAAATGATCCGTGCCAACTCGCCCTCAAGGATTTCTTCAGGATGATCAAAACTCCCCTACAAAGTGTACATCAACCATAACTGAAAAGGCAATACCAGGAAGTACAAACAAACAAAACCCACCAGGATGGAAATTAACTGTCCTAGACAGGAGTGCACAGGACTTCTGACAAACCCCAATTCTGAGGCCAGCTCCTTCACTTGTAAAGTGTGCAGCTTGAACCTCACTAATCATCCTGCTCCTTCTCTCAGGTGATCTTAGTCTCGCTTTCCATTTAGACCAGAACAGATCGGGCTGCACAGGCTTTGACGACCCCTCTATATAGTATTTTATTTGAATAAAAAAAAGTTCTGAGGACTGGGGAAATGGGTCAGTTGATAAGGTGCTTGTCACACAAGTATAAGTAACCAAATTTGTAAATCCCCAGTATTCATGCAAAAAAACAGGTGTGGTAGCACACACCTGAAATCCTAGTGGTAAGAGAAAGGGACCAATGGGGCCAACTGACCAGCTAGTCTAATCAAATTAATCAAATAGATGAGTTCCACATTCAGGGACTCTATCTCAAAAAAAAAAAAAAAAAAAAAAAAAAAAAAAAAAAACAACTCCCACAAGTTGTCCTCTGACCACCATACACATACTATGGTACCTGTGTGCTCCCATTCCAACACACATACAAACAGATGAATACAAGTATATTACAGCTAGGCACAGCTTTAATCCCAGTTCTCAGGAGGCAGAGGCAGGCAAGTGGGTCCCTATGAGTTCAAGGCCAGTCTGGACAACATATGAGATCTAGGCAAGGCAGAGCCAAAGAGACTCTGCCTCAAAAATAAATAAACAAATAAAATATAGTAATTGTTTTTTAATTTTAATAAGGGCCAGTGAGATGGTTTCATGCATAAATATGCCTGCTGCCAAGTCTGATGATCTGAGCTGGATTCCTGGGATAACTGATGGAAGGAGAAAATCAACTCCTCTAAGTTATTCTCTGACCTCTACAGGTACACTGTGGCACACAAATAAATAAATATAATTTAAAAAACAAATTAAGGGCTATTGAGATGGCTTAATGAGTAAAGATAGCTGCTGCCAACCTGACCACCTACGATGGATCCCCAAGGCCCATGTGATGAAGGACAGAACCAACCCCTACAAGTTTTCCTCCACACACATACCATGATATGTGCTCCCCACAAAACAATATTTTCAAATGTAATTAGAAAATAAGATACAGCCGGGCGGTGGTGGCGCACACCTTTAATCCCAGCACTCGGGAGGCAGAGGCAGGCGGATTTCTGTGAGTTTGAGGCCACCCTGGTCTACAAGAGCTAGTTCCAGGACAGGAACCAAAAGCTACAGAGAAACCCTGTCTCGAAAATCCAAAAAAAGAAAAAAGAAAGAAAATAAGATACAAGGTGAAAAAGCAATCTTTGGCTACCACATACATGTATGTACATACACATGCAATTCTTACAGTCCCTTACATACAAATGCGATGCATAACATATACCACGTGTGCATACCCCACCTACACACAAAGTTCTGAACTGAAAACACAGTAACAGTATAACAAGTTCCTTTGTTTCTGTTTCTGTTTTATATTTTGAATACAGAGTCTTGCTATGTATCCCAAGACAGACTAGAACTCACATTCCTTCTGGCTCAGATCACAAACACTAGGATCACAGGTATGCCCCATATTACCAGCCCTAACACTCAATGCTCTTTATTTAAAGTTATTCTGTCACATTTCAAATTATATAAAAAGGAAAAGAGCTAGAAAGAGTAGAGAATACCTATAATCTCATCTCCCTGAAAGTTGAGGCAAGAGGATCAAGAGTTCCAAGTTTGCTGGGCGGTGGTGGCACACGTCTCTAATTCCAGAGGCAGACAGGCGGATCTCTGTGAGTTTGAGCCCATCCTGGTCTACAGAGTGAGTTCTAGGACAGGTTCCAAAACTACACAAAGAAACCCTGTCTTGAAAAACCAAAAAAAGGAAGAAAAAAAAAAAAAAAAAGAGTTCCAGGTTTGAATCAGAAAGATGGTTCATGTCACGCGGGAGACCGGGGTTCGATTCCCCGATGGGGAGCCAAAAAAAAAAAAAAAAAGAAAAAAAAAGAAAGATGGTTCAGTACAAAAAGGATCCATATGGTGGAAAGAGAAAGAGGGAACAGTTCAACTCCCTCAAACTATCCTCTGACATCATGACATAAACAAACACACATACACGCAAATGTAATTCTAAAAATTAAAGTAAATTACAAATTTATCTGTAAGTAAAAAATGTGACATTAAATTGGAAAGAAAAATGTATCTCAAAGATTCTTTTACTTGTAAGCAGGCTCAAAAGACTAACAATTGACAGCACATTAAACTCTTACCATATCCATGGCAGCCTTTTCAAATTCCTCCTTTTCCTTTCTCAGTTTCTCAGCATGCATCAGCTCCATCCTAAAGTACTACAAAAAGGAAATAATGACCTAGATATCCTTAGAGATGCTTTTTAAATTAAAAATATCCAAGATGGCTTCTTTTAAATCATTAGTATCAGATATAGGGAAATGAGGGACCATATTTTACACTGGAATGAAACTAGCTGTTATTGATATGTGATGGAAGAGATTTTTTGACATGTAATCCAAGTGTATGAGCCAGAAGACTGAATGGAAGTTTCTGCAAGTAATTTCATTTAATCTCATCCATACACAGTAAAAAGTATCCACAAAGGCTGAGTGACTCAGATTTCTATCCCATTTAGCAACAAAGAAGCAGAGCCATGTGAAAATACACTTACTAAACAACAATTGTCACTTCCTTAGGGTGGTGGCTGAATGAGAATGACCCCACAGGTTTATGCATTTGAACGGTTGGTCCCCAATTGATGGAAAGATTAGGAGGTAAGGTAAGGTAAGATTAAGGAGGTGTGTCCTTAGGATAAGCTTTGAGGTTTCTAAAGCACACATCATTCAAATTAGCTCTCTTGCTGCCTCATGCTTGTAGATCTCAGATATTGCTCCAGCAACAAGCCTGCCTGCCTGCTGCCATGCTCCCGGCAATGATGGTCATGGACTTTAACCCTCTGGAACCATGAATCCCTAAATTAAATGCTTTCTTTTATAAATTCTCTTGGGGGGGCTGGAGAGATGGCTCAGAGGTTAAGAGCATTGCCTGCTCTTCCAAAGGTCCTGAGTTCAATTCCCAGCAACCACATGGTGGCTCACAGCCATCTATAATGGGGTCTGGTGCCCTCTTCTGGCCTGCAGGCATACACACAGACAGAATATTGTATACATAACAAATAAATAAATATTTTAAAAAATAAATAAATAAATAAATAAATAAATTCTCTTGGTCATGGTATTTTGTCAGGACAATAAAAAAGTAACTGCAGGGTGCAGAGGCTCATACCTTTGATCCCAACACTTGGGAGGCAGAGGCAGGTAAATGTCTGTGAATTCAAGGCCAGCTTGGACTATGTAGTGAGTTTCAGAATGGCCAGGGCTATGCAGAGAGACTCAAAAAAGGAAAAAAGAGGAAGGAAGGAAGGAAACTAAGACATTTAATCTCACATAATAGCCACAATTATGGATTGTGGATCACTAATCATAACAAGATCCAGAAAGTATCGATGCATACACACATGGCTCCAACATCAACCTTTTACTCCACATGCACATTCACACATGCACATACACATAAAACAATAATTCTTGCCAAGCCTGGAGGGGCATGCCTTTAATCTTAGCACTAGGGAGCCAGAAGCAGAGGCAGGCGATCTCTGTGAGGTCAAGGCCAGCCTGTCTACATACATAGTAAGTTCCAGGACAGCTAAAGATACACAGAGAAACCCAGTCTCAAAAAAACCAAATAATAATAAAAGTAATTTTTAATAATTAAAAAATCTACTTTTAAAAATTAGTCATATTTGTCAGGCAGTGGGGGCACACACCTTTAATCCCAGCACTCATAAAGGCAGAGGCAGGCGGATCCAGTCTGATCTACAGAGAGATGGTGGTACGCGCCTTTAATCCCAGCACATAAGGCAGAAGCAAGTGAATCTCAGTGAGTTCAAGGCCAGCCTGGTCTACAAAAGCTAGTTCTAGGACAGGCTCCAAAGCTACAGTAAAACCCTGTCTCAAAAAACCAAAACAAACAAATAAATAAATAAAAATAAAGGAACAAAATTTTCACAAAACACAATTACCCATTAGAAAAAAGAAAAGAAAAACACAGAAAAGGGAAAAAATAACTACATTTTAAGCAGTATACTCACTTCTTGATAGAGTTTTGGACACTCAGGATGAAATCGTAGAGCCCGAAGAAATAACTGTCTGGCACTTTCTGAAGACAAACGATCTTCCATTTCCCATTTGGCTGCCATAATCCACAAAGCTATAGGAAAAAAAAATATATCAAAAACATATTTGCCATGTGCACCATATTCGTCCATGTGTCATGTTTGTCATGCGTGCCATATCTGTCATGTGTGTCGTATCCGTATATCCATCACGTGTGAACCTGTCAGGACTGGTCGAGACTTGTCTGGTCCAGTCTGAACCGGACTGAGACTGGTCTGAGCCAGTTGGGACTGGTCAAAACCGGTCTGATCCTGTCTGAACCGGTCGGGACCAGCCTGACAGATATAACACACATGACAGATGCGACACACACAGTAAATACGACGCACATGGGGGGCATCACGCATGACAAATATGACACGTGTGACAGACACAACACACATGACGGGAGGGGCCACATGACAGATTCGACGCACATGGCTGGTTGGGCGCACATGACACTTTTGACACGCATGTCAGGAACAATGCGTGCCCTTTTTCACGCCCGCTGGCGAGTGTGGCACGCGTGTTGGATTTGACATGTATGACGGACACGCATGTCGTGCTGTCTCGACACGTGTGGCAGGGCATGCCACGCGTGTCATATTTTGCACGCATGGCAGAAATGACACGCATGTTATATTTGGCGCGCGCGGCAGAAATGACACGCGTGACAGATGTGGCATGTGTGACGGGCGCGGCACGCGCGCCGTGCTTTTCGGGCCCGTCATGCGTGTCGGATCTGTCATGCGTGTCGTGCCTGTCATGCGTGCCGTGCCTGTCACACGTGTCATGTTTGTCATGCGTGACGTTTTGCCGCGTGTGTTTTGTTTGCTGCGCGTGTCGCGTCTGTCATGTGTGTCATGTCTATCAGGCCGGTCTCAACCGGGCCAGACCAGTTTAGACTAGCTCAGACCGGACCAGACCAGTCTCGACTGGTTCAGTGCTCTTAACCACTGAGCCACCTCTCCAGCCCCAATAAGTTATCTTACCAAAGGGAAAGGGAGTTTCTAATGTTTTGATAGAATTTGGTAACTCTAAACTAGAAAAAAGGCTGCCAAGCCGCCTCATCAGGAAAGGTGCTTGCCAATCTAATGACCTGACTTTGCTCTCCAGGACCCCACAGAGTAGAAGAAAAGAACAAGCTTCCATAAATTTTCCTCTGAAGTCTACATAATATGACAAGGCATGTGCATGTTCATGCATATACACACACAAAATTAAAAAATAATGTACTTAAAAAAAAGTTTTAATTAGAAAGAGAGGGCTGGGGAATAGCTCAGCAAGAGAACATTTCCTAGAATGCACAAAGGCCCTGGGTTTGGTCACAATGACTGCAAAAAGCAAGCCTGCTTTTGGTAAAAATGACCCGTTTGGAAATCACACCTGGACTTTCCTGGAATCACAAATGGTGGCAAGCCACTGCTTTTAGCTTTCTTGAGCATGTGACTCCTAAAACTGGGCATTGATCTTTCCAGAATCTTCTGTACCCATGGGTTACCAAAGTAGTTCCCCTATCCATTCATGTAGTCCCTCCAGAAACCTCAACTTAAGAATCACACTGACTTTTAGTCCTAAAAATGCTAAGCTCACTTGAGTCTTAAGTCATATAAATCTCTGGTTGAGCCTAATACTGTGAGAACAGTTACTGGAATACCTCCACTAAACAAGAGCATGCCCCTTACCACTCACAAGAATGTTTCTATGTCTCTCTTACAAAACCCGAGTACAGGCCAGGTGGTGGTAGCACACACCTCTAATCCTAGCACTTGAGACAAAGGCAGGCGGGTCTCTGAGTTCAAGGCCAGCCTGACCAATAGAGTTCCAGGACAGCTAGGTGTACACAGAGAAACCCTGGCCAAAAGAAAAAAATCCAAAAACAACAACAAAAAACAGCACACACTTTGTGCCAGCCAACCTTATAAACTATGTTAATATTTTAGCCTTCTACCTTTTGGAATAATTCCAAATCTACTGCCTCCAAATAAAATGTACCCTACAGAACTATCAAGTTTATTTTTCATCAGCTAAAAAGATAAACTATCCTTTCTATCCACAATGCAGCACCTGGCACATCGACAAGACATATAAAACAAGCAGGGATAAACTAAGACGTAACAAACGGTCTAAGCCCAAGTCCTCTAAATAATTTCCTAGGTTCATCGAGCACAGTAAATTCCAAAATGGCTGAGTTTGAATAAAATGTAGAATAAGAACTGTTGAAGATTTTGATATACCTGGTTTGTTTGAATGAATGGCGAGCATGGCCGAGAATATCTTGCTAAGTTGAGCTTTGGTACCCTGTAAAAGAGGAGAAAAACACTTCACTTCCTGCACAGAAAAATAATTGCTATTCATCTGGAAGCAATATATATCCTCTATTAACTATAAAATCCAATGAAAAAGCTAGTTTGGTGAATTATGCCTTAAACTCAGTACTTGGAAGGCAGAGGCATCTGGATCATTATATGTTCAAGGTCAGCCTGGTCTACATAGCAAGTTCCAGCCCAGCTGTAAGTACACTGACACACACTGACACACACACACTTAGTGGGAAAGATCTGCTATTGCTAGAGATATAGCAACAAATAAAGACAGGGTAAACACAAAACTTCCTAGCTCTAATTTTTTTACTGAACAAATATGCATAAAAATGATTTTCTTGGGGGCTAGAGAGATGGCTCAGTGGTTAAGTGCATTGCCTGCTCTTCCAAAGGTCCTGAGTTCAATTCCGGGCAACCACATGGTGGCTCACAACCATCTGTAAAGAGGTCTGGTGCCCTCTTCTGGACTGCAGACATACACACAGACAGAATATTGTATACATAATAAATATTTTTTTTTTAAATGATTTTCTTTACAACTGATTGAGAATCATTCACATGGTCAGATCTACAAATGTGAGACTGAGGCTCAGCTCCTGTGCCCCTGGGTTCTCTCTCCAGCTGTTAACCACATCCCTCCTGAAAAACAGTTCGGTAACATAGAATGAAGCTTAAGGAGCAGATTACAGAAGGGGAAGAGGAAGCTACAAATGGCTTTACTCACCCATTTCTTACAAAAAACTATATAGGACAGCCAAAGTTGAACATCATCCTGCAAGAAAAGCACAGCATAAGCTGTTTGAATTTGATCTTTACATGAATTCACTTCATTGAAAACAGGAAAGTTTCAAAAGATCCAATGTACCACACAATCTTCATCTATGAGAGTCTTCCTCACTGAGCCTTGGATCCCTTATGAGAATTCAGTCTAACCCTCTACTCCCACCTACCACAGTCTAAGAAAAGAATCGGCATCTATCTAATTTGTCCAGTAAAATTCTAAAAACTTCTCAAACCAGGTAAAGAAACAAAAGCCTTACATTCTCAGGAATATAAAGCATATATATATATATATATATATCAGATATAGATATACGTTTATGTATATATAGATCAGTCCCCATCAAAACTTGAACATCAACTACTGAGGTACTACTGCCCATCTCCAAGCCATCACCCAACCATCTCTCTGGTGATCTATCTTTCTTTCTTTCTTTCTTTCTTTTTTTTTTTTTTTTTTTTTTTGAGACACAGTTTCATGTATAGTTAGGGCTGTCCTGGAACTCACTCTGTAGACCAGGCTGGCCTCAAACTCACAGAGATCCACCTGCCTCTGCCTCCTGAGTGTTAGGATTAAAGGCCTGCACCCTTTTGGTTTTCTAATCGCTAATAATGTATTAAAATGGAGTGTTTAGTGCCATCCTTACAGAGATCGCCTGCCTCTGCTTCTGGCTCCCTACTGCCAGGATTAAAGGCATGCATCTTCAGGCCTGGCAAGAATTATTATTGTTTTGTGTGAATGTGCATGTGGAGTAAAAGGTTGATGTTGGAGCCATGTGTGTATGCATCGATACTTTCTGGATCTTGTTATGATTAGTGATCCACAATCCATAATTGTGGCTATTATGTGAGATTAAATGTCTTAAGTTTCCTTCCTTCCTTCCTATTTTTTTCCTTTTTTGAGTCTCTCTGCATAGCCCTGGCCATTCTGAAACTCACTACATAGTCCAAGCTGGCCTTGAATTCACAGACATTTACCTGCCTCTGCCTCCCAAGTGTTGGGATCAAAGGTATGAGCCTCTGCACCCTGCAGTTGCTTTTTTATTGTCCTGACAAAATACCATGACCAAGAGATGAGATAAACTTTCTTTTTTTTTTTTTTTGGTTTTTGGAGACAGGGTTTCTCTGTGGTTTTGGAGCCTGTCCTGGAACTAGCTCTTGTAGACCAGGCTGGTCTCGAACTCACAGAGATCCGCCTGCCTCTGCCTCCCAAGTGCTGGGATTAAAGGCGGAGATAAACTTTCTTAATGGTTTATGTGGCTTAAACTGTTTCAAGCAATGGCACCATCATGCAAATACATATTGAGAACTGGAGAGGAACAGAAAGATCACCCAACTCATAATATGCATACTGTGTATCTTCACGCCTCCTCAGGTATGGGCTGACCACTTACTTTCCACTTTGCTGAAGCACGACCAAAGATACCTTGTACTCGATGTACAATAGAATATTCAATCTCATCCTTCTTAAATGAATATTTAATTCTCTAAAAGGGACAAAAACAAAAAACAAAAAAAAAAGCCTCAGTTAACCACGTTTATTCAATGTAGCATTCACACATGCTCACTCTCAGTACTGACAAAAACAAAACAACAGACAATTACAAGCATCCACTTTGGGCACAGCATAGGTTAACAACCATCAGTGCCTCCAAAACAGCAAAACCAACTTAAGAAATTAAACATGAACTTACTGCTCTTCTTCTCTGGATCAGCTCCAAAAGATTAATTTCATACTGTAGGGGATACAATGGGAAGCATGAAAATGATAACCTCTGAAGTTAAGACATGAAATAAAAGATAATTTGCTACCGGCAGAATTTTTTTGTTTTGCTTTTGTTTTTTGAGACAGGGTTTCTCTGTGTAACAGCTCAGGCTGTCCTGAAACTCGCTGGGTAGACCAGGCTGGCTTCGAACTCACTGAGATCCGTGATAGGCAGAATTTATAACAAATCTCTAGAATTCACTGGAAATTCACCTTAGCTCCATGAAACTTAGAAATTTATAAGGGAACAGTGACTGCAGCGACTAAAATTCAAAGAGAGCACATTACTTGAAAGCATGACACCTATAAGATCTATAACATCAATTAATCCAACTCCCTGACTTAAATTTAGCAGCATGTTCCAGAAAAGGGCATTAGATACTCCTGGGACTAGAGTTACAGACAGTTGTGAGCCATCATGTAGCTGGAAATCAAACCTGTGTCCTCTGGATGAGCAGTCAGCGCTCTTAACCACGGAACCATCTCTCCAGCCCCATGATACATGCTTTATTCTAATGCTCAAGAACATGAGGTATTGTGGGGTGGTGGTGGTGATGCACACCTTTAATCCCAGCACTTGGGAGGCAGAGGCAGATGGATCTGTGAATCTCAAAAAAAAAAGTGTATACGGGGCTGGAGAGATGGCTCAGAGGTTAAGAGCATTGCTTGCTCTTCAAAAGGTCCTGAGTTCAATTCCCAGCAACCACATGGTGGCTCACAACCATCTGTAATGGGGTCTGGTGCCCTCTTCTGACCTGCAGGCATACACACAGACAGTATTGTATACATAACAAATAAATAAATATTTTTTAAAAAAAAGTGTATACAACCACAGAATCCTGAAATTCTGTACAAAATTATTGTTAAGACCATTATTGTCTGAGTTAAAATTCTGGGGCTTTTGGTTGTTTGTAATGTGCATTGGTGTTTTGTCTGCGTGCATGACCTTGTGATGGTGTCAGATCCCTGGAACTGGAGTTACAGGCAGTTGCAAGTTGCTATGTGGGTGCTGAGAATTGAACTCAGGTCCAGCGCTCTTAACTACTGAGCCACTTCTCCAGCCTCCCAGTTATGGAATCACTCACTTGGACATAATTGATAAAGTCTTCCTTGATAAGGGTTCTCCGCTGTATTTTGTATTCTAGATCAGACGCCTTCTTGATGATAGCCCTGCAGAGAAAGCTGGTTAGACTGGAACATTTGAAAAGTTAAAATTTGAATTTAAGATTTTTATCGTGGATATATTAAAAACACACGCTTAACAAAACATCTAGTTCCTGAATACAATTATCCTCCAGAGGCAAAGTACTTACTCTTTTCCATTACCTCTATGCTGTTAAGAACATCCAGATAGCCAGGCGGTGGTGGTGCACTCCTTTAATCCCAGCACTCAGGAGGCAGAGGCAGATGAATCCCTGTGAGTTCCGAGGCCAGCCTGGTCTACAAGAGCTAGTTCCAGGACAGCTAGGACACAGTGAAACCCTGACAACACTTTATATTACTTATACATGTTACTAACAAAGATTTCTTCTCCAAACCTAAGTTCTTGGGGGGGGGTGTCTCTCTCTCTCTCTCTCTCTCTCTCTCTCTTTTTGGCATCCCCTAGAATCAAACCCAGGCCCTTGTGCATGCTAAGCAAGCACTCTGCATTGCTCTTAGCTGCATCCTCAACCCTCAACGCTTAGGTTTTTATGATAACCAAATCTCTATCCCAAAATCTTGATTTCTATATTGTCAGTATGTAAATTCTTTTTTAAAATTTTTTAGTGTATAAACCTAAACTGTCTCTATCTAAAAAGCTTTATTACTATAAAACATTTATAGGAGAAGACAGCCCATCCTGAGTGAACACACAAGTGTTTTAGGAAAACTGAATGCAGCATATGCAAAATAATATTTAAGAACGTCGATCCTATACTCACATTACTGTAATTCATCCGGAATCATTGTAAAGTGGACTGTCACAGTAAATCTTTAAAAGCGATTGACTTTTAACAAATTACCGAGGGCCGGGCGGTGGTGGCGCACGCCTTTAATCCCAGCACTTGGGAGGCAGAGGCAGGCGAATCTCTGTGAGTTCGAGACCAGCCTGGTCTACAAGAGCTAGTTCCAGGACAGGCTCCAAAACCACAGAGAAACCCGGTCTCGAAAAACCAAAAAAAAAAATAAATAAATAAACAAATTACCGAATGTCAGCTACATGCCGGGCGCTATAGCAGAGCTCTAAAGAAGTCTATGAGACGAATGAAATCATCTCCAATCTACAAGCTTAGGAGTCCTACCCACGCCCCCTTGGCTTCCAGGGCGATGGCCTCGAAACTCTAAAGTTGTATACTATAACAAATTTGCATATATAAAGTTGCAAACTATAACCAATTTTTAAATTTTTTTATCTGAATCTGTCGCCATTCACATAGTCCAGGAAGCCCTTGATGGGCTGGAATCCGGGGTCTATCACCTCTCCGGCCCCAAGACCCTGACCACCGAATGACGGTCTGTATGACAGGTGAGCACTCGGACTGACGGAGTGCTTCGCTATGGGTTAAGGCTGAATTCTGACAGCCATCAAATTCCAGCAGCGGGCTTTTTCCTCTTCTGTCACGTTAGTTAGAAACAAACCCGGAAAAGTCCCCACGCCTGAAGCTCTCCTCAGCCCGCCCCAGTCCTTCCTCCTCCCTGACCCGCTCACTTAATTTCCGCGCGGCTGAAGAGCCCGATGCGCTCCAGCTGTTCCAACTCCGGGATTCGATCTTCTATGCGTTCCTGAATTATCTCCGCCATGAGGCTGGAACTTCACAAGCCGCCGGGCGGCCAACACGCGTAGAAGCGCCCACTTCTCTCAGCCTCCGGGATCTCTTTCAGTAACTGACTGAACGTGCTTCGTAGGTCCCGCCTTTTCCGCTTCCGCCATTGGGACCGTCCTCCCCGCTATCGAGGCCCTGTGGTTGACTGTGGAATTGCAGCGAGACCCCCTTCCGGTCTGATATAAGTCTTGTGAGGATACGGATTGGGGCGGGGCTGGAGGCGGGGCCAAATCCTCGCTCCACGGAGACCGGAAAAAGCTCTTCTCTTCGGGCTTTACCTGAGCGCCTGAAGTACGCTTTCTATTGGATGTCGTCTGTTTTAATCATTCTCCTATCGCAGGTCCTCACTTCCCTTCACCGAGAACCTAAAATATGCAATTGAAGATGATATTGTTAGTTATGCAAATTCGATGTGGCTCTAAGACCGACAACCGGCTGCCCCAGCTAGCATTGTGCTAGCTTCTTCTGGAAAGAAATGTGGAGACTTGGATTTCTCACGTGCCAATTTAAGCCCCTGTATGGGAGGTTCGTTTTAAAATGGTGAGAAATGCTTCCTCATTTAAATAATTAGGGCTATCGTGCCACCAAACCTGGCCACCGAGTTCAGTGGAAGGAGAGGACTAACTCCCGCAAGTGTCCTCTGACCTCAACATTTTCTCTATGCCCCACCGGGCGCGTGCGCACGCGCACACACACACACACATACACACTCACGATTTTAAATTAAAAAAAAAAAAGATAATCTGACTTATGTAGACAAAATATTTAAAAATATTAAACTCTAATAGATATCAGAGACTGTCATTTGTTTTAGAAAACAGGATTTTGGTAGTGAAAAGTTTGAAAGTTGGTGAAATAAATCAATATTTACTCAGCTCTTCCTTACAAGCAAATGAACATTTTTAAGAGAACCATCCTGGGGCTGGAGAGATGGCTCAGAGGTTAAGAGCACTGGCTGCTCTTCCAGAGGTCCTGAGTTCAATTCTCAGCAATCATATGGTGGCTCACAACCATCTGTAATTTGATCTGGTTCCCTCTTCTGGCCTGCAGACAGAACGCTGTATAAATAATAAATAAATAATTAAAAAAAAAAAGAGAACCATCCTGTAACTCACCTGGGAAGCAATATTGGTGATATAATTACTACACCTAAAAAACTCTGGTTCCGTTCTCTTTAAGTCCTGGGAGATGATAAAGCCAAAACAGGGTTCTCCTTAGACCTGCTATTGCGACACTCACATCCTTGCCTGATCCCCGATGCCATCTGTGAAAGACTCAGCAATTATCCAGTTCCACCCAGTTCTCTGCCTTCCTTTTCCTCCAATTTCATATCTTGTCCCACCAGACTCAGAACAGACACAGAGGCTGATGTGGGGTTCATCATTTCTCAACCCCTTCAGGGCTAAGATCTGAGAATGGAAGGAAATCACCTATGGAAATCACAGATGCAGTTTCTCTGTAGAAGCGGGACTGTCATCAGCCAGACTGACCTGGAGTAGCGAGCTCAGTATGCACAGGGAGGAGAGAGAGAGAGAGAGAGAGAGAGAGAGAGAGAGAGAGAGAGGCCTCGTTCTAATAGAAGGCCCACAGTGCAGGGCTTTTACAAACTCCAAGTGCAAGGAAGTCAACAGACTCTGGCAGACAGGAACCCTTTATTTCCAGGCGATTTTGACAGAGACCTTAACGAGCTAACTACAGTTCTTAAATCAACTATGCTCGCCTCTCTTCTTTTGAAATTTAGTTATTTTAATTATCTTGCCCCTAAGTATAATTATAATAGAGATGGTAAAATCTCCTTTTCACTTCTGCAATCTCATAATAGCATCTCTCTCGCTATGGTCTAGAGTGCTGTGTGCGCCGCTCTAAGACCGTTATGTGTCAATCCTCCTCATCACATCACATCAATATTTTATTTATTTGGCCAGCCCTAGTAGCACACATCTTTAACCCCAGTACTTGGAAGGCAGAGACAGGTGGCCTCTTACTTGTTTGTTTGGGGTTTGATTTTTTTTGTTTTGGTTTGGTTTGTTTTGGTTTGTTTTGGTTTTGGTTTTGGTTTTGGTCAGCCCTGGCTCTCCTGGAACTCTCTGTAGATCAAGCTGGCCTCAAATTCAGAAATCCCTCTGCCTCTTCCTCCCCGGTGCTTGGATCAAAGGCATGTGCTATCACATACAACTCTATTTTTTATCATTATTACTTTTTTATTTTTTTAAAAGATTTATTTATTTATTTATTATGTATACAACATTCTGCCTCCATGTATGCCCTCATACCAGAGGAGGGCGCCACATCTCAGTACAGATGGTTGTGAGCCACCATGTGGTTGCTGGGAATTGAACTCAGGACCTCTGGAAGAGCTGCCATTGCTCTTAACCTCTGAGCCATCTCTCCAGCCCCCTCATTATTACTTTTTTAATATCAACCTAAAAGGGCTGGAACATCTAGTTCAGTGGTCCAGAGTTAGAATGCAGAAGGTCCTGAGTTCAATCCCCAGAAGACCCCCTCCAAAAAAAAAAAAAGAAGAAGAAGAAAGAAAAAAGAAAAGGAAAAGAAAAGAAATCAACTTTCTTCTCCAAAGCATTTAAAACAGTACTTTAATTTTGCATTCTATTTCGTGTGTCTCATTCTGACTTCAAACTTGCTATTGCAGCCTAAAATTTCTGATCCCCCTGCCTCTGTCTCCCAGGTGCTGGGGTGATGGGCTTGTGCCATTAAGCTTGGCTGTTTTTCTTTTTTCTTTTTTTTTTCTCGAGACAGGGTTTCTCTGTAGCTTTGGTGCCTGTCCTGGAACTAGCTCTGTAGACCAGGCTGGTCTCGAACTCCCAGAGATCTGCCTGCCTCTGCCTCCCGAGTGCTGGGATTAAAGGCATGCACCACCACCGCCCGGCTTGGCTGTTTTTCTTTTTTTTTTTTTTTTTTCTTTTTTTTTTTTTTCTTTTTTTTTTCTTTTTTTTTTAAATTTTTTTTTAATATTTATTTATTTATTATGTATACAATATTCTGTCTGTGTGTATGCCTGAAGGCCAGAAGAGGGCAGCAGACCCCATTACAGATGGTTGTGAGCCACCACGTGGTTGCTGGGAATTGAACTCAGGACCTTTGGAAGAGCAGGCAATGCTCTTAACCTCTGAGCCATCTCTCCAGCCCCCTTGACTGTTTTTCTAATGTATTTTATTTTCTGTATATGAATTTTTACACATATCTGTATATGTGCACCACTTATCTGGTGCCCACAGAAGTCTGAAGAAGGTGGCAGATACCCTAGAACTAGAGTTACAGATGGTTGTGAGTTGCCGTGTGGCAAATCCTCTGCAAGAGCAGTAAGTTCTCTTAACTGCTGAGCCATTTCTCGAGCTCCCTGTGCTTGGCTATTTAAAGACTTGCTTTGCTTGCTTTAATCTTGTGTGTGTATATCGTGTGCTTATGTGGATGAGTGTGTGGAGCCACAGGACAGCTTCAGATGTTGGTGGCTGCCTTCCACCTTCTTTGACACAGGAACCCTTTTTACGGATGGCTGTATCAGGATAGCTGGCCCTTGAGTTTCCCGGGATCCTCCTGCCTCCACTGCTGTAGAACTGGGATAGCAGGCGGGTGCTTTACATGACTTGTAGGGATTCTGGTTCCTGGGGATCTGAACTCAGGTCCTCATGCTTGTGTGGCCAGCACTTTACCCACAGAACCAGCTCCCAAGTTCAGTGATTATTTTAATCTGAATTTTCCTGATCTACACACACCCCCAACCCAACTGCCAGGAAAGAGTGATGCCAAAAAGATGTGTTCTGATTACCTATGGCTTTCAAGGAACAGTTGGTTCCCTTTTTGGTGCTGATGAGCCAGTCTAGAAACAGCAAACAGCCCTCAGTTAAGGTTGTGAGACAATCTCACAACGAGCCCACTAGAGGAACCCTAACCAGAAGCTAAAACTTCTGTTCTTGCCTTTAGTGTGATTGAATGCAAACTTTAAAGTAAACTTGAACTTCTCCTTGGAATGGTCACATTGTCCATCTGAAGACAGAGGTCATAGAGAGTTTGGTGACTCAAAAGAGCAGAGGAAGAGATGCTACTTCCCCCCCCCCCCCACGCACACACCCATTATTATTTGGTGAAGAAAAATACTGAATTTCAGACACAACGAGAGGCAAAGCACCTGGACTCCCCACCCCACCCCACCCCGTCTCCCTCTCCCACACCGCGAGCCCTGAGACTTCAAAGTCCGGCAGCAGTGATAGACACAGATGGTCTTTGATGCCTGAGAACCTCGGAACCCGCGGTTAGAGCCCAGAGTGGAGCATCGGCACTTTGCAAACCTTCCCTGTGATCTAGCACTGTAGGCAGCAAAAGCGTCCAAGCTCTGGGTAACGTATGTTACTCGCATTAAAGTCTTTGGAACCACTAACTTTTCATTTCTTTTTCTATTATTTATAGCCCCTTTTTCCTCTGCAAACTACGCTGGAGAGTAAATTACTTCTGGCACTCAGCCTTGTCAGCTTGCCAGGCTTGCACTGGAGCAAGCTTTTACAACCCAGCTAATAAGCCCTCAAAACGAGGAGGTCGGTCTAATGGAAATAATGACACGGTTTTTAACTGCAGGAGCACAGAGTGACAACGTGACATTCTAGTAGATTCTACTGCTTAACATTTTCCCCCTAATGAAATTGTCATGATTTTTAGGCTATTAGAGTTCAAAACGCATGTAAATGGAAAGGGTTTCTTTTAAATGGGAAGAAAATTAGTTTTGTGTCTTTTTCCTGAAGTTTAAGTTCCTGGTTTTTGTAAACTCGAAAATAATCAATAGGTAAATAGATAAATAAGTAAATGTAGGAGGAGCAGGTGAGACAAGGAAGATCGAGAAAATGGCAGTTTGGATAAACAGCCTGATTTTAAAACTCACTGACATCTTTCCAAACCATGTTCCAAAACGACCGGCTTCTAGACCTGGTAATTGTCTGTGCACAAATACATTCTACTAACGCCATGACTGATTAGCTACAATTATTATTTTTTCCAATTTTCCCAATTGCAGTCAAAATTAAGTTCTAGCCTTCTCAATGAAAGTGAACACCATATTTGACTTTTATCATTGAGAGGAACTTGAGAAGCAGCATCCATTTCTCTAAACTTAATGGTGACATCTGATCCCACTCACAGTTTACGATGCAAAGAAGTTTGTGAAGCGTGTGTGCATGTGTGTGTGTGTGCATGCATGTGTGTGTGCATGCATGTGTGTGTATGTGCTAAAATAATGTGGCCCTGCCCCTAAAATATCAGCTTTCTAATAATTTCCCAACAATATCATGCTACTTTGTTCCTCACTAAACAATCATATACTTTGTGTCGGGAAGGCTCACTATTTATTTGGCAAGTTTACTTCATTAAACATTTTTTTATTTAAAATTAAAAATTAAGCCGGGCGGTGGTGGCAAACGCCTTTAATCCCAGCACTTGGGAGGCAGAGGCAGGCAGATCTCTGTGAGTTCGAGACCAGCCTGGTCTACAAGAGCTAGTTCCAGGACAGGCTCCAAAACCACAGAGAAACCCTGTCTCGAAAAAGCAAAATAAATAAATAAATAAATAAATAAAAATAAAAAAATTAAATTAAATTAAAAATTAAACTTGCTTTAGCATACTATCACTACAATCTGATCTACAGAGTGAGTTCCAGGACAGGCAAGGCTATACAGAGAAACCCTGTCTCGAAAAATCAAAGCCACCAGGCCATGGTGGCATATGCCTTTATTTCCAGCACTCATGAGGCAGAGGCTGGCATATCTCTGGAAATTCGAGGCTAGCCTGGTCTACAGAGCAAGTTCCAGAATAGCCAAGGCTACGCAGAGAAACCCAGTGTCGAAAAACCAAAACACAAAACAAATAACACAGTACCTGTTTTTATCTTGTTTTGTTTGATTCAAAACAGGGTTTCTCTGTGTAGCCCTGGCTGTCCTAGAAGTCACTCTGTAGACCAGGCTAGCCTCAGATTCAGAGTTCCACCTGCCTCTGCCTCCCAAGTGCTGGGATTAATGCACCACCAAGTTTACTACCATTGTTTTTGAATAATTAGATATAGTTATACAAAGGGCTTCTGCTTACTAGGAGATTTTACCCAGGCCTATGATTTCAAATGCTATTACTTGTCATTGCTACCCAATTAAATTTTTGCATTTTTAAATGTATGTGTGTAGTATATGCATGTTGAATCTGTATGTGAGTGCATGTGAGCATGCATGCACTCTGTGTGTGTGTGTGTATGTGTGTGTGTGTGTGTGTGTGTGAGCTGAGACTGACATAGAGAGTCTTCCTCCAACACTTTCTATCTACTACACTGAGGGAAGATCTCCTGCTAAATCTGGAACTTGGTTTGATGAGTTCCAATCAGTGCCTCTAGATGTGGGATTACTGCGGGGCCACCACATTTACCCAGCTTTTACGTGGGTTCTGAGCATCAAACGCTGCTCCTAAGGTTTGCATGCCCATGGTTCCAGGACAAATCTTTTAACTGCTGAGCCATCTCCATGGTCCCCAACAGAAATTTATTTTATTTTATTTTGAGACAAAGTCTGGCAGTATAGCCTAGACTATCCTCAAACTGGCCATCTTCTTGCCTCCACTTCCCAAGTGCTAGCATTACAAGTATGTGCCACCATTCCTGCTTTTCCATAAATAAACACGGAAATGTTCTCTGTCTGGATTACCTAATATGGTAGCCACTAGCCACATGTCTATTGAGTGGCTAGAACAACTGAGAAACTGAATTTTCAAAAAGTGATGGTTAATATTTCTTTAATTCGTTTCTGTTTTTAAAAACAGGGTTTCTCTTTAATCCCAGCACTTGGGAGGCAGAGGCAGGCGGATCTCTGTGAGTTCAAGACCAGCCTGGTCTACAAGAGCTAGTTCCAGGACAAGCTCCAAAGCCACAGAGAAACCCTGTCTCGAAAACAAACAAACAAACAAACAAACAAACAAAAAAAAAAAACAGGGTTTCTCGGGCTGGAGAGATGGCTCAGTAGTTAAGAGCACTGACTGCTCTTCCAAAGGACCTGGGTTCAATTCCCAGCACCCACATAGCAGTTCAGAACTGTCTGAAGATCCAGTTGCAGGGGATCTGACACCTTCACGCCAATGCACATTAAATAAACCATAAAAAAAATTTAAAAAAAATAGGGTTTCTCTGTGTAGCCCTAACTGTCCTGGAACTCCTCTGTAGACCAGGCTGGCCTCAATCTCAGAGATCTGCCTGCCTCTGCCTCCTGAGTGCTGAGATTAAAGGTGTGCATCACCAATCCCAGCCCTATATTTTATATTTGCATGTGTATATGCACCTCCAGTCTGCTCTCATCCCTGGGTACAGGGATGGAGGTCAAAGGACAGTTTGGTGTGGGGTCTCATCTTCCACCAACCAGCAAGCCACAGCCAAGCCCAGTCCGTGAGGCTTGAAAGCAGGTCCCTTTGCCCGCAGAGCCATTTCACCAGGTGCAAGGGAAACTGCATTTTCAATATCACTTCATTTGTTCTAATTTTAACTGCCACGTGTAGTTAGAAGCTGCTGGCTTGGACAATACTGATCTACCTTCCAAACACAGCACCAGTTCCAAATTCCAGACTTATGCTAGTCTACCCAGCTGCCAATTCAGCGTCTCCACTTGGAAATCTGAGAAGCTTTATAAATGTAATATGTTTGTACAATTGAGACTATAGCTCAGTGAGAGAGCACTTCCCCTAACACCGTCATGCATAATATGATTTAATGTATATCTATATGTACACAGAGAGAGACCCAAGCTCCTAATGCTCTGATTCCAAAACTTGCCCTGGTGTCAAGGTAGAGGCACGCACCGCGACTCCAGCCCTTCGGAGACTGAGGTAGGAGCATCATTTGAGCACATTAATTCAAGACCAGCTGGGGGAGCCATTGAGACGCTCACTGGGTAAAAGTGCTAGCTGCCAAACCTGAGGAGTTCAATCCCTGACTCTCAAGTGGAGAAAGGAGAGAACCATCGCCACATCCTTGTCCTCTAAGAATGTCCTTCCACTCGCGAACCGGGAGGTGGTGGCGCACACCTTTAATCCTAGCACTTGGGAGGCAGAGGCAGGCAAATCTCAGGGCTACACAAAAAACTTTGTCTCAAAAAGACAAAATTAAATAAATGGAGAAGAAATAGCTTCTTCCTGTGTAGCATAGCTCTGATAGACTGCTTGCTTAGCATGCATGGGGCCTTGGGTCCAATCCCCCGACTCTACAAGAAGAAAAAAAATGTAAAAAGAAAATTATTTGGTGAAGATATATTATTTGCAGTCAAAAAGAACCTATGAGAGATAGGACCTTGACAAAGGAAAGGTGATTATACTTGGTTTTGGGGGCAGATTCTCACCTTGTAGCTTCTTTGGTGCCCACAGTGATCTCCTTCCTTAGCATCTCAAATGCTGGGATTGCAGGTGTGAGCCACCACACCCGTCCATCTCACAAGGAAAGTTGTAAGGAAGCAAAACATTCAATAGGAACTATGAGGTATAGGAACGCTATAGACTAGAGGAGCAAGGGAAAAGCACAGCACCTGAGAGAAGACTGGAGCGCCATTGAGTCACTCTGGAGTGCGGATTCACAAGCGTCTACAGCTGAGGTCCCATTTTGACCTGTTTAGAATTGTAGTCTCAACGATTTTTATTTATTATGTACACAGTGTTCTGTCTGCATGTATGCCTGCAGGCCAGAAGGGGGCGCCAGATCTCTTTGCAGGTGGTTGTGAGCCACCATGTGGTTGCTGGGAATTGAACCACTGAGCCATGTCTCTTCAGCCCCTTAGCAACATAGTTTCTTGAAGCTCTGTGCCTTTGATGTCCTCTGTGTCAATTTATAATAGTGCCAAACTACCAAGTAAAGAAACACCCTATTCTCTACAACTCTCAAGCCTCTCCCACAAACAACATTGGAGTGCATAGCTGCTGCCACATATAAAGAATGAGGGCATTGGGGCTGGAGAGATGACTCAGTGGTTAAGAGCACTGTCTGTCTGCTCTTCCAGAGGTCCTGAGTTCAATTCCCAGCAACCACATGGTGGCTCCAAACCATCTGTAATGAGATCTGGCGCCCTCCTCTGGCGTGTGGGTATACATGAAGGCAGAAAGTTGTATACATAATAAATAAATAAATCTTAAAAAAAAAAAAAAAAAAGAATGAGGGCATTTATTTTTATACTTTCTGCCCAGTGATCCGTTTGGGATGCGCTTCAAAGCCCAAGGCCGATGGAGCCTATGGAACTTTGAACATTTATTACAAAACACAGGGTGAAATACTGTATTTGGAACCATTGAGTTTGTCAAGAGAAAGTACAAAGAGGATCATGAGCAAAGTACAATTATATTTATGTATGAAAATATCACAGTGAGGGGCTGGAGAGATGGCTCAGAGGTTAAGAGCACTGGCTGCTGCTCTTCCAGAGGTCCTGAGTTCAACTCCCAGCAACCACATGATGGCTCACAAGCTGATGCCGTCTTCTGATTTGTAGGCATACGTGCAGATAAAGCACCTGTACACAGAAAAATAAAGGTATTTTAAATTTTTTCCCGCATATTGGTGCTTTGCCTGTATATACACATGAATACCACAAGTGTACAGTGCCCTTCGAGACCAGAAGAAGACAGCAGATCTTCCGGAACAGGAGTTACAGTGCTTTGTCAGCCATCATGTGGTATTGGAAATCAAACCCAGGTCCTCTGGAAGAGCAACCAATGTTCTTAACCACTGGATCATCTCTCCAGCCCCTAAAGATATTTTTAACATAGTTTTAAGTCCAGAAGTTACCTTTTTATTTTTTTTTTTTATTTTTATTTATTTATTTATTTATTTTTTTGGTTTTTCGAGGCAGGGTTTCTCTGTGGCTTTGGAGCCTGTCCTGGAACTAGCTCTGTAGACCAGGCTGGTCTCGAACTCACAGAGATCCGCCTGCCTCTGCCTCCCGAGTGCTGGGATTAAAGGCGTGCGCCACCATCGCCCGGCAGAAGTTACCTTTTTAAATGTCCTCACACAGGCTGAGTGTGGTGGTAAGTATTGTACGCTTTTAGTCCCAGCAGAGGCAGTTTGAGGCCAGAGAATTCTGGGACAGCCAAGGCTACACAGAGAATTCCTATTTCAACAAACAAACAAACAAAAATGTTCTCACAACTTCTTTTTTTTTTTTTTTTTTTTTTTTTTTTTTTTTTGGTTTTTTGAGACAGGGTTTCTCTGTAGCTTTGGAGCCTGTCCTGGAACTCCCTTTGTAGACCAGGCTGGCCTCAAACTCACAGAGATCCGCCTGCCTCTGCCTCCCGAGTGCTGGGATTAAAGGCGTGCACCACCACTGCCCGGCTCACAACTTCTTAAGGAACTGTGGGGTGTATAGTGAAGACCACTAGGCTTTTAAAAAAAAAGTCACCAAGCTTTCTTTATTTTGAGTTGTTTGGCGATATCTGTCCACATTTTAAACACACATAACTTAAACCCACCAATTCCAATATTTCCAAACCTTTCCTGTGCAAGAACGGCCAATGAAGCACTATATTTTTTTGTTTTGTGTTGTTTGGGGGGTTGTTTTGTTTTTATTTTTTTATTTTTCCAAGACAGGGTTTCTCTGTAGCTTTAGAGTCTGTCCTGGAACTAACTCTTTAAAAAAAAAAAAAAAAAAGTTTATTTATTTATTATATATACAATGTTCTGCCTGCACATATGCCTGCAGACCAGAAGAGGGCACCACCTATCATTACGAATGGCTGTGAGCCACCATGTGGTTGCTGAGAATTGAACTCAGGACCTCTGGAAAACAGCCAGTGCTCTTAACCTCTGAGCCATCTCTCCAGCCCCGAACTAGCTCTTATAGATCAGTATGATCTTGAACTTAGAACCCACAGAGGTCTGCCTACCACTGCCTCCCTAGTGCTGGGATTAAAGGTGGGCGCCACTGCCTGGTTACAACAAAACAGAAGCACTATTTGTAATAGTTTAAAAAAGAAGAAGCTGGGCAGTGGTGGTGCATACCGTTAATCCCAGCACTCTGGAGGCAGAGGCAGGCGGATCTCTGTGACTTTGAGGCCAGCCTGGTCTATAGAGCAAGTTCCAGGACAGCCAGGGCTACACAAAGAAACCATGTCTAAACAAAAAAAAAAAAGAGAGAGAGAGAGAAACAGAAATAAGCTGTCAAAAAAAAAAAACTGCCGGGCGGTGGTGGCGCACGCCTTTAATCCCAGCACTTGGGAGGCAGAGGCAGGTGAATCTCTGTGAGTTCGAGACCAGCCTGGTCTACAAGAGCTAGTTCCAGGACAGGCTCCAAAACCACAGAGAAACCCTGTCTCGAAAAACCAAAAAAAAAAAAAAAAAAAAAAAAAAAAAAAACTAAGTAGTACATGTATATAATAGTGTACTATTTGTGTCTGTGTGTGTGTAACAATTGAATTACAGTATTACAGCACAGAGGCACATGATGTCACACCCAGCCTTTTATGTGTGTGCTGGAGATTAGAACTCAGATCCTTATGCTTGTGCAACAAACACTTTATCCACTAAGCCCTCTCCCCGGGCCATACTATAGAACTGTTAAAGAGAGTGAGGTTCAACACGGTGATGCACATCTGTAATCCCAGCACTTAGAAGACTGGGGCAGCAGGATCATTAGTATCAGGCCAGCCTGGGATACATAGATGGACACAACACAAAACAACAACCAAAAAAAAAAAAAAAATCCAGAAGGGTAACAACAATGAAAAGAATGGACATATACATATACAATGAAATGATAATAGGAGTTACACACATAGTTAAAATTTTAAAAGGCAGCCGGGCAGTAGTGGCACACGCCTTTAATCCCAGCACTTGGGAGGCAGAGGCAGGTGAATCTCTGTGAGTTCGAGACCAGCCTGGTCTACAAGAACTAGTTGAGAAACCCTGTCTCGGAAAAAAAAAAAAAATTTTTAAAAGGCAAATTGAAGAATAAGATATTGTATAATCCCCTTTAGGGATGTGTGGGAGGTGTTTAGACAAAATAAACATAGAAGGGTTAGCTCGGTGGGTAAAGGCACTTGCTACACAGCCTGGCCACCTGAATTTGATCCCTGGCACCTATGTAAAAGTGGAAGAAAAGAACCAACTTCACAAAGTTGTAGTCTGACCACCTCAGAAGAGCCACACACACATCATGCACCCACACATACAAAAATAAATTAATTAAATTTAATTGATAAGTAAATCTTGGAGGATTGTTCCCGGAACCATTTAAATTTGTTATCAGGGGGACAGTGTAGTGAATGTGAATCATTTAATGAAGGATATTGTTTTTGTTATCCCTGTTTAAGGAAAACATTTAATAGAGTCTAAAGAAAGCATTGGAATTAAGCTCTGGTTCAGATCACATGTTCATTGTCGTTTTAGCTTTAGCTGGGATGTTAAGATGAAAATATACTTTACCTGAATGTCTCGCTGATAAGTCACAGCAAATAGCCTCAGCTTTTCTCCTGGACAGTCTTAGTTTTGTCAGAGATGCTTCTGCCTAATGGAACGTGAGATTCATTTTTCATAGGAGAAACACTTTTTGTAAAATGAAATACGCAATAGTGAATAAAATGTCACGCTGGAAGACTCTGTCCCCTTTTGTCCCCCATCTCACCCTAAGCTTCTACAACCTGGGAACTGTCCAGGTACAAATTAACATTTTAAAAGAACTCAAACTCTTCACACAAGCAGCTCTATTATGGGTCGCTCTTTGACAACTTTGGTTTGCTCAATAAACCCACATTCACATTGGATCGCCTCCACTCCAGCTCCTCGACACACAGGTATTGTGGACAAGAGGCCGCTTTTTGACTACAAACTGCCTTATTCATTTAGAATGCCTTCATTCATAAGGTTCATTGGACGGCTAGTCTGTGCCCATCACAGGCTACACAAAGCAATTTGCCTACCTTGTCATTAGTTCTTAAGCAGCTGTGTTACTACCCTCATTTAACAGATAAGCAAACCAGGCTCCTAAATGAAGTTACTTGGCCAAGATCACACAGCTAGTAAGAGGGGAGCTTGCTGGGAAATTTAAGACTTGGAGTAAACAAAGGTGACTAACGGTTCTTTTAAATAGTTTTTTGTTACATTCGTTTTGAAAGCCAAGGAGCATTCTAAGGTTGTAAAAATAATAGCATTCCCTGCCGCCTTGCCTCCCCTCTCTCATATTTTAACTTCCCTGTGCAAGCATATGGACCGTCTCCGGCTTTTCTGTTGATTTCCAAATTTCTAGATGTTCCTCAAAAATCAACGTACACGCACCTTGATATCACCCAAACACCACCCTCCCATTAGCTCCTTCGGTTCTTTTCTACCCAAACCCGGAGATTTTCTGCCCAGGTTGACAGCTCTGCCCTGCCTCGTGCTTTGAGGTGGAGACCCGGCCGAGGCTCGCTTTGATCCTAACACACCCTGCAGAGACCCGCGGCAGGGCTGAGGGGTGGACGTGGTCGGAGGTGGGGGGTGGGAGGGTTGCAGAGGGTACGTGCAGCTCAGCCACCTGCCCTCCGGCCTGCGGCATTTCGGAACAGACCCTTTCGGGAATAAGGGCCTGGCGGGAGACAGCTGGGGCAATTCTCTGGGCTGAGCACTGGGTGAGAGATCCAGCCCTGAGGTGAGTCAGGCTGAGGAGAGGCTAGGGGTAGGTCCAAAGTGTGGAAGAGGATTCCAGGTCTGCCTTGAGGATGGGATGGGGAGAGGCCCATGGTCGGGGAGAGAGCTCTGAGGGGATGGGGCTAGAGGGATCCAAGTCTGAAGGGAGGAGGGTCAGGGAAGGTCCTGGGCAGGATATGCCAGTATGGTTTGGATAAGGCTGGGATTGGGAGAGGGATCCAGGTCTGGGGTGGAATGGGGGGATGGGGGGTGGGGGGAATGAGGCTAGGGTTGGAGAGGGTTCCAGGAATGGGGTGGGGTGGGGATGAGGCTGAAGTGGGAGAGGAATCCAGGTATGGGCTGAGGTGGGTGTGAGATCAGAGGGCTTCAGGTGAAGTCTTGAGTTGCGAACAGCAGATGGGTCTTAGTTTTGCTGGCCGTTGCGGTTCGGAGTGCAGGGGTGGAACCGCTGCTTCCCTCCCGCGGCGGCAGCGCCCTATGGAAGTCTCCCACCCGCCTTGGACCCACGACCGCTCTCCGAAAACAGGGCCGGGCCTTGTCTTCTTGCCTGGACCCAGCTCAGAGCTGCCGCCCGGCTAATCGGCCGGAACTCGGCGCCAGCACCTCCTGTACAGCTGCACAGCCCTCTGCCCCCAGGCAGATCAGCCTCTCCAGGCCACGAGTTCCTTGCGAAAACAGGGCCATCTGGGAGCCCTGGGCGACGCCAGAGCTTCTGGCTTCCAAGGCGCGGCTTCCTGGGCCTCCGGGTTGAGATAACACTGCCAGCAGATTCCTCCAAAGCAAGTGGGAGCAATACCGCCACCCCGTTCCAACTCCCCCGACCCCCGCCATCTATCTCTCCGCTCTCGTCCCTGATCTTCCTTATAAAGTGTCCAAGATCAATCCGAAGGGGGTTCAAGACTGCAGGAAAACTTCCCCTGTCTTTACCGAGACCAGAGGGGTCTGTTTCCCACTAACCGTGGTATCGCGTTATTGGTCCCTCGCCAATTCAGTCCTTCATTCACCTTCCCCGCATCATCTCCAAACGTCAATTGCATGTGGGTTAAATAAAATTTTAATTTACATTTTTATGGATTCAGTACTACTATTCACAGAGTATGTAGCACAAAGCAGCTGTATTTCCTTTATCAGACTTTCATTTTTTTCCCGGGATCAGTTATTGTCACACTTTTTGGTTTATTAAGCTTTCTATGTGCCCAGCATTAATTTCCACTCCAATGCTTTGTCAAAACTGTAAATATTCACTCGGCCTGATCAAGCTATACACATTTTCGGCTGTTTCTTGAAAAAGCCTTCCTAATACAATCTTAACTGTTGAATACAAAGCCAGTCGCATAACTATTCTGGGATTTCTCTTCGGTGTTATGGTGGGATTTCACTTCTTGTGTGAGTCCCTTGTGTTCTGGATTCTGTATTTATTTTTCTCTTACATTTTGATAGAGCGTATCCTCCAGTAACTTTTTTTTTTTTTTTTTTTTTTTTGGTTTTTCGAGACAGGGTTTCTCTGTGGCTTTGGAGCCTGTCCTGGAACTAGCTCTTGTAGACCAGGCTGGTCTCAAACTCACAGAGATCCGCCTACCTCTGCCTCCCGAGTGCTGGGATTAAAGGTGTGTGCCACCAGTGCCCAGCCTTCCAGTAACTTTCTGAAAAAGGGTAAGAAGATAAAATTTTTTTTAAAGATCTCAGTTGTCTCAAAATATCTTTATTTGATCACCTCACTTGATTAACATGATAATTTGTCTTCCAAAACCTAAGTTGAAAATTACATTACTTTAAAACTGAATTGGATCCTACCTTCTGGTTTAACGGCTGAACAGTTTCATGAAATCCTTTTTGTCAATCTACATATAGAAATATATTTGTACCGAGCTGTTTTCGTTGTTAATTCTGGAAGGCTCTATCTTTGATGTGCGTTTCTTCTTTCACTGAGCCAGACAGTCAGGCTCAGAAACTTGTGAGTTTAGTTCTGGAAACTTTCTTGTGTTACTCTGTCTTCCTTTCCATGGTTCATTACTTTTTGTTCTAGCTTCATTTCTCTTGCTTTGATAAAACAACCTGACAAAAAGCAATTTAGGGGAGAGATCTACTTTTGATCACAATTCCAGGTTACATACAGTCCATTATTGTGGGAAAGTCAAGGTACCAGGAACTTGAAAATAGCTAGATACAAAAAAAAAAAAAAAGAGAGAGAGAGAGAGAAGCTCTCCTGAGTAAATTGGGAGTATGGGGAGCATGGGAGAGGGTAAAAGGGTAGGGAAGAGGAAGGGAGGGGAGTGTAGAGAAAAATATATAGCTCAATAAAAACAATAGAAAAAAGAAAGAAAATAGCTAGTCACAGGCACCCATAGCCAAGTAGAGAGAAAGGGTTGTAGACTTGCTTGTGTTCAACACTCTCTAACCTCACACAGTCCACGAACCCCTGGCCAGGAACTGTACTGCTCCCCCTGGCCTGAATCCTCACACAAAATCAAGATCCTCTCCCACAGAGCTGCCCACAGGCCAACCTGAGCTAGCCTATCGCTCTCTGAGACTCTCTACCCAAGTGATTCTCCATTGAGTCAATCTGACAATTAAAACTACCCATCACAGTCTCTTCACACACACACACACACACACACACACACACACACACACCACTCGCCATCCTCTGTACTTTCTTTTTCAAATTTCTGTTATTTGTATACACCTGTCTGTAACTCCAGTCCAGGGCATCTGAGACCCTCACACAGACATACATGCAGGCAAAACACCAATGCACATAAAATAAAAATAAATAAATCATAAGAAAAAGAAAAAAAAGTTTTCCTTTTGAAATGGACGCCAGACTGGTCTTGAGCTCCTCACATAGCTGAGATGCTGGGATTACATAGCGACCACCAGGTTCTCTTTATACAACGCTGTGCAATGAACCCAAGACCCTACGCTTGCTAGGCAAGTAAGCTACATCCCCAGCTCTCTAAATGTTTTTGAAGCAAGAGCCAGTAACTGGGCTCTAAAGAAGGTCTTCATGGCTCAGTGCTTTCCCAGCTCTTTATTACGTATCATACTTCTCTCTCCAGAAAATGTTTCAATTATCGCAAAACACCGCGCACAGGATGTAACAAGTTCCCTATTTCTATTTTTTTATCATGGAATTTTATCGTGGACTCATTCTCTCTGTGACTCTGTTCTTTCTTTTGCTTGTCAAACATTTAACTAAAAGGCAAAGTCTTCTAAGATACAAAAACTTGCCAGTTAAGGAGGGGAAAAGGGAACTCTGCTTTAGTTAATGGCATAACCAACATGATTAGAACTCTAAAAAATAGAATTCATGGAAGAGTTTTATAGTGCTCATAGTGAACTGAACACATCCTTTATGATGCGGACTGATCTATCAGGAGGAAATCTCCCGCCGACAGGGTGAAGTCTCCCATTAGGCAGCAGGCACCACTAATAGGCCGGCCTTCGGTTCCTTTGCTAGCCCTATGGTTTCTTTCTTTCACCAACACTTGCTGCAAAGGGTGCCACGAAAACATCTCCAGCATTTGGTGATCATCTCTCTCCTCTCAGATTTTTCAGGGTCCTAGGAAAAAAAGAGAGTCTTCCTCGCTGAAATGTCGTGGCATTTGGTAAATGCATGAGTAACTAAATTAACAGCACTCTCTGGGACCTAATGATAGAGTAAGTACTGAGAAAAGGAGATTTAAAAAGAAAGCCATTCCTTAGAAAACAGGTTCAGCAGGAAACCGGGCTTGACACACATTCCTGATGACCTCATCTTGGTCCCTGGAACCAGGAGAGAAAAGACTCCACAAAATTGTCCTCTGACCTCCACATGCATGCCACAGCATGTGCGTGTCCCTGCTTCCTTCACAAGCACACGTACACACAGAGTAACAATAAAATAAAAGTTTAAAAATGCTTGGTGGTGTAGCCCTTTACCCCCAACACTTGGAGACAAGAGGCAAGCAGATCTCTGTCAATTCAGGACCCACTTGATCTACAGAGCTAGTTTCAGGCTAGCACACTGAGATCCTGTCTAATACAAGGAAACAAAAGGAGACACTGGAGGCCCATAGCACCAGCAGGATGAGCAAGTATTGTGATTTTCGAAGTTTCAAAAACTCCGTATGGCCGGGCGGTGGTGGCGCACGCCTTTAATCCCAGCACTCGGGAGGCAGAGGCAGGCGGATCTCTGGGAGTTCGAGGCCAGCCTGGTCTACAAGAGCTAGTTCCGGGACGGGCACCAAAGCTGCAGAGAAACCCTGTCTCGAAAAAACAAAAAAACAAACAAACAAACAAACAAACAAAAAAAAACTCTGTATGTACCAACATGACCAGAAGTAGCATGATAAACAATTCAAGAAAGTCAACTGGGGCACAGTCCTGAAGGTAAATCCTTTTAGAATGCTTCTCAGGCAAAGGAAAAGTAGGGATTGAGGCCAAACAACCAAATTCGGTTATGAGGAAGTATGTTAGGATCCAGCTGATAATAAATAAACAGGTAAATAAATAGGAGGAAAAAAGAATGAATTCAGTTTGTTTTTTAGATTTACTTATTTTTATTTTATGTGTATGAGTGTTTGCCTGTAGTATGCATATGCACCATGTATGTGCAGTAGTGCTGGCAGAGGGCAGAAAAAGGCACTAGATCCCTGGAACTGGACTTACAGATGGTTGTGAGCCTCTATGTGGGTGCTGGAAACAAAACTCAGGTCCTTTGAAAAAGTAACCCAAGGTTTTACCTGCTAATCCATCTCTCCAGCCCTGAAAATTTTTTGTGCCCAGAGCTGGCTGCTCAAATTTTTTTTTTTTGAGGAAAATGAAGTTCTAGTTGCTGAATTTGCAAAAAGATAGTGTAAAAGGTAGTATTTCTAGAATCGGCTTTGATGTTTTTAAAGTAGCCAATGTGTTTCTCATGTCCCTGGATAGTGGTAAGAATGAAAGCACAAGATCATAAATTTTGATGATGGAAACACCATAGTAATACATTATCGTATCCAAAAAATGCCAGTGAATTAAAGTCGGAGCTATCAGTATAAGTTCATGCATACCTGAATACGGGTAGATACAGAAATAATTGCAAATTTATGTGCATATATGGAGATACACACACATGCATACACACAATGAGCACACCTAGCACTCATGTTTCACTTATTAAGTCTATTCTCCAACAGAAGGAACAAAGATTTCTTAGGAAAATGGCTTCTCCACTGGGCGGTGGTGGCGCATGCCTTTAATCGGGAGGCAGAGGCAGGCGGATCTCTGTGAGCTCGAGGTCAGCCTGGTCTACAAGAGCGAGTTCCAGGACAGGCTCCAAAAAGCTACAGAGAAACCCTGTCTTGAAAAAAACAAAAAACAAAACAAAAAGAAAAAAAAAAAGAAAAATGGCTCCTCATGCTTGGTGATGGTGGTGCACAGCTTTAATCCCAGCAAGCAGGAGGCAGAGGCAAGCAGATCTTCCAAAGATCATGAGTTCAATTCCCGGCAACCACATGGTGACTCACAACCATCTGTAACGAGGTCTGCTGCCCTCTTCTGGTCAGCAAACACACACAGATAGAATATTGTATACATACATACATACATACATACATACATAAATAAATAAATATTTAAAAAAAAGAAAAATGAGGAAGAAGAGGAGGAGGAAGAGGAGCAACAGCAGGGCTAGCTAGGGTAGGGGAGTTGCTCAGTAAAGCACTTCCTGTGCAAGCAGGAGACCTGCTCTTGATCTCCAGCACCCACTTAAAAACCAGACACAGAGGCACGCGCGCACACGCACACACACACACACACACACACACACACGTAATGCCAGCTCTGGGGAGGTGAAGCTAGGAGGATACCTGGGACTTGTTAACCAGTCAGTCTAGCCAAATCAGTGAACTCTATGTCATAAGCGTATTTTTTTCAAATAACGAGTAAGCATTTTATCAAAGAATTGCAAAGGGCCAACAAGATGGCTCTAGCTGTCAAGCCTGATGACTTGAGTTCCACCCTCAGGACCCACAGGGTAGAGGGAGAGAATTGATTCCCAAAAATTATCCTCTAACTTCCACACATGCAAACCTCCAACCCTCCACACTAAATAAATGCACAATAAAAATATGGTCTAGTGAAATGGCTCAGTGGGTAAAGACACTTCCTGCCAGGCCTGATGGCCTGAGTTCAATCACTAGAACCCACATGGCAGAAAGAAGGGGAAAACCAACTCCTGAGTATTTGTCCTTTGACCTTCACATGAATGCTGTGTCAGGTACGTACACACACACACACACACACACACCCCACAATTTACTAAAAGAATGAAGTGGAGAACTATTGGGAAAGATACCTGAGGTTACTCTGGCCTCCATATACCTACACACACACCACACACACACAAATGGATAAGGGGCTGGAGAGATGGCTCTGCAGTTAAGAGCTCTGGCTGCTCTTCCAGAGGACTTAGGTTTGATTTTTATCACTCACACGGCAGCTCACAACTGTCTTTAACTCCAGTTCCAAGGAATCTAAAAACCATTTCTGGACTCTGTGGGCACCAGGCAAAATACTCATACACCATAAAATAATAAATTTTAAAAAATTAATCTGGCAGTAGTGGCACATGCTTTTAATCCCAGTGCTCAGAAGGCAGAGGCAGAAGGAGCTCTGTGAGTTTGAGACTAGCCTAGTCTACAAAGTGAGTTCCAAGAAAGCTAAGGCTACACAGACAAAAAATAAACAAACAAAAAATTCAAGCAATACAATTTGCAGTTTTTTTTTAAAAAGATGGCTATTGATAACAATAATACACTGTCCCTGATTTGAACACTACACAATGCACAGAAATATGGAAACGTAAGACACCTCAGAGCCCTGAAAAAGCTAGCTATCTATGTTGGTGTATGCTCTTGGGAGATGTAATTAGTTGGGAGGTGGAGGCAGGAAAATCAGAAGTTCCCAGTCATCTTTAGCTACATAGCAAGTTCAAAATCAGCCTAGCCATTGTGAGAACTTGTCTCAAAAACAAAACAAACAAGCAAACATGAGGCTGGAGAAACGTCTCCATGGTTAAAACCACATGCTGTTTTTTTCAGAAAACCTGAGCTCCATTCCCAGCATCCAAATCAGGCAGCTTACAGCACCTGTACCTCCATGCTAGAGGAGACGCAACACAGCTGATTTCTGCAGTAACCAGGATTAATGTGCATATAACCCTCAGACACATACACACATTTACACATGCATACATTTTAAAACAAATAAAACCTTGAGATATAGAGAAGTTATATTCCTTAAAATCATATTGAATTGAGGAGAAATTAAAGTCTTGATACACAGTAAAATTAATTCAAAGTTTTTTTTTTTTTTTTTTTGCAAAGTAGAATTTGAGAAAAAGCAATTTTTAAAACAGAAATAGAAAGCTCTTCTGGTAGTATATGCCTGCCATCTCAGCTTTCAAGAACTACGTGAAGCCGGGCGGTGGTGGCGCACGCCTTTAATCCCAGCACTCGGGAGGCAGAGGCAGGCGGATCTCTGTGAGTTCGAGACCAGCCTGGTCTACAGAGCTAGTTCCAGGACAGGCTCCAAAGCCACAGAGAAACCCTGTCTCAAAAAACCAAAAAAAAAAAAAAAAAAAAAAAAAAAAAAGAACTACGTGAGGCAAGGGGCTAACCCAGACTTGTAGACAGCTTGGGTATTTTCATAGAATAAAAGAGCTCTTTTCAATCAGATAAAAATGTCAGGGGGCTGGAGAGATGGCTCAGAGGGTAAGAGCACTGGTTGCTCTTCCAGAGGTCCCGAGTTCAATTCCCAGCAACCACATGGTGGCTCACAACCATCTGTAATGAGATCTGGTGCCTTCCTTGCCAGCAGTACATTGTATGCTTAATAAATAAATCTTTAAAAAAAAAATGTCCTGTGTCGGGTTGGAGAGATGGCTCAGTGGTTAAGAGCACTGTTTGTTCTTCCAGAGGTCCTGAGTTCAATTCCCAGCAACCACATGGTGGCTCCAAATCATCTGTAATGAGATCTGGCGCCCTCCTCAGGGGTGTGGATATACATGGAGGCAGAAAGTTGTATACATAATAAATATATTTAAAAAAAAAAAAGTCCTGTGTCTCTGTTACTTTGATTCTGAACTTCTAGAAGTACAGAAATTTATCCTGACATCAAAACACTACCCAGCAATCATTTATTCTCTTTACAGTGCCTCCCTGACTAAAAATGGCTACAGAATTCTGAATGCTATTGCTGAATGCTTTATAATCTCAAGAACTTTTTGCTGGGCATACAGCATATAAAATAATACAGTAGCAGCACGCAAACCCTATGTTGTTCTTGCAAAAGCAGATGCTAAATCTTTGGTGTTTTCTTTGGGATGCCTCCTTACTCAGTTCAGCTGTGAAGGCAGCTGCTTGCTTGCAGCTGCCGCTGCCCCTCCTCCTCTCCCTCCTCTTATTATTTTTTCAGACAGGGTCTCTCTACATAGCCCTGGCTGTCCTGTATGTAGACCAGGACAGCCTTGAATTCACAGAGATTCATATGTCTCTGCCTCCCAAATGCTGAAATTATGTAATTAAAGGTGTGTACCACAACTTCCAGCCTGGTAGCACTTTTTTCTTTTTCTTTTTTTTTCCCTTTTTGTTTTTTTTTTTGAGACAGGATTGCTCTGTGTAACCGTCCTAGATGTCCTGGAACTCACTTTGTAGACCAGGCTGGCCTCCATCTCACAGAGATCCTCTTGCCTTTACCTCTCTAGTGCTGGGATTAAAGATGTGCACCACCACTGCCTGGCTGACAGCAGTTTTCTTTTTTTTTTTTTTTTTTTTGGTTTTTCGAGTCAGGGTTTCTCTGTAGCTTTGGTGCCTGTCCCGGAACTAGCTCTTGTAGACCAGGCTGGCCTCGAACTCACAGAGATCCGCCTGCCTCTGCCTCCCGAGTGCTGGGATTAAAGGCGTGCGCCACCATCGCCTGGCTTCTTTCTTTCTTTCTTTTTCTTGGTTTTTGGTTTTTCAAGACATGGTTTCTCTGTAGTTTTGGAGCTTGTCTTGGAACTAGCTTTTGTAGACCAGGTTGGCCTCAAACTCACAGAGATCCGCCTGCTGGGATTAAAGGCTTGCACCACCACCACCTGGCTAACAATTTTCTTAAACTGGCCCTGTTAATAAGTTATTACTATTTTCCATAAAGAAAGTTAACTTAGGATGGCAATAGCTGCAGGGAACAAGGAGAGGCAATGCTTTTAAAAGGCTTGTAAAAAGTCCGATGGTAATGGCACACACCTTTAATCCCAGTACTCCAGCACAGAGAAAGGCAGATCTCTGTGAGTTCGAGACCAGCCTGGTCTACAGAGTGAGTTCCAGGACAGCCAGGGCTACAAAGAGAAACCCTATCTCTAAAAACAAAAAGGCTTCCAGACAAGTTTCCAATCACTAGAGGGTTGGGGGGATTCTTTCTACAGTTTAAAGGACAGGAGGTCATGAGTATGAATTCATTCTCTTTCTTCCTCTCTGGGGTGTGTGGGGTATATGGGGTGTGTGTGTTGCTATGTTCTCCAGGTTGGCTTTAGACTCTTGAATTCAAGTGGTCCTCTTGCCTTGGTGTACCAAGTACTAAGTTAAGACTACAAGTATGTGACACCAAGCCAAAAAAAATTCAACTATAAATAATTGTAATACTTTTCAAAGAAGTCATTTTACTGGCGAGTGTGCAAGCAGAAATAAAAAGCCCAAATAGAATAAGGTGAATGAAGATGTTTTATTTATTTGTTTTTTGTCTTGTTGTTTTCAGAGACAGGGTTTCTCTGTGTAGCTTTGGAACCTGTCCTGGAACTCATTTTATTTTGTTATTTATTTTTTTTATGAAAAATTTCCACCTCCTCCCATTTACCTCTCACTCTCCCCACTCCCCCTCTCCTTCCCTCTCCAGTCCTAAGAGCAGTCAGGGTTCCCTGCCCTGTGGGAAGTCCAAGGTCCTCCCCCCCCCAACCATCCAGGTCTAGGAAGGTGAGCATGCAAACAGACTAGGCTCCCACAAAGCCAGTATATGCAGTAGAATCAAAACCCAGTGCCAGTGTCCTTGGCTTCTCAGTCAGCCCTCATTGTCAGCCACATTCAGAGAGTCTGGTTTGATCACATGTTCGTTCAGTCCCAGTCCAGCTGGCCTTGGTGAGCTCCCATTAGGTGGAACTCATTTTGTAGACCAAGCTAGCCTCTAACTCACAGAGATCCACCTGTCTCTGCCTCCCGTGTGCTGGGATTAAACATGTGCACCACCACTGCCCGGCTAGACATGATTTATGAGGGACAATGATTTAGTGTTGTTTAATATATTCCCCAATGTCCATGTTTTACTGGGAGCCTCAGCGATGAGGTGACTAAACCGTGACTGTAGAAGGCACAAAGGTCTTTTGATCACAGATAAGCACTAAGGCACCTGGAATGTTAAGCAAACTGGGCTGTCCTTCCGGAGAAGGAATGTATTATCTGTTATCTGCCCAGAAGGCTGGAGAGGATGTGTCCTACCCTGCTGACCCTTGAACTATATGTGTGGTCAGAGACTCTGAGGCACTGAGCCCTCCCCCAGACCCTTACTTTGCTCCTCATGGAGTCTATGTTTGCTGTGCTCATGGGATTGAGCTAATTATCACCAGAATAGTTTTGTACCACATTGTGCTGTGTCTAAAATGAACCATGCAGAGTCAGAACAAAGTTGAACAAATGCGCTGAGTTGTGTTGTGCCTTCCTGCCTCTTGTCTCCCATGGCTCATCACCCTGCTAGCCCTGGAGGTCTCAAAGACCTCAAACATGAGAACAGGATCCTCATGGCTGGGCCAATGACACTGTTGCAGAAGTGGGTTTATGTTTGACAGTGGGTTTGTTAGAAAACCAAGTTCAATGCTTTCTTGTCCTAACAGGCTTTTTAGTTTGGGTTTGGTTTTTGTGGGATTTTTATTTTGTTTTAAACATGTGAGGCACTTCTTGTGTAACAGTTTCCTCCAAGATAGAAATAGTCCATCTTGTCAGGAAGTTCCTAAAGCAGGAAAGTAAAGAACTCAAATAACTTCCAGAATTTCTTGAAACTGGTCAGATTCACTCCATCCTCTCCCTATCAAAGCAAGCAAGAAAAGCTGAGAATCCCTCTCAGAGGGAGTGAAACAGCTGCAGAGAAGATTCTCAGACAAGAGCTGCCTGGAAAAGATTTAGACCAATGAGGCACCTGAGAAGGACACTCTCCAAACTGCATAGCAGCATGGAGACCCTCACTAGATGTATCCTGGATCTTGAGATTCTTTTTTTCTCTTTTTTTAAAGATTTATTTAATTATGTATACAGCATTCTGCTTGCATGTGTCCCTGCAGACCAGAAGAGGACACCAGATCTCATTACAGATGGCTGTGAGCCACCATGTGGTTGCTGGGAATTGAACTCAGGACCTCTGGAAGAACAGTCAGTGCTCTTAACCTCTGAGCCATCTCTCCAGCCCATCTTGAGATTCTTGAACAACTTCATAAACTGTCAGCCAAATGACCTTCTACAATTTACAAATTGTTCAGTCTGTAGTATTCTTTGTTACAGCAATCAAAATGGGCTAATAAAGTGTTCCTCCCCCATAAAAACTGAAGCAAACATTTATTTTAAAATAAAAGCAAGGCATGGTGGTGCAGTCCTTTAACCCGAGCACTCAGAAGACAGAGGGAAGCAGATCTCTGTGAGTTCCAGGCCAGCCAGAGCAACAGAGTAATAACAGCAAAACGTCGAGGTAATTCTAGCAAGACTAAATTTTTTTCTAGACAGGTATACACAGATACTCTTTTGCTTATAGTATGATTATATCCCCATGAGTCCATTGTAAGTTGAAAATAAAAATGTGTTCACCTGCAACCCTGCTTCAGAGAGCAGGGAGTTGTTACTACTTTTCAATAAAACCTGGCTTGCTTGCCTTTAATATTGCTATATTAGTTCAGCAACACAGTGCATAGAAAAATGTCATTTGTTTCCCATTGTGATCATGTAACATGTCACAGAATGGGATGCTGCAGCTGCCAGTGCCACGACAAAATGTCACATTTCCCATCACTAGCTTATGAATAAAATAACATTGAGGTCTAGGGATACAACATGATTGGTGGAGTGTTTGCTTGGTATGCACAAAGCCCTGGGTTCCGTCCTCAGCTCCATATAAGCCAGGTATATCAGATCAATCCCATAATCCCAGTACTGGGTGGGGGGTAGTGTACGGGAAGGGAGGAGGAAAGACAAGAGAATCAAAAGTTCAGTTTTGATTTCAGCTATAGTTTGAGTTCAAGATTAGTCTGGGGTACACAAGATCCTGTCTCACAAACAAAATCAACCAAAGAACAACAACAAAAACCAACAAATAATAATAAAAACAAAAACAAAAACCCAACAGACTAGAGAGATGAGTCAGTGAGTGAAACAAAATAATCACTGTTGGGTTTGTTTCTAGAGCTCTTGAATTTTGAGGTATATTCCAGAACACACAATTCAGGCTGTTAGTGATTCTCACTAGCAGATTCTAGAAGACAAGTGTAATGTAGTGGTGAAAGAGAGGAACTTAGCAAGGAGAAGCAGTTCCTTCAATGATGCATAAAGAGATAAAAAACTGAGCAGTTTACGGGACTGAAATCTCAAGGTCCAAATCACGAGCAGGAGAGAGAGCACGAGCAAGGAACTCAGGACCGCGAGGGGTGCACCCACACACTGAGACAATGGGGATGTTCTATTGGGAACCCACCAAGGCCAGCTGGACTGGGTCTGAAAAAGCATGGGATAAAACCGGACTCGTTGAACATAAGGGACAATGAGGACTACTGAGAACTCAAGAACAATGGCAATGGGTTTTTGATCCTACTGCACGTACTGGCTTTGTGGGAGCCTAGGCAGTTTGGATGCTCACCTTACTAGACCTGGATGGAGGTGGGTGGTCCTTGGACTTTCCACAGGGCAGGAACCCTGATTGCTCTTAGGGATGAGGAGGGAGGGGGACTTGGTGGGGGAGGGGGAGGGAAATGGGAGGCGGTGGCAGGGAGAAGGCAGAAATCTTTAATAAATAAAGAAAAAAAACTGAGCAGTTTTTACTGAAGATCAGCTGAGCTACAGACCTCACCACAGTGTAGTTTACCTTTCTCCCTGAGAACCTTCCTGAAACTGTGGGGCTTCCCAGACCATAGCCTGGCCTGGATCTGTGCGATTCAGGAAAACATGTGGGCTGTTAAACTCCCTTGGAACTGGGTTATTTGCTTTTATCTTTACTTTTTTCTTTGTTTCTTTTTAGAGAGAGCCTTAAGTAGGCAAGGTTGGCCTTCAGCCTCCTGAATGCAGGCATAGAGACACACTGTTCCCTGTTCCTGGCTCTGTAATTAGACCAGTTCTTCCCTTTATAAACTGCTAGGTGGATTACTTAATATGAAGTTTACGTGTGTGTGTATGTTTGTATGGTGTTTCAAATATAATTTTTTTCTTTCTTTTTTTTTTTTTTTTTGTTTTTCGAGACAGGGTTTCTCTGTGGTTTTGGAGCCTATCCTGGAACTAGCTCTTGTATTCCAGGCTGGTCTTGAACTCACAGAGATCCGCCTGCCTCTGCCTCCCGAGTGTTTTTTTTTTTTCTTTTTTTAAAGATAGGGTTTCTGTGTAGCCCTAGCTGCCCTAGAACTTGTTCTGTAGACCAGGCTGTCTTCAAACCCAGAGATTCACCTGCCTCTGCCTCTGGAGTGCTGGGATTAAAGGCATGCGCCTCCACCACCATCATTACTGTTAATGATTGTTATATGTTTAGGATGTTCAACAAATATCAATCTACCTTACTTTCAAAATTAAACATAAAACAACTTGTGCTAATTCTAAAAAATGAGCATAATAGTGGTTTCCAGGCACAGGGTTCTCAAAATCCAAGGGTAGATAGTTCCAATTTGGCTCAGGTGGTTTATTTTCCCTCTGGTTATTAGTGTCAAGTTCCTTCTTGTCCCTGGGGTTCTCACTATGGCTTGCTACCATCCTTATTATTTCCAGTGTACTCTAGATACACAGAAACACACATCAGTGGGTTATTATGAAAACCTAATAATGCACAGCAAATATCCCATGGTTCTTATGTTTTTCTTTTCCAGACAAAGGAAAGAAAAACGATTTAACATTTGGTCTTAAGCTTCAAATAAGATCAGTGAAACTACTCCTTCACACCACCACCACCACAGGTTGCTGCTATTTTTATCTTGGGGCATTTTTGTTTCTGTTATTTTAAAGTTGGATTATATTTCTCTCAGAATTAACATAAAACATAGCTAGTTTACTCAAAGCATGACAAAACCAACCAGCCAACCAAACAAAACCAGGTTTGAGATCTTGGCTAACTTTAGAAAATGCACAGATACTTATGACTGACTTGGTATCAGGGGTAATGTTTACTACCTTTCTGTGCTTAATAACGACAGACACAGTATCTTCTCTCTGTAAGACTCTGAAATTTTGTCATATGATGCTCACAAGTGAGACTGCTGGGGATAGATTGTCTGGATTAGCATCTCAGCCCCAGGGATGCTGAGATGGCTCAGCAGGTACAGGTGCCTATTGACAAGCCTGAACACCTGAGTTGGATTCTCAGGAGCCACATACTAGAAGACAGAACAAAGCCCTAACCCTGCAAGTTGTCTCTGACACTGCCCACAAATCCATATAAATATATAAGTGTAATTAAAAAAAAATCTCTGCTCCAATACTGACTATGTACAAGTTTCACTATTTTTTCCTTATCAGTGAAGTGGAGATAATAATATCTTAGGTGGCTAATCAGAATATTGAGTGAGAAAGAATATTAAAAACTTACTATATCGCCTGGTACATAGTAAGCAAATATTATAATTTACATTGTGTACCAGTGACTGTCCTTAGTGACTTTCACTGAGTTGACCTTCTGTGATAGACACCAGCCCTATCCAAAGGTTTATTTCAGAACAGAATAAAAAAGATTTGCTAGTTGAATATGGTGGCTCTGTAACTCCAAAACATAGGATGTTGAGACAAGACTGCCATGCATTGCAGGCCAGCCTGAACTACAGAGTAAGAGCCTGTCTCAAAGCAATGAAAGGCTTACTCCTGTGCCTCAGAGGTGTTTGCTTTGTTTCAATGCTGGAGCTTCAACTCAGGGGCCTGTGCTTGTGAAGAACATGCTCTAGCGTGGACCTAGCTAGCTTCCATCCAGTTTGTCATTAAGTTGAATATGATTCAGTTTGTGACTATGAATGGGGAGAAAGGTCTCTATTTACCATATATTTAAGTGAAATTTAGTATTTCCTTCAATTATTAATATGGGGGGATAAATCATAGTAGTGTTAGCCATTTCTGTGGCTTTGTTAACAAGAAAAATAACAGCTCGCTCTTTCTGTTCTCTCCTCCCCCTGAGACAGGATTTCTCTGTTTAGCCTTGGCAGTCCTGGTACTCGCTCTGCGGATCCACCTGCCTCTGCTTTTTAAGTGCTGGGAATAAAGGCGTGCATCACCACTGTCTGGCTAATAACAGCTATTTCTGTACTGCTTTATATAGTTCTCTCAGTATTTCAAAATGCAACTTAATCTTATCACTATTTTGTTTTGATAGTTAGACTGTCCTACAACTAAATCTTCTATCAATCATAGGACTGTATTCATAAAGAAACATTTAAATCATTACAATTGAATCATTTTGCTGTTTTGGTATTAATATTTATAATTTGTTTTCTACATATGTACTTTTATGTGCCTTTATGTCTTCACTAGACTACTAAAGATCCATGGCATAAAAATGTTAAAAGGTCTTATTAATCCCAACACTGGGGAGGAAGAGATAGGAGGATCTCTGTAAGTTCGAGGCCAGCCTGGTCTACAAGCTCGAGTTCCAGGACAGGCTCCAAACTACAGAGAAATCGGGTCTCAAAAAACCAAAAGGAAAAGAAAGAAAAGTACATAGAGAAATGGTACCGAAGTTATAAATTAGAGAGCCACTAAGCAAACAAGTCACTTCACCTCCCTGCGCCTGCTTTGTCTGCTGGAAAATGAAATAATCCCAGGGTCATAGGACCATTATAAAAATGTGAGTTAGTATCCATAAAAGCGTATTGACCACTGCAAGTGTGAAAACACTTGCTATCCTCGCCTTATAGACGTACCTGGTCATGTGCTGGGAAACGTGAAGGAAATGGAGCATGACCTTTGACTTTTAGTAGTTTACATTCAATCACAGATATGGCAGGAAGGAAAAACCAAACATAACATTTAGAAAGCAACCCAAATTCATTGTTTGGAAGGGGAATCAGACATCCGCATCATTGACCGTGAGTTGGTAATCACAAATATCAAAAGCACTTACATCCCAAGTAACAAGAAGGCAGCCACAGTCAAGACCAACCTAGAGACGGTCTGCAAATGCTTTACCCTTCTGATTGAGATGATGTAACTAAAATGACCCCTCAGTTAGTTCCAAGTTTTTTAGCATTCTACATATACTTTAGACAAAGAATATAAAAGTGAGAACCTGGCAACAGTACCTCTCTCAATAACGCCATGACTGGCTTTTTCATGGTCAACGTTGGTTAGCTCAGATGTGTAACATCACATCACTGTCTCATGCTGCCATTTCCTTTAAGAATACCCCAAATCCCTCGGGTCTATTTCTCTTTTCATCAAAGATTCATGATAATCTTTCACTTGGTTATTTGACTGTCTGTTCCCCCATTCTTTCCTCTCCAACAACAGAGCCCTGACAAATGGTGAAGAGGGAGCATTTCAACAGCTATATGTATGCCTAATTAAATTAGCACTCGGTATTTTGGAATTTGCTTAGAGTGATTTAATTATCCAGACTCCGACAGAATTTCCCAACACTACAAAGCGAGAGATGGACAGCTAAAACGTCAGAAATCTCAGTGGGATGGCATTAATCAGAGATGCACTTAGAAATCTAAAGAAATAAAATCTTGTACCTACTTTGCAAGGAAAAGTATTTTTAAATACATAGACTAGTATAAAGATCTGAGAGCATTCTAAAGTTTTGTCTGAGTACAAAATACAGGCTGGGGCTGACTTATGGCTGCACTTGAGAGCAATGGCTGCTTGCTCTTCCAGAAGACCTAGGTTCGATTCTCAGCACCCACCTGGAGGTTCACAACCATCAGTGACTCCAGTTCCAGGGAATCCAACATCCTCTTTGGTCTGCAAGGACAACACACAACCGTGCTATATACTTATATGAAGGCTCACTCATACACATAAAATATTTTTCGATAAAAATATTGGTTGCTAATTTTGCCCAATCTGAAATTCCAATCTTTCAGTCTATTAGCTCAACTGTAAGCCAATTTGTACGAAAAGACTTAGTCGGGCCTGTGCATCTGTCTTTTCAAGCAAGACGCTCAAAACACGGACTCCCTGACAAGCTTTTGACAGCACAATGAATAGTCAGTCTCCAGAAGTGTCTCTACTTCGAATTACCCATTCTTCTTGGAGAAGAAAATTAGTATCTGCGCTGCCTGCATCACGTTGAGGGACCACAATCTTAACCTTAATCGGGAAGGATCCTGACGCCGCACAGCACCTAAAACTACAGGTCTCCTTATTTCTTTTAAGACACGCCCGCCACAAAGTAGACCGCTCCCTTTGGCGGAGAGCGCCCATTCACGTCCGACAACGGCCGCCGAGGCGAGCTTGTGACTGCGCGCGTGGATTTCGGCCGTGGGTGGTTCGGGGCACGTGGCGGCGTGGGGACAGGGGACCCGGTTCCCTCCTCCCGCCTCCGCGGAGAAGAGACTGTGAGCACACCTCCACCCCGGGGCAGGCCACTTCCTAAGACCACACAGCCTCGGGATCCGCGGAGGAACCCCCGCTCCTCTCAAAGGCCCCCTCGCCCTCCGTTTCTCCGACACCCGCCTCTCTTCAGGGGTCCTCCACCCCCTGGGGGCGGCGACGGACGACGCCCCCGAGGCGAGAAACGGCTCTCTAATCCGCTCTCTGGTCCCCCTCTGCCCACAATGCACCGGGACCAGCAGGAAGGCCGCTCCGACCCCTAATTTTCCCGCGAATTCAGTTCAAAGAGGCGGCCGGGCCCGCGGTCGGCAGCGCGCACGGGCCAACCAAGCCGCGCCTCCGCGAGAAGCGCCTCCGCGTGACTGACGGGGCGATCTGCGGACCAACGGGCTGGGCGGCCGGGCGGCGCGCGCTCCCGTCGGCCAATCAGAGCGCCGGGCGGGGAAGTGGGCGGAGCGGGGCCAGGGTAGGGTGAGCGGCCTCCGAAGCGGAGCGGGGCTCGCAGGAGACACTTTTTTTTTCCTCCCTCCTTCCCTCCTCTCCTCCTCCCTTCCCTTCCCCTCTCCTCCCCTCTCTCCTCCTTCCCCCCTCGGTCCGCCGTAGCCTGCTGGGGCGAGCAGTTGGTGTAGCAGGCGCTCACTCTCCGGGGCCGCCCGGCGGGTAGCTGGCGGGGGGAGGAGGCAGGAACCGCGATGGCGCCTCAGAAGCACGGCGGTGGGGGAGGGGGCGGCTCGGGGCCCAGCGCGGGGTCCGGGGGAGGCGGCTTCGGGGGTTCGGCGACGGCGGTGGCGGCGGCGACGGCTTCGGGCGGCAAATCCGGCGGCGGGGGCTGTGGAGGCGGCGGCGGTTACTCGGCCTCCTCCTCCTCGGCGGCCGCGGCGGCGGGGACCGCGGTGTTACCGGTGAAGAAGCCGAAGATGGAGCACGTCCAGGCTGACCACGAGCTTTTCCTCCAGGCCTTTGAGAGTGAGTGTGAGAGGCTCCGGGAGGGCGAATGCCGCTGCTCCGCGCTCGGGGCACGGGGCGCTCCGCCGGGCTTTCGCGGAGTGCACTTGGTTTGGGAGTGGAGGGAGGAATCGGGGGACGTCCCGGCTCCCGGGGTCCGGGCCAGGTCCGTGAGTCCCGGAAGGTTCGCCCCGGGGCCCCCACGTCCCGAGCAGGTCGTAGGTGAGGACCTGACGGTTGAACTGAACGCGGCCGGATCCCGAGACGAGTTCGTGTTTTCTTTTATGCCTTCCCCTTCCCTACTTTACAAGCACCGGGGCTCCAGCTGTAGGTTTCGGGGGGCAAAGATGTGCGGGCGGGAGTGCAGGGAAGCCGAGGAAATTGTCAGTAGGCTGAAATGCCTTCGCACTCACTTGGGCTGCGTGTTAACACGGCACCATTTGAAGACTTAGCCTCTCTGACCTATCCGCCCATTTTATGGATACGTAGACTGAGACAGAATGGGCAGGCGTCTTCTCCGGGAACGACCTCGGAACTGTATCTTAATTCCAGAACGTTTTTCTTATCTCAATGTTTTGTTACAAAAGATGCGTGGAGGACGAAACTATGACTTACTTGGGAAAGGGAACACAGTGTCTGGGAACAAACAATAGAATTTATAAACAACATTATGACTACGAATAAAATTGTTACTTAATAGATATCTTATCCTGATTGTTTTGCTTCGCTTTTGTGTAGATGCTGTAATTTGGGCAGTCTTCTAGCTAAGTATTTTACGGCAACTTGAATAAACTCAGCTTTACCGTCGAATGTCTTTATTTACAATATTACCGTGGCATATGCTGTGGGAATGGTATCAGCTGTGCTTGAAAAAGACGTTTTACATTGTTTAATACTCTTATTCATTCTCATGAGCGCTTCACGAAATTCTAATTGGAATTTAATAAAAATAATTTTGATTTTTATTGACAAATATTGAACCAGCTTTAGAGATCATTATTCTTTTGCTTAATATGCATTTATAAGAATCTGAGAAGCTTTTACGTGAAAATGGAACTGAAGGACAGTCATAAAAATAAACACGTTCGTTTCTACCTCTTCTAAAATATCCCATCTCCGTTTAATTTGAAACTAAAGCTAAACTGGAGATTAAGTGGAAATTTAAAACTTTCTAAATGTTATGAGAAGATAAATCCTCTAGGAAGGCTTTAACTACTTGTTTGCAGATGAGCCCACCTGTGAGAAATTGTCATTAAGGGTTAGAGCTTTTTTTTTCCCCTTCTAATGTTGATTTCAGTTTTGGATGTTTAAGTTCTTAATATAATTATTTAGGTATTCATAATTAGATTAATACTCAAAGAAATGTGATTCTGGTAGCTTACTAATAACACTGGAATGGGGGCATGAAGATATATTTTCAACTTTAACCAAAGTCTTTTATAAAAATGAAATGTTAAGCATTAAGAAGATTGTTCTGGGAACCTATTAATTATGAGTTTACAGTGTAGTGAATTTTATAATGACTTTGAGCATATCTGTATTAGAATGTTTGGGAAGAGTTTAATTTTGGCTAGTTACTACAGGTTTTTGTAATAGCCAGTTAATTGGCTTTAGTAAGTTTTTGTGGAATAGAGTAGTTATCTCTAGGTACTTTTGGGAGGGAAGGGGGTAGTAAGTCATCAAATGAATTTACTGCTTTTTGCAGAAGCACAGTAATGACACTACCTTGGGATTGGTTAGCTTGAAATTGTTGCTTGTATCTAAGGAGAGAGCTGGCAGGGGGAGGGAAGAGGATTTTGTGAATATATGCCTGCCATAGACTGAATAACCTTTGGTGTTTACTAATTTTCTGGATGTAAACACATAGTACACCATTTTTACAAAGGAGAATTGTTTTGTGCTTGTTAGAGTGTGGGTTGCATGGGCTGAGGTGATGGTTCATTAAAAAAGATTATGTTTGAATTTTGTTTCCTGTTTCCCAGAACCAACACAGATCTATAGATTTCTTCGAACACGCAATCTTATAGCAGTAAGTAGTCAACTAAATTTACCAATATTATTTGATTCTTATAACTTCATCTGTAATTTTAATATTTTTAATTTTTTATAGCCAATATTTTTGCACAGAACTCTTACTTACATGTCTCATCGGAACTCCAGAACAAGCATCAAAAGGTACATTTTATGAATCTTCTCTCAAGCCGGTCAAACCACTAGGGTGCTTTGTCTTAGAGTGGATGAGAGAGTCTCAGGAGAGAGTTCTTCAAAGTTTTGTCTTAAAAGTTCTAGTTACATATTTATTAAAGTATCATTCTTGTAATTCTAGTTTATCTCTAGTTTTTTTTCTCTTCAATAGAAATTATCTAGTGAAGTGATTTTACTGACTCAGTTTTACTCTTTGCTGTTCTTTTTGAGTTTGGTTGCTAGGACTTAATGATTTCTAAAGGGCTGGGGTAACTTACCTATTTTTGATATCAGTTTTGAAGTTACTAGAAGAGTCTCTAAAAAGATGTTTTGATCCTCTGCTCTTAGAGCAGAGTCTGGATGTGTTGTACAGGACTTATTTTTATTGTATGAACTATCCCTGTGTGATTTAGTAGTTAATCAAAGGTAATGATGGAAGTCAAGTTCCATGATTTAAGTTCAAGATTTACTTATTGAGCATATCAAAACTTACAACTTTCAGTTGAAAAGAAAGACCTTCCATTAAACTTTTGGTATCAACAATATAGTCTTACTGTCTGTCTGTTGAGTCAAGGTCTCGCTAGGTACAAATGACAGGCCTGAAAACTTACTACATAAGTTAGACTGGCCCCAAACTTGTGACTGTTCTGTCTCAGCCTCTGTCCCAGTACTAGCATTATAGATGTGAGCCACTATGCCTATCTATTTTTATAGTCCTGACTTATAACACAATTAAGCTACTTCAATATGTTAGAAACTAAGCTGGTTTCAAGAAAGAAAGAAAGAAAGAGAAAGAAAGAAAGAAAGAAACTAAACTGCTTGGTTGCATGAATCTTGGTTACTATGAAGACATCACATTTCCAGAGCAAGGTACAGTTTTATAAATGCATTATAGTTTACTATGAAGAATTGAAATGTAAGAGACTATCTTCTAACAATTGAGGGAGCTGGGAGAAAGAAATTAACTGCATTTAATAGGTAAAAGTAAAAGCTGCTAAGCACTCAAATAACTAGGAAGACAAGAATAAATTAGGCAACAGAATTAGATTGTCCCTGCATTATTTGATCTGTGCCAAGAGTCACCAAACTTTTTCTGTTAAAGGAATAGTAAATGTTTTATGAATGAAATTGTATATATAAGGACACAATGTACACTGTTTTGTAGTACAAGCCTATTAGAAACATAAAATCAGCTGGGTGGTGGTGGCACATGCCTTCAATCCCAGCGCTCAGAAGGCAGAGGCAGGCGGATCTTTGAGTTCGAGACCAGCCTGGTCTATAAGAGCTAGTTCAGGACAGGCTCCAAAGCTACAGGGAAACCCTGTCTCAAAAAACCAAAAAAAAAAAAAATAAGAAAAGAAAGAAAGAAACGTAGAATCTTTTTTGGAGAAGAAAGAATAATTTCCTTAATGATAAGGATTCGCAGTCTGTTTCTATCATCAGATCAGCTATTCATCTTTATCTTCAAAGACCATTCTTGGCTTGTGGGCTTATATAAAAACAGTAAGCCAGATTTGGCTTGTGGTCTGTAGTTCAGTTACTTTTGATTCATTCTGTAGAACTTTGTGGATTTAACTTTTTTTAGTTAAAGCTTTTTAATATAGTTAGTTATTCCAGGATATGACCTGATTTTGATTTTAAAAGATAGTTTAGATTTATTTATTATGTAGATAGCATTCCTTCCATGTATGCCCGCACACCAGAAGAAAGCACCAGATCTCGTTATAAATGGCTATGAGCCACCATGTGGTTGCTGGGAATTGAACTCAGGAACTCTGGAAGAGCAGTTAATGCTCTTAACCACTGAGCAATCTCTCCTGCCCAAAAGTGATAGTTTTTAAAAGCTAAATTTGGATTAATTTATAAGTAGATTGAATATACATCATTTTCATAACTTGCTTATTAGCCTGTCTCTTGAGATATATGCTAGTAGATATAGTATAAAAAGTGGGCATGGCATGGTGGCATATGCCTTTAATCCAAACATTGGAATGGCAGAGGCAAGTAGGTCTCTGAGTTCAAGGCAAGCCTGATCTACTTAGCAAGTTCTAGGACAGCCTGAACTACATAACGACACTCTGTCTCAAAAACTAAGCAAAATTTTGGTTTTTCTGGTTAATGACTTTGATTTTTAGAATGGTCTTCGGGGGATTTTAAAGCATATTTACTAGCCTAGAAGCGTTTAAGTTTCATTTAGACTATGTCCTCACAAAATACATAGGGATTGCTTAATTCTTGGCCACCAGTGACTTTGAAGGTTTATGTTACACAGTAAATACCTGTATTTGCACTTATGTATGATAGGTATTATTAGTATAACATTATTTTGGGGGGAAGGGTACTATTGGGAATTGAATCCAGGATTTTAGGCTTGCTGAACAAATGCTTTTACCACTTAGCTATATCCTTAGCCCTCATATTTCTCTTCGAAGTCACACCATCAGTTGTAATATTAATTCTGGTGTATTTGTTAGACTTCAGTCTTACTTCATAGAAGATTTTATTTAAATTTTTGTGCAAATACTATAGGCTTACCCTACTGTGACAAAGTAGGATTAAAGATGAGGTTTGCTTATTTATTTATTCATTTATTTAGGGAAATGATTTCATAGTGTATCCCAAGCTGGGCTGGAAGTTGTAGTCCTTCTGGCTCAGATTCCAAGGTACTATGATTACAGGCATGCAACCATATACCTTACACAAGAAAGGTCTTTTTATTTAGTCTATTTTATTATATATCTTTTAAGGTTTTTTGAACCCTACCCGTGTGTTGTGAGCCCCCCCCCCCCAAGTTCATGTAATTTTAATCATTCTGTTTATTGGTGACCTCACAGTACTATTTCATTTGTTAATCTCAGGTGTGGTATGGTGTTACTTTTCTAAAGAAGTGCTTGTGGTAGGAGAGATGCTGTTTTTCTGTGGTGTCTTCCTTTTTCCCTACAGAAGGCTGGATCATCCTTATGACCTTACTTATTTCAAACTGTTGCTACTGTTCAGTTCTCTTGGTTTCTCCTGTGTGAAACTCAGTATTGGAAGAAATGCTTGGGTTTTAAGTCTTACCTTTCTTTCTTTAGACAAAATTTAAATTTTTTTCTGTCCCAAAAAATTAATATTCTTAAATATTTCCAGTAATTAAAAACCCTTCTTTAATATTTCTACTGAACTTCTTTGTAATTAGCCTAAAAGAATCCTTCAGTTTTCCTCCTTTATTTGTAGATTGAAAATACTTTTTTTTTCTAAATTACTACTAGGCTCTATGATAAAACTTTAAAATTGATTTTTTTTTGGTATTCTAAAGATAGAGATTTTTTTTTAAAAATTTTTATTAGCCGGGCGGTGGTGGCGCACGCCTTTAATCCCAGCACTTGGGAGGCAGAGGCAGGCGGATCTCTGTGAGTTCGAGACCAGCCTGGTCTACAAGAGCTAGTTCCAGGACAGGCTCCAAAACCACAGAGAAACCCTGTCTCGAAAAAGCAAAAAAAAAAAAAAATAAAAAAATAAAAATTTTTATTAATGGAGAATGATTTTGTTCGCTTAAAATATAGACAATACCGTTCTGTCAATATTTTACTGTAATGTTTTCTTATTAGCACTTTCTTACAGTTGAGTATTTGAACCAACACAGTGGCACTTGTTTGTAATACCAGGTATTGAAGGGCAAAGAAGGGAGGATCTCAAGTTTTAGCCTGTTTGAAGGGGGGGAGCTGTTTTTAAAGACTAAGCCTTCATACATATATAGTTTCTATTATTTGCACACAGGTATTAAACTGTTACTGAGGGGCTGGACAAGTGGCTCAGTGGTTAGGACTACTGATAGCTCTTCCAGACCTGAGTTCAGTTCCCCAAATCACATAATAGCTTTTTAACCATTTATAATGGGATCTAATGGCCTCTGCTGTCTTATCCTTTGTCATGCAGGCATACATGCAAATAGAGCTCTCAAATACATAAATTTCTTTTGGTTTTTCAAGAAAGGGTTTCTTTGTTAAACAACCCTTGCGGTACTGGGACTTGCTATGAATACCAGTCTGACCTTGAACTCAAAGAAGTCCTCCTGCTTCTGCCTCCCCACTGCTGGGATTAAAGGCACGCACCACCGTCGCCCAGCTCCATTAAGTTTTTCATGTCCTAATTTTGAAAATACCTCTCTTTATTAAAAGAGAAACATTTGTTTTCTGATTAGCAAATTGCATGAAACTACATTTTCACCCTTCTGTCTCTAGGACATAGCTCACATTGAGAACTAAAATGAAGCATATTTTTTAATCCATTCAACTTTTCATTGCGTTGGAAGATTTTGTTTAAGTTTTTATTTTCTATGTGTGGCAGGGAATTTGTTTTCTCTTAAAGCAGGTTAAGCCAGATGTAGTGGGTATGTCTGTAACCCTCAAGACACTGAGGCTTGTGTTTGAGGCCAGCTTGAGCTTGCATAATGAGTGCTAGGCCAGCTAAAGCTGTATAACAAAGACCCTCTATCAAGAATCAAAAGTGGGGCTGGAGAGATGGCTCAGTGGTTAAGAGCATTGCCTGCTCTTCCAAAGGTCCTGAGTTTAATTCCCAGCAACCACATGGTGGCTCACAACCATCTGTAATGAGATCTGGTGCCCTCTTCTGGATAGCTGTATACATAATAAATAAGTAAATAGATAAATATTTTTAAAAAAAAAAAGAATCAAAAGTGTCAAAGGGGAATACATAATTTTATGATTGAATGGTATGTACCCTAACTTTATTGTTACTGGTTTTTGTTGTTGCTGTTTAACCTTTTTGTGGCATATCATTTAGCTGAAAATTTGCCTGTAACCTTTGAGGATGTTTATGGCTGTCAGTTACAGTTAATAGTCTGGTATAATGGCTCTTACTGTAATTCCATAATTTGAGCAGCTGAGGTAGGAGGGTTGTCCTGAGTTCCAGTCTAGTTTGGGCTACAGAATGAGACACTACTTCAAAAAAAGATATACAAAGAATAACCATGGTGCTGGTATATATTTGTTGGGTTGTTTAATAGATAATGGGTGTTCCAGCAGGCTGTGGTGGCACACACCTTTAGTCCTAGCACTAGAAGGCAGAGACAGACAGATCTCTTGAGTTTAAGGCTAACCTGGTCTACAAATTCTTGAGTTCCAGGATAGCTTGGGCAGAGAGAAGTCCTGCCTTTAAAAGCAAAAGAGAGAGAGAGAGGATGAGAATGGATGTTCCAAAACTGTGATGCCATGGGTAAGAATTACTCATGACTTAGAGATAATTACAGGAGGTTTCATGAAAAATAACAGTTATAATTGAACTTGAATAGGTGTCTACTGTATTATAAGAAATTGTCCAAGAGTGTGTGCATTCTTATGAACTAGCCTTATAGTTTATTTTGAAATAATCAAAATTGAATTCTACTTTGCTTATTATAGTATTATTTTGTATTTTCCCCAGTTGCGAAGTGATTATTATGTTTATCTGTTTCTTCCAGGAAAACTTTTAAAGTTGATGATATGTTATCAAAAGTAGAGAAAATGAAAGGAGAGCAAGAATCTCATAGGTAAGATAATTTGTCAGTTTACATTAAATGATATACTTGAGGAAAGAGGGATAGTTATAGTGACTCTCCCTAGTGATAACCACAAGATTGTTAAAAAAAAAAGCAAAACCTGAGAATCAGTTGTCTCAGGTACCTGTATGAGTCAGGAATTAATTTATGTTTCATTTCTGGCAGAGACTTCTCCAAACCATCTCTAGTGTTGGAAACTGTTTTTTAGCACATAAGTCATCATATATCTCTTAACATTTCCTGATGTTTTTAAATAAAATTCTTTAGTTTAGGCACTTGGTCTTAATCCTACTACCTGACCTGAGGAGAAGTGGCAACTAGAATTTATGGTATAGGTACTTTTACTTCACAGTACTGTATTGCCTCTAGGTCAGTGCTTCTCAACCTTTCTAATGCTTTGGGAACTTTTAAATGCAGTTCCTCAGGCTGTGGTGACCCTCATCCATAAAATTATTTGCGATTTTGCTACTACTAAGATTTTTTATTTTTGGGAGAGCAGGGTTTCTCTTTGTAGTCCTGGCTGTCCTGGAACTCACTCTATAGACTAGGCTGGCATCAAACTGAAGAGATCTGCCTGTCTCTGTTTCCCAGTGCTGGAATCAAAGGTGTGCACTACCACTGTCTGTCTGACCCAGCTATGAATCTTAATGTAAATATCTGTGTTTTCCAATGGTCTTAGGTGACCCCTGTGAAAGGGTCAAAACCCACAGGTTGAGAACTGCTGCTCTAAGTAATTACCCTTAAATATGAGAGAGGGTCCCCTTTTTTCATTCTTACTTAGCTTAGTACAAAATATTCATAATGCCTTTAATCCACAAGTCAGGAGAAACAGGCAGGCAGATCTCTACGAGCTCCAACACAGCCTGGTCTACTAAATGAGGTCCAGAATAGTCAGGGCTGTTACAAACAGAAACCCTGTCTCGAAAAACAAAAAAACAAAAACAAAAACAAAAAAAAAACAAAGAAGGAAGGAAGAAAAAAGCTCATTGTTCCTTTTGCATATTCCAGGAATTAAGGTGTTGCTTATTTATTGACTAGTTTAAACTACTTTTTGAGAGAATGTAGAAACTGGAAATTGTAGATAACTCTCCATCCACCAGACCCTCAGCTGTGTTGGAGTTGAATTCAGGTTTTTGTGAACATTAGGCAAGTGGTCTTGTTAGCTGTACGTTCTGTTCCTTAAAAAAAAAAAAAAAAAAAAAAAAAAAAAACTTGATAGAGAAAAACTGTGGCAGTGTATTTTTCTCAAAGTTTTTGTTGTGGAGAAAGGATCTTGCTTTATAAATTCAGTCTGGCCCCAAACTCACGACCCTCCTGTCTTAGCCTTAGACAGGCATGTGCCATTTAATATCTTTTCCAATCAAGATAGGATATTGTCTTAGTTAGGATTTCCAGTGTTGCGATAAAACACCATGACCCAAAGTATCTTGAGAAGGAAAGGGTTCATTTTAGCTTTGTTCCACATTATAGTCCTTCATTGAAGAAAATCAGAGTAGGAAATCAAGAAGGGAAGGAATCTGAAAGCAGGAAATGAAGCAGAAGCTGTGGAGGAGTGCTGTTTACTGGTTTTCTCCTCAAGGCTTGCTCAGCCTGCTTTCACTCGGGACCAATAGCCCAGGGATGGTACCATGAGCTAGGCCCTCCCACATCAATTAAGAAAATGCCCTATAGGTAAATCTGGTGGGGACATTTATAGATTTAGGCCCACACTTCCTCCCTCCCCTCCCTCCCTCCCTTCATTTACTTACTTATTTGGTTTTTCAAGACAGGGTTTCTCTGTGTAGCCCTGGCTGTCTTGGAATTCATTCTGTAGACCAGGCTGGTCTTGAACTCAGAGACCCTTCTGCCTCTATCTCCAGAATTCTGATTGATGGGACTAATGGTGTGTGTCACCACACCTAGAGGGTTTCCCTCTTCTAAGATGACTGGCTATGTCCAGTTGACATACAACTAGCAAATACTCATACTTAGTTTTCATCTTTCATTTAGTGATTTTTAAATAAAGGTCTTAATTCTCCCCCCACCCTTTTTTTGTAGTTGCTTGTGTTCATTGGGATTTGTTACTTGAATTATGAAACTTCATCTTTATATCCGGTAATCTTGTGTGATTGAAGTGTAGTTTGTATTTCCATTTATGTCTAGGCCAGTTTAAATTTATAAGTTCTAGGGGGCTGGAGAGATGACTCAGAGGTTAAGAGCACTGGCTGCTCTTCCAGAGGTCCTGAGTTCAATTCTCAGCAACCACATGGTGGCTCACAACCATCTGTAAGGAGATCTGGTGCCCTCTTCTGTTTGCAGGGATACATGGAAGGAAGGCTGTTGTACATAATAAATAAATAAATCTTAAAAAAAAATAAATCTATAAGTTCTAGAACAAGATAGAACTGAGAGTTTTCTCAGTGTGCCTGTACGTTTTAGTTTTTTCTTAGATTTTTATTTCAGATGCTTATCTGACCCTTGAGAGAACTTTGGGGTCCCTGAGGGATTTTTAGTAGTACTATGTGGTGGTAGTGCTAACCACATGCCTACATCTCCTGCTTGTGGTAGTGCCTCATAGTCTAGTTAGAACCTGATCTGCTGACCTGACTTTTTTCTTCTGATTCCCTTCATAATTTGCCCTCTAGTCATAACCTTGGGCCAATAAAAAAATTTCATCCCACTGGGCAATGGTAGCACATGTCTTTAATCCCAGTAAGAGGTGGTCAGATTTCTGAGTTCAAGGCCAGCTTGGTCTACAGAGTGAGTTCCAGGACATCCAGGGTTACACAGAGAAAACCTATCTTGAAAAGGAAGAGAAAAAAAAGAAAGAAAATTTGATCCCTTTATCTTCCTTAGCAGAATTTAGTTTCATCACTAATAAACCCTGCTACTTCCTTACTGTGACAGTGACTTTAATAAGTATCACAGCATTTCTCTAAGAATATGTATTGTAAGGAAGGTACATGAACTGGTGGTTAATTCTTTCTGATCAGCTGCCCTCTAATAATTTTCTTCCTTTTACCAGTGGTTTGAACTGGAATTCATAGAAACATCAGCAGATTATATAAATTTTTTTTAATATTTTTATCTTTTTATTCTCTCTTTTCCCTTTGAGATCAATTCTTCAGTGGTTTAAACTACTATAGCTGTATGAATCTTGTTTTGTGTTTTGAGGTGGTCTTACTATGTAACCCTGAGTGACCTAGAATACACCATGTAGATCAGGCTGTTTTTTAACTCATAGTGGTTCACTTGCCTCTGCTTCCTGTGAGCTTGGATTAAAGGCATATGCCACCATGCTGCCTGGCTATATAAAGTTTTGGAAGTCCTTAGATCAGGTCATACATACATCTATACACACTTAAATCATGTACACTCAAAATTATGAACCCTAGCTGGCTAGTGAGCTTCAAAACATTACTCTGAACCCCAATGCTAAAATTAAAGTGTATGCCTGACTTTGTATGAGGGTGCTACAGATCTGGACCCAGGTCCTCATGCCTGCATGTTTGTCAAGCCATCTCCCCAGCCTCTTGCCCATAAATTTGAAAGACAAATTTTATATCTTTAAGATCTAGTTGGGTGGGGAGGAGAGATTGCTCAGTGGTTAAGAGCACTGGCTGCTCTTCCAGAGGTTCAGAGTTCAATTCCCAGCAACCACATGGTGGCTCACAACCATCTGTTATGAGATCTGGTGCCCTCTTCTGGTGTGTGGGCATACATGGAGGCAGAATGTTGTATACTTAATAAATAAATAAATCTTAAAAAAAAATCTAGTTGGGTACAGCAAATTTGTCATTTCAACCTCCCAGGTTTGTATAATATTGTCTCAGTGTTGTTCCCTAAGGTACTAAGATAATTTGAGAAAGTTTTTCAAGTTTCTCCTCAAACTCCACAGTAGTGTTATTTCAGTGTGTTTTCTTTCTCAGATTAACTGTAGTCTTATTGTAGTGTCAATTTATTACACGGGGTTATAGAAAATATCTTAGAAACCAGTATGTAATGCAGGTGCTATGAAACTATATAATCTGTTGTCAAGTTCATTCTTAGAATAATGTAAGCCTTTGTTGTTCCTTGGTATTAATTAAAGTTAAAATCTTAAGTCATATACAAGAGCATCTCTCTTCTATTTATCTTCTGTGCTTTATCAGAGACATGAGAACCTCATTCAGTTTGATCACAACTATGTCTCTTCAACACTAGTAGTCTAAGTGTCTTCTGCAGGAACTCATGTTCTTTCATCACACACTTCCCAGGATTAGACTAGACCATTTTCATGCCTTGTGTATTTCATTTCCCAGAACTAAAGGGAATTAATTCTAGATTCACAAGAATATCAAGAGTACTGCAATATAAAATCTAGTATAAATGCCTAAATTAGTTTTGATATTTTGTTAGTTTGTTTTTGAGACAGAGTTTCTTTGTATAACCGCACTGGCTGTCTTGGAACTTTGAAGATCAGGCTGTCCTCGAACTCACAGAGATCTGCCTGCCTCTGCCTCCCGAGTGCTGGTATTAAAGGAGTGTGTCACCACCACCCATTTTAGTTTTAAGACTTATAGCAAGTAAAAACAGAACCAAAATATTAACTTTCATATCTGTAAAACAAGTTGTTATTCCATGATTTTTTTTATACTTTAGCTCTACAGTTGTCTTACATATTAATTATAGAAACTTGTTAGAAGAAATTATGGAAGAAAAAAGATCATGAGTCATGTCATGGATTTAACTCCCTCCCTCCCTCCAGATACTGTCTGGAAAAAACAAGTTGAAAACCCAATAAAGTTGTGGTGTTAATTCTAGGAATGCTATTAAGTTACTCTTTGTACATATGTATCTTTGTAGTTCTGGAGATGGAGCCTAGGACCTTGTACTTTTTTAAACAGTACTATTACATTAATAGCTTTTCTCTGCCCTCCTATTTTGTAGATAATGTTTAGGCTTCTTTGGTTTAGTGTATATTTTTCTCTAATGTCTTTCCTTTTTAAGCTGTTTGAGTCTGTCTTGTGTTCTTTGAGATAAGATTTCTTGTGGTCCTGGCTGGCTTTGAACTCTCAATGTAGCAGAGGTTGACGTTTAAGATGATCCTCTTGCTTTCTTTCCTGAGTACGGGGATTATAGATGTATGGTACCAAGCCCCTCTTAAGTACTCTACAGTTTTGAAAGATTTGTTTCTGTGTAGTAGACACATGTACCATCTCCCATTCAAAGTCTTCCCATCTGTATGTCTCAAATACTTTATTTTGAGACCTTGGGTCTAGAATAATGGATTCAATAGTGTGTAATCGACAGATTTTTAGCTTGATATGATAAAATGATAAGGAAAATTAAGCCAGTGAGATGACTTAGTTGCTAAAGGCACTTACTTCAAAGCCTAATAACCTGAATTTGTTCTCCAGAACCAGCATGTTTGAAAGAACTGATTCCCAAAAATTGTCCTCTGACCTTGACATATCAATCATGTGTGTACCTGCACAAACAGAATAAGTAAATGAAATGTATAAGAGAGAAGTAGCTTCCCTTGCACAGTGTAGATGCTAGCATATGTACCTATTATTTTGTTTTTTGTTTTGTTTTGTTTCTCTGTGTAACTGTCCTGGAACTCTGTAAACCAGGCTAACCTTGAACTGTACTGTGATCCACCTGCCTCTGCCTCCTGAGTAGGATTAAAGGTGTGTGCCACCACTGTCTAACTTTTCCTATTTTGAAATAATACAATTATAAGACTTTATACATATGTTGTCAGCGATACATACAAATTTAAAGTAGTGATCACAGTCTTTTTAGCATCATAACTTGCTTTCCAGCCCGGTGTAGTGGCTGATGCCTTTAGTCCCAGCACTGGGGAGGCAGAGGCAGGTGAATCTCTGTGAGTTTGAAACCAGCTGGGTCTATAAAACGAGTTCCACGACAGCCACGGCTATTACACAGAGAAAACCTGTCTTGAAAAACGACAGAAATCGACCTTGGTTTCCTTTGTGGAATCCAGTATTCAGATTTGAGGTTCCTATGTGAATTCTGTTTCAGAATGTTAGTCCCTTAAGAATTTGCGCATGCCTTTGGTCCCGCACTCAGTCTACAGAGCTGTTCCAGAACAGATAGGGCTGTTAGAGAAACCTTGTCTCAAAAACCGAAAAAAGAAAAGCAAAAATCTTACTTGCCTCTGTTTTAGGAAGACTTTCCGGGTCAGACAGTCTCTTTGCTTGTTTTCATTTCTAGTCATTACTTCATGTAATGCTTTGCGGCCTGCCTCACTCTCTTTGTAACTCCCATTTCTATACACATACCCAGAGTGTCGCCACCATTTTAAGAAACTACACATGTACTGGATTATATAGCTTCTGCATAGCTGACCAAATACATGAGATAAGGAGATGTTTATTTTGTCTCATGGTTTTTTTTTTTTTTTTTTGGTTTTTCGAGACAGGGTTTCTCTGTGGCTTTGGAGCCTGTCCTGGAACTAGCTCTTGTAGACCAGGCTGGTCTCGAACTCACAGAGATCCGCCTACCTCTGCCTCCCAAGTGCTGGGATTAAAGGCGTGCGCCACCACCGCCCGGCTGTCTCATGGTTTTAGGAACAACGTATAGGTGAGGACCTATACAAGCAGGCCCTGCGTCCTATTTTTCAACATGTCTCAATAATGTCTTCATTATGTTTGTTCATTAGGTTCTAGACTTCATTAGCTGTTCTGGAAATGTCATCCTAGTCACCTTTCAGAGTATGTTTTCCTAATCTCAGGACTCCTAGCCGAGCTTTGTTGCTCTGTTTAACTTTAGCTCTTCTACCTTGTTCTTGTGCTCCATCTTTTCTCTTTAGTCCTCTGTAGTCCTGGTTCTGTGTTACCTCAGAAGCTGCAACATGTGTTTGTTCTGTTTTCCTGTTTAAATATATTACAGAAGCCTGTTGGTGTTTCTAGTAATAATTTTTCTATTAGCTATTTTTTTATACTTGTTTGTTTGGTTTTTATTTTTGTTTTTCCCCGAGATAGGTTTTTTTTTTGTGTGTGTGTGTAGCCTTGGCTGTCCTGAAATTCACTCTTAAGACTAGACTGGCCTCGAACTCAGAGATTCATCATTCTCTGCCTCCTGAGTGCTGGGATTAAAGGTGTGTGCCACCACCTCCTGGCTTGCTTCCTTTTCTTATATGGAGCTTCTAATTCTTACATGAAAATGTCATATTAAAAAAGTAAGTTATGTGGGGCTGGAAAGATGGCTCAGTGGTTAAGAGCAGTGGCTGCTGTTCCAGAGGGCCCTGATTCAGGTCCTAGCACCCATTTGGAAGCTCACAACTGTCTGTAACTCCAGTTCCAGGGAATTTGACACCTTCATACCAATGCATATAAAAGTTAAATTATTTTTTAAAAAAATAAAAGTAAATATACATTTATAGTAACTTTGTGATTGTGTCTTTTACTCTTAATTGTAGAATAAAGTAATGTGTTTGAAGGTTGAGGAGGTCACTCAGAGGTAGCACACTTACCTCACAAGGGAAGTCCTAGCTAGCACCAAGGGGAAAGTATTAAATACTTCTATATTCATTTAGATTCCATTTTCAGATTTTTCCTTTTAACATTGAATGATAGGAAACCTTCCCCTTTATAACAAAGACAATAAAACACTGTGGTAATGGGACACCATTGGTAGTCTGCTCATTTTTGGCCTTACTTGTTTTGTGTTTTTACTTATACTTTTGTCAGTTGTATGTGAGGGGAGTTGATTGTGGTTTTGATTTTGTTTTGGGATAGGGTCTCACTATGTCGTTTAGGTTGTCCATGATCTGGATAGCTAATATCTTTTTCTGCTGAGCACAGATTACAGAGACTGTGCTTACCGCTGTATGTCTCTGTGTGTGTTGTAATGGAAGTAGGCATTGTTTTGTTACAGTTAGGAGAAGCACATTGAGTTCTGAGCCTCAGTGGTTAAGGGTGAGAAAATCAAACATTCATAAACTGTCTTTGCTCTCAGAGTATTTTAAGGTCTGTACGACGTTTATTACAGATTATTAAAGTGATAATATTTTGTTTTATTCAGCTTGTCTGCCCATTTGCAACTTACATTTACCGGTTTCTTCTACAAAAATGGTAAGTATTGTAGTAGATAAGTTGTTCATTCTGAATTCCTTGTGTTCATGCATTTGTTTTGGTAATTTCATTTGTTTGAATTTCTTTTATTTTTTCTATGTGCTGGGTATTACACCCAATGTCCTTCTCAAACAAAGCACTGTGTTACCACTGAGCTGTACCCATGGCCTTCTGATGATGCTTTTTAATTTTAAGTTTAAAATATAATGATAAAAAATTTTTAAATGGTTATCCCAGAAGTAAGAAGCCAAGGATCTTGGTATGAGCCAGTTACATAGATGTTTTGTGTTGATGTTGTCAAGTAGAACAATAAGCAACTGAAATAACCACTACTACTAATGAGACATTATCAGAGTGTCAGTCACTGCCAAGAAAATATGTTATTTTATGATTGTTTCAGTGAACACTAAAAGCATGTTGCAAAACTTGTTTTAAAACAAGATAAGGTTCAAGAGTGGTAAAGGCCAGGCATGGTGGTTCATGCATGTAGGAGGCAGAGACAGATCTCTGTGAGTTCAAAGCCAACCTGTCTTATCTGCATAGTTTCAGGCCTGCCAGGACTACAGTCAGTAACTAAAAAAATGAATATGGAATCATTGAGATGGCTTAGCAGATAAACATGTGACCAAGCCCAATGACCTGAGATTGATCTCCAGAACTCACATGGTAGAGAGAACAGACTCCCATAAGTTGTCCTCTACCTCTGTATTCACATCTGCTTATACACAAACACACACATTCCAAATAAGTCATGATTGTGAAAAGAATAGATACTTCCTGTCAGCTTGTTCATCTTAATATATCATCTTAATCAGTGTAATACAATTTTTACCAGATAAAAAAGGCTAGGTTTTTCTTTGGAATAGTTTAGTTAAGGAACAAAGTTTAAGGGACTGAGGAGTAGAGTGGTGTTGTGATTGCCTATTATTTCTCTTAAATAATTTATAATCTACAATTCCTGTTTTTAATCACGTAAATTTGTTTTCTGTAGTACTCATATTTTAGAAGAACTCATATTTAGAACTCCATAATTTAACTTTTATGGATTCATTTCCAGTTTGCAGGAACTTATTTAAGACATACATATATTAATACTAAAATGATATTTTTTTGGCCACCAGCTGGTTAAAATATTTTTCCTTGTCAAGTTAGTGGCATACAACTTTTGATTGCTGCACTCAGGAGGCAGGGACAGAGGCAGGTGCATCTCTAAGAGTTCCAGACCAGCTGGAGCTACATGGGACTCTGTCTCAAAATACACTGGGAGGCAGAGACAGGCGGATCTCTGTGAGTTCGAGACCAGCCTGGTCTACAAGAGCTAGTTCCAGGACAGGCTCCAAAACCACAGAGAAACCCTGTCTCAAAAAAAAAAAAGGGCTGGAGAGATGGCTCAGAGGTTAAGAGCACTGGTTGCTCTTCCAAAGGTCCTGAGTTCAATTCCCTGCAACCACATGGTGGCTCACAACCATCTGTAATGAGGTCTGGTGCCCTCTTCTGGCCTGCAGACATACACACAGATAGAATATTGTATACATAATAAATAAATAAATAAATATTTTTAAAAAAAAAGAATTTTTTTTTTTTTTTTGAAAAAGATACTTAAACCAGAATAAAGAACCAGCTTCGAAGTTCCTAATACTGCTGGATACTCCAGCCTCTGGGAGGCCTAGACCAAAGGATTGGTAGTTCTGCAAGATCCAGGTCAACTGGCCTTTTTCAGACAGACAAAATGGCTAAAATAGCAGAAATTAATTGATTGTTAGGACTCCATTCTCATGGTAAGCATTGTTTTGACAATCTTTCTGTTTTAGACACTGGGTTATTTTTGCCATCTTAAAATATTTTTATTGTGATTATAATTTTCAGAGGGTCTGATTCAGCTATCTTCTCTCTGTATACTGCATATAAAGATTGAAGTGAATTTGTTACATTTTAGTGCTTTTTCTTACTGCTTTTATTTTGGTTTGGGTGCAAGATATGAAACCTATAGCCTTTAGCATGCTAGGGAAGCAGTCTACCCCTGAGCAGTGCCCATAGTCGAAGAAGATTGATTTTATGTAGGAAAGAAAGTTACCTAAAAATCTAAGGAGGGGAAAAATTGTTTTCAGTATTTGTGTGTGTGTGTGTGTGTATGTATAATGTGTGTGTATATATATTAGTGATCTAGTAATAGTTCTGTATATTATTGAAGTTTAGTATTTAAATATTTAGGTTTGAACTATTAATAACTTCATAATTTAAAATATTAGTAAGTAAGACAGTTCCTTTGGAGCCTTGGCTTGCCAACGTTTTTGTTATTTAATCAGAAAGTATAGACCTGTTACTTAAAGCAACAATTTTTTAAGTTTTGTAAGCCAAAGCATCCCCAAGATGGAATGAACAGCTAGTTTTGCTATTGCCACTTAGACCTAGACCTTTGCTTGCTTGCTCTCGCTCTCTTGTCTCTCTCTGAGACAAGGTCGTCTTATGCATACCACGATGGCCTCAGACTTACAGAGATCCACCTGCCTCTGTCTCCCAGGTGTTGGGAATAAAGTTGTGTACCACCATGTCCACTAAATAAATTTTCTAGTAATAATTTTGGGAGAAGAAGGAACATTGAACTTTTTTGTGTGTAATCCTCTAGAACTGTTTTACTAAGCTTCTTGGCAAGAAGCTTTGCCTGCTTTTGTCACTTTTGAAGAACACTTTCTGCATTATACATGTTAAATTTCCAATGAGAAGTAAATAGATTAAGTGTGAATTAAAACAACTGAGTCATCTTACTCAAATTGGGAGAAAAATCTTACTCTGTAGGCAGATAGATAACATATATGTGTCTTATGAAAGGTTTATTTTTAAAAAGCGTGCTGCAAGTCTGGAACTAAACTGGGAAAGAAAAAGAAAAATAGAGCTTGTGATATGTTTTCATTATAGGAAGTCTTTTGAGATTCCTTAGGAAAATATTTTTTATTCTTTTTTACATTAAAAAGATTTTTAAGACATTGGTTTTTCTATTTAGATAAGCCATCACAAAACTCAGAAAATGAACAAAATTCTGTTACCCTGGAAGTCCTGCTTGTGAAAGTTTGCCACAAAAAAAGAAAGGTAATGTATACAATGCTAGTAGATGAAATAGAATAATCTTATTGAACATGTTTCTGCATAGCTACTATAATTGTGAGCCAGTTTTAAAACCTCAGAAATGAGGACTATGTGAGGCTGGCATGGTAACACACACCTTTACTCCTAGCAATTGGGAGGCAGGGACAAGCCAGGTTTGCATAGTGAGTTCCAGGCCTACCATAGCTACATAGTGAGATGGTGTCTCAGAGGGGGACAGGGAGTCATCTACATTGGTAGCTGACTTACTCTTACTGTTACTATAACCTATTGCCACCCTTCCTAATTTTTCCCCTGATCTGAGCATCTGTACAAAACATTGTCCAGTAGGAATCACAGGAAGAAGTTGTGGTATCTTAGGGCAGATTCAGCTGCTTTTACTAATCTCAGAGGTTGTTCTTTAGCTACTAGTACATTAATACGGATGTAGTCCTTACAGTTTTAAATAAGAGTTTTTTTCCCCAAAAGATATTTCTTAATAAAGGTCATATCCCAAACTAAAAAAAAAAAAAGATATTTCTTATATTTTTGGTTGTAATCGTAGCCTTAATGTCTGAGCAATTTCTCCAGCCCTAAAAGATTTTTTTCTTTTATAGCACAATGATGGGGAAAAAAATTTACTGTCAGCATTACCAGCCATTAACTTAATACATTCCTTCAGTTTGTATTTAGAAGATTAAATCATTTTATCATAGAAATAGCTGTCATAATGGCAACATACATTTCCTGAGCAACCCACCAAAACCAACAGTATGTACTTCTTGTAGACTTAAGTCCTAAGTCTGTCTTGTATTAAAGGCAACAAAATTACTAATGACTACAGAGTAGAAATAGGTATTTCTTTCCAAAGAGGATGTAGTTATGTCCAGCAAGCACAAAAAAAATTTTTTTTTTTTTTTTTTTTTTTTTTTGGTTTTTCGATACAGGGTTTCTCTGTGGTTTTGGTTCCTGTCCTGGAACTAGCTCTTGTAGACCAGGCTGGTCTCGAACTCACAGAGATCTGCCTGCCTCTGCCTCCCGAGTGCTGGGATTAAAGGCGTGCGCCACTAACGCCCGGCTCAAAAAAGAAATTTTTTGTTAATGTTTTTTAGTTAGAGTGTAACCTATGTATCATAACATCTTAAACAGGAATTGAACTATATAGAGCTCCTGCTGGGTGATATTTTTCCATATGGTTTTAAAGTGATGAGGGACTTAAAAACTGCCAGAGTCATAATAGGAATATGCCAGTCATAACTGGATGATAAGAGACACTTATGTAGCATTAAAAAGTATATGTAAAGTTAGAATATACTACTAGTTACTCATACTCCCATAAAATTTATGGTAAGTAAAGTTTTAAAATACGTTATTTATGAGGTAAAATGGTAGTTATGACAGTGTGTCTTGTTTTGTTTCAGAAAAATTAGTAATTGTAAACATCTTCAAGGGACAAACATACCAAACTGTTTATTTTAGTCGTTTGTGAAATGGGAGGCTTAGGGTATGAATGAGGCTTAGATTTCTCACGTAGAATAGGATTTTCTTTTAGTCTGTAAGTACAGTTTTTTTTGTGTGTGTTTTTTTTTTGTTGTTGTTGTTGTTTTGTTTTTTATTTTTCGAGACGGGGTTTCTCTGTGGCTTTGGAGCCTGTCCTGTAACTACTCTGTAGACCAGGCTGGCCTCGAACTCACAGAGATCCGCCTGCCTCTGCCTCCCGAGTGCTGGGATTAAAGGTGTGCGCCACCATCGCCTGGCAAGTACAGATTTATTATGATTATTATTTATGGTTATTTTGCCTGAGTGCATTATCTATGTACCCACCATGTGGATGCCTGATGCCTAAAGAGGTGTCCCTAGAACTTGTGAGCTGCCGTATAGGTGCTGGGAATCAGACTTGGGTCTTCTGGAAGAGCTGCCAATGTTCTTTTCTGCTGAGCCATCTCCAGCCCGTTTTATTTCTTTTAAAGAAGTTACTGAGTTGGTGGTGGAGATTAAGTCAAGAGCATCATAGCTTTGAGGCCAACTCCTGGGTTGTCCTGCTCTGTAGTTGCCACATGAAATGCAGTGTTTTTTTCTACTGTGCTCTCAGTATAATTAGTTATGGAGTGAGTATTTCTCAGATAATTGCTGTTCCTTCTATTAAAATATATATGAAACAGATATGGGTTTAGTGTTTGGTAACAATGGGGTTTATAGGTATCTTCCCCTGCTGATGCCTCCTCGCGCCACCCCCCATCCCCCATTTTTTCTTTGAGACTGTTTCTCTGTGTAACCTTGGCTGTCCTAGAACTCTAGTTTGTAGACCAGGCTGCCCTCCAATTCCAGAGTGCTGGGATCAAAGGTGTGCACCACCCAGCCTTTTTGTTTATTTTGGGCTTTTTGTTTTCATTTTATTTTTTTAAGTCAAAGGATTTCATAGCCCTGGCTGTGGAATTCAGTTTTGTAGACCAGGCTGGCCTTGAACTAAGAGTTCTATCTGTCTCTGTCTACCAGGGACTCACTCATGCGTGCTTTACTACTGACTTTATCACAAGCCCTTTAATTCTGCTTTTTTGTTGTTGTTTTTTGTTTGTTTGTTTGTTTTTTCGAGACAGGGTTTCTCTGTGGTTTTTGGAGCCTGTCCTGGAACTAGCTCTTGTAGACCAGGCTGGTCTTGAACTCATAGAGATCCGCCTGCCTCTGCCTCCTGAGTGCTGGGATTAAAGACGTGTGCCACCACCGCCCGGTTAATTCTGTTTTTTTTTTTTTTTTTCTCCTTATATTTCCAGATAGTTTGTTCATATTTTAGGTATTTATTTTGAGGAAGCTTTAAAGTAGAGCTTGACCTTGTCAGGATCCTGCTCTGTACCACTCACTATGCCTGTTCTTAGAGCGCGAACTCATGGCTTTGTGTGATGCTCCCTTGTACCACCATGCCTGTTCATAGAGTGCACACTCGTGGCTTTGTGCATACAAAGGAAGCTAGATACTAGATATGCTTTTTTCTCTCTCTTCACTATATTGTAGTCATCTTCAATTGCTTTACTATTGGGAATCTAATTGTTCCATTTTTGTTTTTGTTTCACAGTTTTCAGCAGTATGATTATTTAACTTAACTTTTGGTAAATCATGACTTATATCATGTTTCCATGTGATGAGAAGTTTTACTGTAATTTATCATTGCTTATGTATGAATGTAATTATGCATCTCTACTTTGCAGGATGTAAGTTGTCCAATAAGGCAAATTCCTACCGGTAAAAAGCAGGTGCCTTTGAATCCTGACCTCAACCAAATGAAACCAGGAAATTTCCCATCACTGGCAGTTTCCAGTAATGAATTTGAACCTAGTAACAGCCATATGGTGAAGTCTTACTCACTACTATTTAGAGTAACGCGTCCAGGAAGAAGAGAATTTAATGGAATGATTAATGGAGAAACCAATGAAAATATTGGTAATTTTATTTCTGAATTTCACTAGATTTTATTGGATATCAAAGTAGTCAAGTGAAAATATTTGCACTAGCTGGGTGGTGGTGGCGCACGCCTTTAATCCCAGCACTTGGGAGGCAGAGGCAGGCGGATCTCTGTGAGTTCGAGGCCAGCCTGGTCTACAAGAGCTAGTTCCAGCATAGGCTCTGTAGAGAAACCCTGTTTCGAAAAGCCAAAAAAAAAAAAAGAAAGAAAATATTTGCACTAGTATTCATAATATTTAGAATTGTGTATAAAGTGTTGGTTTTTTTTTTTTTTTTTTTTTTTTTCTTGAAATAACCTTCACTTTCTGCTAGGTGTGGTAGTTGTGCCTGTAATCCAGTGCTCAGAGGGCTGAGTCACTACAACATGGGTTTGAGACTTGCCTGGGCTGCAGTGTAGCGAGACCATATCTCAAAAACAAACCATAAAACCCTGTTTCTTTCCAGAGTTGGAGAGACTATTGTTCTATTTTGCTATGCTGGAAATTGACCTAGGGCCTTCCTTATGCTGGGTGTTTGTCTGCTCATTACTTAGGTTAAACCTGAGTTTTCCATTTTTGTCTTCCTGTCTGTGAATTTACCAGCATTTTTCCCTTCCCTTCCTTCTTTCCTTCCCTGCTACTTTTCCTTTCTTCCCTCCCTCTTTCCCTCTCCTTATCCTTTTCTCTCTTCTTACTTTCTTGCTTTTTTCCATTCTCTATTGATACATGGTCTCACCATTGCCTCAACTAGTCTTAAGACTCGACCCATCCTTCTAGCTTAGCTTTCAGAGTGCTGGGACTATAGGTGCATGCCATTGTACTATCTTGAACATGAGCAATATAATATATATTGCATTGATCCTGTACCCATTCCTTTCTTCCAGCAGATCTGAATTTATCTCTGAGATAATCATACAGTTGTTGTATAGCTGCCTACAATCAATACAAAGATAAACATTCTCAGAAGCCTTACAACCCAGTTTAGGGAGAGAGATATGAAATAAATAATTGCATTGAAATGAACAGTGGTATAACGGGTATATGTGAAGTGCTGTTTAAAAGTTATTATGAGGAGGTGGAGAGCTCCCTTTAAACACTCTTAAGAGGCTTGCTGCTCTTCAGAGGATCCACATTTGGTTCTCATCACCCACGTGGCAGTTAACTGCTGTCTATAACTCCAGATCTAAAGGATCTGACACTTTGTTCTGGCCTTCATGGGCACTATGTGCAAATGGAACACAAACAAATGAAGCAAAACCACTCATAAAATAAAAAAAATCTCTTTTTGGATTCTTTTTTTGTTTTTTTTTTTTTTTCGAGACAGGGTTTCTCTGTGGTTTTGGAGCCTGTCCTGGAACTAGCTCTTGTAGACCAGGCTGGTCTCGAACTCACAGAGATCCGCCTGCCTCTGCCTCCCGAGTGCTGGGAATAAAGGCGTGCGCCACCACCGCCCGGCTCTTTTTGGATTCTTATAGTGGAACTCTGCGTAATGTAATGAGGAGCTTACCTAGCATGAGTCATTCCAAACAAGTTAGCATTTGCAAGGATGAATTTTGATGGTCAGTGTTGTCAGGAAATAAGGGCAGACCCAGCTAAGTTGTACAGACCTATTGTCCCAGCACCCAGAAGACCAATTGAGTTGAAAGCCAGCCAATGCATAGCCATTTCCAAACCAGCCTGTGCTATATTATAAGCTCATGTTGTAGAAAAATAAAGATGGACATAATACTTGTTAAAAATCCAAAGTTAAAACAAATGAATGTGAATATTGAAACATTGTAATTTGTATCTCATTTGGATAAAGTAGCACATTTTACCTTGCATCATTAAAAGGGACCATATATTGCAGATGGCACACTTTATTTTTAAGTAATTGTTTTACAAAAAAAAATTTTTTATTTAATTCAGATGTCAGTGAAGAAGTTCCAGCCAGAAGAAAACGAAATCGTGACGATGGGGAAAAGACATTTGTTGCACAAATGACAGTGTTTGACAAAAACAGGTAATATTGATGGTATTATTATTAATATTGCTTCCGTATTCTGCAAATGTTTTTATTTTGAAGGAGAATAATTGTGGTATTGCTTATGTTTGTCTAATAAATGGAAAAGCAAATTTGCAAATACTGAGTTTTTCTCTATCATATAGAGAGCAGTAAGCAGAGCTAAGGAACTATGAGTGACTCAGTTCAAATTGTTGATTCAACAAGTGTTTTCTGAGTGCCTGCTCTTTTTTGTTTTGTTTTATTTTTTTGTTGTTTTCCGAGACAGGGTTTCTCTGTAGCTGTGGTGTCTGTCCTGGAACTAGCTCTGTAGATCAGGCTGGCCTCTAACTCACAGAGATCCACCTGCCTCTGCCTCCTGAGTGCTGAGATTCAAGGTGTGTGTCACCATCACCTGGCTTGAGTGTCTGCTTTTTGACAAACACTTCTAACTGGTGAGGAGGCACAAAATCCCTGTCTTTTTGTAGCTTAACATCTAATGTAGACTGTAGATAACTCCACAAAATTATCAGTAAGTTCTGTGAAGAACTATTAGCAGATATGTGATTATTTTTAGAAGTAATATTTGAAAAAGAGGTCTAATGAAATGGGTTCTAGATAAATCTCAAGATAGCAACTAAAGCAGACGGATCTCTGTGAGTTCGAAACCAGCCTGGTCTACAAGAGCTAGTTCCAGGAGAGGCTCCAAAACCACAGAGAAACCCTGTCTCGAAAAACCAAAAAAAAAAAAAAAAGATAGCAACTAAAGCTAAGAAAGTCTAAGTTATATATAATCCTGTGTGACTGACTATATATGTACGTCTGGTGCAGGGTATTGGGTGAAACATCTTTGCACAAGTAAAAGAAGATGTAAGAAATAAATACAGCATTTTTTTTTTACATAAAGTTGGAGAATGGTGCCTGAGATATCATGATTTTTTGTACTAGGCTGATTGCTGGTGCTTAGCAATAAAACTCAAGATAGTATATCAAAGTTTCCAGTTGTAAACAACTAGAGGACTGGCTGTAGCTCAGCTATAGCATGTGCTAACTTCACATGCACGTGACCTGAGGTTTGATTCCCTAATGTGGAGCCTATGAGAAAGAGGAAGCACAAAAGTAAAAACACTGGAAAGCAGTGGAGTCTCATGTTGAAGCAGTATAATTTACCTGTACTAGGCTTGGCTGATCCTGAGATTGTGTTCTGTGCCACCAGGGGCATAGTATTTTCTTTTTTCTTTCTTCTTTGTATTTCATATATATGCTAATATATTCTTTTTTTCTTTTTTTTAAAGATTTATTCATTAGGTATGCAGTGGTCTGTCTGCATGCATGCCTGCAGGCTAGAAGAGGGCACCAGATCTCATTACAGGTGGTTGTGAACCACCATGTGGTTGCTGGGAATTGAACTCAGGACCTTTGGAAGAGCAGGCAGTGCTTTTAACCACTGAGCCATCTCTCTAGCCCTAATATATTCTTTTTTTTTTTAAATATTTTTTTAAATATTTATTATGTATACAATATTCTGTCTGTGTGTATGCCTGAAGGCCAGAAGAGGGCGCCAGACCTCTTTACAGATGGTTGTGAGCCACCATATGGTTGCTGGGAATTGAACTCAGGAGTTTTGGAAGAGCAGGCAGTGCTCTTAACCACTGAGCCATCTCTCCAGCCCTAATATATTCTTTATATGCAATAGACTTCTGTGTGTTAATTAAAAATGCTAGGAAACTAGATGAATTTTTCCTCATGGTTTAATTTTGAAAATGTATAGACATAAGTTTAAGAAATATTTGTGTAACGTCCACATAGCCTTTACGATTATTTGTAGCATTTTACCTCATTTGTTTTCTTTGTGTTTAATTTTTTTTAATATTTATTTATTATGTATACAATATTCTGTCTGTGTGTATGCCTGCAGGCCAGAAGAGGGCACCAGACCTCATTACAGATGGTTGTGAGCCACCATGTGGTTGCTGGGAATTGAACTCAGGACGTTTGGAAGAGCAGGCAATGCTCTTAACCACTGAGCCATCTCTCCAGACCCTTTTGTGTTTAATTTTTGTGCTGAACCGGTTGAATATATACTTTATCTCTACCTTGCTATGCTTGAACATGTATCTCCAAGTAACAAAGGCATTTTCTGATAACTTCCCCACACACAGCATGTCTAACAGTGGCTTCCCATTGACCTTGTAATGTCTTTAATTTTGTTTGGGACGGTCTTACTATTTATTTGGCCCAGGCTACTTTCAAACTGTTGATCCTCCTGCCTCAGTGTTTAGAATGCTGGGAATACAAGCTGCCAAGTATCATTATGTTCAGCTCTTTTTGTTATTTTTATTTCAAGTGATACTGGGTATTGAACAAAACCTTGTGCATGCTTCCCCCCCACCCATCATTTCTCCATGATATTCATTGGCACTTTTCTGTGAAGAGGATTACTTCCCTCATATTTTTAGGTGTTTTGTTTTTTAACCAATGTGAATTACGTTAGAGTATATTTTTAGTGAGTTTGTTTTTATCTGTTCATGTCGTTTTAATGCTCAGATTATAAATTTGTTTAAAAGGAGCCCTTTCAAGCAGATTCCAGTATCTGCTTGAATATATATATATATATATATATATTTAGGTTTTCCTTATTCAAGACATGAAATCTCCTTTTCCTAACACTTCTGAGATTGTCTTTTCTTTCAGAAGTCCTGGTATTGCTTTTAGTAAAGAATTATATTTATGAATCAGTCTTGAGACTAGATATATTAAAAAATTTTTCTTGTAATTCTACATTGAAGTCTTTGAAAGAAGAACCCAAATGTAAAAAACATGTAGAGGAAGTTTCAAATACTGAGCACCAAAGAAAAACCTAAGGCTTTCAGAGATCAAAGGCCACCTAACAGAGTGAGACTGTCTATGATAGACAGAAGTGGTGTCTCATGCCTATAATCCCAACTACTGCAGAGCCAAAACAATAGGCTTTTTTCACCTAAGATAATTAAGGTCGGTCTCCAAAAATGTGACAGATGGGGAAGTTACTTTGAAATCATATGTTCAGAGTTCTTATTTCTATGTTATAAAACTATTGTGCAGCTCTGAAGGGCTGCAGCCTCAGGAAAGTGAAGTTCTTGGTACCTTTCATTGTCTAATGGGACTAAAAAGACTAAAGAGAAGCCGTGTTCCTATGTGAAATCAGTTGTTACCATGATAAAGGAAAGTTTTTAGAATAGTAGTGAATGCCATTGTTTAAGAATGGAAGTAATGCCGGGCAGTGGTGGCGCACGCCTTTAATCCCAGCACTCGGGAGGCAGAGACAGGCGGATCTCTGTGAGTTCGAGACCAGCCTGGTCTACAAGAGCTAGTTCCAGGACAGGCTCCAAAACCACAGAGAAACCCTGTCTCAAAAGACCAAAAAAAAAAAAAAAAAAAAAAAAGAATGGAAGTAATAGGGCTGAAAAGATGGCTCAAAGGTTAAGAGCACTGGTTGCTCTTCTAGAGGTCCTGAGTTCAATTCTCAGCAACCATCTAGCTGTTCACAACCATCTGGTAATGACATGGTGCCTTCTTCTGGCATGCAAGCATACCTGCAGGCAGAACACTGTATACTTAATAAGTAAATAAAAAGCTTAAAAAAAGCCGGGCGGTGGTGGCGCACGCCTTTAATCCCAGCACTCGGGAGGCAGAGGCAGGCGGATCTCTGTGAGTTCGAGACCAGCCTGGTCTACAAGAGCTAGTTCCAGGACAGGCTCCACAACCACAGAGAAACCCTGTCTCGAAAAACAAACAAAAAAAAAAAACAAAAAAAAAAAAACAAAAAAAAAAAAAAAAAAAAGCTTAAAAAAAAAAAAAAGAATGGGGCCGGGCGGTGGTGGCGCACGCCTTTAATCCCAGCACTTGGGAGGCAGAGGCAGGTGGATCTCTGTGAGTTCAAGACCAGCCTGGTCTACAGAGCTAGTTCCACGACAGGCTCCAAAACCACAGAGAAACCCTGTGTCTCGAAAAACCAAAAAAAAAAAAAAAAAAAGAATGGAAGTAATATATAAATCATACAACACATGTTAGAACTATGTACATATCCACACATGTTAGAACCATGGCGTATAATTTTCTTGACTGATTGATTCCTTCATTCCTGAAATATTTACTGAGCTCCTTTATGTGCCAGGTTTCCGTGGGTACCCGTAGTTCACAGGTTTGTTGAATCCCTAGTTTCCTGAGCAAATGTGAAGGTACCAGTTCAGACACCGATGTGCATACTTTGTAATAATTCCCTAAGGAATTTTCCACACTGCTGTTGTGCTGATTTCAAAAGTATAAAACTTACATGGCCAATTTATACTTAATATATAAAATTAACTAGGTTTTGAGACTCTAGGAATATTATAGTTTATATTTTTAAAGTTATGTCTAGCTACGGTAATACAATTCTCTATAATTATAATTGCTTTTTAATTAATATTGTTTTTCTCAGAACTGGAGTGTAAATAATTTAAAATCCTGCTGTGTATGTAAGGTAGTATACAAATTTAATGCTTTTTAATGTAAATCTGGAGTGTAGACTTTGTCCTTATAATAATACACTGTTTACTTTATAAAGTATATGTTTCTCTAACAGGCGTTTACAGCTTTTAGATGGGGAATATGAAGTAGCCATGCAGGAAATGGAAGAGTGTCCAATAAGCAAGAAAAGAGCAACATGGGAGACTATTCTTGATGGGAAGGTATGAGTGACTTAGAAGATTGAACACACTTTAGTTGTCAACTCTTATTTTGATTGATGTTTTCTTCCCCAAATGCAAATTGTATTAGAAATAAGGAGTCTGTGTTTCTTGTTTGTACATTAAGCAATTATTTTGTTTGTGAGATAAGGTATTAACTATACATCTCTGACTTTCCTGGAACTCTATAAACCATTATGGTCTCAAAGGCACAAAGATTTCCCTGCCTCCCACCAAATGATGCATCAAAGACATTGCACCTCCACATTTTTACACTTGTTCTTCAAAATTGGTTTCTTTTTTTTTTTTTTTTTTTTTTTTTTTTTTTTTGGTTTTTCGAGACAGGGTTTTTCTGTGGTTTTGGTTCCTGTCCTGGAACTAGCTCATGTACACCAGGCTGGTCTCGAACTCACAGGGATCCGCCTGCCTCTGCCTCCCGATTGCTGGGATTAAAGGCATGCGCCACCACCGCCCGGCTGGTAGAAACCAATTTTGGGCAGTCCAATACCAATGTTGGGCACTGGACTCCAACACCAGGGTGTCTTTGGCTTTATTTGGCACTGCACTGAAGCTTGAATCTGTGCCCATTATTTAATTTAAAAATTTGTATTGGTTTTAAATAAATTTACATTGACATATTACACTTGATCTTAGCCAAAAGGCTGAGCAGCGATCATGTTGACATATTACAATGAATATTTTTCATTTCTGCAATGTTTTTGATGTTGTCATAACTCTTCTCATATGTTTCTGTTTGTTTCTTGGTTCAGCGGTTGCCTCCATTTGAAACATTTTCTCAGGGACCTACATTGCAATTCACTCTTCGTTGGACAGGAGAAAGCAACGATAAGTCTACAGCTCCTGTTGCCAAGCCTCTTGCCACTAGAAATTCAGAGAGCCTCCATCAGGAAAATAAGCCTGGTTCTGTTAAAGCTGCTCAAACTATTGGTAAAAACATCGTTGCTACCAAAATATTATATTTTTGTTACATGTAATTAATCAGGAAATGCTATTTCACTTATTAAGTAATCATATTGTTAACTGTGATCAATTAGAATTTGCCTATACTCAGTGTAAAGTTCTAGGTTAAAGGACTAATTAATCCCTTTTCTAGAACCATTTGTGGTGGATGTTTCTGGTAATCTCACTTTTCTTTAATATGTATTTTTATTTAATATATATGTAGTATGTTTACCATATATAACACCTTCAGGTGGGTCTGTAAATATCCTTGTGTCAAATTAGAACAAAATTTTTCACTAATTTGTCTCATATAGGAAATAATGGTTTTCAATGCATTATTAAAATGTAAAAGAGTTGGGCTGTGTAGAGTATTTGCCTGACATACACATGGCCCTGGGTTCAATCTCCGATACTACCACTAAAGAACATGTACAAGCAGAGCTCTGCTGTGTTCATTCCTGACTTCTTATTTTAGATCTGTCTAATAAAAACACTACCTTGGATGGTAGAGCATTCATGTATTTTTTTCTGAAGAGTAAAGACTTTTCTTTGACTCTAAAATGATCATGTGCAGGTGACTGGAAAGGATGAGAGACAGAAGTGACTTGTTATAAATGTCTTTAATCCCAGGCCTGGGAGAGCAGAGGCAGGTTGAGGCCTCAAAGGTATTCATAGAGCTCCTATCTGCTTGCTGTGCAAGCCTGTCAGCCTGAACTAATTCTCAAATCCCATATGGTGAAAAGAAGAAAATTACTTCGGAAAGTTTCCTCTGGCTTCCACACATGTACCTGAGTCTTAAACTCACTATGCACAAAGATAATAAAGAAATGATCTGTGCTGTGGGAAATACTTCCTGAGAAATTTGTGGTTTAGGCACTTTTCAAGATACTCTTTAAGCTAGTGAAATGGGCAAAAAATCACAGGGAACCTAAAAGCTTTATGACAGAATTGTATTTGTGGGATCATTAGTTTTGTCACACAACACACTAAACTAAGTAATTTTCCATTAAGTATGAAGAAATATACTAAAATCATCTTTAAGGTTTATTATTTTGGTGTTTGAAGTATACATAAAAGAATCTGTTTTCACTTTCTGATAAGCTAGCTCTTAGAGGATGACTGCTTGCTATTGTGCACAAATAACCACTCAAAACCACCGTCAGGGCTAGGCTTGTAGCTCAGTGACAGCGGGTGAATGTATGTGTGAGGGCCTGAGTTCAACCACAGCACCACACAAAACAAAACAAAACACCCGTGACTTTGAAGTATTTCAAAACTTTGTGGTAACTACATAGAGTTTCTTTGGTATTATCTTTCTTTCTTTATTTATTTGGTATTATTTTTGCATTTAGAAGGCAAAGGCAGACAGGTCTCCTGAGTTCAAGGCCAGCCTGGTCTACAGAGGGAGTTCCAAGAGAACACTCCAAAGCTACAGAGAAATTCTTTCTCAAAAAAACAAAAGACCAACAACAACAACAAAAAAAAACCAGAAAAATAAAAACAAAAATATATTGAGGAAGTTCTTTGAGTGTTTTGTGCGTTTTTTAGGAATCCTCGATATAAACTCATACCTGATTACTAATCAAATATTAAATAATATTTTCCTAGTGTATCTTTAATTATTTGTTGAAGGAAGAGCAGAAATACCAAATACCACAGTTATAAATCTTTTTTTTTAATATTTATTTATTTATTATGTATACAATATTTTGTCAGTGTGCATACCTGCAGGCCAGAAGAGGGTACCAGACCCCATTACAGATGGTTGTGAGCCACCCTGTGGTTGCTGGGAATTGAACTCAGGACCTTTGGAAGAGCAGGCAATGCTCTTAACCTCTGAGCCATCTCTCCAGCCCCCACAGTTATAAATCTTTAATAATTTTGGCAAGATACTTTATAGATGAGTCTTTCCATCAAATAAACATGTTTATATTTTCAGCTGTTAAAGAGACACTGACTGCAGAGCTGCAAACAAGGAAAGAAAAGGATATTTCAAATGAAAATCGCCAGAAATTAAGAATATTTTATCAGGTAAGCACAACTGGCTGGTTCATTTTACGTAATTGTGAAATAGAATTTTGTATTTTGTATTTGAATATTTTTTGCATTAAACTTTTTAGAGAAGATAATGAAACAGTGCTTAGAAATGTGCAAGTTGTGAGCTTGACACTTTTTGTTTTTAGTTCCTTTATAACAATAATACAAGACAACAGACGGAAGCCAGAGATGACCTGCACTGCCCTTGGTGCACTCTCAACTGCCGTAAGCTGTATAGTTTACTCAAGCATCTGAAACTCTGCCATAGCAGATTTATCTTCAATTATGTAGTAAGTAGTTTTTCTTGCTTGCATACCAATAGTACACATCATGTATAGAATAACCGTAGAGAAATTGCACTTTGCAGGTAAATAGTAGGATTTCTGTCTAGATTACAGTGCGTGATTGAGTTTATTGTATTTATGTTGAATAATAATAAATATTTGTATATGGCATATATTCATTGAATATCATTGAGGGAAATTTCTTTCTTGAGAAAGAGATACTTTGTGCAAAGTCACCAAATCAATAAATAAGATCGATAGATTTTAATTTTGGGGGGATTTGTTTTTTTAAAACTAAGTCTTATTTGTACCTAGGTTCCCGTCTTCTGTCTCTGCTTCCTAGGAATGGAGATTAGATTAGAGGTGTAGTCACCATGCCTGCTCTCTCTCCTTCCTTCCTTTTTTTTTTTTTCTTTAGTCTTCTGGTGTGCTTTTCTATCAAGTTGATGTTTCTCTTTAGTTTTCAAAACATTAAGAACTTAGAGCTAGGGCTGGAGAGATGGCTCAGAGGTTAAGAGCACTGACTGACTGCTCCTCCAGAGGTTCTGAGTTCAATTCCCAGCAACCACATGGTGGCTTACAGCCATCTATAATGAGATCTAGGCCGGGCATTGGTGGCGCACGCCTTTAATCCCAGCACTCGGGAGGCAGAGGCAGGCGGATCTCTGTGAGTTCGAGGCCAGCCTGGTCTATAAAGGGAGTTCCAGGACAGGCTCCAAAGCTACAGAGAAACCCTGTCTCAAAAAAGAAAAAAAAAAAAAAACCAAAAAAGTATAATGAGATCTAGTACCCTCTTCTGGCATACATGGAAGGAATGTTGTATACATAATAAATAAATCTTAAAAAAAAAAAGAATAACTTATAGCTATATTTTATTTAAAAGAATGTTTGTAGAGTATAGGCTTATTGATATTTTCTTTCCTAAACATCCTGTTTCTGTTTTTGTTTTTTATTTGTTACAGTATCATCCAAAAGGTGCTAGGATAGATGTCTCTATCAATGAGTGTTATGATGGTTCCTATGCAGGAAATCCTCAGGATATTCATCGCCAACCTGGATTTGCTTTTAGTCGAAATGGACCAGTAAAGAGAACACCTATAACACACATTCTTGTGTGCAGGTAAGCATGTGCATGAGTGTGTGTCAATTTGTAGAAGTTGATTCTGTGCTCTCATCATGTGGGTCCGAGGGATTATATTTAGTCAGGCTTGGAAGCATATAACCTACTTTTGTTGATCTTCCTAGACCCTGTCTCTATTGGGTTTTTCCTCTTTAACTTTGAACCTTCCAAATTTTATTGTTGGTGTGCTACTGAGGATTAAACCCAGGGCTGTATGAATGCTAGAGAAAACACTATTGATGTAGCCCTTTCTTCAAGTATTTTTGCATTTAATCAGTCCTATCTAGATAGATTTTTTTTCTGTTGGTGTTTTTGTTGTTGTTCTTTCAAGACAGGGTTTCTCTGTGTAGCCCTGGTTATCCTGGAACTCACTCTGTAGATCAGGTTGGCCTCGAACTCACAGAGATCCACTTACCTCTGCCTCCCAGGCGCCAGGGTTAAGGATGGCCTGCAGGCAATTATTTACTATTGTTGCTACTCCTTCATTGATTTGTGGACTTAGCAAATTCTTTTTTTTTTTTAATATTTATTTATTTATTTATTTATTTATTTATTTATTATGTATACAATACCTGCAGGCCAGAAGAGGGCACCAGACCTCCTTACAGATGGTTGTGAGCCACCATGTGGTTGCTGGGAATTGAACTCAGGACCTTTGGAAGAGCAGGCAATGCTCTTAACCTCTGAGCCATCTCTCCAGCCCAGCAAATTCTTTACATTGGGGCTAGAGAAATGGCTTGATGGTTAAAATCACTTGCTCTTGCAGAGGACCCAGGTCTGTGTATATACATACATAGGAATCTGCAGAGAAGGAATATACTTTACTTGGGTAATAGGAAATGCAAATGATTCTATCTCTGTCACCCAAGGTGCCATCTGATGCTATCTCAAGAGAGCTGACATTATGTCTCCTTTCATTGAACTTTATAAACATACAATAGGAGTGAGTTTGAAGGAGATTGTACTACTAAGTTTTTTTTTTGTTTTTTTTGTTTTTGTTTTTTTTTTTTGAGACAGGGTTTCTCTGTGGTTTTGGAGCCTGTCCTGGAACTAGCTCTTGTAGACCAGGCTGGTCTCGAACTGACAGAGATCGGCCTGCCTCTGCCTCCCAAGTGCTGGGATTCTGAGATAAGTTTTATCTTCCTAAAACATAAAAAACAAGCAGGAGCTGGTGGCCCACTCCTTTAATGTTAATGTTAGCACTTGGGAAGCAGAGGCAGGTGAGTTCAGGGCCAGTCTGGTCTACAAAGTGAGTTCCAGGACAGCCAAGGCAGTTACACTGAAAAACCCTGCCTTGCAGGCGGATCTCTGTGAGTTTGAGACCAGCCTGGTCTACAAGAGCTAGTTCCAGGACAGGCTCCAAAGCCACAGAGAAACCCTGTCTTGAAAAACAAACAAACAAAAAAACAAAACAAAACAAAAAAAAAAACCCTGCCTTAAGAAACTTGAAAATGAAAAAAGAAAGAAAAGAAAAAGAAACCTAAAAAGCAGAATTTTTACTTAGACATGTATCTGCAACTATTTTTTTTTTTTTGTTTTGAACTTTTGTAAATTAATATACATGTGTTAGTATACTTATAATAAAACAAATACTGGGCTGGAGGGGTGACTCAGCCATCACAGACTAAGCTCACAACCAAAATAATCTAATTATACTAAACAGATCTGATATATAAAATTAGTAATTTTTGTGACAGTTTTGCTATATGATACACTGGAATTTATGTGTAAGTAAATGCCATGTGCATGTGGATGCCCAAGAAGGCAGAAGATGGTGTCAAATCCCCTGGAACTGGAAATAGGCTCTTGTGATCTACCTCATGTGGACATTGGCAACTGATCTTGGATCTTCTGCGAGCACACATTTTTGTTATTGTTTTGGTTTTTTTTGTTTTGTTTTGTTTCGGTTTTGTTTTTCAAGACAGGATTTCTCTGTAGCTTTGGAGCCTGTCCTGGAACTTGCTCTTGTAGATCAGGCTGGCCTCGAACTCACAAAGATCCGCCTGCCTCTGCCTCCCAAGTGCTGGGATTAAAGGCATGCACCACCATCGCCCAGCTTCTGAAAGCACATTTAACCACTGAACCATTTCGGCATCTCACCTCAAATGTTTCTTTTTTTGTTGTGGCTGTTTTGTTATTTGGGTTTTGTTTTTTTTGTGTGTGTGTGTGGGGGGGGTTAGGTTTTGTTTTTTAGTGATGGGGTTTCTCTATGTAGTCATAGCTGTCCTGTAATTCACTGTCCAGATCATGCTGGACCTCAAAGTTCTCACAGAAATCTACCTGTCTCTGCTTCCCAAGTGCTGGGAGTAAAGAAAGGTGTGAGCTGCCACTATCTGGTCTTTGTATACATTTTTAACTTTTTTCTATTTTTTTTTTTTTTCTATTTTTTTTTTTTTTTTTTTTTGGTTTTTCGAGACAGGGTTTCTCTGTGGCTGTGGAGCCTGTCCTGGAACTAGCTCTGTAGACCAGGCTGGTCTCGAACTCACAGAGATCCGCCTGCCTCTGCCTCCCAAGTACTGGGATTAAAGGCGTGCGCCACCACCTCCCGGCTCTATTTTTTTTTTTTAAGTTTATTTTTCACACCCAGAAAGACACTTTTGACCTTGAAACTTTGATGTACTATAGTTCAGGCATTGATCTCTAATTCTTGGGGGGGAAATTGTCTTGTGTCCACTTTTTATGATATATCGAAAGAAAACAGCGGACTGGAGAGATGGCTCAGTGGTTAAGAGCATTGCCTGCTCTTCCAAAGGTCCTGAGTTCAATACTCAGCAACCACATGGTGCCTCATAACCATCTGTAATGAGGTCTGGTGTCCTGTTCTGGCCTGCAGACATAAACACAGACAGAATATTGTATACATAATAAATAAATAAATAATTAAAAAAAAAAAAAAAAACGGTCTGGAGAGATGGCTCAGTGGTTAAGAGAATTGACTGCCCTTCCAGAGAAGCCAGGTTTGATTCTAACCACCCACATGGCAGTTCTCAACTCTCTGTGACGCCAGTTCCAGGAAAGCCAACACTGTCACACAGGTACATGAGGGCAAAAATGCTAATGCGTATAAAATAAAGGGTTTTTTAAAAAAGATATTTATTTATTTACTTATTATGTATACAATATTCTGTTTGTGTGTATGCCTATAGGCCAGAAGAGGGCACCAGACCTCATTACAGATGGTTGTGAGCCACCATGTGGTTGCTGGGAATTGAACTCAGGACCTTTTGGAAGAGCAGGCAATGCTCTTAACCACTGAGCTGTCTCTCCAGCCCCCAAAATAAAGTTTTAAAAGAAAAGAAAGCAGTATTAAGGGGATGCTGCCTCAAGTATTACTATGATTTTTGTTTTACAGAATAACTAACAGATCTTGGCTCGTGTTCAGTATTGTATAAGGTATAGAAGTTGTCTTGTGTCAGCATTGATTTCTTTTTATTAGGCCAAAACGAACAAAAGCAAGCATGTCGGAGTTTCTTGAATCTGAAGATGGAGAAGTAGAACAGCAAAGAACATACAGCAGTGGCCACAATCGCCTCTATTTCCACAGTGATACCTGCTTACCTCTCCGGCCACAAGAAATGGAAGTAGATAGTGAAGATGAAAAAGATCCAGAATGGCTGAGAGAAAAAACCATTACTGTAATTACCACTGTTTTCCCTCTCCTCAGCAGTGCTCATGCAAGTTTTGTACTATGTCATTTTAAAAGTTATTTAAGTATGGAAAATATTATTTTCCTTGTGTGACTTTGTATTGGGTACTTTGATTTCTTTTTTTATTGCTATTTTGTAACTTGGGATTTCCTTTCTAAGATAACTGTTTAAGCAAAAGTTGGTGTTAAGAATGCTGCCAGGGCCAGGTGGTGGTGTTGCATGCATGCCTTTAGTCCCAGCACTTGGGAGGCAGTGCTGTGAGTTCGAGAACAGCCAGGGCTACACAGAGAAACCCTGCCTAGAAAGAAAAAAGAAATACTGTTTCTTTGCTATTTTTCAATTACAAAACATGACAGTCTGTTTTTCTTAGAAATATTACTTATGTTACATATGTAATAGGTGTTTTTCTTTTTCTTTCAGCAAATTGAAGAATTTTCTGATGTGAATGAAGGAGAGAAAGAAGTAATGAAACTGTGGAATCTCCATGTCATGAAGCATGGGTAGAGTGTTTCTGTTCCATTACTTCGCTCTTTTTGCTGCTTCTCATTCTTGAGTCTGTGCAATTTTTTTTAGTTAGTTAATATTTTATGTGTATGAATGTTTTGCCTGTATGTGTGTGTCTGTGTGCCTGTGCCTCCAGGGGTCAAAACAGGGAGTCTGGTCCTTGGAACCGGAGTTAGATGTTTGTAAACTGCATTGTGGGTACTGGGAATCGAACCCAGCTTCTCAGTGCTCTTTAACAACTGAGATATCTGTCTCTTCAGTACCCTCCTCCCTTTTGTTTTGAGGCAGTGCCTCATGAAGCTTAGGCTTTGAACTCCCTATAAAGCTAAGATGACCTTTAATCCTTATATTCCAGCCTCTGTGCTAAGATTATAGGCTTGCAATGTCGTGTGTGGCTCATCTTTTTTATTATTATTACATGTGGATGTTGGCACACATAAGATGCTCTGTTCACGTGTGAAGATCCTTTGGCATCAGTTGTCTCCTTCTCGTTGATTCAAAGAGCATGGTACAAGTGCTTTTCCACTGAGCCATCTTGTACCGCTTTTCTGAGTAGACAAGAAGATAAATTTTTTTGCTTTTGTTTTCTTTTTGAGACAGGGTTTCTCTCTACATACCCCTGGCTGTCCTGGAACTCACTTAGTAAATCAGGCTATCCTTAAACTCACAAAGATTTGCCTGCCTCAGTTTTCCAACTGCTGAGATTAAATTAGGCATGCAACACTACACTATCAAAGATCATTTTTATGTTGTGCCCTGCAAAGATTGCAGGTAGTGTAGTAATGATAGGTAAATCACCTGTCATAACCCTCAACTTACTTTAGATATGTGTTCTAATATTACCCTCATCCAAAAGTATATTAAGTGTATGAATTAATGAACTAATGATACTTTGAGAATGGACTGCAGTAAGGGCCTTGATATTCTCAAGTATTTATATATGTGCATTTTCCATCAGTTACTACTAGTTGAGTCAAACACTAACATTCTGTGACTTTCCGTGCAGGCATAATAATTCCAAAAACTTAACACAGTGTGTCGTTATTTTGTTTAGTTTTTTGAGATTGGGTCTCACATACCAGAAGCTGGACCTGAACTCACATTGCTTCTGTATTCTGGGATCATGAGTGTATATCACCTTGCTCGACTTTTTTACATTTTTTTCAGACACACACACACACAAAGCATCTTAGTATTTTTAAGAGTGATCTTAAACTTGTGAGTTCAGCCCATTCTCTTACTTTTTTCTTTTTTCCCTTTTTTGGGGGGGTAGGATTTATGGATGTGTGTGCTTGGGCATGTTTGGGGTAGTGGGGTAGGGAGTGTTTACCTTTGAAGGCCAAAAGATCAGATCCCTGGAGAACGAGTTACCTGTGGTGGTAGTTGTGATCCACTTCACATGGTTGCTGGGAACAAACACAGGTCTTTTGTAGGAGCAACAAATGCTCTCAACCACTTAGCCATCACCTCAGCCCCTCATCCCATCCCCTTGACTCAGCATCCCAAATAACTAAAACTGTGGACACCTGCTACCTTCCTTGATTCCTTTTTTTTCCTTTTTACTGCCAGTTAATACAAAAATAATGTGTACTTAAAAATGATGAAACTTAGATGTTGTGGGGTGCTTGCCCCACAAGAATTCTAACCTGAGATGAAACCCTTGAATGAATAGAAGTGTGAAAGGAAAGAACCAACTCCACAAAGATGTCCGACCCACATATGGAGCTAGAAATCTTTTTTTTTTTAAATGATGAGGGACTGGAGAAAGACTCAGTGGCTAAGAGGAGAGCATCCACGTTCCATTCCCATCACCCACATGGTGGCTCAGAGCTGTCTCTAATCCCCGGCACATATGGGGTACACAGGTGCACATGCAGACAAAACATCCATATACATTTTAAAAGATAGTAATTGGATTAAATGTGTTTTTATTTTTTCCTTATACACTTATTTCAAGATGCAGTTTTAGATTGGGAAATGTAGGCCATGGTCTTAAATAGACGGCTTGCCTAATGTACAAGGATCATCCTCACACCACTGCAGTCATGGTTTTAGTCAGATTCCTCTCAATTATGTTTCAATTCTCTGATCTAAAGTATTATAGCTACTGAGGCTCCTGGTTAATTCCTATGCCTACTTAGATCATGTTTCTAAAATACCTGGCTCAATTGTGGTTGAAATGTCATGTCTTGCTGGTGACTTTGTGTTAAGTCATATGTTAAGTTTGGGTGTGTTTGTCATGTTACACATTGCTTATCTCTGTTGTTTTCACAAAGGATTTGTATCACTATTAATGCTTTGTTTTTCTTGAATAGATTTATTGCTGACAATCAAATGAATCATGCCTGTATGCTGTTTGTAGAAAATTATGGACAGAAAATAATTAAGAAGAATTTATGTCGAAACTTCATGCTTCATCTAGTCAGCATGCATGACTTTAATCTTATTAGCATAATGTCAATAGATAAAGCTGTTACCAAGCTCCGGGAAATGCAGCAAAAACTAGAAAAAGGAGAATCTGCAACCCCTGCAAACGAAGAAATGACTGAGGAACAAAATGGGACAGCAAATGGATTCAGTGAAACTAACTCAAAAGAGAAAGCTTTGGAATCAGATGGTGTCTCAGGGGTTCAAAAACAGAACAAGAAACAAAAACTCTGAGTTCTGACCCCGTGTTGTGGACACTGAAATTGCTTCTAGGGAATTCAGCCTCTAAGAAGAGTTGTGATTTTAGGTTGTTTGGTTTTTAATCATGGATTCGGAACAGGCAGTGTTAGATGAAGTCAGTGATTCCAGCGTGGAGGTTCTGTGGGTCTGCGTCCCTTCTTGTGCTTATCAGCTTTAGTGATGTCATCACCATTTGGTTTAGGCCTGAGAAGCAGTATTTCAAGGAATTGTTTTTAACTGCAACAACAGTCATCTTATGAAATATATTGGGTTAATATAGAAATTTTACACCTAAATTATAATACTTTTTGGATCTGTGACTGGCTGTTTTTCTGCTTTGTAATTGTGAGATTTTTGTCTGGGGAGGGAATGTTGGGCTGTCATTCCCCCTTAGAAATGGAGGGTTTTGTGAAATTGTTACATTACCACTTTTTCCCAAACGTTGACCCTTAATTCTGACATTAGTTCTACATTTGGATTGGAAAAATGCAAGTTCTGCCCCAGTTCTTGTTCAGTTTTAAAGTAGCACCCATTCACCTGCCTGTTGGAGACGACACTAGGCCTCCAGGTGCAGTGTGCAGTGATGAAATTACCATCTGTTTCTCAAGTGGATAATTTTAGTGCTTGCTTACCCAATATATGTATATTTTTTTACTTGAACACGTTTTTAGTTTTTCTCTTTAATTAGGTAATCCCATGGAAAATTCTTCTGTGCACATCTTTGCATTAGGACTAAAGCAAGAAAACAGTTGGAGACTTTATAAGATGCCACTTTGGGGGTGGGGGAGAGGGTTGTCCCTGAGAATGAACCAGATGTTACACATTGTTTCCTTGTGATGTACTTTTTGATTAGAATATTCAATGCTGATAAGCTGACTTGAATTGTTTTGAGCAATTTTCCCTGTGTTGTGTGTTTTACACACATTTTTACGGTTGGATTTTCTCCAACAGAAAGCGGTTTCACTACTGGCGTATTAATAAGCACCAATAGGTTTTTATTCCAACTCCAAGCACTGTGGTTGAATAACATCACCTCAATTTTTTATTATCCTTTAAAGATATTGCATTTTCATATTTTATTTATAAAGGATCAATGCTGCTGTAAATACTGGTATTTTTTAATGTTGTAATTTCATTCCACCACCATCAGATGCAGTTCCCTATTTTATTTAGTGAAGGGACACAAGCTTTCTCGTGGTGTCTTCAGAGATTTATAAATGTAAATACTGATTTGGCTGGTCTTTACGATGTGTTTAACTGTGACGCTATTTAAATAGTGTGGATGTGATTTGTCATCCAGTATTAAGTTTTTAGTTTCTGGTTTTTGTGTTTAAAATATAGGGAAGAGGGAGCTGCAGTGTTGGCTGCTGGTGCCCTGGCTGGGAAGCTCTCCTCCTGATTTCACTGAGCTCTCGGTTGGCCACTGGGTGTGGGTTCTGAGCATTTCTCTTGGGCTTTAATTTGCTAAAGCTGTGCACATATGTAAAAAAAAAAAAAAATAGATTATTTTAGGGAAGATGTAGATGTAGAATTATTGCTTATGTCATTTCTTAAGCAGTTATGCTCTTAATGCTTAAAAGAAGGCTAGCATTGTTTGCACAAAAAAATTGGTGATTTCCCTCCCCTGAATAGTAATGAAATTACTTCTGTTGAATAAACTTTTTAATGTCATCTTATAATAAAAGCTGAAAAATCCCTTTGTTTCTATTTATAAAAAAAAAAGCTTTTCTATATGTACCCTTGAAAACAGATTTTGAAGAAATCATGTAAGATGATAAAACATTTGAATGGTACAATAGATGTAAAAAAAATTCAGTTTAAAAAGAAACGTTTGTTTTTACATTAAATGTTTATTTGAAATCAAATGATTTTGTACATAAAGTTCAATAATATAAAGCTGTATTCTATTTTTCTTAATTCATGGTTTTTATATGTACATTTAGAATTTTGCTTAGATGGCTTAGGGAAGGATACAGAGAAGTACACTAGTTACGGAAGATGTAATAGGGAGGGAGTCAAGGGGTCAAAAAAGCAATGCTCAGCATTCCCAGGTATATATGCTGTGTGTGGTGTTGAACTGGAGCCTTGCCATCCTAGGCAGTGGCTCCGCTCTAATTTCTCTATTGAGATAAATTCTATGCTTGAATTCACATGAAAAATTATTGGCCCCAAATAGTTTCCTAAGTATGTAGTTCAAAGCAAAACGAGTAAATCACACAGATATCTTTAGTTGTAGATTTTGTGTGTGTGTTTTGTTTATTTTTTTTTGTTTTATTTTTATTTATTGGTTTTTCAAGACAGGGTTTCTTCGTGTATCCCTGGCTGTCTTGGAACTAGCTCTATAGACCTATAGACCCAGAGGGCTGGGATCAAAGGTATGCAGTACTATTCCTGGCAACTTTTTTCAGTATTTCTAATAAAAATGAATGTGTCTTCAAAAAGTTTAGAGAGTAGTGATTCAGGTAAATATATAATCAAATGATTGGTTTACAGTGGCTCCATTTTATAATGGTGTAAAATTGATAGGCTGAATAATGTAGATGAGAGTGACTTGGGGCTCTTATCTTTTCCTGGGCTAATTATAGATGGCACTAACCCACCATGCAGCCACTTGTTCGTGGTGGTAATTGCCAGTTTGTAGGACACCCTTCCTAATACTGATTGGCTGTGGTAAATGGTTTTCTTTTTTTCTTTTTTTTTTTTTTTGGTTTTTCGAGACAGGGTTTCTCTGTGGCTTTGGAGCCTGTCCTGGAACTCGCTCTTTAGACCAGGCTGGTCTCAAACTCACAGAAGATCCGCCTGCCTCTGCCTCCCGAGTGCTGGGATTAAAGGCATGCGCCACCATCGCCCGGCAATGTTTTTCTTTTGAGATGTTTTTAGCTTAGGAAGATTTAAGTTCGGTTCCTGGCACCCACATCAACTTTTTGGTTTTTCGAGACAGGGTTTCTCTGTGGTTTTGGAGCCTGTCCTGGAACTAGCTCTTGTAGACCAGGCTGGTCTCGAACTCACAGAGATCCGCCTGCCTCTGCCCCCCAAGTGCTGGGATCAAAGGCGTGCGCCACCACTGCCCGGCTACACATAAAACTTTTTAAGAGCTAGTTCCAGGATAGGCTCCAAAGCCACAGAGAAACTCTGTCCCGAAAAACAAAAAAAAAAAAAAAAAAAAAAAAAAAACCTTTTAAGAGAGTAGAGAACTACAGTACATACTCAGGTGGGATAATACAACCTTTAGAGAAAGCTATCTATTAAAATCACAATGCAATTGTTTTCTTGTCACAAATGAACCCTGCAGAGAAGGCTTGGGTGCATTCAAAATTCATCTTTTCCAGTAATACCCCAACTACCCTCTCCCTGCCACCTTTGGCCATTTGATCTGTAAAGTGTATTAATACTACTTTACAAGATACATTGATTACCAGCCTCACCCAAAGATAGCCTAGCCCGTGGAGTTCAAGAAGCTGTCAGTCTAAGACTGCTGCAGCAAGTATGCTTACCTGATGAGCCATGATGACCCTATGTATAGAATTTTAAATATATACTATTTTAGGGCTGTAGAGATGGCTCAGTGTTTAAGATCACCACCTGCTCTTCCAAAGATCCTGAGTTCAATTCCCAGCAACCACATGGTGGCTCACAACCATCTGTAATGAGATCTGTGCCCTCTTCTGGCCTGCAAGCAGAGTACTGAGAATACTGTATACATAATAAATAAATCACCAAAGCTACAGATTATTTTATAAAAGAACACTACAAAAAAGCAGGATAATAAAGCATTTCTTTTAAATATAGTAAAAAGATTTACAATAAAAATTCCCTATGGAAATGTATTTGCTTTAGAACAAGTTACTCCTAATTAACCCTCACAATAGAATCAACTAGTTTTTCTTTCTTTCTTTCTTTATTTATTTATTTATTTATTTATTTATTATGTATACAATATTCTGTCTGTGTGTATGCCTGCAGGCCAGAAGAGGGCACCAGATCTCATTACAGATGGTTGTGAGCCACCATGTGGTTGCTGGGAATTGAACTCAGGACCTTTGGAAGAGCAGGCAATGCTCTTAACCACTGAGCCATCTCTCCAGCCCCCTCAACTAGTTTTTAAAAAGGGAAAAAGTTTGGAAAGGGTTGGTACATCCCCAGGAGAGCAATTAAAGGGAGTTCCTGCTAGCTTTAAGAGCTCTCCAGATGACTGAAGTGCAGCCAGGGTGAGAACAATTTCCTTAAGAGCACCTTCTCAGAGCCCTGGCATTCCGTGCTTCACACGGGTACCACAAACAAATCCAGAAAGGCAGCAGGTAAGGGAGTTGCCCAGCTGACAGTATACCAGCTTACCAATGATGAGAACAAAAATTCACAATAAGGACTTACAATAAGAGAGAGAGAAAAAAAAACAGGCAAGGAGGCAGAGGCAGGTAGATCTCTGGGTTTGAGGCCAGCCTGGTCTACAGAGCTAGTTCCAGGACATCCAGGGCTATCTCCAAACAGACAAAACCAGAAAAGAAAGAAATTTGCAGTCAGGTTACCCTACCTTTCCCTAGTGGAGAAAGTTTTCCCTGGAAACAAGCCCGTGGGAGCCCAGTGCTTGCCTGGCGAGTATTCAGGTAAGTGGGTGATTTTCATTGTGGAAGAACGATACATAAAACAAGCACAGGGGCCGGGCAATGGTGGCGCACGCCTTTAATCCCAGCATTCGGGAGGCAAAGGCAGGTGGATCTCTGTGAGTTCGAGACCAGCCTGGTCTACAGAGCTAGTTCCAGGACAGGCTCCAAAGCCACAGAGAAACCCTGTCTCGAAAAACAAAACAAACAATAAAAAAAAACAAAACAAAACAAAACAAAAAAAAAGCACAGGGAAAGAGTGCTGGCAACGAGATGCAGAGCAAAGAATATGTTCTGGCACTGATAACTCACATTGGTGTTTATTGGAAGACAGATCTGAAATGAGTGTGTAGCTGACAATCACAGTTCTTCACCTGCTGTCATTAACAGGAAACCTCTTTCTTGGACCTAGCCATTCACATTTAATAGGAATGCTTATCTATTCCATACTGTTAGGATTCAGGCATTATGCTATCCTGCCCTGTCATCTGGCAAGATGTACCCAGGAGGTACCCTGGCCAGCCCAGGGTCCTAGTTTGTACGCAGGTGCAAAGGTTCATTTAAGAAACAAGCCCCGGGGCTGGAGAGATGGCTCAGTGGTTAAGAGCATTGCCTGCTCTTCCAAAGGTCCTGAGTTCAATTCCCAGCAACCACATGGTGGCTCACAACCATCTGAAATGAGATCTGATGCCTTCTTCTGGCCTTCAGGCAGACACACAAGACAGAGTATTGTATACATAATAAATATTTAAAAAAAGAAAAGAAACAAGCCCCGCCCACTCCCTTCTCCTGTCCTTTCTGACATTTTCTCTGAGAAGGCAGCCTTCTGTCTCTCTCCCTCTCTCTCCCAGTCTCTCTTCTTCCCTACCCATTCCCTTTATCTATTCCTATGGCATATTGTCTGTCCCTCACCAGGCACTGTTCCTTAGTTACCCACTAGGGGACGCCACAAAAAATCTCTTTTGGGGCATTTCATAACACATACCACATAGCAAAACCTCTTGGGACCTGTATTTTCATTTTGTCTCCACATTATTGTTAAGTTTTACATTAAAATCAGTGGTGGGATGGATGGCTCAGCAGTTACAAACACTTGCTGCTCTTGCAGAGGGCTGGAGTTTGGTTCCTAACCCACAGCCGGCTCAAAACAACCTTACTTCTACTCCAGGAGATCTGATGCCTTCTGGACTCTGTCGGCACTACAACTCACATACTTACATTCATACACAAATCACATTTAAAATGCCTTGTTTTTTTCCTTTTCAAGAAAGCTCATCGCTGGGCGGTGGTGGCGCACGCCTTTAATCCCAGCACTCGGGAGGCAGAGTCAGGCGGATCTCTGTGAGTTCGAGACCAGCCTGGTCTACAAGAGCTAGTTCCAGGACAGGCTCCACAACCACAGAGAAACCCTGTCTCGAAAAACCAAAAAAAAAAAAAAAAAAAAAAAAAAAAAAAAAAAAAAAAAAAAAAAAAAAAAGAAAGCTCATTGAGCCGGGCGGTGGTGGCGCATGCCTTTAATCCCAGCACTTGGGAGGCAGAGGCAGGCGGATCTCTGTGAGTTCGAGACCAGCCTGGTCTACAGAGCTAGTTCCAGGACAGGCTCCAAAAAAACCACAGAGAAACCCTGTCTCGAAAAAACAAAAACAAAAAAACAAAAAAAACAAACAAAAAAAAGAAAGCTCATTGAGCCAGGTGGTACATGTCTTTAATCCCAGCACTCAGGAAGCAGAGGCAGGCAGATCTCTGTGAGGCCACACTGTACAAAGCGAGTTATAGAACAGCAAGGGTTCTGTTACAGAGAAAAACCTTAAACCTTATTTTGTAGGGTGGGGGGGAGAAAGGAGGATGAGGAAGAAGGAAAGAAAAGAAAGAAAGAAAGAAAGAAAGAAAGAAAGAAAGAAAGAAAGAAAGAAAGAAAGAAAGAAAGAAAGAAAGAAGAAAGAAAGAAAGAAAGGAAGGAAGGAGGAGGAGGAAGAAAAGTGTGAAGTGTGATCAGAGACTACACATTAGTTTCCCAGACGCTTTGACCTGAATATTCACACAGAAACTATATTAATTACAATACTGTTGGGCCGGCGCACGCCTTTAATCCCAGCACTCGGGAGGCAGAGGCAGGTGGATCTCTGGGAGTTCGAGGCCAGCCTGGTCTACAAGAGCTAGTTCCAGGACAGGCACCAAAGCTACAGAGAAACCCTGTCTCGAAAAACCAAAAAATAAATAAATAAATTAATTAATTAATTAACCCATTTCTATTAATCTGTGTATCGCCACAAGGCTGTGGTTTACCAGTAAGGTTCTGGAATCTTTCTCCTTACTTTGGTAGCTACATGGTGTCTCCCTGCATTCAGTTTAGTTTTCCTGCCTAGCTCTATCCTGCCCTGCCATAGGCCTAAGCAGCTTCTTTATTAGCCAATGATAATAAAACATATTCACAGCATACAGAGGAGAAACCCACATCAAAGAAGACATCTACATGGTCAAAACCAAATAGTGATAAAACTTTGGGAAATGGTTTTGAAATGCAAACAAGGAGTAAAAAAAAGTAAAAAGGTGTTTGAGATGTAGGCATTCTGGTTCATCTGGGCGGTTCCTCCAGGGGCCCACAGAAGTGGGCCAACTCCACTTTGACTTAAGGTCAAAGAGCTTAGGCCTAGTCTTGGTCCTTCAAGATTACTGACCAGAGCTTTGACTTAAGGTGTGGCTACTAACAAAGATATCTCGACCTAGGGTGTGGTTATTTGGTGTTTTGGGTAATCACTTTATTTGTTCCTTGTATCATGATAAAAAAAAATAGTCTTGCTTTCTTCTCCTTTTTTGAATTGGGGTATTTATTTAAAGATCGTAGGAAACAAGCGCAGGCACACTCAGTATGCACCGGAGTGCCCTCCTGTCGCTGCTTACTCTGCCTAAACATGCTCTACTTCAACCCTGAACATGTGAACCCATTGAGGCTGGACCGTGACACATGTTGTTCCAACTTGTGGTTTTGACAGGTTCCTAAATCCATGAGACAGAAGGGGCTGTTGAGATCGCTTTGTGGGTAAAAGCGGTTGCTGCTAAGCCTGGTGATTTGAGTTCTATTCCCAGGACCCACTTCCTCAAGCCTTCACACAGATGCCATGGTATACAGATGTGCAGACAGGCACACACATGCACAAACACATACACACACACAAAGTATCTAAATAAATGTGAGCACCAACCATGTACAGACACAGGCAATGACTGGGGTCACATGGCTACAGCTAAGGAATTCCCAGAAGGTGGAAGAAGCAGGGAAGCCTCTCAGGAGCTTCTGATCTCACACATTAGCATCTAGGTAGGGCATATAAGAGCCTCAATAAAACTGGGCTTCAGCCGGGCGATGGTGGCGCACGCCTTTACTCCCAGCACTCGTGAGGCAGAGGCAGGCGGATCTCTGTGAGTTCAAGACCAGCCTGGTCTACAGAGCTAGTTCCAGGACAGGCTCTAAAGCCACAGAGAAACCCTGTCTCGAAAAACCAAAACATAAAAAAAATTAAAAAAATTAAATAAAATAAAACTGGGCTTCATCCCTTCAAACTGCAGGGGGTGTTTACTTCAAGAAACAGTTCAAAGCCGGGCGATGGTGGCGCACGCCTTTACTCCCAGCACTCGTGAGGCAGAGGCAGGCGGATCTCTGTGAGTTCGAGACCAGCCTGGTCTACAGAGCTAGTTCCAGGACAGGCTCCAAAACCACAGAGAAACCCTGTCTTGAAAAACCAAAAAAAAAAAAAATATATATATATATATGTGTGTGTGTGTGTGTATATGTGTGTGTGTGTGTGTAGACCACACGTGTGCAGTGGCCACAGAGTTCAGAAGAGGGTATTGTGTCCCCTGGACTTAGAGTTACAGATGGTTGTGAGCCACTATGTAGGTGCTGGGAATTGAGCCTAGATCCTCTGGAAAGGCAGCAAATGCTCTTTTTTTTTTTTTTTTTTTTTTTTTTTTTTTTTTGGTTTTTCGAGACAGGGTTTCTCTGTGGCTTTGGAGCCTGTCCTGGAACTAGCTCTGTAGACCAGGCTGGTCTCGAACTCACAGAGATCTGCCTGCCTCTGCCTCCCAAGTGCTGAGCAAATGCTTTTAACTGCTGGGCTATCTCTCTAAAACCAAACACCGAAGTGTGCTCAACAGATCTGTAAGAATGATATTAAAGAGGTTTCGTATGACAGTGAGACTTACACACAGCCCTTTCATATACAGAGGTTTCTACTGTCGAGTAACAGCCCAACTCAGCAGCAGGACTGGCAATCTACAAGCAGTGAGTGACAACCTAGAAATGTCAACGAAGACACGTGGGGCTAGACTTGCACCCCAATTCAAAATCCAGCTCCCAGGTGGGTGCTTGAAATGGAATCCTCTAGATCAGTCAATGAGCCTCATCTGACTGCTAAGCCAACTCTCCAGCCTCAAAGATATTTTCATACAGACTGTAAAGGTCAAGACAAAGAGAGGCGCTCAGACACAAAGCAAAGCCTGATGTGAGTGGGCTCCTTTAAAACACGAGCACTCGACATTATTTTCTTTTGTATTTGATTGCTGTATTCATGGCAACCGTGACTTTAAAAACTTTTCTGTGTGTACAGGATGAAAGCACGTGTGTTCAAACAATCCTGAGTGGATGCGGAGGTCGGAGGACACACTCAGGCGTCAGTGGGTCTCCTTTGCTGAGTATAGCAGACCGGCTGGCCCTGGGTAACAGGTGCTTGCAGTACATTTGGCTTTTACACGGGTTCTGGAGATTTGAAATCGGGTCATCACTTGCAAAGCACCAGGCCATGTCCCCGACACCACAGCAACTTTTCTGAGTTCTGCGTCCTAGCAAGTCACTCAACCTGAGGGCAGGCGGCTCTTGTTTTTAATCATGTGTGTCTATATTGGTACAGGCTTGTGAATGCAGGCAGCCACAGAGGTCAGAAGAGGGTGCTGGAACTCCTGGAGTTGCAGTTACAGTTGGTAGTCAGCTGAGACAGGGCTTCTCTGTGTAACAATCCTGGCTGTCCTGGAACTTAATCTGTAGACAAGGCTGGCCTCAAACTTACCTCTGTGAGTTCTGCCTGCCTCTGCCTCCCAAGAGCTGAGATTAAAGGTGTGCACCGCCACTGCCCAGGGTAATCTGTGTTCTAATGAGTCACTACTCTAGCACCTTTGTGTGTATGTGGAAGTCAGAAGACAGCTCGGGGGCCAAGCTTAGTGGCAAGTACCTTTACCTGCTGAAGGGTCTCGCTCATTTCTTTCTCCACGTATAAAGAGTTGTCTCCCAGGCTTGCTTTTTACTTGCAATACTCCCAAGAATGTTAGCTTAATAACCTAGAACTTCTGGTCATTCTGCCTTCATCTACTTACTGAGGGCTGGGATTACAGGGGGATGCTACCCTACCTGGCTAGCTACTCTTTCTAAGTGAGATTCTGAAAAACTACAAGTCATCTCTGCAAACTCCCTGGAATCCATTTAGGAAATCTTAACACATGAATAAAAATATCGAGATCTGTAAAGACACACTTGTAAGCATAATACAACTGAATGGGTAAAGAATGAAGGGAATGAAGCCAGGCGGTGGTGGTGCACACCTTTAATCCCAGCACTCGGGAGGCAGAGGAAGGCAGATCTCTGAGTTCGAGGCCAGCCTGGTCCATGGAGTGAGTTCCAAGACACCTAGGACTGTTAAAAAAAAAAAAAATGAAGACACAAGGGGACACTCACCTGAAACCTTCTGGTTCATACAGAACTACAGAGAAAACAGGAAATCCAGAACCTAGCAGATTTTCCTAGGAACAGGATGGCTTCTAACTAGGAGATTCTCCTGTTGGTGCACCACCACACCCAGACTCTTTCATTTTGCCAATGCCCTCCTTAAAAAGTACAAGTAAAGCCGGGCGGTGGTGGCGCACGCCTTTAATCCCAGCACTCGGGAGGCAGAGGCAGGCGGATCTCTGTGAGTTCGAGGCCAGCCTCGTCTACAAGAGCTAGTTCCAGGATAGGCTCCAAAGCTACAGAGAAACCCTGTCTCGAAAAACAAAAAAAAAAAAGTACAAGTAAAATGTACATGTCCTGTTTCTCTCCAGGGACAACAGTCTGGGTCTATGATCCTCCAGCCTGAAGCCATCAGGAATGTTTCATGGCCAGCTTGAGTCTCTTTCATCACAGTGTCCATCAACTCACACAGACCTAGACGTGCCTGGGCAGAGGGAATCGCAATTGAGGAATAGACTCTATGATACTAGCCTGTGAGCATGGCTATCAGCCTTTTCTTGATTAGTGACTGGTGTAGGAGGGCCGAGCCCACTGTGAGCCTGCTATCCTTGGGGTTATTCTGGGCTGTATCAGAGAGATGGCTGGCCAGGCAGTGGTGGTGCATACTTTTGATCCCAGCACTTGGGAGGCAGAGGCAGGGAGATCTCTGAGTTCTATCTAGGACAGACAGCCAAAGGTACACAAAGAATCCCTGTCTGAAGAAACAAAAATAAAGATAACTGAGTCCAGGGGAAGCAAACCTCAAGCAGCATTCCTCTATGGTTTCTTCCCCAAGCTCCTGCTTTGGGTCCTTGCCTTGCCGTTCCCAGATGACTGACTGAAGGCTATAAGAAAGGGGTACTGTCTTGATGGCTCACAGATAAAGGGAGCATTTGGCACCGAGGCTGATGCTCTGAGTTAGATCCCTGGACCCCCAAGGTAGAGGGCACTGACTCCTGCCAGGAAGATCTCTATATTCAAGGCCAGCCTGGTCTACAAATTGAGTTCCAGGATAACCAGGGCTACATAGAGACATTGTGTCTTAGAAACAAAACCCAAATCCACACACAGAAACATATATTTAAGGAGTGGAAAGAATTCTGGAGCTGAAGATGTCTGGAGAAATGACTAATCTCCATCCACTCAATCCACATTTATTGTGCACGTGTCCCATGCAGGGCGCCATGCTAGGTGTGCGGTGAGGCACAGAGCATAAGCACGGATAAGCAGCCATGTAAAAGATAGAGCACAGACTGCTCTTCCAGAGGTCCTGAGTTCAATTCCCGGCAACCACATGGTGGCTCACAACCATCTGTAATGAGGTCTGGTGCCCTCTTCTGGCCTGCAGCATACATTCAGACAGAACATTGTATATGTAATAAAAATAAGTAAATCTTGAAAAAAAAAAAGGATTCATTATACTCACACACAAAAATACAAAATACACACTGTTAATTTCTGATTTTTTATTTTGTTTCGAAAGGCTGGATAAAGGCACTTACACTTGAGAACTTATTAACATGAGAAAAGGCACTTAACACAAAACGGGGAAGGAAGAAAGGCCATGGTTACCATGAGAAAAGGCACACACTTACACAAAACAAGAGAAGGAGGAAAGGCCATGATTGTCAAAAGGGAACAAAAAGCCCCAAATAAATTATCTTACAAAAATATCACACTTGCTTTTCCACTTTTTTACTACTGGTAAAAACAAAAAGAAAAAAATTCACATTAAAACTTATCTGTATGCTGGTATAACAAGTTAAGACCACAATTTTTTACATATTAAGTCAGTCAAATAAATATTTTACACAAATTTAAGTTTAAAAAAAATAGGTCAAGTATTTACCCGCTATTTCTTCAGTCTGTTAAAAGACCATTTCTCAACCCGACGTTACACTGGACTGTGACACTCTGCATGGTCCCACGTGCATGGCTGTGGCAGGGTGCACACAGGAGCATGCTGTGCACGTGACCCAACTAACACTGCTGTGTACTTCCGTACGTGGCTCCACTGTGAGGAATACAGATCCTCCGTCCTGTGTCTTGTCTCATGCTGCCAGGAAAGACAGAGGACGCTAACACTGGCTACAGCAGACACTTGCTCAGGTGCTGTAAAAAACGCAGAATCCACTAACTTCGCAGACCCAGAGATGCTGAACAGAGGAACAGTGAGTGCCCTAAGGGGGTGGGAAGGGCAACGACATAAGACTGGACAAGGATTATAGAGTCCCAGGCTCTAGCTGTCTTTCCTGCTGTATTCTCACAGCCTCTGATCTTGATGAAGATTTAATGGTGTGACATTTTTCTGTTCTATCGACCAACTTTAAGAACAGTGGAAAAGAATGCAGATTTTTAAAGCTAGTTTGATATTTATGCTAAAAACAAAACTGAACTATGATTTTGTCCACGCCATTCAGCTCACTTCTTACTGAAATACTACTTTTTTTTTGGGGGGGGGGTTCAAAGTATAGTTTCTTGTAACAGTCCTGGCTGTCCTGGAACTTGTTCTGTAGACCAGGTGAGATTCACCTGCTTCTGCCTCCCAAGTGCTGGGATTAAGGTGTATATCGCCACACCAGGTCTCTTACTGAAATATTACAATGCAAATCCAGCAACACTTTCCATTTCTGGTGGTCCAAGAGATAAGTTCACCATTTTAAAGTCAGATACATCTAGGCTGAGGACAGAAACAGCAAACCCTCAAACCAAAGCCAAGCCCTCAAAATGCTAAAACACCAGCACTTTCCATCCAGGATAGAAAAATGAACATCCGAAGTAAAGAGAGCCGCAGGACTGGTCTAGCAGCCAATCAAACACCACCTCCCTGTTGCTGGAGCTGATGGTTACTCGGAGCTTGACACCACCTCCTTCACTGTTGTTGGCAGTTCCTAGAGTCACAGCTTCGATGTCAAATGTGACAGTGGACCCAGAGGTAACCGCAGGCAACTGATTAGTCATTTCTTTTCCATTGACAAAAACTGCACCTAAGACGTTAGGAGACATTCACCCAAGAGCAATGACTGAGAGAATCAAAACAGCTTCTAGATTACTGATCCCTACTTCAGAAAAAGAAACTCCAGAAAATCGGATATTATTAATGAACTTAAGTAGAGAATAACCCACATTCCCACAGCCAGAGCAAAAATTCAAGCTTTTATGACATTTCAGAATTCTGGTATGGGGTTGGAATTTTCCAGGATAGTCTATGAGTTTCCCATGAGAACTGCATCGAAAGAAACACCACAGAGCTCAGCTCTCAACAGTAATACAATTTCATATGCAATAAACAAGAATCTTGGTCTATCTAATGTTTGATCTTATGCCACAAAATATTAATGTTAGCTTAGGAGTCATTTATTCATTTTCTTCCCCCAGAGATGGAGGGGAAAAAACATCCCAGATTGGTATCAAATTCCTAAGTGCTGGGATTATAGGTGTGTGCCACCATGCCTGGATTTGGGGAGTGATTTTGAAAGCATAAATACTATGCGGTGAGGAGCTACAAATATTTATTATATATGTACGATGTTTATGTAAATGTGGGTTCCAGGATTAAACTCAGGTTGTTGGATTTGCATGACAAGGGCTTTATCTGCTGAGACAACTGACCAGCCCTAGCTAGTTTGTGTGAGGTTTGTTTGGGGAGGTAACTTTCATTCAGGTCAGTCCCTGCTACTGGGTTTTTTTAAGGGCGCAGTCATAGGTGTCTTACCATTTGTGCTAACACACACAGCTTGATCCCGCTGCAGAGAGTCATAGCCCTTCTGCTTTTCTGCGCACACTCCTATACTGTCTCTTCTGTCCGGCTGTCCCACAGTTTCAACTCTATAATTGAAGTAGAAAGGTCATTTCATCACTTTCTTTTTTAAATGAACATGGGACTGGCAAGATAGTTCACTGGTTAGGAGTACTTGCTGCTCTTGCAGGGATGAGTTCAGTACCCAGCACCTACATCAGGTAAGTTAAACCACCTGTAAGTCCACTTTCAAGGGATCTAATTCATTCTAGTCTCCAAGCCACTTGCACACACGTAACTTACATCCACACACATAAAAAATAAATAAATAAATCTTAAAAGCTAGTTTCAGGGGCTGGAGAGATGGCTCAGTGGTTAAGAACATTGCCTGCTCTTCCAAAGGTCCTGAGTTCAATTCCCGGCAACCACATGATGGCTCACAACCATCTGTAATGAGGTCTGGTGCCCTCTTCTGGCCTGCAGGCATACACACAAACTATTGTATACATAATAAATAAATAAATATTAAAAAAAAAAAGCTAGTTTCAGCACCTTTAATCCCAGCACTCAGGAGTCAGAGGCAGGCTGATCTCTGTGAGTTCGAGGCCAGCATGGTCTACAAGAGCTAGTTCCGGGACAGGCACCAAAGCTACAGAGAAACCCTGTCTCGGGGAAAAAAAAAAAAAAGAAAAAGAAAAAAAAAGGAAAAGAAAAAAAAAGGAAAAGAAAAAAAAAAAAAAAGCTAGTTTCAGGACAGCCAGGGCTACACAAAGAAACCCTGTTTCAAAAAACCAAAACAAGGGCTGGAGAGAAGGCTCAGCGATTAAGAGCACTGACTGCTCCAGGTTCAGCATCCACATGGCAGCTCACAGCTGTCTGTAATTCCAATTCCAGAGAATCTGACACCCTTACACAGACACACATGCAGGCAAAACACCAATCAATGCTCATTAAAAACGAAACAATAAAAAGCATGAGTCCTAACAGTTACTTTCTTTTTTTTTTTTTTTTTGGTTTTTCGAGACAGGGTTTCTCTGTGGCTTTGGAGCCTGTTCTGGAACTAGCTCTGTAGAGCAGCAGTTACTTTCTTAACTGGAGACATGGCTCAGCAGTTAGGCGTGCTGGCTATTCTTCCAAAGGACCCAACCTGAATTCTCAGCTCACAAACTTCTCTAACTCCAGTTCTTCCAGTGGATCCAATGCCCTCCTCTGGCCTCTGTAGGCACTGCATGCACATGGTACACGGACAAAAACATTCATCCACATAAAATGAAAATTAAAAAAAAAAAAAAAAAAAAACAAGCTGGGTTGTGGTGGTCTATGTCTTTAATCCCAGAACTTGAGAGGCAGAGGAGACAAGCAGATCCCTTTGAGATAAGAGGCCAGTCTGGTCTACAGAGCAAGTTTCAGGACAGCTAGAACTACACAGAGAAACTCTACTTCAGAAACAAAATAAGGCTGGAGAGATGGCTCAGAGGTTAAGAACACTGACTGCTCTTCCAGAGGTCCTGAGTTCAATTCCCAGTAACCACATGGTGGCTTACAACCACCTGTAATGAGATCTGGTGCCCTCTTCTGGTCTGCACCATACATGCAGACAGAATACTGTATACATAATTAATAAATACATTAAAAAGAAACAAAATAAAACAAAAAACCCAACATCTGTTCAGTGATGCTTATTCTTGTCCACTTGGCTGGATGCAGAATAGTCAGGAAGCCAGGCACAGGAGTGCACTTCTTTTACCCCTGAGTTTGTAGGAGAGGTGGGGGGAGATAGACAGGCAGATCTCTTTTAGTTGAGAATAGCCTTGTCTATATAATTAGTTCCAGGCCAGCTGGGGCTGTATGGAGAGACCCTGAATCAAAAAAGCAACATAACAACAAAAACAAACAAAACCAAAACCCATCACCTAATGAGAATACTTTTGATAGATTTAAATAAGGAATGAGGTCTCTCAGGTGTTTGGCATCACCTCAGGGCCAGACTGACGAAAAAGGGGGGTAAATAGGGAAATCCTGAGAACGCCAGCATTTCCTGCTCTCTGCTCTTAAGTCTGCCCAGATGTTAGGAATCCCAGCAGCCCTCTGCCACCCCCAGGAACTCTGCCATGCCTTCCTGTCATGCCAGACTATCTCCTGTCAAAAACAAATTCTTGCTGGGCGGTGGTGGTGCAGGCCTTTAATCCCAGCACATGGGAGGCAGAAGCAGGTGGATCTTTGTGAGTTCGAGGCCAGTCTGGTCTGTAAGAGCTAGTTCCAGGCCAGACTCCAAAGCTACAGAGAAACCCTGTCTCGAAACAAACAAACAAAAAACCAAAACCAACTTCTTCCAGCTTTCCTGGCAGGTGTCAGACCAGCAATGAACAAAGTAGCCACTGTGGCGCAGACTGCACAAGGAGCCGAGACTGCTCCATACTCTTACTTTCTCTATGTTTAGGTACTGAAAACAATTTTAAAAAGTTTGTTATTTTATAAGTGTTTACTCTGCATGTATGTCTGTGTACCATGAATGGTGCCACGGGGGCTAGTGCAGGGCATCAGATCCCCTGGAAATGCAGTTACAGGTGGCTATGCACGGCCCTATGAACAATGGGCACTTACTTGGCTTCTCCGGAAAAGCAGGCAGTGTTTTTAACCAATGAGCCATCTCTCCAGCCCCTACTCACCAGTGTTTTAACTGTCAAAACATGCAATACAGTGACATGTGCATTTGTGTGGGAAAACACAGGCATGTGTGTACCACTGTGTCACAGTGCACGTAGACTTTAGATGGTAACTCTGGGCACTGGTCCTTGCCTTCTCATCTTAAGAATGGCTTCTTTGGTCGGGCGGTGGTGGCGCACGCCTTTAATCCCAGCACTCGGGAGGCAGAGGCAGGCAGATCTCTGTGAGTTCGAGACCAGCCTGGTCTACAAGAGCTAGTTCCAGGACAGGCACCAAAGCTGCAGAGAAACCTTGTTTTGAAAAAAACCAAAACCCCCCCAAAAAAAAAAAAAAATGGCTTCTTTGTGTGTGTGTGTGTGTGTGTGGTCTCTGTTGTTGTTGCTGTGTATAGCAGCCTAGCTTCTAGAGATTCTAATGTTTCCCTCTTCCATCTCCTCACAGGGACACTGAATATGCTGGCTAAACATAGTAAGAATTATGGGTTAATTTAAGTTGTAAGAGCTAGTTAATAATAAGTCTGAGATAATAGGCTAAATAGTTTATTATTAATATAAGCTTCTTGTGTGCTTCTTTGGAACTGAACAACTGCAGGACCACATGGGACAGAAACTTCTGTCTACAAGATAAGGCTGGGCGATGGTGCACACCTTTAATCCCAGCACTTGGGAGGCAGAGGCAGGAGTTTGACACCAGCCTGGTCTACAGAGCAAGTTCCAGGTCAGGCTCCAAAGTTACACAGAGAAACCCTGTCTCAAAAAAAAAGACACAACAAACAAACAAAAAAAACCCAAAACAAGGGGGGGGGTGCGAAGAGATGACTCAGTGGTTAAGAGTGGTCCTGAGTTCAGTTCCCAGCAACTGCATGGTGGCTCACAACTATCTGTAATGAGATCTGATGCTCTCCTCTGGCAAGTAAGTATACATGCAGATAGATCATCATATACATAAAATAAAACTTAAAAAAAAGTTCAAGGTCACTTTTGGCTATATATAGTGAGTTTGAGGCCAGCCTCAGAGACATAAGATGCCGTCTCAAAAACAACAAAAACAAACTAAAAAACCATATGATAGAAAAGAAAGGCTAATGGGGCTGGAGAGACGGCTCAACGATTAAGAGCACTGACGCTCATCCAGAAGACCTGGGTTCAATTCCCAGGACACATACGGTAGCTTACAACTGTCTGTAATTCCAATTCAAGGGACCCAACACCCTCACACAGGCATATGCACAAGCAAAAATGTCAATGCACATAAAATAAAAATAAATAAGTTATTTAAAAAAGGAAAGAAAAGAGAAAGTAAAGGTATATTTAAAAATTATTTGTGTGGGGGGGAACATGACTAGAAAAATGTCTCAGCAGTTAAGAGCACTGGAGGCTCTTCCAGATGTCCAGAGTTTAATTCCCAACAATCACATGGTGGCTCACAACCATCTATAGTGGAATCTGAGACCTTCTTCTGGTATAAAGTTGTACTTGCAGATAGAGCACTAATTTACATAAAATAAATTTAAAAAATTAAGGGGCTGGAGAGATGGCTCAAGGCTTAGGAGCATGTGCTACTCTTTCAGAGGACTGAGTTCAATTCCCAGCGCCCATAAGAGGCAGCTCACAACGCCTGTAACTTCGCTAGAGGGGATCCAACATCACTGGCTTCCAAGGGCACCAACACTCACATGGCATATGCACACACAGACATACATAATTCAAAAGTAAATCAGTGACGATGCCAGGAAAAGGTAAAAGCAAGTAAAGCAAACAGGAAGGTCCCATCAGGAAACAAAACAGGCCTGGAGAAGCGCTGACAGCACCAAGGGAGTGGACTCTAGGAACAGCTAAGCATTCAGCCAGAAACAAGTTCTCACTGTCTCCAGACGCTCTAGCAAGCATGTCTAATCTGTGGTCCATAGCCCACATGCAACTGAGGATAGCCATGAATTTATCCCAATGAAGAATTATACACTTACTTTAAAGGTATTTTTTGCTATTCCTTCCTCCCCCTTGCCATACTGGCACTGCTCAGTTCTTAAGCACACACTTTCTAGATAACAACGCCAAGTCATAATGCCAAAAGGTTTGCCATACCTGCAAGCCCTCCAGAAACCACAGCAAAGACGAACTGGCTAAACAACAGAGCAGTGACTGCCACAGCTAAGGCACCCTTCTAAAGAGTAGGTCCTTAAGAAGATCTTCATGCAAGTACGCCCATTTGCCCCTCCCACTCACCTTCTGGTTTAACTGTTGTTGCCTTTGAACAAGGAGAAAAAAACCTCTTAGTTCACATTCAAGGGGGAAAATGACAAAAATGCAGTCTGGCTAACTGAGCAGTTTCAGTTACTCACTCAGTTGAGAGGGGCCCAGTGAGGTTTCTCTGGGAGAGGACGGAGAAGCAAAGTTTGATTGAGACCTACTGTCAAAACCAGTGAGCAGTGCAGTCACACCAATCTGTATCATTGCAAATGCACAAGCTATCAATCAAATAGTCCTCTGTATCCACAGAGAGGGAATTTGGGCCATAAGACAGCATTAGGATTAAGCAATATGGGGAGGAAAGAGGTTCTAAAATTGGAAAGAAGGGGAGAGCAGCTCTGTGGGGGAACAAATGCTTTACACACCCAAGGTCTGAAGTTCAGCTATAGCACAACCACCAACACAAAAGAGGAGGCAGCAGCAAGACTGTAGAGTCCACATTAGTAGGAATCACACCAACTTCCTCACAAAAGAGACAAGGAGACGCAATGAGAAATGGCTGAGATCAGAATGTCTCTGGGTGTGGTAATGCATGTCTATTCTACACTTAGCAGGTTGAGGCAGGAATTCACAACGACAGACTCCGGAGACAGGGACTTCAATTCCAGCTTTGGTACTTACAAGCTGTGAGACACGGGATAATTAACTCCTAAAACAGCTAACTACATTTACCATATTAGGTGCCTTAAACTAAAATGAAGCTTGCTGTATAGCTCAGCTGGCAGATGCCTTCCTTGCATTCACAAAGCCCTGGGTTCAGTCCTCAGCATGAATAGACCAGCAGATTAGTGCATGACTCTTACCAGGGCTCTCGGAAGGTAGAAGCCAGAGGATCAGAAGCTCAAGGTTATTCTCAGCTACACAGCCTAGGGTCCGTGAAACCATATGCCCATATGCACTAGTACTTGGCACCAAGTAAATACCATTTAGATAGCAACTGCAATTATTTATTTATCATTATTCTTTTTTTTTTTTTTTTTTTTTTTTTTTGGTTTTTCGCGACAGGGTTTCTCTGTGGCTTTGGAGCTTTATCATTATTCTTATCTGAACTCTTTGGTCTGCATCTATCAAGCCTCAAAAGGTCTGATGATTTTCACAACTACCTGGTGTTCAGAAATTTCACTAATGAAAGTATTCCTGTACACAAAGACATAATCATAGGAGTATGTTTCAGTATAGAAAATTTACTATGCAAGGCATAAATAGGTTTTGAGAGTCAGGTGTGCCATAATTAGATACAGAATACCTCTCTGTCCCGAAAGGCACAGTGCCACAGGTTTGGTACTCAGCTAGCACTGTTAAGAATGGGTGAAAATCCTGCCACCATACTTGCTGGCATGGGCCCCAAAGAAATACAGCCGACCTGTCATGGGCTAAATTACCATAAGGTGAGCCAGACAACCCTCTTCTCTTTGAGAGTGGATTATCTCAAGTATTTATCGTAGAAATGGAAAGCTAACACAGACTCATTTTTCTCCTCTTAGCATTTTTCTGGTGATGCAATCATTCTTTCTTTATGACTTAATGGGTGAGAGGTGGCGTTAGAAGCAAGACAAAGCACAAACAAGCACATCCTGACAGAGGGAGTCAGTTCAAATGATTTGGCTGGAGGGGAGCACAGCAACACTGGCTCAGACAAAACTTCCAGATGCTCCCCCATGCCTTACACAAGGAAACAAAACAGACAAAAATCTGATCATCTGAGGTTGGTGAGACAGCTCATGGATAAAAACACTGGCCACCAAGTGTAGGACCTGATCTTAGCTCCAGGTCTTATGTGGTAGGAAGAGAGACCAACTCTGGCAACACACATATGCAATTAAAAGCATTTCTTAAAAAATAAAAATAGGGCCGGGCGGTGGTGGCGCATGCCTTTAATCCTAGCACTCAAGAGATAGAGGCAGGCTATCTCTGTGAGTTCGAGGCCAGCCTGGCCTACAAGAGCTAGTTCCAGGAAAGGCTCCAAAGCTACAGAGAAACCCTGTCTTAAAAAACAAAAAACAAAAAACAAAAACAAAAACCCAAAAACCCAACCCCCGCCTAAAAAAAGACTTAGAGGAGAGTTTGCTACAATGAAGCAAGCATTGTAAAAATCAGGCCCACTCAATCATTCAAATCAAAACTGGGCTTTGCCAAAAATAAATGAATAAACAAAACATTTGAGCTTTGGTTTTCTACAAAGAACTATTAAGAAATATGACCACAGAACATACTCCTTGGCTAACAAGAAGGAAATGTTTCCTGCAGAGAAAAGCAGGTAAGGAAGGCTGACCGGTGGCAGAAGAGGCTTGCTTTCACAAGTATCTTATAGTTACACACATGGTGCGTTCACACTCGTAAGCTGCTTCTCAGAGATTACTCTCACTGACAAATGGAGAAATAATTCTTGGCCTCTGGTTTGTTTTGTTGTACAGACAGGATTTTAGGAAGCCCATGCTGGGCTTGCTCTGCCCTTAAGGCCGTCCTTGAATTCCTCCATCTCCTGAGTTCTGGTGTTTCAGGTTTGTATCACCACGCCCCAGGCCTCTGATAAAAAAAACTTTTATGAGGTATTCTATTTAACAAGAGCAAAGAAACAAAACAAATGCCAAGCATCCTATATACACTATCCATTAGTCTTTGCAATAACCACACAGATACAGACAAGGCAACTGAAAGAGAGAGAAAATTAAAAAAATTTAGGCCTTGCCAAAAGCCAGGTATGGTGGTGCACTTCTTTAATCCCAACACTTGGGAGACAGAGGCAGACAGATTTCACTGAGTTTGAGCCCAGTCGATCTTTGTAAGTTTTGGCTACGTTGGGTTTACATAGTAAGAATCTGTTTCAACAAAACAAAACAAAAACCTCACCAAGCTGACACTATCTCTAAGTGATATGTCAAACTCAGACTCACACACACTCTCCACACTCATTTCACTGCTAACGGCATGACAGGTATTCCTCAGTCCACTTGCCTGAATGTTAAGGTCTGTCCACAGAAGTAGGTGGGAGCGCGGGAGTAGAGGACGCCCGAGGACTCGGCATCATTTCGGAGTGCTATGTTCCTCCGACTGCTCAGACTATACCCCTCAAAGCCAGTCGTCCACTCTTCAAAAGGAAAGACATTAAAAATTTTTATAATCTTTTCAAAAGTATACTGAATACAAACATTAAACAGAACTGAATGAAAGCAACTACTTAGAGGGATACTGGCTAAGTTTAATAAAAGATTTAGTAATAGGGTATTGGGGTTAGAGCCACAAATAACAAAAAAGATTCTGGTAAATTCCTGTACTAATCAAAAAAAATCAAATGATGGTCATCTTCTATCTGTTCAAATTTAATAGTTTGTAAATAATAGAGCGTGTATTTATTAGCATGTATAAGGATCCGAGTTCAACCGACAATAATAACATATTAAAAATGAATAAACAAAGTCAGGTAGTGGTGGCGCATGCCTTTAATCCCAGCACTCAGGAGGCTGAGGAAGGCGGATCTCTATGAGTTTGACGTCAGTGAGGCTTACAAAGCAAGTTCCAGGACAGCCAGTGCTACTGCACAGAGAAACCCTGTCTTGAACAGTAACAGCAACAAAAACAGCTAGAGAGATGACTCTGATGAAGACCACTTACAGAGGACGAAAGTTCGGTTCCCAACATCCCTTTTCAGTCAGATTACTGCCTATAACTCCAACAGCTCCCGTGGGCACCAGCAAACATGTGTACATGTGTGAATATATACACATGTACAAATAAATAAATAATAAATCAAATATTTAAATTAAAAAAGGAGGGAGGAAGACAGAGAGAGAGAGAGAGAGAGAGAGAGAGAGAGAGAGAGAGAGAGAGAGAGAAATCATATCCTAGGCACTGTTTCCAATGTGTGGCTTTGGTGATGCTCAGTTTTAAATTCCAAGCACAAAAGCTGATGAAAACAATTTACACGGAGTGATCTGAGTAAAGGCAGGTTCCATGTTCTCTCAGTTCAAGATTATCTTTAGGAAACTGGTTACCTGTGCACCACTCTCAGCACAGGAAGTAAGCTTTCCCACACCCCACTGAGCATCTGGTGTGACAAGGTAGGAGCATACCATGAGGCACCAGTGTGGAGTGACCTGTCTGGGGAACACTCCAAGGACTCCACTCCTGCCGGCCGTCTCCTCGGGCGCAGACTCTGAACTGATAATCAACATTGGGGTCTATGTGCAACACTATGAATTCAGTTTCAGAACCTACATACACGTCTTCAAAATGATTTGCAGTACATTTACGGAACTGGAGCCTGTAATCTTGAGCTGTAAAGTCATCGTCCACCTATAGAGAAAGATTTTTTAAGTTAGGTAAGAACCATGAAAAAAAAAATGGGGACATCCAGACAAAATCCTGAGTTTTTGCTGAATGGGGCAATATGGAACACTAAGGGAAAGACACAGGCAATATGTTTATCACTATTTCCTTTTTGTTTTTCCTGAGATAGGTAGGGTATCACTAAATGTAGACCAGGCTGGCCTTGAATTCATGGTAATTTTCTTGCTTCAGCTTCCTGAGAGCTAGGATTATAAATTTGCGTTACCGTATCCAGTTGCTTTTCCTTTTGTTTTTCTTCTGTTTCTTTTCGCTTTTTTCTTTGTTTTTGAGAGCAGGTCTTGCAATACTGCCCAGACTGGCCTTGAGCTCACCATCCTCCTGCCTTGTCACCCCAAATGAGTTCGAGGCCAGCCTGGTATACACAGCAAGTTCCAAAACAGCCAAGGTTGTTACAGAGAAATCTTAAAAGCCCAAATCACAAACACATAATGTATGAGGCCATTTCTGTAACTTGATACATACCTTACACCATCGCACTATGATGCCTCCAGGTTTCTCTATTAATTCTTCAATCTGTACTGGTGGGCGGGAAGCTACTGTTCCATGCTTAAAAATGTGGTCTTTCACTATGTTAAGAATGGAATCATCCAACTGAGCAGATAAACAGGGTACATCAACTAGCAAAGGCACTTCTGGTAAGCTAAGGAAACAAAGTTCATATGTTTAAGACATGCTTAACATGGAGATAAAAATGCAAGGACTATTTTAGTCTTATGCTACAAGAGTCCTCAAGGCCTCAGCAAATAATTCTCAAGAAGCTGGAGGCTTCATGAGGGCTTTCATCTTTATTATATAAAGATTCTCTTCCCCAATTGTTGTAAGAATGACAAAAAAACGTAAACTGTAGTGTAGTAGCATGTGCCTATAATCCCATCACTCAGGAGCCTGAGACAGGGGAATCACAAATCAGAGGTCAGCCGGACCTACATACACAGAGATATCCCACCTTAAACAAACCAAAAACCAAACAATAACAACGAAAAAGACAAAATTGATAAAATCACAACTGTTGAGTTTATATCAAAATATCTCATTTACTGAAATAAGACAACCCTTTCCATATTGCTCCAATTTCACTATGAGTGCTGCTTTGAAAGCAGGCACCAGAATTTTTAGAATTTAATAATTCTATTAACTACTGGAATTGAAAAAGATCTATAGTAATACTATGTCAAAGATTTCAACCACAGTCATTTGACACTAGTAGTAACGTCAATGAATAGTAAAACCTTGAAAAACAGATTCTCTTACAGTTTTGGTTGTGAGCCTGGCCTTTAACGGCTGAACCATCTCTCCTGCCCAAAAACAAGATTCTCTATTTCCTGTGATCAGAATTTTTAATGGGGACCAAGCGGGTGGGAGGGTCAAGATTGGGAGGAAGGCAAAATACTTAAAAGTAAGTCCAAAAGTGACTATCTCTTTTACCTGTCCAACTGAATGTGTGAGGCCTTTTTGGTAAAATTCCACAATTTATCATTATGTTCTTCTATACCTCCGTGAATGGCAATCTCACCTAGAATAGAGGGTAAGAAAATTATGTAAGTAAAAAAACAGCCACATTTTAACCAATACAACTCATGTCTCCTGTGGATTTCTCGCTTTGCTACAATTTATTCCCAAGTGACACACAATCAAATTCTCAAAATGACTTGACAGGTGAGAGAGAACAAAGACGTACAACTGCTCTCTCACTGCAGATGTAGCTCAGCAACCAATTACACAGACCAGAAGGCCAGTGACATCTCCTCATTCCTCCTCATCAATTCGTGAGGTTCCCCTATGCTGTTTTGTTATTTACAGTAATTTACTGGGGAGATATGCACACATGTAGACGTAGTTATTTTTTCCCATCACACGAGTGTGTGTGTGTGTGCATATCATCACACCACGGCACACTTGTGGGAGTCAAAGGACAACCTGCAGGAGTTAGTCCTCTTCCTCCACCACATGGTCCCAAGATCAAACTCAGGTCATCCATCAGGCTTGGCCACAGGTACTTTACCCAGCAAGCCATCTTGCCAGTATGAACTCAACTTTTCTGGGAGAATATGACCTTCTTTACTAAAAGAAAACACGGACATATTGAATGCTGCCTCAAGTCTCTAGCACTAAGGAGATAGAGGCAGGGTGATAGAAAGTCCAAAGTCAGACTGGTTATGAGGCACCACTGAGGAGACAGCTCGGGGATTAAGAGCACTTGGTCTTACAGAGAACCTAGGTTTCTTTTCCCCAGCACCACATGACAGTTCACAACAATCTGTGACTCCACTTTCAGGGAATCTGACCTCCACAGGCACCAACATGTATGTGGTGTACATACACATACATGCAGACAAATACTTATAAAAATAAAATGCTTAAACTTAATGAATTAAAAAAAATACACAGAGAGAAGCTTTTTATCTTCTCTGTAGGGAGAAGGGGAAAAGAGTTTGAAATGAAAAATGTTTCAGAAAACTTCAAGCATTAAGTGCTATGACAAACAAGTACATGCCTCAAAGGATTTATCTTCAGAAATGAAATCACAGCCCTCACTGTTATGGGTGTGCACACGCCAGCCCTGTGCTGACCTGCTTCTGGGTCTGTGTCCAAATTCAAAGCCTCAAGGGGAAGACATTCTGTGGTTCTGCTAAAAAGAATTTTCTCAAAGGCACTATTATGCCAATAAAAAATAAACATGTCTCACTGAGGATTACAATCAGCTACACAGCAACTGTGAGGCCAGGGCCAGACCAATTATGTAAGCCCAGCTCGACACAGATCCTTGACATTCACTCCACTCCTGATGTTACTTCTGCTTAGAATCCTTGGCTTGATGAATTTCTTCAGTCTCTGCGGAACTCCCACAGAAGGCCGTCCTATACTTCCCCAGACAGACTCCTTTGTTCTTCAGTAAAAGTTTAGATCTTACTCAGCATGACTCCTACTGAATTACAAACCCCAAAGAACAGAACCATTATCTTTTTATTTAATATACCTAACAAAATGTCTGCACTGGAAAGAAGAAAGTCCTATCACAGAAGGAAGACAGAGATGAACAATCTGAGACTTATGGGTGACTTAACAACAAAGAAACCCGCCTAAAACCTGGAATGTGAGAACTAAAACTGGTGGTGGTGCCCTCTTTTAATCCCAGCACTTAGGAGGCAGAAGCAGATGGATCTCTGTGACTTGGAGGCCAACCTGGTCTACAAAGTAAGTTCAAAGACAGCCAGGGCTACACAGTGAAACCCTGTCTCACCTGCCCTCACCTCCCCCCTCAAAAAAAAAAAAAATACTAAAAATGAAGTTAGGTATGATGGCTGAACCCAGAAAGCCCAGTACCCATGCTGATTCGTCAGGGGCACTGCTGAGAATTAATTCATGGCATTCTAGACAATAATACGCGACTCTGTCTCAAAAATACAAAACAAAACAGTAAATAAACGAAAGTTTATAAAAGTTGTGAAAATAAATAGGAAATTACACGTTGAGTAAGTGATTGAAAATGTAATGGATGAGCCAGTAAGATGGCTCAGTGGGTAAAAGTACTTGCCACCGAGCCGGCTGATATGAGCTCTATCCTGGGGTACATATAGTAGAAGCTGAGAATCAACTTTGTTGGTGGTCCTCTGATCTCTATGCATATGGTGTGGCATGTGTGAGCCTCTACTCCCCCACAGAGAGAGGAAGAATGTAATTTTTAAAATGTAATGCATAACCCCTTCGAAAAATTAGGATTTAAATACCATAATCATAGAACCTTCTGAAGTACTTTTTTTTTATATAAATGATCCCAATCAATACTTTGATTATGCTTAGACTAGGGTCCCTCACAGTATATCTACGCACTGTATTACAAAATGTCTCAAGGCAGAAACATTCCAGGTACCCTTCAGATGGCAAGAAGCCTGCTAGTATTCTAAGAAATCGGTCTGCAAAGATTTAACAGGTTCCCTGACTCCCACCTTCTCGGACCAGGTCATCCGCGGTGTTAACTCCATGCTCTATGAGCTTCTGGCAGTCATCTAAGGGTTTGATGGTCTCCTGTTCAATGGTGTCCACCTCTTGCAAAAGGGTCACCAATCGCTCATCCAACAGCTTTCCAAGGGTTCCTTTTAAATCACTAAAATGATGTCTGAGGACATCTCTTGTCTGTGAAGCACTCTCTTTTATCTAAAAAGAACACAAAAACTCAAATTTAGAATCTTTAGGAAAAGTTAAAGTATAGGCGTCATTCATAATTACCTAATTGTACCAAACAACTACCATCTTCTGCTCACTAAAGATGATATGGTATGTCAGGATTGAACCTAGGGGCTCACACATGCTGGACAAGCATTCTACTGCTGAATTAACACAGTGCTCGCTTCCCTTTCTTTAGTTAAATAAGACACGGCTTTACTATGTAATCCTAGGCTGGCCCCAAATTTATAATCTTCCTATCTCCCAAGTGTTAGGATTACAGGACAAATCATCAGCCCAGATCACAATTATTAAAAGGGGGGGGAGGTCGGAAAAGATAGGGTCTTTTTTTTTTTTTTTTTTTTTTTTTTTTTTTTTTTTTTTGGTTTTTCGAGACAGGGTTTCTCTGTGGTTTTTGGAGCCTGTCCTGGAACTAGCTCTTGTAGACCAGGCTGGTCTCGAACTCACAGAGATCCTCCTGCCTCTGCCTCCCGAGTGCTGGGATTAAAGGCGTGCGCCACCACCGCCCGGCAAAGATAGGGTCTTCAGGCATGGAGCCTGCTATGATCCTATGATCCTCTAGCCTCAGCTTAGCAGAAAATTTTAATGTAGTCAAGCATGATAGAACATGCCTGTAAAACCGGTACTCTGGAGGCTGAGGCTAAAGCCTCATAAATTTGAAGACTACTCAGATTATATAGCAAAACCCTGTCTTAGAAAGCAATTTTTTGTCAATGGAATTATATACACTTAAGGTACACAGTGTGTTTTGATATAAATATACAGTCAGTTGATACTTCAGTTATGTATCAATGTATGCATCTCTTGACATAGTTATCTATTCTTTTTTTTTTCTTTTTTTTGGCCAGGGTAGGGTGGGACAACAAAAAACTCTATGTTGAGCCGGGCGGTGGTGGCGCACGCCTTTAATCCCAGCACTCGGGAGGCAGAGGCAGGCGGATCTCTGTGAGTTCGAGACCAGCCTGGTCTACAGAGTTAGTTCCAGGACAGGCTCCAAAGCCACAGAGAAACCCTGTCTCGAAAAAAACCAAAAAAAAAAAAAAAAAACTCTATGTTGTTCTGGCTGTCCTGGAACTCACTCTTCAGACCAGGCTGATCTCAAACTCAGATCCACCTGCTTTTGCCTCCCAAGTGCTAGGATTAAAGGTGTGAGCCACCATAACCGGCTTAATGTAGCTAAAGAAAAGTTTTAAAAATAAATTACACAGGGGCCTGGAGAGATGGCTCAGCGGTTAAAAGCATTGCCTGCTCTTCCAAAGGTCCTGAGTTCAATTCCCAGCAACTACATGGTGGCTCACAACCATCTGTAATGGGGTCTGGCGCCCTCTTCTGGCCTGCAGGCATACACACAGACAGAATATTGTATACATAATATTTAAATAAATAAATTACACATATTTAACAGGGCATGGTGGCACACACTTATAATCCCAGCACTTGGGAAGCAGAACAAGTTTAACCTGGTTAAAAAAACAATGTTACTCCCATTACAGAGAATCAGACATGAGATATTGGGGGAAAACCACTGAGCAATGACATAAACTCAAAATCCTTGTCTAGGTTGGCTATCTGCACTGCCTTTATTCTCCAGTATTACCAAACAAAAATGTAATCTATAGTGAAAAATGCAAGATGAAGCCCTGTGTAGTGATTCATCCCTTTAATCCTAGCATTCAAAAGATACAGGCAGGCAGCTCTCTGTGAGCTTGAGGCCAGCCTGGTCTACAGAGTGAGTTCCTGAACATCCAGAGCTGTAAAGAGAAACCTGCCCCCAAAATAAATAAATAAGCAACCAAAAAACAAAAAGAAGCAAGCAAACAAATACATGTACTTAGTGTGTATGCTGGGGAGGGGAAGGTGCTCCTGTGCCATAGAACCTGGGCCTTCTTCACTTGTATGTAGAGGTCAGAGGATGACTTTTGGGAGTCATTTCTCTCTTCCACCATGTGGAAGTTCAGCCTCAGGGACTGAACTCGGGTTGTCACAACTGGGGCAAGCACCTTTATCCAACAAGGCAGCTGACCAGCCCAATGATTACTTTTTTATATGTGGTAAGAACACTGGAGATCTCAATTAGTAATTTGCAAAATACACTATAGTATAGACATCAGTTCCTATCCTGTACATTCAGGCTCCAGGATAAGTTCATCAAACACAACTAAAGCACTGTGCTTTGGAACCACCATCTCACCATTTCTCCTTATTCCTGCTAGCCACTATTCTACTCCACATTTCTATGAACTGGACGTTTTCTAGATCCCACATAAGTAAGATCATATAATACTTTCCTTCTGGGTTCAATGGTTTCACTTGGCCTCTCGATGATAAGCATTTGTCACCATACTCAGCTTTGTTGTTGCTGTGGCTGTCACCTGTATTTTTACGAACTTCCTTTACTTTACTTTTGTGTCTGTGTGTGTTCATGTGCATACATGTGCATGAGGGCGTGCACGGATGTCTTCCCAGATCACTGTTCATCTTATTATGGGGAACAGGGTTGCTCACTGATCATGGAACTCAATGATTGGCTAGACTGGCTAGCTAATAATTGAAACAAGTATTGATTCTGTGATTAAGTCTTTGTTCTAGGAGTTATGACAGGAGATCTTCATCTCACATACACTCTTTCACTTAAATGCTAACTATAAGTACTTTCCCTCTCTCTACCAAGAATAAATATATCCCTTCTCCCCACAAAAAAGTTTCAAGTAGTGGTAGTGGATACCTTTAATCACAGTATTGAGGAAGAGGCTGTCAAATCTCTCTGAGTTACAGGATAGCCTGGTCTAAAGAGTAAGTTCCAGGGCCGGGCGGTGGTGGCGCACACCTTTAATCCCAGCACTCGGGAGGCAGAGGCAGGCGGATCTCTGTGAGTTCGAGACCAGCCTGGTCTACAGAGCTAGTTCCAGGACAGGCTCCAAAACCACAGAGAAACCCTGTCTCAAAAAACCAAAAAAAAAAAAAAAAAAAAAAAAAAGACCAGAAAGAATGTCTTATGAATTTTTTTCTTTTTTTTTTTTTTTTTGAGACAAGGTTTCTCTGTGTAGCCCTGGCTGTCATAGAACTCACTGTGTAGATCAGGCTGGCTTCAACTCACAGATCCAAAGTGTGTGTCACACGCCTGGCTGCCTTACTATTTTTGCGTTGTTAGTAGTGTAGAGTATCAGGCTCTACATACTGTACTTTAACTTCTTTTTGTTGTTGTTTTGAACAAGATCTCCTGGCTCAAAACTCTTATGAAGTTCAAGATGACCTTGAACTTGATCCTCCTCCCCCCACTTCTCCAACACCAATGCCCCAATACCCAGCTTCATGCATTCTAGGGAACCTACCTTTTCGAAGACCAGAGTTGATTTATAAATGCAATACAAATAGAATAAAGTCATCAAGTCAGAGCACTGTGCTACATTTCAGACTTCTTCTAAGAGGAAACTCTGCACTTGAACACTGGGCCAGCAAGGCCCTGCCTGGGTCTTTAACAGATACAGCATATGCAGGAAGTGCACTGGTAAGGTAAAGTCAATTTCCTCTTTAGAAAGAATTCAAAAGCTCCCTCAGAGATTGCAAGCCCATGTTATGTTTGTTTTTGTTTCAGAACCTTAGGGGAAAAAAGGAAGTATGCAACCATTAGCAGTGAGGACTGTGGAAGGGAAAATCCATTTCTAAACCCACCTCCTGTGTACTCATCATAAATTTGTTCTTTTGTTCACAGAATATCAACCCCTGCCATTTCAAACCAGCTTTTACCATAGATCACTTTCTTCTTCAAAAAAATATTTTGCAATTTAAAGCTCAGTCTACAATAATCTAACCATGTAAGTGATCAAGTACATTTACTTCACTCTGTGAAAAGTTTTAAAATAGAGGCTTTGCTGATTAAGAGAATCTCCTTTTTTTGAAGTGTTTCCAATGGTTCAATATGTTCCAGAGGGAAAGGCAGCTCTAAAACCCAATTTAGCAAGACTTTGCATTTCCCACACCTGACTCCTGGAGCCATGCCCTGTCTACTGAGGTGGTTTGTTTGTACTTACAGATAAGATTTTAAGAAAGTCCAAGCATGATGGCACACTTCTGTAACCAGAGCTTTATGAAGTGAGTTCCACAATAGCCAGTGCTATATTGTGAAACAATGTTGATAAATAAATGGTTTCCAGCCGGGCGATGGTGGCGAACGCCTTTAATCCCAGCACTTGGGAGGCAGAGGCAGGTGGATCTCTGTGAGTTGGAGACCAGCCTGGTCTACAAGAGCTAGTTCCAGGACAGGCTCCAAAACCACAGAGAAACCCTGTCTCGAAAAACCAAAAAAAAAAAACCGTTTCCAGGAAAACCAGTGAATTTAGTATTGCCTGAAGACACTTTTTATTATACCATCTATTTTTTATTCTAGATGTTATCCCACAATGGCCTTGAACTTGCTATATAGTTGACTCAAGGATGACCTTGAGCTGATCCTCCATCAGGCACTATGTGGTGCTGTGGGTCCAACCCAGGGAGGGCTTCATGAATGCTAGTAAGCGCTCTACCCTCAGCTCCTATACCACACATCCCTTATGCCTGCATAAACCATATAGTAGCTAACAACCATCAGCTTCAAATGCTACCTAGCCATCTAAGAAGGTGGTTTTCTGGGGTCAAATGACTGACCCTTTCACAGGGTCACCTAAGACCATCAGAAAACACAGATATTTACATTACAATTCATAACAGCAAAATCAGTTACAAAGTAGCAACAAAAATGGTTGGGGGGGGTCACCACAACATGAGGAACTGTATTAAAGTGTCACAGAATTAGGGAGGTTGAGAATCACTGACCTAGGACAACAATATCTCTGTTTGCAATAACAAAGAATATAAATAGCCAGCCATGCCTTTATCTTGGCATTCAGAAGGCAGAAGCAGGACAATCTCTGTGAACTCAAGGACAGTTTAGTCTACAACGCAAGTTCTAGACCAGTCAAGAGAGAAAAGAACATATAAATGGCAGGCAAGTCAAGGTCTTCAGGACGAAGCCATAATGTATAGAGTTTATATTCACTGTCACATTCCGAACCCCTACTGAAACCTCTCGAGTGTGATAAATCATTAAAACTTTTTATCTTTCTCTCTTTTCTTCCTCCTCCTTCTTCTCTTTTCTTTTCTTTTTTTTTTTTTTTTTTTTTTTTTTTTTGAGACAGGCCCTCTATTTAGCTCTGGCTGTTCTAGAACTAGCTCTGTAGACAAGGCTGTCCTGAAACTCAGAGATCTGACTGCCTCTGCCTCCCCAATGCTGAGATTAAAGGTGTGCCGTCATCACCAGCCCTGGGTTGTAAGATCATTAAAACTGACAAAGTATCACTAAAGTTGAGTTAAATTTATAGTTAACTTTTTTCCCTCTTACAGAAACTTTTGAAAGTTAACAAGATGATGAGCTCACAAAACACTACCCACTGATACCAAACAACACAAATTACATACTTTCTTCCAGAGTTTAGTTATAAAAAGGTCATAAAAGCTGGGCGGTGGTGGCGCATGCCTTTAATCCCAGCACTTGGGTGGCAGAGGCAGGTGAATCTCTGTGAATTTGAGGCCAGCCTGGTCTACAAGAGCTAGTTCCAGGACAGGCACCAAAGCTGCAGAGAAACCTTGTTTCGAAAAAACCAAAAAACGGGGTTGGGGGAGGCTGGAGCTGGGCATTGGTGGCACGTGCTTTTAATCCCAGCACTTGGGAGGCAGAGGCAGGTGGATCCCTATCAGTTTGAGGGCTGTTACACAGAGAAACCCTGTCTTAAAAAGCCAAAAAAAAAAAAAAAAAAAAAAAAAAAAAGATTAAAAAAAAGAAAAAAAAATGGGGCTGGAGAGATGGCTCAATGGTTAAGAGCACTGGCTGCTCTTTCAGAAGACTCTGGTACAATTTCCAGCACCCACATAGCAATGGAGACATCCAGACCTGACTGCTGCCAAGGACCACATCTAGGTCTGTGGTCCCAGCCTATGGCCTTGGTGCTCAGGGGCCATATCACCACCAGAGCCACCCTGATCTGAATGGCCCGCGCTCCCACCTGGAACCAGGATATCATACAGGCTCAAGTTGCTGCTGAGGGCCATGTCTAGGTCCATGGTCCGGCTCTAGCTGTGGTCTATGTTGATGTCTGTGGCCCATGTCACCTCAGTGGGCCATGGGAACCATTTATGATGGAATCAAAGAGCCAATCTGAAGCGAATCTGCCCCTCCATGGACCATGAAACGGGCCCCTACCCTCATTGGAGAGCTGTTGTCCCTCCACCCAGGCACTCAGGAGAGATGACCCCACCTCTCACCTGAGGGGGTGTGTGTCCTGGTGGCCTGTATTGACCACGTCAACTACCACCCACAGGTGGGCGTGAGGCTGGCCAAGCCTAGCGTCTACTCCATCTAGGACTGTTGGAGCTCATGAAAGGACTGGTCCACGGAATGATAACTGCATGATTTGGGGAGACCACAGAATATCCAAGAAGAGTTTTGGTGAGGACCCAGTGATGATGGTGTACCAGAAACCAGAGGCCTTGTGCAAGTAAAGACGATTGGAGAAAAGGGTGTACTGTGTGACACATCACAGCTCCCAAGCCCACCAGGAGGAATGAAGAGGTGTTGGAGGGGTGGGAAAGACGCAGGAGGGAAGTCGCCCTTTGTTGGTGTTTTGTTTTGCTGTATTGTTGTTGGGAGGGCCACTACAGGGGGAAGAGAGGATATGGAGGAACTGAGAGGTGAGCAGAACTGGGATGCATGATGCGAAATTCCCAAAGATTCAATAAAGAAATCATGCTAAATATAAACAAACAAACAAACAAAAACTAACAAGAATATACAGGGGCTACTGGCTGATAATTCTGTCAATAAAGTATGTTATGCCACAAGTGTGAGGACATGAGTTTGGATCCCAGCACTGATGGAAAAAGTTAGGCACAGAGGTGTCCATCTGTAATCCCAGCACTGGGTAGGGATGGGGGTGTGGAGAGAGAATTACTGGGGTTTACTGGCAGACAGTCTAGCAGGATTAGTGAGTTCCAGGTTCAGAGAGAGACTCCTGTCTCAAAAACTAGGGCAGAAAGCAGTCAAGAAGACACTGACATTAAACTCCAGCCTCCACATGCATCTGTGTACATGTGCTCATGCACCCCCCCACACACACAACAACAATGCCCACACACAGCTAGGAATAGGAAACTGCTCTTCCACTGAGCTATATCTTCAGCTTTGTTTGTTATTGAGTCTTAGATGTAGCCCTGGCAAGGCTAGTCTGGAACTATGTAGACCATATACATAGACCAACTGGTCTTAAATGTAGCATTCCTGTAGGGATGTGTCACTAATGTTGTTGGGGGAAACAGAACATGCAAGCTTTTAAAAAAAACTTTCTTTTAAAAAAATTTTTTGGGGGGCTGGAGAGATGGCTAGGTGGTTAAGAGTACTGACTGCTCTTCCAGAGGACCCGGGTTCAATTCCCAGTACCCACATGGCAGTTCACAACTGTCTGAAGATCCAGTTGCAGGGGATCGGACACCTTCACACCAATGCACATAAAATAAAGTTAAATAAACCATAAAAATAAAAAAAAAAATTTTTTAACAAAAAAAAAAAAAAAACAAAAAAAAACAGGGCTGGAGAGATGGCTCAGAGGTTAAGAGCTTTAACTGCTCTACCAAAGGTCTTGAGTTCAATTCCCAGCAACCACATGGTGGCTCACAACCATCTGTAATGGGGTCTAGTGCCCTCTTCTGGCCTGCAGACATAGACACAGAATATTGTATCCATAATAAATAAATAAATATTTAAAAAAAAAAAAAAAAACAAAGCCGGGCGGTGGTGGCGCACGCCTTTAATCCCAGCACTCGGGAGGCAGAGGCAGGCGGATCTCTGTGAGTTCGAGACCAGCCTGGTCTACAAGAGCTAGTTCCAGGACAGGCTCCAAAAAACCACAGTTTAGAAACCCTGTCTCGAAAAACCAAAAAAAAAAAAAATAATAATAATAATAATAATAATAATAAAAGAAGAAAAAAAAAAGAAAGTGTCTTTTTTTTCTTTACCCCTTTTTGGTTTTACCAAGACAGGGTTTCTCTGTAGCTTTGGTGCCTGTCCTGGAACTAGCTCTTGTAGACCAGGCTGGTCTTGAATTTAGAGAGATCCACCTGCCTCTGCCTCCCGAGTGCTGGGATTAAAGACGTGTTGCCACCATTGCCTGGCATTTTTTTTTTTTTTTGGAAGTGTCTTACTATGTAGCCCAGGCCAACCTCACACTCCTAGAAATCCTCCTCCTGTAGCCTTCGTGCTAGGGTTATGAATGTGCCACACCAAAGAACTAAAATCTTTGCTTCGAAACTGCTGAACTTTTAACGATTTATTATGCAGCAGGAGATAACCAAACCATATGAGACAGATGTTTAACTCTTGATTAACTGCATTAATGAAGAGAATTAATATAATCAAGATTACAATCTAAGAAGGAGCTCTGCAAAACTACACCCACATTTATAAAGGCTTTCATTCACATGTTTATTGAGGTCTATTATGTGCCAGGAACTGGGGTTGTAAAAATGAATAAGGCATGATCTTGACCTCAAAAAAAAAAAAAAAACCATACACACACACAAAAACAAAAAACAAAAACCTCATTCTACTGGGCATGGTGGCACACGCTTACAATTACAGCATCCCAAAGCCTGAGGCAGGAATACCACAAGTTTCAAGCCAGTCTACTTAAGAACTTTCCTTTTGGGAAAGAACATGGAAAGTTGTCAGTAGAAGCAACAATGTCATTTTGAATAATATTTAGTAGTTTTTATCATTGTGGCTAAGACTAATTATACTAATCAACCAAGAATATCCTATGTCCTGGGCATTGTGCTAAACATTTTAAATACCCCCTTTAAAATTTGTGTTTATTGTTATTCTGCGTATGTGTGATGGGATGTCATGCACCATCATATACACGAGAAGGTCAGAGGATAACTGTGGATTTGGTTCTCTCCTTCCACCTTTGCACATGTTCCAGAGATCAAATTCATGTCCTCAGCCATATGCAGCAAACACTTTACTTGCTGAGCCATTTTAATGGACACAGTACTTCTTACTTTTTTCTTTTCTTTTTCGTTTTTTGAGACAGGGCCTCTCTACATAGTCCTGGTTGTCCTGGAATTCTCTGTGGACCAGACTGGCCTCACACTCAGAGGTCCACCTGCCTCTGCCTCCCAAATGCTGGGATTAAAAGCGTGCACCACTACCGCCCAGCATAAGCACTATATTTTTTAATCTTCATTTACAGAATCAGGAAAGTCAAATTTCACTAGATTCCCTGAATAAAAAGAGTAAGTAAAACAACTGCCATAAGTGTATCATTGACAGCCTTCAATATTAAAAGATTATTCCTACACTTGGCAGACTTTCTAGAAAGCAAATTAGCTTATTTTACCAGTTTAAAAATAAGGGCAATTTGCTGGGTGGTGGTAGCACTGGCCTTTAATCCCAGCACCCGGGAGGCAGAGGCGCGTGGGTCTCTGTGAGTTCAAGGCCAGCCTGGTCTATAAGAGCTAGTTCCAGGAGAGGCTCCAAAGATAGAGAAACCCTGTCTTTAAAAAAAAAAGTGGTTTTCTCTATCAAAATTATATGTATGATGGGGGCTGCAGAGAGGCTCAGTGTTTAAGAACATATGCTGCTCTTGGAGAAGATCTGGGCTTGGTGTCCAGCACCCGCATGGTGGATAAAAGCTGTTGGTAACTCCAGTTCTAGAGGATTAGAGGCCTTTTACTGGCCGCCACAGGAACTACATGCACACAATGAAGACACGCAGGCAAACACTCATATACATAAAACAAACAAAAAAACATATTACAAGCACTTCTGAAGGGCCTGGGTTCAGTTCCTAGCACCCATATTAGGCAGTTCACAATTACTTGTAACTTCAGTTCCGGTAACTTCAACATCCTTTTCTGGCCTTGGCGGATACTGTATGAATATGGTTCAGTCACCTGGGCATGCGCGCGCGTGCGCGCACACACACACACTTCTCAAAAAAATAAATAAATTTAGAAGTGTGTATATATAGGCCGGGCAGTAGTGTCACACACCTTTAATCCCAGGACTTGGGAGACAGGCAGATGGACCTCTGAGTTCAATGCCAGCCCGGTCTACGGAGTGAGTTATACGTGGCTCACCCACTCTCTATTCCAACTATTTTGTTTTGCCTATAGAATTCTGCTTATATTTTGCCATATTTGTCAATACATTTCACCCTACTACCAACAAAAACTTCTGAAGTATTTATTTATTAATTATCTATCTCTGCATGTAAAAGTACTTTGTACATGAGGGCTAAGTATTCTGCTACTGAGCCACATCCCAAACCTTAAAAAAATGTTGTTTTTTGTTTTCTGAAGCAGTGTTTCTCTGTATAACAGCTCTGGCTGTCCCAGAACTCACAGAGATCCAACTGCCTCTCAAGCGCTGGGATTAAAGGAGTGCACCATAACCCTGGCAACTTTTTTTGTTTGTTCTTTGAGAAAATATACTTAATAAATGCTTATACTGCTAACCAAAAGAAAAATAATAGATACACAGTTACATACAGAGCAGTTTCTCTCCTCTGTAGAATATGCATTGTCAGATATACCAAAATGCTAACTAGAGCTGTCTACAATTGTAATTATGGGTTATTTTCAAATGACTTTATCTGTTCTTAGTTTTCTCTAGATCTATATTTAATGTTTTCTTAGGGTATTATAACAGTGTTACTGCTGCACCAAATTACATTTAAACAGATTCCTTACTGTTTTCAAAATGGTAACAGAAGGGGAAGTGAGAGATAAAAGCAGCAATAATAGCTTTCTTTTCTTCACGGAGCTAAGACTTCCTGTCTTGGTTTTCTGAAATAACCTGTTTTTCTTCATGAATCTTTAGTCTGTTGTATGTTTCCAAGTCCTGTGGAAATAAAAATCTATAAAAAACCTGGTCTTACAAAGGAAAAACAAAACAAAACAAGGATACTAATTAAATCTTCAAGAAGTAGTCTAAAATCAATTACAAAAAAAACAAAAAACAAAAAAAAACAAAAAACTAAGCTAGGCATAATACTGTGACACAGTTACTGAGAGGATCTTCGAGCCCAGGAATGCAACTCAACCAAGGTGCCTGTGGCACTGTCTGTCATGCCAGCACTCTTGAGATTGAAGCAGAAGAATAACAAGATTTGAGGACAGCCTGGACTACCCAGTGGATTCTAGGTCATCAGAGATACAATGGGACCATATTTCAAAGACCAACCAACCAAAGAAAAGAAACATATACACAAATAAATTATAAATAAAATTCACTGGCTACATTATAGATAGTAAAAGATGCTAGCCAACATGGTGGCATGATCAATAACACAAACTATTCAGAAGGCAGATGTAGAACAGACAGCAAGGCTTCAGCTACCCTGAGAGCTATACTGTCACAAAAAGACATGCTGGGTAGTCAATGGCTTAAAATTATCAATTATATGCTGGGCACTGGTGGCACAGGCCTTGAATCCCAGCAGAGGCAGGTAGATCTCTAGGAGTTCAAGGTCAGCCTAGTCTACAAAGAGAATGCCAGGACAGTCTCCAAAGCTACACAGATAACCCTGTCTTGAAACAAACGAACAAAAAGAACCATCAATTATTCATCCAGGCATGTTGAAGGGGCTGCAGAGTCAGGGGGATCTCTATGAGTTCAAGCCCAGTCTAGCCTGGTCTACATCATTAATTAATTCCAGGACAGTCAGAGCTATAGAGAGAGACACCTGTCTCAAAAAAATAAATAAATAAACAAATAAATAAAGTAAGATCATCAGTTATTCCCTTACATTTTTTGTACAATTATCTAACATATTTTGTACAATTATCTAACATTCAAAATGTATAATATTTCAACACTATTTTGAGACAGAGTCTTACTAGGTTCCTCAGGCTAGGGTAGAACTTTCCATCCTCCTCTAGCCTAAGTGTTAGGACTTCCAAAATGCGCCACCATGTCCCAAACAACATTTTAATCTTTAAGAAAAAAAAAAACAAGGCAACTTAGGAAAATCCACTTAGTTTAAACCCTAGAAATCAATGAAGGTCTACTGAAATGGTAAAGTATTCTGAGTACATGCACCTCAGTCTTTAGTGTATTTTCTTTATTTCGTTTTAGCTATATGTAGGAGGTATTTGTACATGAGTGCTGGACTATGGAGTGAGTGTGGACACTGTGGAGGTCAAGGGCACTAACTTGACATGGATGCTGGAAACAGAACCTAGGTCCTCTGCAAGAGCAGTATACGCTCTAAACCACTGAACCATCTCTCTAGCCCTTTAATGTTCTCTTTTTTTTTTAATATTTATTTATTTATTTATTTATTTATTTATTTATTTATTTATTATGTATACAATATTCTGTCTGTGTGTATGCCTGCAGGCCAGAAGAGGGCACCAGACCTCATTACAGATGGTTGTGAGCCACCAAGTGGTTGCTGGGAATTGAACTCAGTACCTTTGGAAGAGCAGTCAGTGCTCTTAACCGCTGAGCCATCTCTCCAGCCCCCTTTAATGTTCTCTTATCACACTTAGGGATCTTGCTAAAGTAGATTCAATGAGTCTGGTCTGAAGCCTAAGATTCTGCATTCTTTTCAAGATGAAGTCACTGCTGCAAGTCTTGGACCACAGTTATAGTAGCAAGTATTCAGGCGTCACCGCTGACCAGAGCTGGGGAGAGCCTCCACCAAACAGCACTTCAATTAGGAAGGCAGCATATATACTCTGAGGGAGCAAAGACTTGTGTTGGTTAATGCCTGGAGGCTACAGAATTCACCCTACTAAAGACACAGGAAAGGCAACATAGTCATTTTTGAGGGTGAGCTGTACCTGCACACAGACTAAAACACTGTGGGCTCTCTGGGATCTCACACTGCCCTCCCCATCAGTGATGACAGATGGAGTTTCTGAATCTGTAAATTTCAAGTGTCAGGCCTAAGACTGTATGTAGCAATGTTGTCAAGGTGCTACTGCTCTTAGGCCTGAGTGGATAGCTGGCATTCTTTCCTTTAGTGTCTGCTTAGAGGCAGAAATGACATTGATCTAGAAATAGCACAAATGCTGAAAAATACAGTGGATGTAAAATCTTAAAATGAATACAAAACAACTCAGGCTCGTCTTGTTTATTTTATTTTTAGGGGTGATACCCTACTTATCAGGCACCAAATACAAGTAAATTCATGAAGCTTTATTTCCCCGACCTCAGTATACAGGACTTGGAAGTTACCTCTGGTACACAACGAACATGTACTGGGTGAATGAACAAAGGTGTACTTTCAGAGAGTGGGATTTATTTAATTCTTGGGTATTCACTCCTTAGTACCAAGGATTCCAGGAAGTACAGAAAACTATTCTTAATGATTTCCACATCAGAGTAGGCTACTGTGAGCATTATCTGCCTTCCTGACAACCAAACATATCTCTAGCCTTTAACTTACTTAAGCAGTAAGATGGGCTGGGTGACAGGTTTGTATTGCTGGCACTTCAGAGGTGGAGGCAGGAGTTAAGATCATCTTCAGCTAAATATTATGTTCAAAGCTAGCCTAGGAACATGAAACGTGTCTCAAAAAAGAAAACAAAAAACCAAAACAGTAAGTCAGAGACAACCCTTGCATTCCTACACAGAACTTCCTTTTCTCTAAAAACAGAGGGCAGGGCCTAAACTTAACCACAGAGGAGAAACTGCTACATGTTTTTGACAGAATAATTTAAAAGATTTTTATCCTTCTTCCCCCAGACTTTCATATACTCCACTTCTTAACAATCGACAAAACTTATGAGAAAATTTTAAATGGTAAGAAACCAAAGGAAAGATAAAATGTATGCCAAGAATCTGTGAAACAGTTAAATCGTAAATAAAAAAATTACATGATCTAGTAATTGGTAGGTATGTTGTAAAAAAAAAAAAGAAAACATGCCACAGAGATATTTGTAATTCATAATTGTTAAAATGCAGAATAAACCCCATTGTCTAACAACTTGTAAATGGATACATAACACAAGATGTATTCATATCACAAACACATTCAGCCATGAAAGGACTTAAGTACTAAGAAACACTACCACATAGATGAATTCTGAAAATACATTTTTAAATTTTTATTTATTTGTTTATTTGGCTTTTTCAATATATGAGTTTTTCTGTGTAGCACTGGCTATTCTGGAACTAACTCTGTAGACCAGACTCAGAGATCCACCTTCCTCTGCCTCCCAAACGGTGGGATTAAAGGTGTGTGCCACCAATGTCAGGCTGAAAGTATATTCTAAGCCAAGAAAGGCAGTCATGAAGGACTTCATATTGCATGATTCTGCTTATACAACATGCCTAGCATAGGGTCTAAGGATGTAGCTAGCTAGCATGCACGAGGTTCTGGAGCACCACTTAAACTAGGAGTGATGGTATATGCCTCTAATCTAAGTTTTTGGGAGGTACAGACAGGAGGATAGAAGTTCCAGGTCATATTTGACTACACAGACAGTTCAAGGCCAGTGGGGACTACTTGGGACCTTGTTGGAAGGAAGAAAGCCGAGGAGGAAGGAGGAAAGGTCCAGAATAGGTAAATCCATAAAAATAGACAATAGTTTAGATTGTTATTAGATTACTCAAAGTGACAATCGATAAATACACAGTATTTCTGGAGCATAATGAAAACATTCTGGAATAAACACATCATGATTTAAACAATTTTTAATTAACTTTTTAACTATTTTTTAAATGTGTTTGGGTATTTTCAACATATGCGTGCATGTGTGAATGTGTGTGGTGATTTTGGAGGCCAGGAGAGTGCACAGAACTGTATTTATTTACAATGTGGGTGCTGGGAATTGAACACAGGTCCTCTAGAGCAGCCATCTTAACCTCTGAGCCATCTCTCCAGTTCCTACAGCTAAATAACTTTGTCAGTACACTAAAAATCACTGAATGAATTACATGATGTGAATTTTATTACAAGGGAAATAAAGGAAACACTGGCTTGGGGTGTAGCTCAGTGGCAAAGCAATTCACATGATGCCTTGGATTCCATCCCCTTACCCTCCCTTTTGAGACAGTTTCTCTGTGTAGCTTTGGAGACTACCTTGAAACTTGCTCTGTAGAGTGCTGGGACAAAAGGTATTTGCTACCACCCAGCTCCATCCCTTCTCAAAACAAAACAAAACAAAACAAAAAACCCAATCACCAGGAGCTCTGAGTTCCAGGACAGCCAGGGCTACACAGAGAAACCCTGTCTCAAAAGGCAAAACAAAAAGTCAAAACCAAGTAAAGACATCCCCAGTACAGCATCTCTTCTTCTCAGTTCTTCTTAAAACATTTTTACTCAAAAAAACGATATACTTGATGTAATCAATCTGAAAATGACTGGAACTCTAAAAATATCCTAACCAACAAACAAAGGCACCTGTTCATTTTGATTATATATATATATATATATATATATATATTTTTTTTTTTTTTTTTTTTTTTTTTTTGGTTTTTCGAGACAGGGTTTCTCTGTGGTTTTTGGAGCCTGTCCTGGAACTAGCTCTTGTAGACCAGGCTGGTCTCGAACTCCCAGAGATCCGCCTGCCTCTGCCTCCCGAGTGCTGGGATTAAAGGCGTGCGCCACCACCGCCCGGTTTGATAATATTTTTATAACACAGAACTTTCTTAAAATTTAAGCCAGGAGGTGGTGGCACATGTTTTAATCCCAGCACTCGGGAGGCAGAGGCAGGCGGATCTCTGTGAGCTCGAGGCCAGCCTGGTCTACAAGAGCTAGTTCCAAAACAGGCTCCAAAGCTACAGAGCAACCTTGTCTCAACCCCCGCCCCCAGAAAAAAAGGAAGAAAGAAAAAAAAAAAAAGAGAGAAAGAAAAGAAAATTGACTTGACAGGAGCTTTATTCTACAAATCTGAACAAGTATAGTTAGAAATAGCTGGGATAATTCACAACCAGAACAAAAAACATCCCGGCTGACAAAGGAGACTGACACTATGATTTGGTGTAGTCAGAATGTAATGTCATCAGAAATCCAAATTGTGATGGATGTGTTCTTATTGTTTCTGTGTCAAGCATGAGACAATGCCTTTCAAAAAAAAAAAAAAAAAAAAAAAAGAAAACCATACTAAACCACACTAATTATAGGAGTATGTTCTGTATTTAAATTATTGGATTCAAAACTCAATTGCTCAAGAGGCAGAGCAGTTTTCCAGCATGCCTAAAGTCCTGGGTCCCATGCCCAACACAACAAAAAATAAATTAATAATAAGTAAATATAAAATGAAAGAACATAGGGTTAGATTTTTTTTCAGTGCCGTGGATCTATTAGGCAAGTGTTCTATCACACCCACACACCTACGTTTAGAAACTAAACGTTTTAACTATCCAGGGTGGGGATCACACTAAAATTACATTCAATATACACACAAAAAATTAGTAAGTGCTACGCCCGGGTGCTTACTTCATTCTTCTAGTGCCAGCACTAATGCTTAATTGCTGGGGCAGATAAACTACAGTCATGCTCATGTATAAGATATTTCAACTGGCCAAAACATTAGTCATTTACTTTTATTTGAGTTTTGAGACAGGGTTTAGGTTTTAGAGCCCACCCTGGTACTCACTCTGTAGACCAGGCTGGTCTCAAACTCATAAAGATCCGCCTGTCTCTGCCTCCCGAGTGCTGGGATTAAAGTGTGTGCTACCACCACCACCGGGCAGCATTAAGTCATTTATTAAGGGGTTCTTTAGCCAAGTGTGGTGGAACATTCCTGTTATCCCATAATGAGTTCCAGGACAGTCTTGGCTACTTAGTAAGAGCTGTATTTAAAACAATAAAATAAAATAAAAAAAAGCAGGTGGGTAGTGGTTTTTGTCTTTAATCCTAGCACACAGGAGGCAGTGGCAGGGGGCTCTCTGAATTCGAGGCCAGTCTGATCTATAGAGCAAGTTCCAGGGCAGCCAGGGCTACACAGAGAAACCCTGTCTCAAAAAAACCAAAAATGAATTAATTAAAGTTAAAAGGAACATAGTGGGAAGTGGATATGATAAAAGTACACGGTATACAGGGTAAGATTCTCAGACTAAACAATAGTATATACAAAGAGGTATTTTACACTTATTTTTAAAGTCCTACTTTTGAAAATTCACTTCAAAACAGAAGGAATAACGCAGATCTTTCAAAAGGAAATCCAGATGTGTGCACTTGAACCCCTTGAAAGTATTCAGCAAATCACATTAATCGCGAGACATAGCCAGATTCTGATCTCAGTTTTCTCCTAAAATAATGCCTGGCCTACACCAGTTCTACACAGATTCTTTTTTTTTCTTTTCTTTTTTTTTTTTTTTTTGCTTTTTTCGAGACAGAGTTTCTCTGTGGTTTTGAAGCCTGTCCTGGAACCTGCTCTTGTAGACCAGGCTGGTCTTGAACTCACAGAGATCCGCCTCCCAAGTGCTGGGATTAAAGGCGTGCGCCACCACCGCCCGGCTCTACACAGATTCAAAATACATAAAACCCAAAGTTTATGGAGAATTCTTGGTGATGACGCCATTCAAAGGCACCGTTAACACAGCACTGTGTCACCAGGGTTCATTCAACACGGCAGCAAGGAGGTTAGCAGTGTAATGATGCGCATTCGTTGCAAATCAGGCCTAGAGAGATTCTGATGAAATGCCATTTACTCAAAAAGCATTAACTAAGCACTTAATAGTAACCTGAGGATTATCGGTCTTATCCAGCATTGGCAGGGGGTTCTATCTTTTCCTGTACACCTTTGAGAGTGGAGAGAAGCCATGTGGCTTTCCCATATCTTTGCTGGCCCTTTCCTGGTGGAGAGATAACGGCACCACTTGAAAGTATATTTAGCTTTTCCTTTTAGGAGTCAGTCCTTTCTTTAAATCTGCTTTTCCACTTCCCTTCACCTTTGTATACCCTCCCTTCAACATCTTGTGTTCCTCCTTCTGCCCTTCAACATTCTTCACCTAAACTTCTAGCCCGTCTAGAGACTACTCAATAATTTTTCAAGGCATTTGCGATCATGTGAGATATTCAAGTATTAACCCCATTCATTGGGCATTACTGTTACTGCTGCTCAACCTCTCCGTTTCTCCTTACTCCTTCCCTCTCCGTGTCTACTTCATCTCCACCTTGACTGTCCCAGGTCACCGCCCCGGGCTTTCTAAACTGAGTACCTACCACAGACTTCCCCTCACTATGCCCCCTTCCTCCCGACTCTTTTCGGTCATTACTCTGGGATCCCTCGGATTTTGCTCCGGCGGCTCAACCTCCGACGCCACCCCTATTTCCATTAAGTGCCCCACACGGCGGCTTAGGGGCTCTCCCCTCACCCTTCCACGGTCTCCCAAACTTGTCTCCCCCTCAAGAACTCTGCAGCGCCCACCTCACCAGGACTCGTCTCCAACAGGTCGGCGACCGCCTTCCCTCTCTGAGCCTCGGGGCGCTCCCGCCGCGCGCGCCCACCCTATGGCCCGCGCCCTCCAAGGCCCGCAGTGGCCCTCCGACCTGCCTCTGCGCCTCCCGCAGCCCCTGCAGCCGCTGGCCCAGCTCCCGGCGGTAGCTCTGCGCCGCCTCCACGTTCTCGCGGGCTTCTTGCAGCAGCACCTCCGGCTCCGGCTCCATCGCCTCCCTCATCCGCCCGCGTAACCCGCCGGGTTCCCGACTGTGCCGGGTTCCCGCGAGCGGCCCCGCGCGGCCTCGCGCAGCGGAAGCGCCGCCCCGCCCTGCCCTGCCCATCGCGCCCCGCCCCCCGCCGATTGATTGACAGGGGGCGGGGAGTGGGTACACGCTCTAATGGCGTCCTGGTCAGAGCGAGTGGAACCTGTGGCGCCGCCTACCTAGCTGCTCCCCCGGCCTCTGTGCTACGCCGGCTCCGACGCTTCCTCAGGAAACAAGTGGAGGCTTTAGTAGAAACTCGTGAATTTGTCGCTAAGCGCTTCCCACTGCTAATCTCAGGCGCTGCGTTATCTGTCCTGCACAGAGGAGGAAGTGGAGGGACACGGGGAAATCTACTCTCCCTCCCAGAGCCGAAGCTACAGCTTCTGGCCCTGCAATCGTCGCTCTACTACCTCCCTAGTAAATGCCAGCCGAGTCGGGCATTTTGGGAGGCTACTATGACCCAGGCGCCACCATCTAGATACTTTAAGGAGGGAGGTAAGAGGGAGGCCCAAGTAATGACCAGCTTGCTCTACAGGGATCTTGGCAGAACTCCAAGGCGGGTGTTGACACACATTCTCCGCAAGGTCCACTGATACACAACCCACTTGGCCTGTGCTAAATTGTGTGCTTCTGATGTGTTAAATAAGTGGGTGTGGCCATGTGCTGTAAGACCTTGTCCCTGAGGAGCGTCACATTCCTGTAGTCCCAGCTACTGGAGAGGCTGGGGAATGAGGATTGCTTGGAATGGGGAGCTAGAAGCCAGACTAGACAAGAAGGCTGTAAAAATAAACCTTTGAACACTGACATTTAGATATGCAGTAATTTTCACGTGTCACAACATGGTCTGTATTTTTTTTCTAACTATTTAAAAAGGCAAAAGTGATCTGTTGGAAAACCCATACAAAAACTGGTTGGAGGCCTGGAGAGATGGCTCAGAGGTTAAGAGCACTGACTGCTCTTCCAGAGGTCCTGAGTTCAATTCCCAGCAACCACATGGTGGCTCACAGCCATCTATAATGAGATCTGGTGTCCTCTTCTGGCATGCAAGCATACATGGAAGGAATGTTGTATACATAATAAATAAATAAATCTTAAAAAAAAAAAAAAAACTGGTTGGAGTTGAGTCCATAACCCAAGGTGTCAACTGTGTAAATTGTCTTTACCAGGCCTAGTTACTGTCCGGGATTGTTTCAGAATTATGCAATGAGTCCAAATTAGAGGCCAGATCTCAGATGTTCTGGGCCAGACTTCTGCTCTTCCTACATGTGGTCTGGACTCAGGGACATGCACCTGTAATCCTGGCACCTGGGGAATCAGGAGCTCAAAATAATTCTCTGGGTGCAGACATAGTGAGTCTGTGGACAGCCTGAGTGAGTTCTGTGAGACCCTGTTGAAAGGAGGGAAGGTGAAGAAAAGAGGAAAGAAAAGAACACTGGAAAGTAAGGGAAGTAGCTGGTCGATGGTGGCTCAGGCATTTAACACCAGCACTTGGAAGGCGGCAGAAGCAGGCAAATCTCTGAGTTTGAGGCCAACCTGGTCTATAAACCAGAGTGGTGGTGATGGCACAGGCCTTTAATCCCAGGGAGGCAGAGGCTGGAGAATCTCTGAGTTCAAGGCCATCCTGGTCTACAGAGTGAGTTTCAGGACAGTCAGGGCTGTTACAGAGAAACCCTGTCTCAAAAAGAAAAAGAAAAAAAAACAGCACAAGTTTCACAACAGTCAGAGCTACACAGAGAAATCCTGCTTCGAAAAATAAATAAATAAGAAAGTAAAGAAAATAGAAGAGACACCCTTTGGAAAGAAAAACAAGAGCAGCCAAGGGAACTGATTTTATCCTAAAGATAAAGTAGCCTGGTCCTTAGTAGATAGTTTTTATGGGTTTAATGAATGGAAGCATTAACTAAGTAAGCAGAAAGCAGCAGGCCAAAGTAGGAAAGAACAGTGCTATCTCAGATAGGACAAAGTGGGAAAGAACCAATTTGGAGATAGAAACAAAGGAGACTCTTTAACAACAGATAGATGTCTTGCTGGGAAGACAGGACTGCAGGCTACCTGAGACAGGGATTTGAATCCCAGAACCCGCATGGCAGCTCACAACCCTCACAACCATCTGTAACTCCAGATACAGAGGATCTCGTGTCCGCTTCTTGCCTCTGAGATACATATATATACATATATATATATATATATATATTTGTAGACAAAAAATTCATATACATTGTTAAGCTGGGAGCATAGCCCCCGGCCCCTGTCATCTGTCCGAGCCATCCGACCTGGCCTGGGAGTCGCATTGCTCTGAACTCCAAATCCCAGATTGCTAGGTCCTGACACCCCCACCACTCCCACAGGATATTTAAGTGTGCGCCCAGAGGAGAAACACATGGTTTTCGGGTCTGCATGGGCTCCCTGCTGTCCTGTCTCCCTGCCATGCGCTCAGCCACCCAAGAGCGTCATTCTTAATAAAACGATGGGCATTTTGATTTGGTTTGATTTGACCTAATTGGATTTCTTGTGCCGGCAGAGCTGCCCTTTTCTTACTATTTTTACTTAAAGCACATAAAATAAAAATAAATGGTAAATCTTTTTTAAAATATGTTAAAGAGCAAGAAAGACTAGAGAGTTAGCTCAGTGGTTAAGAGCACTGGCTGATCTTCCAGAGGACCCAGGTTTAATTCCCAGCACCTACAAGGTAGCTCACAACTGTGTATAACTCCAGGCCTGGAGATCTGATGGCCTTTTCAGACATACATGCAAGCAAAACACTCATTCACATAAAATAAAATGAAAATACCTTTTTTAAAAAAGCAAGGGCCAGGAAGTGGTGGCGCATGCCTTTAATCCCAACACTTGGAAAGCAGAGGCAGGCAGATCTCTGTGAGTTCAAGGTTAACCTAGTCTACAAGAGCTAGACAGTTCCAGGACAGTTAGGACTGTTACACAAAGAAACCCTGTCTTGAAAAGCCAAAAAAAAAAAAAAAGAGCAAAGGCCCACTGGGCAGTAGTGGTACATGCTTTTATTCCTAGTACTTGTGAGGCAGAGGCAGGCAGATCTTTGAGTTATAGGCCAGCCTGGTCTATAGATAACAGTCCACAACAGCCAGGTCCACACAAAGAAACCCTCTCTCAAAAAGTCTGAATGAGCTGTACGCCCACACGTCAGAGGAGGGTTCCAAATCTCAGTACAGATGGTTGTGAGCCACCATGTGGTTGCTGGGAATTGAACTCAGGACCTCTGGAAGAACAGCCAGTGCTCTTAACCTCTGAGCCATCTCTCCAGCCCCAAGTGGCATACACCTTTAATCCCAGCACTTGAGGCAGAGGCAGGCAGACCTCTGTGAGTTCGGGGCCAGCCTGGTCTACAGTGCTAGTGCCAGGACAGGCTCTAAAGCTACATAGTGAAACCCTGTCTTTAATACCTGGAAAAAAAACCAAAAATACTGCCCCAGCAGTTCTACATGCAGAATAAAAGCTCAGTGACCCATTAAATAAATAGATGATAGATAGATAGATAGATAGATAGATAGATAGATAGATAGATAAAATAAAGTCCAAATGGGAAGAAAAAAAACCAAAGGCCTACAAATTCAGGATAAGAAATATTGCCTTAGCCGGGCGGTGGTGGTGCACGCCTTTAATCCCAGCACTCGGGAGGCAGAGGCAGGCGGATCTCTGTGAGTTCGAGACCAGCCTGGTCTACAAGAGCTAGTTCCAGGACAGGCTCCAAAGCCACAGAGAAACCCTGTCTCGAAAAACCAAAAAAAAAAAAAAAAAAAAAAAAAAAAAAGAAAGAAAGAAATATTGCCTTAGCCAGGCATGCTGACATGCCTGTAATTCCAGCATTCAGAATGCCAAAGTAGAAGGAGCAGCTGAGGCCAGCCTGGACAGCATAGAGTTGAAGGCCAGGCCAGCATGAACTACCCAGTAAGAGCCTGTTTCAAACAGCCAAGAGTTATGCTAGTAATGTAGCCCAGTGATAGAAGGCTTGCCTAGTATCTTAATTGCTGTTCTATTGCTGTGAAAAGATCACAGCTCAGACAATTCTTACTGCATTTAATTGAGGGCTTGCTTACTGTTTCAGAGAGTTATTTCATTATTGTCTTGTCAGAGAAATGTGGCAGCAGGCAGGCAGATATGGAGCTGGAGCAGTATTTCAGAGCTCATATCTGATCCATAAATTACAGGGCCTGGAGGGCCTTTTGACATCTCAAAGCCGACCTCCAGTGACACACTTCCTCTAACAAGGCCACACCTCCTAATCCTTCCCAAACATTTCCAGTAACTAGAGGCCAAACACTGAAATACATGAGCCTATGGGGCTGTTCTTATTCAGACCAGCACACCTAGCTTGTCCAAGGCTCTAGGGTCAATATCTAGCACCAGCAGAAACAAACACAGCAAAGGCAGTGAGTGAGGCTCATGCACTGCCATTTATAAACCAAAATTTTAGGAAAATAAATGGTAAGTGGGGCATGGCTCCATCTTATCTGGCTTATGATAATGAAGAGCCTGGCATACACTAAATCCTCAAAAACATTTATTCAGGGGGCTGGAGAGATGGCTCAGAGGTTAAGAGCATTGCCTGCTCTTCCAAAGGTCCTCAGTTCAATTCCCAGCAACCACATGGTGGCTCACAACCATCTGTAATGGGGTCTGGTGCCCTCTTCTGGCCTGCAGGTATACACACAGACAGACTATTGTATACATAATAAATAAATAAATATAAAAAAAAAACATTTATTCAGTGAAATAAATATATAGGATAGATGATGAAAAGCAGGATAAATCAGGAAAAATGCATGGCATTAATACAGTTATGATAACTATGAGAGAGGCTTGAATTAGGACGGTGACCATTAGGTTTGACAGTAAAAAGAAGGGAAAAGGTAGTCAAAAAGATCAAGAGAATAGTAGGACTTTGGAGAAAAAAAAACTCAGTAAATCCAGGAATATTTAAACGTTTATTTAAATGTTTGTTTAATATTTAAACGTTTGTTGTGCTTGGGATTTCTTTCTTTTCTTTTTTTTTTTTTTTTTTTTTGGTTTTTCGAGACAGGGTTTCTCTGTGGTTTTGGAGCCTGTCCTGGAACTAGCTCTTGTAGACCAAGCTGGTCTCGAACTCACAGAGATCTGCCTGCCTCTGCCTCCCAAGTGCTGGGATTAAAGGCGTGCGCCACCACCGCCCGGCCTTCTTTTCTTAATTCTATCTATTTATCTGTTTATCTATCTAGTTTTTTATTTATTCTGTGTATACCATTGTGGAAGTTACAGGAAAACTTGCAGAAGTCAGTTTTTCACTTTCTACCATGTGGGTTCAGGGAATCAAAAACAGGTTGCCAGTCTTTTTTTTTTTTTTTTTTGGTTTTTCGAGACAGGGTTTCTCTGTAGCTTTGGTGCCTGTCCTGGAACTAGCTCTTGTAGACCAGGCTGGCCTCGAACTCCCAGAGATCCGCCTGCCTCTGCCTCCCGAGTGCTGGGATTATAGGCGTGCGCCACCACCGCCCGGCCAGGTTGCCAGTCTTAATAGGAAGTATCTTTACCCACTCATGGACCTTGCTTTTGTTGTTTGCTTTTGAGATAAGTTCTCTATGTCTGTCTCTGTGTCTGTCTCTCCATAACCTTGACTGTCCTGGAACCAGGCTGGTCACACACTCACAAAGATGAGCCTGTTTCTGCAGGACCTGTGCCACCACATCTGGCAGGCCCCACTGTTTGTTTATTTGGTTTGGTTTTGGTTTTTCGAGACAGGGCCTCTCTGTGTAGTTGTGGCTGTCCTGGAACTCGCTTTGTAGACCAGACTGACCACAAACTCAGAGATCTGCCTGCCTCTGCCTTGAGCACTAGGATTAAAGCCGTGTGCCACCACTGCTCGAAGTCCTATTCTTTTTAACCTTACAGTATAGACTCCTAAAGAATGAATTGTCTTGTTCCTAGAAGTAAGAAAGGAAGAGAATCCGGAGGCAGTAAGTACAGATGTCAGCTGGCTATGGGGCAAGGGCTTACATTATGAGGATCCAGAGGTATCGATGGAATTAGCCTTCCCAAGTAAATGGGATAAGCAGGGTATATATTGGCACCAAAATGACAAGAGAAACGGATTTTGAATCAAAAAGGGACTTGAGAGGAGAGGCGAGGGCTGGAAGTTTAAATACCGCTAAGCACTGGGCACAGTTCCGTGAGGACAGCACAAGCCTAGGATGTGCAAGGCCCAGCACTGCACAAAAACAACCAAAAAGAGGAACTTCAGAGGTGGCTCAGCAGTTAAAAGTGCCTACTGCTCGGGCAGAGGAACTGAGTTTGGTTCCCAGTGCCCATAGATGGTGCCTCCTGATCCCCTTGTTTCTCCAGGGGAATCTGATGCCTCTGGCCCTCTCAGAGACTCTTTCACCAACCAACCAAAAACAGCAATAGCCGGGCGGAGGTGGCGCACGCCTTTAATCCCAGCACTCGGGAGGCAGAGGCAGGCGGATCTCTGTGAGTTCGAGACCAGCCTGGTCTACAAGAGCTAGTTCCAGGACAGGCTCCAAAGCCACAGAGAAACCCTGTCTCGAAAAACCAAAAAAAAAAAAAAAAAAAAAAGTTGGTTATGGTGTCACACATCTTTAATTACAGCACTCAGGAGTCAAAGGCAGGTGGATCTCTGTGAGTTCAAGGACAACCTGGTGCACGCGTGGAGTTCCAGGGCAGCCAGGACTACACAGACCCTGTCTCAAAAACAACAAACAACTCACCACCAAAAGGAAACATCTCCAAACTACAGTTTCTTTTTGCTTTGTTTGTTTTCTTTTGTTTTCAAGACAAGGTCTCTCTGTGCAGCCCTGGCTGTCCTAGAACCGCTCTGTAGACCAGTCTTGGCTTGAACTCACAGAGCTCCATCTGCCTCTGCCTTCCAGCTAGTTTCTCTTTTAAACTGACCACCAGGAAAGGAAAATGTGAGAGCGCATACTTGTAAAGACTGGATCGTATGGCTGGCTATGCAGAAGCACACACTCCTACACAAAGTGTTTAAGAGCAATCGGGATCAAAAACTGCAATGAGCCCTCTACTTGCTCTCACAGTCCAGCCACGGCAACACGTACGTAAACAAAAAATGTGTGACATGATGCATCAAGTACAATGGAATCCCAGAAACCTTACATTTAAACCACAAAATTTTGACCGAGGTGGAGGAAGTAGATGTGTGTGCGGAGGTTTAAGAGAAAGTAAGCCCCAAGCTGGTTCTTTCAGGGTTGGTTCCTTGTGTTTCTCTTCTTTCCTTTCCAAAAATCTATCAATTAATAGTAATAAATAGTAAAGGAATAGGAGGACCACTGGAGAATGAGAGTACGCAAAAGATTATCAGAGAGGCCCAGAAATAGTGGGAAATTGAAAAGCAGATGGAAGAGGTGTAACTGCTCATGCCAGCAAAAGGAAGTTACATCCTAATCTGCAGAGAGGAACCACTCACAACTGGGCCAACTACTGCAGATATATACATATTTGAGATAGGGTCTCATGTAGCCCATGTTAGTTTGAAACTAGCTATGCAGTGAAGGATAATCTTGAACTTCTAATCTTCCGCCTGTACTTCCTAAGGGTTACGACTACAGGTGTGTGCCACCACACCTGACTAGCCCCAGATGATGCTTACCACTTTAAAAACATAGATATTTATTTTTATGTGTATGGATATTTTGCCTGCATATGTGTCTGTGCACCCCATCCTTGCAGTGCCCATGGGGACCAGAAGACAGCATTCTATCCTGCTGCGACTGGAGGTACAGTGGTGCAGTGAGCAGCCATACGGGTGCTGGCAATCAAGCTCTGGGAGAAGAGCTAGCATTCTTAACAGCTGAGCCACCGCTACGGTCCCCCACCATCGCATCTTCTTTTTAATGTTGAGTTTGTTTGCGAGTGCGGAGGAGCCGTGCGGAGGAGCCGTGCATACGTGCCATGCGTGCAGCTGTCAGAGGACAACCCATGGGAGTCAGCTCTCTAGTTCTCTCCTTTCACCGTGTGAATTCCTGGGACTGAGCTCTGGTCATCAGGCTTGGCAGCAAATGCCTTTCCCTGCTGAGTGAGACCTGCCCTTCCCTTACCCCACTTCCATCACTACCTTCTCTTCTATAGTTGTCCTTATATAACACACCATATACTTTATTGTCACTTTAATTATGGTATCCTACAGCTAGTATATAAACTCTAAGAAGATGACGGTTTTCATCTGTTTGCTCACATATGCTTTGTTGACAGCTGGCCTGGAGCCAGCACAGGATACTATTTCAGGGATGGATGGGTGGATGATGGAAGTGTACCATTGAAGATAATGGGAGATATTAGCTTGAAGGAGATGATGACTGGTACAAATTAAGAGTTGGTTCTCAAGCCGGGCTATGGTGGCGCATGCCTTTAATCCCAGCACTTGGGAGGCAGAGGCAGGCGGATCTCTGTGAGTTCGAGACCAGCCTGGTCTACAAGAGCTAGTTCCAGGACAGGCTCCAAAACCACAGAGAAACCCTGTCTCGAAAAACCAAAAAAAAAAAAAAAAAAAAAAAAAAAAAAAAAAAAAAAAAAAAAAAGAGTTGGTTCTCAAGCCAGGCGTGGTGGTGCAAGCTTTTAATCTCAGCACTCGGGAGGCAGAGGCAGGCGGATCTCTGTGAGTTCCAGGCCAGCCTGGTCTACAGAGTGAGTTCCAAGACAGCCAGGGCTACACAGAGAAACTCTGTCTTGAAAAACCAAAGAGTACTTGTTGCTCTTACAGATAGTCCAGCTTTGATTCCCTGCACCCACATGGTCTCTCACCACCTTCTGTAAATCCAATTCCAATTTTGAAATCCAACACCCTTTTCTGACCTCCTCAGGAATCAGGCACACGTGTGGTGCATGTATAGGCATGCAGGCAAAACACGCACACAAACATAAAATTAAAATAAACTAATTCTTTAATTTTTAAATTTATTTCATCACCTTTTACAATGCTGGAGACTGGATCCAAGACCTTATGCATGACTGGCAAACATTCGGTCCCTGAACTATCTCCTCAGCCCTCAGTGTTTTGACACAAGGGCACCCTACTTGTCTCACTCAGCCTGAGCCTTAAACTTTTTTTTAATTAAATATTTATTTATTTATTTGTTATGTATACAATAGTCTATCTGTGTGTATGCTTGCAGGCCAGAAGAGGGCACCAGACCTTATTACAGATGGTTGTGAGCCACCATGTAGTTGCTGGGAATTGAACTCAGGACCTTTGGAAGAGCAGGCAATGCTCTTAGCCACTGAGCCATCTCTCCAGTCCCGGGGGGGGGGGGCACACTTTTAATCCCAACACTCAGGAAGCAGAGACAGGTGGAGCTCTGAATTCAAGGCTAGTCCGGTATACACAGAAAGTTCCAAGTGAACCAGGGTTATACGTAAAAACCCTTTCTTAAAAAAAAAATTTAGGGCTGGAGAGATGGCTCAGTGGTTAAGAGCATTGCCTGCTCTTCCAAAGGTCCTGAGTTCAATTCCCAGCAACTACATGGTGGCTCACAACCATCTGTAATGGGGTCTGATGCCCTCTTCTGGCCTGCAGACATACACATAGACAGAATATTGTATACATAACAAATAAATAAATAAATATTTTTTAAAAAAAGTGTGTGCCCCCTGCCCTGCTTGGACCTTGAACTCCTTTTTTATGGAAACAGAGTTTCTTTTTTTTAATTTTGAGTTTATGCTTTTGTTTCTTTTTTTAAAGATTTATTTATTTATTATGTACACAGTATTCTGTCTGCATGTATACCTGCATGATAGAAGAGGACGCCAGATCTCATTACAGATGGTTGTGAGCCACCATGTGGTTGTTGGTAATTGAACTCAGGTCCTCTGGAAGAACAGCCAGTACTCTTAACGGCTCAGCCATCTCTCCAGCCCCAACGGGGTTTCTTTGTGTTGCTCTGACTGTCCTTGAACTCACTCTGTAGACAGGCTAGCTTGAATCTTACAAACATCTAGCTGACCTGGAACTCCTAGACCAGGCTGGCCTCGAACTCACAGAGATCAGCCTGCTACTGCCTGCTGAGTGCTGGAGTTAAAGATGCGTGCCACCACTGTCCAACCCCCAGCCTCAGCTTTTAAATAGTCACTTATTACTATTACTGTTGCTGTTCAGTTTTTAATTTCATTTGTAGTTCAGCCCAGGCTGGTATTGTACTCAATGTGTACTTGAGGATGGCCTAGAACTCCTGCTTCTACCTTCAAAAGCTGGTACTACAGGGAGTGCCGCCATGACTAGTTCAGCTTTCTTTTAAAACATGCCAGTAGGAAGTGGAGAGATGGCTCAAGGGTTAAGAGCACTGGCTGCTCTTCAGGGGACCTGGGTTGATTCCTAGCATCCACATGGTGGGTCACAACTTTCTGCAACTCCAGTCTCAGGGGATCTAACTCACACCCTCTTCTGACCTTCACAGGCACCAAACATACGTGTGGTTCACAGACACTGATGCAGGCAACACACCCACACACATAAAATTAAATTAAGTGGTTCAAAACAGGGTGAATACATCGCACTATGTTACTCAGGCTCACCTTGAATTTGTGAGCTCAAGCACTTCTGCTTCCATCTCCAAACTAGCTGCATCTAGAGCTACGCACCACCGTTCTCGGCTCCATAAGAAAGGTTCTGAGATTCATCTATGTTGTTCATGTATTACTAGTCGTCTTTATTATTATTAGACAGAATTTTGCTATGCACCCCTGGCAGATCTGGAAGTCATAATTTAGCCCAGGCTAGCTCATCTTACCTCAGCTTTCCAAGTGATGAGATTGCAGGTGTGTGCTATTGTACTTACCTCTTGGGGGTTTAATTTTGTTTCAATGTTATTATTTTTAGTGGGCTGGAGAAATGACTCAATGGCTAAGAGCACTGGCCACTCTTGCAGAGGACCCTGGTTCAAGTCCCAGCTCAAAGGTTCATAGTTACCTCTAACTTCAATTCCAAGGAATCTGATGGCCTCTTATGACTTCCATGGGGACCAGTTACACACATGTTGAACATTCATACAATAAAAATAAATAGATTTTAAAATATTTATTTATTTATTTCGAGACAGTGTTTCTCTGTGTAACAGCCCTAGGTGTCCTGGAACTCACTCTGTAGACCGGGGCTGACCTCGAACTCACAGAGATCTGCCTGCCTCTGCCTCCCGAGTGCTGAGATTAAAAGCATGCTCCACCACTGCCCGGCTAAGTTTAATTATTTTTAAATTACGTGAATAGCTGTGTGTCTGAGTATGGACATGAGTATGTAAGTGAGTGCCTATGAAATTCAGAAGAGGGCTCGGAACCCCTGGAGCTGGAGTTATAGGTTGTTGTGAGCTGCCAGACTTAGGTGCTGGCAACCAAACTTATGTCCTCTGCAGGAGCAGTGTGCCTTCTTTTTTTTTCTTTTTTTGGGGGAGGGAGGGGTTCGAGACAGGGTTTCTCTGTACCTTTGAAGCCTCTCCTGGAGCTAGATCTTGCAGTGCACACTCCTAGCCACTGAGCTATCTCTCCTGCCCCATGATTGTTTTCACTTTTGCGTATAAAATTTATTTATTTTTATTTTATATGAGCAAATGTTTTGCCTGAATATATGTCTCTTCACTGTTTGTTTGTTTGGTGCCCCATAGACCAGAAAAGGATGATGGATCTCTTAGAACTGGAGTTATAGACAGTTATGAGCTGACATGTGGGTGCTAGTAATTGAACTTGAGTCTTCTGTAAAAGAAGCTGGTGCCCTTAGCTGCTCAGCCATCTCTTTAACCCATTGCTCCATGCTTGGGTTTTTATTGATTTAGTCTTACTTTTTGGCAGTGTTCAGGTTTGATCCCACCACCTCGTGAATGGTAGGTACTTTTCCAATAAGCTACCCCCCAACCCTCGTTTCCTTTTATGCTGAGGGTTCCACTGTATGGTTAAGCCATGGTTATGCCACAGTGTGTTTGCTAACCTCTCTGATGAAAGCGTGAAAGGAGAAGTGATGTCACGGGCGATCTTATAGAGCAGTTAAACCTTTAACCATGGTTAAATCATGGGCTGGGTATGTGGCTCAGGGACTGGAGAGATGACTCAGTTGTAAAGAGTTCTTGTTGCTCTTGCAGAGGACCTGGGTTTGGTTTCGAGCACCAACATGGTGGCTTAAAACTGTACCCCCAGTTCCAGGGGATTCCATGTCCTCTTCTGGCCTCCATAGGTACCAGGTACACACATGTTTGTATACACATAAAATAAAATAATTTTTTTTTGAGACAGGGTTTCTCTGTGTATCCCTGGTTGTCCTAGAACTCACTCTGTAGACCAGGCTGTCCTTGAGTTCAGAGATCTGCCTGCCTCTTCCTTCCCAGACTACCATCACCCGGCTTTTCTACCCCTCCCTTTCCTTCCTTTCTTCCTTCCTTCTTTCCTTCCTTCCTTCCTTCCTTCCTTCCTTCCTTCCTTCCTTCCTTCCTATCTATCTACCTACCTATCTACCCATCCATTCATTTCTTTCTTTATCTATCTATTTACTTACATATTTATTTGACAGAATCTCTTGGCTGAACAGGAGCTCTCTATGTAGAACATGCTGTACTGTGGTGTGCACCACAACTTCCGGGCTTCAAAAATATAATTTTTGGAATGGCTAAAGTCTAAGTCTTAATTCAGCCACCAAATGACTAGGTAACTTTAGACAAATCACGTCCTCAATGGTTAATCTTGGCTGTAATACCTAATTGTGAAGCTCCAAAATTCTACTAGGACTCTGGGACAGATGAGGCTGTCAGCTGCTGAATCGCTAAACGAAGTAGTTTGGTCTTCGTGGCTCACCGTAGACACCGCCTCCAGAAGCAGTCAGTGGCTCCGCCCCCTGCTCTCCGGACGGCGCGAAAACCCAATTGACAAGAACTCCCGCCGAAGCCCCGAGGCCTGAGCAGCGTTCGGTTTGTGGCGCCCACCGCGGCCCGGAGCTCGAACGCTGAGCCTGGAGCGCCTACCTCGGGGGCACTGTGTACTGTGCAGCGGCCCCCGAGGGATCTGCACCCGCGCTTTCTCGACGTCTCTGAGCCTGGCTCGACGGCCCTGGGCCCAGCCTCTCACTCGCGTCCGGCCGCCGGTGGGCTCTGGGGGACCCGTGGCGACCCCCGCGGCCCCCGCATCTTGCTCCCACTGGACCGGCCGTCTCTATGGCCTCCAGTCAGGCTGCGCCGGACCGCTGGAGGTCCTAGGATCCGGGGCTCTGGGAGGCAGGGATCATGGTGGGGGTCCTGGCCATGGCGGCGGCTGCAGCTCCTCCTCCAGTAAAGGACTACGAGATTGAGGTGAGAGGGAAGATCTGACAGGTTTCTGTCTGCCTGCGTTGGGGAATAGTGGCGTGGGGGTGGTGGGAGGCCTGCTTGCTTCTGGGATGGGGAAAGGAGTGATGTGATGATCCACAGCTCCAATTTGGTGTGGGATGGTTATCTCGGGGTGTCGTGCTAAGCCCTCATTGGAATTTTAAAGAAAACTTCAGACTCGGTGTAGGATCAGGGTTTAAAAACCACAGTTCCCGGGTCCTGAAACATTGGTGGAATGACATGTCATCAAGGATCTCAGATTCAAGTTCTTTGTTCGTGATGTGGAATCATAGAACGGCGAAAAAGATAAGAGCTTTAAATTCAGTTAGTCCCTACAAATACCTGTCCTAGGAATTCCACTTACAATGTTTCATTTAAGAATCGAGCGGGGTACTTGAGTTAAGAGTCTTTGTGGCACATTAGGTGTTCTGTATTTGCCATGTTTCAGAGAATACACTAAGTTGGGGAGAGTGCTTAATACGGGAAGCCCTGATTTCCAGAAAGGAATAAAAATACACTAAGCAACCATAATGATATTCTATGCCATAAGAATTAAGAGAGCTGTGCGGTGGTGGTGCACTCCTTTAATCCTAGTGCTCAGAGGCAGAGGCAGGTGGATCTCTGTGAGTTCGAGGCCAGCTACAGAGCTAGTTCTAGGACAGCTCCGACTGTTACACAGAGAAACCCTGTCCTCCAAAAAGGTGGTTAGGAGCTTATAGTATATGGCTGGTATCTATATGTAGATACAGAAACCCCCAAGCTGGATTCGGACCTACTCATCTCTTGTCACCATTTGCGAGTGCTGGAATTACAGGCTTGTGCCTCTGTAGCTGCCATGATTTTTATACACCACGTATCTCACACTAGCATTCTAATGAATGTGTCTGCTGCCTTTGAAGTGACCTAAGATGTGTGTTCACTTAAATTCTCTTTTTTGCTGTTGTTTTTGTTTTTCGATCTGCCATGTGGGTGCTGAGACTTGAACCAGGTTCCTCTGGAAGAGCAGAAAGTGCTGTTAACCCCTGAGCCATCCCTCCAGCCCCATCGCATGAATATTTCTACTTTCTACAGCTCTTCAGTCACTACTGTGCCCTGGTTATCCTCTGCCATGCTCCTTTCCAGGGGAAGTTGCTGGTTTGCGTGCTTCTCTGTTGTCACAGCTCTGTTGGGATCAATCCTACTCACAGAGTCACGTCAAACCAAGGGGAACAAACAAGAACGGAAAATGAAAAAAATAGGGAGTAAAACAAAGTTCTGTAAAATTAATCCCCTGTCGTTTTTCTCTTTAATTAGTTCAAAAATTCTAACTCTTGGGGCTGGAGAGATGGCTCAGCGGTTAAGAGCATTGCCTGCTCTTACAAAGGTCCTGAGTTCAATTCCCAGCAACCACATGGTGGCTCACAACCATCTGTAATGAGGTCTGGTGCCCTCTTCTGGACTTCAGGCATACACGCAGAAAGAATATTGTATACATAATAAATAAATAAATATTAAAAAAAAAAAAATTCTAACTCTTAATTTTTATAATCAAGTAACTGTTTTTGACTGCAGAGTTTTTATTTTTTATTTTTTGCTAAGTCAAGGGAATTATTTAGCTTGTCTCAGGTGTAAAGGACTTTGGGTATTGAATTATTTGATTTTGTGATGATCAGTTTTATCAGTCTTTGACTTATGGTTTCTGCCTTTGGTACCCTTCTTAGAAAGTCTACTTTTTAATAGTGGTATTTACTCTTTAATGTGGTAAGGGCTTTTTACATATCTTTGCATAATAACCCTGTGATAAGGTATTATTATTTCTATGAAACATGATTGAGTTCCAGGACAGACCAACAGTGAGACTTTTAGACTCCAAATAATAATTATAGATAAATAAGATTTCAAAAATTTGTGGGCCACCATACCTGATCTATGGGAAAATCTTACATTTGGGCTTAGTGGCACATACCTTTAAATATTAGCACTCTGGGGCCAGGGACCAGTGGATCTTTGTGAGTCTGAGGCAAGCCTGGTCTGCATATCAAGTTCTAGGACAACCAGAGCTATGTAGAGAGACACTGTTTCAAAAACAAAACAAAATAATTGAAAAGTAGGCCAAATTAGTTTTGTTTGTTTGATACAGGGTTTTGTGTGTATGTGTGTGTGTGGGGTAGTGGTTTTGAGACAGGGTTTCTCTTTAACAGCCCTGGCTGTCCTGGAACTCAGTTTGTAGACCAGACTGGCCTCGAACTCACAGAGATCCACCTACTTCTGCCTCCCAAGTGCTGGGATTAAAGACATGTGCCACCACTGCCCAGCTTAAGTCACAGTTTTAAAAAATAATTTGCTTAAGATTTCCATACTAGTAGATGTCAGGGCTGGTACCTGATCTTAGATCTGACTTGAGTGTATGTTGTGTGATGCCTCTGACACCATGTCAAAACTTTATAGAAAATAATAATAGATCTTTTTCATTTGTTATTTCAACATATATAGTATTGCTTGTGTTTTATGTCATTTATCTAACTGGCCAGAATTTGTCCCACTGTCACCTCTTACTCTTTTGCCTGTTAATTATTTGCTACGTTTTTAAATTTATTGTATATGCAAGGGTCAGCATATGTGTGAAGGTCAGAGGGCAACTTGTGGGAAGAGGACCTCCCTTTTTATTATGATCCTGGGGATTGAACAAGGTCATCGGGCTTGGTGGCACCTACCTTTGCCTGCTGAGCCGTGTCAAGGGTCCCCTTGTCTGGTTCTGCTTTTTCAGACACACTTCATTGAGCTTCTTGCCTACTCGTGCAACATCATACTATGCTTTTAACCATGGTAGCTTTGTTAATTCATTTGAATTTTCTCAAAATAAAATCCTCGTTACTTGTCCTTAAAAATAATGTTTTTGTTATTTTGGCAGATATTTTATCAAATAAACTGAGAAGTTAGATTGATAGTAGGATGGTAATATAGCTCAGGGGTAAATTTTTAATATTGTAAGACTTGGGGTTCAGTGAAGCAAAAGACAGAAAATGTTGAGGGCTGAAACAGTAGCTCAATTGGCGGAGTGCTTGTACCACAGGGAGTGGGATGTGTATGGAAACTAATGGAGTTGTTTGTTTGTTTTTGAGACAGCCTTATATAGACTGGGCTGGCCTCAATCTCAGAGACATCTGCCTTTCTCTGTCTCCTGAATGCTGGGATTAAAGGCATATGTGGCCATGCCCAGCCAATAATTATTTTGTAACCAATATAGTAGTATGCATTTTCAGTTATGCAAGTTAGTGATACATTTATAAACTCATTTTCATCATTTTGCTTTTATATACATATGTCATAGTCACTGTTTTCTTGTTGTGTAAAGAGACACTGTGACCAAGGCAACTTAAAAAAGAAAACATTTCATTGGGTATCATTTACAGTTTCAGAGGTTTAGTCCATTGTCATGGCAGGGAGCATAGCAATTCTCCTGGTGCTTGGAGCAGTAACTGAGCTACATCCTGATCTGCAGGTCAAGAGAGAAAGAGACTGGGCCTGGCATGGGCTTTTGAAATCTCAAGGCCTACCCCCAGTGACACACTTTCTCCAAAGAATTCAAATATATGAGCCTTTTGGGTCATTCTTATTCAATCCACCACAACGTATCTTCTTAATTTAGTGGATTTCTAGGGCAGGTTTAAGGGTCTTTATAAGTACTTTATGTTATTTAGACTTGTTTCTTTGAGTTCTCATCCTGTAGCCCAGGCTGGCCTGAACAGTGGGAAACCTAGGAGGCTTTTCTGTTTACTGTAGTCCTCCTGCCTCAGCTTCCAAGGTACTGGAACTATAGGTATGAGTCACCACATCCAGCTCTTGTTTATAGTTAACGCCTACAATATACATAGAAACAAAATGAGAAATAATGTCCTTCTAAAGATAGGCTTAGTCATTCTGATCTAGTAAATTCAGAACATTAAGGTATTTCCTTGCTCTAGTAGCAAGGTTGTTTCATACCATTCACACGTAGTCAAGAAAACAAATATAGATCATAGAAAATCAGACCAGTTAGTTTTCCCCGTGCTCCCTAATAGGTTTCACAATTCATATCCCCTGTACTCTAAGGTAAACCAATGAAACCTTTAGAAGATACATGTACAGCCAGTAATGGGACCATTATTGTTAGTGAGCCAGCAGCCAGATGAGTCCCAGTCATACCCAAGATGCATCAAAAGTCTGTTTGCTCTAAGGATATAGAGAACAGTGTTAAATCTATGTCAATCCATTTTCAAGTAGAGTCTACTTTTAGAAGTTGATTATTTTTTCCAGTTATGACATTGATTTTTTTTCCAAACAGTGTCTCATGTAGCCTTGACTGTCTTCAAACTCACTAAATTCACCATGACCTTCTGATGCTCCTGCCTCTATCTCCTCAGTGCTGTGGTTGCAGGCACGTGCCACCATGCTTGGTTTTACCTAATGGTGGGAACCAAATCTAGGGTTTTCTGCATGCCTAGGCAGTTATTCTCCCCAGCCCTAGTTATGACAATGAAAATTATGTTTTCCTTGTTTCCATCTCGTTCGTGGTTGCCTACCTTGAGCCTTTTGTCTCTTCCTAGCAGCCAGTGCTTTGTCTAGTCTTCATCAGCCATACCTGGACTCATTGTAATCTCTGTTTAGCTTGCCTGGGTGCAAGTATCATTGCTGACTACAAGTGCCTAACACAAACTTGACTGTCCTTAGTGTCATAGCATCTTGATTCTGTGAGGGTAATGGCTACTGCAGGCAGTGACTTATAGTAGAAAATTAAAACAGTAGACTTGTGGCAAGTGTTTTTTGGTGGTCCTGGGTTTCTTAAATAAATATTTCTTAGAGATACTTGGAATGATGTTTTGTTTTTTTATTTTTAGATTTATTTCTTATGTATACAGTGTTCTGCTTCCATGTAAGCCTGCAGGCTGGAAGAGGGTACCAGATCTTGTTACTGATGGTTGTGACCCACCATGTGGCTGCTGGGAATTGAACTCAGGACTTTGGAAGAGCAGCCAGTGCTCTTAACTGCTAAGCCATCTCTCCAGCCTGATGTGTTTATTTTATTTTATTTTTTAAAAAGATTTATTTATTTCTTATGTACACAGTGTTCAGCCTCCATGCCTGCAGGCCAGAAGAGGGCACCAGATCTCATTACAGATGGTTGTGAGCCACCATGTGGTTGCTGGGAATTGAACTCAGGACCTCTGGAAGAGGAGTCAGTGCTCTTAACCTCTGAGCCATCTCTCCAGTCCTGATGTGTTTATTTTTACCAGAGAGTAAAGCAGAATGGATTGTTTGTAGGGGTCCTACCCTGTGTAACAAGAGCCTTTGAGGGCTAGCCCCAAGGCCCTCCCAAGGTTCAGAGAGGAAACAGCCGCCAGCAAAGGATAGCTGAGGATGAATGTGCCATGCTTTTCCGACTCAGTTACTCTATTGTTCTGCTTCTACTCCAATTTTTCTGTCTTCCTTTGAATTCCTCCTAGCTTCTTCTTTTAGTTTCTTTCCTCTAGCCTCAAAACTCTTCTTACAGGAGCCTTGAAGAGATTAAAAAAAAAAAAAAAATTACAGGAGTTACCTCTCCTTGACCAAAAGCACATCCCTAGGGTAAGTGATTAGGAGTTGAGTCATTGCCATGGCAACATAAGTGTTTCAGGAGTAAAACTGTAACTAGTCAGGGAGGCACAGTGCCCAGTGACAAACTTTGAGACATAGGTCTATTGTTAGCAGACCGGCAAGTGAAGAATTGGCATGCTTTTCTTAGGGTGCTTTGTGTAGTAACCATGGTTGGACATTGTGACTCTGACCTTGAGCTTAGCTGTAAGGTTTTAAAGTTATGATCTATTTACAAAAAGCATTTAGTCTAGTTTGAACTTGCTTTGAATTGAAAGTGAGCTAATTGTATGGAGTTAGTCCAAGCAAAAGAACAAAGTAGGCTTTTAAATGTCTATAGTCCTCATGGGACAAATAGATCGAGTTATGAAGCATGCCCTAATATGTGCTATATTTCAAAATTATACAGCCAAATGAAAAGTCATCTTCCTGGCCACCCACAGATATATGTGCCTATAAGATTGAGATGAAATCATGAGATTACATATACACATTACATGAAAATGCATGGTAATGGGGAGCTATCATAACTGTTATTGCACAAGTGAAATTACAGATGACCTAAGTTCAAATCTTCAGCAAGTCAGGTATGGCCATATAGGCTTATAACTCCAGTGTTAGGGGGAGGCAAAGAAAGGAGGATTGCAAGGCTGAAAGTGACAGAGTAGGGCACCTGACATCTTTCTCCAGCCTCTGCATGCATCCTTGTATACACATATGTGTGTACATCACACACACCTCACATGTATATACACAAATAAAGCAGCCTTTTGTAGTTTTTCTGCCCGGTTATTTAAACTGTTAAATCTGTTTACAGTTCATATTTCATATTATTTTACTGGAAATGAATGTGCTTTTCCTTTTTTTAAATTGCTAGTCTTGCAAAAAGCGGAGAAAAGATGATGACAGCTCTTCCTGTGAAACAATCACCAAATATTTATCACCAAAAGAGAAGACTGGAGACAAAGTTTTCTCTCCACCAAAACCCAGTAATATTCTTCATTATTTTAGAAAGACTTCACCCACAGATGAGAAGCTACAGTTGACAAAGGAGTGCACGATAAAGCCATCTCCCTCATTGCTTGTTGGCAATAGCAAAGATCATAAGACACCTTTGGAAGTGCTCTCAAATACGGAATTTAAGAAGAAAGGAAAGAGAGTTAATTTATCTCATCAACTGAATGATATTAAAATTCAATCGCCGGTTGGAATTAGTAGTGATAGTAAGGAGGACTGTGGTTTGAGTGATTTTGTGGAAAGCAGTACTGATGTTTTCCTTTATAAGAAAGATGTAGAGGTTCTTGCAGAAAGCATTCAAGATGGGAGAAATCAACCAAATACAATTACCTCCAAAAAAAATTTCCAGAAAGTCAACCCTAAAAAAGGTACCACAAAAAATGATGGCAAAATGTTGAGAAAAAGGAAGCACAGCAAGGTACTAGATCTGTCTGAAAGTTTACCCTTGGCAGACGACATAAATCTGCTTAAGAAAGGTGGCAAAGAGAGTAAACCTTCCCTGGTCAATGACAATGAGAGGACAACAAATCATGTAGACTCCAGGGCTTGTGCAACCAAAACGACGGATTTAAACAAGACTACAATAACAGTCTCCTATGAAGAATTTTTAAGAAGTCAAAAGGCAGCTAGAGTGGAAGAGATACCTGACCCTGCAGTGCCAGCTTGTGTTCCTTCTGGATCTGGTGAAGCAGTCAAAAGTAGTTCTGAAGGTGAATCAGAAAGTTGTGAATTTTCTCCACGGGTACACCTTAAGACAGTTACTGTTCTTGCACAAATTCACCCCACTCCCCCCAAAAAGAAAGGGAAAATAGCCCATATTTTTTTGAAACAGAAACAGCTTGATTTGGAGAGTAGCCTCTCTGATCCAGAAAATGAACAGACAGTTCAGAAAAGGAAATCAAATGTTGTGATCCAGGAGGGCCAATTAGAACTGGCAGTGCTGGAAGCCGGGAGCTCTGAGGCTTCAGTACCAAAGTGTAGCGTGGAAGAGAGACAGCAGTTCATGAGAGCATTCAGGCAGCCACCATCAGAAATGCTCAGAAATGGGTTCAAGAAACCTTTGGAGAAGCAGAAAGATCCAAATGAAAAATCTGCAAATGAAGAAGGTGTTAATGGTTCTGAAAAAATCATAGAAAATCCTAATATCCAAATAGTTTCAAATCCTGGCAGTTCACAGATACACACTTATAAAGCAAGTTTTCCTAAGAAGAAAAGTAAAAAACTGAAGAAAAGGGGTAAGAAAACGATCGGTACTAGGCCCACTCCAGGTGGAAACAGAGAAGAAAGCATGCAAAAGGAAGAAACATCCTTTTCCCCAAAAGATAAACAAAAGCAAAATAGCCTTCGAAGGAGTTTAAGACAGAAGTCAGAAGTTTTCAAAAGCAATTCATTACTTAATAGTAAAAGTCTTGTTTGTGAGGATACAGCACATAACTCTCTAAAAATGTCTCTGGGTGACAGAAATAAATCAAGAAAACCCAGCACATCAATCCAGGATATGGTTACACATTCTGAAGCTGAACCTGAAAACAGGCTGCTGAACGTTTCCACACCCAAACGAACCAGGAGCTCTCTAAGAGGTAGCTGCATGCCTACCGTAGTCACGCTTAGAGGTACCGAGTCTGAGGATGGCCAGGACACTAGTCCAGTGAAGGCTTCCACTCCAAAAGCAGCCAGCATGTCAGAAAAGCACGGCTTGTACACAGCTGAATTAATAACAATATCCTCTGATTCGGAGAGCCCCATTAGGTAAAGTTTTGTTTTTCTTCTCAATTTGGAACATTCTACATGTATTATTAATTGGGAAGGAAAATTCTTCAAGCATTGTAGAGTTCATTTATTTTTCAGAATAGATTATTTATACATAGTTTTTTTTGTTGTTATTTTTAATGTGTATAGAACCCTGAGGATTGAACCTCATAGGTTAGGTGAGTGGTCTACCACTGAGCTACATCTCTGTTCTAGTTTCATTTTGATATGAGGTCTCCTAGGTTGCCCAGGCTGGTCTTGTTATTTAGCCAGGCCTTAGACGTGTTCTCCCTTTCTGTACTCTCCCAAGTAACTGGGATGACAGACCTATGCCACCAAACCTGGCTTTTGTTTTGAGATAGGGTCTTATTCAAGAACCCCAGGCTGGCCTGGAACTCAGTATGTAACCTAGAATGCTTTCATACTTGTGGCAATTCTCCTGCCCCAGCTTCCTGAGTGCTGGGATTTCTAGTGTGAGCCACTGCACACAGGTTTATTCTTTATCCAGACATGTTCTTGCTATATACAGAGTTAGTCTAGGACTCACAATCCTCCTCCAAGTGCTGGGATTGCTGGTGTGTACCGCCACACCTGCCTAATACAGCTAATTTAAAGTCTGTTTCAGAGGAGTTACAGAAACATTTCAGATGAGTTTTTTGTTGTTGTTTTTGTTTTTCGAGACAGGATTTTGCTGTAATTTTGGCACTTGTAGACCAGGCTGGCCTCAAACTCACAGAAATATGCCTGCCTCTGCCTCCCATGTGCTGGGATTAAAGTCATGTGCCACCACTGCCCAGCTCAGATGAGTTTTAAACTCTTTTTTTAAACTTCTTTTTTTTCCCCTTTGGTTTTTTTCAAGACAGGGTTTCTCTTTGGAGCATTGGCTGTCCTAAAACTCACTTTGTAGATCATGCTGACTTCAAACTGAGAGATCCACCTGCCTCTGCTTCTCAAGTTCTGGGATTGAAGGTGTGTGCCACCACTGCCTGGCAATGCTTATTGTTTTTATTTTTCTTTGCAAGCAAGCAAGATTTTATTGAAAAATAAGCTCTCCACAGCAGGGAGGTGTCTTGAAAATGTTTTGATTAGGATTATTATTTTCTTCTCTTCTATTTTGAGACAAAGTTTCTCTGTATAAAAGCCCTGGCTATCCTGGAACTTAGTCTGTAGACAAGGCTGGTTGGGAACTCACAGAGATCCTCCTGCTTCTGCTTCCCGAGTGCTGGGATTAAAGGCATGCACTACCACCTCCTGCTAGGCTTATCAAATGAAGTAATAATTGATAAACCTTAGGGCTGGCAATGTAGCAAGGTAGTAAAATGGTTGCTCAGTATGTACATAGTTCCATCCTCAGCACCAGAAATAAAATACTGTGACTTACTGTTTAATCAAACTGATGATGATTGTTTTTTTTTTTTTCTGTTTTTCTTTTGTTTTTCTATCAGGATTTCTCTGTGTAGCCCTAGCTGTCCTGGAACTAGCTCTGTGGATAAGGCTGGCCTTGAACTCACAGAGAGTTCTACCTCTGCCTCCCGAGTGCTGGGATTAAAGGCATGTGCCACCACTGTCCGGCTGTTTTTTCTTTTTAAGTTGGAATTATGACTGATATTTATATTTAACATTTTTGTACATTGTTATGAAAATATTTGTCTTTTGTTCCAGAATGAAATTCACTAGAATTAGTACTCCCAAAAAATCTAAGAAAAAGTCCAAGAAAATATCTAAGAAATCTGAAACAACTGAGGGAGATCTCACTTCTCAGAAGAGAAAGGTAATAAAAGTACTGGAATCCTGGAGGTGATACTGTTTCCTTAAAAGACCAGCAATATTTACTGGAAGTCCTTCAAAAGAAGGTTCCTCTTGTTATAAGTCATTAACTACAACCTATGCCATTTATTCCCTGTTCTTTTTTTTTTTTTTTTTTTTTTTTTTTTTTTTTTGGTTTTTCTAGACAGGGTTTATCTGTGGTTTTGGAGCCTGTCCTGGAACTAGCTCTTGTAGACCAGGCTGGTCTCGAACTCACAGAGATCCACCTGCCTCTGCTTCCCGAGTGCTGGGATTAAAGGCTTGCGCCACCATCGCCCGGCTTCCCTGTTCTTCTTGCTAGTTCATAAAGATGTTCAAATTTCACTGTGGACTGAAGCCTGCTGACCTGAGTCTAATGATACACACACACACACACACACACACTAATAGTGTATACTATGGGATTGTATGATTGTATTAACTTTGTCTGTTTGGGGATCAAGGGAACAGTGCTGAGATGTGTAAGACATCCTAGGTTAAGTGTCTTACCCCTGAACTTTATCCTCTGTAGTCTTTTTACTTCTTTTTTGTTTTTTAAGATTTATTTATTTATTGTGTATATAGTATTCTGCCTACATTCATGCTTGCAGGCCAGAAGAGGGCACCAGATCTCATTATAGATGGTTGTGAGCCACCATGTGGTTGCTGGGAATTGAACTCAGGACCTTTAGATGAGCAGGCAGTACTCTTAACCACTGAGCCATCTCTCCAGCACCTATCTTTTTACTTCTTTATTTTGAGACATAGTCTTCATAAGTTGTTTAGCTGGCCTTGACCTCTTATCATAGGAAACAGTCAGGCATTGAATGTGTGATATGTGTGATTGGCTTGCCTCAGTCTCCCTATGTGTTTTTTTTTTTTTTTTTAATTTCCTTTATTTTTATTTTCTGTGTATGTGTGTTTTGCCTGGTTGTGTGTCTGCACCACATGTGTGCAGTACTTGAAGAAACTTCAGATTCCCTGGATCCAGAGTTACGGATGGTCTCTAGGAGAGCAGCCAGAGCTCTTAACTGCTGAGAAACCTGTGCTTTTATCTACTGAACCATCTCTCTAGCCTCTCCATGTGTTCTTAACCCCTTTTATGAAATAGGGTTTCCCGGTATAGACCAGGCTGGTTTCTAATTCACAGAAATCTACATCCACCTGCATCTGCCTCCTAAGAGCTGAAATTATAGGTGTGCGCCACCACACCTAGCCCCCAGCTCTGTTCTTTTTTATTTTTGGTTTTACAAGATAAGATTTCTTCATGTATCGTTGGCTGTCCGGGAACTCTCTCTGTAGACCAGGCTGGCCTCAAACTTACAGAGATCTGCCTGCTTCTGCCTTCTGAGTGCTAGGATTAAAGGCATGTGCCATCATTGTCTGGCTCTTGGTTGGTTATTGTGATGTAAATAAATTTTTTCTATTATATATTTCTGTTTTTTGTTATCAAATATGAAATTCTTGCTGCGATCTCAATTAATATTCTAAATTTTTGCCTAGGCAAGCAGTACTTCAAAAAATGTATCCAAAGCAAAACAACTGATTGAGAAAGCCAAAGCTTTCCGAGTTAGTGGACCAAAGGCTGAAGAAACAGTGGTGCCCTTGAGGCGGTCCTCCCGGCACCAGATACCTCCTGAAAGGGAGAAGTCACCAGATACAGATGTGAGTATTCCAGTGTCTATCGATATAGTCATTGTTGTTTTGTTTTAGGAGTGGGAGAAGGAGCCCTTTACAGAGGTGTAAGGTCACATTCAATAGCCTGAATGTGGTGGATGTTTTGCTTTAAAAGCCTTTGGCTTACAGGATATAGTCCAGTTTCAGGTCTCTCATGGTGTCCTGTACACTGAACCAATTCTTCCCATTGCTCAAGCAGTTCTTTACCACAGTCACACTGAATTTCACTTCTCCCCAGAGAGCTCAGCTCTTACTTCTTATTTTTTCTTACTTTGAAATTCACATTCCAAGTACTGTCTTCTACCTGAGAATTCTCTACTCAATTTTTACTATCCTCCTAAAAGCCACTACCTCCTATTTTTAAATAGTTTTATTGAGATATAATTTACATGAGGCACAGTTGACCATTTAAGTGTACAATTCAAAACGGAAAGTGTTATGGTGCATACCTGGAATTGTAGCACTATGAACATAAAATAGAGGGACCAAAAGTTTGGGGGTGATCCTCATATCCTCATCCTCACACTATGTGATAAGTTGGAAGGCAGCCTAACCTATGTGAGACCCTGTCTCAAAACAAAAAAAAGAACGAATACAGCTTAGTGTCTTTGAATATATTCAGAGTTGTGCTTCTATTATAATCAATTTTAGAAAATTTTCTTGTTTTTTTCTTTTTTTTTTTTTTTTTTTTTTAAGTTTTTCGAGACAGGGTTTCTCTGTGGCTTTGGAGCCTGTCCTGGAACTAGCTGTTGTAGACCAGGCTGGTCTCGAACTCACAGAGATCCGCCTGCCTCTGCCTCCCGAGTGCTGGGATTAAAGGTGTGCGCCACCATCGCCCGGCTTGTTTTTTTTTGTTGTTGTTGTTTTGTTTTGGTTTTGACTTTTTTTTTTTTTTTTTTTTTTTTGGTTTTTCAAGACAGGGTTTCTCTGTGGTTTTGGAGCCTGTCCTGGAACTAGCTCTTGTAGACCAGGCTGGTCTCGAACTCACAGAGATCCGCCTGCACAGAGATCCGCCTGCCTCTGCCTCCCGAGTGCTGGGATTAAAGGCGTGCGCCACCACCGCCCAGCGACTTTTTTAAAGATTTGTTATGCATACAGTATTCTCAGTACTCTTCCTGCATGTCATAAGAGGGCGCCAGATCTCATTACAGATGGTTGTGAGCCACCATGTGGTTGCTGGGAATTGAACTCAGGACCTTTGGAAGAGCAGGCAGTGCTTTTAACCTCTGAGCCATCTCTCCAGCCCTTGGTTTTGATTTTCTCGAGACAGGGTTTCTCTGTGTAACATCCCTGGCTGTCCTGGAACTCACTTTGTAGAGATCCACCTGCCTCTGCCCTTCCAAATGCTGGGATTAAAGGCATGTGCCACCACCACCCAGCAACTTTTTCGTTTTTAGAAACAGGGTCTTTTTTTTATAGTTTTTCAAGATAGGTTTCTCTGTGTAGCTTTTGGTGTCCTGGCACTTGCTCTGTAGACTGGCCTCAAACTTACAGAGATCTGCCTGCCTCTGCACCACCACCGCCCAGCAAAATAGGATCTTATTTTTTTATTATTTATTTATTAATTATGTATACAATATTCTGTCTGTGTGTATGCCTGCAGGCCAGAAGAAGGCACCAGACCTCATTACAGATGGTTGTGAGCCACCATGTGGTTGCTGGGAATTGAACTCAGGACCTTTGGAAGAGCAGACAATGTTCTTAACCTCTGAGCCATCTCTCCAGCTCTAGGATCTTATTATGTAGCCCAAGGTCCCTCAAATTCACCGTACTTTTGCGTCAGCTGGGATTGTATGTGCCACTCTGCCAGTTTAGATTATTTCTGTTATCTCCAAAGAAGACACCATTCCCCTTTACTGTTCCATGTGACAACTAGTTATCCTCTTTCTATATCTGTAGACTTTCAGTTCTGGTCAGTTTATAAAACATTGTATGATATAGTATGGGAGACCACTGCCAACTGAGCTACAACCCCAGCCTTCTATATCAATTATCCTTTTTCCAGTGTATCCATGCTTTATATGCTACCTACCCATTAGTTATTTAGTAGCTACTTCAGTTATCTGATCAACCAAGGCTGTTTTAACAGTGCTTATTTTGCTTGATAGTGGCTCCATAGTGTAAGAAGAGTAATGCTGGCAATCTGGGTACACTACAAAGTACTGGAAAAGGGGAAATCCTTCAGTTAGTAAGTAAAGAAGCTGGGCATGCCTTTAACCAGAGCACTCACTCCAGACAGAGGCGAGTTTGAGCTTAGCCTGGTCTGCTGAGCAATTTTCAGGACAACCAGGGATATACTGTGAGATGACCCATTCAATGAAAGAAAGAAAGACAGAGAAAGAAAAATATATGCTAACATTGCAAAGATCTGTAGTAAGAAAGGATCTTTTGTCTGTGAAATATGAAGAAAAAGGGAATTCTTTCAGCTTCACTGTCGCACTTCAATCTGTGAAAGTTTGGTCGCAGGGTGTGTTATCAGATATGTGTGAGAACAACCACACTCAGAATCGTCTGAGGCTTAGGGGTTCATGGCTTATTGGAATCTCCATGGAAACGGGAGAATAATGTATTAAAGTGTTTTTTTCTTCCTTGTTTTGTCTTAGGACTCTGTAATACTAATAGATTCAAGTCCAACTTCTATAAAACAACCAGAGAAAAATCAGAAGAAACTTAAGAATTTGAATGATGTACTAGGAAAAAAAGTTAACAAGCCTTCTAAAAATGTTCCTGGTAATTGGATTTAATACTGTTTGATGAATAGTAGAATGTTTTGGGGCAATTAATTCTGAAATTTCTGGTGCAAAGGTACTGTCTTGTCCCATAAAATAGAAAATTTAGGTATTTTGTTTGTTTTCTTTCCTTTGAGACAGGTTCTCACTATGTATCCCTGCCTACAGAGATCTGCCTGTGAAGTGGTGGGATTTAAGGCATGTACCATCATGCCTGGGTTTGTTTTGCTTTGTGGGTCAGGATTTCTTGTCTCTAGACTAGTTATTTACTATGTAATTGAGGCCAACATTGAACTCATCTTCCTGTGTCCACCTTTAAGTGCTGGGATTATAGTGTGTGCCACCTTCCCTGCCTAAATATTGCCGTTTTGAGTAAGTTTTTCAAAGAAAAATTGAGCATCATATTTTATTTTCCCCGAGACAGATTTCTCTGTAGCTTTGGAGCCTGTCCTGGAACTAGCTCTTGTAGACTAGGCTGGCCTCAAACTCACAAAGCACTCCCCAGTGCTTGGATTGCAGGTGTGCACCACCACCACTCGGCGAGCATCATATTTTTTAAACACTGTTTGGGGACATATTTTATTTTATTTTATTTTTTTTGGTTTTTTGAGACAGGGTTTCTCTGTGGTTTTGGAGCCTGTCCTGGAACTAGCTCTTGTAGACCAGGCTGGTCTCGAACTCACAGAGATCCGCCTGCCTCTGCCTCCCAAGTGCTGGGATTAAAGGCGTGCGCCACCACCGCCCGGCCCTTGGGGACATATTTTAAATTATTGTAGTTCTGTATATATACTTAGCAGCTCCAAACTTGACTACGAATTTTTTTCTGAGTTCATTAAAACACTTATAGCTAGGTGTGGTGGCACATGCCTTTAATCCCACTATGTAGTAGGCAGATCTCTGAATTCCAGTACAGCCTGGTCTACACAGCGAGTTCCAGGATAACAGAGAGACCCTGTCTCAAAAAAACCAAAGCAAACTAAACCAAGAAACCATTTCCTTATTACTATTATTAATATTGGTCTTTATTATTTATTTAGAGACAGGGTTGCTCTCTGTAGCCTTGGCTGTCCTAGAACTAACTCTGTAGACCAGGCTAGCCTGCAACTCAGAGATCTACCTGCCTGTCTCCCAAGTGCTGGGATTAAAGGCATGGACCACCACTGCCTGACGCTTTTTTTTTTTTTTTTTTTAAATTTATTGTGTGTTCCCATGTGAGGGTATAAGGCAATTTAAGGTGTGAGTCTTCACCTTCCACTTACAGGAAGCTTCAGGGATAAAACCTGGTTTGTCAGGCTCTACTACTGAGCCATCTGTACAGCCCCCAAATTTTTAAATAAGATTTATTTATTTATTTAGTTAGTTTTTTGTTTTATTTATTTATTTATTATGTATATAATATTCTGTCTGCGTGTATGCCTGAAGGCCAGAAGAGGGCACCAGACCTCGTTACAGATGGTTGTAAGCCACCATGTGGTTGCTGGGAATTGAACTCAGGACCTTTGGAAGAGCAGGCAATGCTCTTAACCTCTGAGCCATCTCTCCAGCCCAGTTTTTTGTTTTTTTGAGACAGGGTTTTTCTATAGCCTTGTAGCCTGTCCTGGACCTAGCTCTTGTAGACCAGGCTGGCCTCCAACTCACAGAAATTCACCTACCTCTGCCTCCTGAGTGCTGGGATTAAAGGCGTGCGCCACCACTGCCCAGCTTATTTATTTTTAAAGATTTATTTATGTGTTGTATGTATATGAGTGCTTGTACAACTGCATGCCAGAAATGGACATCAGATCCTTTTATAGATGGATGTGACTGGGAATTGAACTCAGGACCTCTGGAAGAGCAGCCAGTGTTTTTTTTTTTTTTCCTTTTTTTTTTTTTTTTTAGAGATTTATTATTATGTATATAACATTTTGCCTCCATGTATGCCTGCATGCCAGAAGAGGGCATCAGATCTCATTACAGATGGTTGTGAGCCACCATGTGGTTGCTGGGAATTGAACTCAGGACCTCTGGAAGAGCAGTCAGTGCTCTTAACCTCTGAGCCATCTCTACAGCCCACAGCCAGTGTTCCTAACCACTGAACCATCTCTCTAGTCCCAACTATTTATTGAGACAGGGTCTCATTGCACAATCCTGCCTGATCTGGAGCTCACTATGTAGACCAGGCTAGTCTTGAACTTAGAAATCGACCTGCCTCTGCCTTCTAGGAACTGGGGTTAAAAGTGTGCCTGACCTTGTACAACTTTATTTTTATTTTTATCATGTGTGTTTGTGTCTGTGTATGTGTGCTGCTTGGGTGTGATGATAAAGAGGCCCGAAGAGAACCTCTTTCCCTGCAGCTGGAATTGGAGAAATTTGTGAGCCTTCCACTGTAGGGTGTTGGTTACCCAACTCAGGTCCTCTGGAAGAACTCTGTGTGCTCTTAAATCTAAGCTCTTTCCCCAGCCCCTGCTATGTTTTTTTTTTGTTTGTTTTTGTTTTTGTTTTCAAGACAGGGTTTCTCTGTAGTTTTTGAAGCCTGTCTTGGCACTAGACCAGGCTGGCCTCAAATTCACAGAGATCCATTTGTCTCTGCCTCCCAAGTGGTGGGGTTAAATGCGTGCACAGCCACTGCCAGGCTTGCTTGTTAATTTTTAACATCAAAACATTTAAAATGGGGGCTGGAGAGATGGCTCAGCAGTTAAGAGCGCTGGCTGCTCTCCCAGAGGCCGTGGGTTCAATTCCCAGCACCTGCATGACACCTCACAACCATCTGTAACTCCAGTTCCAGGGAATCTGACACCTTCATACCAAATGTACATAAAATAAAGATAAAAAAAGTCATTTAAAATGTTTGGGCATGAGTTCGAGACCAGCCTGGTCTACAGAGCTAGTTCCAGGACAGGCTCCAAAGCCACAGAGAAACCTTGTCTCGAAAAACCAAAAAAAAAAAAGTTTGGGCATTTCCCTAGACATATTGAGCAAAACTTTTAAGATGTGAATTATGGAATTCTGCAGTTAAAAATGAAAGTTGCCCAGGGGATTCCAATATTACCAAGTGGATGAAACATTATTAAATAGCATTCTTATAAATAAAAAGTAAGGTTTCTAAAAAATTTTAAAGATAACTTAAGGTAAGTAGAGATGCCAAACATGTAATACTAACCCAAGTATTGATTTTTCTAAGGAAAAATGAAAATTGCTCCTTTATTTCTTGCCAAAAAGACTAAACGAACAGCCATTCCTGTCCTTGATTTGGATGATAGCAGGTCAGTCCAATACAGATATATAAACATTTAGTATTTTATGGAATACAGTGTGTATTTATTTGTTTAATTAGATGTCAATAACCATTTGAAATATTTTTATTTTGCATGTGCATATATATGTGGTATGTTTATATAGCATATTCGTGGGTATCTGTGCTCATATGTGTGTTTATGTACTTGTGTATAATTGTTCATGTTTGTGTAAATGGAGATCAGAGACAGGAAGGAGGAATCTTCATGTCACCCATCACCCACCTTCTAGGTGGGTACTGAGCATCGAGCTTCAATCTACACACTTTCATGGCAAGTGCTTGACCCACCTGAGTCCTCTTCCCAGCCTTCTGATGAAATTTTAAAATATATTGATAATGCTTGCACTACTGGTGAAGGTCTTAGGTTTTTGTAAAGGCTTTGGGAATATTTCACATAAAGTAGCAGAATAATTAAAAAGAAAAGAACAGCCCAGACTATCAAACTTTGTTCATGACCTTTATTTAATATAATGTCTACAATTTACTAGGCACTATTTTTGGCACTAGGAATGTTAAGGAAAACACAGTGCCTGTCCTCACGAGGCTTATATAGTCTCCAGGAGAAATACAGTCTATAATTAAACATTAACTGACTTAACAAATGAAAAACTGACATTGTGCTAAGGAAGGGCACAAAATTTTATTAGTTTATATTAAAGAGATGTTTGATCATTTCCCTGACAAAATGATACCTGACCTCTGAAGGAAAAGCAGCAGGTCACCAAGGGGAGGCTAGTGTTCTAGCCAGAGGGAACTATGTGTGCAGACTCCTGGAGGCTGTAAGGAATGTGCTCAGCACCAGTGATGGGAAGGAAGGATGCTAGAGTGACTTGAGTTCCAGAGCAGGAGAGGATGGGAGATTAACTGGAGAGATAGGCGCCAGACTAGAGAACTCGCCAAGAGTGATACAAATACATGAAGGGTTTAGGCATGAATATGTGGGTAAACAGATTTGGGTTGTAGAAGTTCAGTGTGCCTTCTAGATGAGTCTTATGATTGCATAAAGAGACAGATGCAGGTTGGTAGAGTACCTTGTCTAACATGCACGGAGCTTTTCTTTCCTTATGTATATCTTACTTTCCTGCTTCCCGTGTCTGCCTTCTTGCCCCAGGTGTGTCCTTCTCTTTCTCTGCATTTTCTTCTTTCTTGTTTTCTTCCCTCTCCAGCCTAGATTTCTCCTCCTATTCATTCTCTCGCCTGACAGCCCTGAGTATCCCTTCTCTTCCCTAGCTATTGGCTGTTCAACTTCTATTAGACCAATCGGGTGCCTTAGTTAGACAGGCCAGTGAAACAAATGCAACACATCTTTACATAATTAAACAAATGCAGCAAAAACAAAAGTAACACACCTTTACACAGTGAAAGTATATTCTGCAGCATAAAAAAATGTAACATGTCTTTGCCCAGTTAAAATAATATTCCACAGACAGCTAAGTTTTTCTGATTACAAGATAAATTCTTATTTAACAACAATAACCACCCTCGTGCTGGGAATGTAGTTCACAGGGAGAGTGCCTGCATCATAGTACAGCCCTGAGTTTGCTTTCTATCCCTACACCAAACAGGCACAAGGAAGAAAACTCCCACCTGATGAGAGTCCCAGTTAGCATTTTGGTGGGTGTCTTTTAAGACAGTTTTTTTTTAAATGTATACATATTTGTCTTATTTAATTTTCTAACATGAGTAGATAAGCAAAAGGAATTTTACCAGCTAATTTATTGGGTGTGTTTAATTTTGGAAGTTTTTTTTTTTTTTTTTGGTTTTTTGAGACAGGGTTTCTCTGTGGTTTTTTGGAGCCTGTCCTGGAACTAGCTCTTGTAGACCAGGCTGGTCTCGAACTCACAGAGATTCACCTGCCTCTGCCTCCCAAGTGCTGGGATTAAAGGCGTGTGCCACCACCGCCCGGCTGGAAGTTTTTTTTTTAGATTTAATTTTGTATGTGTGTAATTTGTGTGTATGCATGCCTGACTGTGCTGGTACATTCATATGTTGGCATGGGTGTGAAGGTCAGAGGAACTTGTGAGTTGATTCTTTCTTCTATGTGGGTTCCAAGGATGGAACTCAGGTGGTCAGGCTGGTGTGGCAAATACTTTTACAGTGAGCCATCTCACTAGCTTGAAGATAAAATTTTAAAATGTTTATTTTCTAGATAATTTTTTAGAGAATAATTGTTCTTTAATTTTTTGCATTTATTTATTTACTCATTTGTGTGTGTGGTATGTGTGTGTAGGGCAGAGATTTGGGTTTTCACTACTACCATGTTGGTCCTGAGGATTGAATTCAGTTCATCACTCTTGGTAGCAAATATCTTTACCTGCTGAGCCTTGCACTGGCCCTAAATAGTTTATTCTTCTTCATTTTATTTTACTTGATTTATTTATTTTGAGACAGGGTCTCATTGTGTAGCTCTGACTATCCTGGAATCTACTATGTAGACTTGATCCACCTGCCTTGGCCTCCTGACAGCTGGGATTCAAGGCATGCATCACTACACCTGGCTATTTAAATTTTTTTTTATTACATCTGTTTATTTACTAACATTTGTATAAACACACGTACCATAGCATGCATGTGGAGATCCGAAAACAATTTGTGGGACTTGATTCTCTCCACGTTGTGGGTCCTTGAAAATTGAACTCAGGTTGTCAATTTATTCCTTTAGATGCTTCTAACTTTTGCTTTTATTCTTTCAAATTTTCTTCAAAGTCAAGATTCATCAGAACAAACTCAGGATTGTGATATACAATTTAAAGCAAAGCGTGATTTTCTGATGAGTGGTTTGCCGGATTTACTGAAACGACAGATTGCAAAGAAAGCTGCTGCACTAGATGCATACAATGCCGCGAGTTCCAGTTTCCAGAGGGTTGTTCATGTACAACAGAAGGATGATGGTAAGTGTGTTTATTGTGTGTTTATGTTTTTGTCCCTTTGTTTAGACAGGGTCTCTCTCTGTAGCTTGACTGGCCTGGGACTGACTACGAAGACCAAGCTGACCTCAAATTATTTTTGAGCCAGGGTCTATAGCCCAGTCTGGCCTTGAATTTATGTATCCTGGGCCTGAAATTTAGCAGTACTTCTGCTTTAGCCTCCTGAGTGTTGGGATTGTAGACATGAGCCCATACCTGCTAAGTATTTATTCTTACCCTGTGAGAAGAAATCTGATGCTATGTAAGGAACTGTTAAAAGGGGGGGGGGGTGCTGACTGGGTGGTGGTGGTGCACACATTTAATCCCAGCACTTGGGAGTCAGAGGCAGAATCTCTGTGAGTTAGAGGCCAGCCTGGTCTACAGAGTGAGTTCTAGGACAGCCAGAGCTACAAAGAGAAACCTGTCTCGAAAAACAAAACAAAACAAAATGTCCCTGGTTGATAGGATACCTGCCTGCATATGGGAGCCAGGGGTTTGATCCTCAACACCACAAAAGGTAAAAGTGAGGCTAAATCTTAAGGATAGTGGCACACACCTGTTATCCTAACACTTGGAGGCTGACAACAGGAGTATTAAGAGTTTGGGGCAATTCTGGGCTATAGTGAGACTGCTTTTTTTTATTTTTTTTATTTTTTTATTTTTTTTGCTTTTTCGAGACAGGGTTTCTCTGTGGTTTTGAAGCCTGTCCTGGAACTAGCTCTTGTAGACCAGGCTGGTCTCGAACTCACAGAGATCCGCCTGCCTCTGCCTCCCAAGTGCTGGGATTAAAGGCGTGCGCCACCACCGCCCGGCTAAATAAAAATTTTTAAAAAGAAGAAAATGGGGTAGGTTTTCTGGTTTTATGGTATTTTGATGGTGATTTTAGTGATTACAAGTATATTTTATCCTTTTTATCCTTTTTTCCCTAATCCCTGGAATCATTTACTGATTATGCTCCCATGCAGAGCAAAGAAGGCAAAGGGAGTTTTATTTTATCCCTTATGCCATCCTTGCATTCCTGCTGTAAGGGACCTTGAATGAATACTGTTTTAATGTTTAAACTTGGGCTTCCTGTGAGGCTGGGTCTGACAATCTGTAGTTCATGACCCGTCGGGTACATAGCAGGTTAGTATCAGCCTGGACTCCATAGTGAGACTCTGTCTAAAAATAAGCAGGATTAACAACAAACAAACAAAAATTAAAACCTTAGACTCTAAATCAGAATGCTAAATAGTACCTTGGTTTTTAACGTACATATTAATATTGATTTAAAAAGAAATGAGCTTAAGCCGGGCGGTGGTGGCGCACGCCTTTAATCCCAGCACTTGGGAGGCAGAGGCAGGCGGATCTCTGTGAGTTCGAGACCAGCCTGGTCTACAAGAGCTAGTTCCAGGACAGGCTCCAAAACCACAGAGAAACCCTGTCTCGAAAAAAAAAAAAGAAAGAAAAAAAGAAATGAGCTTGCTCATTTTTGACAAATTAAAGAGAATAAGAGGTAATTTTTATTAATTGTGTTTTGGTGGTGGTTTTGCTATGAAGCTTAGGTAAGTCTTGTTCTCTCAGCCCTGTGTCAGCCTCCCAAGTGTTAGAATTGTAGGAGTGTCCATGGCATGGTTGAGCTGTGCACTTCATTCACTCTGTATTCACTTGGGTATGTAGCAAATTTGGTTTGTTTGCTTGCTGGCATTTTGCTTTTGTTGATCGGTATTTGCTGGGAATTGTATTCATAGTCTCATATATGAGATTTGTCAGGCCTTTTCATGTTTGCATGCTTGATAGTCCATAAATGAATAGTGTATAAATTAGGATATTTCTGTGTTTTTTTAGGGTATTGGTTATGGCATTTGAAGCCACCTTCTTGTCCTCTATTAACTGAATTTAAAGAACTGAATACTAAAGTAACAGATCTCTCAAAATGTGTTGTTGCTCTTGGTGAATTTTCAACATTGAATTCAAATCCAAGAAATAATTCAGCTGTTGTGGTAAGTTCACAGTATCCATGATTCCATGGGTTATTCTGTCCCGGCTTTCAGAAGAAAATACTCAACTGTTTAGCCTAGGGGTTCTTCGTTTCTTAGGCTCTAGTTTTAAAAATAAATCTAGTTGAAATACATATTCTCAGCCAGGCAGTAGTGGCTCACACCTTTAATCTCAGCACTCAAGGCAGAGGCAGGAGGATTTCTGAGTTCGAGGCCAGTTTAGTCTAACAGAGCTAGTTCCAGAATAGCCAAGCCTATATAGAGAAACCCTGTCTCAGAGCTTAAAAAAAAAAAAAAAATATATATATGTATATGTATAGGTATATATTTAATTTTATGTTTATGTGTTCCTGAGGGCATGTATGCATACCATGTATGTTCTGCTCACAGAGACCAGAAGAGGCATGCCCTAGAACTGGAGTTAACAGGCAGTTGTGAGTCACCTAATGCTGGTGCTGGGAACTGAAGGCAGGTCCTCTGAAAGAACAGCAGAGTATCCCTAACCACTGAGGCATCTTTCTGGCCCCTCAAAGAGCTTTTAAAAAAGCATCTGAAGCCGGGCGGTGGTGGTGCACGCCTTTAATCTCAGCACTCAGGAGGCAGAGGCAGGCGGATCTCTGTGAGTTCGAGGCCAGCCTGGTCTACAAGAGCTAGTTCCAGGACAGGAACCAAAAGCTATGGAGAAACCCTGTCTCGGGGAAAAAAAAAAAAAAAAAAAAAAAGCATCTGAATAATTGTTGGGCGATGGTAGCACATGCCTTTAATCCCAGCACTCAGGGAGGCAGAGGCAGACTGATCTCTGAGTTCGAGGCCAACCTGCTCTACAGAGTGAGTTACAGGACAGCTAGGGCTACACAGAAAAATCCTGTCTCAAAAAAAGAAAAAGAAAAAAACCCATCAGAATAATTAATAATAGAGCCAGGCATGTGGATACATGACTATAAATCAAGCATTGGAAGGCTAAGACATGAAGATGATGAATCTAAGGCCAGTCTGGGCTATACTGAAATCTTGTCTTTATTTTTATTTAATTTTGAGAAAGTGTTTCAACTTCATTGTTGCATTGTCTGGCATGGAGCTCACAATGTAGATCAAACTGACCTCAGACTCACAGAGATTCACCTGCCTCTGGGATTAAAGATGTATACCACCATGCCTGGCAAGTTACTACCTTTAAGAAAAAATAGAATAAAAGGCAATTTTAACAGAATATTAGGTTATACAGCACATTTAAATACTTTGTTATTACAAAGTATTTGCTAATGATATATATATATATATATATATATATATATATATATATATATTAGGTTCTTCCAAAGCTAAGCTACATTGATAGTGACTTTCTAGGCAGGAAGCTTTTGGTGGTGTTGTGGCTAAGGTCATAGATGATATGGACTTGTTATTGTTCATCTTGTTCTTCATTTTAGTCGATGAAGACAAGGAACGATTTTACTAAAGAAGTAAGAAATCTTTTGCTGGAGGAAATAAAGTGGTCAAATCCTGAATTTTCTTTAGGAAAATATTTTCCCTTGCTCCTAAAAAAACGAATTGAGCACCAGGTACTTTCTGAGGGTCATGGTAAACAAGGTTAGTGATAACCATTGTCTTTTATGTCTACATTTGAATTTTGTCTCTTTTTATGTTTGTTTGTTTTGTTTTGTTAAGACACTTTTTCTTTTTTCTTTTTTTTTTAAAAAAACTTTTTTGTTGTTGTTTATTTATTATGTGTACAACATCCTGCTTCCCACACACCAGAAGAGGGCGCCAGATCTCATTACAGATGGTTGTGAGTATGTGGTTGCTGGGAATTGAACTCAGGACCTCTGGAAGAGCAGTCAGTGCTCTTAACCTCTGAGCCATCTCTCCAGCCCTAAGACACTTTTTCTATGTAGCTTTGGCTGTACTGGAGCTCACTTTGGACCAGGCTGGTCTTGAACTTAAAGAGATCAGCCTGCCTCTGCCTCCTGAATCCTGGGATTAAAGGCCTGCACCACCACCATCTGGCTTACATTTGAGTTTTGAAAAGATGAAGACCCAGCCTTTGCCGCTTAGAAGTGGTTAGCACAGACAACTGTGGCAAGGGAGATTGATTAGGCATGCAGTGTAGTGTTTGCTTCTGCTCACTTCCAGAGATCCCAACCCGGCAGATCTAGTTATGCTAGAATGCTAATCACTCATTAATGAAGCCTTAAATGAGGTCATTCATTATAACTTATGCATCTCTTACAGAAGGCAGTCTAAATATCAATTAAGGTTTTCATCTTAATGTTGTAAGACTGTAGGATATTTGTAAGTAATAGGAAGATTATTGGGTATTGAAAATTGTTTTGTTGATTTTGTAAGCACATCTATTTCTCTTAATTCCCAAAATAGCAAGTCTACAACTACAGCTTCATGTCAGTCAAAAAGAAAGCAAAAGGAAATGTGTGGAAACAGGAAATCAAAAGTCAAAAAGAAAGAAACCAAATGAACATTCATTGAGCCCAGAAAAGATACAGGAGAAGTCAGAAGAACTTGACAAAAGGATCAGCTCTTCTGGGATAAATCTAGATTCTTCCAAAGGTATATTTCTAAATATCTCAGTGAAGAAGTGAATTGCTTTAAGAACATGTAAAACCGGGGGCTGGAGAAAAGGCTCAGCGGTTAAGAGCATTGCCTGCTCTTCCAAAGGTCCTGAGTTCAATTCCCAGCAACCACATGGTAGCTCACGACCATCTGTAATGAGGTCTGGTGCCCTCTTCTGGCCTGCAGGCAGAAGCATACAAAATAAATAAATAAATATTAAAAAATGTTTAAGAAAAAAAAAGAGGGCCAGGCGGTGGTGCACGCCTTTAATCCCAGCACTTGGGAGGCAGAGGCAGGCGGATCTCTGTGAGTTCGAGTCCAGCCTGGTCTAGAAGAGCTAGTTCCAGGACAGACTCCAAAACCACAGAGAAACCCTGTCTCGAGAAACCAAAAAAAAAAAAAAAAAGAGGGCTGGAGAGATGGCTCAGCGGTTAAGAGCACTGACTGCTCTTCCAAAGGTCCTGAGTTCAATTCCCAGCAACCACGTGGTGGCTCACAACCATCTGTAATGAGGTCTGGTGCCCTGCAGGCATGCACACAGACAGAATATTATATACATAATAAATAAATAAATATTTTTAAGAAAAAAGAACATGTAAAATCAAGACAGAAACAGTAGAAGATAATTATATTCTGATAGTAGATGATGACAGAGTCAGTAGTAGCAGAAATACTCTCCTGACAAATTGGATTTTCCCCCCTCATCTTTTTTTTTGTTGTTTTTTTTTTTTTTTTTTTTTTTTTTTTGGTTTTTCGAGACAGGGTTTCTCTGTGGTTTTGGAGCCTGTCCTGGAACTAGCTCTGTAGATCAGGCTGGTCTCGAACTCACAGAGATCCGCCTGCCTCTGCCTCCCGAGTGCTGGGATTAAAGGCGTGCGCCACCATCGCCCGGCTCCCCCTCATCTTTGAACACCTGATTTTTAACCACTCAATGTCCGCCCCATTTTGAGACAGTCTAATGTAGCCCAGGCTAATTTCAAACAAAGGTTACCTTAAGCTTCCTGCCTCAACCTACCAAGTGTCAGGATTTTAAGTATGCCATATTTAGGCATATTTCTGGGGATTGAACCCAGGCTTTAGTGCATGCTAGGCATATATTGTGTCTACTAAGCCACACTGTGAACCCATAACCTATCATTCTCCCTTACCATTCTCCCCATTTTTAAACAATTTAAACACCTTCTGATGGCCTTGAACTTACTCTTCTGTTTCAGCCTCTCAAACAACTGTTAGCTGACACAGAAGCATATTAGCATCTTGGTGTTTAATTTATGGTTTTAGTTCCTCTATAAATATATGTGCTTTTTTGTTTTTATACAGAAGGTCCTGCTGTGTATCCCTGACTGGCCTTGAACTCATGAGTATTAGGATTGTTGGCATCCACCACACTTTCCTTCTACTTAAGGTCTGTTTTTTTAAGCCAGAGATCAGCCAGGACTGGTAATGCAGGCCAGTGATCCAAGGTACTTAGGAACCGAGTCAGAAGGATTACAGGTTTAAAGTCTTACCTATGCTATAGCGTTGAGTTGAAGGCCAGCTTGAGAAACATAGTGGGAACTGTTTCTGAGGCTATGGCACAGTGGTAGGTCAATCCCCAGACCTATAGAAGGAAATGAAGGGAGGGAGGGAAGGAGGGATGGAAGGAGTGAGGGAAACAAAAGCCTGTAATCATACTATTTATATTTTTTTTCAGTATATTTTGCCTTTCTACACATTCCTATTCAGCATATATGTATACACACACACACACACATCTTTTGCAAAATACTCTATTGAGTTAATTTTTTTGTTGTTATTTTTTGTTTCTTAATTTTTTTTGTTTGTTTTTTATTTTTCTGTGTAACCTTGGCTGTCCTGGAACTCACTCTGTAGACCAGGCTTGGCCTCAAACTCACAGACATCCATCTGTCTCTGTCTCTCTATGAGTGCTTGGATTAAAAGGCGTGCGCCACACTGCCCAGTTTTTTTTTGGTGGTGTTTTTGTTTTGAGAAAGGGTTTCTCAGTAGCTTAGTAGCCAGTCCTGGAACTTGCTCTGTGGACCAGGCTGGCCTTGAACTCTTGGAGATCCACCTGCCTCTAACTCCCAAGTGCTGAGATTAAAAGTTACTACCCGGCTCGTTTTTTGTTTATTGAGACAGGGTTTTTGTCTGTACTGGCTGTCCTGGAACTCACTCTGAAGGCAAGGCTGGCCTCAAATTCATAGATCCTTTTGCCTCTGCCTTCTGAGTGCTGGGATTAAAGACATATACTACCACACTAGATTCTATTGTGTTGATTTAATTCATCTATTGTTTTACATTTTTTTTAATTAAAAATTTCCGCCTCCTCCCCGCCTCCCTTTTCACTCCCCACCTCCCACTCCCCTCCCCCTCCCTCTCCAGTCCTAAGAGCAGTCAGGGTTCCCTGCCCTATGGGAAATCCAAGGTCCTCCCCCCTCCATCCAGGTCTAGGAAGGTGAGCATCCAAACAGGCTAGGCTCCCACAAAGCCAGTACATGAGTAGGATCAAAACCCAGTGCCATTGTCCTTGGCTTCTCAGCAGCCCTCATTGTCCGCCATGTTCAGAGAGTCCAGTTTTATCCCATGCTTTTTCAGTCCCAGTCCAGCTGGCCTTGGTGAGCTCCTGAGACGGTGGGGCTGATCTCATCTATTTTATATACAATTTATGGAATGTTTTAATATTTGATATGGCATGTTACCTACCATTTTATTAAAAGAAATTATTATTATTATTACTTTTTTTTTTCGAGGCAGGGTTTCTCTGTAGCTTTTGGAACCTGTCCTGGAACTAGCTCTTGTAGACCAGCCTGACCTCGAACTCCCAGAGATCCACCTGCCTCTGCCTCCCGTGTGCTGGGATTAAAGGCGTGCGCCACCACCACCTGGCAAAATTCTTATTTTATGTGCATGGGTGTTTTTCCTGCGTGTATATCTGTACACCACATGTATAGATGGTGCTTACAAAGGCCAGAAGAGGGCATTGGATCTCCCGCAACTGGAGTTAGACAGTTGTGAACCATCTTGTGGATGTGAGAAGAACTTTGGGTCCTCTGGAAGAGCAGCCAGTGCTCTTAGTGTCCAGAGAGCCATCTCTCCAGCCCCATCACCTACCATGAGGGATATTTTTATGAATTGACTTTTTTAAGTATCCTATAAATTTTCTCGCCTTTATAAATCCCATTGAGATTTTGAGTTTTCATTGGTTGGCATATTAGGTTGGTGAGAATTGCCATCTTGGGAATCTTCTGTTAGAAGTGTAGTCTTTGTCTCTTTATTCAGATTGGCTTCATAGATCAGAGACTGCTTTTGTTCTTTAGCTAGCTTACAGGTTTCTGTACTACACGCTATTCTTAATCGTTCATATTATCAAATATGGTAATTTAAAATGTAGTTATTAAAGGTTGTGATGCACATACATTACTGTTTTTAATTGTCTTCTAATTTATTTATTTGAGACAGGATCTCATTTTGTAGCATGGGCTGGCCTGGAATTCACTATGTAGACAAGATTAGTCTCGTATTTGGAGATCTACATGCCTCTGCCTCACGATTGCTAAGATTAAAGGTGTGCAATTGGTTATTTTGTGTGTGCATGTGTTTTGTTTTTTTAAAGGTGATTGAGTTTGGTATGACAAATTTTAAATGTAATGTTTAAAAAATTCATTTTTGCATTTTATAAGTAAAGTTATTTCTATAGATGTTTTTATTACATTTGTAATAAGGTAAATATCTAAGAATGTTTTCTTATGTCAAAGAATGAATAATGCCTATGCATACTTATTCTTGCTTTAGATTCTGGAACTGAAGACATGCTTTGGACAGAAAAGTACCAGCCTCAGACTTCGAGTGAACTCATAGGCAATGAGTTAGCTATCAAAAAGTTATATAGGTTGGTAAAATTTGTAAAGGAATTAAATATTTTATTGATGTAGTTTTGCTATTTAGACTAAAATTTGAAAACTACAAAGTAATTATATGGAAAAGTCTTTTTTGAAATAATTTCAAGTAAAAAGTTTCTCTTTTTGGCTTGATGGTGTACTAGGGCAGCACTAGAGAAGCAGAGGCAGATAGATATCTGTGAGTTCAAGGCCAGTCTGTCTACAGATTGTGTTCCAGGACAGCTAAGGTTGTTTTGAAAAACCCTGTTTCAAAAAAAAAGGTTCTTCTTTTTATTTCTGTTACCACTATTGAAACTATTGCATTAAACTTTTCAGACAAATTTATATTTGCTGGTCATGGTTTTGACACCTGTAATCCCCCTGTAATCCCAGCAGTCTAGAGATGGATGCAAGAGGACCATTAAATGCCAGTTTGAACTACATAGCAAGTTTTAGGTTTCTTGGACTACATGATACTCTTTATTTTTTAAAAAAAAATCATAGGTACATATTAAGTTATACATTTTTGTTTGTTTTTTGAGACAATTATACATTTTGTTTGTTTTTGTTTTCTTTGTGTAGCCTTGGCTGTCGTAGAACTAGCTCTGTAGACCAGACTGGCCTCTATCTCACAGAGATCCATCTGCTTCTGCCTCACTAGTACTGGGAATAAAGGTGTGTGCCACCACTAGCCAGCAATTCTTGCTTTCTAACCAGCAGGGTTGTGTTACTATTAATTCAGGTCTGCAGTTCCAAAGCTAAAATTGACTGGCTTTGTAAGGTTCATTATAGTGGGTCTTTAGTGGTCATTCTTAGGATTTCAAATTACCTTTCCAAAAGCTGGGCATAGTGATATGCATCTTTAATCCCAACAATTGGGAGGTAGGTGGATCTCCTGTAAATGCAAGGAAAGTCTGGTCTAAACAGTGAGTTTCAGAATAGCCAGAGCTATATAATGTCTCCAAAACAAAATTGCCTTTCCAGAGCCTGGCATTATCGGGTGTACTCCTGTAATCCTAGTTCATGGGAGGCTGAGGAAAGAGAATTATTTTGAGTTCAAGGTCAATAACATAGCCAGAGCCTGTCTCAAAAAAATAAACCTCGGCTGGGTGGTGGTGGCGCATGCCTTTAATCCCAGCACTCGGGAGGCAGAGGCAGGCGGATCTCTGTGAGTTCGAGACCAGCCTGGTCTACAAGAGCTAGTTCCAGGACAGGCTCCAAAACCACAGAGAAACCCTGTCTCGAAAAACCAATAAATAAATAAACCTCTAGGGATCATCATGATGACTTAGTGGGTAAAGGTACCTGACAGCCTGAGTTCTTTTTTTTTTTTTTTTTTTTTTTTTTAATTTTTGTTTGTTTTTCAAGACCGGGTTTCTCTGTGTCAGCTCTAGCTGTCCTAGAACTTGCTTTGTAGGATAGGCTAGCATCAAACTCACAGAACTCCATATGCCTCTGTCTCCTGAGTGCTGGGATTAAATAAATATGCCACCACTGCCCAGCAGTTTAAATTATTTGTATTAACTCATTTCTTTTATGACAGTTGGTTAAAGGACTGGAAAAGAAGAGCTGAACTGGAAGAAAGACAAAATTTGAAAGGAAAAAGAGATGAAAAACAGGAAGGTATTTTGAATTATAGTTTTTTTGTTTTTTATTCATTGGACATTTTTAGAGTTAGATTAGCTAAAATTTGCATAAATTAAGAATCCGTATATTTCATATTTGATTTTTTTTACTCTTTGAGAATTCATTTTATAGTATTTATTGGCAGGAAATCTGTGGGATTTAAATCATTGCTGTGTTTCATGAGGAATAAGAGCTACCTAAGCAATTAATAATTTTATTTGTATTTGAATAATTTTCCAGATTCATGGGATACAGACTTTAAAGGCAGTTCAGATGATGAAGAGTGTCATCTTTGCAACACTGTTCTGATAACAGGGCCAACAGGAGTGGGAAAAACTGCTGCTGTGTATGCTTGTGCCCAGGAGCTTGGATTTAAGGTCAGTTAGCTATAGTGAATATTCAAATAAGAACAGAAAAATAAACTTGCCAGTGTTCTTGTAGTTCTAGCATTGAACTGGTGAAGCAGAAATCCAGAGCCAGCCTGTGTTAATGAAGCCCTGTTTCTTTTCTTTTCTTTATTTTTTGGTTTTTAGAGACAGGGTTTCTCTGTGAAACAGTCCTGGCTGTCTTGGAACTCGCTTTGTAGACCAGGCTGGCTTTAAACTCACAGAGATCCTCCTGCCTCTAGGATTAAAGGCATGTGCCATCACTACCTGGCTAATACCTTGTTTCAAAAACGAGAAAAAAGTGATGGGAAGATGACTCAGTTGAAAAGGTGCTTGAGGACTAAGTTCATATTCCCCAGCACCTGTGACAAAGCTGCTAAGCAGTGCATATCTGTTGTCCCAGGACTGGGGAGGAGCAGTCAGGCAGATTGATGGGCATATCAGCTAGCCTCACTAGTCATGAATGTCAGGTTCACCAAAAGCCCCTTTTTTCTTCCTTCCTTCCTTCCTTCCTTCCTTCCTTCCTTCCTTCCTTCCTTCCTTCCTTCCTTCCTTCCTTCCTTCCTTCCTTTTTTGTTTTGTTTGAGACAGGGTTTCTTTGTAGACAAGGCTGACTCAGAACTCAAGAGATTCACCTGCTTCTGCCTTCTTCAGTGCTAAGATTACAAGTGTGCTCCATCACCAGGGATCAAAAGACCCTTGTTTCCTAAGAAACAAGGTGGGGAGAGATTGAGGACACCCAAGGTCATCCTCTGGCCTCCACATGCACACACTCCCACTAGGACAGCCGGCTGCAGAGGAGGAAGCAGGTGTGCTGGTTCACACTTTTAACCCTAACACTCAGGAAACCGAGGGCTGAGGCAGAAGTGCTTTGTATTTTGCATTTGAGCCCAACCTAGGCTACTGTGTGAGACCCTGTCTTGAAAAGATGAAAGGAAATAAAGAAAAGATTTGCCTTTTAAAAATACATACTCTTGCCGGGCGGTGGTGGCGCACGCCTATAATCCCAGCACTCGGGAAGCAGAGGCAGGCGGATCTCTGTGAGTTCGAGACCAGCCTGGTCTACAAGAGCTAGTTCCAGGACAGGCTCCAAAAACCACAGAGAAACCCTGTCTCAAAAAAACCAAAAAAAAAAAAATAAATAAATAAAAATAAAAATACATACTCTTTTTTTAGATATTTGAAGTGAATGCCTCTTCCCAGAGAAGTGGTAGACAAATCCTGTCTCAGCTGAAGGAAGCTACCCAGTCCCATCAAGTAGATAAACAAGGTGTTAACTCCCAAAAGCCCTGCTTCTTTAATAACTACAACATTGGCAAGTCACCAAGTAAGTAACATATTCCTGTCATTTATATGCTGAAGAACTGCGTCCCTGTCCCACTATGGATTTGACTTCTAAGTGTATTCTCATAGTATCAGTCACCATAGTCTCCTTCCCCACATTTCTTATAAGCCGCTGGTTACGGACTATAATAGATTTGTTTCTATGGTATGACTGAAATACAGGAATACGGGGGGCTTGTTCTCTCTATGACATCGTGGAAGAAGACCTGTTCCATGACTTGTGATTGATGAGTAAATTCAAGTATTTTCTTTTATTCTGTCTCACTCATGATAAAGCTCTCTGTCATATCTTTAATGTTACTGTACAGCCATTGATTATCTTTGTCTAATGGAAGATGTCTCGCTGCTTACTGATGATTCATTTCTTTCTCAGTTGTTACCTCTTTGCATTTTAATTTGAATAGTTATTGCATATATTCCAGTTTGTGGATGTGTTCTGCAGCATCTAAGATACTTTCAGTGCCATCAGCATAGTTTTCATTTCCACAAATTTCATGTGGGTCTTTTTTTCATCCTTCTGTGTTTCCAATTGTGCCCTATTTTCCTGTAAATATTTGATCATGTGATTATAGCTGTCTCAATGTTCTTGTCCATATTTCTGTCATCTGTATATTTTTTGAGTTAGTTTTCAGTTTTTCCTGTCTTACTTATGGATTATATTCTTCTGCTTCTTTTGATGCCTGATTGCCTGATGCTTTCTTTAAGATATATTTATATTTTAGTGTATATATGTGTGTCTGCATTAGCTTTTTCACACCATGCACATGCAGTGTCTGCAGAGGCCACAAGGGATTTGATCCCCGGAATTTTACAGTTATAGGCAGCTCTGAGTTGCCTGATAGGGATGTTGGGAACTGAACCTGGGTCTTCTATAAAAGCATTAAATGCTCCTTACCACTGAGTGATCTCTGATACATTTTTTTTTTTTTTAATTTGTTTTTGAGATAGGATTTCTCTGTGTAACAGCCCAACCCTCCTGGAACTAGCTCTTGTAGATCAGGCTGGCCTCAAACTCACAGTGATCCACCTGCCTCTGCCTCCCAAGTGCTGGGATTAAAGGTGTATGCCACCTCAACCCAGCAGCCTGATACTTTTTTTAAAAAATATTTATTTATTTATTATGTATACAATATTCTTTCTGTGTGTATGCCTGAAGGCCAGAAGAGGGCACCAGACCTCATTACAGATGGTTGTGAGCCACCATATGGTTGCTGGGAATTGAACTCAGGACCTTTGGAAGAGCAGGCAATGCTCTTAACCGTTGAGCCATCTCTCCAGCCCCCAGCCTGATACTTTTAATTGCCTGTCAGACTTTGTACACAGTTTGTATCTTGTTAAATAGTGGATATTACTTTTCTTTCTTTCTTTCTTTCTTTCTTTCTTTCTTTCTTTCTTTCTTTCTTTCTTTCTTTTTTTTTTGTTGTTTTGTTTGTTTTTCGAGATAGGGTTTCTCTGTAGTTGTTTTTGAGCCTGTCCTGGAACTAGCTCTTGTAGACCAGGCTGGCCTCAAACTCACAGTGATCCACCTGCCTCTGCCTTCCAAGTGCTGGGATTAAAGATGTGCGCCACTACTACCTGGCTTGACACTGTATACTCCTCTCTGCTGTAAACTGTCCTTGACCTTTGTTCTGAGTTTGTTCATTTCAGGTCTGCTAAATTGTATTAGGCAAGATCATAGCAGCATTTAGACCTGAACTGATTTAGCTCCTCTACTTGGTACTGCTTCTGAGCAGCATCCTTGCTAATCTCTCACCAGTGATGATGTTTGTTGTTCTGTCCAGTGAAAAGAATGAATTCAACCAAACATGATGGCATGTGCTTTTAATTTCAACACTTGGGAGGCAGGTGGATAACTGAATTTGAGGCCAACTTGGTTTACATAGTGACTTCTAGGCCATCCAGGTCTAGATACTGAAACCTTATCTCTAAAACAAAAATCAAACAAAAGAAATAAGAAAAGGATGAATTTGCTGTTCCTAAATTTCTTTTTATTTTCTTTTTTAAATTTATTTATTATGTATACAGGGTCCTGCCTGCATGTATGCTTGCAGGCCAGAAGAGGGCACCAGACCTTATTACAGATGGTGGTGAGCCACCATGTGGTTGCTAGGAATTGAACTCAGGACCTCTGGAAGAACAGGCAGTGTGCTCCTAACCGCTGAGCCATCTCTCCAGCCCTGTTCCTAAATTTCTGTGTGTCTCAGAATTTGTTTCCCATGGCCCTTCCTTCATGAGAACTTGATTTTACACTTGGCAGATCTCAGAGCACTCTGCTCAGCTCTCTAAATCTGTGTATTCTCTCCTCTGGGCTCTGTTTCCCTAGATTTCCTCATCCCCTGCTGTTGTCTCCTTGAGTTAGGAAAATTTGTTCTGGGTTTTTCTTCCCCGCTGTGGCTTGGGAATTCTCTCAAAGTAATAAACCAGGTAGTCTTTATGTTTACTTCTTTGTGTCTTCTCCCCTTGGGGATCACTGTCCTTTGATGAATGGTAGTCAAAAACATAAAAAAATCTTTCACATAGTATGTCTATTTTTTGTTGTTATTGTTTTAGATGGAGAATTAATTCAGTCTCAAATCCTCTTATCTTGCTATGACCAGAATCACATTATTTTTTTTTTTAAAACAGGGTTTCTCTGTAGCTTTGGAGCCTGTCCTGGAACTAGCTCTTGTAGACCAGGCTGGCCTCGAACTTACAGAGATCCGCCCACCTCTGCCTCCTGACCGCTGGGATTAAAGGCATGCGCCACCACCGCCCAGCCACATCTTTTTTTTTCTTCTGGTGTTTTTATATACTCCCCTCTTTGATTGGCAAGGAACTATTTCAGTTGCTCTGTGTCCTCTGACGTGGCCTCAGGGATCACTGTATTTCCTTGCTTTCTGTGTGCTAAGTTGCCCTATACTCAGAATTGGTTGGAGGTGATTCTTCTGTTGGAAAAGTTTTGGAAATTATTTTTTTAATTTCAATTTGAGTATTTTGAAATTCAAGACAGCATATCATGCCAGGCATGGTGGCTCACACCTGGAATATGAGCATCTAAGAGGCTGAGCTGGAGGACTGCTATGCGTTCAAAGGTGCTGTTGGTTGCAGAGTGAGAAACTGTCTCATAAAAACAAAGAAGCAGGGTTGGAAAGATGGCTTAGCAGTTAAGAGTACTAGCTACAGCTGGGCGGTGGTGGCGCACACCTTTAATCCCAGCACTCAGGAGGCAGAGGCAGGTGGATCTTTGTGAGTTCGAGGCCAGCCTGGTCTACAAGAGCTAGTTCCAGCATAGGCTCCAAAGCTACAGAGAAACCCTGTTTCAAAAAACCAAAAAAAAAAAAAAAGAAAGAAAAAGAAAAAGATCTTACATCTCTTACCTATGTAATTAAAATGCCCTACTTATTTATTTAATTTTATATGTGTATTTTACCCGTGTGTGTGCCTAGTTCCCACAGAGACCAGAAGAAGGCATTGGATTCCTTGGAATTGGCGTTGTAGATAGTTGTAAGCCATTATGTGGGTGCTGGGAATTTAACCCAGGTCCTTTGGAAAAGCAGCAAGTGCTCTTAATTGCTGAGCCTTCTTTCAGCCTCAGACTGTCCTGTTTTTAATAAAAATATAGTGTTAATAACTTTTTTAAACTCAAAATTCTCATTCTGTTTACTAAACACCCCCTATATACAAGTGGTAGGTAAGATCCATGGATACAGAGGGAACAAAAATAACCAGGGCTCAGTCACTCTGAGCCTGGGGGGTGGATGCCATTTTTCCATAGGTCTGAGGCTCTGGAATCCTTAACATGTCTATGACCATGTCTACAATACACATTTATTCCGGACTTCACTTACTCAGGGCTTCCTCCATACCCTACAGAGGCTTAAAAGCTTGGGTCCTTTCTGACTACCATAGAAAGACTTTCACACAGTCAATCAGAGGAAAGTGTGTATCTTTGGAAAAGAGCATCTTTTGTTGCTATGTTCTGTCATTCTGTTAGAATACATATAATACAATAATAATGTCTGTATGGAATATTTGCATGTTAGAATGAAAAAAGTCTGCTTTTGTTTTTTATCATGTAAGAGTATAAATAAACTGGATAATTTTATCTTGCCATAAGTATAATTTTAGAGTGTTCTTAAATGTAGTTTGTTTTTCATAGAAAAATTAAACTCCCCTGGGAAAGTTGTTACATCACCAAGAAAGCTTCCTCCATCATCACCAAAAGGAAGTGGGCAAAAGCGAGCGTTTCCCCCTAAAACTTTGGCAAATTACTTTAAAGTATCCTCCAAATCCAAAAATAATGAAGAAGTAGGAGTACTCATGGGAAATAATAAAGGTAAATTATTAAGTTAACAAAGTAAATTAACCTTGATACATGATACTGTGCATTTCATGTGATCCTCTGCTATTTATTAAGCCTCAGTCATGCTAATGGTCCTAAATATAGAAGTGTCACTATTGAGTAAGATTTGGTATGGGAGTTCAGTTTGTGGGTATATCTAGTGCTTTTGAAAAGTGAGTTTTGCCAGGTGTGGTGGTCATACCTTTAATCCCAGCATTTTGGAAACAGAGGCAGGTAGATCTTTATAAAATCACGGTCAGCTTGATTTACACAATAAAACCCTGTCAAAAAAAAAAAAAGAAAGAAAGAAAGAAAGAAAGAAAGAAAGAAAGAAAGAGGGCTGGAGAGATGGCTTAGTGGTTAAGAGCACTGCCTGCTCCTCTAAAGGTTCAGAGTTCAATTCCCAGCAACCACATGGTGGCTTACAACCATCTGTAATGAGATCTGGTGCCTTCTGACCTACAAGCATGAATGTAGGCAGAATACTGTATACACGATAAATAAATAAATTTTTAAAAAAGAAAGGAAAAAAAGTGAGTTTTATCTAAAATATTAATATTGTATTTTTGCAGGAATCAAAAATGCTTCTTTGGAACAGAGGCAAATCATTCAGACTAAATCAACAAATGCAAATAATTCAAATGTTAAAGAATTTGGAGCTGAGGAATCCAATAGGAAGAATGCAACATCTCTCATTCTCTTTGAGGAGGTAGGCTTGCAGGGGCATGCATGGGTGAGGTCTCATAGTGGGAACTTATTTTAAAGATTACTATGTGTTTTCTTATAAGGAATTATAAAATAATGAATCCAACTTTAGAATAATATTTATTTCTAAAGAATGTTAATTGTTTTTTAATTTTAAAGATTTATTTATTATGTATACAGTGTTTTGCCTGCACGCCAAAAGAGAACTTGAGATCTCATTATAGATGGTTGTGAGCCACAATGTGGTTGCTGGGAATTGAACTCAGGACTTCTAAAAGAACAACCAGTACTCTTAACTTCTGAGCCATCTCTCCAGACCTTTTGTTTGTTTGTTTGTTTGTTTGTTTGGATTTTTGTAACATTTTCTTTGTATTATTTTATTATTTTATTTTATGTATCTGGATGTTATACCTTTCTGTATGTCTGTGCACCACCCTAGCAGGCCAGAGGAGGGTGTTGGGTCCCCTGGAACTGGAGTAACAGATACATGTGAGCTATGTGGGTGCTAGGAATCAAACCAAGATCCTCAGAAAGAGCAACTAATGCTCTTAACTACTAAGCCATCTCTCCAGCTCTGTGTAGAATAATTTCAAGGTGATTAACATAATTCAAGAATACTTATTTGTTTGTTTGTTTTTTTCCCCCGAGATGGGGTTTCTCTGTGTAGCTTTGGAGCCTGTCCTAGAACTCATGCTGTAGACTAGACTGGCCTTGAACTAGCAGTGATCTTCTTGCCTCTGTTTCCCTAGTGTTGGGATTAAAAGCATGTGCAACCACTACCCTGCAGGGCTATTGATTTTTTTTTTTTTTTTTAACAACTGTAGAAGTACTTGTGGCTCATCTACCCAGTTACTGGCGATTGTTTTATTTAGTTTTTTGTTTGCTTGGGGTTTTTGTTGTTGTTGTTTGTTTTCTTGCTGTTTTTTTGAGATGGGTGACAGGTTTTCTGTGTAACAGCTCTGGCTGTCCTGGAACTCACTCTGTAGACCAGGCTGACTTCAAACTCACAGAGATCCGCCTGTCTCTGCCTCCCGAAGGCTGGGATTAAAGGCGTGCACTACCACTGCCTGGCTTTTATTTAGTTTTAATGTTTATTATGTTACTATCTTAAAAGTTTGGGGACTGGAGAGGTGGCTCAGTGGTTAAGAGCATTGGCTGCTCTTCCAGAGGTCCTGAGTTCAATTTCCAGCACCCACATGGTGACTCACAGCCATCTATAGTGGGTTCTGATGCCCTCTTCTGGCATAGAGGTGTACATGCAGGTAGAACACTCACATACATAAATAAACCTTTAAAAAAAAAAGTTTGTTTATGGTATAAGACATAAACTTTTCACCAGTCAGCGGTGGTGAACACCTTTAATCTCAGCACTCAGGAAGCAGAGGTCTACATAGTAAGATCCAGGACAGCCAGTAAAACCCTACACAAGAACCAACCAAACAAAAAAACATAAAAACATAAAATTTTCAGCATGAGCTTAATTCATATTTTTCAAAAAAATTAGTGTTGACTCTGACATAGTATGTCTATTGTGTATCTCTATAACTGATCTGAACAGTTACTCTTACTATATTAATATTCTAATGAATGACTTGTAGGTTGATGTCATTTTTGATGAAGATGCTGGGTTTTTGAATGCAGTCAAAACATTCATGGCGACAACCAAACGGCCAGTAGTTCTTACTACAAGTGGTATGTAACAGTAATTTCAGTACAGCTTATTTTTTGTTGAAGTAAAGTATGTGTGGGCTAAGACGATGGCTCAGCAGGTGCAGGCCCTTTCCAAATAAGTCTATTGATCTGAGTTCGATGCCTGAAACCCACATAAAGGTAGAAGTAGAGAACCAGTTCCACAGGGTTGACCTGTTGTTTCTAAATGCTTATGTATACACCCACACACTAAACATACACATACAATAATAGTAAATGATATTTTAAAACAAATTGGGATTACTGGTGATGTGGGAGGGTCATCTGTCTATCTGTTGCTTTCATTGGCTAATTAATAAAGAAACTGCTTGGCCTGATAGGTCAGAACATAGGTGGGTGGAGTAGGCAGAACAGAATGCTGAGAAGAAGGGAAGTGAGGGCAGACATGATGGAGCCAGCTTCCAGGTCAGACATGCTGAATCTTTCCCAGTAAGCCACCACCTCGTGGTACTACACAGATTATTAGAAATGAATTAATCAAAATGTGAAAATTAGCTGATAAGAGGCTAGAACTAATGGGCCTGGCAGTGTTTAAAAGAATACAATTTGTGTGTTGTTATTTTGGGTGTAAAGCTAACCATGCGGGAGCCAGGCAGGACGAAAAGCAGGCCTGCCCACAGCTCATCACTACATACTGGAAAGATAGCTCACTGGTTAAGAGCACTTATTGTTCTTGCAGAGAACCTGGGTTTATTCCCAGCACCCACATGGCAGCTTCTACTGTCTGTAACTCAAGTTCCAGTAAATTTAATGTCCTCTTCGGGCCTCTTCAGACACCAGACACTCACTTGGGACACTGACATGCATGCAGGCAAAACACTCAAACACATAAAATAAACAAACCAAAAAGATTTTTTTTCCTCTTCAAAACAAAGCATAATGTGGTCTGTAATCCTAGAACTCAGGAGGCAGAGACAGGAGAATCCCCACAAATTTGAGGCTGACTTGATGTCTACAATGAATTACAGGTCAGTTAGTGCTACATAGCCAAATCCTGTGTAAAAACAAGCAAAAACAATCAGACACAAAGGCTATATACTGAGAAACCCTGTCTCAAAAAACAAAACAAAACAATTTAATAATCATAGGTTAGGTGATATTTTAATTAAAGGTCATAATTACGTTACATCAAAATAGAAAGTTTCTTCAGGAGTTGTCATTTGCATGATACTGTAGTCTCCCTTCATCTAAGGGATACTTTGAACACTACCCCCATGGATGCTTGACATCTCAAATAGCGCAAACTGTATATATACCTTTTACCCTATACATACATACTTAGAACACTTGTAACCTAGTCATAGTAAGAAATTAACAATTACCGAGAGAACAATTAAAACACTTATTAACAATTGTAAATAGTTAAGAGTACTTGTAGCTCTTGCAGAGCAGCCATGTGCAGCCCCTAGCCCCTGAAGACCCGAAGTATCAGATCTCCTGCAGCTGGAGTTACAGGCAGTTGTGAGCTGTCTGATTTGGGTGCTGAGAACTAAACTCCAGCCTGCTACAAGAGCAAAATGCACTATAGCCACTGAGTCAACTCCTGTCCTTTAATTACCAATGAAATGCTAGATATTGTAATGAAAACGTATAACTGGGAAAAGTTATTTAGTGATCTCATTTATTTTTAATAACATGTCATTTTTCTATAGATCCCACATTTAGTTTAGTGTTTGATGGCTGCTTTGAAGAAATCAATTTCAATATTCCTTCCCTGGTAAGTTTTGAATTTTCATGATCACAGATTATATGTATTGCAATTATGTAAAAAATTTATATTTTTAAAATGTGCTTTTTAAAGGGAAATGTTAAAGTGTTTAAGTTTGAGGAAACTTGTGGTTATTTTCTTTTTTTTCTTTAAAATAAAGTTTTTCAGATATTTAAGTTTTCTGTATATTCTAATACTCCTTTTTGTTTTTTTCCTTTGAGACTGTCGCACCATGTAGACCTGGCTAGCCTTGATTTCACAGAGATTCACCTGCCTCTGCCTCCTTGGGGCTAGGATTAAAGGCATGTGCCACCATGCCCGGCTTCATTTTATTTTTAAATAATACTTTTTTTGGGGCGGGGGTTCGAGACAGGGTTTCTCTGTGGCTTTGGAGCCTGTCCTGGAACTAGCTCTTGTAGACCAGGCTAGTCTCGAACTCACAGAGATTCACCTGCCTCTGCCTCCCAAGTGCTGGGATTAAAGGCGTGCGCCACCACTGCCCGGCTTAAATAATACTTTATTAAGTTTAAATGTTATTAGAGTTAAACCTTGCACTTTTCTGTGTGCTGATGTTCATAAGAGGCCAAGGTCATCACACTCCACACCTGAACAGAATCCTGCCTCTTTCCTTCTGAAGGTCCTGGGTGTGTGCTCCTTACGCAGCATGACCCCCAGGATTGTTCTGAGGGTGCTACAACCTGAGAACAGGGTGAATACTTAAAGCTATCAAGTTCATGGTATTAAGCTTGTGTGTGATTGTATTTTTAATTTCTTTTAGATTTATTTTATTTTTATGTGTGTGACTGTTCTGCTTGCATACATATATAATATAGGCACCACATGCATCCTTGATACCTGTGGAGGTTAGAAGAGGATATTGGATCCCCTAAAACTGGAGTTACAGATGGTTGGGAACCACCATAATACTGGAGACTGAACCCCTGATCCTCTGCTATGTTTTTAATTTCTGAGCCATCTTTTCTAGCATATCTCCCAACCTTTTTCCTAAAGATTTATTTTAGCTAGGCATTGTGGTGCACACCTTTAATCCCAGCATTTGGAGCCAGAGGCTTATGTATATGTGTTTATATGGATGCACATGTGACATGACAATTGTATGGAGGTCAAAGACAGCTTTTAGTAGTTTTGTCTCCTTCCCAAACTGTGGGTTCTGGGGATTGAACGCAGACTGTCAGACTTGTTAACCGGGGCCTGAGCCATCTTACTCAGAGAGATGTCCCTGAATGAGCTCTGTTCATTTTTGGAGGCAGGATCTCATGTAGCCCAGGCTGTCTCAGAACTTACTGTGTAGCTAAGAATGAACAGGCCTTTGCCAACAAACCTGGTTGTGTGGTGCCTGGGATAGAATGCAGGGCCTTTTGCATGCTAAATACTCAGCCAACTGAGCTTTATCCCTAGACCTGTTTTTGTAATAATGTCTTTTATAGGCCATACTGTCCTCAATCTGTGTAGTTGAGTATGATTCCTGGCCTTTTCACATACATTTTCAAAATAATGAAATAATAGATGTGTGTTACTTTCACCGAGGATTTTAGGATGTCGAGCATCCTTTCTTGTCTCTCACTCTTCCTCTATTGGTGATGGAAACCAGAGCTTTGTATGCTGAACACACACACTACCAGGAGCTACAGCTCTTGGGTTTTTCAGATGGGGTCTTACTATGTAGCCCATTCTGACCTAGAACCCACAGTCCTTCTGCCTCCCCCCCCCAGTGCCAGCATTAATAGGCATGGACCACCTTGCACAACTGTTCAATATCTTGTCAAAGGTCCTTTTACTATCTGTTTCTTTATTGAAGTATTGGTTCAAATTTATGAGAAAGGTTAAATTGGGGCACAGAAAAATGAATTCTGGGCTTTATGCCTGCCAGTCAAACACTGTACCTGAGCTTTCAGATTTCACTGTCCCTTGCTTTAATTAGTATTTGTTTATTTTTCACTCAATTGAAGCAGTTTTTTAAAAATAGTCTGAGTATGTTTGCATTAGATTTGTATCTTATAAATGATTTTTCCCAGTTCATGTCTTATCTTTTAATTGTAAGGAGAACATTTTTAATTTTAATAAAGTGAAATTTACTTTTAAAAATTAGTTTTTATTTCATGGTTGTGGTTCTACAGACCATTTAAGCTTATAATGATTCTGCCTATGGATTTTTACAATAACTTTTTTACTTAGGTCTAAAACCTGTTTAGGGCAAAAATTTTTTTTTTTAAATATTTATTTATTTATTTATTATGTATACAATATTCTGTCTGTATGCCTGAAGGCCAGAAGAGGGCGCCAGACCTCTTTACAGATGGTTGTGAGCCACCATGTGGTTGCTGGGAATTGAACTCAGGACCTCTGGAAGAGCAGGCAATGCTCTTAACCTCTGAGCCATCTCTCCAGCCCCTAGGGCAAAAATTTTTAAGATGATTTTTTGTTGTTGTTTTGATGTTTTGTTTTCTTATACATATCTAATTGCTCAAACATTATTTATTCAGAGTATTGCTTTTTGTTTTATTTATTTATTTGTTTGTTTGTTTATTTTGTTTTTTGAGACAGGGCCTCTCTGTGTAGCTGAGGCTGTTCTGGAACTCACCCTGTAGACTAGGCTGGCCACAAATTCGCAGAGATCCACCTGCCTCTGCCTCCCAAGTGCTGGAATTAAAGGCGTGTGCCACCACCTGGTCCTTTTGTTTTGTTTTGTTTTTTGTTTTGAGACAAGGTTTGTCTATGGAGCCCTGGGTGTCATAGAATTCACAGTGTAGACCAGGCTGACCTCAAACTCATACCTCCTGAGTGCTGGGATTAAAGGTGGTGCCACTATGCCAGGCTTCAAAGTACCTTTTTAAAAATTTGATGTTCCTTTTATTTATTGTGTGTGTAGCCATGGTTCACATGTGGAGGTCAGAGGATAGCTTACAGGAGTCATTTCTCTTCACCTGCTGGGACCTGGGGATCTCAAACAAGTCATCAGGAGGTTTGGAGGCAGTTGCATTTGCCTGGTTTGCTATCTCATTGGCCCTCAAAGTACTTTTTTTTTTTTTTTTTTTTTTGGTTTGGTTTTGGTTTTTCAAGATAGGGTTTCTCTGTAGCTTTGGAGTCTGTCCTGGATTAGCTCTGTGGACCAGGCTGGCCTAAAACTCACAGAGAACCACCTGCCTCTGCAGTCCAAGTGCTGGGATTAAAAGCTTGTGCCACCACTGCCCACATAAATGTACCTTTTTTTAAATGACCACTACTACAGGGTTTTGTTATGTTTTTCAGACTATATTTACTCTATGTGAGAAATGTTCGCTTCATTACTGTGTGTAACTGTACCAAGTCTTGAGGTTAAGAACTATAACTCTTCAGACTATTATTTCTCAAGCTTGATTTGACTGTTACAGCTATTATACACTTCTGCTAATTTCAGAAAGGGATTGCCAATTTTTACAGTTTAGTGTTTTCTTAGAATTTTATTGAATTTATAATCAAGTTTGGAACAGACATTTGATAATACTGAATCTTTTGATTAATGGTCATTTTTCTTAAAGGGCAGCATTCACTTTCTCAGATTTGTTTGTTGGTTTGGGTTTTCAGATAAAGTCTCTGTGTAGCCGTGGCTGTCCTTGGCTTTTTGTGGCTGCTTTATGTGTGTTGTAGCATCTATGTTGACTTCAAAAAATGACCTTGAACTCTTGATCTTCCTGCTTCTCAAAAGTTAGTTTACTGTCTGGGATTCTTGCTATATGCCACCACACCTGACTCTTTTTATTTCTTTCTGATGCTTTCTTTAATCATCAAGAAGCCGGGTGGTGGCACACGTCTTTAATCCCAACACTCAGGAGGCAGAGGCAGGCGGATCTCTGAGTTCAAGACCAGTCTGGTCTACAAGAACTAGTTCCAGGACAGGTTCCAAAGTTACTAAGTGGAGGTGTTGGCAGTGGACAATCATAGCTATTTACAGACAAGACTATAGACAGGAAGTGATCACTATGACAATTGGCCACAAAGTTAGCTGTAGGGTTCTTTTTTTTTTTTTTTTTTTTTTTTTTTTGTAGGATTAAAAATATTCCCCATTAATCTGATTTAAAATTTTTTTTTATATGCATGCTATTCAATGGTGACACACCCGTTTAATCCCAGCACTCGGGAGGCAGAGGCAGGCAGGCAAATCTCTATTATTTTGAGACCAGCCTAGTTTATAGGCTGAGTTCCAGAACAGCCAGAGCTATCACACAGACAGACCCTATCTTGAAAAACCAGAAAGAGAGAGACAGAGAGAGAGAGAGAGAGAGAGAGAAGCATGATTTAAGTTATGTTTTTCTGTTATTCCTGAATATTACACTGGTTGCATGTGGCACAGGTTTCATACACACACACACACATACACACACGGCAGGAAATGCTTTATGATCTCAGCACTTGGGAGACTGACATTGAAGGATTGCCAGCATAAGACTAAATAAGGTTACATAGTCAACTTGGCTATATAGCAAGACTGTGTCTCAAGAAAGAAAAGAGCCATACTGGAATTCTGATAAAATGAAAGAAAGTTGCTATCCATTAAGTACTAATACATTAGATATTTAACATTGCCCCCTCTGTTTTATATTTGCAAACACATGCGTCTGTGAACTTGATAGTTACTGATTTTTATTTTAAATTTAGAAACGTATATTTTAGTATTGTTATAATATTTATAATTTCTCTATTTTGGGGGGTTTTTGATTTGTTTTGTTTTTGTTTTTCGAGGCAGGGTTTCTATGTGTAGCCCTGACTGTCCTGGAACACTCTTTGTAGACCAGGCTGGCCTCAACACAGAACACACAGAGATCTACCTACCTCCGCCTCCTGCTTGGTTCTCTTTTTTTATTTTTGTTTGTTTGTTTATTTGTTTATCAAAAGATCTACCTGAGCTGGGCGGTGGTAGCGCACGCCTTTAATCCCAGCACTTGGGAGGCAGAGGCAGGCAGATCTCTGTGAGTTCGAGACCAGCCTGGTCTACAAGAGCTAGTTCCAGGACAGGCTCCAAAGCCACAGAGAAACCCTGTCTCGAAAAACCAAAAAAAAAATTCACCTGCCTCTGCCCGCCTCTGCCTCCCAAGTGCTGGGATTAAAGGCATGTGCCACCACTGCCCAACTTATTTTTATTTTTTAGATTTATTTATTTATTATATATACAGTGTTCTGCCTGCATGTATGCCTACAGGCCAGAAAGGGCACAGATCTCATTACACATGGTTGTAAGCCACCATGTGGTTGCTGGGAATTGAACTCAGGGCCTCTGGAAGACCATCCTGTTCTCTTAACCACTGAGTTATCTCTCCAGTCCCAATATTTATAATTCTAATGACTATAAAATATCATGTTAAGCAGCTAGGTTTGTCTTGTTCCCAGAACTTGGGAGACAAAAGCAGGTGGATCTTTGTGAGTTGGAGGCTAATCTTGGTTTACAGAGGTAGTACAGAACAGCCAGGGCTATGTAGAGAGGCTCTGGCTCAAAATTTAAGAAAGGTTGGGGAGAATAAATTTTTTAAAAATCCTATCAAGTGTATCATTACTTAATCTAGCTCTATAAAACTGCCTGTTGTGTTTAGGTTAGAGAATTTTGAAAAGTTTCCTTGCCAGGCTGAATGTGGTGGTTACATACCTGTAATCCCAACATCCAACAGGCAGACTCAGGAGGATCCTAAATTTGAGGTCAGCCTGGGCTATGTAGGAAGGTCCTGCTTAAAACAACAACAATGCAGGTAATCTTTACATTTGGGAAGTGGAGCCAGGAGAATCAGAGGTTCAAGACCAGCCTAGTTTGTATAAGATTCTGTCTTAAACACACAAACACAGTTTTTGTTGTTGCTGTCCTGAACTATATACAGTGAACACAAGAATATATATATATGTCTTTAATTTGATGGTATATTCTCTTGTATTTTCTAGAGAAATTTTATTTTCAAAAAGTTTTAAGATATTGTGGCTTTTGGGGGCTGGAGAGATGATGGCTCAGTGGTTAAGAACATTGCCTGCCCTTCCAAAGGTCCTGAGTTCAATTCCCAGCAACCACATGGTGGCTCACAGCCATCTGTAATGAGGTCTGGTGCCCTCTTCTGGCCTGCAGACATACACACAGACAGAATATTGTATACATAATAAATAAATAAATAAATAAATATTTAAAAAAAAGATATTGTGGCTTTTAACTATTCTTCATCAATATTCATTATTACTCCATTTCTGCCAGTTATGTAACTAACCATGTCTTTATATCTCCCACATCTTGTTTTCTGATTTTTAGCTTAACGTTGCCAGCTATCTACAAGTGATCTGTTTAGTTGAGAATTTCAGAACCGACTTAAAAGACTTTGTAACCTTGTTAACTGCAAATGACTGTGACATCAGAAAAAGTATCCTTTACTTACAGTTTTGGATTAGAAGTGGAGGTGGAATTTTAGAAGAAAGACCATTATCATATTGTCGTAAGTAGTCTGTCAATAGTCTGTCACGAAAAAATGTTCTATTACAGGACCATATTCTTTTGTTTTGTTTTGTTTTGTTTTGTTTTGTTTGTTTGTTTTGGTTTTTTTTTGTTTGTTTGTTTTTTTGTTTTTTCAAGGCAGGGTTTCCCTGTAGCTTGGAGCCTGTCCTGGAACTAGCTCTTGTAGACCAGGCTGGCCTCGAACTTACAGAGATCCGCCTGCCTCTGCCTCCCAAGTGCTGGGATTAAAGGCATGCGCCACCACCGCCCGGCCTACATTCTTAAATATATACTCTATCAAAATATTTTTAAATTAAGTGACTAGCTATGCTGATTTTTAAAATATTTACACATCTACTTTTTAAAATAGAAGTTTTTAAAACATTAAGTGGGGCTGGAGAGATGGCTCAGTGGTTAAGAGCATTGCCTGCTCTTCCAAAGGTTCAAAGGTCTAAGGACTGTAGTGGGTATTTCCCTTTTCTTGCTGAGAGACTGCAGAACTAGGGTCACAGACAAGTAACACAATACTGGCCTTGGAAAACCTTTTTTCCCTCTTGTATTTTTGTGAGTTCAATCCATTTGCACTTTTCTGTTGCTTTGTTTTTTTGGAGAAGATGTTATAAAACCCAGCCTGTCCTTGAGTTTATTCTAAAGACAAGCAAGGCCTTGAATTTATGATCCCCTTGCCTCTGCCTCCAGACTGCTAAGATTACAGGTGTGAAATACCACACCTGACTGTTTACTTACACTTAATGTTTTTATTTTTTAAAAAATATTTAATTATCCCCCCTCTACAAATCTTGTACTGATTTTGCCTTGAAAAAAAAATTTAATTATTTATTAAGTATACAGTATTCTGTCTGCTTGTATGCCTGCAGGCCAGAAGAGGGCGCCAGACCTCATTACAGATGGTTGTGAGCCACCATGTGGTTGCTGGGAATTGAACTCAGGACCTTTGGAAGAGCAGGCAATGCTCTTAACCGCTGAGCCATCTCTCCAGCCCGCAGTCAGTGTTCTTAACTGCTGAGCCATCTCTCCAGCCCCCCTAGAGTTTTTTTTAATGTATGTGCTGGACTTAGAAACTTAGGTCCTCATGCTTGCAAGCACTTTAACTTACTGAGCCATCTCTCTAGCCCTTTGTTTTGGTTTTTATTGTATTTTATTTTTATTTATTTGGTTTTTTGGTTTTTCAAGGCAAGGTTTCTCTGTATAACAGCCCTGGCTTTTCTGGACCCTGTTTGTAGACCATGCTGGCTTTAACTCACAGAGATCCACCTGCCTCTGCCTCCTGAGTCCTGGGATTAAAGGTGCGCACTGCTGCCACCACCAGCTTTTTTATTTTATTTACTTACTTGTTTGTTTGTTTTGGTTTTGCAAGACAGGTTTTCTTTGTGTAGCCCTAGCTGTCCTGGAACTCGCTCTCTACACCCGGCTGGCCTACAACTCACAGAGATCTGCCTGCCTCTGCCTCCCTAGTGCTGAGATTAAAGATGTGTTCCACCGCCACCCAGCTGTTTTTATCTTTTGAATTACATGTACACATTTATTTATTTATTGGTGGTGTGGAGATCAGAGGACAACATGTAGCAGTCAGTTCTCTTCCACCCTGGTGGGGGGTGGGGGGGCACTGAACTCAGGTTGTCAGTTGAGCAGCAAGTTCTTCTCACTGGCCCTGCTTAGTTTTTAGACAGGATCACATATAGCCTAGGCATGTGCAGCCACACCCGGCTTGTATTTCTTTGTATTATATTTAATAGTTTATGATTCTAATTTTCCCAGGAACTTGGTTTTAGAAATTGTTTTTCTCAAATGAATATTTTTAGTTTCTACTACTCTTCAGTTATTGTTGTGTCCTGATAATGGCACAAGCAATTATTGTTACTTTCTCCATTCCAGATCCTGTGTTTTCAGGACCCATCAGCCATGCTCCTTCCCAGGGGAAGTTGCTAGTTTGTGTGTGCCCTTCTCCAGTCATAGTTCTGTTGGGATATTTGCTGTGCACATAGTCATATAAAACCAAAGGGAATAGACAATAAAAAAGAAAAATTTAAAAGTAATATGAAATTTTAAAAATTAATTCCTTGTCATTTTTCTCTTTAATTAGTTAAAAATTTAAACAGTTTTTCAGAATAGACTGAGCCATATTTTTTATTCAGTATAAGCTGGCAACTTTAACAAGCTCTCAAAAGATCAATATGGTAATAAAACATGGGAAAAAAATGTCCCGGTAGTGTATGTGATGGTGCTCACCCTCGCGCAGTAGAGTCAGATGTTCATACCAAAGGAATGACACCTGAAATGTGTCTGGCTGCCAAACACACACAAGAAAGTTCAAGGTTGTCCTTGCCTACATTGCAAATGTGAGGCCTACATCAGTTAAACAATAAGCCCTGGTGTAAACATCAAATAATAAATAAAAGATAGGCTTGAATCATTTCACTTAAGTATTTTTCAAGTAATGGACTACACTGTAATGAGGTGAGCACATGTGTGGAGAACAACAGAGTGAAGGTCAGATGTGTCAGGCAGGAGCACGTCTTCAGAATTTGTGTGTTCTTTCATACAGTCCATTTAAGATAAATTCGTCTAAGATTTGTCTTTATTAATTTTTTAGAAGGAAATAGCAGAAATATACCAGTTTGCTCTGAAGATGGCAGTGATCCAAAAATTAACTCTAAGAACAGCAGAAGGAACCGTATAGCCCTCCCCAAATGTGATACCGGCTGTGCAGAGGCTTTGTTTGGACTCAAAAACATTGCCTCCCCATCTCAAGACTTAATTTCATTTTTAAAGGTATTTTCCATATCTGTGTGAAATGTTGAATTCATGTTCCTGTCTATCTTACCAGGCTTCACCATACAATAATACCTGTGTTTTGAATATTGGTTCAACTTAAAATATACATAACATTTTCTAGATGTTAGATGTGAGATTTTAACTCATTTGATTGTGTTGATAAATGGTACATAGGCATAGCTTTAAAAGTGTAGTATGAAGGGCTGGAGAGATGGCTCAGCTGTTAAGAGCACTGGCTGCTTTTACAGAGGTCCTGAGTTCAATTCCCAGCAGCCACATGGTAATGCCCTCTTCTGGTTTTGCAGACATACATGCAGATAGAGCACTCATATACATAAAATAAATAAGTAAATCTTTTAAAAAAATAAATAAAAGATAGAGATACATAGGGACAAGTCTGTATTCCTAAGAGTGGGAATATGTCTAAACTAGGTTCTTAAAACATCTCTTTATTCAAAATTGCTTTTCAGCACAAGATCACAACCAAGGAAGAATGGCATAAATTCATCCAGCTCCTCACTGAATTCCACATGCAAAACATAGATCTATTATATAGTAATCTTGAATTCATCCTGCCATTGCCAGTCACTGTCATTCCAGAAGTCATTCCAGTGACTACCGAGGCCAGTGCACCAGGAAGCATGGAGAATCTTCCCAGGATGAAGTCAGAAGATCAGCCATTAAAAAAATCACAGAAAAGGAAACAGAAAAAGATGGTGACCCTGGATGACAGTGACTTATTTGACACCGGACTGGACTTTTCTGATGAACTGACTGGCTTAGCTCCTGTTCCTTCCTCAGCTTTAGAAGACCTCACAAGCAGAGACAGAGAAAGCAACCAAGAGACACAGACACATAACAAAGGTTTCACATCTGACTCTGTGCCTCGACCTCCTAAGACACCAGCAGAAAAGAAGTGTTCTATGCTCGTTTCTCACTGTTTAAATTCTCTCACTGAGTTCATGGAGAACATGTCCTTCTTAGATGCCGTTCTAACAGATGCAGGGGAACAGAATGAACTGGGTAGAAAGCCTTTTTGCTGGACAGGCGGAAAGGTTAAAAGTGGACTTTGTGATGAGTTTAGTATTGAGAGTAGAGATGGGTGGGTTCCTCAGAGATATGAAGAATTAAAAGCAACAGCAGAAGCTCTCAGCTTTACTAAATGTTCTTCTACCATTTCAAAAGCACTGGAGTCCTTGAATTCATGCAAGCACTTAGGAAGAGATGCAGTCAGTGAGCTCACTTTCTGTGTTTCACAAAGGTGCAGTGATGTATGCTTCCGCCAATCCGCAGCTAATCTGGAGTAAGTTTTATTTGTTACCTTCTGTTTTGTCAGTAATCAGTGGCAGGGGTTCTTCTTACTAATGTAAAATTCTGGGCTATTGATCATGGGGAACACTTAACGTTAATATAGCTTCTCCTATACATTGAGATTATTGAGATAACTAGCTTGAATGAGTGAGTGCGGTGGTGCATGACTTTAATCCCAATACTCCAAAGGCAGAGGCAGGTGGATATCAGAGTTCAAGGACAGCCAAGGCTACAAAGAGAAACCTTGTATCAGAAGAAAAAAAAAAATTTGGGAAACCGTTAGGTAACAGAAGAGTTCAGAGTTGTGACAGGTAAAAGGTCGCCATAAGATATGTGACACTACACACACACACGTATATAAATAAGTATATATATAAAAGATATGTGACACTAGGCATGGTGGCACATGTTGGTAATCAGAGCATTTGGGAGGTGGATGCAAAAGGATCAAGAGTTTGAAGCCAGGGGGCTGGAGAGATGGCTCAGTGGTTAAGAGCATTGCCTGCTCTTCCAAAGGTCCTGAGTTCAATTCCCAGCAACCACATGGTGGCTCACAACCATCTCTAATGAGGTCTGGTGCCCTCTTCTGGCCTGCAGGCATACACACAGAATATTGTATACATAATAAATAAATAAATATAAAAAAAAAAAGAAAAAAAAAAAAAGAGTTTGAAGCCAGCCCCAGCTACATGAGATCCTATCTGTAAACAAAAAGTGTCAATATGGAGTTGGATGTGGTGATGCAAGATTAATCCCAGCACTCAGAGACTGAGTTTGAAGTCTGGCTGAGCTACGTAGAGTTCTAGGCCAGTCTGGGCATATAGAGTGACTGATGCTGTTGACAGCAAATTAGAAGTGTCATTTGGTCTAGAAGCAGAACCACTAGCTAAATTTGGGGTTGTTACATTTTTATGTACAAATACAAAAAAAAAGTTATCCTTTCTCTTAATTTGTAGCAATACTGACAAGAGGATGGCAGTCATTAACAGAGTGCTTTCCAGTCGGTCTCTTCTGACTGTGGGTAATAAGCAAGCTAGTATAACTGACTACCTACCAACTCTTCGGAACATTTGTCGGACAGAGAAGCTAAAGGAACAAGGGAGAAATAAAAGAAGGTAAATGTCTAAAAAAAAAGTACTGTTTTAGGTAAATATGTCAAGACTAATAAATATGTTCATGGTAATGAAAATACTGCTATTAAATTGTTTTTATAATTTTGACAGGTTTCTGCACTACTTTGAAGGAATTCATCTTGATATCCCAGAAGAGGCTGTGACTGCTTTGGCCACAGACTTCCCTTGATGCTCCTCGTCTTCAGTGTCCTGTACAGATGATGTGGTCCTTAAGACACACGAGAATATGGTAACTTTAAAGAAGAGATTATTTCTCTTAATGTAAATTTCAAAACTTTGTATTTTTGTGGTTCAACTATTTAAAATGAAAAAAATTGGGTTATAAACTGTATATATGATTGTCATATTTTTTTCTGAATGTTTTGTATTACCTGTTTTTGCTTGGTTGGTATGCTTTCTCTGTGTGTAAGCCATTTGTAGATTTCTAAAGCTGTGTCAGTGCTGAGCTCATTTGTAATCTTCCCTTTCCTCGTTCCCTTCCTCTGCTCTTCAGCATCAGAGCTACGATAAATAGGAAACACCTAGCCTGCAGTCCCTAAAAGTTACACAGTATAAAACAGAGTTACATACAGAATAATTTTTAAATGTGCTAGGAATGAAGTTATGAATGGTTTGGAAAGGGTTGAACTTCCTCTTGCGTTTACATCTTGTGCCCTCCTCCAGCATGTTTTACCACTGAATCATTGAATCATTTGTGTTGGTAAAGTAAAGCATTCTGAATTCTAGTTTTCATAAACCTTTCCTATCACCCCATGTAGGTAGTCTTGTGCATTTTACCAATCATTGTACATTTTATATCATGTTTTCTTTATAAATGTAATGACATTAATTTATCTATTCTGGACAAGTTGTTGATGAAGAAATAATGAAGGCATCTACCATGGGGTTTAGGCCTAGCAGCTGTTTCCATTTAAGTTTGGTTTTGGGTTTTGTGGTGCTAAGGATAAACTCGGGGTCTTTTGTATTGTGGGCAAGTGTCCTATGTCTTAGTACATACAGAGTCTTGTTTTTGTAATTATTTGCCGTGCTACAGAACAAACCATGGCCTGTGCATTCTAGGACATGCTTCACCACTGAGCCAGACCCTCCCACCACGGCCTGTGCATTCTAGGGACATGCTTCACCACTGAGCCAGACCTTTCCACCCTGTTTTGGAGATGACAAGGTCTGGTTATAATGCTTATGCTGCCTCTAAACTACTTCCAGACTTACATGTTCCTCCTTTCTCAGCTTCCTGGGACTACGCAGGAATGTCATCAGTTTTTGTGTTTGGGGGGTTTGTTTGTTTGGTTTTTGTTTTGGGGCTTTTTTTGTAAGTATTTTTACTTCAGTGGCAAGATTTTAAAATGTCACATTTTACTTAATGTTATTTTTACAGTCAGATAATCAGGTATGTTTAAAATTGCTTCATATTATACATACTTGTATAATAACAATATTCAGGTACATTTTTTAATGAATTATATTTTTAACTCAAAAGTTAAGGATCCTAGTTTTGTACTTTTTTAAAGTATAGGTGCATACCTGTTTACAAATGTATGTGAAGATATGTTTTTACCTCTTGTTCAACCTACCTTTTTTGTATAATTAGCAAATTAATCTAATTAAAAGTTAAATCTAAAAGCTGTAAGTGGTATTTAAAGTTATTATCATCTTTTTTTTTTTTTTTTTTTGGTTTTTCGAGACAGGGTTTCTCTGTGGTTTTGGAGCCTGTCCTGGAACTAGCTCTGTAGACCAGGCTGGTCTCAAACTCACAGAGATCCGCCTACCTCTGCCTCCCGAGTGCTGGGATTAAAGGCGTGCGCCACCACCGCCCGGCTCAGTTATTATCATCTTAATGTACATTATATTGAATGCATTCAGATAAATGCTATTACTTAGGTTGTCAAACAAGAAAATATAGTCAAAGCTTTTTAAAGATTGTTTTTTCAGCCGGGCGGTGGTGGCGCACGTCTTTAATCCCAGCACTTGGGAGGCAGAGGCAGGCGGATCTCTGTGAGTTCGAGGCCAGCCTGGTCTACAAAGGGAGTTCCAGGACAGGCTCCAAAGCTACAGAGAAACCCTGTCTCAAAAAAAAAAAAAAAGATTGTTTTTTCACATATATGTTTTGCCAGCATGTACGTATGTGCACCACATGCTTGCATGCTTGCAGTACTCAAGGAGACCAGAAGAGGCCATTGGATACTCTGGAACGAATTAAGGATGGTTGTGAGCTGCCTACCTTGTGAGGGTTGGGAACTGTACCCTGGACCCCTCCAAGGACAGCAAGTGCTCTTAATTGCTGAGCCATCTCTCCAGGTCCTGAAGCTTTCTTTTCTTTTTCTTTTTTTTTTTTGTTTTGTTTTGTTTTGTTTTTCGAGACAGGTTTTCTCTGTGGCTTTGGAGCCTGTCCTGGAACTAGCTCTTGTAGACCAGGCTGGCCTCGAACTCACAGAGATCCGCCTGTCTCTGCCTCCCAAGTGCTGGGATTAAAGACATGCGCCACCACCGCCTGGCTCCTGAAGCTTTCAAATGTCTGTATCTGTGTTGCCGTGCAGTGTCTACTGGAGCTGCTTAGTGTTGGCCAGGTGTTTTATTATTAGGGACTCTGACCATCTCAACAACTGATGAACCAATATAAAATAATTACATAAAATTGTTCAAGTTATCCAGACTCCCTCCTTAACTAGCACATGGCTGTGTGGAGTTTGTTGCTTGATAGAAGATTTTTTCCCATACCTAGGCAAGCAGTTTACTACCAGCCTACAGCCCCAACCTGACCGCCTGGATTTTTTTTTCCCTTTTTTTGGGGGTGAGTGAGGGCAGAGAATTTGGGACAGAATTTCACTATAGTCCCAAACTGACCTCACACAATCTTACTGCTTGTCTTGAGTGCAAAGGTTACAGGTGGAACCGTCCGCTCAGCTTGTTCTTCCTCTTACTAATTTTTTAATTTATTTATTTCGGGGATTTTATTCCAGATAGGGTTTCTCTATGTAGCTTTGGCTGTTCTAGAATTCACTCTGTAGACCAATCTGGTCCCAAATTCCAGAAGTTACTGTCTCTGCCTCCCAAGTGGGTTTAAAGGCATGTGTCACTATAGTCCATCCTAAATTTATTTTTTCAAACAGTTGCTTTATTTTTTTTTTTCTATGTGTAAGTGTATATGCAGGAGCCCAAGGAGACCAAACACACACACAGGTCTCTGGACCTGAACCTGTGAGCACCTGCAGTGGGGGTAGGAGCCAAACTAGGGCCCTCTGGAAAAGCATAAGTGCTGTTAATGGCCTGGTACTTGCCTTTAAATGGGGGTAACGTTTGGTTATGTGGGTTGCATAACTTAAACACAGAAGGCACAAAATTTCATAAAATATTTATTGATTTGGTCTTGGCTCATGATTACTACTTCACAACCAAAAACCTCATTTTATAAACATAGAAAATATACTCAAAATGTTTTCTTCTCCACTAACATGGAGGATGGGAACAGTTGGTTTAATAAATTAATATAACCTAGAGCAAGTGCATTAACATCTGTGCTCTGGGCCTCTGCCAAAAGCTAACTCGTGAAAGGCGACAGCTTGTAACAGTGAATCGTATAACTCTTCGATGTGGTGTGTGTCCTTCAGGATCTTCTGTCTGTACTGCACTACTCGCTCCTGTGGGAAGAACACCCGAGGCTCCTCCTTCAGCACAGACTGGGAGAGGAGCTGCTTCACTAGCTGGCGCCCACTAGTCCTTGTGTCCCCGATCATCAGGTCAAAGTACTTGCCCACAGCATTCCGATTCATGCTCAGCACCCTGTGCTGGCCATCCTTGGCGAAAGTGTTGTTGAGTAAGGCATACAGCATGGCTTCTGTGATAAGAAAGTGCAGCAGTATAGGAAACAGAGACGTGTTCTGAATGGAAGGGCCTGATTTTTCCAAAATGTAGAGATCTGCTTTAGGCATCTTTGAAATGACTGAAGAAATCTTAAAAATAAAAAAAAAATAAAAAAAAAAATCAGCCGGGCGGTGGTGGCGCATGCCTTTAATCCCAGCACTCAGGAGGCAGAGACAGGCGGATCTCTGTGAGTTCGAGACTAGCCTGGTCTACAAGAGCTAGTTCCAGGACAGGCTCCAAAGCCACAGAGAAACCCTGTCTCGAAAAACCAAAAAAAAAAATTAGAGATAACTATGTTTCGTGTTTGTCCCATTTCTGACAACTCTGAAATAACAAAAGCTTCTCAGGAAGAAGCTAAGATGAGCTCTTGTCCTCACAGTCTGTCATTCCTACCGTCTGTACTGGCTTCAGGATTCAGCCATCTGAAATGTTCTGAGATGGAGTGAAGGATTGGCACTAGCCAGGAACCTCTTCTGGTGGCTAGGTGCTGGCCAAGGCCTCTTGGAGTGATATTTTGTGTTTTAAAAATAAGCTTGCCTGGGGCTGGAGAGATGGCTCAGTGGTTAAGAGTATTGCCTGCTCTTCCAAAGGTCCTGAGTTCAATTTCCAGCAACCACATGGTGGCTCACAACCATCTGTAATGAGGTCTGGTGCCCTCTTTTGGCCTTCAGGCATACATGCAGAAAGAATATTGTATACATAATAAATAAATAAATATAGCAGGAATGGTGGCACACACCTTTAATCCTAGGACTTGGGAAACAGAGGCAGGAGGATCTCTGTTAGTTCAAGGCCACCTTGGGTTTCACAGAATTGTCTAAAAGAAGCAGAGCTCACACAAAGGCACATGGGATCACACGCCTTTCATCCCAGCACTAGGGAGGTGGAGACAGGAGTGATGTGGCTGGGTGGAGAGAGGAATATAAGGGGGAGGAGAAGCTCATTGCAGTCTAGAGATGCAGTCTGAGCTTTGGTAGAGATAGGATCGCCTCCTTTGGTCTGAGCATTGGTAGAGGTCAGCTAATGGCTAGCTGCTCTGCTTCTCTGATCTTCAGCATTTTTTTTTTTTTTTTTTTGGTTTTTCAAGACAGGGTATCTCTGTAACTTTGGAGCCTGTCCTAGAACTAGCTCTTGTAGACCAGGCTGGCCTCGAACTCACAGAGCCTCTGCCTCCCGAGTGCTGGGATTAAAGGCATGCGCCACCACTGCCTGGCTGATCTTCAGCATTAACCCCTATGTCTCTGGGTTTTTATTATTAGTACCAATTAGAATTCAGTACAGTTTCTTGTTATCGTGTATTCACCAAAATAGCAATTCCTGCCTATTTCACTTCTTTAACACTTGAAGGAGACAAAAGACTGAATTTAAAGAAAAGGTTTCTAAAAATTCTTAAATCCAATAATAAACTACAATAGTAATAAAAAATTGCCCCAAAGACCAGCTTCACTGTTTTTCGTTTTCTTTTACGTTCCTTTAGAAACTGCCAGTCTAAACGGTACAAGAAACTATGTCGGAATGCACAACACAGAAAACTAGGAGCAAGCTGGGCGGTGGTGGCGCACGCCTTTAATCCCAGCACTCGGGAGGCAGAGGCAGGCAGATCTCTGTGAGTTTGAGGCCAGCCTGGTCTATAAGAGCTAGTCCCAGGACAGGCTCCAAAACCACAGAGAAACCCTGTCTCGAAAAACCAAAAAAAAAAAAAAAAAGAAAACTAGGAGCAAGGACTAGCCATTGCCTTACCTCTTCCAGATAGACACATGAGGGGTATATTCTGTTCGTTAGTTTCCAACACTCAGTCTGCTGCCAGTCCAGCACTGTAGGTTTCCGGTCAAGGTGAGTCCATGCAATTCTCCGAGTACCAAAAACAATAGACACCATGCTATTAACTTCCTAAAGGAAAAGGGTAGTTTGATTACAGTGTAAATATCTTAAATCTATAAACAATAGACACGATACTATTAACTTCCTAAGGAATACAAACTAAAAAAAAAAAAAACTCAGTTTATTTACAAGCTGGGTGTAGTGGTGCACGTCTTTAATCCCAGCACTCAGGAGGCGGAGGCCTATGGATCTCTCTGAGTTCAAGGCCAATCTGGTCTACACAGTGAGTTGTAGGACAGCCATGGCTACATAGAGAAAGCCCTGTCTCAAAAAAAAAAATTGTTTTTGTGTGTGTGCATGTGCTCGCATCCTCTCCGGGACGCCTTAGCTTCCCTTGATGGGCTGTGTTCTCTAAAATGAAAGGAACCCTTTCCAAGTTGCTTTTGGTCATGATGTTTTAGCACAGCAACAGAAAGCAAAGTAAGACACTCTGCTTCAAAAACAAAGCAAGGTTGGACCAGCAAGATTGCTTGGTGGGTAAGGACGACCGCCACCAAGTCTGACATCCTTAGTTCAAGTCTTATAATCCACAAGGTAGATCCAGTCAGCTGACTCTCCCAAGTTGTCCTCTGGCTTCCACTATGGAAGGGACACACAAATAAAAATGCAATTCAATTTTAAAAACAAATCACAAGATAGCAGCACAAGGAGGAACACCACCTGAAGTTCTCTTTGACACACATGTACTCTGCCACATACACACACGCATACATAAAAATTACACAGGGTGGGGCCTGGAGAGATTACACTGGCTGCTGTTCCGGAGGTCTTGAGTTCAATTTCCAGCAACCACATGGTGGCTCACAACCATCTGTAATGAGATCTGGTGCCCTCTTCTGGGCACACATGCAGGTAGAACACTACCTAATAAATATTACAAAAAAAACCCCAACAAATTTAAACAGGGTGGTAAGACAACTTAGTGGAAAAAGTCAATAACCTGAGCTCAATCTCGGGGACCCATATGGTGGAAGGAAAAAAAACTAATTCAGATTATTGTCTGACCGTCCACACACACTCCCTGAAGCATCCATACACACCAGAAATAAACGCAGCAGAAAAAATATATATATATAATGAAATAAAGACCTGGCTTACTGTGCATGGACGTTACTATACCACCTGCACAGAGCCCTTCTCTAGACAACAGATTGTTAGTTTTTAGTTGATTTAACTGTTTTGGTATGTGGGTGTTTAGTGCTCTGGGTGTGGTGTATGTACATGGGTATTGTGCGGGGTGTGTATGTGTGTGAAGGTGAGTGCCACTGCACTCAGCTCAATACGTAATTTTAAATTATGCTACAGAGACTGCCACAATGCTCCAGAGGCACTCCTTCGCCAACCCATCTTCACAGCTTAATTTCCCAATGTACCTTCCTAACACAGTTGCATACCTGCCTAACCGTCCTCCTATAAACCTTGTATAACATGCAAATCTGTTAATCCCTGCACGAGAGAGGCAGTGCATAAGTTTGTGCTTGGAGGATCATCAAAAGTTTGAGTTAACAGAGTTCAAAACCAGTCTAAACAGAATAAGACCCTGTCTCACAATAAAAATAAATAAATAAATAAAATAAAAAATAGCAGGGCAGTGGTGGCTCATACCTTTAATCCCAGCACCCAGAAGGCAGAGACAGACGGACCATGAGCTTGAGGGGCTACACAGGAGTATTGTCTCAAAGAATATTAATAATAAAAATAGGGGTCAGTGCCAGGCCATGGTGGCATATGTCTTTAATGCCAGCACTTGGGAGGCAGAGGCAGGCAGATCTCTGTTAGTTTCAGGCCAGCCTGGTCTACAGAGTGACTTCAAGGACAGCCAGGGCTACACAGAGAAACCCTGTCTCAAAAATCAAAACAACCCGGTGGGAGGGAGGGGGGCAGTAAGATCCACCGAGACTGACAACCTGAGTTCTGTCTGGGACTCAAACATGTCCTACGGCATGAGCACCCATACACATACATTATACACACCCACACATAAACAATTACAAAGGTAATTAAAATTAATCCAACCGTGTATACACATACTTCTTGCTATTCATGTTTTCTATCTGAACGTCCTCTTTTTCCCACCTGCCTAATTTTCTCTCTTCCAAATTGAGTTCTCAGTAAACTTCCCCCAAGTTCTACCTCACAGCGTTCCCTCCGACTTGCTTCCTGTCTGCACCTTTTGTTTTGTACACAGACCTTCTATTAGTATGAGTGCTCTATTCCTAACTAAACCGAAAGCATCTTTTTCTGCGCCAGTAAGACAGTTCAGAGGCTTAAAGCACTCACACCCAAGCCTGACAAGGACCCACACGGCAGAAGGAAAGCACAGACCCTTGAAAGGTGTCCTCTGACCTAATTAAAAACAAAAACCAAACAAACGTGTCTCTAACCCACTACTGGGAAGAGCACTTTCAGAGTGAGTTCTCAGAGTAGGTGGCGGGGGAGGATGCACCTTAAGTCTCTCTCTCTCTACGGCTGGCTTGACGAATTTTCTCAGCAGCCACCTTTCCTGTGACTTTTCTTTCCTTCCATTCTCTGAACAAAGAATAGAGTTACAAACTTGAACCGCAGTTTTATACTGGATGAAGGGCACATCTATCAAACTCTCCAAGCTCTGAAATGGCCCAAACTTCTTCCTGTGTTGTACAATATTGATGGACTTTCTTCCACGAAGCAATCTGAAAGCTTCCAGTTCTTTATCAGAAGCTGTATTCAACACATGCAAGACAGAAGCCTGCTGTTCCGGGGAGAAGAGCTTGTCCAGGGCATCCCCAGGTTCCTTTCCATTTGTATCGGAAACGACACTAGCAACAATCTTCTCCGGTGCAGTAGATTTTCTCCGACAGCAGGTATTTAGGACTGGAGGCAGGAATGAGTACTCTGGGGTTGGAAGGCAGCTCCATCTCCCTAAAAGGAAATTTAAATTGAGATGGTATCCTTTGAGTGTTAATTTCCAAGCTTCTGCAGCCATACAGACTTGCACATAAACCATATCATCACAGAGAACTGTCTTTTAAAGAAGTGCAAAGCCGGTGGTAGTGATGGTTATGCACATCTTTAATCCCAGCACTAGGGAGGCGGAAGCAGGAGGATCTCTCAGTTCAAGAACAGTCTGGTCTACAGAGTGTTGGTATGGGACAGCCAGGGCTACACAGAGAAACTCTGATCAAAAACAAATAAAACATAAAGAGTAGTTTTAGAATGATAGTTTGTTTGTTTTTTTGAGAGAGGGTTTCTCTGTGGCTTGAAGCCTGTCCTGGAACTAGCTCTTTATAGACCAGGCTGGTCTCGAACTCACGGAGATCCGCCTGCCTCTGCCTCCAAAGTGCTGGGATTAGAGGTGTGCACAACCACGACCCAGCTATTTGAGGTTTTTTTGTCTGATTTTGGTTACTCGTGATTTTGGGGGGTGTTTTTGTTTGTTCTTATGAGACAGGGTCTCACCAGAAGGTCCAGACGGGCCTCAAATTCAATGTGTAAATCAGGATGGACTTGAGTTCACAATAATCTACCTGTACCATGGAAGCCACTGCTACAGAGGCCCTGACTCAAGGAAGAAGTTGTACAAGTCTAGCATTGTAACCACATGTCTCTAATCTTAGCAACTGATGGGCAGAGACAGGAGAATCAGATTCCAGGCAAGACTCCGTAAGTTTGCCACCAGTCCAGTCTACATAAGACCTTGTCTCTAAAAAATAAATTAGTGGGGGCTGGAGAGATGGCTCAGAGGTTAAGAGCATGGCCTGCTCTTCCAAAGGTCCTGAGTTCAATTCCCGGCAACCACATGGTGGCTCACAACCATCTGTAATGAGGTCTGGTGTCCTCTTCTGGCCTGCAGACATACACACAGACAGAATATTGTATACATAATAAATAAATAAATATTTAAAAAAAACCAAAAAAAAATAAATAAATTAGTTAAAATAAAAAAACTGTAGTTTGCAGGTATAGTGGACCTTGAATCCCAGCATTTGAGAGGCACAGATAGGCAGACCTCTGTGAAAGGGGACTTAGCTAGCAAGGCCATTATTTCTATCTCTAGTATCACTTCATTTTAATCAAAATTATTCCAAATGTCTTTGATATTTCTGGTATTTATAATTTCCCCCCTTTGATTTTTTTGAGACAAGGTTTCTCTCTGTAGCCCCGGCTGTTCTGGGACTAGCTCTGTAGACCAGGTTGGCCTCAAACTCAGAGATTCACCTGCCTCTGCCTCTCATGTGAATTAAGGGCATGTGCCACCATCGCCCAACAAGAGATCTTTTTTTTTTTTTTGTAACATCGCTTAAGATTTATCTCCATGTCCATTTTCACTAGTTTCTCATCTGATGGCACGAAAGAAAATTCAGTTTTCTACATTTATCATAAATGTTTTAGCTGGTCAGGAGTGGTGATCCTCGCTTGTAATCCTAGGACTGGGGAGGTGGAGGCAGATCAGGATTAGGGTCCTCAACTACATAGTGAGTTCCAGGCCAGCTTAGGCAACGTGGAGCTTTGTCTCGGGCGGGCGGGGGTTGGTGGTATTAACTAAATGATAGAGGGGGGTTATTTTGTTCTACACACTTCCTACATGACTGCAAGCAAAGCATACACCATGCAATGGGTAACTTTGTAAAACAGTGGGAAGTCACTTTGACACAGCGGCCACAGGAAAGGAATGCAGCCAGAGGCACGCTATTGTTAGTGTCTGAATCCCAGCCCGGGAAGCGGTGCATGCAGACCTTGAGCCACAGAAGCACCCGGGCTCTAGAGCGGGAACGCCCCTCAGCTCCCCAACAACTCCACGTGGGAGAACCAGACACGGGACAGGAAAGAAACACTCCAGATCACAGGCTAATGGCACGTAAGCAATCAACCTCGTGTCCGGGAACCCTACCTCTGGCCTTGATGAGGCAAGCAAGGTTACTCCTCCAAGCCATCTCCAGGTTCTCTCCCTTTTGTTTTCCTCCACCAGCTTCCGGTTGAATGTGTTCTAACTAAAAGTGCTCCACTGGGGCTGGGCAAAAGGGTTCCGGCGGAAGAGACGGTCCGAGGACCAGCCTCCGGTAGCCGCCAAGGAGGGCTCAGTGATTGATGGCTGAGAGTCTGAGAACGCGGGGTCAGGATCTCCGAGAAGGAACGGACTAGATCAGGGTTAGTCCTGCTTTGGGGCGAGGCATTTCTGGATTCCCGAACACACGGAGACAGTCTGGGGCGGACCGTGGGGAGCCTGTACACAGATACCCTGTGCCGAGTTAAGAGAAGTAACTAGGAGACGTTCACGGGAAAGAGAGAGGTCGACGAACGAGATCACTTTGACGCTGGGCTTTGTTGGCCCTATGAGAAAGACGGAGGCGGTGAATCTGGAGGGAGCCACATTCGGTTCTTGTAATGCGGAATGAAACAGTTGGAAAAAGACTGGCAGGACGCCTGCTTTTTAGTTGCAAAGCCAGATTGTAGGAGTTTCTGGGGGAAAAAAGGGGCGTGGGGCATGATCTTGCCTTTGCAGAATGAACAGTGGGAAATGAAACTTGGGAGGTGGAAGAAAAGTGGAAAGAAAAGGATTTTTGCTAGAAGAGGGGGCAAGGTACTTTATTCGCCTTTTTTTTTTTTCTTTTTCGAGACAGGGTTTCTCCGTAGCTTTTGGTTCCTGTCCTGGAACTAGCTCTTGTAGACCAGGCTGGCCTCGAACTCCCAGAGATCCGCCTGCCTCTGCCTCCCGAGTGCTGGGATTAGAGGCGTGCGCCACCACCGCCCGGCTGCCTCTTTTTTTTTTTTTTTTTAAATAGGCTTTCAGGAGGAAGGAAATAGGTTTGTTTTTATATTAGACGTGGTAGCTAACCTGCAATCCTGCACTTAGGAGGAGGAGAATTGCTGTGAGTTTGAATCCAGCCTGGCCTATATGGTGACTTTGAAACCATCCTAGACTACAGAGTGAAACCCTGTCTCAAAAGACAACGACCCAAATATTTTCACAACTCAGCCTTTCTGGAGGACCTAGCTTTGGCTCCCAGCACCCACATTGCCAGCTCACAACCATCAATAATTCCTGTTCCCAGGTATCCGATACTCTCTTCTGACCTTCACAAGCACCAGGCACGTATGTGGTACACAGACATACATGTAATATAAAGTAAGTCTAAAACAGAAGTTATTCATAAGAGAGCCTGGTGTGGTGGCAGACTCCTGCAATCAAACACGGGTTCCAGGTCGGACTGCTACATAACAAGCTCTTGCCTTTTTAAATTTTTTTTTTAATTGATTGGTTTTTATTTTATGTCTGTTGGTGTTTTGACTACGTGTATGCTTCTGTGAGGATGTCAGATTCTCTGGAACTGGAATTGTCTACAGTTGTGAGCTGCTGTGTGGGTGCTGGGAATTGAAACCGGGTCATCTGTAAAAATAACCAGTGCTTTTTTTGGTTTTTCGAGAGAGGTTTTTCTCTGTAACTTGAGCCTGTCCTGTAACTAGCTCTTGTAGACCAGGCTGGCCTCGAACTCACAGAGATCCACCCTCACCTGCCTCGCAAGTGCTGGGATTAAAGGCGTGTGCCACCACTGCCTGATCCTAACCTTAACTCTTTTTTTTTTTTTTTTTTTTGGTTTTTCGAGAACCTTAACTCTTAACTGCTGAACTATCTCTTCTCCAGACCCAACAAGATCTTGTCATAAAAAACAAACAAACAAACAAAAAGAGGCAGGACAGAAAACTCAGTCAACAGGGAACACTTTTAATCCCAGCACCCTGGAGACGTTCACACAATCTTCTCATAAGGACAGCAGGCACGCTGGAATGGCATTCTAATTTTTTAATTAATAGACTGGTGAGATGGTTCACTGAGCGATGGGTCTTGCCACCAAGTCTGGTGACCTGAATTTGATTCCTGGCACTCCCATGGTAGCAGGTGAGAACCAAGGCCGATAAATTGTCTTCAGACCTTGCATGCATAGTATTTATGTGCACAATCCAGTTACAAATAAAATAATGAATTTGAAAATATAAAACCTCTTGCAGAGGACCGGAGTTCTCTCTCCAGCATTAGCGTTAGGCAGGTCACAGCCAACTGGAACTCTAATTTCAAGGGCTCCTCTAGCCTCCTTGTACACCTGCCCTCATGGGCACCCCCCCACACACACACACAATTTAAAAATTATATTTTTAAGGGATTAAAAATAAATAAATTTTTGTTTTTAAAAAACTTTCAATCCAGCTGGGCAGTGGCGGTGCATGCCTTTAATCCCAGCACTCAGGAGGCAGAGGTAGATGGATCTCTGTGAGTTTGAGAACAGCCTGGTCTACAAGAATTAGTTCCAGGACAGGCACCAAAGCTACAGAGAAACCCTGCCTTGAAAAAGCAAAAGAAAGAGAAAACAAAAAACTTCCAATCCAGGAAGAAATGACTACCTTTTCACTCCAGAACGTAATGGTGTTATATTTGAATTACATCCTTCAAAAAAGATATATTAAAATCTTGATTCCTAGTACCTCAGAATTTGACCTTATTTGGAAACAAGGTCACTGTCGAAGACAGTCGTTAAATTAAGGTGGATGCCAGGGTGTGAATAGCTCTTGTCTGGCACATGTGAGGCTCCAGATTCAAGCCCCAGCACTACACATTCAGAACAATGAAAGTGACTGTGGGACACAGCTCCAGGTACTCCGATGGCTGAAGCGAGAGGATCCCCTGAGCCCAGAAGTTGAAGGGCACCCTGGGCAGCATAGTCAGACCCTATCTCAGAACACCTCCTCCCCCACAATGAGTGGCCCTTCCAGCATGCCTGCTGTCCTTAGGAGATGTCTGTGCGAACGCCTGGTGATGATGGACTGACATGTACGTGCTGAGGAAGACGGTCGGCACCTGGAGGTCAGAGAGAGGCATGTAACAGGTTTCCTGCAGAGTCCTCAGAAGGAACCGACCGCACCGGCATTCTGAGCGCAGGTTCTAGCTCCTGGACTGGGAGAGAATGAATCCTCAGGGTTCGCTTCAGCAGCTCTCTGACCTTTGCACATGAAATGATACCGAGGAGACCTGGTGGAGCTCTGAGAGATGTCGCAGCTGAGCAAAACCCAACTTTGCATTGCCAGCATAGAGTTTCCTCTCTGCGCCTCAGCTTCCTCATGTGTAACTTGGAGACTGAAGTCCCCGCCTCCCAGAACTGCTAACATTGACAGGAGCCTGGATGCAGAGAACCTGAGTACCATATGGGCTCAGGGAGTGCCAGTTGACCCACCACAATGTCACTGGATCTTCAGAACTCATGATTAACGGCTTGAGAGGAAATGTCCTCGTCAGGGTTGTACTTTGACCAGAGACTGGAGGTGGCAGGGCAAGAGACAACCAAGTACTCATAATTCACTGCAAACCAGAACTGGGATGTTCAAAACGAAAGCGGTCACCTTCCTCCTGAAATCAGCTCCTTCTCATTTCCCTCTTTTTATTTCCAGATAGTTGTCCTTGGAACAAATTAATTTTGTTTGTAGACATCTTAAAAATTAGTTCCCCAGAGCCAGATGTGGTGGTGCGCAGGTAGGAGGATTATAAGGTCAAGGTCATCTTGGCCATTGGTAAAACCCTGGCTGAGGTGTGTGTAGCTCTTGTCTGTTGTGAATGAGGCTCTGGATTCCAGTACTGCACAATCAAAAGAGTGAAAGTGTCAAATGACCTGATCCCAGGTCTTAAAGAACCAAGGCCGGTAAGATGATGGCACAGCAGGTAAAGGCACCTGCCGCTAGTTCTGACAGCCTAGGTTCAGTCCTTAGAAGCCATGTGGCATGTTATTCTCTGACTTCCACACATGCATCAGCACACAAGTGTGTGTGTATAAATATATGCATACATACATGCAGAAATGTAATTTTAAAAAAGACTAAAAAATTTCATGACTTTGAAATATGCAACCCCCCACCATTTTTTTTTTTTTTTTTTTGGTTTTTCGAGACAGGGTTTCTCTGTGGCTTTGGAGCCTGTCCTGGAACTAGCTCTGTAGACCAGGCTGGTCTCGAACTCACAGAGATCCGCCTGCCTCTGCCTCCCGAGTGCTGGGATTAAAGGCGTGCGCCACCATTGCCCGGCAACCCCCCACCATTTTTTAAGATAGGATTTCTCTGTATAGCCTTGGCTATCCTGGAGCTTTTTCTTTTTCTTTTTTCTTTTTAAATATTTATTTTTTATGTATACAATATTCTGTCTGTGTGTATGCCTGAAGGCCAGAAGAGGGCGTACAGATGGTTGTGAGCCACCATGTGGTTGCTGGGAATTGAACTCAGGACCTTTGGAAGAGCAGGCAATGCTCTTAACCACTGAGCCATCTCTCCAGCCCTCCTGGAGCTTTTTCTTTTTTTTTTTTTTAAAGATTTATTTATTATGTATACAACATTCTGCCTCCATGTATGCACACATGCCAGAAGAGGGCACCAGATCTCATTACAGATGGTTGTGAGCCACCATGTGGTTGCTGGGAATTGAACTCACGACCTCTGGAAGAGCAGTCAGTGCTCTTAACCACTGAGCCATTTCTCCAGCCCCTGGAGCTTTTTCTATAGACCAAGCTGGCCTCGAACCCAAAGATCTGCCTACCTCTGCCTCCTAAATGCTATGGCTAAAGGGGTGTACCACCATCACCTGGAATGAACGTTTCTTAAGACATAAAAGGCATAAGACCTGAAGACAGAATATACTGGATTTCATTCAAGCTCAATGTCTGCTCAGTGAAACGCGTCCTTGTGAGATGCCATGCAGGTGCTGGGAAGAGCGGCAGGCGCTTGTAACTACTAAACCATCTCTCAGTCCACAGCAGAAGATGAGTCTTGTGTTTGAGACAGGGTTTCTCTGTATAACAGTCCTGGCTGTCCTGGAACTCACACTGTAGACCAAGCTGGCCCAGAACTTGTCAAAGATCCTCTTTCCTCTGCCTCCCAAGTCCTGGGATTATAGGTGTGTGGTCCCCACTGACCTGGCATTCAATTAACCTTAAAAATATGACGCAGTGGGCTGGAGAGATGGCTCAGCCATTAAAGGCTAGGCTCACAACCAAAAATATAAAAATATGACGCGGTGGTGGCAAATGCCTTTAATCCCAGCACTCAGGAGGCAGAGGCAGGCGGATCTTTTGAGTACGAGGCCAACCTGGTCTACAAGAGCTAGTTCTGGGACAGGCTCCAAAGCTACAGAGAAACCCTCTCGAAAAACCAAAAAGAAGACATGTTTGGCAATGGTTTTGTTCGCCTTTAATCCCAGCACTTGGGAGACCAAGGTAGGTGGATCTTTGAGTTCGAGGCCACCCTGGTCTACAAAGTGAGTTCCAGGACAGCCAGGACTGTTACATAGAGAAACCCTGTCTTGAAAAACAAAGAAACAACAACAACAACAACAACAAAAATGACACATACAACCCCCCCCCCCCAGACATGGTTTCTCTGTAGCTTTGGAGCCTCTCCTGGAACTCACTCTGTAGACCAGGCTGGTCTGGGACTCACAGAGATCCTCCTATTTCTGCCTCCCGAGTGCTGGATTAAAGAATGTAAAAGTTTAATGGGTTATTGTTGGGAAATGTTATTTTCATGTGTGTGATTTTTTTATGCTGCATTTGTTTAACTTGGTGAAGCTGTGTTACTTTACCTGTCTAAAATACCTGATGGTCTCTAATAAAGAGATGAATGGGGGCTGGAGAGATGGCTCAGTGGTTAAGAGCACTGGCTGCTCTTCCAGAGGTCATGAGTTCAATTCCCAGCAACCACATGGTGGTTCACAACCATCTGTAATGAGATCTGGCGCCCTCTTCTTGGCGTGCTGGCATACATGAAGGCAGAATATTGTATACATAATAAATAAATAAATCTATATTTTAAAAAAAGAGAGAGATGAATGGCCAGTGACAAGGAAGGAGCAAGATAGGCAGGACTAGCAGGCAGAGATTATACATAGAAGAAGAACTCTGGGAGGAAGAAGAGCAAGAGAACAGGAGAGGAGGACATCAGGGGCCAGCCACCCAGCTACACAGCAAGTCACAGAGAAAGAAGTAAAGAAAGGTATATAGAAATACAGAGCCGGGCGATGGTGGCTCACGCCTTTAATCCCAGCACTCGGGAGGCAGAGGCAGGCGGATCTCTGTGAGTTCGAGACCAGCCTGGTCTACAGAGTAGTTCCAGGACAGGCTCCAAAGCCACAGAGAAACCCTGTCTTGAAAAACCAAAAAAAAAAAAAAAAAAAAAAAAAAAAAGAAATACAGAAACATAAAAGGTCAGAGGCAAAAGGTATTCAGGTTAATTTAAGATAAGAAAAACTTCCTAGAAACAAGCCAAGCTAAGGCAGGACATTCATAACTAACAATAAGCCACTGTGTGTGATTTATTTGGGAGCTGGATGACGGTCCCCCAAAAAATCCAAAAAAGTAAAACATCACACAACAGGATGTAAAATGGTATGAAAACTGTGGTTTGGCTCATATCAAGTTATATGTGAAAGACCAGAAGGAAATACACACACGTGATTGTAGCAGGGCTTTGCAGCACAGTGTGAGGCTCACCCGCCTGCCGTTGACTTCTTTTTGGAGGTTAGGTTCACAACATAAGCTGATGTATTGGTGAAAATCTGCCAAGGCAAACTGCATTCAAACCTTAGCACCAGTGCTCCACCTGGCTCAGGAGGGGTGTCTAGGTCATGTGACCTGTAACTAAATGTAACTAGTCAATGTAACTAAATTGCTCTGTGGGCTACAGTTGCCTTGTTCATCAAATGGGCCTAAAACTCTATCTGGAGGTTGTGGCAAAGATAAAGTGAAGTTGTGTGTGTTGGCAGCCGGACTCAGTGCAACTCACAGACCGCCAGTGGGAATGATGCTTTCTCTCACTGTGTTTTCCAAATTCCCTATGATTATAGTTTTCTTGAAAATTCTAAAACTATTAAGTACAATTTTTTTTATTACATTTTCAAAGGGGTCATGCTCTATTCCCCGGAGATCTCAAGCCTGTCCTGGGAATGTTATGGAAATCTTTCTTCCAAGCCGGCTGTGGTTAATCTCAGCTGGACAGCAATGATCTTCGACCAGGGCTAAATGTTTGTGTCCTGAGGAGCCCTGGGAATTTTGTTTACAGAGGACATTCTGTCCCGGGGTCCTGACTTCCCCCAGCGGCTGCTGTCTGGACTGAGCACCCCAGAGAGGCTGCCTCCTCCCACCCCAAGTTCTGGTGTCAGCATCATCAGTGGCCTGGGGCATGACAGTCCTGTTCCCTCGGGTACAGCTTCTAATTTCTTTTCTTCTTTTCTCTGCTCCTCCCCTCCCTTTTCCTTTCTTTTAAAAACATTTTAGGTTTATTTATGTGTGAATGTTCTGTGCGCCATGTTTATGCCTAGTATTGGTGAAAGCCAAAAGAGGGTGTCAGGTCCCTGAACCGGAGTTACAGGCAGTTGTGAGTCGCTGTGTGGGTGCTGGGAGCCAAATCCAAGTTCTTTACAAGGCCAGCAAATTCTGTCGGGCGGTGGCGGCGCACGCCTTTAATCCCAGCACTCAGCAGGCAGAGGCAGGTGGATCTCTGTGAGTTCGAGGCCAGCCTGATCTACAAGAGCTGGTGCCAGGACAGGCTCCAAAGCTACAGAGAAACCCTGTCTCGAAAAACTAAAAAAAAAAAAAAAAAAAAAGACCAGCAAATTCTCTTAACCACCACTTCCACCTTTCCTTTTTTTCAGTATTGGGTATTGAACTTAGGTCTCGTGTGTACTAAGCAAATGCCCTTCCACTAAGTTACAAAGCCAGCTTTCTTTCTTTCTTTCTTTCTTTCTTTCTTTCTTTCTTTCTTTCTTTCTTTCTTTTTTCTTAAAGATTTATTTTTGTCCTGGTTCTTTCAGCACCTCAAGCACAGCACAGCTGCTCAGCTGTGTCTGTGACATCAGGGCCAAGAGCAAGTGTCTATTTCTACGTTCAGCGTTCAGAAGCCAGTGAGCGTTAAGGATGTTTATAGCTGACATATTGCAGAGCTATGATGAGATGGCCCTGGGGTTTGGCTTTGATGCTGTTTGTCAAACCCTGGTGTCAGAGATTTCAAGGGCTCAGCAAAGGGTCATATGGTCAGCATTTTAGCAAGATACATCTTTAGAGTTGAGAGTGTGTGGAAACTGAGTTTTCTGGGGGTCCTTCAGAAGGGTCAGGAAAACACAAAGAGCTATCCATCTCTTTCCATTTTTTCCAGATCCAGAAGCCAGGAAAAATAAGTCTCACCTCTTAGCCATGTGAGGGGTCAGGACAGGTTCAGGTATAATTTAAGGCCATTGAGCTCAGGTGTGGCCTCTGGAACCTCACCAGGGACCTACTGAACCAACCACCCATACAGGCTCTGGGCAGCTCTGCACTCCTCAACCTGATAGCCCACATCATAAATTATGAAGGACATTTGGGTTGACTTGGGTTGACTGTTCTTCCAAGACCGGTGAAGTGAGACGGTGGTAGTGGCACTAGGGGTGGGGGACCTCTAAGACCCAACCTTCCCATCTACCCAACTGCACAGGGCCTTTGAAGTGATAATTATGTAGGAGGGGAAACTGGCCTGTAGGTGCTGTGGCACAAATTTGTTAATTCTTGAAAGAAAAAAAAGATTAATTTTAGGGCCAGAGAGATAGCTCAGAAGTTGAGTGCTTTGGCTCCTATCAAAGACCAACGTTAAATCTCCAGCACCTTCACAGTGGCTCATGAGTGCCTTTAACTCTACCTCCAGGGGATCCAGTGCCTCTGGATGCTACAGGCACCTGCACTCACAGACACATAACCACCCTCAGACATATACACATAATTTTAAAATGTTGAGTATTTTAAAATGAGTTTTATACACATATACACATGTGATAAATAATAATATAAAGCCTTTAAGATTATGTGGTGTACTTTTATGTATGTACTTATATGTATGTGAAGTGTGATGTATGTAGAAAAGAGTATCGGATCCTCTGTAGTGGGAGTTGCAGGTTGTTGTGAGCTGTCTGACATGGATGCAGCGAATCATGCCTGGGTCCTCTACACGAGCAGCAAGTGCTCCAGTCCCTCTTTTTACTTTTTATTTTGTTTTACTTTTTTTTTGTTTTTGTTTTTCTGAGACAGGGTTTCTCTGTGTACCCCTGACTGTCCTGGAACTCACTCTGCAGACCAGGCTGGGCTCGAACTCACAGAGATCTGCCAATCTCTGCCCCCAGTGTGCTGGGATCAAAGGTGTGTGCTACTACCACCCAGCTTTACTTTTTACTTGGAGACAAGGTTTTGCTGAGGTGCGTTGGGAACTCACCATGTAAGTCAGCATGCCTCAAGCTCTCAGCCTTCCTGCCTCTGCCTCTTGAGGAACTGTGTAGAAAGGACCATCACCACACCTCTGAGTTGTGACTTCTGGACACAGAAACAGAGGGAAACTTTTATCGTGCCAAATCCAGGGGTGGGTAACAAAGTTTCTGTTGGAAGTGATGAACGTACTTTAAAAATCAGCAGTAGAAATGAAGACTACAAACTTTGAGTTATAAGATGAACACAACAGGCTGGTGGTGGATGTGGATTTCTGTTGTTCTGGTGTTGATGAGTGTGTGTGTGTGTGTCTGGTTTTTTTAAATTAAGGTTAATTTTTAAAATTATGTGTAAGTCTATGTGTCTGCGCATGGTTGCAGATGCACTCAGCAATCAGAAGAAGGCATCAGATCTCTGGGCACTGGAGTTACAGACAGTTGTGCACTGCCATATGGATGCTGAGAATTGATCCTGGGTCTTCTGGAAGAGCAACCAGTGCTTTAACCACGGAGATATCTCTCCAGCCTGGATGTGTTGAATCTGATGATCATTGTACAGTGTACCAGATCATCACTTTGTATATGTTATGGGTATTCATATGAAAGGATAAGGAGCAGAATTATGGCTCAGCGGCAGAGTACTTGCCTAGTATGCACAAAGTCATAAGTTCAATCCCCAGCACAGAAAGATAAACAAAAATCCAGGATGAGAAGGAAGAACAGACGAAATGATACCATGACAGAAATTTGGCTGTAGGCCCGTGATGCATACACCATTCGACCGCAAGACCTTAGCTAACCGCTCCCCTGAGGCTCAGCCCTCAGCCTCTTGCCGAGATGTCCCACCGAGGGACATCCTGAAGCACAGACATCGATGTCTGGAGCTTGGTCTGTGGAGCACCCAGCCGGTGTTATTTACCTCCCCACCTCCAATACAGAGCAGGAGGTAGAAACAAACCTGGCACAAAGTACCAGGGTACTATTATTTTTCCTTCTTAGGATGGCTGCAAGTCCGCCTCAAGTCTTTGCTAGCTTTTCAACTAAAACCTCCAAAAATGAGGATGGGAAGAGAAACCTGAGGGGGGCTTGCAGTCTTGGACTCCTCTCTGAACTGACTGCTGCCATGATGCATGATGGGCCTTCCAGGGAGGGCACAGTTAAGAGTCCAGATGCTATAGGAGACTGAGAAAGGCTGGGGCTCCAAACGACCCAACCTTGCCGTGAAGACAGCAGAGGACAGATGTCCTTGGCTTGGTCCTCTTTTCCCCACACCCACCTCCCCTCTGTTCATACCTTTCACTGTTGTCTTTCCCATCCTCCCCCTGGGAGACGCATTTCTGTCTTTTTTTATCTAATGCAGCGGAAATGAATCATCTCTGAGTTTGTTTAGTAAATCGTTTTCATGCCTCCGGACCCCAGCTGTCTCATCTACTGGTTCCTTTATTATGGATGCTCCTGACCTAGCAACCCCCAACCCCAAAACCTAGTCAAGACCCCTAAGGACTGACTGCTTCTCCGGGTCTGGTGGCTCTCCCTCCTCCACCGTGGGAATGATGAGAAAGGCAGCCTAGCCTTCCAGACGAGTCCCACCGGCTGAGCAAGAGATAGCAGAAGCGAGGAAAGCATCGGATGCCGAGAGCTTTGTGAGCTCTCTCAGGATTCCTCAGAACCCTCATCTACGGATGAGACCAACGTTCGGAGAAGCAATGGCACAAACTTCCTTCACAACAGCTAGGACAAGACAGAGTCGGAGCCAACACTCATATCTCGAATTTGTGGAATCCTGGATTCATTTCACTATATCATGCTACCGTGTGTGTGTGCACGCGTGCACATGTGTGTGTGTGCGCGTGCATGTGTGTGTGCATGTGTTGAATGTGGGTACAGGAAGGGCTCAGGTCCTTCGGGATAGAAACCCAACATCTCTGTGCATTAAGCTTTATGTGTGTCATGGATGAATGACAGGAGCCCAGAGAGTTATAGGGATGGAGTCAGAAAAAGGGTTATAGTGAAATAGGCTTCAACCCCCCAAGCCCTGCCCACCTCACAGTGATGGAATTTCATAGGCTCCAGCTTTGTCTGGGTTGGTCTACTTCCTGGTGAATCCAGACCTGAAACTTTCAATTTCTCAAAATGGATAGAGGCTGTTTCCCAGAACAGAATATTCTGTTTCCCAGAATAGAAAATGGGCACTGAACTCTAGTGAGGCCATAGGGATCTAAGCTGCTGTAGTGCGACATAGATCACAGGTGTGCTCAGGGCTACAGAGGGCGATTACCCTGTTAAGGAATTGTAGCAGGACCGATGGAGGGATGGAGACTGGGAATCATGGAGGGTGTTCTGAGGAGGGGGCAATGGCATCTAGCTGTCTCTAAACAGATGTAAGGCCTGCAGAACACTTTAACACAAGTTAGAGCATGCTCAGTGTTTCCAAGGAGCTCTGAAGTGCAGACATGCCTGCTGTGTCCCTTTCCTGAAGAGACATGAGCAAATGTCTCTTCACCCTATGCAGGATACCAATAATAGACCAAAGAAACTGTACCCAAGTCTAGCTTGACGAACCAATGGTTTATTAAGGCTACTTATGAGAACATGGGTGACTCAAAAGAAGCAATGCCATTCAGGAAAGCTGTTTAGCTGTATTTCCTGCTCAGCTTACAGGCCGCTCCAACAAAGGGTCTTCTCTCCCCAACCTTGTGAGTCTTCTACTTTCAAACTTTATGAGCCACCCTCATCCACTCAGAACAGAATGTTTCAAGAGGAAATAGCTACACGCTCTTATTTTTTATTTATTTATTTATTTATTAGTGTTTTTTTCCCCTGTAAAAAACAGGTTTCTCTGTAGTTTTGGAGCCTGTCTTGGAACTAGCTCTTGTAGACCAGGCTGGCCTCGAACTCACAGAGATCAGCCTGCCTGGGATTAAAGGCGTGCGCCATCACCGCCCAGCTCTTATTTATTTTATTTCATGTGCATTCGTGTTTTGCCTACATATATGTTATGTAAAGGTGTCTGATCCCCTAGAACTAGAGTTACAGACAGTTGTGAGCTGCCATGTGGTTGCGGGGAATCGAACTGAGGTCCTTTGGAAGAGCAGTCAGTGCTCTTAACCACTGAGCCATCACTCCGGCTCCTCTACTGTTCTTAGATGCCCCTTTTTCAGATGTGGAAACTGAGGCCTAGAGAGACTGAATAAACCATGCACTCGCAGTCAGCAAGCAGTCGGTCTGGATTACATCTGGTGCATCCCTGTCCCTCCCCTCAGGTTGTGGAACTGGAGTGACGGCCGTGGGGGCGGGGTATATTGTCCGGGGGCGTGGTCGAGGGCCTGTAGGCGGGGCATGCCGTGCCGAGGACGGGGCGGCGGGCTCACACGCCCGCAGGCTTGGCGAGCTGAGTCCTTCTCCCGAGCTGGGCAAAGACAGGACCATGGACTTCCAGGAGCGGGAAGCGCGGAGGCGGCGCAGCTAAGCCCTGCTGAGACCTCCGGTCTGGCCATGGGCGACCGCGAGCGCAACAAGAAACGGCTGCTGGAGCTGCTGCAAACTGCGGGCACCGGCAACACGCACTGCGCCGACTGCGGGGCCGCGGGTAAGGGCACGGCTTGCGGGGCAGGTGCAGCCAGGCATGGCCCTAGCCCCTGGCTCGCCGGCCCCTTCTCTAAGAGCCCATCCAAGCGCGACCCAGACTCGTCCCTCGCCTGGGACCTCAGTCCTTCTCGCTGGAGCGTCTCCGGCGGCCCCGACGGTTCTCCGTCTCCCTGCTCCCGAAGCCCGGGACCTCAGTGCTCACTTCGCACCAGATGCGGACCATGCCCCGGGTCCCTCTCGCTTTCCCACCGGGCATCCTACCACCCTAGACATCATCTCCGACCCTGGGCTCTTCCAGCGCCCTTGGACCCTGAGGTCCTCACCTCCGATGCCTCCTGGGCCCCCGCGACCCTTCACTGCGGCGCGTTGACCCTGAGGATGCTGATGCGGCTCCCAGTCCTGAGCCTCCGAGCGGGTCCCTCACTTGCCCCTTCTTCTCGGTTCCTCCTTTCGAGGTCTCCTCGGTGTCGCTGTGCCAAAGGGTGGGCTAAGCACGGTTTATGATGTTATCTCAGTTGTCCAAGGTTGGGGACCAAAAATGAAAAGATTACCGGCGTGGGCGGAGCTGGCCTCCGAACCAGAATCCTAACAGTCCGGCCCAGCCTGTCCCTGCACCTCAGCCCAGTCCTGCCTCGGCTCAGCGGAGATCCTGCCCTTCCACCCCGCAGATCCTGATTGGGCCTCTTACAAGCTGGGGATTTTCATCTGTCTTCACTGCTCTGGCGTCCACCGCAACTTCCCAGACGTCAGCAAAGTTAAATCCGTGCGACTGGACTTCTGGGACGACAGTATGGTGGAGGTAGAATGACGCGCACGTAGGCAGATTCTTGGAGTTGGGCGTGGCGAGAGGAGGCGGGACACAGGTGTTCCTCCTAGTCCTCAGAGGAGGAAACGGAGCCTAGAGAGGTGCAATGACTAATGAGAGGAAACAGACTAGAAGGTGGTGGCTTAGACGAAGGCCCTGAGTTCAAATCCTAGCTAATCACTTGCTCCTCTTACAAGGAACGAGGCCCTAAGGAGTGCCTTTAAGTATGTGTGTGTGTGTGTGTTTAAAGATATGTGTGTACCTAAGTGTATGTGTGTGCACCACATATATGCAGGAGCCCACAGAGTTCAGAAGAAGATAACAGATCCCCTGGAATTGGAGTTACAAGCCGTTGTGAGCAGTCATAGTGGCGCTGGGAATTGAATTCAGGTCTTCTGCAAGACCAATAAGTGTTCTTAACTGCTGAGCCATCTCTCTAGCCCTAGGGCTAATTCCTTAACTCAGCTATGGATTCTATTTCCACACCCGTGTTATGGACATGCACCACCCTCTCACTGGCTGCTGTAAGGATGGTGGGCCGGCCTTTGATCCCAGCATTTGAGAAGCACAGGCAGGCGCATCTCTGTGAGTTTGAGGCCAGCCTGGTCTACAAAAAGAGTTCCAGGACAGTCAGGGCTACACAAGAAACCCTGTCTTGTAAAACTGGGGGTGGGGGAAGAAAAGAATAAAATGCAGGTTCAGCACAGACACTAAATGAATCAACAGTTGCTGTCTTTCATGGGAGCCAGGAACTGAGGACAGAGATGTCCTGTTTCATAGCCCACGGTCCTTCACGCCTCCCCAGCCCACTCTGCTTGCCTGCCCAGTTAGCATGGAGGAGCCCTCTGAGGAGAGACAGGTCTCCACCAGGCTGGTGAGCTGAGGGGCTCAGGGCCACTGGGGAAGCAGGTAACATCCTTGGGCATTCCTATTCTATGGCAGGATCTGGACTGTGCCTGTCACTATCCAGTCCACACAGATGTGACTCTAAAGTCCTTGACGGGGAGGAGCACACACTACGAGGCAGACTGGCTGTCTAGCCAAGGCTTCCATTCTGTGCTGGGGAAACACAGGGACTCTGCCAGCCAGCCCACATGCCCACAGGTTTGCCTTCGAACTCCCCTGTAATGTCTTCACTGGGACAGGTGAACTCCCCAGAGTCTCTCATGCTCAGCGGGGGTCCACAGGCAATACCTGCTTATGCCATAGCCCCAGAGCTCCCAGGGAGGGGGATAGTGCTCACGGTGTCCAGAGATAGAATTTACAAACCTGCTGTTCTTGCCCTTACCCCAGCTATGTCCCTGTCCACTGACACATCAGCATATCACTGGACAGAATGCCCACTCTGAGTCTCAGACGACAGGGGTATTCTGTGGAGCTGGCAGCCACTTCCTTGCTCCAACTAGCCCAGACTCCTGTAGACTTTAAGGACTGGGCTGGGGGGAAGCTTGGTTGTCTGTGGAAAGAGGGAGGGAAAGAACATGAGCTTTGGGACCCAGCAGAAACGGGTTGACATCATCACTTTGTATTAACGAGCCGTGCTGCCTTGAGCAAGCCACCTAACCTCTCTGAGCTCAGTGCCCTCTTTAAAAAAGAATAGCAGTGTTTAAATGGTTGAGAGGACCCAGTAAACTATCGTGTGTGAACTGTAAAGAGCTGTTTCTATATAAGCCATGGTTATCAGTCCCCCATGTTAGAACAAACTGAGGTTTTCCATGACTGGTGAGATGCCACCTTAGAGGCAGGTTCTTCTGGCCTGTGAAAACCACAGGCTTTTTACTTTTGATTTTTATTTTTTGAAACAGGGTCTCTCTACATAGCCCTAGTTGCCTTGGAATTCACTATGCAGAACAGGCTGTCCTCGAACTCACAGAAATCTACCTGTCTCTGCTGGGATGGAAGGTGTGTGCAGCACCATGCCCAGCCACCACCATCTTCTGGGTAGACCATGGTTTCATTCCACATATTTTTTCCAAGTTCTACAACTACGTCAATTTGCTCTTGTCTTGCAGTTCATGACCCTCAATGGGAATCTCAATGTGAAAGCCAAATTTGAAGCCAGAGTCCCAGCTTTCTACTATGTCCCTCAGGCCAGCGACTGCTTGTAAGTGAGGGACTCCCTAGCATCTGGGGAGGGTCTTCCCAGCCCTTCTCTGTTCCCGGTACCTTTGTCTGAGGTGAGTTCTCCTGTGACCTGGTTGGAAGGTTCTTTCAGGGATAAATTTGGTGTCATCACAGAGGGCACACAGAAATCCTGGATTCAACCAGGTGTGGTGGTCGAATTGAAGGTAGGGTCAGGAATTGAAGGTCAGCCTCAGCTACAGTGAGTTGGAAGACAGCTTGGGCTACCTGAGGCTCCGCCTCAAACAAAACAAAAGCCGTTAATATTTGTGGAGCTGTTGTCAAACATTCTCAGCGAGTGTGACTGTTACCCTCTGTTTGAGAGTCAGGACGTGATGGGTGTGAAGGAGCACAGACTTGGGTGTGGATTATCTGGTACCACGAGATCATAGCATGACATTAGGAAAAAGCAGTATGACAGGAGGGTTGTAAAGGTGAGGGCTGAGGAGGACCGTAGACCCTAGTGACCCCAAACCTCTAAAAGGCTGACTTCTTTCGGGGCTGTCAGGTAGCGTCCTGTGGACTCAGGAAAGGGATTCCTCTGGGTAGACACGGTCTCGTGCAGGCATGACTGGAAAGTAGCATTTGAACCGCTGAGTCTCAGCGTGGTGCTTTCGGGCCTTGCACAAATGCACGACTAGAATGGGTGGTTCTGTAGCTTTGCAGTCACGTGACCCGAGGGCAGCTTGTACCATGTGGAAAGGCAGGAAAGCTTTTTTTTTTTTTTTTTTTTGGTTTTTCAAGACAGGGTTTCTCTGTAGCTTTGGAGCCTGTCCTGGAACTAGCTCTTGTAGACCAGGCTGGCCTCGAACTCACTGAGATCCACCTGCCTCTGCCTCCCGAAGGCTGGGATCAAAGGTGTGTGGGGTTTTTTTTTGGTTTTTTTTTTTTTTTTGGTTTTTCGAGACAGGGTTTCTCTGTGGTTTTGGAGCCTGTCCTGGAACTAGCTCTTGTAGACCAGGCTGGTCTCGAACTCACAGAGATCCGCCTGCCTCTGCCTCCCGAGTGCTGGGATTAAAGGCGTGCGTCACCACCGCCCGGCGGGAAGCATATCTTTATAGACAGAAGGCCTCAGGTCCGCGGCCCCAACACTACTGCTACCCAGCTATAAGAAGCTGGCCAAGCCACCAAGCCCCTTGGATGTCCTACTGCATGTAGTGCAGGTCCCTCTTCAAAAGTGTAGACAACAAAACCAACAAAATGTAGAGCCGGGCGATGGTGGCGCACGCCTTTAATCCCAGCACTTGGGAGGCAGAGGCAGGAGGATCTCTGTGAGTTCGAGACCAGCCTGGTCTACAGAGCTAGTTCCAGGACAGGCTCCAAAGCCACAGAGAAACCCTGTCTCGAAAAACCAAAAAAAAAAAAAAAAAAAAATGTAGATTAAATGACATCATTTGTTAAGCATCTCCCCTGTCAGCTAGCATTGTAGTGTTAATGCATTTCTTAGTGTCAGCCTTACAGTGATACCAGGTCCCTCGTGCCTCTGAGGGCTATGTTGGCCATCATTTGAAAGAGCCTCTCCAAGCTTGCCTCATTTGCCACCGCTCAGCCTTTGCTCCGAGCCCCTGGATAGCATCTCTTACGTGGTCTTTCTACCCTGTCCCCTCCAGCATTGTTAATCATGACTCCTACAGCTGTCCCTTCATTTTTATTTTTTCGAGACAGGGTTTCTCTGTGTAGCTTTGGAGCTCATCCTGTAATTCACTCTGTAGACCAGACTGGCCTCGAACTCACAGAGTTCCACCTGCCTCTGCCTCCCAAGCGCTGGGATTAAAGGGGTGCGGCGCCACCACCACCGCCGGCTACATCTTTGTATTTTAATCCCTGTTAGTGGCTGCTTTCCTCCAGTTCTAAAACAAGGAAAAGAAGGGGAGATGGAAGAACCACACCAGGGGCTCCAGTATGACCCCGTCTTTCTTATTCATGTGACGCTTGTCCCTCCATCTTCCTCAGCCAGACTTTTACCAGGAAATCCACTTGCAGGTTCATGCTGCTTTACCCAGCATAGCCCTCTGGTCCGTCTCTTTTGATCCCTTTGACCCCGAAAGGCCAGGGCAACCCAGAGTTCCAAGTGACCTGTTTAGGCCAGATGCACAGCTCCAGGTCACTCCTGGTCCCAGGGCATTTGGTCAGCTAACCTTTGAAACACGTACCTGGAAAAGATAAGAAGGTACAAACTGAAAATAAGTTTGTTCTCAGCTGCCCAGTTTTACTGCAGCCAAGAATAACATTTGGTTGACATTAGCATTAAGAACCTACTGTGGGCTGAGTAGTGGTGGCACTCGCCCTTAATCCCAGCACTTGGGAGGCAGACAGAGGAGGATTTCTGTGAGTTCAAGGCCAGCCTGGTCTACACAGCTAGTTCCAGGACAGCCAGGGCTACACAGAGAAACCATGTCTTGAAAAAAAAAAAAAGAAAAAAAAGGAAAAGAAAAACAAAACAGAACCTGCTGTGAGCCTGGTGTTGTGAAGCACACCTTAGCTATCTGGAAACAGAAGCAGGCAGATCTCTGTGAGTTGCTGGCCAGCCTATAGAGTAAGACCCTATCACCTTCAACAACCATGACAAAAGCCTATTGTGTGTTTAGTACGGTGCTAAATTCTTTACAGACAGCTGCCCACCCCAACAGCACTAGGGAAGGCAGGTATATTGCTGGCTCATTTCCCAAGCTTAGAGATGTTCGGTAATGTTCAGTAATTTGGTCTGGGGGTGTAGCCCAGTTGGGAGAGTGCCTGCCTAACATGTTTATATCCCTGAGTTGGGTCCCCAAGATACATATAGATGGTGTGGTGGCACACACCTGTAATCTCAGCACTTGGGAGGTAGGAGCAGGAAGATCATGAGTTCAGAGTCATCCTCAGTTACTTTAGACACCTCGGGGTCAGTCTACTCTAGGCAGTGTGGGGAATCAGAGTCCATCAGCAGGTCCAGGACATTTTTGGCTCAAGTTTACAAGAAGAGTAAAGCACGATTAATAAAAACTCAGACGGGAGGCAGAGATAGGCGGATCTCTGTGAGTTCGAGACCAGCCTGGTCTACAAGAGCTAGTTCCAGGACAGGCTCCAAAACCACAGAGAAACCCTGTCTCAAAAAAAAACAAAACAAAAAAAATAATAATAAAAAAAAATAAAAACTCAGAGACAGAAAGTGGGGTTCAACCTAAAGGTCAGAAAAGTAAAACAGCCAGCTACTAAGCTCTTACCTCTACCTCACTCCAAAATGGCAATCCTGCCTCCAGGAATCTCAGAATGAGACTGAACATGAGAGCTGTTTCCTCCCCTTTTATAATCCTCTCTAGGACAGGAACTAAAGGTGTATACCACTGGGATTAAAGGCATGCACCGCCTGGCCTCTATGGCAAACTAGCTTGGCTACTGGGATTAAAGGTGTGTGACGTTGTTGCCTTGTCTGTAAGGCTGGCTAGTGTGACTGTTTTACTTTTCTGGTCCTCAAGCAAGCTTTATTTATTAAAATACAAATGAAATGCCACTACAGCAGAGAGTTGGGGTGGGGGTGCTGGGTACAGGGTAAGTGTCTAGGGAGTCATATCTTCATCATTGACTTAGAGGACTAAGGGACAGTCTAGAGCTTCTCAACCCACTAGAAGACAAATTTCCCTGGTGTGACATCTGGAGAGCAGAAGCGCCTGGAATCTAGGAGGTTGAAGCTAGAGGTACTGCCACACATTTCATAAACCACCCACTCCCACTACAGAGAATCATCCAGCACCAATGTTAACTATCCTAAGGCCAAGAACCTCTGGGTATCCTGAGAAGGGGAGGCTGTCCCCACCCACCACTGAAGGGTCTTGGAAAGTCACTGTGGGAATGGGAAGACAATGCATCAGACACAACTGACCAAGAGGTCTCTTTTTAGGGTTTTAAAGGAGCAATGGATTCGAGCTAAGTACGAAAGACAGGAATTTATAGCTGACGAGAAAGCCGTCACAGCCCCAGGTAAAGTTACCATGTTGTCTGCATGCATGTATGTGCCCCACGTGTGTGCAATGCACCCAGAGGCCAGGACAGGGTGTTGGATCCCCTTGGATCCCCTGAGACTGGAGTTGTGACAGTTGTGAGCCGTGTGGTTGTTGGGATTTGAACTTGGGTCTTCTGGGAGAGTAGCCAGTGCTCTCAGCCCTGAGTCATCTCAGCAGCTGAAGGTTTTTGTTTAATGTTTTGAGGTCTATGCTCTAATGAGCACTAGAGAAATGAAAGGTGGGGGTAGACTTGCACTCATGCAGGGCACAACCTGACTGGCGGCCCTAGACCCAGGACAGTTTTCGATTTCCATTGACTTGAATTCTCAAGCTGCCACTGCCCTGAGAACAAAGCTTCCAGGGTTTCCAGGATGCAAACTAGTCCTCAAACTAGGGGTCACTCTTATACTCTTTTTTTTCTGTGAGGCAGGGTTTCTCTGTGTAGCCCTGGCTGTCCTGGAACTCACTCTGTAGACCAGGCTGGCCTCAAATTTAGAGATCCACCTGTCTCTGCCTCCCAAGTACTGGGATTAAAGTCATGAGCCACAACTGCCATCCCTAAATTAAAAAGAAAAGAAAAGAAAAAAAGAAGATAAAGAAGAAAAAGTCGGGTGGTAGTGACACACATCTTTAATTCCAGCACTCAGGAAGCAGAGGCAGGCAGATCTCTGTGAGTTTGAGGCCAGCCTGGTCTACAAAGTGAGCTCCAGGATAGCCAGGGCTGTTACACAGAGAAACCCTGTCTTGAAAAAATAAATTAACTTCATTTTTATGTGTATGGCCTGAATATATGTGCACACCACATGCAACACTAGTACCCTCAGAGGTCAGAAGAGAGTGTTTGATCCCCTGGAACTGGAGTTATGGGTAGTTGTGAGCAGTTATGTGGGTGCTGGGCCCTGGGTCCTCTGCAAGAGCAAGTGCTCTTAACTGCTGAGCAGTCTCTCCAACATCTTGTCCTTTCTTTGCTATGGAAAGCTGTGTGGCCAAGGCTGGTATTGAAATCATAACCACTCTCCTTCCTCAGCCGAGATGCTGGGATTACAGGCCCTGCCACACCTGTCTTCCAGTGAAGCCGGTTGACCTCAGGGAGAGTCAAGACAGAGAAGTTTTGTGCAGTAGGTGGCTACTGAAAGTCTATAAAGTTGGCCCAGGTAGGACCCTGTGTCCTGCGCCTGAAATAGGCCAGTTAGATTGGCCGTATTTGAGTGGCAGGTGGGGGCTCTTCCTACCCTCAGGAACTTGAGGCAATCCTTAGCTTATTCATGTTGACTTCATGATTTACTTCTTCTTGCCCTTGGTGGCTCAGGTGACAGAGAAGGGTTCCTGTGGAAGCGGGGGCGTGACAATGCCCAGTTCCTGAGAAGGAGGTTTGTCCTTCTGGCAAGAGAAGGCCTCCTGAAGTACTACACAAAAGAGGAGGTAAGAGGCCAGGCTGCCTGTGCTTCCTCAAGATCACTCTGCTCGCCAAGGCCTTCGTGGACAATCCCTTGTCTTTTTTTTTTTTTTTTTTTGACATTTAAGAATTTTTTTTTATTGATATTTATTGAGCTCTACATTTTTTTTTTGCTCCCTTCCCTGCCTCTCCCCTCCCCACTTCAATCCTCCCCCAAGGTCCCCATGCTCCCAATTTACTCAGGAGATCTTGTCTTTTTCTACTTTCTACTTCCCATGTAGATTAGATCTATGTAAGACTCTCTTAGTGTCCGCATTGTTGTCTAAGTTCTGGGGGAGTGTGGTTTGTAGGCTGTCTTTCTTTGCTTTATGTTTTAAAACCACCTATGAGTGAGTACATGTGATAATTGTCTTTCTGCGTCTGGGTTACCTCACTCAAAATAATGTTTTCTAGCTCCATCCATTTTCCTGCAAAATTCAAGCTGTCGTTATTTTTTTCTGTTGTGTAGTATTCCATTGTGTAAATGTATCACATTTTTCTTATCTATTCTTCAATCGAGGGACATTTAAGTTGTTTCCAGGTTCTGGCTATGACAAACAAAGCTGCTATGAACATAATTGAGCACATGTCCTTGTGGCACGATTGAGCATCCTTTGGGTACATACCCAAAATGGTATTACTGGGTCTTGAGGAAGGTTGTTTCCTAATTTTATGAGAAATCACCACACTGACATCCAAAGGGGTTGTACCAGCTTGCACTCCCACCAGCAATGCAGGAGTGTTCCCTGTACCCCTCATCCTCTCCAGCATAAGTTGTCATCAGTGTTTTTGATCTTGGCCATTCTGACAGGTGTAAGATGGAATCTCAGAGTTGTTTTGATTTGCATTTCTCTGATGACTAAGGATATTGAACATTTCCTTAAGTGTCCTTCAGCCATTTTAGATTCCTCTGTTGAGAGTTCTCTGTTTAGGTCTGTACTCCATTTTTTTATTGGATTATGTGATCTTTTGGTGTCCAATTTCTTGAGTTCTTTGTATATTTTAGAGATCAGACCTCTGTCTGATGTGGGGTTGGTGAAGATCTTTTCCCATTCTGTAGGCTGTCATTTTGTCTTGTTGACTGTGCCCTTTGCTTTTCAGTTTCAGGAGGTCCCATTTATTAATGGTTTCTCTCAGTGTCTGTGCTGCTGGGGTTATATTTAGGAAGTGGTTTCCTGTGCCAATGCGTTCAAGTGTACTTCCCACTTTCTCTTCTATAAGATTCAGTGTGGCTGGCTTTATGTTGAGATCTTTGATCCATTTGAACTTGAGTTTTGTGCATGGTGATAGATATGGGTCTATTTTCATTTTTTTTACATGTTGATATCCAGTTATGTCCGCACCACTTGTTGAATATGCTTTCTTTTTTCCATTTGATATTTTTTGCTTCTTTATCAAAGATCAGGTGTTCGAAGATTGATATCCGGGTCTCCTATTTGGTTCCATTGATCCTCCTGTCTGTTCTTATGCCAATACTGAACATTCCCTTGTCTTACAGAGGACTTCAGCCCTGGCTGGCAGGACATTCTCGTACTTTTCCTTGTCTACTGTCAGTCCAGTCTACTCAACAACCACACTCTGGTCACTTGAAATCGCATAGCTTGCTCCACTTCATTGTTGTTGTTCTCTACTTTTTTTTTTCTGTGTGAGACAGAGTCTCACTATGCAGCCCTTACAACCCAGAATTTGATATGTAGTTCAGGATAGCCTTGGACTCATTGAGAGCTGCTGAGGTTTACCTCATGAGTCTTGGGATTAAAGGAGTATATAACTATGCCTGGCCGAAAACAATTTTCATTGAGATATATTTGCATGTGTGATTTCCTCATTTAAATGAGGCTGGGCAGAGTGACAGGTGGGTGTGTGTGAGTTAGGGGCCAGACTGGTCCCTAGGACATCCAGGGGACTTCAGAGTTGTTTAGAGAAACCCTGTCTCAAAAAAAAAAAAAAAAAAAAAAAAAAAACACTAAACTAAATAACTATTATAAGACTAAATAAAACAGAGCTTTCTCTTGTTTGCCCAGGTCCCCAGAACCCCTGTGGCCAGACGGTTGCCTACTCTTCTATTTTTCCCCTTGTGATGTTAGGGATTGGGCTCATGATTTGTGCATTCTAGACAAGCGCTCTGTCACCGAGCTCTTTCCTGGTACAGCTGGCTCAGTTTCTTTATGGCATGAAGGCTGTTTTCTTTCTTTCTTCTTCTTTTTTTTCATATTCATTTATTTATTGCTTTTTTTGAGACAGGGTTTCTCTACGTAACAGCACTGGCTGTCCTGGAACCCACTTTGTAGACCAAGCTGGCCTGGAATTCACAGAGATCCGCCTGCCTTTGCCTCCCAAGTGCTGGAGTTAAAGGCGTGCGCCACTACTGCCATCTGAGGCTGGCTTCTAAGCCAAAGTGATTGCTGCTGGATGTGGTGGTGCTTGCCTTTAGTCTTTGCCCCCTGGAAACAGAAGCTGGTAGGTAGATCTCTATGAGTTCCTAGACAGCCTGATCTACATAGTGAGTTCCTGTATAGACTGGGTTGTATAGAAAACCCCTGTCTAAAAAAGAGCTGGAAAAATGGCTCAGCACATAAGAGCACTCTTGCTCTTGCAGAGGACACTGGTGTGGATCTCAGCACCCACATCATGACTCGTAACCACCCGCAACTCAAGTTCTAAGGGATTTCACACCCTCCTCTAAACTCTGCAGGCATCAGGCGTGCATGTGGCACACATACTTACATTGCTTAACGAAAGGGATGCAATTTTACATCTTTCTGAGTAGAGCATCTGGGGCCTACTGGGAAAGAAGGAAGTGGTGAGGATATCTTTGGAGGCTGGCTACCATACTGAACCCCGGGGCATTCCAGATTAGAGAACAGAAAAACAAAAAGTGCTAACACTGTCAATGGGAAGAAGCAGCCGAGCAAGCGGAGGGGTAAGGGCTGAGCTCTTCAGCCGGCACTGAGGCATTCAGCCTGTGTGTTTCCTCTGTGGCTTTCCTAGAGGAACAGGCAATGCTAGAAGGCCAGCTACTGTGCTGCAGTCTGGGACTGAGTGTGTTTCAGGAGCAGAGTGCTAGCCCTCCCAGTAGAAGTGAGGACCTGCAGTTTTAGGGTCTGGCAACTTGTTTTTTCAACACTTCTTTTTTTTCCTTTCTTTTTTCATCCTTTTTAAAAAAGCATTTGTTTATTTATGTATATATGTGGGGTTTTTTGCATGTACATTTGGACACCTGAAAGTACTGGATCCCATGGGACTACAGTTATAGACAGCAGTGATCCTCCATGTGGGTGCTGGGATTTGAACTCAGGATCTCTGGAGAACAGCCAGTGCTCTTAACTGCAAAGCCATCTCTCCAGGCCCATGCCACCTTTTTTTCCCCCTCAAGACAGGGTTTCTCTATATAGCCTTAGCTGTCCTGAAACTCACTTCAGACTGGCCTCAAACTCACAGAGATCTGCCTTCTTCTGTCCCTTGACCCATCCAAAGGCATGTGCCACCACTGCCTGTCTATAAAGAGTTTCTTTTCTTTTTTCTTTCTTTTTTGTTTGTTTGTTTATTTTTCTGGACAGGGTTTCTCTGTGTAGCTTTGGACTCTGTAACTTTGCTCTGTAGACCAGGCTGTCCTCGAACTCACAGAGATCCTCATGCCTCTGCCTCCCAAGTTTTGGGATTAAAGATGTGTGCGACCTACCTCTGCAATACCACAGCAAACGTCGTTTAGTGTATGTTTGCATAGTCATGCAGTTACTTCCTTGTGGTAGATTCTTGGATGCAAACTGTAGGTCAGACAACACGCTCAGGCCAGGAAGATGACTCAGTGGGTGAAAGGGCGCACCCCACAAGCCTGGCAGTCTGAGTTCAAATCCTGGAACAGAGGGTGGGAGGGAAGAACTGACTCTTGTCCTCTGACTTCCACACATGTACTGTGGCACATGTGTACCCACAGTCACACACAGTATGACCAAGTTTCCCTCTAGAGAGATTTCGTAGAACTTTCCTTGGTGATGACGTAATTCTGTGTATGCCCTGTCTGGTTCTCATGAGCTGGCTCGTGAGCACTTGACATGAGGAAATTTTTTTTTTTTTTTTTTCGAGACAGGGTTTCTCTGTAGCTTTGGAAGCCTGTCCTGGAACTAGCTCTTGTACACCAGGCTGGCCTCAAACTCACAGAGATCCTCCTGCCTCTGCCTCCCGAGTGCTGGGGTTAAAGGCGTAAGTCACCACTGCCCGGTGACATGAGGAAATTCTAAGGATGGAATTTGAAATTGTGTCTAAACAATCTGTGGGCCAGAGAGATAGTTCAGTGTGGCTCCTGCAGGTCTAGGGGCTCGGAAACATCGTGTCTCTGGTCAGGATCCCTTGGTATCAGTTAGTGCTCCACCACGTTTCAGAGTCCAAGGGACAGGCGCAGAGAATGTGTGTCATGGGTGCTCGGAGCCCCCACGACTGCTCCTACCTGGCTGTTTATTTCACGCCAGTGCTGGATTTCCTCCAGCAAAGTTTCTGTGGCTGAAACGTGTGAAAGTCCACAGTGCAGGCTTCCTAGACGCTTCCGGGTCAGAGGAGCCAAAGTGACTGGGCAGGAGGAGGAGCACAGGCTATTGGTAGGACAGCTGTGCCTTTGGCTACTAGAGCAACCCAGGGCTATGTACTGGGGGCTTGTCTGTGTTAAAGCTCTGAAAAAGGTGACCGACCATAAGGCACCCGTTGCCATCAGTATCTTGAGAACTGCTTTTCTCTCTTCTAGGGTAAAGCCCCCAAAGCAGTCATCAACATCAAGGACTTGAATGCCACCTTCCAGACAGAGAAGATAGGACATCCCCACGGTCTGCAGATCACCTACAGGAAAGAGGACCACACCAGGAATCTCTTTGTGTATCATGACAGTGGGAAGGTGAGATGGCTCACGTAGTTTCTGCATTCTCCAGCATGGCGCCCAGTCCTTTGGGCTCTGCTCCCGCCTCCACTGCACAGTTCATCGCATGCTCACTCAACTGCCCCTGAGACCTCCTTGCTGCAGCTGCTGAGGCTGCAGTTGCTGCTGCTTGCTTTTGTCTAGTTTCACCTTGTAATGCAGCAGAGATCTGAGGAAGGCAGAGGGGATGTGGGAGATGAACCTTTTAAGTACTGGGAACATAGCTGGGCTACCTAGGCAGTACTATTCAGCAGTACACACCTGCAGTCCCAGTACGTGGGAGGAAGAAACAGGAAAATCAACAGTTCAAGGCCAGCCTCAGCTACTTAGCTGTTTAAGGAGGCCAGCCTGGGCTACATGACTGTATCTCAAAAAACAAAAGCAAACAAACAAAAAAGTAAAAAAGGCTCTGGAGATCGACATTAGTTGTAAAGGGCGTCCCTAAATACTGTAAAAAGGAACCGGGTGGTGGTGGCGGCACATGCCCTTAGTCCCAGCACTCGAGAGGCAGAGGCAGGCGGATCTCTGTGAGTTCGAGGCCAGCCTGGTCTACAAGAGCTAGTTTCAGGACAGGCTCCAAAGCTACAGAGAAAGCCTGTCTTGAAAAACCAGGAAAAAAAAAAACTGTAAAAAGGGGCAGAGTGGGGCTGGAGAGACGGCTCGGCAGTTAAGAACACTTGCTGTTCATGCAGAGGACCTGAGTTCAGTTTCCAGTGCTCACATGGTGGCTCCAGTCACAGGGTTCCGAGGCTCTCTTCGATCCTCTGCAGACAGCACACACACACTTGGGGGCACATGCGCACACGTAGGCCCTCACACATACACCCGTAAAGTGAAAGCCTGGGCGAGACTGAAGAAAGAGAAAGGATGTCTGATCAGAGAGCAGCTGAGAAAGCCCTGGACCATCTCCACGTGAGATGATGCTGCCCCACGGTCATGAGGGATGCATTCTCTCACTGTGGCAATACAAAAGTTCATCTAGTTGTGGCCTGTGTGCATCCCAGGTCCTGAGTCTCTCTGATGGAGGAATGTCTCCATATGCAACCCCCACACACCCAAAGACCAAAGAAGTATGTGTGTCCCCACAGCACCAAAGGGTGAAGGGATATAGTCTCAGGCCCACTCCACACCATGAGTCTCCTAATAGGAATCCAGGTGATTCTCAGAAACGTTGGGAAGTATACTAAGCCATGTGTGCAGGTCACACTGGCCTTTTTCCGTGGCTGGGAGCTTTTCCTGTCTGTGACTTCTGACAGCTCAGGGCAGCCCCCTGGGCTCTGACGTCGTCCTCTCCAGATGTCTCTGAATGGGACTGTGTGGTGTGTATGTTGGCTGAAGGCACATGCGTGTGCTGTAGCCGTGTTGCCTCTGGCCCTGCCACCGGGGTCCTCCCACATCCACCCGTCTCACCACTGTGTGTACTTTGGATTTTTCCTGGCAGGAGATAGTGGATTGGTTCAATGCTCTCCGTGCGGCCCGCCTGCAATACCTAAAATTGGCCTTTCCTGATCTCCCGGAGTCTGAGGTGAGCTAAATGTGGGCTTGGCTTCTGAGTCTCTCATCCCTTCCCTTTTTTTCTTCCTGTCTCCAGACCCCTAAGATACTCAGAGGCTAGACTAGGCTTATTTATAAAGCCCAAGGAGACCTCTCCCACTAAAATGTGCAGATGAGCCCTACATACTGTAGACAAAGTGCTTTTGACCCATTTCAGCTCATAGCTCTTGCTATATAGTAATTACTTAGAACAGGCAAATGGGCTGGGTGATCATTCCTGTTACATGAGTAATGGACCAGGCCCTTCCCTGGCTATCCCAACTGTGTGTTGTGATGCCCTGTCCTTGGGAAGATTGGGGCCCTCCTTATCACAGGATTATATCTGCCTGTGCTGGCGTAGCAGTAAGCTGAGAAGTTCATTTTGATTGTCCCTAGACAAGTGGGACCTCTGTCTATTTCCTGATTGGGAAGCTGGAATGACATGAGCAGAGGATGATGTTTTAAGCCAGGAGGCCTAGGCTCTCATGGATGCTCTGTCCCTGACATGCTATGTGACCCTTACAGGTCACAGGCCTTTCTTTCAGAAAGATGGCGATTGACCCTTGACCCAGGTCTCCTTGAGGTTCCCTTTACCTATGAAATTCTGTAATTGAGCATGTGGGTTTGCTTTTTTTTTATTTATTTTTTTATTTTTTTGATAGTGTTGTTTGTTTGAGACACAGGCTCAGTGTAGCCCAGGCTGGCCTAGAACTCACTCTGTAGACCAGGCTGGCCTGGAACTCACAGAGATCTACCTGCCTTTGCCTCCTGAGTGCTGGGATCAAAGATGTTCACTTACTACTATGCCAGCTTTGAGGATATTTAAGCTTCCCATTAAAAGGATTGTTGTTTAAGTGAAAGGGACAAAGGTACCATGCTGATCCTTGGATCTGTCTGTCTGTCTGTCTGTCTGTCTGTCTGTCTCTCTGTCTTTCTTTTGGACAGAATCTTTTCTAACCAAGGCTGGCCCAGAACTAATCATGTAACTAAGAATGATCTTGAACTCCTAACCTCTACCTCCCAAATACTGATATTACAAGTCCATTCGCCACACCTGAAATCCTGAACTTTCTTTTCCTTGGGTTTTTTTCCTTTCCTTTCCTTTCTTTCTTTTTCAAGTTTTGACGTATGTTTATTTATTCTGTGTGTGCACTAAGCCATCTTAGCCTTAATCCTGGGGGTTTTGTGTGTGTGCTTATGTATGTATGTGTGTGTGTTTATGTATGTGTGCGTATGTGTAAGCCGGAAGTCAGCCTCATGTGTCACTCCTTAGCTACCACCCACTTTTATTTTCTTGAGACAATCTCTCTTCATTGGCTTGAGTTCTCCCATCAGGCTAGGCTGGCTGGCCAGAGTGACCAAAGGACCCTCCTATCTGTGTCCACCCCAGTGCTGAGATTACCACACTCACAACCATGCTCAGATTTTTTGGTGGATGCTGTTGCTCAAAGTTGGGTCCTCAGGCTTGCATGGCAAACATTTTACCCTTGGTACCATCTCCTCAGCCTGATCCTGGAGTTTCTTAGTCTCATCTGTTAGACCTTCATTGAAAGTCTAAATGTTCCTCAGTTCCCAGGGTTTACAGGGAGCTGAGTTCCCGGGATAGGGTCGGCTTCAGGCCCAGTGATGTACCCATTGAGAAGTTCCCTAGACACAGTTTCAGCAAGGCTAGGGGTCAGGGCTCAAAGTTGAAGTTGCTGTGCTTAGTCAGCCCCCCCTTCCCCAAGCTGGCTGCTGCAGGCTCAGTGAAGTCCAGAGTGCTGACCGCAGCTGACCCAGCAGAGGGGAGGGGACGGAGCAAGTGCTCAACCTTGTTTAATCCGGCCTGGCTTTCCATGTTTGCTAAACTGTGTGGAGAAAGTTAGTCTTTGACCAGTGTCCTCCATGTTCCCTTCATCAGTCTTTACCGTCCCTGCCCTGCCTGCCCCTCTTTCTTGTCTTCCCTATGTTTAGGGGTGGTACCCAGGCTTAAGAATTTGGGCTGGAAACCAATGTTTTTTTGCAGGGTTGTAATGGTTTCATCTGAAATGCCGTGTGGGTCAATAGTAAAGCGCTTGTCTAGTTTGTGTTAGAATCCGAGTCCCCTTCTCAGCACAAGGGAGAAAAGCTAGGCTTGGTGGCCTATAATCCCATCACTCTGGATGCTGAGGTGGGAGGATTGTTGAAGGTTTGAGGCCAGCCTGGGCCACACAGTGAGCTCAAAGTCAGGCCAGCTTGGGATACACAGGAAACGTGTCGGGGGTGGGAGAAGGAAAGAAAGGAGGAACGGAGGGAGGAAATGATAAAAGTACACAAAATGTCCCTGGAGTCAGAGAGCCCAGTGTGCTGCCCAGCAAGCGACATCACCCCTAAGCTTCGGGGTGCCATCCGTCATGCGACATCACCCCTAAGCTTCGGGGTGCCATCCGTCATGCGACATCACCCCTAAGCTTCGGGGTGCCATCCGTCATGTCACCCTGGCCCCATGCCACTGAGCCAGTGTCTGAAGTACAGGAAAGAGTCCTGAAGGGAACTCCAGCCAACATGTGGCTTCCCTTGTTTCTCTTCCTCCCCTCGACCTCGACTAGCCCTGAGCTGGCTCAAATTCAGAATACAGAACACGGGGGGCTTGAGAATAAATCCTATAGACTATGTCTGAGGAGAAATGGAGTAGTCTAGTGTAGATTTTCATTGTGGGCCACAACTTCTCTCTTGCTTCCTCAGCTTTGCCCCTGTAACTCCAGGGATCCTGCTGCTGTTCTGGGCATCTAGGTTGCCATTTGAAGTCCTAGATTTGTCTGGTTCTCCTTTCCCTACTTCCAGGAAGCACAGGAAGTCATGGTCAATCTCTGGGAACTTCTCTGAGCATAGGAAAGCGGGCTGTGAGGGCTGGTGGAGATCAGGAAATGGAGACAGAAGCCTTACCAAGGTAGCAGCTGGTCAAGGCTATGGTGCTAACATTCTGGTCTCCTAATGCCCAATCCAGAGTTTTCTCTATTTGTCCACCCTGGCATCGCCTCTTCCTGGCCTGTGTCATATTCTGTGACCAGGTCTCAGCTGGCACGGTGGGGCGTCTGGTCAAAGGGTTCTGCTATCTTTACATTTTGGTAGCATCATGTGTTGGTACATAGGCCTGCTGTCTGTCAACCCTGAGTGTGATCCCACCTCTGTATGTTAGCAGTCACGTGACTTCCACAGAGTCTCCACTCACATCTCTATGGCCTAGTTTCTTAGTGAGTTTGTTGAGGCTGATAAAATCTACTACGGGGGGGGGGGGGGGTCGGGGATTGTACCCTGAGCCTGCTACAGCAAGCAGGTGGGTTTCCCCTCCTTCTGCTCTTCTTCTGTTTGGTTGTTTGAGATAAGGTTTTTCTATGTAGCCCTGGCTATCTTGGAACTCACTCTGTAGACCAGGCAGGCCTCAAATTCAGAGATCTGCCTGCCTCTCTGCCTCCCAAGTCCTGGTATCAAAGGCATTCGCCACCATGCCTGTCGACAAGTGAGTCTCTTTTTTTTTTTTTTTGGTTTTTCGAGACAGGGTTTCTCTGTGGTTTTGGAGCCTGTCCTGGAACTAGCTCTGTAGACCAGGCTGGTCTCGAACTCACAGAGATCCGCCTGCCTCTGCCTCCCGAGTGCTGGGATTAAAGGCGTGCGCCACCACCGCCCAAGTGAGTCTCTTGACAGCCTTGCCTGGATCTATAATTTGGGATGAATGAAGTACTTAAGTCATGACTGCACCATGCTGGAAAACTACAGATGAATCAGGGCCCGTGCACTGGCTTTGTTGAAATATTTGCACTACACCCAGCACACACTCCAAATATGATCCATCAGCCATGAGCACACTCCCTTCTCCACTCCAAACTTCTCCTGGCTCTGACTAGGGAGTCAGCCTTGTCTCTCCCTGCAGCTCGTGCCTCTCCTCACCAGGAACTACCTCAAACAAGGCTTCATGGAGAAGACCGGTCCAAAGGTAAATTTTCTGGATTATTTAACGTGGTCCTATCCCAACCACCAATAAATCAGACAAGCATGGACGGGAGCGGGAAGGAGGGCTGAAGAGAGAGGAAGAGGAAGAATGCCAGTATCTCTGTGCTGAGGGACGGAGTAGGGACCAGGAGCTGGCTGCTGTGTGAAGCCCACATTGCTCCCGCGGTTTCTTCCCCTCGGGTACCACTTTATCGTCTTCATCAGTGTCTTTCCTCTGTCACCATTAGACTTCAGCTAACCCTGGGAAAGCAGTGCTGAGTAGGAATCCCCTAGAGAGACAGCTCTGAGCGCTAGACGTCCACCAAGACAGAGCAAGGGAGACAGCCTGAAAAAAAAAACATGACCCTGTATCCTGTCTCTTCCTCCTCACCAGGGCCTGTGCTTTTGCTATTATCTCTCCTATCTAAGGAGGAAGAGGAGCTGCCCCTGAGGGGAGGAGCCTGGGGTTTCCTGTGAGCCAGAGAAGGGTTGTACAAACCCAGATTCTTAGGCTGAGGCAGAAGAATGCAAGCTAGCTTGGCCTACATAACAAAGTCAATGTCAGTCTGCACGTTTAGTGAGCACCCCCTCCCATCTCAAAATAAAAAAAATAATAAGGTGAGGTAGGGGTGAGGTGTGTAGCTCAAGGCTTGCTTAGCATGTGGAAGGTCGGGTTCAATGTAAAAATACAATCATAATGTGTTACAGGATGACTGTTAGGAGGACCCTGAAAGGTGTTGGGGGACAGTGTAAAAGAAAACCTTAGGAGCCAGGTGGTGCCTGTAATCCCAGCAAGGCAGGTAGATCTCTGAGTTCAAGGCCAGCATGATCTACAGAATGAGGTCCAAGACAGTCAAGACAATAAGACAATACAGAGAAACCTTGTCTCAAAAAAAAAAAAAGAAAAGAAAAACGAAAAGAAGAAAGAGAAAGATAGAAAGAAAGAAAGAAAGAAAGAAAGAAAGAAAGAAAGAAAGAAAGAAAGAAAGAAAGAAATCCTCTGGAGTTGGAAATGTGGTGTACAGGCTCCTTCCCTCAGAAACCAGGCACACAGGCACGGTCCCTGGCTTTCGCCTCAGGCCTTTCTCTCCCCTGACCTAGGCTGCACTTTCTGACTTCTCTGGCTTCCTTTTTCTGAGACTTCTTTGTCGCAGTCCGAGAAAGAGGGAAGTACCCCTTCACTCATAGGCAGCACCTAGCAGTGGGGAACAAAGCAAGGGGGAGAGAAGAGGTGAGGGCAGAGAGGGGCTGGGCTGAGCCCTCAGAGTCTGAGCAGGTGCTGGCTCCTGTTATTCCAGCACTCCTGAGGCAGAAGTTGGGGGAATCCCTGCAAGTTCCAGACCAGCCAGCACTACACAGTGAGACCCTGTCTCAAAACAAACAAACAAACAAACAAACAAACAAACAAACAACCCAGAGTCTGAGGAGGTGTTCAGACGTGTGGACCCTAGAACCAGTTTGGCTGGACTCCAATCTCAGCCCTGCTCTAAAGTCATCAGCTGGGGAGGGTATGCATGCCTAGGAACTGGCCCCAGGGAGACACTCCCAGTGTCTGGTTGCAGAAATCAGGCTGCAGAAACAGTGCAATGACCTCTTCTCTGAGCTGGCCCTGACCTCTGTGACTGGCTTAGCCAAGTCTGGTAAAGAGGTTCCTCCTTTTGCAGCACAGAGAACCCTTCAAGAAAAGATGGTTTGCTCTGGATCCCTTGGAGAGGAGGCTACTGTATTATAAGAACCCTCTGGTAAGAGCCATCCCTGCTTCCCTCCTTAGCATGTCCCCAGCCAGAGGGGCTTGTGCTGATCTCAGAATATACAGAAAGGCAGGCTCTCAGAATCCCAGGACAGGGGAACCTGTAACAGGAAAGCCTGTACCCCAGATTCTCACTCAGCTCTGTTCAGGATCCCCAGTGCTGGCAACTGTGCTTAAGGTAAGGTGGAACCAACCACTCCCTTGTAACCTGGAGGTCCGGAGTAGAGCGGTTAGGGTTGTGGGCTCAGGAACCAGTTTGCCTGGAGTCTGGGCTCCAGTCTCAGCCCTGCCAGTGTAGAGCCATGCCTGGGCAGGGTATGACTTAGCTTGCTATGCTGCATTTCCCTTCTGACCAAAATATTGGCTTAGCATTAATGCCTTGCTCAGAAGGGGCCGTGATGAGTATATAAGTTGTTAACATGTAAACCACTTGAGTTGGGGCTGGGGCACCAGCCTGTAATCCCAGTCACAGGGGAGGCTGAGACAGTTGGATTGCAAATTCAAAGACTTCCTGGACTTCAGAATAAATTCAAGGCCAACCTGTGTAACTTAGAGATACTCAAAATTAAAAATTAAAAAGAAATAAAGGGCGGGGATTAAGCTCAGCAGTAGAGGACTTGTTTATTGTTTTGAGACTCTGTGCTCAATCCCCAATGCCTAAAGCAAAGCGAGAACCCAGCCTTTGAGTTCCCAGTGCCTGGTCTAGTCTCTGCGTGTTAGTGTTTTCAGCAGACTAGTATGCAATATCCTTGAGGTTTTAATTTGAAGTCACACCTGGCAATGGCGGCACACGTCTCTTTACCAAGCTTGACCTTGGGCCTGGCAGGGCTGGATAACCACGTGCCTTCCATTTTCAGGATGCTTTCGAGCAGGGCCAGGTTTTCCTGGGAAGCAATGAGCAGGGGTATGAAGTATGCGAAGACCTGCCCAGGGGCATCCGAGGGAATCGCTGGAAGGTTGGACTCACTGTCATCACTCCAGAGCGGAAGTTCATCTTCACCTGCCCCAGTGAGAAGGAACAGCGAGAATGGCTGGAGAGTCTTCAGGATGTCCTGTCTAGTCCCCGGTCGCCCCTCCACCTCCTCAGTGAGAAGCAGGGGTGGGGGTGGGCTTGGGGGTTCTTTTGGTTGAGGGCAGAAAAGGGCTCTGTCACTGTGGTCCCGGAAGGGCCTGACTCAGCGTTTGGAGTTGCCCTTACTTCCTGCCAGAGAAAAGCACACGCATTACACATTATTACCAGAAAGTCCCCTCTGCACCAACTTCCTCTATGCAGCTGTCCTCATGAGCTTCAGGCGGAGTCTGGCCCTAGCAGAACTGTGGAGGTTTGGCTCTACCAAGCTTTCAGATTCCCCACACGCTTGTCCTTTCTCTCATAAGTGCTGGCCTGGTATCCTTAGCAGAGGTCACCCTGCCAGCCGCCTTCCCAGGATTCTGGATGCCTCCCCACGCAGAAGGAAGGCTATTTTTAGTGTTCTCCCTGTCCTCAAGCCTCTCTTTTGCTGTCTCCCTCCCTTGCTCCTTCTTTTCACCCCGCATGTGTCACAAGGAGACTGTTCCCCTTTGTTGACCACCCCACGAAAAGCAGAGATGTGCTGAGTTCAGGAGGAAACATCTGGCCCAGAGCCAAGCTTCTGGGGCAGAAAGGAAAAAGTTCTCTGTTTGGAAAAGTACAGACTGAACAGGTGACCCCAACAGCCCCAGGGGGAAGCCCTTGTGCCTTCCTGGACTCACCAGTATAAACACAACTGTCAGACTGGAGAGGTGGCTCAGCAGTTAAGAACACTGGCTGGTCTTCCAGTTCAGTTCCCAGCAACTACATGGTGACTCACAACCTTCTATAATGGGATCTGGTGCCCCCTTCAGGCATGCAGGTATTCATGCAGGGCACTCATACATAAAACTTAAACTGTCACATCCTTGTGTGGTGGGTAGCTAGTGCTGCCTTTAATCCCAGCACTTGGGAGGTAGAGGCAGGTATAATTCTGTGAGTTCAAAGCCAGCCTGGGCTACACACTGGGTTCCAGGACAGCCAGGGCTACACAGTGAAACTCTGTCTCAAAAAACCAAAACCAAAACAAACAAAAACCCAATCCACAACTGTCTTCACTCACTGTCCAGTTGCTGAAGCCAAGGACACAGGAGGTAATTGAGGACACACTTGCACTCTGTCCTCTCTGGGCCCGACGCTCTATGTCTCTGCCCTGCTTTCCTATCTATGTGTCTGCCTCCTGTCTATCTCCTTCAGTCTGTTTTTCTTGTTTTATTCTCATTTAAAGTTTCTCTTTGCTCTCAGTGCTGCTCTAGTCCCTCTGTCGTGGCACCTTTGTCCCCTTGGCCACTCCTTCCCTGCAGCAGGACCTCACTAGCACTGCCTCCTTACCCAACCTTCCTGCTTCCCTTGCAGCTGCATCAGCAGAGAGTGGCTGTGGCCTCAGGTGACCCATCTCGGAAGAGTCGGCTGGCCACCGAGCACCTGAAATCCCCAAGAAGTGTTCACCTCTGCCCTGGTTGTCCAGAAGGAAGCCCCGAGACCAGCAGCAGCTGCTCCTGTCAATGAACTCTGTCAAGATCGAGGGTGTGGTTTATCTCGTGGCTCCCAGGATCCTTCGAGCAAACATTTCCCAGTCTTGGGGAGCTGGTACTGAGAAGAATGTAGCTCTCCAAGCTTAGAAGACCTGAAGGCTTTCTCATATTTGCACCGAGAGCAGGGTGAAGTGATGCATGCCTGTGGAGAGGCAGGAGTGCCATGAGTTTGGTGCCAGCCTGGACCATACAGGGAGTTCAAGTGCAGCTCAAGACCTTGTTTCAAAAAACAAAGACAAAAACAAGCGAACAACAACAAAATCTACAGAGAGGGGGTAAAGACATTGCAATATAAAAAACACCCTCAGCATCAAGATTGTGCAAGTAGAAAAAATGTAAATGTTTAATCTGAACCTAACTATGAAGAAATAATAAGATATTTCAATATTACTTACATGTTGATATACAACTAGCCTGGACTTTTCAAATATCAATATTAAAAGATAAAATTGGCCATACATGGCGATACGTGCCTCTAGGTCCATGCACTCAGCAGGCAGAGAGAGGTAAATCTCTGTGAGTTCAAGAGCAGCCTGGTTTATAAATCAAGTTCCAGGACAGCCAGAGTTATATAGAGAGAACTTGTTTCACAAAACAGAGGGGAGAGGGAGACAAAGACCAAAGACAGGAGTAGTGTGGTACCTATGATGTTTGCATTAGGGAAGTGAATCAGAGGTTCTGCTATTGTCCATAGAGAGCTCAAAGCTAATGAGACCCTGATTCAAAGGAGAACAAACAAAAAACACAAATTAGGGCTGGGGAGATGGCTCAGCAGTTAAGAGCACTGGCTGCTCTTCCAGAGGTCCTGAGTTCAATTCCCAGCGACCACATGATAGCTCACAACCATCTGTAATGAGATCTGGCACCCTCTCCTGGCCTGCAGGCATACAGTACAAAACAAATAAATAAATAAACAAATATTTAAAACAAACACCCCCCCAAAAAAAAGCCAATACCAAAACATGGCAACCAAATACAGTTGGGAAAATAAGAGAAGCCCAGGCTGGAGAGATAGCTCAGTGAATAAGAGCACAGACTGCTCTTCCAGAGAACCTAGGTTCAAGTTCCAGCACCCACTTGGCAGCTCACATCTGTTTGTAACTCTAAGATCTGACACCCTCGAACAGACATGCATACAGGCAAAGCAGCAGTGTACATAAAAATCATAAAAATAATTTTAAAAAGAGAGGCATTGGAGTTGGAGAGATGGCTCAGCAATTAAGAGCACTGACTGCTCTTCCAGAGGACCCAGGCTCAATTCCCAGCACCTTCTTGGTAACTCACAACTATAATTCCAGTTCCAGGGGATCTGACACCCTCACACCAATACACATAAAATAAAACAAAGTGATTTATTTTTTTTTTCAAAGTGATTTTTTTTTAAATATTTATTTATTATGTATACAATATTCTGCCTGCGTGTATGCCTGCAGGCCAGAAGAGGGCACCAGACCTCATTACAGATGGTTGTGAGCCACCATGTGGTTGCTGGGAATTGAACTCAGGACCTTTGGAAGAGCAGGCCATGCTCTTAACCGCTGAGCCATCTCTCCAGCCCCCAAAGTGATTTTTTTTTAAAGCCACTGTAAAGGACATAATTGATGTTGGAGCAATTAGGATCTGGATGTATATCAGCTAACAGTATTGTAAAATTGTGATACTCACGTGTGTGTATAAAGTGTTCCTGTTCTTAGGGGATGTGCGCTGAAGTAAAATGTAAATGATGTCTGTAGCCAACTTTTAAATGGTTCAGCTAAAAAAGGATCAGTATATGTCGACATGTACACTAATAGCATGCACATGTGTCCATATCTATGTCTACATGCACAGAGCACAGCACTGATGAATCCAGGTGAAATGTAGATGAGCATTTATTTTCTTACTTGTGATCATTTTATATAGATTTGAGTTTTCATATTAAAAAGTTGATAAATCGCCCAGTTGTCACTCTTCAAAAACAAAGGTTTTCCTTCCAGAATCCCATATCCATGGAGCCGGGCGTGGCGGGTACATCTTCAGACTCATGTAGGCAGGGGTTTCGGCAGGACCGCTTGAGCCAGAGTCTGGGAGCATCCTAGGCAACCTGGTGAGATAGTGTCTCAGATTTCCTAGAAGAGGCTGGGGGGACAGCTCAGTGGTAGAATGTGTGCTTGTGTTGTGCCAGGAACAGTGGTGACCAAAGGGAGGTACTGGGGTAAAAGTATTTACCTAACTAGAACAGATAGAAAAAGATTAAATAGGGGCTGGAGGGTTAAGAGCACTGGCTGCTCTTCCAGAGGTCCTGAGTTCAATTCCCAGAAACCACATGGTGGCTCACAACCATCTGTAATGAGATCTGGTGCCCATTTTTAGCGGGCAGGCATACCTGGAGGCAGAATGTTGTGTACATAATAAATAAATAAATAAATCTTTTTAAAAAATATTAAATAAAATGCTGCCAGAGAGACAAAGACTTGGAGAACTCTCAGAGAGGAGTCCTCTGTTGCCCAAGGAAAGGGTGTTCCTTGATCTCCTCTCCTGTGCTGGTTGTGTGTGGATATCTGGGCGAATAAATGACATCTCTCTCCATCTTGATAACTAGTCCATTTACAGCGCTGTGGAGCTTCTTGAGACTGGCTATTCACGGGTCATTTGAGTTAAGCTCTGAATGTTTGTATAAGGAATGGCAAGTCATTGGGGACAGGCTCCAAACAAACAGTCAGGATCTGGTCGTTAAAGTGTGGGAATTTCTCCTTTTAGTTTTAGCCCTCCCCTCCACTATACTTAGAATACTTCTGTCATTAGCACTTAAATAAGCAAAATAATAATTAGTTTTCCCCATGAGGGTTGGAGAGACGGCTCAGTGTTTAAGAGCACTTGCTACCCGACAAAGGACTCTAGTTCCTAGCGCCCACATAGAGGTTCACAACAGTAACTCCAGTTCCTTAGGATCCATCGCCCTCTGCTGGCCGCCATAGGCACTGTATGTACAAGGTGCGCTTACATACATGCAGATCAAATATACACATACAACAAAAATAAATCTTCTTAAAAGATTTTTTTTTTATTTTTGGTTTTTCAAAACAAAGTTTCTCTGTATAGCCCTGGCTGTCCTGGAACTCCCTCTTTAGACCAGGCTGGCCTCGAATTCAGTGATCCGCTTGCCTCTGCTTGAGTGCTGGGATTAAAGGACTACTGGCTAAAATATAGATTTTAAAAAGTTCCTCAGAGAATTCCATTTTTGTGCACATTTGAGAAGAAATAGAAACACAGATAATGAGAAAATGATGCCACCTTCATTATCAAAGCGCTTTGGGGAAAGAAAGCAGGCTGTATCGGGGTCTGCCATTCGCTTGAGAACACAAGAAAAGTCCCTTCACTATTTGCCTTACTTTCTATATTTAAAATGAGGAAGTCGGGGAAGTTGGATGGATGGCTCAGCAGTTAAGAGCACTTTCTGTTCTCCCAGAGGATTTGAATTCCCAGCAACCACATCAGCCAACTCGCAAGTACCTGTGACTTCAGCTCCAGGAGGAATCATCCCCTCTGGCCTTCATGGGCGCACACATGTTTAAAAATTAATTTTGAGCTTATTTTTAAGAAAGAATAAGAGGAAGCTACACTGATTGTCGAAATTCAATGTAAGTTACCCGCATTTCATCACTTGCCAAGTGCTGGGCTGAGCCCCACTTACTAAGCAGGTGAGAGCAGGTGGTCCCTGCTGTTGCACATGGCAGCCTGCAGGGGGCACCAAAGCGGCGATGGGTGTGTGGCAACCAGCCAACAGGAGCGTAGAGGGCGAGGGAAGCCTCCTTCCTCCTTCCTTTTGAGAAAGTGACGTTAAAGCTGAAAATGTCCAAACTGTGTAGAGGCTAATCAAAGGGAAGGGGTAAGGAAAATAACTCAAGTTGAGGACAGAGAATGCTCAAAGGCAGGCTGTCGTCAAATTTACAGAGATCTGCCTGTCTGTCTCCTGAGTGCTGGGATTACAGACGTGTACCTTCAGGTCTCCTGAGTCTCTGAATCTACTGGACTTCCCTGAATTCCCCAAAGAAGCAGCAATACAAATTCTGGATGTCTCTTTCCAGAACGAAGCTCGTCGGGGAGATGGGTCCTCTCTAGCTACTAAAATTCTTTGACTTTATCGGCTACAGTGCCTGCTGGAGAAGTGATTCTCAAACTCTGGGTCGCAACCCCGTTGGCAAACCTTTATCTCCAAAAATATTTTCATTGCGATTTATAAATAGTACCAAAATTGCAGTTATGAAATAGCAACGAAAATAATTTTATGATTGGGGATCACTACAACACGAGGAAACGGACTAGAGGATCGCATCCTTAGGAAGGTTGAGACCTACTGTAGAGCACGCATCAAGAGCCACTCGGGGGCTGGAGAGATGGCTCAGCGGTTAAGAGCATTGCCTGCTCTTCCCAAGGTCCTGAGTTCAATTCCCAGCAACCACATGGTGGCTCACAACCATCTGTAATGAGGTCTGGTGCCCTCTTCTGACCTTCAGGCATATATACAGAACATTGTATGCATAATAAATATTTAAAAAAAAAAAAAAAGAGCCACTCGGCTGCCTTTTCCACTACTGTGCCCCCATTGGGGGTCTACGTGGCTAAGTTCTCGGATGGGGGAAATGAGTAGAGGCACAGCTCCGTGCTCAAGGAACTCACCACCGCAAAGGGCAGGAAATAAGCAGTAATACAGCTGGTTGATTACAAGGGAGGGGGGCTTCTGTGTGGGTGTGTTCCTCAGAGCGACAGGAGAGGACAGACAAGAAAGCCCAGTGAGATACAGACATGGTCTGGCCCGGCTCCTGACCTCTGTCTTAATCCCTCTGTCTTGGTCTCTGAGGTTATCTCTTTATCTTTATTTTATTATTTTACTCATTTATTTTTAAGCAGAGAAAATGTAGATTTTTTAGAAAGGAAAAATGAGGAAAGAACTTCCAAGAGTAGAAGAGGTCTCCAAAGCAAAAAATGCTGTGTTTCCCCTTTGTGTTTATTAGATGTTATTATTGTGTGCATGTATGTATGTGTGAGGGAGTGCGTGTCACAGCACACATGTTTTAAAAAGACAATCCTGCCGGGCGGTGGTGGCGCACACCTTTAATCCCAGCACTCGGGAGGCAGAGGCAGGCGGATCTCTGTGAGTTCGAGACCAGCCTGGTCTAGAAGAGCTAGTTCCAGGACAGGCTCCAAAACCACAGAGAAACCCTGTCTCAAAAAAACCAACAAAAAAAAAAAAAAAAAGAAAGAAAGAAAAAAGAAAAAGACAATCCTGTGGGGTTACTTCCTCTTTGTCCCTTTCTGTGGGTTCCAGGACCAAATTCCTGTGTCAGGCTTCACAGTGAGCACTTCACTCAGAGCCTTCTCACCAGACCAATTTTATTCTTTTTTAAATTTTTTTTTTAAATTTTTTATTTATTATGTATACAATATTCTGTTTGTGTGTATGCTTGCAGGCCCGAAGAGGGCACCAGATCTCATTACAGATGGTTGTGAACCACCATGTGGTTGCTGGGAATTGAACTCAGGACCTTGGGAAGAGCAGGCAACGCTCTTACTGGCTGAGCTATCTCTCCAGGCCCACTTTATTCTTTTTTGTGTTGCTTTTTGTTTGTTTGTTTTGTTTTCTCAAGACAGAGTTTCTGTATAACTTTGGAGCCTGTCCTGGAACTCACTCAGTAGACCAGGCTGGCCTCGAACTCACAGAGATCCTGTCTCTGCTTCCCGAGTGCTGGGATTACAGGCGTTTGCCAGCACTTTATTCTTTGAGAGAAGTTCTTATGCATTCCAGGCTGACCTCCAACTGACTGCATAGCTAAGGATGGCCTTAAACTTTTGCTCCTCTTCCCTTACCTGAGTGCTGAGATCACAGGCTTGTGGGACCATGCCGGAGATCAAACCCGAGGCTTCATGCATAAAAACTGCTTCCCATCTCCAGCCCACCAACCCCCTTTTTAACTTGAACAACAGATCAGACAGGCTGCTTCTACTTAAAGTGGTAAGTATTCTTCATCAATTTAATGAGCTCAATGGACACCTCCAAACATTCAAACAGATTTCAAACATGTAAGATAAAATCCTCCCAAAAATATTAGACTGCCAAAGGTGTATTGAAATGAACAATGCTCTAATTTTCCTTTCTGAATATATCAAGTTAAACAAAAGTATCTCTAAGTAAAAGCTTAACTGATTGAATTGAGAGTCACTTGACAAGCCTTTGAAAAGGGATTTTTGGCATAATTTCTCAAAAATAAAAATAGTGAGTTTTGTTTGTTCATTTGCTTGCTTACTTCCATGGTTGTCTGGTTTTTCTATTCATTCATTCATTGACTCACTCATCCATTCATTCATTTGTTTATTTATTTGTTGGTTTGTCGAAGCAGAGTTTCTTTGTGTAGTCCTGACTGTCCTGGAACTAGCTCTGAGACCATGCTAGCCTGGTTTTGTTTTGTTGGCACAGATCTCAGAAAATGAAATACGATTGGGCTGAGGAGGAAGGAAGACTTGATTGGGGGAGGGGGAGGGAATGGGAGGTGGTGGCGGGGAAGAGGCAGAAATCTTTAATAATTAAATAAATTAATTAATAAAAAAAAAAAAGAAAGAAAATGAAATACGACACCGAGTAGGCGCAACCCTAAAATGAGTTCCTGAAGTGAACCCTCTTCATAGCTTAAGTTGTTGGGGTTGCATGTTGATGGATAGATGAGCCAGAAGATTGAGAGAAATGACTTTACAGGCTGGAGGACAGCCAGCGCTTTTAGAAGCTGGAAACACTGCGAGCGGCTGGGCGGGGCGAAGCTGGGGAAGTGGGCGGGGCTAATCTGGGGAAGTGGGCGGGGCGGGGCGGAACCTTACTGGGCATCCTGGCCATCGCCCAGTATGGCGGCCCTTGACCTAGGCGGTGCAGTCCCTGTGTGGCTGAGCGAGGAGGACCTGAGCTGTATTATCTGCCGAGAGTTGCTGGACTTGCCCACCACGCTGCCCTGCGGCCACAGCTTCTGCTACCGGTGCCTCGATGACTTGTGGGTCAAGCAGCGCGCCGGCGTGGGTGGCCGCCCCTGGGCCTGCCCTACCTGCCGGGAGGCCCCAGAGGCGAAGCCCAAGCTGCGCAAGAACCCGCTGCTGCAGGACCTGGCGGACAAGTACCGCCAAGCGGCGCTCGAGCTCGAGCCTGGCCCCGAAACCGCGCCCGCGCCCGCGCCCATGCCCGTTCCGCCGCGTCGCCCCGCGCCGCCGCCGGTAGGAAGCCCGCACCGCTCTGGCAGTCCGCGTGCGCCCTCTTGGGCCTCTCCTGCCTTCCCGATCTCTTCTTCCGCTATGTGATTTAATCAGTGTAATCTTTGAAAAGTTCAGAGTTGTATAAAGAAGGTGAAAAGTCCGGCGTGGAGAATGCACGCCTGTAATCCCAGGATTTGAGAGGCAGAAAACAGGGACATGCCCCACACCATCCAGATCTACGTAGTAAGGTCTGGTCACAAACAATAGTTAAAAATCTCATAAGTAATAGTTATTCTAGCCGGGCGGTGGTGGCGCACGCCTTTAATCCCAGCACTTGGGAGGCAGAGGCAGGCGGATCTCTGTGAGTTCGAGACTAGCCTGGTCTACAAGAGCTAGTTCCAGGACAGGCTCCAAAACCACAGAGAAACCCTGTCTCGAAAAACCAAAAAAAAAAAAAAAAAAAAAAAGTAATAGTTATTCTAAATCCCATCCCACCGAGGTGTCGTGCACCCTTCCATATTACCAATTTTTTTTTCGCCAGCTTTTCTGTGGTGTCTGAAAATTTTTAGTGTGGTAGAATATATTTACATTTTATTATATATGTGTATATATATTATATATACTCACCATAAAATTTGCCACTTTAACACTATTTAATTCTACTTATTTATTGAGACAGGCCCTAACTAGTGTAGACCACGCTGGCCTTGAACCTGAAGTGAGTGATGACTTGTGCCTGCCTTGCCTTTCCAAGTCTGCCATTACAGGTGTGGAGCACTTGAACTCAGAGCTCTGCTTGCCTCCGCTTTTCAAGAGCTGGCATTAAAGGCATATGCCACCATGACCGTCCAACGATTTGCACAACTTTTTTAGTGTACAGTTCGATGGCATTTGTCACCTCTCCAATACTGTGCTTCTATCACCGCTATTTCCAAAGTGATTTCATCACCACAAATAGAACCTCTGTACCCACTAAGCAATAACATCTGATTCCTCCAGCCTCCGCACACGTCTCATTGTACCAGGCTTTTTCTTTTGAGTGACCAATCAGCTCTCAAATCATGACACGGAGCCTTTTTAGCTTTTTATTTTTGGTTTTTCGAGATAGGGTTTCTCAGTGTAAGAGTCCTGGATGTTGCTATCCTAGAATTCGCTTTGTAAACCAGGCTGGCCTCGAACTCACAGAGATCTGCCTACCTCTGCCTCTCAGGTGTTGGGATTAAAGACGTGGACCACCACTGCCTGGCCTGTTTTTCTTTTTCTACCTTTTGCCTCAGTGCTTTTTACTTTTCTTCTTTTTATCTTACGTTCGCTGCTTCTCTTGTTTAGTTGGCTGCTTGGCTTCTTGGTTCTTGCCTTGGGGGTCAGTTGGTGGGTAGCTCGCTCTCTCTCTGCCTGCCAGCCCTGCATTTCCTTTCTTGCCTAGATCTTGCCCATTCAGCTCCTTATTAGACCAACCAGGTGCCTTAGGCAGGCAAGATGAAACAAATGCAACACATGTTTACATAATTAAACACATCCTTACATTGTTAAACAAATGCAGCAGAAACAAATGTAACACATCTTTATACAGTTAAAATAAATATTCTGCAGCATAAACAAATGTAACACATCTTTATACAGTTAAAATAAATATTATGCAGCATAAACAAATGTAACACATCTTTATACAGTTAAAATAAATATTATGCAGCATAAACAAATGTAACACATCTTTATACAGTTAAAATAAATATTATGCAGCATAAACAAATGTAACACATGTTTACCTAATTGAAATAGTATCCACAACAATCTATTTTATGTCTCTGAATTTACCTATTCTACATGTTTCATATAAATGGGGCTATTCCATGTCCCCTTGTGTCTAATTTCTTTCATCCCAATAATATTTTCTGGGCTGATTCATGTTGTAGCATGTATCAGCACATCCTTACTTTAGGTGACTGTCTTATCATTTGTGTGGCTATATCACTTTCTAATCAATTTATCCAGCAATGAACATTTGAATTACTTCTACATTCGACTATTATAACTACGGCTACAATGTACATTATCTTACAACTGAGTTCCTATTTTCAATTTTACTCTTACAATTTTACTAAGTTGGGGACTGATCTGAGGGCCTCAGATGTACCAGGCATGCACTTTCCCCTAGCCTCCTCATTTAATTTTCTATATAGTGTTAGGTAAGCATCTAACTTCAAGCAGGGCATGGTGGCACATTCCTTTAATCCCAGTACTCAGGAAGCAGAGACAGCCAGATCTCTATGAGTTTCGGGCCAGCCTGGTCTACATACAAAGCTCCAAGACAGCCAGGACTGTGTAGAGAGACCCTGTTTCAAAATCATACCAAAGAATCTAGCCTCATTCATTGGTATACAGATACACATTTCTAGTAGTATTTGCTGAAAAGACTGTTTGCACCTTTAAGCAGTCTTGGCATTCTTGCAAAAATTTATCTTACGGTACATCTGAAGATTTGTTTCTTGACTCTCTAGTCTTTGCCATCACTCTGAATGTTTCTTTCATGCTGCTGCCGTGGCATGTATAGCTCCCTTTATTGACTGGTGGTCCTGGGTCCAGTTTTTGGGAATCAGAAACCCCGTTTTGCTCTTTTAAAGGTGACAGTACAGAAAAGCACCACGGAAGAAGTCATCCAGAAGCTGACAGAACTGGTGCGACAGCTCGTGGATGTTGTCAAGAGCCTTCCAACGCAAAATCCTCTGTCGGGATCCGAACCGGACAATGAACTAGGCATCCTGGGCATGGTAGGTTCAGGTAGGAAAGGAAGGGCCAGAGTGAAGGACCGCTTCCAGCTAGAGCAGTCTGAGACATGGAATCATGGAATGCAACAGGTCTCACGCTTTACTATTTCTTTTTCTTTCTTTCTTTCTTTCTTTTTTTTTTTTTTTTTGGTTTATTGAGACAGAGTTTCTCAGTAACTTTGGAGCCTGTCCTGGAACTAGCTCTTGTCGACCAGGCTAGCCTCAAACTCACAAAGATTCTTCTGCCTCTGCCTCCTGAGTGCTGGGATTAAAGGCGTGTGCCACCACCACCCGGCTTTACTATTTTCTTTACTGCCAAATATGGGTGATTAGAAATCTGACATGAGGCCGGGCGGTGGTGACACACGCCTTTACTTTAATCCCAACACTCGGGAGGCAGAGGCAGGCAGATCTCTGTGAGTTCGAGACCAGCCTGGTCTACAAGAGCTAGTTCCAGGACAGGCTCCAAAACCACAGAGAAACCCTGTCTCGAAAAACCAAAAAAAAAAAAAAAGAAAGAAATCTGACATGATAGACATGAGTTAATGAAAGCTTCAAGTGGGCTGGAATCTGTCCTTCCCACTCCACTCAATCAGCCCTCTCTAAAATCACCAACGATTTCTTGGCAAATTCCACAGATTTGAAAGTCCTTCTCTTCAGTGGCCTTTAAATTTTTTTAAAGATGTATTTATCTTATTTTATATGTGTTTTGCCTGCATTAACACACACACACACACACACACACACACACACACCATGGGAATGTCTGGTGCCTGTGGAAGTCGGAGAGGATGTTGAATCCCCTGGAATCAAAGTTACAGATGAGTATGAGTCATCATGTGGGTGCTGGGAACTGAACTCAGGTCCTCAGCAAGAGCAACATGTGTCCTTAACTGCCACTCTCCAGCCCCACTCAGTGACCCTGTTTGTTTGTTGTTGTTTTGAGGCAGGGTTTCTCTAAGTTAGAGCCATAGCTGTCCAGGAACTGGGCTCTGTAGACCAGGCTGGCCTTGAACTCACAGAAGTCCACCTGCCTCTGCCTCCCAAGTGCTGGGATTAAAGGCCAACCACTGCCCACTGCCTGGCCCCATTCAGTGACTTCTTAAAAACAATAGAATAATTGTATGGAAAAAGAGCATGTGTGTGTATGGGAGAGAGTGTGTATAGGGGAGGGTGTCGGTGTGCAAGCGAGAGCGTGTGTGTGTAGGGTAGGCCAGAGCATACCTTTCAGGAGTCTGTTCTCATCTTTCACTGTAGGTCCCAGGGATTTAACTCAAGGCATCACCAGGCTTGTGCAGCAAGCACCTTTACCAGTCTTGCTAATGCCCTTTCTCCTTTAGTGATGGGATCTTGTTGTGGCTTCTTACCTCTTGCTTCTTGGGCAGCTACATGGTGTCTGCCTGACTCCGCCTTCTTTCTCCCTGTATTGAGTTTAGTTTCCCGCCTACCTGTATTCTTCCCTGCCATAGGCCAAAGCAGCTTCTTTGTTAACCAGTGGTAATAAAACATATTCATAGCATATAGAGGGGAATCCCACATCATGTGATACATATATACAAATAGATAGGCAAAGCATTCATAAACATAAAATAAAAAGAAATAAATGTTCTGGGTGGTGGTGATGGTGCATGATTTTAATCCTAGCACTTAGGAGGTAGAAGCAGGCAGATCTCTGTGAGTTTGAGGCCAGCCTGGTCTACAGAGCTAGTTCTAGGATAGCCAGAGCTACACAGAGAAACCCTGTCTTGATAAAACATTGTGAAAAAAATGCTCCACTATCATGATTTTTGTTTTGAGACAGAGTTTTACTTTGTAGCCTAGGTTAACCTTGAACTCATAGCAGTCTTCTTGCTTCAGGACTTTTTAGTTTTTTTAATTTTTATTTATTTATTTATTTATTTTTAAAGATTTATTTATTTATTATGTATACAGTATTCTCAGTACTCTGCCTACAGGCCAGAAGAGGGCGCCAGACCTCTTTACAGATGGTTGTGAGCCACCATGTGGTTGCTGAGAATTGAACTCAGGACCTTTGGAAGAGCAGGCAATGCTCTTAACCACTGATCCATCTCTCTAGCCCCCTTCAGGACTTTTTTTTTTTTTTTTCGAGACAGGGTTTCTCTGTAGCTTTTGGTTCCTGTCCTGGAACTAGCTCTCTTGTAGACCAGGCTGGCCTCGAACTCACAGAGATCCACCTGTCTCTGCCTCCCGAGTGCTGGGATTAAAGGCGTGCGCCACCACCGCCTGGCCCTTCGGGACTTTTTTAAAAAAATATTTATGCAGGAATCTTAAGTGCTTGAGTTATAAACATGACTCATTGCATTCTGCTAGGGAATATTATTTGTTTTTGTGTGTATGGTGTTTTATCTGCATGTATGTCTGTGCCCATAGGCAT